>NC_136413.1:135237500-136597500 GCF_051521515.1 Lactuca serriola
TAGTTCTCCGTTATTATCTGGTTTATATTATCGAGGATTGTTATATGTCATTTTGCATGCCAAGAGCTATGAGTGGGGAACATCTTGTTGAGATGGGTTTAGTCTGTCTGGTGGTTGTTTTGGTTTGTTGATGGAAGCAATTCAGGGGTATCGCTTGAAAGATCTGTAGACGAATTAGCATGACTAGTTCAACAACGAAGTCAGAGTTTAGACATGTTATTGTTACTCAATAGGAATGGTAGTTTTTCATGGGATAAATCCTGGGTCTGATCTCTACCATGGCTAAGAGGGGAAATGATAGCAAGCGAAAGATGAGGGAGGTCGTATGGGCCTATTCAAAAGCCAGAATTGACAAAGGAATTTCATAATCACTTTGGTTGAAGGTGGTTAGGATGTAGAGACCTTTGGGTGAGTAGGTAGTTGGATTCGTGATTTGTTCATTCTGGTCAAGAGTTATAGTTCTTCGTTGACAGAAAGGACTTAGAGATTTGGTGTTGTATCATGGGAAGTGCTTGGGATTATCAGGCTTGCTGAGATTTCGAGGAGTGTTCATCTGGATTACAAATGTTGTGCAGTCATTGTGATTGGCTATTAGTGGAACGTTGGTTATTGTAAGCTCAATTTGTTGACAGTTTGAATTCTAAGGATGTGATATGGGTTAGAAACCCATCAAATTTTGTGGATTGGAGGAACGCAGTCGAATCTAAGTGGGGTAAAAACGTTTGGATTTACGGGATTGGATCAGGTGTGAACCAAGAAGAGTACTCCATCCCATTCGGGAAGAAAAACAACTCAGGTGGAAGTCTGGTTAAAGGATGTGTAAGGTTGGGACTTCAGGACATTTCCAACATCTGTTTGGCGCATTCATAGTGAGGTGTGGAAGACATATGGATAGATTCAGGTTGAGGGTTGTGTCAGAACTTCTCTGCCTGTTGGTCGAAACTAGTGTTGGGAGTCATTAGTGTATATATGTAAGATCTTTTCATCAACAAGTTATGGATTAAGGAATCTGTATGCCAAGGGTATCAGTTGGAGGGTCCAGGGTCAAACTGATATTTTCATTTTTGATTGTAGAAAGAGTCCCTCGTAATTATGTTTCAGAATGGTTCTACCTGTGTGGATCAGTGATTTGTTCAACAATAAGAGTTTTTGTTAGGAGCTTGGTTTCCAGGATGGTGGTAAGGAGTGATTCCGAGGATGAAATCTAATTTAAGTGGAAGAGAGTTGTAACACCATGTTCCGAATCATTTCCTAATTCAGTCCCGTGACCCGAAGATTGGTTATCATAAGACTTAAGGCATTTAGGAAAGAGAGATATTTAGACTCCTTTGGGTATGGGTAATGTAAGTTAGATGATTCGGGGATTCGGTTTGTGATATGGAGCTCAAGGGTATAACTGTAAAGTGGCAGTTTGGGCTTCTATGATTTTTAGATTTTAGTTCAGAAATTTTTAAGGAAATGATGAGTTGATAGAAGTGTATAGCTTCTCATTACCTTTCTGAGGATATACAGATCGTCGAAAACAGACTTAGAACGAAGAAGTTATAGCCTTTGGAAGTTTGGTGGTATTAGGGTTCAGCCTAGTACGCTGGGCATACATAGGAGTATGTTGGGCGTAATAGGCAGAAGGATCGCGGATGATTAAGGGAGTACGTTGGGCGTACCAAGAGTATGCAGGACATACTCCAGCCAGATACACACCCTAATTTAGGGTCTTGGACCCTATTTAATGGCCTTAACTCAACACCAAACCCTCTTATCTTCAGCCTCCATCCCATTAAACCATTGAAATGAAACCTTTGTTGGATAAGGTGTCTAAGTCCATAACTATTTCTGGTTAGTAGTTGACCCGACCCGGCATGGTCCATTTGGGTTGCATGGCACCATGCAATTGGATAGACTAAATGAGAGAAATAACACTTGGAGATTATTAATATATTATAAGTTCTAATATATTAATAATATTATTTGATTAGTTTGACCAAAGAATTAATTAAGTGATCAAAAGATAACTAATTAAATATATGGGTTGATTATGTAAATCATTCATATCTTGTATAGTGGGCTAAGAGGCTCCATGGATTATCAAGTTGGGTTCTACCCATAGGATGCTCTATGGATGCTCCATGGGAGTTACAAACCCATGGGTCATGGAAATGAAGAGTCATGACACATTAGGGTTTACATGGTGTAACCCTAGATGTGTCAACACTATATAAGAGTCCCATTCTCCACCAAAATCTGCTACACATAAGAAACTAGAGGGCTAGGCCGATTTCAAGTAGTGTGTATTCTCTCAAAAGTCTTTCAAGAGAATTTGGTGTTGTGTGAAGCATTTGAGGCATCACACTTGGGGTGCTAGGCTCACAAGGTTTCAAGGAACGTAAGCAACAACAAGGTAAGTCATTCTATCTTTCATTCAAGTTAGAAATTGTTCCCCATGTATGCTAGATAGGAATATAACCTTGGAATTCAACTTTGCATGATAATTAGACAAACATAGATCCAAGGTTATTAGGGTTGCATGTACACTTACGAAGTGTTAGAATGCTCAAAACCCATCAGTGGTATCAGAGCCTAGGCTTGTTTGTTTGTTATTTGTGCCTAAAAGTTGAAAAAAGTCGAAAAACTTGCTGTCTGCCTGATGAACTCGCCGAGTCCATGGGGAGACTCGCCGAGTTCACTTGTATCTTCAACCTACTCGCCGAGTAGGTTCATGCACTCGACGAGTAGGAGCCATAGAGTGCAGATTTTCGACTTTAGTTGCTGGAAATGGACTAGAAACATTACCCTAAACTGTTTTGGTACTTGAAAACTTGTTTTAGATGGTGTAATGTCTTTGCTAATCCATTTACAACAACTAGTTATCAAAATTACAAAGTTTTAAGTGTAATTTTGATTCATGAAAGTGTTCATATTCATGTTCTTGATCTTATGATGTTTAGATGATCATAGGAATTATTTGTAACCTATGTGGTAGTTTAATTCTTGATCATAATGTGTTTTAATGGAGTCCATAACTTGTCCTCAAGTTATGGAAAACCAAAAGTCACTTGAGTTAAAACCATTAAAAGAACACAAGAGTTAGAAAAATGAAGAGTCTTCATTTTTATTACTCTAATAAACTCATAAGTTACAAGAAATGAAAAGTTTTGAAAGTTTACAAAACTTGCCCTCAAGTTTTGGAACAAGTAAAGTCATGTTAAAAACTTTAGTTCCAACCCTTAGAATTTTAAAAGTTAAAATTCAACCCTTATACTTATATTATTATGATTTAATAATTATATATATATATATATATATATATATATATATATATATATATATATATATGTATGTATAAGAACAAAATCGTCTTACTTCTAGTATGCCTCATTCACGAAGCCGGTCTATAAGGTGGGTATAAGGTTGTTGCCTATAAAATGGCAACTTAATGGGTGTCCACTCTCACCCACCGCTTGCTTGACCGGTGGAGGGTCGTTAGCCGAACGGGTAAGACAAGGACTTATAAATTCTCATTATAAGTATGATGAATATTATAAAGTAACTAAATGTTTTATTAAATTCCTAATCTTAGTTACTTTAGGAAAAATGTGAATAAGGTGCTAATCCATGAAATTACACTTTACACTTTGTTTAAGTCGTTGGTGGAGCGTGTGTGGTTAACCGGCACACTAACTTGGACTTAACAAGGTAGGTAAAGGGTGACTTAGGGTTTATTATAGTATCGGTGGAGCATGTGTGGTTTACCGGCACATCGATTGAGTGATAAACTTTAAGGGTACCAAGTGATTTGCATGGTTACTTCAACCTCGTTTAGTGATCCTCGATATCCCAGTCACAAAACTTGGAGGGCACACTCGAGATTGAAACATGCCTTTGAAAAGTTCATTGAATCTCAAAGAATCTAGGAATTTCTAAGAACCAATCAAAAACCTAATATTTAATATTTCGGTTTTCATGGTGGAAATTAGTGAATCGTCATTCACCTACCTTTCAAATATGTTATAGCTTGGATTACGGCATACCTCTTCTAAGTTATAATATATTGTGATTGGGTCCTAGCCTTAATATTACATTTAGGTGTTTTATTAAGGACTCTCTTAATATCTAAACTAATCTTGTCCTTTTCCTTCACATGTCTTCAAACAATGCTGCTTCAGGCTCTAATCCTAATGGCTCCTTTACCCTTATGAACTTGTGTGGGAAAGTCACTTTTGATGGATCCAACTTCAATGAGTGGATCAGAAACATCAGGATGATTACCCGCTACGAGTACAAAGAATATGTCCTTGATTAGGAGGTTAAGGAGATTGATGAGACCACTGCAACTCCTCAGGAGATCGCTGACTTTCAGGCACATGAAAGGGATGCTACGAAAGTGGCATGCATTATGATGGCCACGATGACAGCGGAACTCCAAAAGTCTTATGAGGATTTCTACCCTTATGAAATGCAGCAAGATCTGATGGAAAGATACCATCAAAGTGCACGACAAGAGAGGTATGAAATCATCTGCTCCATGATAACAACCATGATAAAGGACGGGGAATCCGTCACGAGCCACATGCAGAAAATGCAAAGGTATGTGGATCGATTGCTGAAGCTTAATGTGAACTTCCCTGAGGAGCTTGCAATAGATATAATTTTGCGCTCCTTACCATCGTGCTATGATCAGTTCCGCATGACATATCACATGAATAAGGAAGAGGTCACACTCAGCAAACTTCAGGGACTTCTCAAGACCGCAGAAACAGGTCTTTAGGGGAAGTCGGTTGTTAACACTCCTACTCCAAATTCTACTCCGGTTTTGGCAATCGGGAAAATTCGAGGGAAGAATAGAAAGAGCTCTTCTAAGGGTACCAAGGCTCGGACCCTTGATGGCTCTTATTCAAGTGGAACCAAGAAAGGTTTCGTCACTCCTTCTTCTGACCCAAAAGAGGCTGAATGCTTCTATTGCCATGAAAAATCACATTGGAAGCGGAACTGCCCAAAATACCAGCAAGATGTGAAGGATGGGAAAGTTAAACCCAACCATGCAGGTATTTACACTATCATTTCTAATAACTCACCCCATTCTAAATCTTGGGTCCTTGATACCGGTTGTAGTATTCATATTTGTTGTAACTTGTAGGGACTAAGAAGAAGTGAGAATGTGGAGCCAGGAAGAATAAACTTAATCATGGGGAATAGGAAAGCTTTACCTGTCACCAAGATTGGAGTTTATACTTTATCGCTAAGTAGTGGGTTTAGTTTAGATTTGAATAAGTGTTGTTATTCGCCAGAAATGGCAAGAAATATTATTTCCTTTCATGCATTGTATAAACAAGGTTTCACCTTTTCATTTGATAATGAAGTTGGTTCGATTAATGCTTTCTTTAATAATGTTCTTTATTTCAAAGCATTACCTTGTGATGGCGTGTATGAAACATTATATGTGGTTGATAACTTAGGAAATAATGTATTGTGTATTGATTCTGTTAATAATAATAACTTGGATAAAGAATCATTATGCCATTGTCGTCTTGGACATATAAGCAAGAAACGCATAGGCCAACTCCAAAAGGATGGAGTCTTGGAGTCATTTGACCTAAAGTCAGATGATAGTTGCGAATCATGCTTACTTGGAAAAATGAAAAAGTCACCCTTCACAGGCTCGTGTGAGAGGGGTGAAGGTTTGTTGGACCTTGTACACACGGATGTGTGTGGACCATTCAAACATGCCACAAGGGATGCTAATCGTTATTATTTGACTTTTACTGATGATTACAGTAGATATGGATATGTCTACTTGATCAAGCATAAGTCAGAGACTTTCGAAAGGTTTAAGGAATTTAAACAGGAAGTTGAGAATCAATTGGGCAGGAATATTAAGATGCTTCGATCCGATCGTGGTGGTGAGTATCTTAGTTAAGAGTTCCTTGACTATCTAAGGGAATGTGGGATAGTCTCACAATTGACACCTCCCAGGACACCACAGTTGAATGGTGTGGCTAAGAGGCGTAATCGAACCTTGTTGGATATGGTTCGTTCCATGATGAGTCGAGCTTCGCTACTAATCTCATTTTGGGGGTATGCCTTAGAGACTGCCACCCATATCCTTAATATGGTCCCTACAAAGAAAGTTGCCAAAACTCCTCACGAGATGAGGACTAGTAAAGTACCCAAACTATACCACATCAAGATTTGGGGTTGCGAGGCTTTCGCGAGACGCGAGACTCATGATAAGCTTGAACCCCGAAGCGAGAGGTGTATTTTCATCGACTACCCACAACAATCCTTTGGTTACCTCTTCTACAGACCTAGTGAAAATGTGGTCTTTGTAGCTAGGAGGGCTTTCTTTAGAGAGAGAGAGAGAGTTCATAAGCCAAGGAAACAGTGGGAGGCAAGTTGATCTTGAAGAAATTCAAGAGTCAAGCGGTGAAGGAACTTCAAACCCTAGCACTCAACATGAGGAGGAAACTCCTGTTGAGCCAATTGACAAGTCTGTACCTCTGAGGCGTTCCACAAGGGTTAGGAATGCTCCTGAGCATTACTATAGATTCCATATTAATGCAGAAGGAGATACACTTATCAGTGATGAGACACTGATAGGTCTGGATGAACCTAACAGTTACGCGGAAGCCATGGCAGGCCCTGAGTCAGCCAAATGGAAAGAGGCAATGGAAAGCGAAATACAGTCCATGTATGACAATCAAGTTTGGAACTTGGTTGAGAATGTACTAGGTCGTAAGACAGTGGGGTGCAAATGGGTCTTCAAGAAGAAGACCGACATGGATGGTAAAGTACACACTTATAAGGCTAGACTGGTTGCAAAGGGCTTCTCTCAAATTCCTGGAGTGGACTATGATGAGACCTTTTCTCCAGTAGCCAAGATTAAGTCTATTCGGGTTCTGTTGGCCATAGCTGCATTTCATGACTATGAAATATGGCAAATGGATGTCAAAACCGCTTTCCTTAATGGAAAGTTGGCTGAAGATGTTTACATGAGTCAGCCAGAGGGTTTTGTCAGCAACGAGTACCCTAATAGAGTGTGTAAGCTTGAGAAATCCATTTATGGATTGAAGCAAGCACCTCGCAGATGGAATCTTTGCTTTGATGAAAAGGTCAAGGAATTTGGCTTTTCTAGGAGTGAAGATGAGTCTTGCGTGTATGTCAAGGCTAGTGGGAGTATAGTTAGCTTTTTGGTGTTGTATGTGGATGACATCCCAACTCTGCAGGAAGTTAAGTCCTGGCTTGGGAAGTGTTTCTCTATGAAGGACCTAGGAGAAGCTGCTTATATTCTAGGGATAAGGATCTTGAGAGATCGGAGTAAAAGACTAACTGGACTTAGTCAGAGTACCTACTTGGATAAGGTGCTGAAGAGATTCAGCATGCAGGACTCCAAGAAAGGAGAGTTACACATCCAGAGTAACGCCAGATTGAGTAAGACACAAAGCCTAGCACTGAGGTTGAGATAGCAGAAATGAGTCGAATACCTTATGCTTCGGCAGTAGGATCGATCATGTATGCTAGTACGTGTACTCAACCTGATGTAGCCTTTGCCCTGAGTATGGTTAGCAGGTATCAGGCGAACCCTGGCAAGGCACACTGGACTGCGGTAAAGAATATCCTCAAGTACCTACGGAGGACTAAGGACTGGGTCCTTACCCTCGGTGGGAGTGATGACTTGAGAGTTGTAGGGTATAGTGATGCTAGCTTCTAGACTGATAGGGATAATTTCCGCTCTCAGTCGGGCTGGGTCTTTATCCTAAATGGAGGAGCAATTTCTTGGAAGAGTTCCAAGCAAGAGATAGTGGCTGATTCAACTTGTGAATCAGAGTAAATTGCAGCTAGTGAGGCGGCAAAGGAGGCGATATGGCTGAAGAACTTCATTGGAGACCTTGGAGTTGTACCAGCTATTAAAGAGCCAATGGAAATTTTCTGTGATAGTGAAAGTGTTGTTGCCTTAGCCAAGGAACCAAGGGATCACGGGAGATCCAGACACATCGACAGAAAATACCATTTTATCAGACATCGGATAGAAGAAGGACTCCTCATGGCAAAGAGGGTATCATCGGACGAGAACCCAGCAGATCCCCTCACGAAGGGACTGACTCGGGTTAAGCATCTTGTAACAGCCCGGATTTCCAGGTATCTTTATTGTTTATGATTTTGGTGTTTTGAGAGGGGACTCAGCGAGTCGGAGCTCAGACTCGCCGAGTAGGGACGCGATTCTGGACGCGGGATTCGCCTGGACTCGGCGAGTCCGTGCTGTTTAATGAAACCCTAATTTCTCGGGTTTGGGACCTATTTAAAGGGCCTTATGGCCGTCATTTGTACCCAGCAGTCCATAGAGAGAAACCATAGAGTGCTTTAGCGATTTGAGAGAGAGAAAGGAAGCATTTCTTGACCTTTGTGTGTTGTTTAGCAAAGAAGAGGGAAGTCCTAGCCAAGAGGAAGCAAAGGAGGTTGCTATTCTGTGGATTTGAAGCTTAGATCATCGATCTAAAGGTATGATTTCGGCTCATCTTTTGTTTTGTGAAGTATATTTGGATTTAGGGCTTCTTGTGGCCTTTGTTGGGTTGATTTGATGGTCAAATAGTCCCTTGCTAGTGATGAGGCTTTGGATCTGGATCCATAGAGGTCCAGAGAGCCTCATTCATCAAGCTTTATGAAGAACAATGGAGGTTATGACCTTGAGTTGTGATATTTGTTGATAATTCTTCATATATGGACATTTAGAGGTTGTATGTACACCAAGTTTGGGGCTTTACGTGGTGAATCAGTCTAGGAAGGCCAGATCTATGAATTGATGGAACAGATCTGACCTTAGAAGTGAGTTTGAGTGATTGCATGGCATGGACTCGCCGAGTCCGATGAGCAGACTCGGCGAGTAGCTTGAAGATTGCCTTGGATCGACCAGTGAGTGGTCCAGTCGAGTCATGGGTTGACTCAGTGAGTCAGGGCGAGTTAGGGAAGGGTGGTCAAGTGGTCTGAGTCAAGCTGGGACTCGCCGAGTTGTTCTTGAGACTCGGCGAGTTGAGTCGGGATGGCCCCGCGATTCTTCCAGGTGGAACTCGTCGAGTCAGGGGGAGTACTCGACGTGTAAGAAGGGAATCCTAGAGAGTTGGTGAAAACGTCTAGACTCGCCGAGTTGCCCTTGTGCATTCGCCGAGTCCGGTCAAAGTTGACCGTTAACCGTTGACCAGAGTTGACCTGTGTTGACTTCTTAGGGATAGTCAACCTTAGAGATAAAAAGTGTTAATAAGAGATGTATGATGTTATAGGGAGATTATAGCTCGGGGGATCGAGCACGAGTGATTTCGGGATTTGCTAGCTATCGATATTTACGAGGTGAGTCTTCTCACTATACTGTACCCGGAAGGGTTTGATTGTGTGACCGGAAGGTCAGATATGATATGAGACATATGTGATATATGTGATAAGTTAATTGTTATATGTGCTATGTATGATATGTTTAATGTGGGCCGGAAGGCGTTATGTTATGGGCCGGAAGGCGAATATGTTATGGGCCGAAAGGCGTTGTAATGTGGACCGAAGGGTTGGCATGGGTAGGACCGGAAGGTTTACCCAGCAAGGACGGAAGTCCCCTGAGACACATGGACCAGAAGGTCAGGGCCTGGAAAGGCGTATGTGCGTAAGTTGTATTTTGGGGGAATTCACTAAGCATTTATGCTTACAGTTGGTGTGTATGTGTTTCAGGTACTAGCGAGGACCGTGGGAAGGCGCCGGCGTGATCTGTACACACTGATAGATGATTTATGATCTTGGGATTCATAGGATTTGTATTATGACATGATACGTTGGATATTTACGCCTTGTTTTGGATGAAAATACATTTTTAGAAATGAAAAATTTGTTTAAAAATTTCCGTTGTTACACATCTCCAGCATGATCGGAGCATAGGGATGAAGGATGATATTAGATTTAGAAGTTAGATAACCTTGAAATTTGTAAAGTGTAATTGACATTAGATGATGAATAAAAAGTGTTTTATTTATGAGTAAAGTGTTGCTATCTCTTGTCGATCGTTTACTATATTTCTTTTGCATGTTTTGACTTCTAGAATAATTTTGTTTGGTGTAACATATTATTCAAACCTCCACAGTCGGTCATATGTCGGAAGTAGGTATGAATCAAGACTGTCATGATTGGTTGCAGAGGTTTAAGGTGTTGGACAAGGCTACAACAATCATGAGTGCTCATAAGTTCTGAGCATTGGACACAACCCACGCTCACTGGAATCACTTCATGGAATTCTATCTCGAGTGATCGTGAGACGGTAATATCATATAAGTCTTCAAACCTAGAGATATGATTTGTTACTTACAAGTTGGTTATGCATTGATTGTACGAAAACGTATTGGTAACTCGATGTTATAAAACGTGCTTTTGTGTATAATTCAATGAGTGGTAGAACAAGCATATGAGTCGAAGTTTATCTGTTCCTTCTTGGATTAGAAGCTGATATCTGGGCCCCTCGATGATTTTGTTTTGACCTATGTATCGGGCCCGGTCTGAACTAAGTTGATGTGTTCAATTAAGTTCTTTGTCAAACAAATCGAAAATCGGGAAACAAACTGCTGGACAGTAAGTAAGACATTGTTCCATGTATTTGTCCGGCTGATATCTAGAACAGAGGATTATATGATCACTTATCTTTAATGGCGTATCAACATCTTCTCAGTTCCGAGAGACCTTGAAAGAGCTATGATTGCCGGTCGGTTCCTGAAGTACTGGAGTAATAGTTATTAGACTTATCCAAGTGGGAGACTGTTGGATAAGGTGTCTAAGTCCATAACTATTTCTGGTTAGTACTTGACCCGACCCGGCATGGTCCATTTGGGTTGCATGGCACCATGCAATTGGATAGACTAAATGAGAGAAATAACACTTGGAGATTATTAATATATTATAAGTTCTAATATATTAATAATATTATTTGATTAGTTTGATCAAAGAATTAATTTGGAATTAATTAAGTGAGCAAAAGATAACTAATTAAATATATGGGTTGATTATGTAAATCATTCATATCTTGTATAGTGGGCTAAGAGGCTCCATGGATTATCAAGTTGGGTTCTACCCATAGGATGCTCCATGGATGCTCCATGGGAGTTACAAACCCATGGGTCATGGAAATGAAGAGTCATGACACATTAGGGTTTACATGGTGTAACCCTAGATGTGTCAACACTATATAAGAGTCCCATTCTCCACCAAAATCTGCTACACATAAGAAACTAGAGGGCTAGGCCGATTTCAAGTAGTGTGTATTCTCTCAAAAGTCTTTCAAGAGCATTTGGTGTTGTGTGAAGCATTTGAGGCATCACACTTGGGGTGCTAGGCTCACAAGGTTTCAAGGAACATAAGTAACAATAAGGTAAGTCATTCTATCTTTCATTCAAGTTAGAAATTGTTCCCCATGTATGCTACATAAGAATATAACCTTGGAATTCAACTTTGCATGATAATTAGACAAACATAGATCCAAGGTTTTTAGGGTTGCATGTACACTTAGGAAGTGTTAGAATGCTCAAAACCCATCAACCTTAGCCTCCATTGGTGTGGTTCTTGAGCTTTTGGTGTGATTTCATGCATTCTGGTGCTCATTGAAGAAGAAGGAGCTTCTTGGAGAAGTGTGAGATTGCTTGAAGCTTGTTGATCCAGGCTTTGTGCATCGTAATCTACCTTATAGAGGTATAAACTTTAAACTTTATGGTCCTCTATTGTAGATCTAGTATTTGGTGGTATTTTATCATGTTTTGGTCCTAAGGTTGTTGATATTATGAGTATAAGCTACTCTAGGACCTTTGAGCCTCATATTTGGTCCTTGATGAGTTGTTAAGTCATAAAAATTGCATCTTGATGGTTTCTGTTGGTGCATGCATGAGTTGGTATTCTTAATATGGATAAAAACAAGGATTTACTCCCATTAAGTCATGCCAAGGAGTAAAGTTGCCAAATTTACATTTTAAGACATCATTTAGGGTCAGATAAGTGTTCAGATGCTTTTGTCTCAACCATTAAGGGCTTATTATGGATGATTGGGCCTCTGATGAGTACGTTGGCCGTACGTTGGAGAGTATGCTCAGCATAATGCTGGTTTAGTGCATAGACAGCTTGTACCTTGTGCTTCGGGGGTGAGTACGCAGGGTATACACTTCTGGTATGCAGGATGTACAACGGAGAACTTCAATTTGGGCCTTGGGCCTTTTGGGGTTTGGCCCATGAGTTATTGGACTAGTTTTGGGAAGGGTAAAATGGTCTTTTACCCTTTAGGAAGTTGGATTATGGTTTTGGTTTTGGATTTTAGGTTATCGGATTAATTATTAATAAAGATTGTATTTATTGTTAGTTGGTGTGAGGTTATACGGTTCCCCAACCCAAGAAATTATTTGGTTATCAGTGGTTTGAGGTGAGTTTTCTCACTGAGTTTAGCGGGTTAAAGGCACCAACGCCAGTCCATGGTTTATTACGATTAGGATGCTAGATGTCTACGTGACTCTACATGTATGTTTTCTGATATGTTTACCGGGCGGGGCCTGATGATTACTTTGTATGCTATTTAACTTTGTGATTTGTGCATGTGTTTATGTGTTTTTATGTATATCGGATGGGGCCTGATGCCAGGCAGGGCCTAATGACTGACAGATCTGTTCCAGAGGAGGTTGATATTGGGGGGGGGGGGGGGGGGGGCGATATCGGGCGGGGCCTATTATATGTTTGGGATGTATGATATGTGGTATTTTGGGGGAACTTACTAAGCTTTGTGCTTACGGTTTATCGTTTGGTTTTAGGTATATCTGGTTCGAAAGGGAAAAGTCCGACTTGATCGCAGCGCATCCACCCATGTTTCCGCAATATGCTGATTTTGGGATTGTACTCTTATGACTGTTTTATTATGAAACTAGGCGAATGCCCGTGCGTTGCGTGGGATATAAAAAAATATTTTATATTTAAAATAACTAAATCATTGTTATTAACAATTAAATAATAATTTCATAAAAATATAAAAAATGATTTTTAGTATTGTTATTATGTTGAATTATATTATAAGAGATAAGGTTGGAACTTGAAGTTGTTTTGCATATACAAAGTTATATGATTAAAATAGAAAAAGAATTAATTTTTAAAAATAAATAAATCGTTATTGTTATCTATTAAATAATAATTTCATATTAAATTAAAACGTTTATATTAAATATTATCATTATGTAGAAAATACGATAATAGAGACATCTTTTTATCTATCTTAAATTTTATCATTGTGTACAACATATGATAATAGAGACAACTTTTTATCTTAAATAGTAAAAAAAAATGTTTTTGTATCATAAATATTACCATAATTATGTAGAACATATGTAATAGTGACGTCTTTTATAACGTTAACACTTTAAATTGTATTACATATATGATTGTAAAACTTGGCTAACACAACCAAATACTCGACATGTTACTTAAACTTGACCTCCAATGGAAGCGAGCTTGCCTAACTCAGCCAGAAGACACTCGGATCCTTATTAAACTCGATCCAAATCTAAAAGATACGGTCCAAAATCATTTTCGAAATTCGGAAATTTAATTGGTCACTTGTCGACAAAGACAATCTTACCAAAGAATACACTCAACGTCCTACAAAGTTAGATGCAAGGAAGATCTCATGGATTAGTCCCTTTAAAATATTTCACAATCTTTCCTATTTATAGAGGAGAATAGATTCTCTTGTTTACTCTCACAATCAATGTGGGATGAAGACATTTTAATTAAACTCATTTGTTTATTTGCCAATAATTTCATTTTGTTAAATAAAATATTAAATAACAAAAATAAAACGCTATCCAGAAAATTTATTGTTCAATAGTTTCATTTTCCAGTAATCTCGTAATTTGCTATAAAAAATCAAGTTTCTATTGAATAACTTTTTGTTAAATCCTAAAATCATAAATTCAGTTAGGTACTTAATATAGAAAGTTTGTTTATATGTATTTTCATGATTCAAAATGTCATTATAAAATGAATTCATTTATAAAATATAATCGAGTATATATTTTGTGCTTTTGAATCAAAGTGATTTTTCAAACAATTATAATTTTATGTTTAGGTAGATTTTTTTATATTTATATGACATTATGTAACTTATAATATTATTATAAACAATTTGAATAGTCATGGGAGTTTCAAATGTATGTGGTGAAAGAAAAATATTTCATTTATCGGTCCAAATTGATCAAACTCGGATCGATTCAGCTTAATATACCAAACTACATAACGTTTTTTCTATTGAAACACGGTTTGTATATATTTTGTGTTTTTAAATCAAATTTATTTTTCAAACAATTATAATTTTATGTTTAGGTAACTTATTTATAATAGTATTAGAAACAATTTGAAAAATCATGGGAGTTTCAAATGTATGTGCTGAAAGGAAAATGCTTCCTTTATCGGTCCAAATTGATCAAACTCAGACCGATTCAACTTAATATACCAAACTACATAACGGGTTTTCAACTGAAACTTTGTTTGAACCTAAAAAAATCTTGTTCAAAACCATTTTCGAGATTCTAAAACTTAAATGGACAGTTGCCAATAAGGACAATCTCACCAAAGAATACCCTCAACATTCTAAAAAGGTAGGCATAAGGAAGTTCTCATGGTTTGGTCCCTTTGAAACAATTCATAACCTTTCCTATTTATAGAAGAGCAAACGTTCTCTTGTTTACTCTCACCATCGATGTGGGATTAAGACATTGTAATAAAACACGCTTTCTTGTTAATAAAACATTATTCAACTTATTTAGTAAAACACTCTTTCTCTTGTTTACCATTTCTTTATTGTTCAATAGTTCCATTTTTCTATAATCTCGTAAGTTGCTATCCAAAAAAGTATGTTCTTATTGAATAACTTTTTGTTCAATTCTAAAATCACAAATTTAGTTAGGTACTTAATATAGAAAGCTTGTTTATATGTATTTTCAAGATTCAAAAGTTCATTATAAAAAAAATTCATTTATAAAATATAATTTGCATATATATTTCGTGTTTTTGATCAAATCGAATTTTCAAACAGTTATAATTTTATTTTTAAGTAAATGTTTTTTATATTTATATAACATTATGTAACCTTTTTAAAATATCATTGGAAACAATTTGAGAAAAATGGGAGTTTCAAATGTATGTAGTGAAAGGAAAATGCTTCTTTTATGGTCCAAATAGATCAAACTCGGACCGATTCAACTAAGTATACCAAACTACATATTTTTTTTCTAGTGAAACCCGGTTTGTATCCAGCAGTCCATAGAGAGAAACCATAGAGTGCTTTAGCGATTTGAGAGAGAGAGAAAGGAAGCATTTCTTGACCTTTGTGTGTTGTTTAGCAAAGAAGAGGGAAGTCATAGCCAAGAGGAAGCAAAGGAGGTTGCTATTCTGTGGATTTGAAGCTTAGATCATCGATCTAAAGGTATGATTTCGGCTCATCTTCTGTTTTGTGAAGTATATATGGATTTAGGGCTTCTTGTGGCCTTTGTTGGGTTGATTTGATGGTCAAATAGTCCCTTGCTAGTGATGAGGCTTTGGATCTGGATCCATAGAGGTCCAGAGAGCCTCATTCATCAAGCTTTATGAAGAACAATGGAGGTTATGACCTTGAGTTGTGATATTTGTTGATAATTCTTCATATATGGACATTTAGAGGTTATATGTACACCAAGTTTGGGGCTTTACGTGGTGAATCAGTCTAGGAAGGCCAGATCTATGAATTGATGGAACAGATCTGACCTTAGAAGTGAGTTTGAGTGATTGCATGGCATGGACTCGTCGAGTCCGATGAGCAGACTCGGCGAGTAGCTTGAAGATTGCCTTGGATCGACCAGTGAGTGGTCCAGTCGAGTCATGGGTTGACTCAGTGAGTCATGGCGAGTTAGGGAAGGGTGGTCAAGTGGTCTGAGTCAAGCTGGGACTCGCCGAGTTGTTCTTGAGACTCGGCGAGTTGAGTCGGGGTGTCCCCGTGATTCTTCCAGGTGGAACTTGTCGAGTCAGGGGGAGTACTCGACGTGTAAGAAGGGAATCCTAGAGAGTTGGTGAAAACGTCTAGACTCGCTAAGTTGCCCTTGTGCACTCGCCAAGTCCGGTCAAAGTTGACTGTTGACCGTTGACCGTTGACCAGAGTTGACCTGTGTTGACTTCTTAGGGATAGTCAACCTTAGAGATAAAAAGTGTTAATAAGAGATGTATGATGTTATAGGGAGATTATAGCTCGGGGGATCGAGCACGAGTGATTTCGGGATTTGCTGGCTATCGATATTTATGAGGTGAGTCTTCTCACTATACTGTACCCGGAAGGGTTTGATTGTGTGAACGGAAGGTCGGATATGATATGAGACATATGTGATATATGTGATAAGTTAATTGTTATATGTGCTATGTATGATATGTTTAATGTGGGCCGGAAGGCGTTATGTTATGGGCCGGAAGGCGAATATGTTATGGGCCGGAAGGCGTTGTAATGTGGACCGAAGGGTTGTCATGGGTAGGACCGGAAGGTTTACCCAGCGGGGACGGAAGTCCCCTGAGACACATGGACCGGAAGGTCAGGGCCTGGAAAGGCGTATGTGCGTAAGTTGTATTTTGGGGGAATTCACTAAGCATTTATGCTTACAGTTGCTGTGTATGTGTTTCAGGTACTAGCGAGGACCGTGGGAAGGCGCCGGCGTGATCTGTACACACTGATAGATGATTTATGATCTTGGGATTCATATGATTTGTATTATGACATGATACGTTGGATATTTACGCCTTGTTTTGGATGAAAATACATTTTTAGAAATGAAAATTTTGTTTAAAAATTTCCGTTGTTACACATCTCCAGCATGATCGGAGCATAGGGATGAAGGATGATATTAGATTTAGTAGTTAGATAACCTTGAAATTTGTAAAGTGTAATTGACATTAGATGATGAATAAAAAGTGTTTTATTTATGAGTAAAGTGTTGCTATCTCTTGTCGATCGTTTACTATATTTCTTTTGCATGTTTTGACTTCCAGAATAATTTTGTTTGGTGTAACATATTATTCAAACCTCCACAGTCGGTCATATGTCGGAAGTAGGTATGAATCAAGACTGTCATGATTGGTTGCAGAGGTTTAAGGTGTTGGACAAGGCTACAACAATCATGAGTGCTCATAAGTTCTGAGCATTGGACACAACCCACGCTCACTGGAATCACTTCATGGAATTCTATCTCGAGTGATCGTGAGACGGTAATATCATATAAGTCTTCAAACCTAGAGATATGATTTGTTACTTACAAGTTGGTTATGCATTGATTGTACGAAAACATATTGGTAACTCGATGTTATAAAACGTGCTTTTGTGTATAATTCAATGAGTGGTAGAACAAGCATATGAGTCGAAGTTTATCTGTTCCTTCTTGGATTAGAAGCTGATATCTAGGCCCCTCGATGATTTTGTTTTGACCTATGTATCGGGCCCGGTCTGAACTAAGTTGATGTGTTCAATTAAGTTCTTTGTCAAACAAATCGGAAATCGGGAAACAAACTGCTGGACAATAAGTAAGACATTGTTCCATGTATTTGTCCGGCTGATATCTAGAACAGAGGATTATATGATCACTTATCTTTAATGGCGTATCAACATCTTCTCAGTTCCGAGAGACCTTGAAAGAGCTACGATTTCCGGTCGGTTCCTGAAGTACTGGAGTAATAGTTATTAGACTTATCCAAGTGGGAGACTGTTGGATAAGGTGTCTAAGTCCATAACTATTTCTGGTTAGTACTTGACCCGACCCGGCATGGTCCATTTGGGTTGCATGGCACCATGCAATTGGATAGACTAAATGAGAGAAATAACACTTGGAGATTATTAATATATTATAAGTTCTAATATATTAATAATATTATTTGATTAGTTTGATCAAAGAATTAATTTGGAATTAATTAAGTGAGCAAAAGATAACTAATTAAATATATTGGTTGATTATGTAAATCATTCATATCTTGTATAGTGGGCTAAGAGGCTCCATGGATTATCAAGTTGGGTTCTACCCATAGGATGCTCCATGGATGCTCCATGGGAGTTACAAACCCATGGGTCATGGAAATGAAGAGTCATGACACATTAGGGTTTACATGGTGTAACCCTAGATGTGTCAACACTATATAAGAGTCCCATTCTCCACCAAAATCTGCTACACATAAGAAACTAGAGGGCTAGGCCGATTTCAAGTAGTGTGTATTCTCTCAAAAGTCTTTCAAGAGCATTTGGTGTTGTGTGAAGCATTTGAGGCATCACACTTGGGGTGCTAGGCTCACAAGGTTTCAAGGAACATAAGTAACAATAAGGTAAGTCATTCTATCTTTCATTCAAGTTAGAAATTGTTCCCCATGTATGCTAGATAAGAATATAACCTTGGAATTCAACTTTGCATGATAATTAGACAAACATAGATCCAAGGTTATTAGGGTTGCATGTACACTTAGGAAGTGTTAGAATGCTCAAAACCCATCAACCTTAGCCTCCATTGGTGTGGTTCTTGAGCTTTTGGTGTGATTTCATGCATTCTGGTGCTCATTGAAGAAGAAGGAGCTTCTTGGAGAAGTGTGAGATTGCTTGAAGCTTGTTGATCCAGGCTTTGTGCATCGTAATCTACCTTATAGAGGTATAAACTTTAAACTTTATGGTCCTCTATTGTGGATCTAGTATTTGGTGGTATTTTATCATGTTTTGGTCCTAAGGTTGTTGATATTATGAGTATAAGCTACTCTAGGACCTTTGAGCCTCATATTTGGTCCTTGATGAGTTGTTAAGTCATAAAAATTGCATCTTGATGGTTTCTGTTGGTGCATGCATGAGTTGGTATTCTTAATATGGATAAAAACAAGGATTTACTCCCATTAAGTCATGCCAAGGAGTAAAGTTGCCAAATTTACATTTTAAGACATCATTTAGGGTCAGATAAGTGTTCAGATGCTTTTGTCTCAACCATTAAGGGCTTATTATGGATGATTGGGCCTCTGATGAGTACGTTGGCCGTACGTTGGAGAGTATGCTCAGCATAATGCTGGTTTAGTGCATAGACAGCTTGTACCTTGTGCTTCGGGGGTGAGTACGCAGGGTATACACTTCTGGTACGCAGGATGTACAACGGAGAACTTCAATTTGGGCCTTGGGCCTTTTGGGGTTTGGCCCATGAGTTATTGGACTAGTTTTGGGAAGGGTAAAATGGTCTTTTACCCTTTAGGAAGTTGGATTATGGTTTTGGTTTTGGATTTTAGGTTATCGGATTAATTATTAATAAAGATTGTATTTATTGTTAGTTGGTGTGAGGTTATACGGTTCCCCAACCCAAGAAATTATTTGGTTATCAGTGGTTTGAGGTGAGTTTTCTCACTGAGTTTAGCGGGTTAAAGGCACCAACGCCAGTCCATGGTTTATTACGATTAGGATGCTAGATGTCTACGTGACTCTACATGTATGTTTTCTGATATGTTTACCGGGCGGGGCCTGATGATTACTTTGTATGCTATTTAACTTTGTGATTTGTGCATGTGTTTATGTGTTTTTATGTATATCGGATGGGGCCTGATGCCAGGCAGGGCCTGATGACTGACAGATCTGTTCCAGCGGAGGTTGATATTGGGGGGGGGGGGGGGGGGCGATATCGGGCGGGGCCTATTATATGTTTGGGATGTATGATATGTGGTATTTTGGGGGAACTTACTAAGCTTTGTGCTTACGGTTTATGGTTTGGTTTTAGGTATATCTGGTTCGAAAGGGAAAAGTCCGACTTGATCGCAGCGCATCCACCCATGTTTCCGCAATATGCTGATTTTGGGATTGTACTCTTATGACTGTTTTATTATGAAACTAGGCGAATGCCCGTGCGTTGCGTGGGATATAAAAAAATATTTTATATTTAAAATAACTAAATCATTGTTATTAACAATTAAATAATAATTTCATAAAAATATAAAAAATGATTTTTAGTATTGTTATTATGTTGAATTATATTATAAGAGATAAGGTTGGAACTTGAAGTTGTTTTGCATATACAAAGTTATATGATTAAAATAGAAAAAGAATTAATTTTTAAAAATAAATAAATCGTTATTGTTATCTATTAAATAATAATTTCATATTAAATTAAAACGTTTATATTAAATATTATCATTATGTAGAAAATACGATAATAGAGACATCTTTTTATCTATCTTAAATTTTATCATTGTGTACAACATATGATAATAGAGACAACTTTTTATCTTAAATAGTAAAAAAAAAATGCTTTTGTATCATAAATATTACCATAATTATGTAGAACATATGTAATAGTGACGTCTTTTATAACGTTAACACTTTAAATTGTATTACATATATGATTGTAAAACTTGGCTAACACAACCAAATACTCGACATGTTACTTAAACTTGACCTCCAATGGAAGCGAGCTTGCCTAACTCAGCCAGAAGACACTCGGATCCTTATTAAACTCGATCCAAATCTAAAAGATACGGTCCAAAATCATTTTCGAAATTCGGAAATTTAATTGGTCACTTGTCGACAAAGACAATCTTACCAAAGAATACACTCAACGTCCTACAAAGTTAGATGCAAGGAAGATCTCATGGATTAGTCCCTTTAAAATATTTCACAATCTTTCCTATTTATAGAGGAGAATAGATTCTCTTGTTTACTCTCACAATCAATGTGGGATGAAGACATTTTAATTAAACTCATTTGTTTATTTGCCAATAATTTCATTTTGTTAAATAAAATATTAAATAACAAAAATAAAACGCTATCCAGAAAATTTATTGTTCAATAGTTTCATTTTCCAGTAATCTCGTAATTTGCTATAAAAAATCAAGTTTCTATTGAATAACTTTTTGTTAAATCCTAAAATCATAAATTCAGTTAGGTACTTAATATAGAAAGTTTGTTTATATGTATTTTCATGATTCAAAATGTCATTATAAAATGAATTCATTTATAAAATATAATCGAGTATATATTTTGTGCTTTTGAATCAAAGTGATTTTTCAAACAATTATAATTTTATGTTTAGGTAGATTTTTTTATATTTATATGACATTATGTAACTTATAATATTATTATAAACAATTTGAATAGTCATGGGAGTTTCAAATGTATGTGGTGAAAGAAAAATATTTCATTTATCGGTCCAAATTGATCAAACTCGGATCGATTCAGCTTAATATACCAAACTACATAACGTTTTTTCTATTGAAACACGGTTTGTATATATTTTGTGTTTTTAAATCAAATTTATTTTTCAAACAATTATAATTTTATGTTTAGGTAACTTATTTATAATAGTATTAGAAACAATTTGAAAAATCATGGGAGTTTCAAATGTATGTGCTGAAAGGAAAATGCTTCCTTTATCGGTCCAAATTGATCAAACTCAGACCGATTCAACTTAATATACCAAACTACATAACGGGTTTTCAACTGAAACTTTGTTTGAACCTAAAAAAATCTTGTTCAAAACCATTTTCGAGATTCTAAAACTTAAATGGACAGTTGCCAATAAGGACAATCTCACCAAAGAATACCCTCAACATTCTAAAAAGGTAGGCATAAGGAAGTTCTCATGGTTTGGTCCCTTTGAAACAATTCATAACCTTTCCTATTTATAGAAGAGCAAACGTTCTCTTGTTTACTCTCACCATCGATGTGGGATTAAGACATTGTAATAAAACACGCTTTCTTGTTAATAAAACATTATTCAACTTATTTAGTAAAACACTCTTTCTCTTGTTTACCATTTCTTTATTGTTCAATAGTTCCATTTTTCTATAATCTCGTAAGTTGCTATCCAAAAAAGTATGTTCTTATTGAATAACTTTTTGTTCAATTCTAAAATCACAAATTTAGTTAGGTACTTAATATAGAAAGCTTGTTTATATGTATTTTCAAGATTCAAAAGTTCATTATAAAAAAAATTCATTTATAAAATATAATTTGCATATATATTTCGTGTTTTTGATCAAATCGAATTTTCAAACAGTTATAATTTTATTTTTAAGTAAATGTTTTTTATATTTATATAACATTATGTAACCTTTTTAAAATATCATTGGAAACAATTTGAGAAAAATGGGAGTTTCAAATGTATGTAGTGAAAGGAAAATGCTTCTTTTATGGTCCAAATAGATCAAACTCGGACCGATTCAACTAAGTATACCAAACTACATATTTTTTTTCTAGTGAAACCCGGTTTGTATCCAGCAGTCCATAGAGAGAAACCATAGAGTGCTTTAGCGATTTGAGAGAGAGAGAAAGGAAGCATTTCTTGACCTTTGTGTGTTGTTTAGCAAAGAAGAGGGAAGTCATAGCCAAGAGGAAGCAAAGGAGGTTGCTATTCTGTGGATTTGAAGCTTAGATCATCGATCTAAAGGTATGATTTCGGCTCATCTTCTGTTTTGTGAAGTATATATGGATTTAGGGCTTCTTGTGGCCTTTGTTGGGTTGATTTGATGGTCAAATAGTCCCTTGCTAGTGATGAGGCTTTGGATCTGGATCCATAGAGGTCCAGAGAGCCTCATTCATCAAGCTTTATGAAGAACAATGGAGGTTATGACCTTGAGTTGTGATATTTGTTGATAATTCTTCATATATGGACATTTAGAGGTTATATGTACACCAAGTTTGGGGCTTTACGTGGTGAATCAGTCTAGGAAGGCCAGATCTATGAATTGATGGAACAGATCTGACCTTAGAAGTGAGTTTGAGTGATTGCATGGCATGGACTCGTCGAGTCCGATGAGCAGACTCGGCGAGTAGCTTGAAGATTGCCTTGGATCGACCAGTGAGTGGTCCAGTCGAGTCATGGGTTGACTCAGTGAGTCATGGCGAGTTAGGGAAGGGTGGTCAAGTGGTCTGAGTCAAGCTGGGACTCGCCGAGTTGTTCTTGAGACTCGGCGAGTTGAGTCGGGGTGTCCCCGTGATTCTTCCAGGTGGAACTTGTCGAGTCAGGGGGAGTACTCGACGTGTAAGAAGGGAATCCTAGAGAGTTGGTGAAAACGTCTAGACTCGCTAAGTTGCCCTTGTGCACTCGCCAAGTCCGGTCAAAGTTGACTGTTGACCGTTGACCGTTGACCAGAGTTGACCTGTGTTGACTTCTTAGGGATAGTCAACCTTAGAGATAAAAAGTGTTAATAAGAGATGCATGATGTTATAGGGAGATTATAGCTCGGGGGATCGAGCACGAGTGATTTCGGGATTTGCTGGCTATCGATATTTATGAGGTGAGTCTTCTCACTATACTGTACCCGGAAGGGTTTGATTGTGTGAACGGAAGGTCGGATATGATATGAGACATATGTGATATATGTGATAAGTTAATTGTTATATGTGCTATGTATGATATGTTTAATGTGGGCCGGAAGGCGTTATGTTATGGGCCGGAAGGCGAATATGTTATGGGCCGGAAGGCGTTGTAATGTGGACCGAAGGGTTGTCATGGGTAGGACCGGAAGGTTTACCCAGCGGGGACGGAAGTCCCCTGAGACACATGGACCGGAAGGTCAGGGCCTGGAAAGGCGTATGTGCGTAAGTTGTATTTTGGGGGAATTCACTAAGCATTTATGCTTACAGTTGCTGTGTATGTGTTTCAGGTACTAGCGAGGACCGTGGGAAGGCGCCGGCGTGATCTGTACACACTGATAGATGATTTATGATCTTGGGATTCATATGATTTGTATTATGACATGATACGTTGGATATTTACGCCTTGTTTTGGATGAAAATACATTTTTAGAAATGAAAAATTTGTTTAAAAATTTCCGTTGTTACACATCTCCAGCATGATCGGAGCATAGGGATGAAGGATGATATTAGATTTAGTAGTTAGATAACCTTGAAATTTGTAAAGTGTAATTGACATTAGATGATGAATAAAAAGTGTTTTATTTATGAGTAAAGTGTTGCTATCTCTTGTCGATCGTTTACTATATTTCTTTTGCATGTTTTGACTTCCAGAATAATTTTGTTTGGTGTAACATATTATTCAAACCTCCACAGTCGGTCATATGTCGGAAGTAGGTATGAATCAAGACTGTCATGATTGGTTGCAGAGGTTTAAGGTGTTGGACAAGGCTACAACAATCATGAGTGCTCATAAGTTCTGAGCATTGGACACAACCCACGCTCACTGGAATCACTTCATGGAATTCTATCTCGAGTGATCGTGAGACGGTAATATCATATAAGTCTTCAAACCTAGAGATATGATTTGTTACTTACAAGTTGGTTATGCATTGATTGTACGAAAACGTATTGGTAACTCGATGTTATAAAACGTGCTTTTGTGTATAATTCAATGAGTGGTAGAACAAGCATATGAGTCGAAGTTTATCTGTTCCTTCTTGGATTAGAAGCTGATATCTGGGCCCCTCGATGATTTTGTTTTGACCTATGTATCGGGCCCGGTCTGAACTAAGTTGATGTGTTCAATTAAGTTCTTTGTCAAACAAATCGGAAATCGGGAAACAAACTGCTGGACAATAAGTAAGACATTGTTCCATGTATTTGTCCGGCTGATATCTAGAACAGAGGATTATATGATCACTTATCTTTAATGGCGTATCAACATCTTCTCAGTTCCGAGAGACCTTGAAAGAGCTACGATTGCCGGTCGGTTCCTGAAGTACTGGAGTAATAGTTATTAGACTTATCCAAGTGGGAGACTGTTGGATAAGGTGTCTAAGTCCATAACTATTTCTGGTTAGTACTTGACCCGACCCGGCATGGTCCATTTGGGTTGCATGGCACCATGCAATTGGATAGACTAAATGAGAGAAATAACACTTGGAGATTATTAATATATTATAAGTTCTAATATATTAATAATATTATTTGATTAGTTTGATCAAAGAATTAATTTGGAATTAATTAAGTGAGCAAAAGATAACTAATTAAATATATGGGTTGATTATGTAAATCATTCATATCTTGTATAGTGGGCTAAGAGGCTCCATGGATTATCAAGTTGGGTTCTACCCATAGGATGCTCCATGGATGCTCCATGGGAGTTACAAACCCATGGGTCATGGAAATGAAGAGTCATGACACATTAGGGTTTACATGGTGTAACCCTAGATGTGTCAACACTATATAAGAGTCCCATTCTCCACCAAAATCTGCTACACATAAGAAACTAGAGGGCTAGGCCGATTTCAAGTAGTGTGTATTCTCTCAAAAGTCTTTCAAGAGCATTTGGTGTTGTGTGAAGCATTTGAGGCATCACACTTGGGGTGCTAGGCTCACAAGGTTTCAAGGAACATAAGTAACAATAAGGTAAGTCATTCTATCTTTCATTCAAGTTAGAAATTGTTCCCCATGTATGCTAGATAAGAATATAAACTTGGAATTCAACTTTGCATGATAATTAGACAAACATAGATCCAAGGTTTTTAGGGTTGCATGTACACTTAGGAAGTGTTAGAATGCTCAAAACCCATCAACCTTAGCCTCCATTGGTGTGGTTCTTGAGCTTTTGGTGTGATTTCATGCATTCTGGTGCTCATTGAAGAAGAAGGAGCTTCTTGGAGAAGTGTGAGATTGCTTGAAGCTTGTTGATCCAGGCTTTGTGCATCGTAATCTACCTTATAGAGGTATAAACTTTAAACTTTATGGTCCTCTATTGTAGATCTAGTATTTGGTGGTATTTTATCATGTTTTGGTCCTAAGGTTGTTGATATTATGAGTATAAGCTACTCTAGGACCTTTGAGCCTCATATTTGGTCCTTGATGAGTTGTTAAGTCATAAAAATTGCATCTTGATGGTTTCTGTTGGTGCATGCATGAGTTGGTATTCTTAATATGGATAAAAACAAGGATTTACTCCCATTAAGTCATGCCAAGGAGTAAAGTTGCCAAATTTACATTTTAAGACATCATTTAGGGTCAGATAAGTGTTCAGATGCTTTTGTCTCAACCATTAAGGGCTTATTATGGATGATTGGGCCTCTGATGAGTACGTTGGCCGTACGTTGGAGAGTATGCTCAGCATAATGCTGGTTTAGTGCATAGACAGCTTGTACCTTGTGCTTCGGGGGTGAGTACGCAGGGTATACACTTCTGGTACGCAGGATGTACAACGGAGAACTTCAATTTGGGCCTTGGGCCTTTTGGGGTTTGGCCCATGAGTTATTGGACTAGTTTTGGGAAGGGTAAAATGGTCTTTTACCCTTTAGGAAGTTGGATTATGGTTTTGGTTTTGGATTTTAGGTTATCGGATTAATTATTAATAAAGATTGTATTTATTGTTAGTTGGTGTGAGGTTATACGGTTCCCCAACCCAAGAAATTATTTGGTTATCAGTGGTTTGAGGTGAGTTTTCTCACTGAGTTTAGCGGGTTAAAGGCACCAACGCCAGTCCATGGTTTATTACGATTAGGATGCTAGATGTCTACGTGACTCTACATGTATGTTTTCTGATATGTTTACCGGGCGGGGCCTGATGATTACTTTGTATGCTATTTAACTTTGTGATTTGTGCATGTGTTTATGTGTTTTTATGTATATCGGATGGGGCCTGATGCCAGGCAGGGCCTGATGACTGACAGATCTGTTCCAGCGGAGGTTGATATTGGGGGGGGGGGGGGGGGGCGATATCGGGCGGGGCCTATTATATGTTTGGGATGTATGATATGTGGTATTTTGGGGGAACTTACTAAGCTTTGTGCTTACGGTTTATGGTTTGGTTTTAGGTATATCTGGTTCGAAAGGGAAAAGTCCGACTTGATCGCAGCGCATCCACCCATGTTTCCGCAATATGCTGATTTTGGGATTGTACTCTTATGACTGTTTTATTATGAAACTAGGCGAATGCCCGTGCGTTGCGTGGGATATAAAAAAATATTTTATATTTAAAATAACTAAATCATTGTTATTAACAATTAAATAATAATTTCATAAAAATATAAAAAATGATTTTTAGTATTGTTATTATGTTGAATTATATTATAAGAGATAAGGTTGGAACTTGAAGTTGTTTTGCATATACAAAGTTATATGATTAAAATAGAAAAAGAATTAATTTTTAAAAATAAATAAATCGTTATTGTTATCTATTAAATAATAATTTCATATTAAATTAAAACGTTTATATTAAATATTATCATTATGTAGAAAATACGATAATAGAGACATCTTTTTATCTATCTTAAATTTTATCATTGTGTACAACATATGATAATAGAGACAACTTTTTATCTTAAATAGTAAAAAAAAAATGTTTTTGTATCATAAATATTACCATAATTATGTAGAACATATGTAATAGTGACGTCTTTTATAACGTTAACACTTTAAATTGTATTACATATATGATTGTAAAACTTGGCTAACACAACCAAATACTCGACATGTTACTTAAACTTGACCTCCAATGGAAGCGAGCTTGCCTAACTCAGCCAGAAGACACTCGGATCCTTATTAAACTCGATCCAAATCTAAAAGATACGGTCCAAAATCATTTTCGAAATTCGGAAATTTAATTGGTCACTTGTCGACAAAGACAATCTTACCAAAGAATACACTCAACGTCCTACAAAGTTAGATGCAAGGAAGATCTCATGGATTAGTCCCTTTAAAATATTTCACAATCTTTCCTATTTATAGAGGAGAATAGATTCTCTTGTTTACTCTCACAATCAATGTGGGATGAAGACATTTTAATTAAACTCATTTGTTTATTTGCCAATAATTTCATTTTGTTAAATAAAATATTAAATAACAAAAATAAAACGCTATCCAGAAAATTTATTGTTCAATAGTTTCATTTTCCAGTAATCTCGTAATTTGCTATAAAAAATCAAGTTTCTATTGAATAACTTTTTGTTAAATCCTAAAATCATAAATTCAGTTAGGTACTTAATATAGAAAGTTTGTTTATATGTATTTTCATGATTCAAAATGTCATTATAAAATGAATTCATTTATAAAATATAATCGAGTATATATTTTGTGCTTTTGAATCAAAGTGATTTTTCAAACAATTATAATTTTATGTTTAGGTAGATTTTTTTATATTTATATGACATTATGTAACTTATAATATTATTATAAACAATTTGAATAGTCATGGGAGTTTCAAATGTATGTGGTGAAAGAAAAATATTTCATTTATCGGTCCAAATTGATCAAACTCGGATCGATTCAGCTTAATATACCAAACTACATAACGTTTTTTCTATTGAAACACGGTTTGTATATATTTTGTGTTTTTAAATCAAATTTATTTTTCAAACAATTATAATTTTATGTTTAGGTAACTTATTTATAATAGTATTAGAAACAATTTGAAAAATCATGGGAGTTTCAAATGTATGTGCTGAAAGGAAAATGCTTCCTTTATCGGTCCAAATTGATCAAACTCAGACCGATTCAACTTAATATACCAAACTACATAACGGGTTTTCAACTGAAACTTTGTTTGAACCTAAAAAAATCTTGTTCAAAACCATTTTCGAGATTCTAAAACTTAAATGGACAGTTGCCAATAAGGACAATCTCACCAAAGAATACCCTCAACATTCTAAAAAGGTAGGCATAAGGAAGTTCTCATGGTTTGGTCCCTTTGAAACAATTCATAACCTTTCCTATTTATAGAAGAGCAAACGTTCTCTTGTTTACTCTCACCATCGATGTGGGATTAAGACATTGTAATAAAACACGCTTTCTTGTTAATAAAACATTATTCAACTTATTTAGTAAAACACTCTTTCTCTTGTTTACCATTTCTTTATTGTTCAATAGTTCCATTTTTCTATAATCTCGTAAGTTGCTATCCAAAAAAGTATGTTCTTATTGAATAACTTTTTGTTCAATTCTAAAATCACAAATTTAGTTAGGTACTTAATATAGAAAGCTTGTTTATATGTATTTTCAAGATTCAAAAGTTCATTATAAAAAAAATTCATTTATAAAATATAATTTGCATATATATTTCGTGTTTTTGATCAAATCGAATTTTCAAACAGTTATAATTTTATTTTTAAGTAAATGTTTTTTATATTTATATAACATTATGTAACCTTTTTAAAATATCATTGGAAACAATTTGAGAAAAATGGGAGTTTCAAATGTATGTAGTGAAAGGAAAATGCTTCTTTTATGGTCCAAATAGATCAAACTCGGACCGATTCAACTAAGTATACCAAACTACATATTTTTTTTCTAGTGAAACCCGGTTTGTATATGTTTCATGCTTTTGAATCAAAGTGATTTTTCAAACAGTTATAATTTTAGGTTTAGGTAGATACTTTTTTATATTTATATAAAATTATGTAACTTATTTATCATATTATTAGAAATAATTTGAAAAATCATGGGAGTTTCAAATGTTTGTTGTGAAAGGAAAATGATTTCTTTATCGGTCCAAATTTATCCAGCTCCGGTTCAACTCAATATACCCAACTACATAATTTTTTTTTTCTAACTGAAACACGGTTTAAACCTGAAAAAATCGATTCAAAACCATTTTTGGAATTCTAAAAGTTAACTGGACACTTGCCAATATAGACAATCTCACCAAATAATACCTTCAAAATCCTACAAAGGTAGGCATGAGGAAGTTCTCATGGTTTGGTCCCTTTGAAACGTTTCACAACCTTTCCTATTTATAGAAGAGGAAACATTCTCTTGTTTAGTCTCACCGTCCATGTGGGATGAAGACATTGTAATAAAACACCCTTTCTTGTTTATAGAACATTATTAACTTATTTATAATATTATTGTAAAGAAATTGAAAAGTCATGGGAGTTTCAAATGAATGTGGTGAAAGGAAGTTAAAAAAGGGGGTTTAAAATGCATGAGATTCAAGAAAAAATGTTAGCTTTATAAGTATGTATGATGTATGATACTTTTGAATGTTTGAATAAAAGATAATTGATGTTTTGGTTGAATTAAAAATGAAATTTTTACCTCTTAATTTTTGGATGTTACAAATGTATTATCTCAATTATTTGTGTATTTGTGTATGCATTGTTGAGAAATTGTATTGGTTCAATAATTATGTATTTTGTGTATGTATTGATATATCGATTTAATTGTTTATTTATTTGTGTGTATTTTTGAAAATTAGATGGTAGAGAAAAGGATAAAAATTATGTGAAAAGAATAGGAAATAATATATGGTTGAATATTTGTATCAAAATGTATGACTTACGTCATTAAAATGGGTAGTGTCACACTTGTGATATTAAAATATGTCACAAAAAGTTGTCTCGATTCATGTGTCGAAATCTTGGTATGTGATAATTTTCTGAAAATGGTGAATGATAGAGTTTAGTTCAAAGATTTCAAAAACTCAAACAAGCTAATTTTTTGAGTTAGAGAACTCTAGAAAATCGAGTTTAAAGATTCGTGTTTAATTAATCCAAAAGCGTCTGGTTTTTCGACCTTTAACTATTTTTACAAAAAATATTTCAAGTATGAAAATTAAATATTAGACTATAATCTGAGTTAAAAATGTTCTCAAAATTCTCATTTGAGGTGTGCAAGTCCCCTAACAGATAGAAATGATTTTAGAGGTTTTGAAAAAATTAGTATTATACTGGTTTAGATTCTTAAAACGGTCGTATCTTTTGCACACAAATTCCTTTTGGACGTTCTTCATATTTTTGGAAACAGGGAAACATGTGCTACGAGACTAGAGTTTTTGTTTTGCTCACAACTGCTTAATATGAAATTTTAGTTTTTCAGACGTATTAACTAAGGTTGCTGTTTGAGCTATTTGATTGCTTTGTCAGTTTACACATTTGGATGTAAAATACCATCTTGTATCTTATATTAGTTGAAATGAAATCAATTAATTTACAAAAGATGCACTAAAACTCAATGAGTGAAATAACAAAGAGTTTTACTGCGAACTGACCGTCCACAATTTTAGACCTAAATTTCGGGATGCCACACACATCACCACCATTTCCCCGTTATTTACTTAGAAAATACCACCACTCTACATCACCACACCGATACTTGTACAATAATGCATGTTGTATTATACCTTGTAGAAATTGAAGAATCCTTCTCGCCATGGTGAACTATGGCCTCAATTCGACAACTCGATTCCACTCTCAGGATCCTCCATGCCATTGGTGCGTAGGTGGGAGGGGGTAATGTGCCTAATAACACTACATCAAGGACATGGTACTTATACCTTACAACATTTTTGCTAAAAAATGATTGGTTGTTTGATATTAACTTACTATAAGAGATAAGAGAGGTCAATATGAATAAAACATGGTAAAGTAAATCAACGGTTTAGCCCATCTACACAAAAAAGGGGTCTTTTTTGAAGTTTGTCTTGTACTAAATTAGACACTTTCAAGGTGGCCCGTACATCTCATTTAATGGTTTAAATATAGGGTTAGGTAATGACTCAAGATGATGTTGGGGGCATACTTGACTATGAAGATAAAGTCTTCGATCTAGCTCTACCAGAAAAAACATCTAAAATAAAGCATTTTTACCAATATTTTGTTTTTAGTCCTTTGACTAGTTACTTAATTTGGATTCATTTGATAATCTTAAATATAATGCAAACGAAACTAAACAGTATTCTTTTGGGTATTGATGGGTTATTAATGTAATAATGCAACTTCATTTCGGTCATAGTTCATGCCACAATGGTTTGTAATAAGGTAGTATCAAGTGATCGGTTTCAGTTTTGATAACACAACTCGTAATAGTTGTAAACATTTTGGTTTCGTACTTAAAAAAAATCTTTTAAAAAGATAGCGTGTCGTAAACATCATATTTTAATTTACAAAATTCTTATGTATGTAGACAATGTATTTGGTTTTACTTATAATAGTAGTATACTTTTATTTCTTAAATCACAATAACAATGTACTTTAATTTACTTCTTCACATGTTATTACTAGTAAAGAACTTTATGTACAATGCGTTCATTAGTAAATGCTTAAGTATCTTGCTTAATGAATGAAGATTGTAAATGCAAAGTAGATTGTTATCATAGATTATAAAGAAAATATATTTTATAAATATCAAGTTTCATATTGTTATTATCAATAAATAAATATAAATACATTATTTTTATAAATAAAATAATATAAATACATAAATACTATTAATAAATAATGTAATACTCTATCTATATTAATAGCAAAAACTAAAAAAATCATTTGTTTACTATTATTTACCTTTTGCATTAAATCAAAGATGTACTTCAATTAGGGGTGTTCATTTGGGTGAATCGGTTCGATCCGATCCAATTAAGTAAATCCAAATTGATTTTGGTTTTTAAAATATGGATCCGAATTGTCCAAACTAAATTAAAATTCGATCCAATCCAATCTAATTACAATTTGGTTGGATCGGTTTTTATAATTCGGTTTTCAAAAGGCATAACATTTAAAGATGATATATAATTATAATATTATCCAATTTTTATAGAAGAAGAAAAAACAAATTATTTAGTTGTAATTTATAATTTATAAACAATTACTAAGATGGTCTATTATAATTTAATATTTAATAGATGAAACACTTTTGAGAGAAAAGACATTAATTTCTTTTATTAGGTGAAAGCTTTTGAACTTTTTTGAATAAAATAATTTATAAAATTAATAAATAAGTATAGATATATTAAACATAAATAAATAACAAATTATTATTCGTTTTTTTTGGACTATACGGTTCTGATTTTATAAACCAAAACCAATCCGAAATCTAAAATAATAATTCGGTTTTGGTGAAGTACAATCCAAAAATCCGAATATCGGAACAAATAGTCAAATCCAAATTGTCCAACTGAATAATCCGGTTTTATCCAAATAGTTTAGTCTTGTGTAAATTTATTTACTTTTTATTTACCCTGTGCATTAAACCAAAGACGCACTTCAATATCGGGTCATGGGTATAGCATATTGGATTAAGTCAACATCATTTTCTTATTTTCCATATAGCATTTAAAATCATAGTTGAACTTGCACATCACATCACATTATTGCCTCTTTTAGTCGATTTCTTTAACAAAACAGTCAACAACCACCCTTGCAAGAAACACTCCTCCCTATGGTATTGTGAAATTAGCATACCACGCTAACAACAAATATTATAACCTTCTTGTAACAAACCATTATTTATATCACATCTTTATATTGACACACAAAAAGATACGAGTTTCTAGCGTATCATATACCGTACTTTATAATCTCATGCATATCATCGGTTTAATTTAGATGAAATTGGAAAATTTGCAATTAAATTCAACTAAAATTATGTATGAAGAAACCTTTATATATATATATATATATATATATATATATATATATATATATATATATATATATATATATATATATATATATATATATATATATATATATATATATATATATATATATATATATAAGGGATGGTTTACTTGAGATTAAAAAAAAGAGAGATTTTGAGATTAAACATCAGTTACATATTTCTCATTTGCCGCTCTAACGCTCCAGCATACCGCCAGCAGCAAGGTAGGTATAATCATAAATAATTATATGACAGAGAGATATAACCATATATGATTATGCATGTTTATATGTATATGTCTAATCATAAATGATTATACATATATGTTTGTTCACAGGCTGAGTAACCATAAATGATTATGACAGTTGGTAGCAGAAAAGCTGGTGATGACAGAGTTGGCGGTAGTATAATTGATGGAGGTGACAGTGGTGGTGGTTAGGCTTCACAATTCTCGACACGACCCGCAACACGACCCGCGACATGAAACGAAATAAACAAGTTTTGGTTGAGTTTTTCAACTCGTCAACTCGTTTATTAAATAGGTCATATATGAGTTTCTCAAAAAAAATATAGGGGTTGACCCGCCAACCTGTTTAGAATTTTAATAAAACAATTATATATTTTTAAAATGTATTAAGACTTAAGTATTATACAGTATATACGACTAGGATAGGATATCATTGATCGTTTCATCTGTGCAACACGTTTGTCATTTGACATTTGCCCTAGATAATCTCAGTACTCACAAAGACACAAACAAAATCAAATAAGCAGCCCTCTCCTAGTCTCCCCTCTATTATGAACGACAAAAACGGTAGCATGAATCGAACGACACCGACGCCTGAAGCCCTGAAAGTGAGTCCCGCCTGAACCCCTGAACTCACGAAGAACCTGTGATTGAGTATTGACTTCCGATTACTAGTTGACACTTGAGTAGAATTCTATATAGTTGGAACATCTATCCCACGAACCGCCAACCTGTGAACCCGTATAAATAAATGGTTTCACGGGTCATATATGAGTTTATGTTCCAAACCCGCCAACCCGTGAACCGTCAACCCTTGACCTGTATAATTAAATGGATCGTGTTCGGGTTGGTGAATTTTGACCTGCCAACCGCCAACTCGCGACCCGCCAACCCAAACACGACACGATTGTCAGGTCTAGTGGTGGTGACGGTTGTGGTGGCAAGGATGGTGGCAGTGGAGAAATGAATGGACGATGCTATATAATCATTTATGATTATAACATGCATGTCGCGCCGGTACGTCAGAGGGTTAGAGCAGCATATGTGAAATATATGGCTGAAGTTGAATCTCAAAATTTCTATTTTATTTTTAATCTCAAGAAAACCTACCTCTCTCTCTCTCTCTCTCTCTCTCTATATATATATATATATATATATATATATATATATATATATATATATATATATATATATATTCCATGCCAATATAATTGAATGCTGATAGTTGATATGAACCTTTGATGTGTGCCTAACTATATTTAAAAGGAGATTGTAATGGCTTGTAGAGAGCATCAGATGCCACTTCTAATAAAATAGTTTCTTTATATCAAGTGGGCGGCTAGAAACGAAGATACTGTTTCTAACTAATAAAATAATTGGGTTTAAGGCTAAATGCATATCTATATAATCAAACTTTCTCTTTTTTATTAGTTTATGCAGTAAGTTAGTTTCTTACATAAGTTAAGCAGCCACTTTTCAAGTTGTTACTAAAATTTACTACCTACATATATATGTATAAACTATAAAGTGGTAAAAGATGTAAGCAGATATTGCATATAATTGCAAAACAATGTCATTTAAATAAGTAAAAAATTAACTTCGCATTCTATGAAAGTTAACATTTGGAACACATTCCTTTCAGAAATACAATATTAATTTGATGCGTAAAATCTAAAGATGATGGTATCAATATTTTCGGTTGTTAGTGCGTCGTTTTAGTAATGCTTTATCAATAACGATATAAATCATTAAGATTAAACAATTTAACTAAAAAGAAAATATGTAAATGAATCGAAAGTCGATTAATATGTATTTCGAATGTATATAATTTTTAAAACATATTTCGTTACAATTTTTAAAGTTGTGTACAGGAATCGGGATACAGCCACAATCAAGTGATGGATGATGGAGCCATGGGTGGAATGAAAGTAACTGCTGCTCAACAATCGACTCCAACGCTTTTTCTATGTGTGATTTGTTATGTGTGGAGCATGGAGCGCTTTTAGGAGTTCAAGAAACTATGATGACGATGGTGGATATTTTGGTGTTGAGATCATCATGAGGTAATGTTCATTTTGAAGGCGGTTGCTCATATTATGTTTCTTTAAGGGGTGTTTGGCAAACAACTTATATAAGTAATTCTCTCTAACTTATTAGCTTATAACCTAATAAACTATAAGCTAATATATAATGTGCTTTTTTGCCAAACACCCCTTATAGAAGTTACCTTAAAATTCTATTTTGTCTTTGGTTAATCATCAACAAGGAGAGTTTGTAATTTTGGGGGATCTCAATGCAATGAGAGTACCTGATGAAATATTCATCAACAGGTTGAATTTTTGTCAAAATTTGGTAGCTCATTTTAATTTCTTTATTAATGAAGTGGATCTTGTTGATATTTTCGTGGGATGTAAGCCGTTTACTTATATGAATAAAGCATGAAATAAATTAAGCAAGATCAATAGATTTTTTCCAACAGAAGATTTTGTGGATATGTTCCATAATATAATAGATTTTTGAAAGAATTGATGTGTGATTAAGGATTTACTCCCTTTAAACTTCATCAGTCATGATTCTTGTTGGATGGCTATGATGTAATCGTGATAGAGGTTTGGAAAGTGCGGGAGGAAAGACTTATGAATAATAATATTATTCTTTTAAGAAGAAAACACTATAGGAAATATGGCATATTGATACAATAAATTACTCATACTACTAATAAAAACACATGTCTACTGGACTAGATTATTATTCATCAACAATACAAAAGCAAGAAATAAATAAATACATGGATTAGATTATTATTCATCAACAATCTGAAAGCAAGAAATAAATAAATACGTGGACTAGATTATTATTCATTAATATTTTGATGATTTAATTGGAAACTATAAAAAAGAAAGATTTAATTTGAAAACAGACATATTTAATTAATGACTAAAGAGTTATTAGGGTTTGGCTATATAAGGCAATGTTTTGGTGCTTCCTTCTTCCCAACCATAAAACCACAAAATTTCATTCATTCTCCTCATACTTGCAAAAACCTAGTCTTCACAAGGAAAGTTTTTGGTCTTCTTGTCCCCCAATAACTCATAAAAGACATAAGGAAGAAGAATGTGTTCTTGTGTTGAAGATGGTTTGTTTTGTACTACGATCGAAGGATTCTGTTATGGATCTTCATGTTTTCGTTTTGATTTTTCAAAAGGTAAACACACATCAAAACCCTTTGTATTTTAGAATTGTTACTTAAATTTATGAAGATAGATCCAATGGCTTAGTCATTTATGGTATACTTAGTGGAAGAAAAGTCTATTGACCCACTTACTCTATCTGATATGGTATTAGTGACTATTACGCATGATCATCAAAAGGAGTCATGCATCCTCAAACACTTCTAGATTCATTATTTGCACTATGTATTGATGGAAAACTCTATACATGTTTATTAATTATAATCTCTAAATTTCAACACTTAAATGTTTGAATCAATCATGATAGCGTGCTTTTCAAAATCTATGCATACATTTTGCATTATTTCGAAGAAAAACAACAACTTCTTATGAACTCTATCTCATATCATATTGGGACAACTCAAAGTTCTCCCACTAGTTTTAATGAAAGCCTATAAGTCTTATTTGTGAGGTAAGATTGGTTTTCCTGATCTCCTTATGAAGGTTATATGTAAATATTAAGATCTTTAACGCTTAACACATCTTTTATACACGTCCTAGTATAAAAGATGTTTATAGCATTAAGCAATGTTTTGTCAGAATTATATCTGACATTAAAGATCTCAATGATTACATTTTCTTGTTAATGTATATGAAGAATATTCTTAAAATGAACACTTTGGTAAAGGAGTTATAACAAGTTGATCCTTGCAAAAGTAATACACCTTTCTATTCAAGCCTAACCAAATGTTCTCTAAAACTCAATGTAACCCTTGTCTCTAAGAGAGATGTATCTTGGTTGCATTTCATGGAAGTAGTATTAAGTTCATGTTTCAAACCATATATCATCTTTTAGCATTGAAATAAGATTTTTTGATTATTGAAATAACTGTACTCGTTTTAGTATTTGAAAAAAAATCAAAGGATATTTGTAATTATTGATTTGAACTTAAAGACTCGTCTGTAAATCAAACACCTTAAGGTTTTATGTTGTGCCTATATTCATCAAATGTACAAGTCCAATTTTTTTTTTATTACTAGTAATTATAGAATGAATAATTCAATGTCTAAACCATGGATTCATCCATGATCCTAGTAAGACTTCCACTTTCCTCTTTGCGAAAGAGGACTGAGGAACACATGTGTAACGCTCGATTTTGGGTCTAGAATATTTTTGTAAACTAAAAATATTAATTAATAAATAAATAAGTTAGATAGAGATGAGTCATAAAATATTCATAGCAATAGTGTAAGTAGTAATTGGAGAAATTAAAGGTTAGAACTTATGACATTTGGAAAATAGTGATTAAAATGTCAAAATTGACTGAAGGTTGACTCACTTAAGTGATGGTTGAGACATTAAATTAATTATAAGGATGGAGAAGTACTAAAAGAGTTAACTCCTAAAGATAATTTCTACTAGTTGGAGTTCGGGACCAATTTTGTAAAAGTATGACGATATGAGGATAGAAAGTGAAAATAAGTTTATAAAGAACGCCTCATGCCCATTCAGCCATATGAGCAATTTGGGATCTAGATGGAGTTTGTAAATTATGATTCATTCCTTTCATGAATGATTTAAAGCCTATAGATGTAGGTCTAGTATAGAATCAAACAATTCTTCATCAAATTCTAATTTATGCAAAAATATCTCATCAGAGAAGAAAATGGGGATGGAGGAATAATGAATTCATGGTTTAAAAAGGAACTCTAGGATTGGATATTTAAGTTTAAGTGTGATATTGACGTCGCAAAATCAAATTTTTTAGTCTAGAGACATTATAGCGCTAATATAGAGGTCTTGGCCTTCAAAAAATCATATTTAATCAATTTTCTCCATTTTAATACCAAAAACATTTAGAGACTTTGATAGAAACATTATGTGTGTGCTCATGATGTATTAGTGTGTGAAATTTTGGGAAATTTAAAGGAAAATCAAAGGGATATTCTCATCGAAAACGAGGATTGCAGGTAAAAATTAACCACATTTTACATAGGATTAATTTATGTTTATGACAAAAATTCTTAAAAACCCTAGTTTTTTAAGGATTATTATATGCTAAAACTATAGTTAGATAACAATCAATCGAGTATTATATAGTACATGTATTAAAATAGTATGAATGAAGCTTAAATTATACGAATTGGTAAAAAGGAAATTTTGACATAAACCATAAGTTTTATTGTTGTTAGAAATAGATATATTTACCCATGAAGAAGGTTTTATAAGTATGTTAATTATTTTTATTCACATATCACAAATTGAATGTAGTATACAGGCTTATAAAATTTGAAAGAGTGTTGATAGATGAAAAATTAAACTTGAAGTATGAAGTGAATAATGTATTTTTATGGAAATAACTTCCCATGAATTTGAAACTGTAAATAAACCATTATTGCACTAGGAAGGTACAAATGAGTCAATGGGACTTAGAATTATAATAGATGAAATGGGAAATGGGAAAGATTTGGATTAATATAACTTTATGGAACTAATGTAATAATCATGAGAATGTTTAATAGGATTGAAGAAAATGCTTGGAATAGAACAAAGAGAAGGACAAGAGCAAGAGAACTAGTTAGTTAATCTAATTACCAAGGTAAGTAGATAGTGAATTATTACTTAAGTGCATCTCATAAAGACTATATTTTCAAGTGTTTTTGTTATAGATGTATATATGTACATGAATGATAATTTGATATAAAGTTTCTATGTTTTTGTATATGTTACTTTTAAATAGTATTACTTGAAACATAACATAGCATGGATGTGTGGAGTGAACACATTTGGAAAATATGCTCATAGTGTGTGAAAGTAAACTTATGAATTTGATTGCATTGGTTTGTTAGTATTTCTAGACATCCAACTTAATAAGAGAATGGTGGCACTATGTTGTCTAAGGACCCGGTGTATCCAGGAATAGGGGTATCAACACCCAAATGACCATTATAGATTAATACGTGTAAATGGTAAGGACTCGTTGTTTCTGGGAATACGTGTATGAACTCCCTTACGAACATTGTGGATTGATACATTCGTTCTAAGTGATAAGAACCTGATGTATCCAGCAATATGGGCATGAAATCCACACAACCATTATGGATTGACATGGTCTTCTTATTGGTCAGGAGTTGGTGTATCCGAAAATAGGGGTATCAACTCCCAAAAACTGTTATGTGCTTGGAATCATGCATTTTATGATAATTCATATATATATATATATATATATATATATATATATATATATATATATATATATATATTACAAAATGGAAGGTATATTGTATGAATTGTATTTCAAAATTATGATTCAAATAAATGTAGTTGGTATTAAACTGAAAATGATATGTGTCTCAAACATGTGTAGCTCACGAGATGAAAGTCTTATGTATTCAATTTTATTGTGCATGAACTGTATCCACATACCGAAGGAAATTAGTAGTGATATAGAATACTAATATGGATATTTGGGGCTATAAGACATACTTTTGAGGACTTAGAAGTGAAAAGCATCTTTTAGTACTTTATATTTTATAAAAAAAGTTGTAAATGTTATGGATGATTTCTTATGGTTGTGTCTAATAGTTTGTAACCCCCATGAAATGTATTCGTAACACCCTGTTTCGAGTCGTTTCATAATTCGGGGTCGTGACCCGAAGGTAAATTATTATAAGGCTTCAGGATTTGGGGAAAGAGAGGTTTAGACCCATTTGGATGTGGGTAATGCAGATTATGTGATCCAAGAGTTCGGTTTGTGCCTTGGATCCCAAGGGTATAATGGTAAAACTAATGGTTCGGGCCTTTCATGAAAGGATTTTTAGTTCAACGTGTTTAAGTAAAAAATAATTAGGTGGGGTTGTAGAGCTCCTCAATACCTTTCTGTGGATATAAGGATCACCAAAAATGGAGTTGGGACGCAGAAGTTATGGCCTTCGGAAGTTAGAATGGTTAAGGGCTTGCCGAATACGTTGGGCGTACTTGGCTGGAGTGATCGCGAAGGTTCCTTCATGTACACTAGGCATACCAGATATACGTTGGGCGTACGCGACCCAAACTCAAACCCTAATTTAGGGTCTTGGACCCTATTTAAAGTCCTTAACTCATTTCCAACCCTCCTTATCTTTATCCTCCATCCCCTCTAACCCTAAATTTGAAAGATTAGCCTTCATTTGGTTAGATTTTGAGCATTGAAGTGATTTTAGTGGATTTTTCGTGCCTTTGGAAGAAGAAGAACTCCTTGGAGAAGTGTTCGTTGTATTGAAGCTTGGAGATCCAAGACTTATTCATCTAGATCTAGCTTCTAGTGGTAAAAAATTTTAATCTTGATGGCTTTCTCATGTAGATCTCGTTAGGGTTGTGATTTGTTATATTTTGGTCCCATCATTATGGTTCTTGTGAGTAGAAATTACTCTAGAACCTTTAATACTTATAATTGGTCCTTGTTTAGGTTATCAAATCATAAAAAATGGATCTTTAGGGGTATTATCCTTTCATCCAAGAACTAGTGACCTTTTGATGAAGTTATGAAGCTTGGGTTTTGGTTTGGACCCCATCAAGCCATGCAAAGTCATAAATTCCAGAACATTATGACTTAAGACATCCCTTAGATGTTAGATCTGCGTTTGGACGTCTTGGTCTTAAGCATTAATGGCTTAATGTGAGATTTGGTCACCCAGATAGTACGTTGGGCGTATGTATGCGTACGCTCAACGTAATGCACGGGTTCCTCGATTCCTTTCTTTCACAAGTTGTACGTTGAGTATAAGTTGGTAGTATGCGGGGCGTACGAGACTGGTCCAAAGGGTATACTCATGAAACTCTTTTTTTGGGCATTTTGGGCCATGGGTCTTTTGGGAGTTGGTTCATGAGTTGTTGGGTCAGATATGGGAAGGGTAAAATGGTCTTTTACCCACTTGAAGGATAGAATATGAATTGGACCTTGGATTACGGGGAATTATCTTAATTATTGACTAGGGATAATTTGGTTGTGTTCATTGTGAGGAAACATGTGACAACCCGAAAGATTTGGATCAAGAAAGGTCTAGATTATAGCCATGTGCAAGTGAAATCACAATGTAACCTTGTTTAAAATAAACTCTTGAAAGCCATAAGGGAATTAGTTGTATGGGTATGTATATGAGTTTATATATATATATATATATATATATATATATATATATATATATACCTTAGAGATCATTACTATAACAAGTCAAGACAAAACCAAATCAGTGGAACATGAAATCATGAAATTTAAGACATTACCTTGTAATTTGTGGACTAGAAACACCAAAACCGAAATCACCCTTTAATGGATGAAACCAAGGCCGAAAACACAATGGAAGGAAGGGGTAGGACCGAAATCAACACCCTAGAACACCTTAAAACTGAAAACACCTCCATGGAACACTACTAAGGCCGAAAACACCCAATATCCAAAGCACTAGGACCGAAATCATCTTAATGGGCCACACTTTGGCCGAAAACTCCCTTAATGGATCATGATTATGGCCGAAATCACCTCTATGATGCCTTACAAATGTGATTTCGTTCTGGGGAAGGAAAGAGACAAGAATAGTTGACTTTGTGATTAGATATATCATCAGTTTCCCATGCAATTCAATATCCATCATATACCCAAGCTATTAACCAACAGATTTCCAAGAAAATATCACCTCAAATTTTCTACACCTTAAATTTGTACGTATTCATATCCACAAACTCCATCATTTCCATTCTCTGTTGTTGTTAAACTCATTTGCTCTCAAATAACCAATTTCAACTTCCAATTTCAAAATCTTCAAGTGTATTCTTAAATTTGGTAAGTATTCCCTCAGATCTAGTGTATTTATACACTTTTATGTAGGTTTCATTATATTTACACATATAGTATTATGTGTTAAACCTTTAGGATACTAATATTTCCAAGGAAATTCATCAACTCCATTAGTTTAGGCTTGAGATCTTCACACCATCTTCTCAAAAACCCACAAATCCATTCAAGGTGAGTTCATACCCCCATATTTTCAAGCTTTTTCATGTTTTTAGGGGGGGTGGGGATACAAGTAAATCCTTTTTTATCACACTTTTTATGTGTTTTCATCTTATGATAAAGATAAAATATTATTTGCATAAAGTATGGTTAATACTAGTTCTTGTATAATTATTGTGATATATATATATATATATATATATATATATATATATATATATATATATATTAGTTTAAATTGCAAAGCTAACAAACCAAACATAATCTATGTTATAAAATCATAAGAAAAATTGATGATTTGTAAAATTCCATGGTTTTTGAAAACTTCTATCAAATGATAGCTTTCCTAGCAAAAATGGTTACGTTATAGTCATTTACTAATTTGGTGGGTTACAATCCAAAGTTTTTATGTTTTGATTTCATATTTTAATACTAGACAATAATACATATTCATATTTATATAAAATAATCTATAAATAGTTTCAAATAAACAAGATAAACTATAATTGGTACAGTTTGGAAGTCACAAATCACACATTCATTTCAGAAGGTACATATAATTATTCAAAGATGTAATTATTTCATTTTACAAGAAAAAACAGTCATAGTTCACGTAAATCAGTTAATGCTCTTGTGAGACACACTCTCTTCACGTACTTTACCTAAAGTACGCATGAAGTCCTGCATTATAACTAGAGTCTCCTGGAGGAAGAGCGAGACTGTTATGTATAGATCTATACAAGATTGATACCCCGCACCTAATTTGTTCTCTATAGTTAGACCGGAAGTCTAGGGTGACAAATGTCTACCAGCTCCGACGCTTAAAGAACAACGTACAAGCCACTAGTCATATTAAGTATGGTTATAATAACTCACATAGGGATTAGCGCCACTACTCGGTTTATGGGGTAACTTACACTTCAATAGTTTTATAAAAAGATAAAGCTACATACTATATTTTCAGCACATCACTACTTACATCCTTGGTCTTAGGGTTTAAGACTATATTTCACATTTAAGAAAATATTCGATTTTATGAAAACATACATTATCATTTTACAAGGAAAAGATACAAAGGATAAACATACATTTATAATTCATATTAAACAAAATATCAGATTTTCTAGAAGTATACAGAAGTCATTTTCTCGAAGACGTTACAAATCCTTCTCGCATAAAAACGCTTATGAACTCACCAACTTAATTGTTGACACTTTTCAAAATCACTTGTATTCCCAAGAAACCAGGAGCCGGGTATTCAACCCTCATTGAGGATTGGCGTCGTCGTTTCATGTTTTTCTACTTTTCAGTTATTTGTGATAACTCTTGAGCAAACAAAGTTGTAGAGAATGTAAACCTAAATTTTCAATGTATGAATGTTTGCATTGCTATGTTTCATTTATATTCAATTGTTATGATACTGTAGATGAGGTCACTCCATCCGCCCCCAAACGTTTCTGCCGTTCTGGTTTGGGGTGTGACAAAACCGGTATTAGCTATGCTTGTGTTTTGGTTATCTCGAATTGAGGTGAGTCTCCTCACAATGTTTGGCAGGTAGAAGGCACTAATGTCAGTCCATAGATTATGGTTACTAGAATGGTAGCCATTTCTATGACTCTTGCATGTATTGTATGTGTTTGTATATATATTGGGCCGGGCCCGATGCCAGACAGAGCCTGATGAGTGTGTTAGGCAGGGCCCATCGCATGTTACCAAAAAAACTTGTACATGGTGGGGCCCGATGGAGGTCGGGCGGGGCTCGATGAATACCAGGCAAGACCCGATGTCGGGCAGGGCCTGATGGATTCTGGGTGGGACGCAATGTATGTATGTCTGTATCGTTTTAGGTACTTCCGGTTCAAAAGGGAAGGACCCTACTTGATCGCAGCGTACCCACCCATGTTTCCGCACTTTATGATTTTGGGATTGTACTCTTATAAATATTTTTACTTCTATATGATTTTGAATGATTGAAAAGGATACATTATGTTTATGGTTGAATTAAAAATGAAAATTTTACCTTATAAGTTTGGGATGTTACAAGTTGGTATCAGAGCCTTGGTTTGAGGGATTCGGGCACACTCTTGGGTGTGACTGAACTAAAACTGAAGAATTGATAATCTTTTGAAAGAAAAACAAATTCTAAAAATATTTTTATATAAAAAAAGGGGGTGTGATGCGTGCAATTAGCCGAGCTCAAGTAAGTGATTCCTAGAATACCCATATATGTTTGTTATGATATATGAGAATTACATGCTAGAATAAGGCTAAGGATCTACTTAGGATTTCATAATTAGGAGAAATGCCTTTATATGCATGTTGTTTGAGCTTTTAGAATTGCATGCTACTATGGATTTCAGATGATTGGGACAGAATGGACTAATTAGGTGATGCCTTGGTTAGTTTTCTAATGCATGAATGTTGCTTGATTTGTGCTTTGTGGAACCCTTAGTGATGTGAGTTAATTATTAAGTGAATATGTTAAGTCACATGCCACAAAGGTTAAATAATATCAGAGTGATAGATTTGGCTCTATTGTATAGTTCTCGTTTGAGTCTAACCATTGCAGGGATAGAGTCTTTTACTCGAAGGATTATCTAAGATTTTTTTGCATGTGATTGTATTTATGAAGTAGTTAGCTGGCATTAGTGGGAGTTCTTTAGTGGGTTGGTTGCATTGTTTGGCAAGTACTTGGAGTATCGATTTGAGAAGGTGATTTGGAGGATTCGAGATAACTCTCGAGGAAAGTATGGGTATGTGTGGAAGGTAGTATAGGGCCCATACTACTGAAAGCATAAGATCCATACTGAAATCGAGGGGAATTAAAGAGAATCCAGAAAGCTTATGGGATGAGGATTCCTTAAGTATGTTTTGATTATTTTATGGTTTCTTATCAGTATGGTGGTGTGTACTCATGGCAGAGGGTATGGTTCAAGCTCAGGTGTTGGCACTGAGTAGATGGATGAGCGGGTATGGGAGTCCATCTCGTCAGAGATCACCCACGATATTTTGAAGTAGACTCCTGTGATTTTTGGTACGATCAAAGAGGGGATCATGGATATTATGCAGGAGCGTCTGCACGTGTATCACATTGGAGTTATGGAGTTACTGAATGAGAGACTCGGGGCCTTCAAGGTCTAGATCGCGGAAGGAAAGTTTGGAGCACAGACTCCACCATTTCGGAGTTCAAGGCTTGTAGAGCTCCAGAGTTCTTTGGGGCTAAGGACCCCATCGCTAGCCGTCAATGTATAACTGACATGGAGGATCCTCAGCGGACGAGCTTCTGCATTGAGGGGGCAAATGTGGTATTTGTATCTTGTCTTCTAAAGGACCGTGTGCGTGATTGGTGGGAGGTGGTCGGTAGTGCATTGGGATCTGTGGCCGATGTGGTCATGTCATGGGAGGAGTTTGTCACGAGATTCCAAGAGGAGTTTACACCAGCAATTGAGGAGCAACGGCTGGCAAGGGAAGTTTCAGATCCTTCGCTAGACTAATGAGACTGTGGCAGAGATCCCTTCCAAACTTCGGGTGAGGGCCTTGTTAGTTCCGTAGTATGCAGCGGACGAGGAAATGAAGAAAGGTGAGGTATCATGATATGTTGAGGGATGACATCAGGGATCTTCTGAGCTTGTCACGGTGTAAAACCCTGAATGATATTATTGCTAAAGCCTAGGAGCGGGAGACTGATTTGGAGTACCTCGATAATAGTAAGCCAGAGCAGATTCTAATTGTAGTGGGCCAGGCGAAGAGGCCCAGGACTTAGGATTCGCATATAGAAAGCCAAAAGGGTCGAAGCCGTTGTGCCTAATGTGGGAGGTCCCATGAGGGAGACTGTCAGGAGACATGGATGGGATGTTTCAGATACGGTCAGATGGGTCATTTCAGTAGGGATTACCCTTGAAGAATGGTTTCGATGTGGTTTCATAACATTCAGGTGGGCCACAAGAAGGCCGATCATCCAAGGTTGATGAGTGAAGCAGTGAGGGCACCTACTCCAACTACTTTGAGGATTATTGACGGTCGTAAGGGCAAGGCAGAAACCCCAACAGTGAGGAGCCAAGCATTGCAGCCTCAGTCGGGAGAGGCTAGAGTTTCATCAGATTCTATCAAGGGTATGTTATCTGTTGTTTTCCTCGTGCCTTATCATTTGTACATATGTGCTTTTGAATCATGTGCTTGTATGTGTAAGGCATTTTCTTCGGGTTAGATTCTTTCTAATTCCCTAGTTAATATTATCAAGGGTAGTTATATGCCATTCTCCATGCCGAGAGGTATGAGTGGGACACGTCTTTTTGAGTTGTGTTTAGATTGTCAGGCATTTTGTAGTAGGCCATTGGTTGATGCGAATTACGGGGTACGATTGGAAGATCAGTAGTCGAATCATCATGTTAGTTCACTAATGGAGTATAGGAATTCATAGTGCAAGTTCGTTTGAATATTGAAATTCAAGATAGATGTGGGGTGTAAGGGATTGATCAAGATTTGAGTGCAGGAGAGTTGCCATAGGGTCAATATTCCCAAGATGTGGGCGAGGTCCTTGCATCAAAAGCTTGATGAAAAGATCTTATGGAGGTTGGCTATCCCCTCTTCGGACAACGAAAGACATGATTCAGAAGTACTTGTGTCGCTTAGTACGTACGTCACTTGTTTACTGAAGGAATTTTGGGTCTTATCGTTACTGCTACTAGGGAAGGAGCAGTGGCGAGTGGGTAATGATGTTGGGCACGTGGGTTTGTTCAGACACCAGAACTGTCAAGAAAATTTGAAATTGTATCGGTTGGATATGGTTAGAATGCATGGATCCTTCGGTAAGTGGAATGTTGGGTTGTTGATCCTTTAGTTCCGGTAAAGGGGTTCATCATTCATTGACTTTAGTAAGGTTAGCAAAATGTAGTTAAATCCAAGTGAGGAGAGCCATTTGGATTCCGAGGATAGAATTAGGTGCGGAACTAAGAGAAGTTCCACATCTTAGTCGAGAAGGAAGCTAGTTGAAATGGCAGTCTGGATAGAGGTTGCACATGCTTGGGGGTTTAGAAACTTTCAATGATAGGCTGGCATATTGATGGTAATTCACAATAGATATGTAGGTAGATCCAGGTTGAGGGTTGTGTTAGAGCCTCTCTACTTGTTCTTGTCTGATGAAGAGTTTTGGGTTCGAAACATGACCCGGACACCTTGGGATACAATGAATGTAGTTTGACCTGTGTTTGACCATGGGATTGTATGGTGTATGGAAAGCAATACCATGAGTTAGGCTCATGGCAAATAGGGGAGTATTGTTAGATTGTGGGGTAGCCGTAGCATATACAAGGACGATAGGCAGTCGAGGAAGTGTTGTAAGTATGCGATGTAGTTGTAGCATTCACCAGGATGAGGTAGGCCATGGTAGGAGAGGTCGTTGGGCTAATAGAGGATTAGCACATGCGTAGGTTGAGGCATACAATATTGTCGAAGGATTTCTCTTGTTTTGGTATGAGGATCGTTGGATCCACGGCAAGGTTAGGCCTATGCAACACTCATTTGGGTGAAACCCATGGGCGAGGCCCATTCGGTTGTGCATGCAGGTTCAGACCCATGGGCAAGGCCCGAATGGTTATGATAGACTGGGTGAGGCCCGATGGAATTTGGCTTAAACAAGGTATTAGATTACGTTTAGAGTGGGATGACTCTGTGTTCAGTGGTTGGTATCATTGTGATGGTTAGGCTAGGGTAGCCCTTATTAGCTCGAGTCTTATTCGGAGCATTGTGGTGGGACCAGGTGTGAGACTGTCAGTATTCATAGTTGATTGGGGAGTTTATATCTCAATTCAGTGGGAAGTCACCATGGAATCAGAAGATTTTGGATAGATGCAAGTATGAGTCTTCGGATTTTAGAATGTGAGTCATGTTCTAGGTTGGCACAAAGGGTTGGGACTCTCGTTGGGAGTCACATTTTATTTTATGATAGATCTTTTCAATAGAAAGGTATGGTCAAGGATCCTGCCTGCTAAGCATATCGGTTGGACAAATTAGGACCGAAAGGTTGTCTTTCAGTTCAGTTGCAGAGAGAGGACCTATTGATTGTGTTTCAGAATGGTTCTACATGTGAGGAGGTTAGGTAAAATTTTTGGGGTTTCGAACTTATGGTAATTAAGTGCTAGTATTTCTGTATTGAATAAATTAGCGGATCAATAATTTGTTCTCCATCAGGATGTATGAGTACTACTATGATTGGGTTTTGATGGTAGCATTGGAAGGTCGCTATGTGTATGAGTCAACTTTTCGCCGATGCGGGGTTCAAAAGGAATAGGAGGGATCGTCTAATTTCCTGGAAGGTAACAGGGAGTGATTTCAAGGATGAAATCTAATTTAAGTGGGGGAGAGTTGTAACACCCTGTTTCGAGTCGTTTCATAATTTGGGGTTGTGACCCAAAGATCAATCATAATAAGGCTTCGGGCTTTGGGGAAAGAGAGGTTTAGACCCATTTAGATGTGGGTAATGTTGTATGTGATCCAAGATTTTGGTTTGTGCCTTGGAGACCAAGCATATAATGGTAAAAGTGATGTTTCGAATCTTTCATGAATTAAGTATTTTATTTTGAGGTTTTTAATTCAAAACTAATTAGATACGGTTACAGAGCTCCTCAATACCTTTCCGTGGATACAATGATCGTCGAAACGGATTTGGGATAAATAAGTTATGGCCTTTGGAAGTTAGAATGGTTAAGGGCTTTCCGAGTATGATAGGCATATAAGGGATGTACAATGGTCGTACTTGGTTCGAGTGATCGCGAAGGTTCCTTCACGTATGTTGGGCGTGCCAAATGTATGTTGAGCATACGCGACCAAGACTCAAACCCTAATTTAGGGTCTTGGACCCTATTTAAAGACCTTAACTCATTTCCATCCCTCCTGATCTTCAGCGTCCATCCCCTCTAACCATAAATTCGAAACCCTGGCCCTGATTTTGTTAGATTTTGAGCATTGGGTGATTTGGGTGGATTTTTGGAGTCATTAGAAGAAGAAGAAGAACAACAAGAAGAACTCCTTGGAGAAGTGTTGGTTGTCTTGGAGATTGGAGATCCAGACCTTGTTCATCTAGATTTAGCTTATGGAGGTAAAAAGTTTTAATCTTGATGGCTTTCTCATGTAGATCTAGTTGGGGTTGTGATTTGTTATGTTTTGGTCCCATGATTGTGGTTCTTGTGAGTAGAAGTTACTCTAGAACCTTTGAGACTCATAATTGGTTCTTTTTGACGTTATTCAGTCATAAAAAATTAGATCTTGAGGGGTATTATCCTTTCATGCAAGAACTAGTGACCTTTTGATGAAGTTATGAACCTTGGGTTGTGGTTTGGACCCCATTAAGCCATACAAAGTCATAAAGTTGGGAACTTTATGACTTAAGACATCCCTTAAAGGTTAGATCTGAGTTTGGACGTCTTGGTCTTAAGCATTAATGGCTTAATGTGAGATATGGTCACCTTGGGAGTACGTAGGGCGTATGTTTGCATACGTTCATCGTAATGCATGGGTTCCCCGATTCATTTGTTTGACAAGTTGTACGTTGAGCATCAGTAGGTAGTACGCGGGGCATACGAGTCTGGTCCCCGGGGCATACTCATGAAACTCTCTTTTTGGGCATTTTGGGCCTTGGGGCTTTTGGGAGTTGGGTCATGAGTTGTTTGGTTAGATATGGGAAGGGTAAAATGGTTTTTAACCCACTTGAAGGATAGAATATGAATTGGACCTTGGATTATGGGGAATTATCTTAATTATTGACTAAGGGTAATATGGTTGTGTTCAGTGTGAGGAACCCAGTAGCAGCTGCGCATGCAAGTCGGTTATCTCGGATTGAGGTGAGTCTCCTTAAAGTGTTTGGTAGGTCGAAGGAATAAATGACGGCCCATGGATTATGTTTACTAGAATGGTAGCTGTATGTGTGACTCTTGCATGTATTGTATGAGTTTGTATGTATACCGGGCGGGGCTTGATGCCATGTAGCAGCTGATGAATATTTTGGGCACGGCCCATCATATGTTACTGATGGATTTGTACCGGTTAGGGCCCGATGGAGGTCAGGTAGGGCCCGATGAATACTTGGCAAGACCCGATGCCAGGCGGGGCCTGATGGATTCTGGGTTGGGCCTGATGTATGTCTGTATGTATGGTATGTGGTATTTTGGGGAACTCACTAAGCTTTGTGCTTATAGTTTTACGGTTATGGTTTTAGGTACTTCTGGTTCAAAAGGGAAGGGCCCAGCTTGATTGCAGCATATCCACCCATGTTTCCGCACTTTGTGATTTTTGGATTGTACTCTGATAACTATTTTTATGTTGATATGCTTTTGAATGATTGAAAAGGATAAATGGTGTTTATGGTTGGATTAAAAATGAATTTTTTACCTTATAATTTTGGGATGTCACAGTATTTTCATTTGTTGAGAAAATAAATAAAGGGAATCATTTTTTCCATTTGAAATGTTTTTGGAAAACCAAACATAAATGAATATTATTTCTTTTGAACATACATGAGTGAATTTATTTCATTTATTTACATTTATAGGTTCTCTACAAACACAAACTCAAATTAAGTAATGCATAAATACTCATGATTTTTAAAAAGAGGTTCAAAACTAATCAAACATGTTCAAAATAATATAATTTAGAAATACTAAAAATTAATTCTAAATTAAAAATGGTAAAGTTCTTGATCAAACTAGCAACTCCCACTTGCTCTAATAATCCCCTTCAGATTTTCTCCACTCCTTAACAAAAGATCAGATGTAAATATCCTATACTTAAGAAAGAAAATGTCAAAAATTTCTATCTTATAGTTATACTAGAGTTAGAGGTCTCCCCACCCTTGTATCCCTTCAATTCTTCCAAATAAAGTCAAAAATTTTGCTTCCAGTGTGCTTTCCTTCCATAATGGAAACAATCAAAATCTCTTCAACACTTTCCTTTTTCTTTGGTTGAGAGGAATTTTCTATATAAAAAAACCTTTTTTCCCATCTCCTTTCTTTTTATCCCATTAGTCTTCTTTACTTTCCCTTTTCTTCATAGGACTAAGTGGGCCTTAGGTATGTTCTTCTTAGCAGTTTTAAGCATCAAATGCAACTCCGATATGAACTTCTCCCAGTTATTCATATTATATTTTATAATGAACTATTATTTGATTTACGATGATTATTTAAAATCATTAGTACTACCAGTTCATTTCCAGTAGGAGATCCAAGCCTCTTTAGATGGTCAATATAGTTTTTCATCTTAAGAACATGAGTTCCTACCAATTGACCTCCCCATATCTTGCATGCATGGAAACCTTTGATAGTGTATGAGAGTTCTTTTTTAGTTGATGTTCAAATATTTTCTTTAGTTCACCAAGCATCTCATAGGCTTTGCAATTTTAAACTCCTTTTGAAGGTCTTAATTCATACATCCAACTTGAGGTATGACACCGTATTATGCTCATCATTCTTCCTTTTATAATTAGTTTGGAAAATAAAAGATGCATTCTCTATTGGTGGATCAATGAAAGCCTACTCAATGATGTATAACTTTTTTTTTCATGCTTGAGGACAATACTCAAGCAACGATACTTGTACTTGAAGTTTGTGCCACTGAGTTTGTCATTCTTGAGGAGAGATCAGAAGGACAAGTAATTAACATATGTAATGAATATCCATGAGAGATAAAAGTTAGATGTGATGGGTTTTGAGCATTCTAACACTCCTATGGTGTTCATGTAACCCTAGAAACCTTGGATCTATGTTTTTTCTAATATTCATGCAAATTTGATTTTTCCAAGGTTTTCATCCTAACTAGCAGGGCATGGGGAACTTGTAATACAAAAAACTAGTAGAATGACATACCTTTCTTGTAGATTGGATTCCTTAAGACCTTGTGAGCCTAGCACCCCAAATGTGATGCCTCAAATGTTTCACACAACACCACAACTCTTGGAATAACTTGAGAGAAGAACACTTGATCACAAAATCGGCTAGCCCTCACCCTTATAGTCTTAGTGCCGATTTTACTCCATGTGAGGTTCTTTTTATAGTGTGTCACATGTAGGGTTACACCATGTAAACCCTAATTGTGCATGGTTTTTCATGTCCCCACAATCCATGGGTTTTAACCTCCATGGAGCATCCATGGAGTACCCAATGGGTCCTATCCCATTCTAGTGAATCATGAACCATAAGCCCACCTTACAAGAATGAAAAATTTACATAATCAATCCTCACATATTTAATTAGTCTCTTTTTATCACAAAATTAATTCCAAATTAATTCTTTATCAATACTAATTAAATAATATGATTTCATATTAATATATTATAACTTATAATATATTAACAAAACGTAAGCGTCCTTTTTCTCGTTTTGTCTATCCAATTGTTGAGATGCCATGCAACCCAAATAGACCATGCCAAACCGGGTCAAGTACAGACTAAATATAGTTATGGACTTAGACACCTTATCCAACAGTCTCCCACTTGGATAAGTCTAATAACTATAGTTACAGGTATGACTTTAGGAACCGACCAACAATCGTAGCTCTTTCAAAGTCTCGCGGAACTAATATGATGATGTGCCATTTAAGATAAGTGATCATATAATCCTCTGTTCTAGATATCAGCCGAACAAATATATGGAACAATATCATACTTATTGTCAAGCAGTTTGTTTCCCGATTTCTTATTTGTTTGACATAGAACTAAACTGAACACATCAATTCGGTTCTGACCAAGCTCGGTACATAGGTCAAAACAAAATCATCGAGGGGCCCAGATATCGCTTCTAATCCTCCAAGGACTAGAAGGAATAGATAAACTTCGACTCATATGCTTGTACTAACTATTTGTTGAATCATACAAAAAAGCATGTTTTATAACATCGAGTTACCGATGCGTTTTCGTCAAGGTTCTAAAAGGCGTGAGACGTGGCGTGGCGGCAAGGCCAAGCCTCAAGCTTAACGAGTTATGGCGAGCCATGGCGTTTTTCAAGGCATGATGCAAGGCGGCGATTTTGTATTAATTTATAATTATATTACCGCATAAATATAAATTTATATCAAATATACCTAGTTTTTAGAAGTGTTATATCAACAACTAATAACAGAAAGTTAATAAAAAAATAATACTTGTATGTCCGATTAGAAAAGGTATAAAAAAAGCAAAAAAACGTGTCTCAAACGAAAAAACATACGCCATAACACGCCATAACGCGCCATGGCACGCCATATCACGCCTTTCCACGCGCCATGCCTAACAGCAACGTTATGAAGCTTTTCGTAACGGCGACGCCGCGCCTCACGCCATGGCGCGCCTTGGCGCCCGCCATGACGCGCCTTTTAGAACACTGGTTTTCGTACAATCATTGCACAACCAACTCATAATCAACAATTCATATCTCTAGGTTTGAAGAGTTATATAATATTACCGTCTCACGATCACTCGAGATAAATTCCATGAAGTGATACAAGTGAGTGTGGGTTGAGTCCAATACTCAGAACTTATGAGCACTCATGAATGTTGTAGCAACTTTTCCTATGTCTAACATCTTAGACATCTACAAGCCCAATCATGACGGTCTTGATTCATATATAATCCCAACATATGACTGACTGTGGAGAGTTTGAATAAAGTAATTATTCTTGAAGTCAAAACATGCAAAATTGAAACAATAGTAAATAATTGACACAAGATAGCAACACCTTACTTATAAATAAACAACAACTTTTATTTAATCATCAAATGTCAATTTACATTTTTACAAGTTTCAGAAATAACTATCTAATCTGTAAAACTAATATCATCCTTCAGCCCGATACGCCTCGCATGCTACAAATGCTTAACCCTACATAGTCCCTTCGTGAGGGGATCTGCTGGGTTCTCATCCGATGATACCCTCTTTACCACGAGTAGTCCTTCTTCTATTCGATGTCTAATGAAGTGGTATTTTCTGTCGATGTGCCTGGATCTGCCGTGATCCCTTGGTTCCTTAGCTAAGGAGACTGCACCCTCATTGTCACAGAAAATCTCCATAGGCTCCTTAATAGCTGGTACAACTCCATGGTCTCCAATGAAGTTCTTTAACCATATAGCCTCCTTTGCCGCCTCGCTTGCTGCCACGTACTCTGATTCGCAAGTTGAATCAGCTACAGCTTCTTGCTTGGAACTCTTCCAAGTAATTGCTCCTCCATTTAGGGTAAAGACCCAACCTGATTGAGAGCGGAAGTTATCCCTATTAGTCTGGAAACTAGCATCACTATACCCCACAAATCTCAAGTCATCACTCCCACCAAGGGTAAGGACCTAGTCCCTAGTCCTCTGTAGGTACTTGAGAATATTCTTTACCGTAGTCCAGTGACCCTTGCCCGGATTCCCTTGATATCTGCTGACCATGCTCAAAGCAAAGGCCACATCAGGTCGAGTACAAGTCATAGAATACATGATCGATCCTACAACGGAAGAATATGGTACTCGACTCATCTCAGCTATCTCAGCCTTTGTACTCGGGCTCTGAGTCTTACTCAGTTTGGCGTTACACTGGATTGGTAAGTCACCTTTCTTGGAAACCTGCACGCTGAACCTCTTCAGCACCTTATCCAAGTAGGTACTTTGACTAAGTCCAATTAATCTCTTAATCCTTTCTATCAAAATCCTTATCCCTAGGATATAAGCAACTTCTCCAAGGTCCTTCATAGTGAAACACTTCCCAAGCCAGGATTTAACCTCTTGCAAGGTTTGGATGTCATTTCCTATGAGTAGTATGTCATCCACATACAATACCAAAAAGCTAACTATACTCCCACTAGCCTTAACATATACACATGACTCATCTTCGCTCCTCGAAAAACCAAACTCTTTGACTTTCTCATCGAAACAAAGATTCCATCTGCGAGATGCTTGTTTCAATCCATAGATGGATTTCTCAAGCTTACACACTCTATTAGGGTGCTTTGCATCGACAAAACCCTATGGCCGACTCATGTAGACATCCTCAGCCAACTTTCCATTAAGGAAAGTAGTTTTGACATCTATTTTCCATATTTCATAATCATGAAATGCAGCTATGGCTAGCAAACCCTAATAGACTTAATCTTCAGTACTGGTGAGAAGGTCTCATCATAGTCAACTCCCGGAGTTTGAGTAAAGCCCTTCGCAACCAATCGCGCTTTATAAGTGTGTACATTCCCGTCCATGTCGGTATTCTTATTGAAGATCCATTTTCACTCGACCGTCTTACGACCCGGTACATTGTCAACCAAGTTCTAAACTTGATTGTCATACATGGACTGAATCTCTCTATCCATGGCCTCTTTCCATTTGGCGGACTCAGGGCTTGCCATGGCTTCCTTAAAGTTGTTAGGCTCATCCAAATTTACCAGTGTACTATCACTGATAAATGCATCACCTTCCGCAGTAATATGAAAACCATAGTAATGCTCAAGTGGATTCCTAACTCTTGTGGAACGCCTCAGAGGTACGGACCTCATCAACATGAGTTTCCTCCTCAGGTTGATTGCTAGGGTTTGAGGTTCCTTCACCGCTTGACTCTTGAAGTTCTTCAAGGTCAATTTGCCTCCCACTGTTTGCTTGGCTTATAAATTCTCTCTCTCTCTCTCTCTCTCTCTCGAAAGACCCCTCTCCTTGCAACAAACACAACATTCTCACTGGGTCTGTAGAAGAGGTAACCAAAAGAATTTTATGGGTAGCCGATGAAAATACACCGTTCACTACGAGGTTCAAGCTTATCTTGATTCTCACGCCTCACGAAAGCCTCACAACCCCAAATCTTTATGTGGTCTAAATTGGGAACTTTCCTAGTCCACATCTCGTGGGGTGTTTTGGCAACCTTCTTGGTAGGGACTTGATTAAGGATATGGGCGATAGTTTCTAAGGCATACCCCCAGAATGAGATTGGTAACGAAGCTCAACTCATCATGGGACATACCGTGTCTAACAAGGTTGGATTGCGCCTCTCAGCCACACCATTAAGTTGTGGTGTTCTGGGAGGTGTCAGTTGTGAAACAATTCCACATTCCTTAAGATAGTCAAGGAACTCTATGCTAAGATACTCTCATCCTCGATCAGATCGGAGCATCTTAATGTTACTGCCCAACAGATTCTCCACTCCCTGTTGAAACTCTTATAACCTTTCAAAAGTTTCTTACTTATGCTTGATTAAGTAGACATAACCATGTCTACTGTAATCATCAGTAAAAGTCACATAGAAATGATTAGCATCCCTTGTAGCGGTTCTGAAGGGTCCACACACATCTGTGTGTATGAGGTCCAACAAACCTTCACCCCTAGCACAAGAACCAGTGAAGGGTGACTTTGTCATTTTTCCAAGTAAACAAGACTCGCAACTATCATCTGACCTTAAGTCAAATGACTCCAAGACTCTAGCCTTCTAGAGTTGGTCTATGTGCTTCTTATTAATATGTCCAAGACGACAATGCCATAAGGATGCTTTATCCAAACTAGTGGAAGAATCGATATGTAATACATTATTTCTTAAGTTTTCTACAATTGACACAGTTTTATATACACCATCACAAGGTAATACTTTAAAATAAAGAACATTATTATAAAAAGCATTAATACCACCACATTCATTATCAAATGAAAAAGTAAATCCTTGTTTGTACAAACCATGAAAGGAAATAATATTTCTCACCATTTTAGACGAGTAACAACAATTATTCAAGTCTAACACTAACCCACTATTTATCAACAAAGAATAAACTCCAATCTTGGTGACAGGTGAAGCTTTCCTATTCCCCATGATCAAGTTTATCTTTCTGCGCTCCACATCCTCACTTTTCTTAGGCCCTGCAAATCAGAACATATATCAATACCGCAACCTGTATCAAAAACCCAAGAAGTATAATGTAATTACTTATTAGACTATATAGTGTAAATACCTGCATGGATAGGTTTGACCTTCCCATCCTTAACATCTTGCATGTACTTGGGGCAGTTTCGTTTCCAGTGCCCCTTTTCTTGACAATAGAAGCATTGAGCTTCCTTTGGGTTGGAAGAAGGAGTGACAGAACCACCTTTGATTCCATTTGAAGAGGAGCCATCAAGAGACTTTCCCTTGGTACCCTTCGAAGGGGTCTTCCTCTTCTTCCCTCTACTTTGCCCGATTGCCAGAACAGGGGCAATGTTAGGAGTAAGAGTAGTAACAACCGATTTACTCTTGAAACCGGTTTCCGCGGTCTTCAAAAGTCCTTGAAGTTTGCTGAGTGTGACCTCCTCCTTGTTCATGTGATAGGTCATACAGAACTGATCATAACAAGTAGGTAAGGAGTGCAGCATGATATCAATAACCAAATCCTCGGGGAAGTTCACTTTCAACTTCAGTAAACGGTCCACAATTATTTGCATCTTATGCATGTGGCCCATGATGGATTCACCATCCTTCATTCGGGTTGTTATCATTGAAGATATGATTTCATACCTCTCTTGACGAGCACTTTGATGGTAGCGGTCCATCAAGTCCATGTACATCTCAAAAGGGAAAAAGTCCTCATGGGACTTCTGGAGTTCAACTGTCATTGTGACCAGCATGACACTTGCCACTTTGGTAGCATCTCTCTCATGTGCCCTAAAGTCAGCGATCTCCTCTCGAGTAGCAATAGACTCATCCATTTCTTTCAACTCCTTGTCGAGGACATATTCCTTGTCGTCGTAACGCGTGACCATCCTAATGTTCCTGATCCAATCATTAAATTTTAAACCATTAAAGATGACACTCCCACAAAGGTTAATGAGAAAGAAGGAGCCGGTAGGGCTTGAGCCAGAAGCAGCATTGTTGGAAGACATCTGAAAAGAAGAAAGACAAGTTTAAATTAGATATAGAATCCTTAATAAGACACCCAAATGTAATATTAAGGCTAGGACCCAACACAATACTTTACAACTTGGAAGAGGGATGCCACAATCCAAGCTATAAAACATTTGAAGGTAGGTGAATGACAATTCACCAATTTCCACCATGAAAAACAAAATAAATTATTAGGTTTTAATTGGATTGAAACTCCTAGATTCTTTTAAGATTCATTGAACTTTTCAATGGCATGTTTAAATCTCGATTGTCCCCTTTCAAGTTTGTGACTGGGATGCCGAGGATCACAAACAAGGTGGGAATAACCATGCAAATTAAGTAGGCACCCTTAATCTTTATCACCTAGTCGATGTGCCGGTTACCCACACACGCTCCACCGATCTATGATAAACATTAAGTCACCCTTTGCCACTCTTACTAGTCCATGTTAGTGTGCCGTTACCCACACACACTCCACCAACGACTTGGTAAGGTACAAAGTGTAATTTCATGGGATAACACCAATTTCACATTTTCCTAAAGTAACTAAGATTAAGAATTAATAAAAGGTTTAGTTACTTTATATTTTTCGTTATAATTTTAATGAAAATTATAGTCCTTGTACTACCCGTTCGGCTAACAACCCTCCACCAGTCAAGGGAGCGGTGGGTGAGAGTGGACACCCATTAAGCTGTCATTTTATAGGCAACAACCTTATACCCCCCTTATAGACCGACTTTTGAATGAGGCCTACTAATGGTAAAACTGACTTACTCTTATACATACATACATATATATATATATATATATATATATATATATATATATATATATATATATATAGAGAGAGAGAGAGAGAGAGAGCTAGGTTCATTTCTTTAAACTAATTATTGTGTTATTGTATACATAATTGTGGACCAATCAATTTAAAAACCTAGATAGGGGTAAAATTGTAATCTTAACTTTTAATTAATTTTAGTAATTAATTATTCAAATCATAAACCCTTTAATTTAGGCAAAATCGTTTACATTTACCCTTTAAAAACATAGACAAAAATATCGACCTTTTACAATCAATCAAAGATCATATGAAAGTTGAAGAAAGGTCAAGCTCCAAAGTTGCAGAGATCTTTTCCTCGCGCACCTTCATCAGATCAATATTAAATGATGAATTTTGGCTTCATTCGACACATGCGTCCAATAGTTCGAATGGTCCCCACACGCGAAGAGCACGTCGTGCGTTTGTCATTTTCGAGCTTTGATTCTTCGATTCCTCTTACTTTCAAGGTACCTCTACTGCATATTTTAACTTCTACTTAGTTCATAACAACCAATGATTCTGTATTTAGCATTTTTGAGGGTGTATAGTATTTTGCCACTTTGGCTTGTAATACTCGAGATTGATTAGCTAAATGTCTAGTTTGACTACCGATTACTAAACCCCAATGCTTGATTTCTCCTTTAATCAGTTAATCTATCCTTAATTTGAGGTTTCGTTTTTGGGGTAAAACCTAGGGTTTTGCTAAATCCATCGATTCATGGTGTTTTTGATTAAATTGATGGTGTATTCTACTAGTATAAGCTTCACCTAACATTCCCCTATAGATTATAGGTTGAATTTTCGACGATATCGGGGGCTTTTGGTACCGAATGTTTGTCGTGTTCTTGAAGCATGCCGGTCATCTTCATTGCACGCGACGCATCTTCATACTGCGCATGGTGCTGTTCTTGACACACACGAACAATATTTTCTGTTATTTTGCAACCTGTTACTTACATTACTTTAATTCTAACTTTCTTGCCCTATTTTTCTCAGGTTATGTCTCGATCAAGTTGCAGAGGGCTAGTTAGTTACCGCCTAAGTAGCCATCCTATCCATTTCTACAGTTCACAGATGATATACCTACTGAGCATCGGAGCTTCTTCGTTTCCCGGTTGATTGCTCTACTGTCCAAGCAGTTCAGTATTCCTCAGGCCCTCTTATGGCAGACCGTTGATGATCTTGGATTGTCGGTGCGATTGGAGTGGTATCTCACTCGGGTACTTAGTGATGATCAAGGGATTGAAGATTAGATGATGGTTGAAAAATTGTCACTGGTCTTCACAAAGGAAAGAGTTATTCTTCTGATAGAATAACCTACAATAGAATGATAGGAGTCTATGTAATAATATATTCTGCTAGAATATTCAAGTCGAATAATATACATAGTTTTGTTTGTTATTAGTGAGTATTTCATTGTCATAGACTATTATATAAAGTTTTTACATTTTTAAGAATGTAATGAAAAATTTGAAGTTGTATCCAAAAATTTGTTATTAGTCGGTGTTGGCATTCTAATAGAATACCATTCTAATAGAAATATATATCCTGAAATTCCTAGAGAATATGATTCTAACAGAATAAAATCATGTTTAATTATAAAAATTACGTTATAATTAAAATTAAAGTAATTAAAAATAATTAGAATTTTAAAATCAAGAGAGTTAATTATCCCCAAAAATATGGAATTTTCCTTTTTTAAATTTATCTCAATTGTCTAAAATACCCTTAGAATGAAATTAGACATTATTTTTCAATTATCTTTAATATAATAATATGTATTAATCACTTTCTTAAAATAAGTAAAATGATTGGTCCACATTTTTGCATACAATAGCACAACAATTAGTTTAAATAGAATAACCTAAGCCTATATATATATATATATATATATATATATATATATATATATATATATATATATATATAAGTATAAGTGTTGAATTTTAACTTTTAAAACTCTAGGGTATGGAATTAAAGTTTTCTAAAGTGACTTTACAAATTCCAAAACTTGAGGGCAATTTTTGAAACTATTCGAAACCTTTCATATTCATAACTTATGAATTTAATGGTTTATTAAAATGAAGACTCTTCATTTTATGTAACCTATCGTTCTTTAATGACTCTTTAAAGAAAAGACTTTTGGAAATCCATAACTTGAGGACAAATTATCGACCCCATCAATTACACTAAGATCAAGAATTACGTCATCAAACAATTTGCACCTAATTCCTATGATCTTATTAAAACTTATAAGCATGAATATTCATATCAACAATTTCAAGAATCATAAAAACACATATAAAACTTGAAATTTTATAATAGCAATTGAAAATGGATTATCATAATCATTACACCGTCAAAAATACGTGTTATAAGTCTAAAACAGTTTAGGGTAATGATTCTTGTCCATTTCCAGTAGCAAAACTCGAAAATCTGCACACAGGAGCCCCTACTCGCCGAGTGCAAGAACTTACTCGACGAGTAGGATGCATTTTCGCTTGGACTCGTCGAGTCCCCCCATGGACTCGGCGAGTCCACTGAACAGTGGGCATAAAATTCGACTTTTTCAAGCATTTTGCATCAAATATCAAGAAAGCAAGCCTAGGCTCTGATACCATTGATGGGTTTTGATCATTCTAACACTCCTATGATGTACATGCAACCCTAGAAACCTTGGATCTATGTTTTCTCTAATATTCATACAAATTTCATTTTTCCAAGGTTTTCATCCTAACTAGCATGGCATGGGGAACTTGTAATATAAAAAACTAGTAGAATGACATACCTTTCTTGTAGCTTGGATTCCTTAAGACCTTGTGAGCCTAGCACCCCAAATGTGTTGCCTCAAATGTTTCATACAAGACCACAAATCTTGGAATAACTTGAGAGAAGAAAACTTGATCACAAAATCGGCTAGCCTTCACCCTTATAGTCTTAGTGCTGATTTTACTCCATGTAAGGTTCTTTATATAGTGTGTCACATGTAGGGTTACACCATGTAAACCCTAATTGTGCATGGCTTATCATTTCCCCATGATCCATGGGTTTTATCCTCCATGGAGCATCCATGGAGTAGTTAATGGGTCCTAGCCCAATCTAGTGAATCATGAACCATAAGCCCACCATACAAGAATGAAAGATTTACATAGTCAATCCTCACATATTTAATTGGTCTCTTTTTTATCACAAAATTAATTCGAAATTAATTCTTGATCAATACTAATTAAATAATATGATTTCATATTAATATATTATAACTTATAATATATTAACAAATCGTAAGTGTCCTTTTTCTCATTTTGTCTATCTAATTGTTGAGATGCCATGCAACCCAAATGGATCATGCCAAACCGGGTCAAGTACTTACTAAATATAGTTATGGACTTGTACACCTTATCCAACAAGATGGTGGTATTTCCTACATTAATTATACTTAGTAAATTGATCTCTCTCGTGTTTGTTAACAAAATCAAAATAAATATGCTAAGATCCATATTTGATGGTTGCTATTGTGCAATGTTCATCACACATAATAACATGTCTAATTGGTAGGTAACAGTTATCAATTGTATCAATCATAAAACTCTTAGGGTTGTTTGGTACAGGAAATAAAATTAGGGAAAAGCAATTGATTCCTTTTCTCTTGTTTGATTAATACAAAAAGTAAAGAATTCAGAAATAAACCAATCCATTTTCCATAAAATCTATTCCCTATTTTTAAGAGCGAAAAGGAGAGAGAACAAAAGTCAACATCGGGAATCAGAAAAAAAAAAAAGCGCAGAAATCGATCTTGCCTAGCTTTCAATCCCCAATACGTGCATCGATCCAAATTTTTTTCAAATGTGCTACTGAATTTTCATGCAATCAACCCACATGAGTGATCAAAATCAATCTTGTTTGCTCATAAGTGATCAAAATAAATCTTTTTTGCCTACATAGGCTGACACATATGATCAAAATCATTCACGACTGTTGTGTTGCTCGATTCATGCCTTCTTTTCAGCTCCTTCTTGGTAAATTTTGGAAATATCATCTTCCGATTCAAGGTAATCTTGCTATTTGTTTTTGAAATATGTTAAAATCATGCTATGAATCGATTCTTTGTACATGTTTGAATAATGTTTTTGATGTTAAAATCTATTCTTGCTATGTTAACATCAATTTATGTTTCACTAGATAAATGTTGACAGTAAACAAGAAAGCAACAAATTTCTTTCATTGATTGGAATCTATTAACAGGTTATGTTTTACCTGTATGTGATACAAATGATCGGGTAGCCCCCGAATCAAAAAGAACATGAGTTGACAATCCATTGACCAAAAAGGTCCCTATACAAGATCATAACAACATGAGCATAATAATAAAATAAATAAGACAGAAATAGATCACATACCAGTCACGACGTCTTGTGCTATCCAGGCCTCCTCTGTGGTCAGCTGAAATGCGCGACTCTTCACCGCAGGAGCCTCCGCGTTGATCGTGCGGCCATCAATATTCCTAATTGTGGTGGGCGTAGGCGCCGCCACTGCTCCTCCAGTCAACCTTAGACAATCGACATTTTTATGACCGATCTGGTTGTAGTGAAAACAAATCAATCCCTTCTTGGGGCAGTCCCTGCTTATGTGGCCCGACCGACCACAAAATTAATTTATATTAGAGTTAATCCTTAACAAAGAATTAATCTAATACTTGTTACTTTTTACTAATTAATCTAGAAAATTATGGATCCAAACAATCAGCTAACAAGAATGATTTACAAACAATTATAGTGGCCAACAGAAATTGAAATGAAATCAAACATTCAATTAAGCTTAGAATTGATCAAAATAAATCGTAATCATAGTCAAACATTGTGCTTAATGATTAATCACATGAAAAGGTTGTGTCTTGCGAAACTGAAATCTAATTTTTTAGCCCGACATGGCTAAAATCGAATTACAAGTAGTAGAAATGGAATCTAAACGATAAATCTTACTAAACAATGAAAAGAAATTGAATCGTATCCTCCAGATCTGTGGTTTCACATGAAAGTCTCTGAAAATCGCCTTGTAGTCATCAGGAATGGCCAATTAGGTCTATTGGAAGGTTATATGGGTATATTTATACATCGAGTAGTAAAAACGGCATGCATGCGATCGCATGTAGTGAAGTTCAGATCGCGTGTTTTAAAGAAAACGCATCTCGGGACTTTTAAATGAAGTACGTTGTTGTTTCGAGACGCCGTGACCAAGTTGCGATCGCATGGAGGTAAGTTGCGATCGCATTAACATCATTTTTTCATCTATCTGAATTATTGGCAAGAAAAATCTCCGAGGTCAAGCAGCGAGCGAAACATGCGATCGCATGGACAAAGTTGCGATCGCATGGACAAGACAAGCGATCGCATGCCTTCAATTCTGTCTCTTATTGATCGTCATTCCTCCTTCCAAACTGTTCTTGATCATTTATCAACATCCTTCCTTAGTTTACACTCCTATTAAGCTCTAAAACATCCAATAACACGTCCCAAACTCGTGTATTCATCCATGTGCTCCAAATTACTCGGAAAGTCATAATAAGCATGAGCAGTACGGGCATTCTACAAAATAATCATGAAACACAAATTACATAAAAATAATTGGGAGTTAGTTAGATTTTTATAATGAAATACCAAGAAATTTTTTCTAAAAGATGCATGTAAAATGCATCTAGCAAACATCCTCAAGCTTAGACCTTACTTGTCGAGTAAAGAAAAGATAAAAATTGGAAGTGGAATAGAGGGTAAGGGTAGAAAAGGAATAACCCAGACAAAGTAACAACTAAAAAAGGAAACCTAACAAGCAAGATCAACAGAAAAAATAAAAACAACAATGAATAAAATATGCATGCAAAACAAAACAAAATGATAAATGAACAAACAATGATACGAAAAAGAAAAATAAACAACTAAAACTGAAAACATTCTTTTTTTATATTTTTTATACGATCAGACTTTACATTGAGGGGGCTCCAATCAACAATTCCTAGGCGACCATCCTACTATCTTTTCACGTATCACAGACTTCCAAAGTGAGGAAGACCATAAAACGGTGTAACCCAATTTGTCCAACCATAGTTTTATTTAAACTTTATACCTTAATCAGCTTTGTAAGAGAAAATAACACAGTCTAGGATCTCATGTCCTTAAGACTAGATAGTCAAGAATCAGAATCGATGCATCCTTAAGAACCCGTCACGACAAATCAGCTCTCACTAAAGCAGTGAGCCCATTCGAAGGAGCCAAACTCCTTTGCTTTCACTTTTTCGAGAGCTACAAGTATCATACCACACTATTCTTCATTCATTGGACTTGACTTTGAGATTGCTTCTGTTTCGATTGAACTTGAATTTGTATCTTCATTTTGGGCTTGAGTTCTTCAATCAACTTTTTGAATTTCTTAAAATTTCTTCGATTAAGTGCTTGAAATTTTTATTTGGGTACTGGATATGACAATTGTACCCTTTCTTCCTTCTTGACTGTGTGGATCAAATACTTAAGCTCTCTGTTATCACGAGGGTAATGCGTGTCAACAAATAGGTCTGTGTTCTTGTTATATTAGGTGTCTAAGCCCATAACTAAAATTGGTATATACTTGAATTGATAGTAGCACAATCTTTTTGGGTTGCCCTCATAACAAGCAACTAGATAGGATGATTTTTTGGAAAGAGAGGTTTAATTTATTATTTGATTAATAAACTAAAATAAAAGATTTATTAATGTCTTATGGAAATAATATATTAATTATAAATCATATTATTTAATTAATATTTAATCATAAATTAATTGGAATTAAATTTTGGATTAATTGTAATAATTAAAAGTACAGGGGTTGTTTGGCAATCTCTAGGAAGGCCCTAGAATTTTCTTCCAAGGGTTTTTGGATGGGGATTCTTGCGCTACTTAGTCCCTAAGCTAAAGGAATTAGGGTTTCCTCACCTAGCTTTGGCTCTAATCTACCTCACTGTTTAAAGGGACTTAACCCTTCACATTTTCGGCCTCTTGATTACTTAGAGGATTAGCCAAAATTTCTAGCACTCCTCTCCTCTCTCCTCTCTCATCCTATTGCTTAGTTTGGGTGTGAACCATTAGAGGCGTGACACTTGTGATGCTTGCTCTCAACGTTTCAAGAAGACTAAGATTTCATTGTTATTGTTATATAACAATAAAAGGTATGTTTTTCTAACCGTAGATCTAAATTTCGAAAATAACATAGGTTTCCTAGGGTTTCTCAATTGATGCTCAAATGTTGTATGTTCAATTAGAGAAAACATGGATTGGGAAAATTAGGGTTGCGTGCACATATAGGGTTTTGTTTGTTATGCTCAAAACACATAAGTGGTATCAGAGCCCTGGTTTGTTTTCAATTAGGGTTTATGGAAATTAAACCCTAATGGACTAGGATTTTCGAAATTAGGGTTTCCTTAACCCTCTAGGATTTCGAAAATGGAAAGGATTGAAATCCTTGCCTTCCTCCCCAAGATTTGCTATTTTCGAAAAATTAGGGTTTTGGTAGGGTTATCTTATTTTTGGTAATTATCTCCTTATTTGATTAATTGGATAATTATAAAATTTTGATTATCCCGTCCATATTTTCGGAAATTAAATTATTAAATCTATTGAGGATTATCCAATTAAATTAAATTATCTTGATTAATTTAATTAGAAAATCTTCAATTGATTTAATAATTTAATTAAATGTTTAATTAATAAGATAATTATTAAATCATTTGTTTTTAAATTTAAATTAAAATTCTTTTTATTTTGAAATTTAAATTTAAAGTTTAAAAGCCCTAGTATTTTGAAAAGATTAAAATACATCATTATGGATCTTATTATTAGTTTAATGAAGTAATTAAATAAAGGATAATCAATAAATCCATAAAATAGTTTAAATTTAATTAAATTAAAAGTTTAACTTATTAAAATATTAAGACCTTGGAATTTTAAAAATGTTTTAAAATACACCTTATACTATATGTAAAATTAAATGTTTAATATTTACTATATCTATAAGTTTAAGTCACTCGAACCGCTAGTACGCCTCATTCACGAAGTCGATTTGTAATGGGAGTTTAAGGAAGCGGCCTATAAAATAACCGACATTGGGTATCCACTCTTATCCACTGCTCCCTTGATTGGTGGAAGGTCGTTAGCCGAATGGGTTTGATAGGACAAAACCTCATTAAAAGTATAATGATAAAAAGTAACTAAACTATTCTCTAAAATGCCACTCTTAGTTACTTTAGGAATAAATATGAATTTGATGCTATTCCATGAAATTGCACCTTACACTTTATAAGACGTTAGTTGAGCGCGTGTGGCTAACCAACACACCAATGTGGGACAAATAAAGGGTGGTAATGGGTGTCTCGAAAATTATCGTTGATTAACGGAGTGTGTGCGGTTAACCGTCACATTAAAAGGAGATGATAAATAACATCGAGAGTACCAATCTAATTTGCATGGTTATTCACATCTCGTTTGTGATCCTCGGCATCCCAGTCACAAAAGTGAGAGCATAATCGAGGCTAAACATGTATTTGATTAGATTCAATGAATCTCAAAAGATCTAGGGCTTTCATGAGATTGAAATTGCTAAATGCTTTACCTACCTAAAATAGATTCGAATTTGATTATGGCGTCATTTTTCAAAGTTCGAATTGAAAATATGGATCCTAGCCTTAATTTAAATTTATGGGTTAATAATTAAGGATTAAAATCAACTAACTTGAATTCTCTTTTTCTCATATCATTGATGTCAAGTTCAGAAAACAATGGTTTTCCTCGTCCTTTTGGAAATGTTTTTCCACTATTTGAAGATTATCTTCCACATGATGATCAAGGTGAAAGAATGTTCCCTTCTTCAAGCAATGGTGGAACTCAAAATCATGCTTCTCCAACTCTTCCTCCTCCTCCTCCTCCAGTCACTCTCCCTAAGTCATGTTTCCTTCTACTGGAAAAATACAAAGTTACTCAAGCCTTGTTGGCATGTAAACATCAAGATGGAAAGTCTATGTGTACGCATGTTCTATAAATGAAATCGTACATTGACAGATTAGGGATGTTGGGTGTCATTTTCCCAAGGGAGCTAGCCATTGACTTGGCTCTACTTTTGCTTCCTGAGTCATATAGTCAGTTCATTAAAGACTACTATTTGAGGGACCATGAGGTGACCCTAATTGATCTGACACGCTTGTTGATTGTTGCTGAAGCAGAAATGCCAAAGAGCATAAGGGAAGCAAAAGTGTTTGAAGGATCTGTCTCCTAAACTTCCATGGATATTGACAATGGCAACAATAGTAGTCTCGAACAAATTTCTCTTCCCAATGGAAAGGGATCCGCCAAGGTCAAACCAATTGACCATATGTTAAAGAGAAAGGCTAGTTCTGAGATAGTTCCATGTGCTATTCCTGAAAGGTCCATATGTTTCTATTGCTAATTGAAGGGGCATTGGATGCGAAGCTGCCCAAACTACCTGAAAGATCTTAAAGATAGTAATGTCAAGGTCGTGTGACTCTACTTCAGGTACATCCACTATCTAACTCCATTATTCTATTAAGTTCATATTCATAGATTCTTAATACATGATGTGATAGTCACATTTTGATGTTTTGCAGGATCTAAGAGAAAGAAGGAATCTTAAGAAGAGTAAGATGAATCTAATCATGAGAGATGGAATTCGGTTGCATGGTTCGATGATCGGATTTTGGAAGTTGTTGTTTAGGAGTTATGATAGATTAATAGATTGCTTAGGAAATATCTAGAAACATATTTTTCATATATTTGCATCATAAGGACATATTTTTCCGCTTATTATAAATAAAAGTGAAATTTTAATTTATTTACTTTATATTTCCTTGCAATGGGATTTATGAAAATTAGTGGTTCTATTTCTATTATTAGCAATGTTAAAATTGGATTTGATTCTTAATTATATCATTTGTGGAAATGTCATAATCAAGCAAGTGAAAAGGAATTCTTATCACCCAAGTTTCAACTAGATAGAAACTTGGAGTCATATAATTCGAATTGTGTGATGTTTGAGAATCTTGATCTTTGGAACATTATGAATAATTCATTGATCACATGTTTATGTGAGTGAAAGTAAAGGACTATTGGATCTAGTACATATTGATATGAACTCTTGGGATCCACCACAAAGGACGATAACTCTATTCATCATGGTTTGCCGATGTTTAAATAAATATGGTTGTGTTTATAAGATTCAACATAATTCTAACACTTTGAGAAGTTTCAAAGAGTAGCATAATGAATAAGAAGAATTTTTTAGGCAGAAAGAAAAAGGTTTCTCCAATCTAAAGGAAAAGAGAGTACTTTAGTGTCATGTTTTATGATCATCTTAATGATTGTGGAACCATGTCACAAATTGATCCTTGAAGAACATCATAGTGAAATTGTTTAACTAAGAAGAGGAATCAGATATTATTGAAATATGTTCAACATGAGATGAGTCATACTTTGTATCCAATTAAAATTTTAGATTCGTACTCTAGTAACTACAAATCATATCTTGAAGCTTGTTTCGAACTAATTAGGTTTATAACACCTCATGAAATGTGGAGTAATAAGTTTTCTTACTCTATCACATTGGAGTTGGAAGTTGTGATGTTTTGGTTAAAACAAAGGATGAACTAAGGAAAATTCTGTGAAGTGTTTCTTGTCGAGAATCCACACTAACTTTTGAATATTTGTTTTTTTTCATGAAGTAATGTTCCTTGAGAGAGAAACTTATATGTCAAGAAGTTAGTGGGAGTCTTAATGATCTTCAAGAGTTTCGCTCTAATTCTTTAAAATGATTATGAGGAAAAACTTTAGCTATTAGATTTTAAAGATTTGATAAATATAATTATGATTAGTGGTTGTGATAATTGCATTCTCAAATTCGCAATATGATTGCGGCGTCCCTTTTCATAGTTCGAATTGTGAGAAATGGCAAGGAACAGTTTGAATGTTCAGGACTTATAGATGTAAGCTCTTAAAGGATTTAAAAACACACATATGCTATATAATGGAGGTGTATAAGATTGAGAAGTCTAGATGGAGAATTATCGGAGCATCACATATCATAAATCTACACTTTAGTAAGGAAGTCAAAAAGTATTGATGTCTACAAGTCTAGTTGATTTCTGGATACATGTCAAAGCTGGTGGGAGCATAATTGTTATGCTAGTAGAAGCATAGTTGTTATGCTCAGTGTTGCAAGTTGGCAATACTAATTTTAGGAAACAAAGATTCTAAATTTTCAAATTGCAAAGTTTGGCAATTGTTTCACTATAAAAAGATTTAAAGTAGAGTGCACTCATACTTCGTTTCAAATTTAAATGTTTAGATTAGAGGATTTTAATGGAACTTAGTCTTGGACATATATGTGTTGGGTTTTAGTATACTACAAGATCCTATGGTGCACATACAACCCTAAATGCTTTGAATCGATGTTTTCTCTAATGATACATGTAATATTGTTTCCAAACAATTATGCCTACAACTAGCATACAACTGACATAAACAACATAAAATACTAGTTAGGAGTTTACCTCCTTATGTAGCTTGTAGAACTTGTTGTATTTGGCCTTTAAGAACTTAGCACCCCAAGTGTGATGCCTCAAACGGATCAAAACACACCTAGGACAAAGGAGAACTTGAGAGAGATGTTGCTAGCTCCTAAATCGGCCATAATGAACTCCATGAACTCTAGTGACCAATTTTGAGTGCTAAGGGAGTCCTTTTATAGTGTGGCAAAGTCTAGGGTTACATCCATGCAAACCCTAATGCCCATGAACTTTCATATTACTGAGGCTCCATGGGTTAAACATCGATGGACTATCCATGGACTACCATATTGGTTTAGTCCATCCTAAATAACAATTGGCCCACACTATAAGAATCATTGATTTACCAAATCGATCCCCATATATTTAATTAGTCTCTTTTGATCACATAACTAATTCTAAATTAATTCTTGATCAATACTAATTAAATAATATGATTTCATATTAATATATTACAACTTATAATATATTAATAAATCATAAGTAACCTCTTACTCAAGTATCCATCCTATCAAATTGTCCTAGTGATATGTAACCCAAAATGTACCATGCGACTCTCGGGGAAAGTACATACCAATTATAGTGATGGGCTTAGACACCTAATCCAACAGTCTCCCACTTGGATAAATCTAATAACTATTACTGCAAGTACGACTTCAAAATCCCGACTAGCAACTGTAGCTCTTAAAAGTCGTTGTCAGACTCTGACCCAGTCAAATAACACGTCCATTAGATAAGGAATCATATATTCCTCCATTCTAGATCTCGTATGGACTGAGACATAGATTATTATCATTCTCTCTGTCCATATGTTGTTTCCCGATTTCCGATTTAAGACGACCGACTAATAGAACAAATCAAATCAGTCCAGGCTTGGCCAAGGGCTTAGGGTGTCATCACTAAATCATAGAGGACCCCACATATATCGCTTTTATCCCTCTATGGGAGAAAGGAATTGATAAACGTCGACTCAAATGCTTGCTTGTACTTACTCATCAAATCACACACAACAATATGCTTTATAACACCAAGTTACTGGTGCGTGTATATATGTCAATGTGAAACCGACTTGTAAATTACAACTCAGACATCTTGGTTTCAAGAATATAAGATATTATCGTCTCACAATCACTCGTGATAAAATCCATGAAGTGATTCAGATGAGCGTGGGTTTAATCTAATACTCGAATCTTATTCTAGGAGTACTCATGAACACTGCAGCAAACTTGTGCAATGTCTAAAACACCTAGACAATCTATAGTCAGATTCATGACAGTCTTGCCTCAATACCTACTTCCAAAGTATGATCGACTGTGGATAGTTTGAATAACTTAGTTATTCGGGAAGTCAAAACATGCAAAGTGAAACAAAAGAATAAACGAATCCAATACGGTCTCAGAACTTATGACTATAAATAAAACACCTTTTATTTAATCACCATATTGGTTACACATTATTCATTATATAATGTTTTGATTAATCAACTTAATACTTGAATTAAAACAACAGTTATGTCATGCTCCAAGCATGCACACTATGTTTGCCTATGGTCCTTTCTTTGTGAAATAGATCAATTGAAAGCATTTCAATGACACTCATTTCACAATTCCAAATCCTTAACTTAAATGTAAGAATACCAAATTCTTGCCATTCACTATAATCTGTTAGATTTGAAACTTATATGCAATGATCCTCTTGTAATGACTATACACAAAAGTCACAGAGACTTGGCAAAAAATATTACAAAGTATTCCACTAGAGAGCAATTCCATGGAAACGAAGTCCCACATTTAAAGTACATTCCTTTGAACATCCTTCTTGCATTAAATTTCCTAATCTTACACAGATTTAAAGAATAACTTCCACTTATGGAAACATTTCCATATTCCCATTTTGACTATCACTTCTGAACAAGAGTTGCCTCTTTTCAAAGTATGTCAATATGGTCCTTCCAAAATTAAGAATATACTTCCAACTGTCCATAAGCAACCAATCTTTAGTAAACCTCATATTGTCCTCAACAATTTCTTAACCATTTTAGTCATATCTCCACTACTAGAAAAATAGCCTTTTACGATGCACAATTTATGATACGCGTCGATTTACGATACGAAAAAGTAGGTGACCTAAAAATAATGTCATCTCTCTATAAATTTTAAAGATCTAGGACGCGCATTTTTGCGTGCCCTTAAATTAGTGTCTAAACAAAATTAAAAAAAAACACGAAGGGCGCCTATAATAAAAAGTGTGTCGTATGAAGATGTCGCTTTATAAATTTTAATGGGAACGCGCGTTCCATCTTTTAATAGCTATGTGTGTGTGTGTGTGGGGGGGGGGGGAATGAAATCCGAAAAAAATTAAATACCCCGCCTTCCTTTTTATTCCTTTCCCTCTTGCCCTAATTATCGACGCCCCTTCCTTCCCCTCCCGACATTGACTGCATCTGCCTACTTCTTCCTTCACACTTCGACCATCATTACTTGCCATTCCCGGTCGTCGACGTCGATCAACGCAAGCACGCCACCAGCCGACAACCTTCACTCTCTCCTTCCCCTTTTCTCTATAAACCCTAATCTGCCTCCACCACTACCGAATCTACCTCAACTCACCTCTGGCCTCGGCTCATCTCTTTCCGCCGACAACTTCGGGCTCACCTCAACTCACCAGAGACTACAACGATTGCTCAAGTTTACAAGCCCTAGGTTAGATTAATATTGAAGTTGAGTATGATTCTAATGAGATGATCGGTTTCCCTAGTCGCGTTTTCATGAAGAAATTTCCCACATGCACACCAGATCTTCGAATTGTTGCAGAAGGGGATGACGCACGTGTGATTTACGCTAAAAAAACTCAACTTTTGTAGGTGTCTCAACCTCCCTGTGTTTGAAATAGATGGTGAAACATGCTTGGGTGTTGTTGAGGTGGTGACGACTTCCCAGAAAGTCAACCTCCGGGATGAACTCGAAAAAATCTGTAAAGCTCTATAGGTCACTTTCTATCTCCTTTTCTGTTAAGGTTTCTGCATTTCTGGCTCGATCATGTTAGCTTCAGTTCATTTACATCATGTTCTTAACTTTCTATGGCTCAGAACATCCTGTAGTTCACCATCGTGGTGAAAATTCTATTTTATTTATTTTTTTATTTTTTCATTTGTTAAATGAGTTGATTTCTTGGTTCAATATTTTCTTAATCGACTTTTGGTTGCAGGCTGTTGATCTAAGGAGTTCGGAGTTCTTGGTCCATCCAAAGCAAAAGGTAGGAATGCTGTAAGAAACTCAACAATGAAAGTACACTGAATTCAACCCTTTTTTAATATCTTGTGTATGTTTCTGTTTATCAGGATCTAGTGAACCATATGATGTTGTACATCACGCTACTTGGCAATTTTAAGGGAATTTAAGGTATTATAGTATTTATGTATTCACAGTATGGGTTGAAACCTATAACTTTACTTGAAAGAGTTTTCTTACAAACACACAAAAGAGCTTTGTTGCACGCATACACCTCTCATTTAAAGTTGAAACAAATCTATCTACCCCCTCTCTCTTTCTCTCTTATCCACACACAAATGGTTTAATAGGTACCAGAGTGTGGAGTTCTAATGCAGTGTGTGGAAGAACTAGCAACAATGAAGGTCAGTTTTATAACACATGCAAATAAAGGTTAATTTTATAACATATTTTCTTTATTTCAGCTTTTATGATTGATTTCATTTCATTATCTTTTAATCATTTGTTATTAGTTTTAGATATCTAATACACCTGAATTTGTAACATATTGTTGTTATATATTTTGTCGAAGATGTAGTCAAATCAAATATGTAATGGAGGTTAGGATTATAAATATAATAACCTTTGGCTAATGCTATGGTTTCTGCAATAATCTTCTTTCATCTGTTTGAATATAAGGGTTCACTTACCCAGTGAGGGCACATTTCTTAGAAGATTATGGTCAAGAAAAGCTATGGAAAACACCTCCTTTCGTTCAGGAAGTATTCCATGAAGAAGAAGAACCTGAAATCGATGACACGAATACTCCAACTGTTACTGGGGTAAAAGTGGAAATTCCTGCGAGTTCTATTGTGCCCATTAACATTAAGCAGGAGGTTGTTAAGACTACGAAAGAGGTGGAGGTGGTCCAGGAAAGTACATCACTTCCTGTAGAACCTTCTGCTGGAACCAAGTCCGGGAAGCCAAAAATAAAGCGTGTTTACACCAGAGCAGGTTCGTGAGCATATAACAGGTCTCAGGCATTGGGTTGGCCAGGTCAGAATCTACATTTTACTTTATGGAGATGTGTTTGTTTTGTGTTTGCTTTTGAATCTTTCATTTTATACAAAGCAAAGACAAAGTAGAAAAGAATCAAGCTCTGGAACACTCGATGAGTGAGAACTCGTGTCAAGTATGTGCAGTTGAAAAGCTCAGTTTTGAACCCCCGCCTATATATTGCACACCTTGTAGTGCTCGGATCAAGAGAAATGCTATGTTCTACACTGTTGGAACATGTGATGATTCAGGTGAGTCTGGTGGAGATATGAGGATCACTTTAAGCCTTTTTTCATCAACAACTTTACCATCTCTAACAAACTGTTCAAATTTATAAATCAGGTAAATAAATTACTATTAAAAAAAGAACTTAAAACATTTTCAGAAAAAAAAACAACCATGTTAGAGGTGACATCTCCCTCCTTTGTTCCCTCTGGGACATATGTACTTTGAACTAACAATTTGTCCCTGCATATCATGTCTGGAGGAGCTATCTTTGGTGCTTGCATAGTAATTGCATTTGAATATTGACACTTGACAGAACAGTGAGGCTATAGTATCCTTTGACATCAAGGGGTAATTTTGTCAATTTCTGATATGTTTTTCAATAATAATGATTTAGGAATATAAATAAGAATTATAAATCAATAAAAAATATCAAAAAATAGATTTGGGTACATATGATATTTTAAAACATTAAGATGGGTAAATATGATATTTAGATATTAGGACGGATAAATATGATATTTCGATGTTTAATAAGGGCATATACGAAATTCTATATGGTTGTAAACATGGACAACAATTTTATAACTTTATTAACTCATCCTGCTTTTTGAAATTTGGCAGGCCACTTAATTGAGAACTTGGATTCGCTTCCCAAACATGATGATACAAAAAAAAAGGTAGCCCCTCCCTCTGCCTCTGACTTGTTTTAGTTTATATACACTATAAAAGCAGCCCCTAGTGATTGTTTTAGCATAAAAAATAAATTTATGTCACAATATCAGGAAGTTCTTTAGTTAGAAAAATATCATTTAGTTGGTATGGTAAAGCTGGTCCCCCCCCCCTTCTTAATTGATAGCAATCTCCAGAGTCAGTGACTTCAAAAAAAGTTTTAAAAAATATACAAGGTATTATAGATATGAAATAGTGAGTGAATGAGGTTAGGTTTAAAAATGAGAGTTTTTCAGTGTTTTAAAACATATATAAATATTATCACATGATGAATTTTCAATGTTTTGGTATGCACCTACATCCCCAGGTAATGAGAGTTGCATGATAGTAAAAGTAAAACCACGAATCATGGATCTAATGCTAGGTTGGATAATTTGTGTTAGTTACTAATTTATCGTTTTTTTTGGATTTTGATATTTTAATAATAAAAGATAGGAAGATCTGATTTGGTGGATTTAAAAGATTTGCAGGAAATGTTGGTTCGATTATGGTGATTCAGTAGTCTACATGTCTTTGTCTTGACTTTCTTTATTAAGTCTTTTTTTTGTGCATTAAGTGAAAAACAAAGTCATTTGTTATTCAACATCACTTCCACACAAAAGGGAAAATAATGATCATTTTCTATTTCAGACCAGAACTACTATTACTGACCAAAATGGACCTTCGTGAGCAAGTGAAAATGTTATCTGGTCAGGTGGCACTTTGCACTAGTAGCATACTTAACTGATTTGACTTGAAAAAACATGATTTAATTTTTTTTTCCTGTTATTTGCAGAGGTTTGGGGATATTGCTAGTGTATTTAAAGTCATGTCAATTTCAATCAGTGCCCTTGAAGAAGGGGAAGTTGACACCGCTTATATGACCAAACTTGCTAAGCTTGCCACTGCTGAGATTATTTCATCAAAGGTAATTTCGGGTCTAGTCTTTTCGGTATTGTTAATATGGTCTTTAAGGGCTGCTGAACATATTCATAAAATTGAATTCTCCTTCATGAAGTTTGAGGTGTTGAGTTTAATTGATTATGATGGTTACTAATTACTTCTATAGTTTTCCAAGTCAATATTCAATTAGCATGTGCTTTTTTGGTTATGATATATGTGATGTTTGTCCCTGGGCCCTAACCATGTGGATTTCGTGAGCTAAATGTTAACTGCCATGGCATAAAAACATGTTTGAATAATATATGTTCAAATAGGAATATAATTTTTTTAGGAATCACTTATGAAAAAAAAAACTCTAAATTATTAAATTATAAATATAGATTATTAATCTGAAAATAGAAAGGTGACATAATCGTAAAAAAAACAAATTATTGAAATTTATTCACCATTTAATAATTGCGAATTCATTAAGTTTACAGTTTGATATATAATAGCTACACCATTTTACTCCAACCAAACACCATTTGTTGCACCAAATTTGGTGTTATGCTATTCCTTTGTACAATTTAGTCCTTCAAGTTTGAGTTTATACATTTTTAGTTAGTTTAAATTTTTACATTTATATTTCAAATCTAATATCTGAACTTGTAATATTAAGTTATATACTATATTGATATTAACTAATCATATATATTTAAAAATAATTTTATGTTTCAGGTTTATGGTCCTGAAGCAGATATATGGAGTGCTGGTGTGATTCTTTACATTCTTCTTTGAGGGGTCCCACCTTTTTGGGGAGGTAAGTCTAAAGGAATAAAAGACTAATAAGTTAATAAGTTAATAACTTATCAAATGCTCTAAACTTTCTTTTTAGTGACTGAATTTATGTTCTTTTTTTTTCATGATAGAATCTGAAAATGAGATCTTTGAAGAGGTTTTGAGGGGTAAACTCGACTTTTCCTCAGATCCACGACCTAGTATCTCTGAAAGTGCTAAAGATTTGGTTAGGAAAATGCTTATTAAAGACCCCAAAAGACGAATAACAGCTCATGGTGTTCTTTGTAAGTCTTGGTTGTTATAAAATTTTCCTATAAGTATTATTTAGGCTTCTTATTGAACATTAATATTACTGGCTTCGGAATCAGCAGCAACACAAATTGAATCTGCTCTGGAATGCAGTCGTGGATTGGCCCTGGAAAATTGTCAAAGTACGGAAACAAAAAATGTCAAATTTGTAATAAAATATTATGCAATGGATTCTATTTTTTTGTATATGATATTTTGTATGACATTAAATTTTATGAAATGGATTATATTTTTTGTATATGATATTTTATTTTCTATTATGAGCCATTAAATGCAAAATTAATTTGAAAATTAGTAAATCTATAAAAAAATTTTTTTTTTAACATTTAAAATTATGATACGCGAAAATGTGTGTCATCTTCATTTATGACATGGCCTTTCTTGACAAGGATTTTCTTGATACGCATTCCGTGTCATTAACACGCGTGTCGTCTTCCTTTATGACAGGGCCTTCCTTGATACGCATTGCGTGTCGTAAACGCGCGTCGTAAATGCGCGTCGTCTCTCTTTATGTAGGGCCTTCCTTGACGCGCATTTGCGCGTCGTCTGACCCTTTTATGACGCGCAATGAGCGTCGTAAAAGGCTGTTTTTCTAGTAGTGCTCGTTCTAGTCCCTTTTCCCTCTTAATGCCCTAGGCATTTGGAAAATTAGAACAGATTAATGTTATAGCATATGTAATCAATCCTATACCCGAAGCATATGGGATACGATACATAATGTTTCACATAAAGACATGATACTTTGCCAGTCTCTTGCTATAATATTTCCATATATAGAATTTCCTTATGTCAAATCTTTTCAACATAACATTCATATATATCCTTCACTAAATTTGATTAAAATCTCAATCTAGTCTTTTAGATTTGAAGTCAAGTATGAATTCCTCTCCCTTAATTATAGCAAAACAACTTTTGAAACCCCGCAACTTTGCAAATTGAAGCTTTTGTTTTCTATAATTAACAATGCTAACTCGCAACACTTAACGTAATAATTGTTCTCCGGCTAGCATAATAATTACATTTTGATTGGCATAACACTTATGCTCCCACTAGCTTTGACGTGTACCCAGAAATCAGCTGGAGTTCTAGAAATCAATAGTTGTTGACTTTCTTACCAAAGTTCAGATTTCTGATACAAGATGCTTCGATAAGACTTTATCTAGGCTTCTCAAACTCATACACCTTTCCTTAGATGGATCACATGTATGTCTAAAAAATTCTAGAACTTACAACAATAAGTTTCAAATGTTTAGACCTTCTTCCATTTCTTACAATTCGAACTATGAAGAGGGATGTCGTAATCATAATCAAATTTGAGAATGAAAATATCACAATTGCTATCTCCTTAAAATATACTTAGTGAAAACGTTTCCTCGCAATCATTTTCATGAATTAGAGAGAAACCTTATGACACTTAGATTTTTATGGTGTATCTGTTCCTATCCATGGGAATTTGTCAAAACCATAATCACAAGACAAGGTTAGTGACAAATCCAAACTCATATGGAATGAACTTGTTCAATCTTCATTTCTTGCCACTTGGCAGCACAGGGCCTACCATTGTTTCCAGGTTGTTATGCAAACAAATGAGAACTCATAAAACTCACATGCATAGTCAACGTTAATTGGATTGACCAAAGAAACAATAATATGTCAACACGATAGGTTACCAACCTCAAGTTGTGTGCTAGTGATTAACAATAGGTTTGCTCTTGATTAGTTCTTGAAACTATTCAAGATAATTAAGACTCCCACTAACCTCTTGGCATATAAGATTCTCTTTGTCAAGAAACCTTACTTGAGAAACAAATATTCAAGAGTTAGTGTGGTTTCTTATCAAGACAAACACTTCACACAATTGGCCTTAGTTGGTCTTTATTTTATCCAAAACATCACAACTTACCAATTTCAAATGTACAAGAGTATAAAAGATTTTACTCTACATTTGATAAGTGTTATAAGCCTTTCTTAAGATTATGTCACTCAAGGCTCAATCTTGGAGCGTGACTCTAAGATTTGATTTTGGAAGTATGATTCACCTTTTGACTTAACCATTTCAATAATTCACAACTCCTCTTCTTAGCCATACAAATGCACTACCTTCCCTCTTGGCGTTCACTAGCCAATAGTTTTTGAGTGACCTTGAAATTTTCAAGTCTTTGACCTTGTGGGTCAAGGAAAATTATTGGAGGAGGTGGAGGAAGTGAAGTTCTACTACAGCACAAAGAAGGGATTAATCTTTCACCTTGATTGTCTTGTGGAATATCATCTTCATGATGAAAGCTTTTTCCAAAAGATTTGGGAAAACAATAGTTGTTAGAACTAGACATCTATAATAGGAGAAATTCAAGATAGCTGATTTAAGTCCTTAATATAACACCCAAATGAAATTATAAGGCTAGGACCCAACACAATATTTTACAATTCAGAAGAGGGATTCCATAATCCAATTGCAAAATATTTGAAGGTAGGTAAATGAGGATTTACCAATTTCCACCATGAAAAACGAAAATGAATTTTAAGTTTTAAATGAATTGAAATTCCTAGATCCTTTTAGATTCATTAAACTTTTTAATGGCAGGTTTAAATCTCGATTATGCCCTTTAAGTTTGTGACTGAGATGTCAAGGATCACAAACAAGGTGTGAATAACCATGCAAATGAACTTGGTACTCCTAATGTTACAGATCACCTAATCAATGTGTTGGTTAATGACATACACTCCATTGATCTATGATTAACATCAAGCTACCCTTTGCCACACATTTTCAGTCCCATATTAGTGTGCCGGTTAACCATACATGCTCCACAAACGACTTAACAAGGTGTAAAGTGAAATTTTCATGGGTTACCACCCAATTCACATTTTTCCTAAGTAACTAAGATTGGGAATTTATAAGTGTTTAGTTACTTGGTATTTTCATTATACTTTTAATGAGAATTAATGTCCTATCCTACCCGTTCGGCTAACGACCCTCCACCAGTCAAGGAAGCGGTGGGTGAGAGTGGACACCTATTAAACCGTCATTTTATAGGCAGTAACCTTATCCCCCCCCCCATTTATAGACCGGATTCGTGAATGAGGCCTACTAATGGTAAGACCGACTTTTTACTTATACATATAATATATTAAACTTTTAATATTATAATAGTATACAGGTGTATTTCAAACTTTTAAAATACTAAGTGTTTTAATCTATTAATTAAACTATACTCTTAATTTAATTAAACTTAAACCATGTCATTATGGAATTATTAATTCTCTTTTAATTAAACACTTTAATTAACTATTAATAAAGTCCATAAATATGTAATATGAATCATTCAAAACATCAAGATGCTAAAACAAAATTAAAACTATTTAATTTACTATTAAGTTATAAACTCATGAGTTCCACTTTCAAAAACTTTTCAAATAACTTTAGTTTTTGAATTCAATGTCTCGTTTAAAAGCTTTTCAAATTCCAAAACGTGAGGGCAAGTTTTGTAACTCTTAAAAACTTTTAGAATTCCATAAAAGAGACTTTCCAAGTTCCATAACTTGAGGGCAAATTATGAAACTCTTCAAATCCATTTATAACAAATTTTATAACCTTTGAAGACTCTTGGAATTCATAACATAAAGAGTTAATGAATGAGACTTTTCACATCCATAACTTATGGAAGTTTCAAAACTCTTAAGATCATAACTTCTAGAAAAGAGTTTTTAGTTCCAAAATTTTATGACAAAATTTGTAGCTCCTTAAAAACATTTAGATCAAACTTTAAAAAAAAAAAATCATATCATTCTATATAATTCAATACTTGTAGTAAAACGACTCAAATTTTACAAATAATTAGTTTTTCATAAAATCAAGTAATTATCTTAAAATTTGACAAACTTCATGTTTTTTTTCAACTTTGAAAATCAAACATTTGCATCAATATACCAGAAAACAAACCATGGCTCTGATACCACTGTTGGGTTTTAGTATACTACAACATCCTATGGTGCACATACTAAAACCCAACAATATGAATGTTTGTGTTGAAATGGTTCAACATAGGAAATTTGATATATGGAAATATCATAGCAAGAGATTGAGCAGATATCAGGTCTTTATGGATCGAGTCCTATATGCTTTGAATATAGGATCGATTAAATGTGCTATAATATTCACTTGTTCTGATTTTTCCAAATGCCTTGGACATCTAGAAAGGAAAAGGACTTGAACTTGATGTGACTAAAGTTGTTAAACCACTGTCAAGAACACTATGAGGTTGTACCAAAGGATTGGCTGAATGGAGACAGTTAGAAGTATGGTATTGGTTGGAAGAACCATATTGACATATATTCAGTGGAGGTGTCTCTTGATCAGAACTGATGGTCATATAGGAATATCGAAATGTTTCCATAGTGGAAGTTGATAATGAAATCTAAATGTGAGTTAGAAACATTAATGCAAGGAAGGTGTTCAAGGAGTGTGCCTTGAGTTTGAAACTTCCTTACTTTGGAATTGTTTGTAACAAAGTTCCAATGGTACATTCTATAATATCGTTGGCTGAGTCTCTGTGACTTTCAAGCTTCAACATCACAGAACGACAATGCATATAAAGTTGGAATTCATACACATTTAGTACTAACAAGAATTTGAAATTGTGAACTGAGCATCGTTGGAATAGTGTCCAATTGATCTGTTCACAAAGGAAGGACCATAGAGAGAGACATAGTATGCATGTTTATAACATGGCATGACTGATGTTTAATTGATTACTCGAAAAATTATACAATGAATAAAGTCTAATTAATATGGTGATTAAATAATAAGAGTTTTATTTATATTCAATAGTTTTGAGACCATGGTTAATTAGGTTATTATTGTGTTTCACTACTAGAAAACAGCCCTTTAATGATGCGCAAACAATGAAACTCGCTGATAGAGGATGCGTATTTGTGCGCGCCCTAAAAAATAATGTCAGTTTTGCAAAATTTGAAGGTTAGAGGACACGCATTTGTGCGTGCCCTAAAATTAGTGTCAGGAAATAAAAAAAAAAGGAAATGCGGAGGGCGCCTTTCATAAAATGTGTGTCGTCTAAATGTGTCGCTTTATAACATTTTAATGAAACACGCGTTTTTAAGGGGATTTCACCAGCCTATTGAATCCCAAAAATTAACCCCCCCCCCACCGACCTCTTCCAATTAGCAAGAAAAAGCCCTAGGCCTTCCTCTTCGTCTTCTTCTTTATAGTTATCAGTCAAAAATTAAGCAACATTCTCTTCCATTTTGATTTAGATCAATAGTTCACTACGATTCTCTTAGAAAAATTGTGAGTGAACCTAGGGTTCTTGTTTAACATTCTCTTCTTCTTCTTCTTCTTCATCTTCTTCTTCCCCGATATCTTAATTTTTCGTGTAACACCTACAATTTCTTCACTTTTCCATTATTGCTTAATTTTTTTCGTGTAACACCTATCAGTTTGTTTCAAAGATGAGTCGTGGGGAATTGACTATTGAGGATAACTAGGTCAGGCCTGCAAGTGGGGATTGGGCAAATGAATATCAACAGCAATATAATGCAGGCCCTTCCTCTACCTCTTGGGCAGATCAGTATGCACGTGAAGAGGCAAGTAAAACTTTTATCCTCTTAATCTTATCAACAGGTATCCAATAATCAATCAATGTGTATGAATGTGTTCAGGTTTCTAGGGCTCCTAATAGGTGGTCGGATGAGTTTGCTAACGAACATGTGCATCATGGCCTAGTAGATGAGCAGTGGGTCAATGAATTTTCAAGATTGGAAGTCAACGACTGGGCAGATGAATTTGGTCGCCAGGTTGGTGAAGGGATTCTGGGAGATGATTTTGCTGATAGTTGGGCATCTGCATATGAAGAGTAACTTCTATCCTCTTTTCTCCACATAAAACAATCTGCTTTTTTAATAATCATTTCAACAAAACCTGCTTCCCTTATATATAAGTAACCTTAGAATTCCTCCTCATATCAAAAACCCTTAATATTCACATTAAGGCATACTTTTTTTTGCAATAAGCACTAAATAGAAGTCTAAAGTCTGATTGGGCCAGACATTGGATAGATAAACATGTTAGTTACAGCCACACATCCAATTATAGAAAAGGGTAGTATGGGAAAATAAATAACATCTTATTAGTGGAGGGGAATTTTAGGTATTTTCTTTAGAATGCTTATAAAGAGGTAATAGATGGAAGGAGTGTTATCTTTTGACAAGTTCTAGTTCTGGTCTTAGAACCTTTGGGAGAATCTCTAGCAAATCATTAGGGGTTTAGCTTTGTTGATTTCAGTGTTTAATCAATTCTTCGGGTAAGTTTTCTTATATGTTCCTTCCTGAGTATTGATTTCTTCTTCTAAGTTGTAAGTGAGTTGGTAGCAGTTAGCTTTCTTGTTCATTAAGTAGTCATTTTATCTGAAAAACATCTTAATCACCTAGACAGACTATAATAAAGTCTGATTCCCTCTCTCTTAACTTATTGGAAAAAGGATAATCGGAGGATATGAAAAAAGAAGAAGAGGGACAAGACAACGAAATCACCTTTAAGTTTTCAAAATTCATTAATGCTTGTTGATTTTGACTTTTGAGTTAAGTTGTAAACATTCTAATCCATACTATTGTATGTAAATAGAAGAAGAGGAAAAAAGGATAATATTTCACTGCCATTTGAAACTGAGAAATTACAGAGCTTAAGTAGGAAACAAAAACATGAACTGAAAGAAAGATGAAAAGACAGACTAAGACTCTTGACTTTTGTTACTGAAAAACAACTTTTTAGACTTTACTAATGTAGTAATTAAAGACACATGGCAGTGATTATTTGAATCAATTAACCAACACTCCCCCTTGATTCAAAGTTGCATACTCTAAGCTGCATTGTAAAGAACTCATGTTTGGCTAGAGGAAGAGATTTAGTGAATATATCTGCTGTCTGCTCATTTGTCCCACAAAAACTCAGTTTAATCTTTCCATCAGTGATCAACTTGCGAATAAAATGGTATTGCACATCTATATGCTTCGTACGAGCATGGAAAGCAGGGTTCTTGGCCATTGCAATGGCTGATTTGTTGTCACAAAATACCTCTGTTGCATCTTCTTGCTCAACACACAAATCAACAAGAACTTTTCGAAGCCATAAGGCTTGTCGAGCTGCTGCGTTTGCTGCTATGTACTCAGCTTCTGATGATAATAGAGCCACTGTATCTTGCTTCTTAGAACTCCATGTTACAGCTCCGGAACCAAAGCTGAAAACATTGCCTGATGTGCTTTTGCGATCATCTAAGCACCCAACCCAATCACTATCGCTGAAGCCAACCAGCCTAAATTTAGAAACTCTTGAATACCAGATGCCATAATTCTTGGTACCTGCTACATAATGAAGAATCCTCTTGGCTGCACCAAGATGCAACTTTGTAGAGCTGTGAAGAAACCTTGATACTACGCTAACAGGAAAAGAAATATCCGATCTACTATGTGTCAGGTAGTTCAAACCACCAACTAGACTTCTAAACACACTTGAGTTTGTTTTATCGGATCCATCTTCATTTTGTAGCTTCTCATTGATGTTCATTGGTGTTGTTGATACTTTACCACCAGTCACATTGAACTTTTTGAGCAGGTCCATAGCATACTTCTTTTGACATACAAAAATTCCATCTTTTCTTTGCAGCACTTCAAGCCCAAGAAAATATTTTAACAACCCTAAATCTGTCATCTCAAATGTGCTCATCATGCAAGATTTAAAATCATCAATTAAGGACTTAGATGTCCCCATATAGATGATATCATCCACGTAAATACATAATAACAAGAATTCTCGATTACCTTGTTGATTAAGGTAAAGAGTGGGCTCATTCTCACTTCTTGTGAATCCGTTTTCTTGAAAGAAAGAATCAATCTTACTGTACCACGCACGTGGAGCCTGCTTCAAACTGTACAAAGCCTTTCGCAACTTATAGGCTTTATTTTCAGCATCTTTAACAACAAATCCTTGAGGTTGAGCTACATACACTTCTTCACTTAACTCACCATTCAAGAAGGCGGACTTCACATCAAATTGAAAAACAGGTAGTTGAAATTGTGCAGCCAATGCTATAATTATTCTAACTGTCTCGAATCTAGCCACAGGGGAAAATGTTTCCTCATAGTCTATACCGTATTCTTGTGAATACCCTTTCGCAACAAGACGAGCTTTGTGCTTTTGAAGACTTCCATCAGCATTATACTTTGTTCGATATACCCATTTAAGTCCTACAACATTCTTGTCTTTTGGAACATCAACCAACTCCCATGTTGAGTTTCTTTCAATGGCTTGTATTTCTTCTTTCATAGCTTTCTGCCACTCAAGTTGCTGAACAGCTTCTTCATAATCAGTTGTATCTGTTGCATACAAGGAAAATGTACATGAGTTGTAAACATCAGCCACGGATTTGAACTTCTTCGGTGTATCATCATAAGTGTCTCTTGGTGGTGGATTATTTGATGAATTGTCATTATCTGAATCTGAACTTGAAGAATCTGAAGTTGAAGAACCTTGATCACCCTGGGGTATTTCTGCATTATCTCCTGAACTTGTGGATGGTACATCTTCAAAGTTTATAACATGATCTCTTTCTTTTTGGCTATTAGCTATCCACCTTGCTTCTTCATTAAACTCAACATTCCTGCTTATTATCAATTTGCCACTAAGAGGGTTATATAAACGATATGCTTTGGATTGAGGACTATACCCAATGAAAATACATTTTAGAGATTTTTCATCAAGTTTTGAACGAGAATTTATCAAAGCATATGCTACACAACCAAAGACTTTTAAGTGGCTTACTGTGGGTTTTCTACCTGTCCAAGCTTTATATGGTGTGCGATTCATAAAAGCTCTAGTTGGAGAGATAATTAGAATATACACGGCAGTTGCAACAGCCTCTCCCCAAAACTGATCAGACAGTCCCTTCGCTTTCAGCATGCTTCTTGCCATTTCTTCTAGTGTTCTATTTTTCCTCTCTGGTACCCCGTTTTGTTGGGGTGTTTCTGGTGCTGTTAATTGCCTGTAAATGCCATTTTTATCACAAAAATCATTAAACTCATTAGATAAAAACTCGCCACCACGATAAGTTCTGAGAGCCTTGATGTTCCTGCCACTTTGTATCTCCATAAGTGCTTTGAAATTCTTGAAACACTCAAAGGCTTCTGACTTGAGTTTTAGGAAATAAACCCAACTCATACGGCTGAAATCATCAGTAAGCAAGAAAAAATACCGACTTCCGCTAAATGTCTCAGCTTTCATAGGACCACACAAGTCAGCATGTACAAGTTCTAGGCAATCTGAAGCTCTCCAAGAACTTGCAATAGGAAACGAATTTCTACATTGTTTTCCATAAACACACCCCTCATAAAAACCAACTTCACCAATATTTGGCAGCCCGAAAACCATCTACTTTCTGCTTAGCAATCTCAGCCCATTTACATTCAAATGTCCATATCGTAGATGCCAAAGCCTGGCCTCATCATCACAACTAACTGTTAAGGCTTTATAATCTTTTGTAACATCAAGAGGGAACACTTGATTTTGAGTCATTTGGACAATAGCCATAGGTTGCCCAAATTTCTTATTAATTATGGAACACGTGTCATCATCAGATACCACACGATGTCCACTTCTCATTAGCTGTCCAACACTCAGTAAGTTGTATGCCAAACTTGGTACAAATTAAACATCATGAAGAACTTTAGTATTACCTTGCATGGTTTTGATAGTAATTGTACCTTCGCCTTTAACTTCAATCTTTCGGTCATTCCCAAGTCTGACTTCACTTTTCTTTGTTTCATCAAGATCTCAGAATGAAGATCTTGAACCAGACATGTGATTCGAGCATCCACTGTCTATATACCACACACAATCTGAAACATTAGTAGTTGTAGACATAGTCATAAATAACCTACCTTCTTCTTCCACCTTTTCAGTAAAGTTAGCTTTATTTTCATCTTTTTGCTTGGTCCAACAATCAACTTCAACATGTCCAGACCTATTACAATACCGACATTGTAGGTTGCTCTTTTGTTAACGTTGATCTGCAAAGTTTCCTCTTCCTCTTCCACGACCACGACCTCGAAAGTGCCTCTTCCTTGCCTACGACCACCGAAAGAACCACCAGATTTTTCAGGCTTGCCTTTAGAAGAATTTCCTCTTACTTGGAATGCTTTCTCATCACCTTTTTCACCGCCCCTATTTAACCTTTCTTCGTGTGCAATCAAAGAACTCATCAACTCATCAAACGTGTAAGTTGATAGGTCCTTAGATTCTTCAATCGCGACAACAACATGATTAAATTCCTTGGTCAGGCTTCGTAGGACTTTGCTTACTATTGTTTCTTTACTAACATTTTCACCATAAGTTTTCATGTGACTGACAAGTTCAGATACTCTAGAAAGGAATACTTGCACAGATTCCTTTTCTTTCATAACCAAAGTTTCAAATTCACGACGAAGTGATTGAAGTTTCACAGTGATTACCTTTTTATCACCCATATATTCTTGCTTCAAAATTTCCCATGCCTCCGTGGATGTTGATGCTGCAGCAATACGAGGAAATATTTCATCATCCAACGCCGATTGAATGTATATAAGAGCCTTTTCATCCTTCTTACGAGTGTCCCGCAACAGTTGATCTGGTTGAGTCGGTGCTGGAGTTGGCTCTATGTATCCATTCTCCACCAATTCCTAAAGCTTCTGGGATTTGAACAAAGTCTTCATTTTTAGACTCCACAAATGATACTTTTCTCCTTTGAAGACTGGAATCAGAGGCCGAGTTGCAGAATTGTTGTTGTTGCTTGCCATTGCTATCTCTCTTAGGTATTTCACTCAATTACTCGTTTCTTTTGCTTGATAAAGAAAGAAGCAGATCATAACCTGGAAGAGCTCTGATACCACTGTTGTATGTAAATAGAAGAAGAGGAAAAAAGGATAATATTTCACTGCCATTTGAAACCGAGAAATTACAGAGCTTAAATAGGAAACAAAAACATGAACTAAAAGAAAGATAAAAAGACAAACTAAGACTCTTGACTTTTGTAACTGAAAAACAACTTTTAAGACTCTACTAATGCAGTAATTAAAGACACATGGCAGTGATTATTTGAATCAATTAACCAACACATACAACATACCTGGACTAACACTACCTGCCGCCTTGCATTTATGGCTGCCTCAACACCCCCTTTCCTTGAGTTGAGAAACACTCCTTTCCTTTCAGTGTAGAAGTAGAACTAACTTATATTCCTTCCCCAACCCGTTACTAACCCCATCTTCCTTCTTAAGCTATCAGTTTCCTATTAATTCCTAGCCACATAGCCTGAAAGAAGTGGGTTGTTTTAGTTGCTGCATTAAAAATAAGATACAAATTCAAGGAGAAGAGGTCTAGAAAAAGTACAAGAGAAGTCCTACTATAATAATATAAACAACCTGATGATACGAGTAAAAGTGGATAAGAAAATGAAATTCATCATCTGGTGGTTGACGTTGAATAATTTATGTTTTCCAAAATGAATTTGAAGTCCTTGAGAGTTGAGTGAGTTGGATCATAGAAGCATTGGAAGAAGAATTATATTTATTATTGGTGAATGGATTGGGTAAATTGGTATTGTTGTTGTAGGTACTTAAACGAACAAGCTGTTATGAAGCAGAAATCTGAGAGTTCAAGGGGGATGTATGTATTTTCTGATTTAAATCCTTATGTTGGGCATCCTGATCCTTTGAGGGAAGGCCAGGAGATGTTCTGTAAAGGTCTATTAAGTGAATTTTCCCAACAACACGATGGGGACCCGAATGCTTGGGCTTCATCCTTTGAACAACAAAATGGTGTTGGGGGTTGGGCTTCTGAATTCCAGCATGTCAGTGAGCTCTTTCACTTCAATAATTAAAATAATAGTTGAATGTTGACTTACTATTACTTATTATGTTATTGAGGATAACCAGGTCAGGGTTATAAAAGGTATTTCACATAAGAGATCAGATTATTATAGTAATTTGATGAGAGGACTGTGTGGTTGGTAATGCCTTACTGGATGGATGAATTAGTTGCATCACATGTTCCCTGTTTATACCTGTAATAATATTTAGTAGATTAATGGATTTCGGTTTTAGTAACTAGAGATTTCTTTTCTGTTTGTTGTTGAAGAGTTGTTAATGAAATTTGAAGCTGAACCAATAGAAAGGGCATATAAGAAGTAAATGGAATGGAGTCCCATTAAAATCACAATATGAGAATAGTAATACATACATGTACGTATGTAGAGGCTGCACCATGATTGGATTTGGTCCGGATGTTGATATGAAAACAACAGGTCCAGCATTCACCACTACATCACTCTACAACAACAAGGTAATATTTTTTTTTGTTTTTTGTTTTTAATTAATTAATATAAGAAACTTGGAAACATAGTTAAAAGTTATGAAAACCCACGGGTGACTATCCCAATCGCATTGTCATGGTCGTTCGTCCCTGACCTCAAAGCATTTGACTGCATCCTTAACCGTGTCACATGATCACTTACATTGTTCTGATCCCCTAATTATCTTGTCAATTGCCCAAAACACAAATCATCAACTTAACCTAGATAACCAAATTTAGGAAGTTTAGTTTAGTAGATAAGAATAAGATACCATCAAGCATTCTCTAGCTTGTTCAATCAGCAACTGTCTTGCAGACTATGTCACTTCTCCCAGGGCTACTGGTGTTGGTAACCCTCGCTGACCAACACCAAATTCAGAATCAAATCAATTGCCTCTTACAGATTCACTTCATCACAAAATACACCCACCATTATTATCCTTTTTGCTTCTCGTTTTATGTATAATCTTAGTATGTTTTGTTCTCATATTGTTGCTATTTCACAGATGATGAAGATAATCGTACAACTGTAGATTTAGCTACCCCTTATTGGGTTAAGCCAAAAAACCTGGGTTAATGTAATCAAGACATTGATATATGAAGAAGCATTGTAGTGGCATTCTTTCTTGAACTCGAATCTGCTGTAAGAGATTGTATGTAATTTGACTAATTTCTCCTTACTGCTTAGGTTAACTGCATGAAATAGCAATATATTTTCATGGATTTTTTGTTTACATTGGTATCCTTCTTCAGTTTTTTATTATTATGGGGGTTGGAGTTGGAGCCTGAGGTTGTCAATACAACAAGGGTTGCAAAGCCTACTCAGAAAATAAGGTTTGTGACTTGTTTCTTACGTTGCCTACACAAATTTGTTGTGTTATGTAGTAATAATTTTTTTTTTATAATGACAATAATAACTATGAATATCTTTTCTAATTGTTGCCCAATCTGAGCAAGAAAAGGAATTAGAATAGGAAGTTTTGCGCTCTGGCCCAACTGGTGAAGAATCTGCTGCCGAGAGTATCCAAGTCTAGGTAATTAGCAGATTGGACATTTATGTTGCTATGTTACCCTTATAAGTTGGTGGCATCAGTTAGTGGTAAATATACTACTAAAAATGATTATTATACTAGCAAGTGAGGTGAATGAGCATGATTTATGCTGCTATGTTTTCCTTATAAGTTGGTGGCATCAGTTAGTGGTCCATGATGTATGCTAATAGATTGGTTTTGATGTAGAAATGAGAGATTTATAGATATATAGTATGATGGTGTTATATAGTAGTTGGAGTCTTGATGCATACATAGAATTAGACAAGAGAAGTGTGGGTCTTTTAATCTTATTTATAGTATGTGTGTGTGTGTGTATATATATATATATATATATATATAGTGTGATGTTTTTTTGTTCTGCAATGAGTTACATGGCATGGCATTTTAATCTGTTTTACTACTCCTGTTATATTTTGTTGACATTCAGATTTCATGTTCATGTAGCAGGTGTTTGATTTCGGTGCATCACTCTCTTGGCTTGGACAAAAGAAATCTTGACAGGTGACTACTTTTTAACTTTTCTCTTTTCCTGATATATTATATCTTTTTCTGTTGAAATGATCAAGTAAACCTATCACAAAGCAAAACAAATACTGAAAGGTGCGTTGCTATTGATGACTTCTAGTTCTGTTATCTTAACTTATCTACTTACATATAACTGCAAACTATACCCATAATTCTTAAATCTCTTCACAAATTACAATTATTTTTCTAGTTTTTTATATAACAGACATGCATCCGTTTTGGAGGATACTTGCAAAAAAACATTTCACTTCATTTCAACACATAACCAACCAAATAAACCATTTAAACCTTGTTTCCTTGTTTATTTCCAAATATCCAATTAAAGATGTCACTTATGACTTATCCCAACAATACTTCATCCAAACCACCATCTCATCATTTACTTTTTATTTCATCAGTACTACAAAAAATAAAAATGTCAGTTTGAGCATACAAAACAAATTCAATCTTAGATAATCAACAAGCCAACAATCATCGCTAATTTTGCTAAGATTGTTTAAGAAAAAAAGGCATTAAGAATTTCATTGTTTACTTTACACTCTAAAGTAAAAGTAGCTCATGCCTTATCCCTTATCTAGGAGTTATGGATTTTTTATATTTGTATTTTATAACAAACACTCTTTTTCTCCACGAATACATAATTTTCAGATTTTTGGGAACATTGTTGATCCTAGACGACAGTCAGTTTACTTTTGGTAAGTCCAATATATGTTTTATTTCTTTAATATTTATTAATTTAACTGATTTGATTGTGATCATGGACAACCATAAGCCAATGAGATGCAAGTCAACTGAAAAAGCAAATGACGTGCATCTATCTGAAGTCATGCCTGCAACTCTTAGTAACCACCTCAATGGCAAGATATGAATCTTTTTTATCAGAACTGTTATTTTGCTATTTCTTTATGATACTTCTCGGTGTGGGACATGGTTGTAATTTAGAAACTCTTAAAAGGATCATGGATTCATGCACACCCAAAAGTGCGGATATTTTTGTTGGATGTCGAATGTTGGGAGAGTATCTTTATCCAGTACACCAGAAGATTCTGATGAATCATCACCCAAAACTCACAGTTTTTCTTGTCGATGCTCTAAAGAGATACATGTATGTGTCCACGGAGTTGATGTTTCTTATGTGATGGGTGAAGTTGCAAGTAGGGGTGCAAAAAAGCCAAGCTACTCGCGAGCTACTCGAGATCGGATCGTTAACAGCTCGACTTGAAACCGATTTTAAACGAGCCCGAGCCGAGCTCGAGCTTAATATTAAGCTTGTTTATTAAACGAGCTCGAGCTCAAGTCTATGTCACAAAGCTTGATTAGGCTCGCGAGCCTAAACGAGCCTTTATATAATATTATTTATTATTATTTATATATATTAAAATAAAAACATATTAGGGGAATTATGAATTTCGGGTATTAGTAAACGAGATTTTTAATGAGCTTGAGCCGAGCTTAAGCTTATTTAGGCACGCCCGATAAAAACGAGTCGAGCCCGAGCCCGAGCCAAGCTTGTATAACTCTTTACGAGCTCGAGCCGAGCTCAGTAAAAGAAAGCTCGAATCGAGTCGAGCTCTAGCTCGAGCCTCATATAACTTAAACGAGCCCGAGCCGAGCCTGGCCAGGCTCGGGCTCGGCTCGGCTCGTTTGCACCCCTAGTTGCAAGGCATAACACTTCAATGGAGACTATCAAAAGAGAACTTACTCACGAGTTCTTTTAATGTTGTGTATTGTTTTTTATAATACATAGTATTGGAATGATTATTTGTATTTGACATATGATATTTTTTTGAAATGAATTATCGTTCTTATGTATCGTATTTTATTTCGTATTATGATAATTTCAATCTGTTGTTTAATTTGAAAATTAGTAATTCTATCAAATATATATATTTTTTAGAACATTTAAAATTATGACACGCAAATGCGTGTCATCTCCATTTATGGCAGGGGCTTTAACGATACACAATGCGTGTCCTAAACGCGCGTCGTAAGTTTACGACACGCAAATGCGTGTCATCTTCCTTTATGACAAGGCCTTCCTTGACACGCAATGCGTGTTGTAATTGGGCATCCTAAATGCGCGTCGTAAATAGACGACGCGCAAAAGCGTGTCGTCTCTCATTATGACAGGGCCTTCCTTGACACGCATTTACGCGTCGTCTGAGCGTTTTACGACACACATTGTGTGTCGTAAAAGGTTGTTTTTCTAGTAGTGTCGATCAACCTCATATCTCCTTCGGAGCAAGTCCTCGTGACTTCATTCACTTTAAGTTGATCACATAAACTAACTTGGTTTGAATGTAGACCTTGTTAAGAATCAACATAGTGTTTACTTGATATATAACTTGTTGTCATTTACATTTCCTTTACTTTTCGCACTTATATTTCCGCAATTAACTACTCTAACTTCTTATTATTGTTGAGCTTTATGATCCTTTGAGATTAACTTACTTCCGCAATATATAACTTGTTCTAACATTTACTCAAGTGTGTCTGAAAAGTTTTTCTCTCAACAACGAGTCTGGCATACCAACCGGTGCTCAGCTCGTATCTGGAATGCTATTGAGCCCTCAGTATAAGTTTGGAATGCCCTACCCGACCCTCAGCTCATATCTGGAATGTTAATGAGCCCTCAGTATGAGTCTGGAATGCCCTCCTCAACCCAACCCAATACACCGACATATAACAGATAATAACATTTATTGATAATCATACAAACGGTGTAGCAGGCTGTCCTACAGATCTACCAAACTAGCATATCAAACTAGCATGAATATTTATTCCATACCCAAAGTATCAAAGAATATTATATTATCAAATCAATGGGTTGGCCTTGGTACCTTCGACCCAAAAGTACAGTGAGGAAAACTCACCTCGCCCTGTTGAATCTTACAGAAAGAGTCACTAGCTGTTGGCTCGCAAGAATCCCCGCGCTATCATTCACAAGATAAACATCCATCAATAATCGGATCCGACCCATGCTAAATGTCCAAACTCGGGTAAAAGACCTTTTTACCCTCTTTGTAACTTGGGCCCAAAGCCAGGGCCCAAGTCAACAATCCAAAAGACCTAAACATGGCCCAACACATCCCAAGGTCAACCTTGATCACACTTCTGGTCAAAGTTAAAGTCAACAGCCCATGTGACCAAACATGTCGTGTTGCCCCTTGGACACACCGTGTTCTCCAATCATCCAGATAATCGGGAAAACCCCAGCCAACATGTCGTGTTGGCTTTGTAAACACGTCGTGTTTACCCGAGTTTCAGCAGCGTAATACATTCAGCTGTTTTCTTCAATTCCATGGACTCCAAGGCTCAGATCTAGACCCAAATGCTATCAAGAAGGATAAAATTTCCAACTTTATCCTTTGGAACCACTCCAAGGGTCCAAAAACCCAACCACAAGGCTTAAAGATTCAAGGGCTTAACCCAATAAGCATTAAATCTTTTAAGTTGCTGCCCAACACTTTCCAGACGAGGTTATAGCACTAAAACCATCCTAAAGGTCGGTGCTTTATAGGCATTCATGTCCAACGCATGTCTTAAATCCATATTTGGTCAACAATGAGGATTATGAACTAATCTCTATGCATGGCATCAAAACTCAACCATAAGCCAGATACAACACTCTGCAAGGTCACCTTGACCTGGAGATTCATAAAGTTGCAAAGTTTATGAGATCTAACCATCCTAACATTCAAGAACAAGAAGATATGGGGACAAAACTAAATATCTAGCAATATTGAATGATAAAAATCAGATCTTGGACACTTACAAAGGTCCAGAAGGATGCCAAGCTGAAAGATGAGGGACTTGCTTGCTGGATCTTGCTTCCTTCTTCCAACTTCATCCTTGTTTGGCTCCAAAACTCCATACTAGCTCACAAATGAGAGGGAAAGATGATTAGGGTTTCTTTCAGAGCTTGAGGGTTTATGGAGGCTGAGGGTGAATAAACCCTAGCCTCCTTATTCCTAGCCTTTAAATAGGGCCAAAATACTGGAAGATTAGGGTTTCGTTTCTAGCGACCAAAACGTCGTGTTCCAAGAGATAGCATGCCGTGTTTCTCTTAATGAGACTTCCATATTTCTTATCTCGAAACACCTTGTTGGTGCCTCCAACACGCCATGTCCAATCCCTAAAAAGGTGATTTATACCAAAGTTACTCCTCAAAATCCAGGTATTATAACTCTCCCTCACTTAAATTAGATTTCGTCCTCGAAATCATTCATCACTATCTCCTTTGCCGGCTTAAACGGTCATTACTGAAGTCCCTGAATCCCAAATGACTGGGAAAATCACCTCGCTCAGATGACCACCCACCCTACTGATGTCGAACCCAAAATAGAAGATATCACAAGCGCTAACGAAGGATAAACCTCAACTTTTCCTTAAGGCAACGAGTATCCAACCAACATACCTGAAATTGAAAACCCTGAACGATGAAGGACTCCACGACAGAAAGAACCAAATCAAAATTGTTCCCACACAACCCGAACTGAAAAACCTATCCGGCCTAAACAAATCTACAGATACCCGTAAACATATGCCTCCGACCACCTAACAGATCACGTATAAAAGTCAGCCCTACCATATGATGGCCTTCCATTAATCGAACCCATTCAAAATAGAACCGTTCTACTGACGAAGGACGAATCCTTGACCCTGCTGATGCTAACTGATAAAGGACAACCATCACTACTCAGCTCAAAACTAGGAATCCAATGCCTTATCTGAAAAGAATCCAAACAAATCTATTGTGAATTTCCCACTAGACCCAAATCCATAAGATGCACCAAAAGCCTTTAATTGACTTGTGGCTCCCTGACATGTCATTTCAACCACTAATCCTATGAGCAAGGATGACAATTCCATAAATTCCTCATTTACCCTTAATCCTTAACAATTCAGGTGTACCCCCATCTAGCAAAACACCTGATACATGAACGAAGAACTTTTGATTTGAGACTCCATAACCAATTCCCAACCTTGATAATCAACCCCTCATAACTGCTTGTGAGATAACGAGATCATAATGAAAACATTCTGAGAGACTTTTTGATATACGACCGATACCCCCCAAAAACCTTTAACTGTTTCCTTTATCCAAACTAGCTTATTGTGTGCATCCCGACCTTCCTCGATGCACCGATACTGAAAAATCCACAATCAAAAGAAATTAACAATCATGAACACTGGGCCCGCATCCTATGTCTGGAATACCCTTACAAGGTCCTCATCGTAGGTCTGGATTGCCATCGAGCCCAAAACATGAGTCTAGAATGCCTTACCCAACCCTCAACCCATGACTGGAATGCTCCCGCTATTACGTCGGTCATATCGACATTACATCTTTACCTGGAACTCGTGACCCACACCACACGCCAAAGACTCTCAACCCCTTTCCACTGCCTCACAGGGACCTAAACAATGTCCCTCTTAACACTAACTGCACCACAAGACGAAAACTTAACCACGCCCAATCGCATTCAAAGAACTAACTGATACCCATGCAGAGCTGGCGAAAACATGGTCGCCCACGACCCGAGAACAGGATAACAGTTGCACCCTTGATCCAATTCAAGGGCCACCATCCAAATGAACCATGCGCGTCATTCGAATCAAGCCCCAAATCTATTTTGTCCCGCCTACATGCACTCACTGAATTACCAAAATCCACATCCTTAGGGAACCCATAACCTCATCCAAAATAACCGAAATACCAGAGTTCTAACGAACGACGAACCTTAAACATACTAAATTTGATGAAAAGATGATGCATCCAAAGAATTTCAATTGCCACACTCAAAACCTTCAAGGACCCTTTGTTGAATGACAAGGTGCGACCAATAATCACAAACTCATGACATTAAGACAAATGAACCAAGACCCTTGCGGGGCTGAACGCACCAAATTATGGAACTGATTCCATGATCGATCTCTGCCTCAAACTTGACTATAATTAGAAATCCTTACACCCAGCTGAAAATTTCCCTCCGCCATCGATACTCGACCTGAGTAATCGCAGCTGTTCTTATCTATTCATTGGCACCCCCAAAAGGAATCAATATCTGCAACGAGCTCCTTGATCACTCCCTTCCCGATGAGTGACAACCCATGTGTCTCCTCCATACATGCATACAATCATTACCTACTATATACTCCTTCCTTGACCAAACCCTGAACCGAGATTCCACATACTCGCATCGCGGATCCCTAAAATCCATTCCTCAAAACGACGAAACCGAAAAGATCGAAGATCCTCCAAGAAGAATACCCAGTTCTCCCCCACTTAGGTTTCTAACTACCACCCACTAGTGGTGAAACCAACCAATAACTCACCTTGCTGAACTAGGTACAACCATCCCTAAACCCCGAGAATGAATAATACACTGGATGATATTCCAGATAAGGATCACCTGAATCCAAGTAGAATCCCGAATACAGCTAAACATCTCTAAAATTTTCCAACCATAACCACTTATCACTAACGATCCCTTACAAAGACATAAACCAATACCGACTTATCATCCCTGAACATACACTCCTATCCTACACTTCCAACCACCCAACCGGTGACCTTCCTGCTATAAATCAAGAACACGGACCCTTAATCACATTACAAAGCATCCATAACACATCAATCCATTTACACACTACCACGCTAACATCCTGTCTTGTCACACCCCCAAAACCGATGAACGGTAGAAACGTTCTGGGGTGGAGGACGTCATGTACAGTATCACAACAATTCAAAGTAGTAAACAAGCAACAACATCATCCATTGCATTAATAATATAATTTCATACAAGTGTGTTCTGTCAAGTTATATAGACACCAAAAATAATATACATAAAAATAAAAGAGGAGTCTTGAACGAGCTCCTTCTTCTCAAAAACCTGGCACCTGTACCTGTCTACTGGTGACCTGAGAATACAAGTTATTTTGAAATCGAGTATTAGCTTTAAGCTGGTGAGATCATAAGTATATTAGTGTCTGTGTTTGTATGAACTCATTTTTAAGATGTTTGTAAGATGTAATGTATAAGTTTTGTGAAGTTTGTATTTGTTTGAACTCTCCTAGAAAACCCTATGTTTTCTACAAAAGTAGCCTTCTACCAAGGCATCTGGTAACTGTGTGTGTCTCATGTAAGAGTGTGTATTTTCCCAAATCCGACTATCATTAACCAAAAATATAGTTTTTACATTACCGTGCATCGTGTGCATGTTCACGAAGTGAATGTAATGGGAAAAATATTATAGTACTGTAGTGTTGTAATAAGTAACTACTGTTGTACTAACTACCTTGAACAATTGTAATACTTTTAAGATAACATGTGATCGGCCTATATCTTGCTACCGACTCAATAGTAAAACGACAATGTAAGATGCCGTAAAAATGACGTTTGGCACCCGTAGACTTGCAAGTCCCACTGTAGCGAGCAGCAAGGTGTAGTCAATCCAGTATAGATCTATACACAAACTCATACTCTCCCCAATTAAGGAGATTCTGATATAAAAACAGTCATGGCAAGTAGTGCCATGCCCTGTTTAATGGCTCACATAACTGTGTTAATGTATATGTAATGTATATGTGTGCTAGCTATATTGTGTGTTCTTTCTCTATCCAGCCTGTATGTTTGTTTCTCGTCATAGTGTCTATTGTTTGTTTCTCATCATAGTGTTAACATGTTTGTTTCTCATCAGAGTGTCTATTGTTTGTTTCTCATCATAGTGCATGTTTGTTTCTCATCATAGTGTCTATTGTTTGTTTCTCATCATAGTGTCTAATGTTTGTTTCTCATCATAGTGTTAACATGTTTGTATACCCTTGCTACCCAAGGGCATTGTATCTCTTGACTCATGTATGAACTGACTCATTGTATGTTTCATCGTTCTAGTACTAGTATTAGTGTCTTCCTAAACTACTCCTATAGTAGTTTACTAGCAATGTATGATCATGTTTGTGTACCCTTGCTACCCAAAGGTATAGAACTGATTGAAGGAACTTTTATGACTATATATGTATACAGGATATACAATTAATATTTAAACTACCTTCGGACGGATAACTGATGCCTTAAAGCCACATCCAAACAAGGAAAAGGAATTAAAACGAGCTAGCCTTCCTAAGTCCTTTAAACATTTCTTATATAACTATACATATATAGGCAGGCATTTGACAATATATTTGTATAAAAGGGGTTTAAGTAAAAGTATTTGACAAGTAAAAGAGTTTGTAAACCAGTTTGAAGTAAAACAATTTGGTAAAAAGTTTAACAAGTAAGAAAACCACTTGTTTGGTAGTTATTAATCACATGTGATTGATATAATAACTATAATTGTTCAACTTGTATTCCCCCCCCCCCCCTCATAAAAGCATTTAAAAACATATAATAGATTAATTAAGGGGTATGAACTCACCTGTAGTGAGTGGTTTGGATGAACAGATTGTATAGGATGATAGGTGTCAAGTGAAGGCTTGAACACACACGCGGATCCTATTTAACATATAATGATACATATATGAAAATAGTTAGTGTTTAAAACAACTAATTATTAAATTAGGACCACCTTAAGGACCAATAAACACTTATATTGAAGTGTTACAACCATATATGATTGTATGAAGGGGTATATGGCTATACAAAGGAGTGTATGGTCAAAATACACACTATATGTATGTGTGCGTCCATACATGGTGTGTGCGGTTGGGTGTGCGGCCATACATGGTGTGTGCGGCCGTACACCTAGTGTTCTTGGTGTTCTTGGTGTTCTTGGCTAAAGATGCTACCTTTTATGAAGATCCTCAAGGAGATATGGATGATACTTTAGAGGATTTTCGGGTCCTAGCTTTGTGGAAGTGTAGAAAGTGTTCCAAATGGCTAAGTGTTGAATATATCAGAGGGAGTGTGCGGTTGGGATGGGTGTGTGGCCGCACACCCTTGTGTGCAGCCGCACACACCTTGTGTTGGTGTGAATGGCTCAATTGCAAGGCGATACACCCACAATACTTATCCCACGACTCCTACCCTGTTTATACTAAGCTTTAAACACTCTATTTGACTCCAAACAGTGCTGGAAAATAGTAAAAACGAGTTTAACTTTGATAAGAAATGAAGAATGTAAGATAGAAATTTTCGGGTTGCCACATCATCGTTAGAGGGAATTTCGTCCCAAAATTAGAGTTGAAGTAACTAAGTTATTACAAATAACTAAGTAAAAAGATGAGGATATTTCAGTTTCATCTGAACCTCTTGCTCCCAAGTGAATTCAGGTCCTCGCTTGGCGTTCCAGCGAACCTTCACTATCGGGATACGGCTTTGTTTCGTTTGCTTGACCTCTCGGTCCATGATCTCTACTGGTTCTTCCACGAAGTTGAGGCTCTCGTTGATCTCGATTTCGTCGAGTGGGATTACAAGAGTCTCGACAGACAAACACTTTTTCAAGTTTGAGACGTGGAAAGTAGAATATACGTTACAAAGTTCGTTCGGTAAGTTAAGTTTGTAAGCTACAGAGCCGATTCTTGCGAGAATCTCAAAAGGCCCAATGTACCTTGGATTGAGATTTCTGTGCTTTCCAAAGCGTATCAAGCCCTTCCAGGGTGAGACCTTCAATAAAACACGGTCGCCCACCTGGAATTCCAACGGTTTCCTTCGTTTATCAGCGTAGCTTTTCTATTGGTCTCTGGAGGCTTTCAATCGTTCACGAATCTGAACAATCTTCTCCGTCGTTTCCCGTATGATCTCCGGACTTTTTGGCCATTATATAAGAGAGAGCATGGAAGGGTTTTGGATACACTTCTTGCAAGTCTTCTTCTTCCTCTTCTTAGAGCCAAATCCAAGAGCTCCATGCTCTCTAGAGGATTGCCAAAATTTGGAATTTGAAGGCTCTTCTTCTTCTCCATTCTCTTGCATTTTGATGCTAGACAAAGCCCCTTTGTTGCTTCACCTTTGAACATATATTTGATATATATTTCAAAGGCTTATGAACAACAAATTACAAATGAATATTAGCATGTTTTGATGGTTCTACTCTTACTCGATGGATACTTGTAGAGAACTCTTGCTTTAGAGTTTCATGTCACACTTCATCAACTTCCAACCTCCCATGAGGATCAAAGTATTCAAAGGTTGTTATGTTTTCCCTTCTATGGTTGTTTTAATCTTTCTAACTCTTGCAAAATGATCCTTGGTGGGTAAAATAGTTTTAGTTTTGTTCAACATTTTTAAAGCTTCCGTTGTCATTTTTACCGATTGTGAAACCGAATTTTTGAATAAAAACCCAACAATTGGTATCAGATCCTTTTTTGCAAGATTAGTTAGATTATTTCTTTAGTTGATGAAATCTTTATTTTTGGAAAACATGGATAGTTTTCTCTTTGCAAGAAAAATCCATACATATTTTCTTTGACAACTTCAAAATGTTTATAATTGTTTTTTTTTTACCAAACGTTTACATGCATTTTTTTGTCATAAAAGTTGTCTTATAAAAACAAAAAGTTGTTTTATATATTTTTGAGTATATAAATATGTATGATATGCATAAACCAGCCATGGACCTTAGTGTTGTTGCATGTGTTGATTTATTTAAAATGGTTGTAACTATTTATTTCTTCATATGGTATGTAATAATTAAATAAATAGCTAGTTTTCTTTTGTTAATTTTTATAAATAATAGATTAGTTTAAGAAATAGTTTATTTTTATAAAAATGTAATAAGAATGAAGATGATGGCCATTTTGAAGATCAAAAGTTTATAAAGTTGATTTTATTAAAGTTTCTTAAACATTATAAAATTATTTTTATAAACTTGCCACAAGGTGTTGAAGCAAGTGGGAGCACATGAAGACTTTACAAGATAAATGTCCCTTATGTCCCTTTAGGAGTGGACTTGATAAATTTGTGATGGCTCACAAAATTATTACTAGTTAATGGCTTGGTTTATGCACATATGTTATAATTGTTATACATGCTTGTGTTCTTTTATGTTTATGTTATTATTATTATTATGTTATAGTTGATAAATTAGTTTTTCAAATGAAAAATAGTATTTGAACATAAATAAACATCACAAGGATTTTGGTTTTAATGAAATTTACCTTTTAACATAAGTGCTAAAAATAGTTTTAAAATAAAACAAGCTTTATTGTTAAAACTAGTAATCGGTAAAATTTCAGAATTAAAATTGTATAAGTTTAAAATAGATATTTGTAAACTTATCAAACTCCAAACCTTATTTTATAAGAGAGTTTTATTAAAAGGTTTCCAAATGTTCTAAAGCGCTCAAACAATATAACTTAATACTAGTTATTAATTTAAAACTTTGATCGCGTCAATTATATAAAACCAGGTTTTATATATAGAACATTGTTAAAAATGTGATTTTAACAAGAAATAAGTTTTTAAAGTATACCATGGTTTATTGAATGCATGCAATAACCATGATATAACATGTTTTTAAAACTAGAATTATAAAAGCATCAAAGACCCCTTACAAACCTCAAATCTATGCAATCCTTTTTAAAAAAAACATTCGCACGTTTCTTGTATGCACTAGTGGGATAAATGATACCTAACCGCTTAGTGTTATCTTTTGATGGCCAAGGTGTGTTCGCGATTTCTATAACCAAGTTATAGGCCGATTACACAAGTTTTTCAAATTGGATGATTTGATCGGAAATCTCTTATGATAAAGGATACCTTAGCAAAAGTGTTCTGAGGCATAGATGGGATCAAACATGTCTAATTAAATTTGTTATTAGCGATCCCATAAATATAGGAATTATAGAGTAGTATATAATTGATAATCGATATCTACCGGGTTGAATTCAGATAAATGAGATAAAGAATACCTAACCATTTATTTGTTTTGAAACTTGGATCCTAGACTTTGATAATTAATGTTTTTAGAAACTAAAAGGGTATAAATTATTAAAGATTAAATATTGAAAATACTAAATGAATTTTGTTAAAATTTTGTAGGTATATATAATTCACTCTCATAACCATGAATTGTCATTTCTCTTTAAATGACTTAATGAAACAATAAATAAATACAACTTCAATGAATGGGTTCATGTCACAATCTCGTGAGAGATGTGAAATTGTATACACTTAAATGACCTATTCTTAAACAAATTGCTTTGAGCAATAGACCTAAATATGTTACCTAGTAAAGACATCACCGTGATGCTAAAGATGCACCTGACATCAAGCTAGGAATAGTTATTCAGGACTTCTAGGAAGTCTTGGATAATTTAAACATATATCTGATGATATAACAGGTCAAGCAATATTCCAATAAATACAGTGATATTTTATTTAAAGCTAGTTTAAACATTGGAATAATGTAAGGCTAAAAGAGTCACCTTGTGTGATCTAAAAGGCCCATGTTTTATGGAATAAACACCTTTAAGCCCAAGAAATCCAATAAGGCCCGCATAGATGGATCTTGTTTCTTTTGTGAAGAAATTGGACATTGGTAGAGGAACTACTCCTCTTATCTAGAAAGAAAGTATGAAAGAGACTAGTACTTAAGGTATCTACTGGATAGAACTCATACTTTTTGAGTAACACTCAAGTACTTGGTACTTAAATGTTAATATAATATTCATAACTTGATTATTGCAAATATTTACAGAAGAGCAACTAACTGAGCACAAGCAAGTTGGAACTACACTCTCAAAGTTTAGTTTATTATTCATGCTTAGAACATAAATTCCTTGAAATATAACACAATATTTGTTTTGGAACAATGTATGTTTTAAATTTATCATGTCTAAATATTGATGTCTCAGTTATTTATTTAAATGTTTGATTATTTACTAGATCGTTTTTCATAACGATAATACTCATATTCTGAAATGGTTGACTTCTATTTCTAAGACTAGATCTCTTAATAGAATTACAAAGTAAATATCAACATTTTATAAACAAAATTAAGTTCTATATGCAAGCACTTTTGACTTAAACTTGTTTTAAATCAAACTTATCCATGACATTGTTATCTTGATTGTATAAATGAAATTCACATATTCCAACTTCAAGAAAGGGATCTTTGAAGGCAAATAATGTAGTTTATTTGACATATGTGAATCTTATTTATATATAAAAGATTCTTAATAATATTTTCACTAAAGTGTAGAGAAAATAATTATTAAGGAACTATTACACTTTGGTGTATGACTTCCTTTCTAATGAATGTCTATGATTGAGTACAAGATACAACCCAGTAGTACCATCTAAAGCCTTCGTGATGATAAAGGGTGAATTAAACTTTACATGATATGGTTTACTTTCCAATCGGTAGAAATGTCCTCCTTTCAACCTTTTTGGGATTATACTTTAATCACTATTAATTGTATCTAGAATACAAACACCAACTAATTACATAATTATAGAATATTCTAAAAGGGAATTTAGATTATTATATATAAACCCACCAAGAATAAGTTCATTTATTCCTCTGAAAGCTGATTCAACAGAAAGCAAGCTTCTAATGACAAAGCAAGTAGGAGACACGTGGAACTTGAAGCTGCTCAAGAACCATAGCTGGATATAATAATTATTGGCACTAGTTTCAATAAGGAATTGTTGAACATGAATAGTAGCTATTCATAAACACAAATTGTTCACAATAATGGTAGAAATCATCTATGACTTAAAAAATGTGGAATCTATCATCGATGAGTTCTTGATGGTTTCTAGTTAAACTATCAACTACCAAAATGTTATATCAGATCTTGAATTTGACAAATGACTTAGAGTCATGAACATTGAGATGTAATCAATGTTTAATAATCAATTATGGGCTTGATAAATCTTTCTCTTTATAGCAAGGCTAGAAGGAGTAAGAGATTCTTCTAGAAAGAATATATACATGGATATATATATACACATTTAGTAATACTTGTTATATAAGGATTTTCTCATACTCATGTCATTGACTATGGTCCTTATCATACTCATGACATTGACTATGATCAAACCTCTTCACAAGTAGCTCTGATTAGATGAACAAGGATATTATTTACTATAACTTCATATTCTTATATGAGAAAGACCGCTTTTCTTAATAGACGTCTACTAGAAGATATTTATATAGCTTAGCCTAGAGGTTTTCTTAATCCATGTTGTCCTAACCAAATATGTAAGGCTTAAGATCCACTTGTGGATATAAAGAAAACATCTCAAGGTTAGAATAGTCATTTTAATATAAAGATACAAGGTATACTTTTATATCAAAAGGAAAAGAACATATGTGTGTTTACAAAGAACTAGTGGGAGGATAGTGATATTCCTAATCTTGTATGAAAGAGACCTACTTAATCATTTGAAATGACATTCCGACTATGCAAGGTGGTTTTCACCTTGACTTGGAGAGGTATTTCTAAAATGAAAGACTTAGGAATGACAAGATACATTCTTGGAATGTAAAACCTATAAGAGATAGATAAAGATGAATGTTAAAGGTTTTAAAATTCTTTTTTCATGAAATGACAATATCTTGAAAGAGGTCAAGATACATGATTCCTTTGGATGATTCTTCGCATTGTTACATGAGATCTTTTGAGTCTTCTCAAAGGACCTAGCACATAGGTTGAGCTAGATGAAATGATTTATATTCTATTTGCTTGACAAATGAATCCATCATTTATGTCATATCATCAGATACAAAATTAAATACATGCCTAAGTCACTAGATGACTGTGAGAACATTCTAAGAGTACTTAAGAAGAGCTAAGAGAATGTATATGAGATAATTAGTTTAGAATAAAAATCTTAATATAAAGAGCTACATATGATTTTTGATTTTTAAATAAATATAGATAATTATGAATTATAATTGGATTATGACTTCATTATGGAATGAAGAGTAAGTTTAGTTGGAATGAGATCCAAGAAAAACAAAACAGATCAATCTACTAAGAATGCACTACTTTTCAAGAAGTTGAATCAAATATAATTGGATGAATTATATCATTGGAAAACTAGGTTGAATCCGTCCATTTAGGGATAACCTAGAAATCTTTTATGAGTAATAGAGTGTACTTAATCCAGCTAAGAAACTCTATGTCACATAATAGCACCAGTTATATTCTCCAAAATATTTAACTATACTTAGAGTAATATCAAATATGGAGATGATTGTATTCGCAGAATTCACACGAATTAAATTTAGTCGAACCCATTAATAAATTTTTTCCTTTTAAGATAAGTATAAGTGGTCACACTTCATCCATAAGACTTTTCTTATTGTAGTAATGTGATTTTGATTTGAATTTAGTATTTGGATATTGGAACATTGTAACAACAACTATTAAATAATGTTTTGATATACTAGGATATGATCATTACATTAATACTTTTTGTGTTCTATATTAACATGTTTAATCCATGAATAATATTATTATTCTAAAGGTTCATAGTCGGTCATGATTGTGGGAGCAATTATGAAGTAAGAATAATATGAAATGGATTGGTTGACTCTCAGTAGATGAAAGTATGCAAGTGGTTGTTGAAGGGTTTTGATCATTCTAACACTCCTAAGGTGTTCATGTAACCCTAGAAACCTTGGATCTATGTTTGACTAAGATACATGCAAAATTGATTTTCCAAGGTTCAAAATCCTATCTAGCATACATGGGGAACTTTTAAACATAAAAGTTAGTAAGAAAACATACCTTGTAGTACTTTGGATTCCTTGAGAATCTTGTAAGCCTAGCACCCCAAGTGTGATGCCTCAAATGTCTCACACAACACCAAATGCATTTGGAATAAACTTGAGAGAAATGTCACACTACTTGAAATCGGCTAGCCCTCTTCTTTCTTACTTAAGTCCCAGTTTTGGTGAACATTAGGATCCTTATATAGTGTGTTACAATTAGGGTTACACCATGTAAACCCTAATTGTCATGAATTTTCGTTTCCATGACCCATGGGTTCAACAAACACCATGGAGCATCCATGGAGCATCCTATGGGTTTTATCCGAACTTGATAATCCATGAACCATTAGCCTACTATATAAGTACGGATGATTTACACAATCAACCCATATATTTAATTAGTATCCTTTTGATCACTTAATTAATTCCAAATTAATTCTTGATCAATACTAATTAGATAATATTATTAATATATTAGAACTTATAATATATTAATAAACCATAAGTGTTATTTCTCTCATTTTAGTCTATCCAAATGCATGATGCCATGCAACACAAATGGACCATGCCAGACCAGGTCAAGTACATAGAAGAAATAGTTATGGACTTAGACACCTTATCCAACAGTCTCCCACTTGGATAAGTATAATAACTATAACTACTAGTATGACTTCAGGAACCGATCAGCAATCGTAGCTCTTTCAATGTCTCTCGGAACTGAGATGATGATGATACGCCATTTAAGATAAGTGATCATATAATCCTCTATTCTAGATATCATCCGGACAAATACATGGAACGATGTCTTACTTATTATCCAGCAGTTTGTTTCTCGATTTCCGATTTGCTTAACAAAGAACTTAATCGAACACATCAATTTAGTTCTGAACGGGCCCGATACATAGGTCAAAACAAAATCATCGAGGGGCCCAGATATCGCTTCTAATCCAAGATGGAACAGATAAACTTCGACTCATATGCTTGTTCTACTACTTGTTGAATCATACACAAAGGCACGTTTTATAACATCAAGTTACCAATGTGTTTTCGTACAATCAATGTATAACCAACTCATAGGCAATAACACATATCTCTAGGTTTGAAGACTTATATGATATTACCGTCACACGATCACTCGAGATAAATTCCATGAAGTGATACAAGTGAGCGTGGGTTGAGTCCAATACTCAGAACTTATGAGTACTCATGAAGTGTTGTAGCACCACTTTGCTATGTCCAACAACTTAGACATCTACAAGCCAACCTCATGATCCGACATATGACCGACTGTGGAGAATTTGAATGATATGTAATACATAACATAAATATTCTGGAAATCAAAACATGCAAAAGAAATAATATTAAATGATTGACAAAAGATAGCAACACTTCACTCATAAATAAACACAACATTTATTCATCATCAAATGTCAATTACACTTTACCAATTTCAGAGCTATCTAGCTACTGAAACTAATATCATCCATCAGTCCTATGCGCCTCGTATGCTAGATATGCTTAACCATACCCAGTCACTTCGTGAGGAGATCTGCAGGGTTCTCATCCGATGATACCCTCTTTGCCACGAGGAGTCCTTCTATTCGATGTCTGATGAAATGGTATTTTATGTTCATGTGTCTGGATCTCCCATGATCCTTGGTTCTTTTGCTAAGTCAACTGCACTTTCACTATCACATAAAATTTCCATAGGCTCCTTTATAGTTGATACTACTCCAAGATCTCCAATGAAGTTCTTCATCCATATTGCCTCCTTTGTTGCCTCGCTTGCTGCTATATACTCTGATTCGCAAGTTGAATCAGCTACTGTCTCCTGCTTGGAACTTTTCCAAGTAATTGCTCCTCCATTTAAGGTAAAGACACAGCCTGACTGAGATCGGAAATTATCCCTATCAATCTGGAAGCTAGCATCACTATACCCTACAACTCTCAAGTCATCACTCCCACCGAGGGTAAGGACCCAGTCCTTAATCCTCCGCAGGTACTTGAGGATATTCTTTACCGCGGTCCAGTGAGCCTTTCCAGGATTCCCATGATATCTACTAACCATGCTCAAAGCAAAGGCTACATCAGGATAAGTACAAGTCATAGCATACATGAATGAGCCTACAACAGAAGCATAAGGTACTCGACTCATTTTTGCTATCTCAGCCTCGGTACTCAGGCTCTGAGTCTTACTCAATCTGGTGTTACTCTGGATAGGTAACTCTCCTTTCTTGGAATCCTGCATGCTGAACCTATTCAGCACCTTATCCAAGTAGGTACTCTGACTAAGTCCAGTTAGTCTTTTACTCCGGTCTCTTAGAATCCTTATCCCTATAATATAGGCAGCTTCTCCTAGGTCTTTCATAGCAAGGTTGGGATGTCATTTCCTATGAGTAGTATGTCATCCACATACAATACCAAAAAACTAACTATACTCCCACTAGCCTTGACATATACGCAAGATTCATCTTCACTCCTCGAAAAGCCAAACTCTTGGACTTTCTCATCGAAACAAAGATTCCATCTGCGAGGGGTTTGTTTCAATCCATAGATGGATTTCTCAAGCTTACACATTCTATTAGGGTACTCTGTACTGACAAAACCCTCTGGCTGACTCATGTAAACATCCTCAACCAACTTTCCATTAAGGAAAGCGGTTTTGACATCCATTTGCCATATTTCATAGTCATGAAATGCAGCAATGGCTAACATAACCCTAATAGACTTAATCTTTGCTACCGGTGAAAATGTATCATCATAATCAACTCCCGGAGTTTGAGAAAATCCCTTTGTAGTCAGTCGCGCCTTGTAAGTGTGTACATTACCATCAATGTCGGTCTTCTTTTTGAAGATCCATTTGCACCTAACTGTCTTGCGACCTGGTACATTGTCAACCAAGTTCCAAACTTGATTGTCATACATGGATTGTATCTCGTTGTCCATTGCCTCTTTCCATTTAGCATACTCGGGGCCTGCCATGGCTTCCGCATAGTTGTTAGGTTCATCCAGACTTACCATTGTCTCTTCACTGATAAGTGTATCACCTTCTGCAGTAATATGGAAACCATAGCAATGCTCAGGTGCATTCCTCACTCTCGTGGAATGCCTCAGAGGTACAGACTCGTCAATTGGATCAATAGAAGTTTCCTTCTCAGGTTGACTGCTAGGGTTTGAAGTTCCTTCACCACTTGACTCTTGAATTTCTTCGAGGTCAATTTCCTCCCACTGTTTCCTTGGCTTATCAACTCTCTCTCTCTTTCTCTCTCTCTCTCTCTCTCTCTCTCAAGACACCCCTCCTTGCTACAAAGACCACATACTCACTGGGTCTATAGAAGAGGTAACAAAAGGATTTATGTGGGTGTTCATGCAACCCTAGAAACCTTGGATCTATTTTTGACTAAGATACATGCAAAATCGATTTTCCAAGGTTCATAATCCTATCTAGCATACATGGGTAACTTTTAAACATAAAAGTTAGTAAGAAAACATACCTTGTAGTACTTTGGATTCCTTGAGAACCTTGTGAGCCTAGCACCCCAAGTTTGATGCCTCAAATGTCTCACACAACACCAAATGAACATGGAATAAACTTCATAGAAATGTCACACTACTTGAAATCGGCTAGCTCTCTTCTTTCTTACTTAAGTACCGATTTTGGTGAACATAAGGATCCTTATATAGTGTGTTACAATTAGGGTTACACCATGTAAACCCTAATTGTCATGACTTTTCATTTCCATGACGTATGGGTTCAACAAACACCATGGAGCATCCTATGGGTTTTAGCCCAACTTGATAATCCATGAACCATTAGCCCACTATATAAGTATGGATGATTTACACAATCAACCCATATGTTTAATTAGTATCCTTTTGATCACTTACACTACTAGAAAAAAGGCCTTTTACGACGCTCATTGCGCGTCGTAAAACGCTCAGACGACGCGCAAATGCGCGTCAAGGAAGGCCCTGTCATAACGAGAGACGACGCGCTTTTGCGCGTCATCTATAGACGACGCGCATTTATGACACGCATTTACGACGTGCGTTTACGACACGCAATGCGTACAAAGGAAGGCCCTGTCATAAAGGAAGACGACACGCATTTGCGTGTCGTAACCTTACGACACGCGTGTTTATGACACGCTATGCGTATCATGGAAGCCCATGTCATAAAGGAAGAAGACACACATTTTTGCGTGTCATAATTTTAAATGTTTTTAAAATTATATATTTTTGATAGATTTACTAATTTTCAAACTAAATAACACATTAAAAGTCTCATAATACAAAATAAAATACCATAAACAATAAAGATAATTCATTGCACTATTATGTCAACTACAAATAATCATTCCAATAATAAGTAAATGTAACACATTGCTAATATTTCAACAAGCTTTTTTATACTCGGTTTTGGCAGAAATGAAAATGTCAAAGCAAAAGAAACACTAGACATATCATCATCATACAAATGAAAAAGAAAAACAGACAACACAAAACCCCATTTACAAAGCTGGAGGCTTCTCCTTTGGATGCTTGGAGCTGTAATGATCAACAAGCTGCTTCTCATTTGCTAACTGCACCAAAAAAGTCAAAAACCCATTTACAAGAACATAGTTCTAAGAACAAAATCAATAGTTGCTCAACTCCTCCTCTTTACCTCTTATTTATACTAAACTAACAAGTAAAATGACTAAAAGACCCCTAGCGCAAGCCTTGACCTGTTTGACCTTATTTATTTGACCAGTTGACTTCCTTTTAATTTTTATATCTAACTCATAATTCCTTTGCTAAATTGATAGTCTATAACGGATGAATACTAAACTTAGTAACAACAAAGTTATGGAGGAAAAAAATCATGGGAAATTTCTAACCGGGGAACACTTTAGAAGTTTTAAAAGGGGAGTCATGTGCGATTCTTGACATTCGCTATCATCAACATTACAAGTTGTGGCAGCCTGATCCAACGGCCTTAATGTGACTCTTCCAGCTTTGGCTTCATTCATACGTTTGACTTGTTATAATACACTCACTTTATCTCAATAATTTAAAATCCAACATTATTTATTTTGCAAAAGAGTACCTATAGCACCAATGTTTATGAAGGTCCCCATGGCTACTGACAATGAAAATGAGATGGGAAAGAACTGATATAACTATTATTTGTATATGGAGTAGCTTGTAACAAACATGAGGTTGATAGTTGAGTTAATAGTGATTTCTCCTTAAGGGTTTTCCAGCAACTAATCAAATTATCAATACAGAAGCAGAATCATATGTTGATATTATACAAGGTTTTGGGCATTCTTGAACCTCCTTGCTATATCGTGTTCCCTGCTTTGGTATCTGAAAGATAAAGTTGATAAGTGAGATTTGTGATCCCGAAGTATCTTGGTGATAATGTATGACATAAGAAGAGATGGAAATTAAAAGCTTATCAACAAATGAACTACCCTATAAAGACACCATACCATTCATGCGCCAGATCTTGACTTGGCGATCATCAGGTCCAGAAACAATAAGAGGAAGAGTGGGATGGAATGATGCCCAATTGACTCCACGATCAGAATGTTCGAGTTTGGGACATTGATTTTCCCTCTCCACCAATCGAATGAGAGTATCACATCTCCTTGCAAGCTCTTGAGTGGTTTGTGACTTAACAAACCAATCAAATCTGAACAAAGGTGATGTTCTAAATGCAGCCTTCAATTCATCCCAGTTTCCATACCCAAGCTTGTGAACCATGCAAATCTGTAAAAATTTGAAATTTGTTGAGATTAATAGCATATCAATCTACTTTTGTTTGTTAGTGTATTATAAAATATAAATAGCATCCTAGTGTTGGTGTTTTTTTCTTACCATGAATCGATCACATTCTTTATTGTAAAGCTTGCCTTTGTTTTGACCATATTGGATTTTGAGCTCCAGCCATGGGTTTTTGTACCGGCCTAATTTCTTTCTGATTGCTTTCATTATTTCATCTTTACGAGAAATTCTAGCCTCCCTTCTTTCAATATTCTTAATAATTCAATCATAATCTGTTACAAACAAAAAAAACATCATGCCATGTAATAGACATATATGGAATCAAACTCTAACAAGTAGCAATGTAGCAAGTTAAAACAAATTTATCATTTAACTCCTTGTATCTTTCTTTAAACACCGCAGCATATCTTTCAACTTCCTCTTTCGGATGGAAAAAAGGTCCTCTTTTTCAGAGCACCAACATCATCAAAATAGGAAGACAGTGGTTCAAAAGGGAGCCCATTCCCATTGCTACTGTTCCCAAAAACACCCCCCGTAGTTGGGGTTTCAGTATCCGCTTCCGGTGACTCAAAGATGTCAATTGTTGCACACACGTGCCATTTGGCAGCCAGACACGTCACCCCTTGTGCCTTGTGGGTGATCCCTGCTGCACTCCTTAGCAGTATCATTAACCCTGCCAGCAAGCTTACAGAGTCTAACTACAATAATATAACAAACAAAAACCATAAAAAGACATGACTTAAACATCAAGTAAAAAAAAAGATTTTTAGTATTACCCCAAGTTCACTGGATTTGAAAATGCTGAGGTCAGCCGTCTTGCGGGTGGTATCAAGAAGTGCAGCGAACTGAAATGGATTTGCTTTCCATTTCAGAAGCACACATTACATATATAAAAAGGTCCTCTTTTTCAGAGCACCAACTCGAACAGTCTCATCTAATGATGCTGAAACAACAAGGTCCTCTTTCAGATGGGAAAAAAGCACACATTACATATATAAAAAGTTAAACAAAAGTAGATAATATGTAAAGTAAAATTGGGATTTTAGGACTTTTTTTGGACTTTTTTCAGAAAAAATAATCGCATCAGAGAGGGTGATTTCAACATATGAGGGTGCCAAGAGAGCCTATTTCAGCAAAATGGATACTTTTGTGAGTGTTTCATAGTAAAATATAGCATGAGACCTACTTTCAAGTTGTGAAGCACCCTTTTGTTCTACACTGGATCGGTCCAGATTGCATTCTTTTTATTCCTTTTCCTGGAATGAATAAAGAACTCATAACTCAAAGAGTGCCTAATCAATTTAGTAGTTTGGTGTTTGCATTTTGATAATTTATCAGATTTTTCCTTGCTGTTACTAAACCAGATAATCATGAGCATCATGGATACATTTAATGCAATTCATACTAAAGCAGATGATCACGGTGGCATATAAGAACACCATCTTTGCTAACTAAAATATTCGTTTCTATGAAGTCTGTGCCTTCTTCAATTGCCCTCTGTAGGAAACAAAATTGCCCAAAACTTATATAAAAATTGTAGTTAAAAACTATATTTTTAACATGTATGCCATAAAACATGCACCAAGTAAGAAGGAGCAGTTTCTTCTGGGAGTTCTCCATTTGAATCCCGATGTGCAACGTTAAATGGACGAAAAGTTTGTAGGGGCATTTTCGTCTTTTCATCATGACTTGGAAGTGGATAGAGGGACATTGAAGAAAATCCAATAAAGAGTAGCAGAAAAGAAATGATGGAACAACCTGGCAAAGATTTTTACCAAATTAAAATATTAGTTTGGATTTTGGAAGAAGGTAAACTATGTTTTTTAGGTCAAAACTTTTTATTTTTAAAAACTTCAAATTGATAATAATTTATATGGGTTCTTAAAACAAAATTTAAGAACAGGTATTGCAATCTAAGAAACTGGTTCAGAATGATAATAATTTATATGGGTTCTTAAAACTGCTATTCTCTGTTCTGATAAGTTGGCATGGGGATGGGGGGAGGTCCACCTATGGAACCACCATAAACAAAGCCAGGCAAGACCATTTTCTTTGTCCCCTAATTTCCAGAATTATTGAATGAAGCTGAAGCAGCATCACAGTGACGAAGTAGGGAAGAAGAGGTAGAAGAACGATTGTAAAACCAAAAGGATCAATATTAAAGACCTAAAAAATCTAAAATTGAGTTCTAAAATAGACATGATTTCAAAAGATAGAAGAAAATGGATGGGCTGAGGGTTGTAGGCATCGAGAAGCACTTCGAAACAAAAAAACAAAAATACCTTAAATCTATAATTGTCTTACCCAGGTGTAAGAAGTCGGAGGGGTAAGACCTCAATCAACACCAATCCTGCAAATAGCAAAACACATTTGACAAATTGATCATGGAAAGAAACGGTGTTTGACTTTTTCAAGTCAATCGAGTTGCTTATTGACTTGAGAATTTATAAAAATTGTTTCAGTTTTCTCTAATAGCATAATAATAATGAACTAATTTTACATAACATGAATCATAATGGTAAAATTTGTAGCTAATAACTAACAAGATAGAAGATCTTATGACAGAATTTAATGGTTTTGACTTTCGAAAATTGGACTTCAATCGAGCAAGTTGTATCATATGTTTGTGAAGTTACAAAATTACCCTCTAATTAAAACAGAGTTTTCCAAGAGGAGATACGATCGGAAGAAACAAGTTCAAAATTTATTCGTAAGATCAAATCTTTCCTTTTCTATCTGATTTTTAAATTTAAGAAAATAGATCTACTAACTAAAACGAACAAACTAGTTACAGAGTTTAAGATCGAAATTCTTGAATCGGAAGCCAAAGATCTAACATCACAGATCAAAGATCCCATTTCCAAACTTTAAAAAAAACAAGAATGTGATTTGCATTTCAAGATCAAAGCTTCGTTTATCAGCAACACACTAATGAAATAATCAAAGAAATCTTGCAATTGCAAGAACAGAGAGTAACTCAGCGTACCGGTGTCACCCTTCTTCGCATCATCATCACACCATGAGTAGCCCTAAAAAACCAAAAAAAATACTAAATTAGCAAACTAAGAAAAAATAACCTCAACAAATGTTGTACCTGGGATTCAAAAACACAAACCCAATGTTTCGTTCTTTAATCTTGTGGTATAATGGGGCTTTATTAGTGGCGGTGGTGAACCAGAAAGAAGACGAGGGGTGGTGGGTGCCTAGGTTGTTGGCGAACAGTAGGGGTAGAGAGAGAGAGAGAGAGAGAGAGAGAAAGAAAGAAAGAGACTTGTAGTTGGTCATGTATTACCTGCATCAAATTGAAATTAAGGGAATGTTGATTTTATAAGATGACATTGAAATCACAATATGTATATGGATGTCCATAAATTTGTTGCTGAAACCTGGAGAATCGACCTAGGTTTTCCCTGACTTGTGTTCGAAAAACCATTTGTTGTGGTTAATGGAAGAGAGAGAGAGAGAGAGAGAGAGAGAGAGAGAGATTTGTTATAGATAGGGCGGAGGCGGTGAACGAGATGTTTGATGATACTGATAAGAAGGAGATCGAGCAGAGATCCGATGAACGAGATGTTTGATGATATTGAAGATGAAGATGAAGGACCTAGGGCTTTTTCTTGCTAAATAGAAGAGGCAGGGGGGTTAATTTTTGGGATTCAATAGGCGGGGGAAATTTTCGTCGATTTCATTTCCCCGCCTAAAACGCGTGTTTCACTTAAAAATTATAAAGCGACACATTTAGATAACGCACATTTTATGAAAGGCGCCCTCCACATTTCTTTTTTTTTCTTTTCTAACACTAATTTTAGGGCGCGCACAAATGCGTGCCCTATATCCTTCAAATTTTGCAAAACTGACATTATCTTTTAGGGCACTTACAAATGCGCGTCGTCTATCAGCGAGTGTCATTGTTTGCGCGTCATTAAAGGGCTATTTTCTTGTAGTGTTAATTAATTCCAAATTAATTCTTGATCAATACTAATTAGATAATATTATTAATATATTAGAAATTATAATATATTAATAAACCATAATTGTTATTTCTCTCATTTTAGTCTATGCAAATGCATGAGTCCATGCAACCCAAATGGACCATGCCAAACCAGGTCAAGTACATACCAGAAATAGTTATGGACTTAGACACATTATCCAACAGTTGTAAACAAGTTTCATATGTACTTGTCAGAGAACTAGTACTGAACGGACCCGCATCAAGATCATCTCATAGATCGTAGTTATGAGTGATACTTGATTAAAAGGTACTATGTTTGTATTCTTAACACTTGAGATACGTACTGGGACTTAAGTGTAGGTAGTGTTGTGATTTGATATGACCAAATGTTGTTCCTTGACCGGGCAGTTATAAAAGTCATATTCGGGTACGGTGTGAACTATGCAAGAGGCTTATATAGTCAAGATGGGATTTGTTCCTCTTATATGTTGAGAGTTAGACATCTAACGCGCGTTACCCAAAGTTGAATTACAAATGAGATTGATTGAGATCCAAGGATCATGTTCAACAAGATGACTGTAACAAAGGGATACTTTATAAACCTACCTTAATACATTAATTGAAGCTTAGAGCTTTTGGGAATTGGATGTTGATGAATGGCATTCTTCGTCATATGGTATTATGGAAAGTGAAATGCTGCTAGACGTTCACCACTGTCTATAACAATCTATGATAAGTCTTGTGCAAGTGGGATATTGAAAGATCTAGTATGCCCAAGAGCCATTATAGAATGATATTGCTAATAATATATGATCCTATAGGGTCACACCATATAGCAAGTTACCGTCAATTGATTATTTATTAGTATAATTTGATTATTATTAAATATATCAACACTTGTATTTAATTGGAAAATTATTATTTCATGGAGATAGTATTTTACTAATTGGGAATTTATTATTTGTGGAAATAAATTTATTGGAGAAATAACAACTTACTAAATATATCATAAAGTATAATTATTTTATAAGTTATATTTATATCTTAATAAACTAGTTCAATTTATATAAAAGATAGTTTTATATAAAATAAGATATTATATATGACTAATTATATATATATATATATATATATATATATATATATATATATATATATATATATTGGGGATTCTTTATAAAAATGATTGGTTTTTGTAAAGATAACATGTATGTGTATAAAAACTAGCCATGAGACAACTTTTGTCTTCTTTTGGACAAGCCTTTTTTGAAAAATAGGACGAGACAAGGCATACATGACTTGTCTATTCTTTTGCCATGCTTGGGACAAAGTTATCTCTCCTTTTACTTTATGGTCTCCTTTCACTTTTTGGTCATTATATAAGAGAGAACATCGAAGGGTTTTGGATACACTTCTTGCAAGTCTTCTTCCTCCTCTTCTTAGAGCCCCAAGAGCTCCATGCTCTCTAGAGGATTGCCAAATTTTGGAATTTGAAGGCTCTTCTTCTTCTCCATTCTCTTGCATTTTGATGCTAGAAAAAGCCCCTTTGTTGCTTCACGTTTGAACATATATTTGTTTTATATTTCAAAAGCTTATGAACAACAAATTACAAATGAATACTAACATGTTTTGATGGTTCCACTCTTGCTCGATGGATACTTGTAGAGAACTCTTGCTTTAGAGTTTTATGCCACACTTCATCAACTTCCAACCTCCCATGAGGATCAAAGTCTTCAAAGGTTGTTATGTTTTCCCTTCTATGGTTGTTTTAATCTTTCTAACTCTTGCAAAATGATCCTTGGTGAGTAAAATAGTTTTAGTTTTGTTCAACATTTTTAAAGCTTCCGTTGTCATTTTTACTGGTTGTAAAACCAGATTTTTGAATAAAAACCCAACAAAGATGCGCAATAGGTCCGAGTCCTTCATTCTAATATTATTTAACCTTCACAGAAGGTAATTTATTGTATTCATTTGATGGTTAACTTTCATCAACATGGGTCCCACAAAGCACAAAGTTAGCTGAATTCAAGCAAAGAAGCCGACTGGCACTAAAACACAATAAAATATGACAGATCCTCACATTAGTGTTCGTCCAATTCACTCAAACCAAGGCTCTGATACCAACTTGTAACATCCCAAAAAATTTCATCAAATTTTAGCTTTTTAAAAGAACCCATTTACTAAAGAGGTAATTATAAAAACCGTTGTTTCCAAATTTTAGCTTTTTCGTCAAATTTTAGCTTTTTAGCTTTTTCGTCAAATTTCATGCAATTCCTGAAGATCCCTAGCCTAGTACTAGCATGTTGTTCTAATGTATCACATAAATCAAATAATCCGCAAGGTATCTTGCGGTCTATCCGCGAGCTCCGGCTGATCGTACACTTGCATCCTCCTTTATTATTTTGAAAACATTTTTAAGAAAATCGTTTTAAAATCTTGTCCTCGGTTTGAGACTGGAGACACGCGAGTGTTTCCACCAATTCACTCAAACCAAGGCTCTGATACCAACTTGTAACAACCATAAAAAATCATGCCAAATTTAAACTTTTTAAAACATTTTCAAAACCAAGATTATTTCAAAACATGTTTCCAAAATAGTATAATGTCAAAGTATCCCATAATCAAATCATAAAAACATGAGATATTAGGAGCTGTACGATCACGCCTTCACCTTTCCACGATCATCAGAAGTACTTGAAACAATAATCGATAAATGTAAGCTCAAAGGCTTAGTGAGTTACCCCCAAAACACCAACGCCATACAGATATAACCATATCATATAAAGATATAAGCAAACAACATGCAAAATGAGCCATCAGTCTGACTGGACTGACTCCCGGTCCTCAGTTTATCTGGACCGCTCTCCGAGCCCTCGGCACATCTGGACCGCCCTCTTCGGGGCCTTCAGCCTATCCGAACCGCTCATTAGGCCTTCGGTCTGACTAGATTTTCCCGGCCCGGGCTTGGAGTCTACCCGGTCTGCTCAAGATATCTTGGCCTACTGCACACAACAGGACCTGCCTCAACCCTTTTTCCCCAAACCGAAAAACATGTGCACATACATATAAACAAGTAAACATACAGATCTAATAGATCACTAATCATGGAAACCATCTTATAACCAGGATATTGATCTAACCGGTCTCTAACATAACAACCATCCTAACTACCAGGATGCAAATCAATCAACATATCATGCAATAAACCCATATGCAAATCCGACAAGGGCCAGCATTGGTCCCTTAGACCCTGTTGATATAGTGAGGAGAACTCACTTTGTAATGTCGATCTGAACTAAAGAATCGAACTCCCGAATCGCTGTCTTACCATAAATCCCGAACTATCAAATAACGAATATTAAGTCAAAAAATGGGAATGTCAATCTTGACTAAGGGTCCTCATAATTCATTTTGTCCTTTCTCTTTATTGGGCCAAGGCCCAATTGCCAACTCCATAATCTTAAAATTCCATATATCCAAAGCCCATTAATGACCCAAATTTCCCAATTTGGGCCTAACTCCCTAATTGGGCCTTATTATAGGATCCCTTATCAAAGCTGGCCCAATTGCAATTATTCAGGGGCCCAACAAGGCCCAAGTCCAGTTAGTCCAAAAGCGACCCAATCTCGAAGCCCAATTTTACAAAAGCCCAACAGAGGACGTATGCGAGGCATATTCCTCTGGTACGTTGGGCGTACTCTTCCTGACGTTGACCACCATCGGGGTTGTTGACTCAGTATGCTGGGTGTACAGGATTTACGCAGGGCGTACGCGGGGTTTTGCCAAAACCCTAATAAGTGCTTAATGGCTTAAGCACTTAAGCCAAAATTCCAGATCCATCAACCAAATGTGTCTTTGAACCATAAAGTCTTGAACTTTAAGACTTTGGATGTCCAGAAAGCTCTTAACACATGGTATTAATCCATTAAGACCTTCCTACTCCATGCATGAGACACATTTAGCTATTGGGACATCATTTTTATCACTTAGGACCTCCTCAAGGGTCTGGAAGGACAACTCATCTCGTCTAAATCATATCATGCACCAACTTGGGACTTTTGGGACAAGGAATGGTTCCATAAAGCTAGCATTGCAAGATCTATAACATACAAGCATAAAGTTTGAAGCTTTTTACCTTCTGGAGCTTTTGTAGCACAAGGAAACTTCATATCCACAAGCTTGCCCTCCTTCTCCAACTATTTGATGCAATGCCTTCACCTTCAAGGGCTTAAAACACACACTAACTCACACTCACACACAAAACTAGGGTTTTGAACGTTTCGAGAATATGGAGGCTAGGAGTGATGAGAGAAAATGAGCCATAAGGATGTTCATATAGCCCCCAACCCTAAATATTAGGGTTTAATTCTGACGCGAGTACGCTTAGCGTACACAAGTGTACGCCCAGCGTACTAAAGCATGCCCTAGTACGCTTAACATACCTTATGTACGCTTAGCGTACTATCCTTGTCTCCAAAGTTGCAACTTTAGCCCTTAGGCTTCTCATGGGTTTACTCTTCTAACCCTGGGGACTACAAATGACAAATAATGATAGAAGAGAGGGTTCAGAAATACCTACAAAATCTCGGGATGTTACACATGAGGCCTGAAAGAACGACTTATTTGGTTAAGAGCATGCCATGCTCAAGAATCACCATATTTGGGACCAAAAGTGACCTAAATGAAGAAATAGCTAGATCTACAAGATAGGGTGATCAAGTTTTGAACTTTTTACCTCCTGGAGGTTGCTAGCAAGGAGATAATCTCATATCCAAGTTGCTTCTAAGCTCCAAGGTCCTTGTACAAACTTCTTCTTCTTCAATAACACTATCAAAGCACACAAATAAGCTCAAAATTCACTCTTCTCACTTAGGGTTAGCTTGGGGGTCGTTTTTCTTAGATGGAGGCTGGTGAAGGAATGAGAAATGAGATATAGTGATGCTTATATATGGACCAAAGCCTAAAAATTAGGGTTTGAAGTTTCTTCATGTACGCCCTGCGTGTGCGGTGTATGCACAACGTACTAGGGTCTGCCCTAGTATGCTCTGTGTACACAACGTATGCCCAACGTACTACCCTTTTGTCCAAAATCACCAAAATGCCACTATGGGCCATTTTTCAATCTTTCTTATACTCAAGGACTAAAATGCAATATTCTTTCATACTTTAGGGCTAAAATTGAAAATACCTCATCATAGGGATGTTACAATTCTCCCCCACTTGAACTTGACTTCGTCCTCGAAGTTGGATGCCGCGAACAACTCAGGATAATGTTCTTGCATCTCCGCCTATGGCCCCCAGGTCCACTCAGAGCCTCTCCAGTTTTGCCATTGATCCTTTACCAAAGGTATCTCCTTGTTATGCAAGACCTTCATCTTTATCTCCATTATCGCTACCGGCCTCTCAATATAATTCAGGCGCTCATCGACTTGGATATCATCCAAAGGAACCACTGCCTCATCTTCTAACACGCACTTCCGCAACTGCGAAACATGGAAAGTGTTGTGGATATGGCTGAGCTCACTCGACAAATCCAACCGGTAGGCCAGCCGGCCTACCCTAGCGATCACACAGAATGGTACAACATACCGAAGACCCAATTTTCCCCTCTTCTTGAAGTGTATCACACCCTTCCAGGGTGAGACCTTCAGTAGTACCATGTCGCCGACCTGGAACTCTAATGAATTCGGCTGAGATATAGATAAATGTTGTGTTACTGCTAATGATGAAGTTTGGGATTAGTACATAATGGTACTATAATGATTATGTTTTTAGTATTTTTAGCATCATTAAAACATATTGTAAATGAATAGTAACCAATTAATTTTTATCCAATCTTGTAGAGTCATAAAGGTGCTTCATGTTTTCGTGATAAAACATTTCCCCAATCAAATAACCTATGTAAAATATTCAATAAGGATAGAGCTGCTGATCTTGGAGAATATGTGATTAAAGAAACACAAAGAAACTCACATGTTAATGTGGAATGGTTAGAAGATATTGTTGGAGAGATACAACAAACTATTAGTGTCAATAGTAAACCTAAAAGGCCTCCAACTGATGACACCGAAAGTGACTTTCACGGAGGTTGGTGAGAAACTTACTGGAACAATATACAATAAAAGAAGACAAGAAAATAAGGAAGCATGTGATATGATAGATAAAGTTATCGAAGATATACATCGAATGCCAAATATCAATGCCAGACAACTAATTAAGGCAATTGACATATTTAGCAAAGATCAATTCTGTGCCTGATCGTTTTTTAAGATGTCGGAAGAAGAAAAAATTTGTTACATGGAAATGTTTGTGGATGACTAACTAACATGATTAGACTATTTTAAGTTATGCTTTTTTAGTTTTTATGAATATTGAAGTTGACACTGTGCACATCCTATATTAGACATAGTTATTATTATTATTATTATTATTATTATTATTATTATTATTATTATTATTATTATTATTATTATTACAAATATTGAAGTTGACTCTTTGCACATCTTATATTAGACATAGTTATGTTTTTTTAGTTGTTATGGATATTGAATTTAACTTTTTGCACATCTTATATTGGACATAGTTTTTTAAATAATATGATATATATATATATATATATATATATATATATATATATATAAATTTTGGATCTATATGTAAAATATTCATTTATTACAAATATGTTTTCAAATACAATATATATATATATATATATATATATATATATATATATATATACACATTAATGACAAGAAATTAAATTATTTGGTAACAAGTAATGTTAAAATACAAAATTATAAACATAAAAGATGCATATTTTGACAAATTAAGATGTATATCATAATGCATTCTTTATAAAACAATAATGATTGAAAATGAATAAACAAGATAAAAAAAAAAAACTTGTTTCCATTTCACTGTTTAATACAATCAAACAAGACAAATGATTTTCATAAACATTTTCTTTACTGAATTTTTCTCAGTTCTACCAAACAGTAGAGTAAGTTCTCTTTCTCTAGCTTAATTCTATTTCTCGGTACCAAATGCCCTTTAGATATGTGTTTTTTAACGAATATTGAAGTTGATTCTTTGCACATCTTATATTAGACATAGTTATGTTTTTTTTTTATTTGTTACGGATATTAAATTAACTTTTTACACATCCTATATTGGACATAGATTTTAAATAATATGATTTTTATATTTTTTTTTTAAGTTTGGATCTATATGTAACTTATTCAGAAATATGTTTTCCAATACAAGATATATAAAATAATATTAATGACAAGAAAATAAATTATTTAGTAACAAGTAATGTTAAAATATAAAATTATAAAAATGAAAGACGCATATTTTGTCAAATTAAGATGTACATCATAATGTATTTTTTTATAAACAAATATTGTTTGAAAATAACTACAATATATATATATATATATATATATATATATATATATATATATATATATATATATAAACTCATTTCCATTAATATAACTAACCAAGAGAAATGATTCTCATAAGCATTTTTCTAATGAATTTTTAGTTCTACCAAACAGTTGATTGAATTTTCTTTCTCTAGCTTAATTCTCTTTCTCTGGTGTAATTTTATTTCTCTGTACCAAACGCACCCTTAAATATGTATATCCTATCATTTCCCAATGCTTATAAGGTGTGACAAAGATGATAATTGAATCGTGTAATTTAAGACATGTAAATCTCTTGTTTAGGTTTGACGAAAGCAGATAAATTTACCTTGAATGACATAAGGCTAGGTCTGACCATGCGAGAAATAGACCTACATATTGTTCCAAATGTTGAAAATGCGCATTTGTATTGCTTAAATTATTGCTGAAAATGTGTATTTGCAATGCATAACTTGTTGCTAAAACATGCATTTTTCTATTGAATTGATCAGAGAAATGGGAAAAAAGAAGGATAAGATTAGTTGGAAGGTTGAAGGTGTAGAGAAAATGTTTCTAGAAGCTTGTTTACGTGAAGTTATGGTCAATGGATAGGAAAGGAGTAATTTGAAAGCACTATCTTGGAGGAATGTAACTGAAACACTAAAAATTGAACATAACTTTATTGCCGACCAATAACAAATGAATAACCGCTATGACTACCTAAAGTCAAAGTTTGGTGCTTTTTGAAGTTAAAAAACAAAACCGGCAATGTGTACAATTCATCAATCAACAACTTCAATCTTTCCAAAGAAGAATGGGAACTAGAATCAAATGTATTTTGTTAATTTATAAAAAATAGATTATCATGTTTAAATAATAAAATATTTTTCCAAACAGTCAAACAAACATGTGGATTCTTTGAGACACACGCCACTACCGTACCCCGAATTCTAATGCAACTGTGAATTCCTCAGAGAGACATCGTAGGCTAAAAGAAATCTTTCCTGGAGCAATAGGTGCGTTAGATGGAACTCTTTTACATGCAGTCGTGCCTGTTGATCAACAAACTCGCTACAAGGGAAGAGGAAAAGGTGAATGCTTTCAAAATGTTTTAGGAATTTGTGATTTTGATATGATATTCACATTCGTATTGGCCGGTTGGGTGGGTAAAACACATGATTCACGAGTTTTGAAAGAAGTTGCATGTAACCCGACTTCGGTCTTTCCGTTCCCTCCTCCATGTTTGTAATTCTTTTTAAATTTATTCTAAAATACGATTTTAAATTTCTATATATAATACTTCCTTCACTCATGTGTATAGATAAATATTATATTTGCGATGCTGCATATACCAACACTCGTGGATTTATGACTCTTTACTGCAACACGAGGTATTGGTTAGTCGATTATCAACCGTGATGTGCGTTAACTAAGGAAGAAAAATTCAATCATGCACATGCACAACTCAGAAATGTTGTTGAACGTGCTTACGGTGTTTTGAATGCGAGATTCCCAATCCTAAAGCAAATGGCTCATTTTCCTTTTTCACTGGAAAGAAATATAGACGTTGCTTGTTTTGCAGTCCACAATTTCATAAGAAAATGCGATATTCATGATGAGTTATCTATGACGTTCGAGGAGAACAATGCTCAAGCATAAGGGGGAGAGAATGATCGCCAAAACGTACGCGATATGGAATGAGGTTCATAAGGCAATGAATACATGGATAATTGGCATGACCAGATTGCGAATCAATTGGGGTCAAATTAAATTTGTAGTATTTTATTTGGATTTTAGTATGATTTTGTAGATTTAAAAATATTCATGTTTGATTTGGATTTGTGTTTAATTTTGATTTATGCTAAATTTGGATTTTATATGGTGTTTATATTCTTTTTAATATGTATTTAAGAAATTTATTAGATTATTTTCTAAACAAATTGTTGAATTTAATAAAAAATAAAACAGAAGGGTAAAACTGTCATTTTAATAATTCAGCACAACAATCCAAAGATCTCAACCAAACAGCATGTTAAACATTCAGCTTTTAAAATTTTAAACCCTCTTAGAAATTCAGATTTTTTAAAAATTCAGATCCTGTCAAATAGCCCCTTAGGATGTTTATATTCTGTGTGTTGCTTTAAAAATTATAGTGTTTACAAACACAAATTGAATGAATACAATGTGTTTGAAAAATACGTTTCCTTTTTACCGTTAAATTTCTTATTTTATGTATTAAAATAAACTCTTTTAAATTAAAATTCCTTTTTATATTTTAATTAATTTCATAGAATAAGTTAAAAAGATCATGAACAATGCATCAGACACAATTTGTGTCGACAATAAATTTAAAATAATTGTGTTGCTTCATATCCTAAAAGGAATTATTTATTGAGTCATCAAAAAAATATATTTAAAAAAAAATAATTGATTACCCCTAAATAAATAAATTAAAAAAAAAAAGACTCCAGGAAAAAAAATTCAAAATTTTTTATCGATTGTTGTTGTCTGCCTTCACCGAGCAGCCGTTGTGCAACGATCATCGTCAAGTCACCACCCTAACTCACAACCAATAGTCGGCCGATGGAATCAATTATATATGGTAGTTTTGCCCCTATTAGTAGGACTCCCTAAACCGATGTTTTTGATTATGTTCATCTGCCGAAAGAAAAGCATGTTCCTCTTGATAATCCGTTATCTAAGGTGGGTTCATTTGCTTTAAAGTTATATTTATCTAAAAAACACATTATATACGTTTTGTGAAATAACTGTCGTATTTGTTATTTAGGTTGTTTTGCCAAATTAAGGAATTATCAAAAAAATCATAAGACCAATTTTGCAACAAATTGTAATGATCATTTTGTGTTAAACTTAATAATATGGTTATCTGTCTATGCTATCATTTGATATATTTTTTTAATTAGCCCTTTACAGATATAATAAATTGTATACATTTTGGAGTTTAATGTTGATGATATTCTAGTTCCCATTTTCTTAATAAAAAAAACTTTCTTTTGATAACTCTAAAAAGGCGATTTTACTTTATTGTCCCCACAAATTGTAGTGAGAACTGAGAAGGTTGTGGCAAACTAGCATTTGGCCACCAAGTGAACTAAAATAATATACAATTTTATTGAGTTTTGATGAATATAGTTATTTATGTAGTTGTATATGTATAGAAAGTGATACTGTCTTGATGTTCTTATACAAAAAGCAAAACATTGCAGACTTTATTAGGTGCCCATATGATGCTCCATCACAAAAAGTGTACGGTTTAAGGTTTTTTTAATTATATTTTAAACTTAGAATTTTTATCAATCAGTTTTAAAAACTTAGAGATTATAAAAACTAGTTGTGACATCCATATAATATATGAGTTAATTTAAAAAAAAAATTTAAAAAGGAAAAGTTAATATATAAGGTCTAAATAATTGAAAACTATGAATTTATAAGAAAATAAGAAAAATAATGAATTATTAAATCTGAAATGTTTTTTATATTTTAAATTAAAAAAAATAATTTAAATAAATAAACAAAAGAAACTAATAAACTTTAATTAAAAATTTTGAAATTAGAAAGTAAGTTCGTTAATGAAATTAATATCCATTTATTACTATATTTATTGCAATTATTACATTAAAATATTATATGAAATTTAATAAAATAGAAAAACTCATAAAATGACATGTGGAAATAAAATTAATTCAAAATTATAACAAATTGACATTTATCAAATTGAAGGAGAGCATGTCATATGGCAAAAAAATTCTTTATTTATTAAGGAGGATACTTTAATCCCTAAATTTTTTGCACAAGTTTTGGTCAAATAAATGGTTATAACTTATAGTACTAGATATACGGTTTTTTTCTAAAAATGTTTGAAGGTTTGGTATAGTTATAATATATTAACTATGTTCAAACGAAAACAATTATAAAATCGTTATCAAATCGAGAACGCAAGACTAAGTGTTAATTATTTATTTTGGAATAATATTTTATCAAAGTTTTTTTAATATATTAAAATTTTTAATTTTTAATTCTTTATAAATTAACAATAATAGTAATACTTTTAAACAAATACAAATGTTTTTATTTTTTATTATATTTATTAATCATATTTTATTAAACTATTCACATGTAATTAAAAGTTAAATCTTGCTATTCAAATTTGATTAAACCATGTTTTAACGTTCTCAACTTCCTAATTGTTCTCATTTAAACCTCCCTATAGTAATATTAGGGTTATACTTGTTCGATTATTGATCTTGGTACCCAACTCTAAACAATTTACTCCCTCCGTACCATATTAATAGTTCATATTTCCTTTTTTGCTTGTCCCAAAATAATAGCCTACTTCTAAAAATAAATATCCCTTTTACCAAAATACCCCTCATTATTAGTTAAACTATCACATAATAAAATGCAACTACAACGAAATTAAATGCAACAAACGGGTAAGACTATCATTCAATTTAGTAATGTTATTGGTAATTAATGTTTTCTTAATTAGTGTGTTTTTTTGTATGTGGACAATAATTTTGGGACGGAAGGATTAATACCTAATATTATCTAAATAGCCACAATCAAAACATAATAACTACAGTTTTAAAACATTACCGACCTTAACAACCACAAACAAAACACAAAATCCAATATCTTACCCATGCAACACTTCAACACTTCAAACTCTATCTTGCTGGTACCTCCACCCCTGCTGAGCCTTGCATGTCCTTGAATTATGGCCCTTATTGTTACAGTTACCATATATCATACTTACAAACTTCCTAGTGAACTTCTCACTTTCACATTGACCTTGGTGTAGTCTCCCTTTCAGACTTTGGTTAACATTCTTCTCATATTCACTTTGTTTCATTTTCCTTTTTGGTCTTCCTGGCTGTTTGTGGTGGGGTGGGGGTAAGGGTTGTTGGACAACAGGACAACCACTCTTAGGTCACATGCTCCTTCCTTTTGAGAAGGTCCACTATGAAAGTGTACATGGCTTTCCATGATTCTAGCCAATACACCTTATGTACATAGGTGTATAGTTCTCATTCTCTCATCATTATCTTCCATTTCATTTATTGATACAATTGCATGCTTGCAGGGCATGCCTGTCAACTCCTATTCCTTACAGCTGTAATTCAACTGCCTCATGTCCACGACATGTTGATCATGTCATGGCCCTTTTACCTAGTATTTATTCACTACATTTCATCTTGCAGTGTACTGTGAAGCACTTGATATGCTAGCTTGTAATTGCCTTTTACCAGTAGGTGTGAGTGGACCTGTGCATTTCTTTATAACCTTCATCACATTACATACTCTTTTTCTAAGATATTCCCTTATGAACTCCAAACAAGTTATTATTGGTTTATCCCTCCCATTTATAAGCTTGCTATTCAAAAATTGTTCAACAACATATTTGATGTTTCCCACCCTGTTGTTTTATAGTACATATTGGTAAGTTGAATCATATGAATCATGTAACTATATAAAATTATAAAAATACGAAATTACCTGAGAAATGGCTTTTAGCCAGTGATGGGGAGGGATTTGCATAAGCCACTCATATGCATGTTTGTCATCGCAATTGAATTATCTCATCATTGTTTCAAAGTCTAGAATGGTTGTGTTTGTAGTACACTTCCACAAGTATTCCTTATACTCATTAGTCTTCCACTTTTTTCTTCATATTTATATAGATGTGTCTTAGAAAATACCTATGTTAAACACAAGGAAATAATTGTGCAACAACAGGTATGACACCCTATTTGAATGAAATAAAAGGCTAAATTAGTATGTAAGTATAACTTAGATAAGAAATTAATGGAAAAAATACCATATGTTTTTCACTGAATGTAACATCCCAAAAATTACAGAGAGATTTTTGTTAATAAAGTAGAATAACCAATTAAACCTTTGCTTCAAAAACCATTGAGTAACATTTGTTAGATTGAAATGATATATTATCAGAGTTAAGCTTACAAAACCGTGGGAACGAATATCTTTGATGAGTGTCTACAGTCCTGCTGAACTCTTCTCACGAACGACCTGTAAAAAAGTTTAATCCACAAATGTGATAACTCAAATTAAAATAAATATATAAATATATGGTATAAATATATTATTATAATTATGATTAAGGAATTAATTAGGAGTAAATAGAGAAATTATAGAATTTTAATTCCAAAATCCATCACGTGATTAGAGTCATAAATTTGGACTTTTAGGTTAACTAGAAAGGTTACAAACTTGGACATTATAAAAGACACAAGAAATAGAGTGGAATGCCAACAAAAATTGTGAAGAAAGGTTGAGAAATAAGGGAGAATTCGTTGAAGGAAGTTGTGAAGTTATTTTTCGTAGTGTGAACAATTGAGGTATGTCTCTCCAATTTAAGATAGAATTCGTTGTTTGAGTAAGATTAAATTCATGTTCTACATGTTTTGGTTCAACAAAATTGTCTATTTCTTGGCCAAAAAAATAAATGAATTTAGTGAAAGTTGAATTGATAAATTTTGTTACAAAATGATCGATAATTATCTTGTTTATTCTAATTATGTTACAAATAATGGAAATAAAGAATTAACTATTAAATGGAAGTATTCCAAAAAAGCAAACTTGAGCTTTAAAAAAATTGACAGAGAGTAATAGGGAATTTTGGGTGAAGAAGAAAGAAAATCGGATCTTTTGGGGTGGGTACAGTGGGTTTGTAAAGCCTTGAACATTTTTGTTTAGAGTGAAAAACGAAATTTTATAATGAGTCCTTGTATATTCACATGTTAGCTTTAGAGTACCTTCTTTCTTTTTAACTGATATCAAGGTTACAGATTCTACCCTAGAGTTTTAATGTCTTGTTGAGTTCTCTTTGGTTAAAAAGTTCATAAATATTTTCACATTTAGTCCTTACAGGACCAAACGCTTTTGTTATTTTCTCTAATGAAAATCAAATATATACAAAGCTGACTTTTAGTAAACTATTAGCTATTATTATTGTTATTAAAACCAACTTTTTGTGTAAGTTAAGTGCGTCTGAATATTTTTCCAAGTCTCTAGAAATACGGTTTTAGTCCTTGAAATTTTGATAAATTAATTTTTTACCTACCTAAAGGTAGTATCTTACTTTTGGTGAGTATTAGTTTAAAAATGGAATTTGCATTCTGGCAAAGTAATCAAATCAAATATTAAATATACACGTTAATGTTGCAAAATTTTGACAAATATTTTACGGCTTCATATTTTTAAATATGTTGATATGTCAAACATAGATATATTATTTCTACTAAAATAGTTATGAATGTGGTAGTTAATGTAATTACATAATTACAATTTTTTGGCCGAACGAGACACGTGTACAGTTGAACCAAAACAAACTCATAAGATTTATTCTAGGATCATTGTTGGTGTAATGTAGGGTAGAAATAATGTGAGGAGATTCGATTAACATCTATCGACAACGAGGTGAGTTTTTTTTCGTGTTTTGTGGTTGCTCGCACATAAGTGTTTACCATGCGTTTATTATGTGGTTTTTATTTATTTGTTGACAATATGTTTTATGATAAGTATGGTTATGTGCAAATGTTATTTTGGAATTGTTGACTACTATGTGTGTGTGTTTTTTTATTTGGTTGACATGTTTATTGGGAACGGCTGGGGTGTTTAATCGCCATGAGCATGACGGATGTGTGTGATCAGCGGGGATGAGAATTGAGATTTATACTCATTTCCTTGGATATTTAAAATACTTGAGTACAATGGATGATGAGTTGTCTCAAGGAGAAGGGAAATGAACCTCTGGTTCTTTCTCTGGACAATTAATCGTTCCCCTAAATTATGTCATCGGGTGATATATTAGTTGTATGATTTATTGAAGATATATGATAAAACTATTTGTTTTTTCTAAGTGATGGACATGTATGTGCAACACGAACTCACTAGACCCTAGGCTTACCCATTTAGAAACTTTAAATGTGTGCAACCCAGGAAACTATTTAAAAGTGGTAGTAAGAAGGCTAGGGAGAAGGATTGATCAACAAGACGAACAAGGAGTTCCGCAAAGACGTAACACCCGAAGCTCTTCGGTTGAAGACTATATTTTATTTTGCTTCCGCTGTAGTTTAGTCTATAAGTAAGTTCTTAATTGATCTTGGGAGATGTTGGAACGATTATTTGTTATATAATCTATATATGAAAATTGGGGTGTTATAACAAATGTAAGAATATAGCTTAGTGAGTTCACCAATATACCACATATTCGACCATACATGCAATGCATCAACATACAATCCTCGACTTTAGCATCGAGCAACCAAAACTCATATCCACATACATATATCATACATAACAAGCCCAACCCAAGAGTTCGTGGGCCTAGCCCAACTTATATAACACCCGCCGCCCAAACATATATAACGAGCCCCACCCAACGATACATAACGGGCCTCGCCTAAGGAGTAAACGGGTTGAACCCACAATCCACTGCCAAGAGCTAAATCATGGTCTTCCTTACACATGTCAAGTTTTAGATCTTGGTCTTTCATACAATTCATAAAGTCATATATAGTTAGGGATCAGATAGACAATCGTACAGAAGAACCACATGAGAGCGAATAATCAGACAGGAACATCACAATTACGCATTAAACTAAGAGTTCTCATGCTATCTAATTTAAACTACATAGAACCAAAGCTATCATTCCCATATAATCATGTAACATAAACACATACATACACAAGCATATGACATCCCCTTGGCAAACAGCCTTCCCTAGTTACCATGTCATTGATTACTTCTCAATTAAGTCATTCGTTGGTTAATCATACATAATCTTGATAACTGGCCTTCCCAAGTTACCCTAACAAAACATAACTCCTAACAATAGTATATAATCAACATGCAAGATCCTACTGGTCTAACATACCCTGACACCAAGTGTCTTACATTGCACATATATACTAGGGAGTTATTTTAGTCAACTATCATACTTGTACTCTTATAGTATCTCTATCATACCATGCAAATGATATACAATGGGATACATGGTATAGTGAAAAACTCACTTGATCTAAAGAACCGGAGAAGAATAACAACACTCTTACTGCTTGCAAGGATCAATTCCGCGAACTAGCTAACACCAAAACATATAAATCCTCAATCATCAACCCAATACCTCCAAGTTTGACCCAAAGTCAAACTTTTCAAAAGTCAACGGTCAACGGTCAACAAAATTCAACAATCAACCAAGTCAACCATCACCACGATATGGTGACCTCTTCGCCGTGTCGTGGGTATGCCTAAACAAAATAGCCACGAGGCTAAACCCCACCACGACATGGTGACCTCTCGGTCATGTCGAGGTAACTGTCAAAAGACATTTTTCTCATTAAGAGCTTGATCCTTACAGATCAAGGCTCATACATCGAGATCTGATTCTTCTTAATGACTTAGTGGATAATATTTCCAAATTTGTCCATTAGGACTTCACCACAAGAAAAAATCTTAAACCCTAAGTCTATAAAGTCCTTAATATCACCACAACTTGTGCATGGAACAAAGGGGGTCATGACTTAACACTTTTTCCATCAAATAAGGCCAAAAGATTGTCACTAAAAATGCCTAAGGTTCTGGAGTTGCCAAAAAATCCAAGAACATTCTTTCAAGGGACTTCAAAGCAAGAAATAAGAGAAGAGAATGATAAACGTGGAAGCTTTATATCTTCCCAAGCTCCATAATATGCATGAGATGCAAGATCTGAAGTGGATACACTCTTCCAACTAGCAAGCACACCTTATTCTTCTTTGAAAAATTCAAACCAAGGCTTCAAACTTCAAGAACACCAAGAATACAACAAGAATCACTGAAAGGGGGCTAAGGTTTTGTTTTGGAAGATTAGAGACTGAAGAGGATGCCCTAATCTTGGATTTAGAGGCTTTAAATATGGTAGAAACCCTAAAAATCATGAGCTTAGGCTGTAGCAGCCACCGCGTCGTGGCATCCCACTTGGCACGTGATGGTGTTTATCAGAACACATGATCCATTTATGTTATGCCACGTCGTGGGCTTCCATGCACCACGTCGTGGCATAGGGTTTTCTCCAAAAAAAACCTTATCTTTGGCCCTATTAAATCATTGACCGATCCATTATGGAAAATGGGTGTTACATTGATAAATGTGAAGTTTAAGTTAGAATTGTTGGGTTTTGTGTACTATAACACTCCTATGGTGCACATACAACCCTAATAGCTTTGGATCTAAGTTTTCTCTAGTTATACATGCAAAAAAATTATCCAAATCATAAAACCTATCTAGCATACAAATTTGGTACATAAATCATAAAACTAGTTGGAAGAATACCTCTTATTTATAGCTTGTAGTTGTTGGAATTTCAAGAGCTTAGCACCTCAGGTGTGATGCCTCAAACAAGTCACAAACACCATAAACAAATTGAGAATGATGAGAGAGGTTATGGAGCACACAAAATTGTCCATCTCTTAGAATAAACCACTCTTGGTCCGATTTTTGGCTTTAGTGGGTTACATATATAGTGTAGAATTCCAAGAGTTACATGTAACACTAATTCTTACACTTAGGCTTATGATCCATAACTTATTTGGAATAATAATTTATGGAATTTCACATAATCTTAGCCCATTACAAATTAATCATGGATCATTAGCCCAAAACATATGTCTCACTAATTTACATAGTTAGTCTCCGTTAATTTAATTAATCTCTTTTGATCACTCAATTAATTCCAAATTAATTCTTGATCAATACTAATTAAATAATATGATTTCTCGGTTAATATATTATACCTATAATATATTAATAAATCACAAGTAACCTCTTTCTCAAATATCCATCCTGTCAAATTGTTCTGGTGAAGGCAACCCGAAATGGACCATGCTACCCTCGGGTCAAGTACATACCAATTATAGTTATGGGCTTAGACGCCTAATCCAGCAGTCTCCCACTTGGATAAGTCTAATAACTAAAATTGCAGGTACAACTTCAAAACCCGACTAGCAATTGTAGCTCTCAAAAGCCGCTGTTGAACTCTGATCTTATCAGCAACGCATCCATTAGATAAGGGATCATATATTCCTCTATTTTAGATATCGTATGAGCTGAGACATGGATTATAATAATTATCTCTGTTCATGTGTTTTTTCCTGATTTCCAATTTATGACGACCGACTAATTAAACAAATCAAATCAGTCCAGGCTTGGCCAATGGCTTAGGGTTGTCATCACTAAATCATCGAGGGGCCCACAGATATCGCTTTTATCCCTCTTAGGTAAAAGGAACGGATAAACTTCGCCTCATATGCTTCCTCTATGTACTCATCAAATCACACACAATAATACGTTTTATAACACCAAGTTACTGGTGCGTTTTCATATCATCAATGTGCAACCGACTTGTGAGCTGCAACTCATATCTCTCTATTTCAAGAATATAAGATATTATCGTCTCACAATCACTCGTGATAAAATCCATGAAGTGATTCAGATTAGCGTAGGTTAAATCCAATACTCAAATCTTATTACAGGAATACTCATGAATACTGTAGCAAACTTGTGCTATGTCTAACACTTTAGACAATCTACAGACGGAACCATGACAATCTTGCCTCAATACCTACTTCCAAAGTATTATCGACTGTGGATGGTTTGAATAATCTTATTATTCGGGAAGTCAAAACATGCGAAGTGAAAAACAAGAATAATCGAATCCAATATGGTCTCAAAACTTTTGAATATAAATAAAACACCTTTTATTTAATCACCATATTGATTACACATTGTTCATTGTATGATGTTTCGATTAATCAACTTAATACTTGAATTAAAACAATAGGCATCCCATACTCCAAGCATGCACACTATGTTTACCTATGGTCCTTACTTTGTGAAATAGATCAATTGTAAACATTTCCATTGACACTCATTTCACAATTTCAAATCATTATCGTAACTATAAGAATACCACTTCCTTGCCACTTACTGTAATCTGTTAGATTCTAAGCTTATATGCAGTGATCCTTTTGTAACGACTATATACACAAGTCATAGAGACTTTTCCAAATACAAAACTTTCCATTGGAAATTGTTACAAGAAAATTCCATAGATACGATGTCTCATAATCACAGCACATTCCTTTGAACATTCTTCTTGCATAAAAGTTCCTAACTTACTCATAGATTCTTGATATCCAACTCCCATTATGGAAACTTTTCCATAATTCTCATATGACTATCCATTATTAATAGAATCCTATCTATTCAGAATTATATCAATATGGTCTATTCATTACTATACTCCTAATTGTCCACAAGTAACCAATCCTTGGTAAACATCAGATTGTCCTTGACAGTTGTTTAATAACTTTAGTCATATCCGGTTCTAGTCTTTTTTTCCCTCTTAATACCCTATACATTTGGAAAATTAGAACACGTGAATATTATAGCATATTCAATCGATCCTATATCTGAAGCATATGGGGCACGATTCATAATGTCTTACATAAAGACATGATACATGACCAATCTTTTTCTATAATATTTCCATATATAGAATTTCTAATGTTGAAATATTTCAACATGGTATTCATATATCCATGACTAAGTTTGATTAATACTTCAATCTAAACTTTTAGATTCGAAATAAAGTATAAGTATCTTCTTCCTTACTATAGCAAAACCATTTTTCAAACTCTGTTTCCTATAACTAGTATTGCTAACTGGAAAGACTTCACATAATAATAATCATGCTCCCACTAGCATGATAATTATATTCTTACTAGCATAACACTTATGTTCCCACTAACTTTGACATGTAATCAGAAATCAACTGGACTTCTAGAAATCAATACTTATTGACTTTCTTACCAAAGTTCAGCTTTATGATACGAGATGCTTCAATAAGCCTTTATGTAAGCTCATACACCTTTTATTAGAAAGCTCATATGTGTGTCTAAACTATTCAGAACTTACAACAATAAGTTCTGAATGTTCAAACTATTTTCCATTTCTCACAATTCGAACTATGAAGAGAGATGTCATATTCATAATCGAATTTGAGAATGCAATTAAGACAACTACTATCTCCTTAAAATCTACTTAGTGAAAACGTTTCCTGACAATCATTTTCATGAATTGGAGAGAAACCTTATGTCACTTAGATTTTATGGTGTATGCGTTCCTATCCATGTGAATTTTTTTATTCCCAACCATTATCATAAGACAAGGTCTATGACAAATTCAAACTCATATGGATTGAACTTGTTCAATCTTAACTTCTTGCCACTTGTCAGCACAAGGGCCTACCATGTCTTCCAAGTTGTTAAGAAGCTCATCCTTATTGATCAATGAACTTTCACTGATCAAGGTGCTTTACCTTATGCAGACAAATGAGAACTCATATAACTCACATGCATAGTCAACTTTAACTGGAATGAGCACAGAAACAAGAATATGCCAACACGATAAGTTACAAACCTCAAGTCGTGTGCTAGTGATTAACAATTTCTTTACTCTTGATTAGTTCTTGAAAGTTTTCAAGATCTTCAAGACTCCCACTGACCTCTTGACATATAAGATTCTCTGTCAAGAAAACATTCCTTGACAAACAAATATTCAAGAATTAGTGTGGTTTCTTATCAAGATTAACACTTCAATCAATTAGTCTTAGTTGGTCTTTGTCTTATCCAAAATATCACAACTACCAATTCCAAATGTGCAAGAGCAAGAAAACTTTTCTACTTCACATTTCATGATGTGTTATAAGCCTACTTAGGACATGTCACTCAAGACACAATCTTGGAGTATGACTCTAAGACTTGATTTTGGAACGAAGTATGATTTATCATCTTTATTTAACCATTTCAACAATTTTCGATTCCTCTTCTTATCTATGCAAGTGCACTAAGGTGTCCTTAGAGGGTCAATTATGACATGGTTCCATAATCAATAGGATTATCATAAAACATGATACTAGAGTACTCTCCTTTCCTTTCAGATTGGAGAAACTTTTATCTTTCTACCTAATTGATTATTCTTATTCGTTCTGCTGTACGTTGAAACCTTTTCAATGATTCAGAATCAGACTTAATCTTGTAAGCATAATCATATTCACTAAGCCTTTAGTAAATAATGATGATCAGACTTATCATTCTTTATGGTGGACCTGACCAGTGCACAACAAGGTGTACTAGATCCCCTAGTCCTTCACTTGACTCACATCTATATGTGAACAAGGGATTAGTCTTAATTTCCCAAAGATGAAGGTTCTCATTCATCATACAATACAAGTTGCATGATTTCAAGTTTCTTTCCAATTGAAACTTGGGTGATGAGAATCTTTCCATATTTGGTAAATTTAGACACTACTACAAACGAAATAATCAAATCCATATTGCTAAAAAGTAGAAACATACAAACATCAATTTTCACAAATGTCATTGCAAGGAAATATAAACAACATAAAATGAAAATTTTTCTTTATTTATAAAATGCAGAAAACCTTTCCTTACAATGCAAGTACATATGAAAACTATGTTTCTAAATATTACTAAGCAATCTATCATAACTCTTAAGCAGCAGCTCAAAATTCTTACCATCGAATCATGCGATTGAAATCCATCTCTTCACGGTCACACTCAGCATGCTCTTTCTTTAAGCTTCCTTTTTCTTCTTTGATCCTACAAAACATCAAAGTGTAATCTCATCACATCATGTATTAAGAATCTTCAAATAGGAACTTAATAGAGTTTGATATTGGACTTACCTGAAGCATAGTCATACATTTTGACTTTACAATCCTTATGGTCCTTCAGGTAGATACGGCAGCTTCGCATCCAATACCCCTTCTCTTGGCAATAAAAGCAAACAGACTCTTTTGGAATGGCACACAAGACAATCTCAGACTTAGTATTTCCCTTTCCATTAGGAAGACTTTTCTGGACTTCTAATGTTTACATTGTCAATGTCCTTGGAAGTTTGGGAAGTAGATCTTCCAATCACATTTGCTTTACCAGTACGCTAAATCATTGCAGATTCAGCAGTAATTAGCAAATAGGTAAGATCGATAAGGATCATGTCGCGGTCTGTCATATACTAATCTTTTATGAACTCACAATATGACTTAGGAAGTGGTTGAAGAACCAAGTCAACAACCAACTTCCTTGACACAATGACTCCTAACATTCCTAGCTTGTCAATATGTGACTTCATCTCCAAGACATGTGCATACACAGACCTTCCATCTTCATGTTCGCTTGTCAATAAGGCTTGAGTGGCCTTGAACTTTTCAAGTCGACGAACATGTGGGTCAGGGAGAATTATTGGAGGGGGTGGAGGAATTGAAGTATGATATTGTGGAATATCATCTTTATGTGGAAAGCTTTTTCCAACAGGATAAGTGTAACGACCCAATTTTTCAAAACAAAATTTTCATTTTTGATTAACCAAACACATCTCCATAAATCACGAAATCCAATTATACTGGTTTTCAAAACTCATATCAATTACAACTTTTATTTCAAAACATTAGAGTGTCCCATAAAACGCATGGGAGAGTGCACGCTGTGCCATCAAGGTTTGCCCTTGCCCTTGGGCTCGGATGTACCTGAAACAAATCCACAAACTGTAAGCTAATGCTTAGTGAGTCCCCCAGAGCATACCCCACACACAATCCACATAACACATATCATATTAGCTATAAAAGCTACATAAACCACATAATCCATGCATACTAACATATAAGGATGTCGTGCCCCCCCCCCCCCCCAGGGTCTTATACCTTCATGCCATGGGCTCCCCAACATGGTCTTTACCTAGGAATGCAATGGGATCCCCCACATGGTCTTATATCCAACTTCCATGGGCTCCCCCTGAGGTCTTCCATGCAATAACATACATAAACAACTAGCATATCATATATCACAGAAGTATCTATCATACTACATAACACATACATAAACATATAAGGATGTCGTGGGCTCCCCCAAGGTCTTATACCATCATGCCATAGGCACCCCCACACCGTCTTTACCTAGGAATGCCATGGGCTCCCCCACATGGTCTTATATCCAACTGCCACGGGCTCCCCCTGGTGTCTTCCATACAAATATCATATAATCACTAGCATACCACTTAGCATAAAGCTAACTATCATACCACATTGTAGGGTTTTGAGCATTCTAACACTCCTAAGGTGTACATGCAACCCTAGAAACCTTGGATCTATTTTTTATCTATGATACATGCAAATTTGTTTTCCAAGTTTCATATCCTATCTAGCATATATGGGGAACTTTTAAACATAAAAGTAAGCAAGAAAACATACCTTATAGTAGTTAGGATTCCTTTAAAACCTTGTGAGCCTAGCACCTTAAGTGTGATGCCTCAGATGTTGATGTGTGTGAACTCAACTAATTTTGAACCTACTTTTAATTATAAAATTAACACACAAAGGCAATGGACCTATCAATTGTGGTGTAGCTAAATAAGTAGGGTATCGAACTCAGGGAAAGGAAAATTTAAACTAATAACTAATATTATCTAAAAACAAGTAATAAAAGGAAAGGTTTTCTCTAGTTTTGCAAGACTAGAAAACTTAAATAAACTAACTAACTCGCAATTTAACTAACTAGCAGCTAAAATAGGTTATTACCACTAAATTCAATAATTAAGAGGAATTCTGTTTAGGTTTGACTCATTTGATCCCATGGACGATTTTATAGTGAATGTACGACCTATTGCAGTAGGTACTATATGGAGACGTTTGGTTTCCAAGTTGGTCATGAAAGGGGTTGGTAAAGAGATGTCCAAATATCTCAATGATTTTCAGTTCGGAGTCGAGGTGTTGGGTGGCGCTAAGGCCATTTCACATAGCGTGAATAGGTTGTTGACTGAGTGCCACGATGACAAATCTTTCTCCATGCTTACCCTGGACTTCTATAATGTCTTTAACCTTGTTGACAGATCTGCATTACTTCATGAGGTTATATTGAGGTGTCCCTCTATTTCCTTATGGGTAGAATTCCTATATGGTCAAGCAGCAAGGTTATATCTAGGCAACACACATATTAGGTCTTCTACTTGGGTTTAGCAAGGAGACCCCTTGGGACCACTTCTCTTTGCCATTGTGTTGCACCTGCTCTTGCATAAGATTAGAGACAATTTCAAGCTTCTTCTCCATGCATGGTACTTGGATGATGGCACACTTATCGTAGATTCGGAGGAGGTGGCCAAAGCATTGGACATCATTATGGTGATTGGCCCAAAATTGGGCATTCAGCTAAATATCAAGAAAACCGAGCTCTTTTGGCCCTCGTGTGATGGTAGGAAGTTACGGGAGGGGCTATTTCTGGCGGACATCGGGAGGCCTCCTTTGGGGGTGAAACTTCTTGGGGGAGCTGTTAGTAGAGATGCTAGTTTCATTCGCAGCTCCTTCTTCTTCGGTCTTGTATGGGTATTGCTAAGCTTTTCTTTGGGTTGAGGACATGCCAACCTGTTCACATGGAGGAGGCGGCAATATTCTTTGACAATGGATTGCGCGGGGCGATTGAGGACATTGTGGTTTGTGGGGGCCCTTTCTTTGGTGACATACAATGGCGAATTGCTTCCTTACCCATTAGGTTTGGGGGTTTGGGTTTATACTCGGCAGTAGAGGCTACCTCCTATGCTTTTGTTGCCTCAAGGGCCCAATCTTGGGTATTGCAAGACCACATCTTACGGGATAGCGGTATACATGGTATGGATTATGATTATGATTGTGCCTTGGCATCCCTTCGCAACAAGCTTCTAGATTTTGACCTTAACAATTTTACTATTAAAGAAACCCCCCCTAAATCCCAGAATACACTGGTGAGTGCCCTTTTTCGTAAAATTGTCCAAGATATGGAAGTGCATCTCGACATGACGGCTCGGCAGAAAGCGGTTTTCCAGTGCTTATGTACACCACATGCTCAAGATTTTCTTCTGGCTATCCCTATAGATGGGCTTGGCCAACACATGTATCCCGTGGAGTATCGTACTATTCTCAAATATCGACTCATGATTCTCATATTCCCAGCTGATGAGATATGTCCTGTGTGTCGCAAGGCATGTTTGGACTCTTTTGGAGAGCATGCAGTTCATTGTAAAGAACTCCCGGGGTTCAAATACAGGCACGATATGGTTAGGGATGTTTTGTTTGACATATTTAAGCATGCCGGGGTTTCCGCTAAGAAAGAGGCACCTGTTAATTTCTTGACTGACCCGACAAAAGGAAGGTCAACCCTCAGACCGGCTGACATTTTGATTTTTGGATGGGTCGGAGGGAAACACGCATGTGTGGATCTTACAGAAGTATCCCCTCTCGTGGGCCTGAGGGTTGGGGGTTTCACGGTGGGACATGCTGCTTTAAAAGCAGCTATAGGCAGAGTCACTAAACATGAGAGATCGTGCATGAAAATCAACACATGTTCATACCATTTGCATTTGATACGTTTGATTTCCTCGCACCGGATACGGTAGAGCTTCTTAAAAGAGTACAACAAATCATGTATAGTAATGTTATATCCCCTAGATCTTCGGATGTAGTCTTTAAAATAATTAGCTTTACCATTCAAAAAGGCTGAGCAGCACAGCTTGTTGCCCGTTCGCCATTTCACTCATTGTACGATGACAATTAAAATATATGATTAAGTTGTTCGATATTAAAAAATTTGACAAAAAAAATCTTTATTGGTTACCGATTGAGGAGATTAGGTTCACATTCGTTATTACTAATCCTTAGAAAACACATTAATTCAAGCAATGACCAGTTGTCTAAATTAATTAATTTCCTAGATATTGATTCGGGTTAAGTAAGACTTGTAGTAGTTAAGTAAGTTGGTCATTCCATTAACCTCTTGCTTATAGTTCGTCATACAAACTCACACATTAACTTACCTATGTTCTAGTTAATTTTAGTTTCATGTTCGTTATTCCTAGACATACAACTATGTGGTCACGTAAATCATATGAAATTAATAACTAAGAGATGTTCATACAACTTAATTACTGATTTATTAACAGAAGAATAGTTATTATTAACATATAAGGTTCTTTAACAAGCTTAACAAAACATAATCACCAATTAAAATTAATCCAAACCATAAAATCAATCCATGTTCACAAAATCATCTACCCTAAACAGAAGAATAAGGGTTTAGTTCATAATTGCAGTAAACTTAAGCTCAAAAACGAATTTAAAGAGTTTAAACATGATTCAAATCAAAAGATTACTAAGAATAAACTAAAGTTGCCTTAATTCTCTCCAAGATTGAATGTAGGGTTGATTCCTATGCTTCTCACGACCTAACAACACCTTCAATCATAATTTGGCATCCTAGGGTTCCAAAGAAGTCTCTAATTTTGATCTCCAAGTCCCTATTTATAGTATTCTGGAAATAGAGGTGACTCGTCGAGTCCAGTGCCTGACTCAACGAGTCCGTCACTTAAAATCCGTGTACGGCAAGGACTCCTATAGGATCGCGAATCTTTGACACGACTCGTCAAGTAGCCGTCCCTACTCGCCAAGTCCTTCTTGTTTTTGGCATATTTCTTCTTTGTTCCGTTCCCGAGCTTTCAATTGTATCTCCTGCTTCCTTTTAATTCCGAGCTTCTCTTTTGGACTGAAAATATAATTTGAACAATATTAAGTATCTTTTGTCCATAAATTGATATAAAATCAATAATAATTAATAAGATAACAAATGATTTTTATGAATAAATAAGCTCATATCAAAATACCCCACACTTGACTTTTGCTTGCCCCCAAGCAAAACTGAATTTTAGCACACTGATATCATATAAGACAATCCTAATCTAACGCAGCCATTATGTCAAGACCGTAATGCATGCATTTGTGTCTAAAGTTTTTCCTAAGGAGCACCCTCAATTCTAAATACTAACTGTGACATCCCCTAATTTCTCAGCCAGAAAAGACCGATTTAATTTATGCTTTTTAAAATAAAATCAGAGAAATCTTTTTAAAAGATGTTGCGGAATTGGTCCACAAAACAACATATGATAAAAGTTTATCAAAACCCTTCATTAAGAAGGTATATATTTTCCATATATATCAAAACCTCGAGATGTCATGTTTCGATACAGATCAAAAGCATAAACAAGACATTATAAGCCTTTCAACAGTTATTTACAACTACTGACCTATAATCCAAAAATCTCTCGTCGTCCTCCGACTATGCTCAGGGTCCACTACCTGTAACATAAAAAGCTGAGTGGGTCAGTCTTGGGAGCCTGGTGAGCATATAGGGTTTTCAACCCACAATAATAATAAACTTTATTAAGTTCATCAATCAACAATAACCCTGATTACCCGTTCTCGTTATCCTCACTTTACGTCCCTAAACACTTTTCACAAGGGACCTAGTCCAAAGAATATCATCGGGATGGACACTACTACTAAGGGGTTTCCTCAGCCATACATGTCCTAAAGGCAACCATGAGGGGGATGGAGTACAACGAATGAACACCCAAGTTCATTAACACGTACAGGTTGCAGAACTGCTAATGTTTCCTACTGGACCATCTAGAAAGTTCGTGGTCGTCATCCAAACTCCGCTAGATGACTTGATCCCAAAACACATCGAGGCCTCTCATCACTTTTATTTTATCACACATCACTATCTACCCATGTTCTACCCAACATATTTGTAGATAAAAATACATATACAGTTTAAAACTTGTATAAAACATCAACTTAATAGTCACCTCAAATAAACAATTAATATATTTACACATAACACGTATTATAAGGTAAATACTTCATATTTATGTGTAAAATGAAAGTGACTATACACTCACATGATTTGATGATAATCGGGCAGCAATTCGTTTCCTAAAACGATCGTTTCTAATAAAACCGGGAGTTTTATTGAGAAACCGGGCTCTGCAAAGGTCGGGCTTCGAAACCGAAAAGATAAATTTTTCGGGCTTCTCGGGCACTTCGTGGTGTGTTCCGGGCTTTGGAATAAGTACCAAGGCTTCGGGGGATGTGAAAATAGCTAAAATAGTGAAAAGGGGGTTAAAAGTGGCAATTTCAAAATTCTAGCCGGGAGGGTTCGCACCCTCCTATTTATAGGAGCGAGCTTCTGATCGGACGGCTGAGAAGCTTCCAGGTGGCGAAGATCCAAAGGCTCGCAGGGGAGGGCTCGCACGTGGGCTACGCGTGCGAAGGCTTGTTGTCCTCTCCTGATTGTACAGAAGTCTACTGGTCCGAAGTCGGCTTGGTGGTGGGGTCCGCAAGCGAGGGTGCGCAGGTGGCAACACGTGCGAAGGCCTCGGTGGCAGTTGCTGATTGGACCGCGGAGAAGTGACCCATGTGCGAGGCTCGGACACGAGGAATGGAACACAGGTCGGATCCTCACTGGACCACTTCGGATAAGGCCACGTGCTCGGATGACTCAGCAGCTCGGATGACTCAGCAGGACATGTGGCACATGCGAGGCGAAGGTGACGTGGCAACTCGTGACTATGTAAATTTTCTCGATTTTCGCGCCAAAACTTCTAAAATCCATAACTTTCGTATACGAGCTCCGTTTTTGACGTTCTTTATATGCACGCATAGCTAAAATTACGCTCTACAACTTCCGTTTAGACTTCGTCAGCTAACTTTGAATTTAATTTTTATATTATTACTTTTAACCGACCGGGACAGGAAATCCGTTAAAAATTAATAACTTCTTCATTTGACATTCGTTTTCGTTAGACTTTTTACCGTTGTGCTACTAATAACAATACCTTCGATTCTCATTTAGGTTGTGTCGGCTAAAAATCGCTCGATCTAAAATTCGAGTTTTTTAGCTGTCTACTGCTAAGCTGAAACTTCGAAAAACCATAACTTCCTCATACGAAGTCAGATTTGGGCGTTCGTTTTATCGAACTTCTCGGTTTAACGAATACTACAACTTTCGTTTAGATTACTAAGGCTAAAAAGTAGTTTATCAAAAACTCACTTTTTACGACATTCAGTGTTGTGTCGGTTTTGTCGCGAAACTTCGACAGATCATAACTTCTTCGTTATAACTCGGATTTTGGTATTCTTTATATCCCCGAAATCCTTGTTTCGACCACTACAACTTTATGTAAAGATATAGGGCTTATCTCACTCTTTAATTTTGATGCTTATTTTTATTCTTAATTAATTAAGCCCTAATAATTAAGCATAAAACACATAATTCACATAATATTCACATAATTCCTTTTCATTTCTTCAAAATGAGTTACAAAGGTTAACCTAGAATATCACCTCAATATAAATGCCTAGGCTAGAACCACGAGTGTTACAATTCTCTCCCCCTTAGGATGATTCCGTCCCCGAAATCATATATCACCAAACAAATGCGGGTAGCGACTCATCATGTCACTCTTCGTTTCCCAAGTGAGATTTGGTCCATTCGTATGTTTCTAGAGCACAAGCACTAAATCAACCATCTTGCGTCACAACTTCATAGTCTTACGGTCAATGATTCCCTCAGGTTCTTCGATTAACCTCTTGTTTTCATTCAACCTTAACTCAGAAATCGGAAGTATGTCGGGCACATCTCCCGTGAACTTTCTCAAATAACACACGTGAAAGGTGTTATGAATACCCTCCAGTTCTTCAGGTAACTCTAGCTTGTAAGCTTGATTCCCGATCTTTTGAAGAACTTTGAACGGTCCAATAAAACTTGGACTCAACTTTCCTCATTTCCCAAATCTTATAAGTCCCTTCCACGGCGAGACTTTAAGTAAAACCGAATCTCCAACTTCAAAGGTTATCGGTTGTCTTTTCTTGTCAACATAACTCTTTTGTCGATCTTGAGCAGCTAAAATCCTTTCCCTTATCACTTTCAACTTTTCAGCAGTTTGATGGACTATTTCAGGTCCCATAAACTGCTTTTCCTCAGCTTCCAGCCAACATGACGGCATTCAATACTTTTCCCCATACAAAGCGTGATAAGGTGCCATCTTGATGCTTGAGTGGAAACTATTACCCTAGAAAAATTCTACTAAAGGTAAATCTTCATCCCAGTTACCTTGGAATTCCAGGGTACATGCTCTCAGCATATCCTTCAATGTTTGAATCGTTTATTCACTCTGACCATCGGTTTGTAGATGGTAAGCTGTATCCAAACACAACTTGGTACCCAATTCCTCTTACAGACTCCTCCAACACCTTGAGGTAAAACGATTGTCACGATCGGATACAATCGTTAACGGAACACCATGTAACCTCACAATTTCCTTTACATAATAATTTCGCAAGTTTATCCATAGACCATTTCTCGTTAGCGGCCATGAAATGCGCATTCTTAGTGAAGCGATCAACGACCACCCAAATCATGTCGTGACCGTTCCTTGTTCTAGGCAGTTTAGTCACAAAATCCATAATGATATCTTTCCATTTACCCATGGGTACAGGTAAAGGTTCTAAACTCCCATACGTTTTTTGATGTTGTGCCTTAACCCTAGCACAAGTTACACACTCAGCCACATACTTAGCAACATCGAGCTTCATCGTCGGCCACTAGTAATAGGGTTTTAGGTCCCTATACATTTTCGTACTGTCGGGATGAACCGAGTACATGGTCTTGTGAGCTTCTTCCATCAGAAGATCTCTTACTCATCCCGTCTTAGGTACCCAAATCCTATCTTTGAATACCTTCAATCCCTGACCGTTTATATCAAACACCAACGTTTTACTCAAACGTTCCTCCTTCCGGTCATTTTTCTCTAAAGCTTCCTCTTGAGCTTTCTTTATACTTTCCACAATTGTAGAGAAAACTTCAATTCTCAACGCCCTTGGCCTTTTCTTTTCGAGGTTCACCTTCCGACTGAGAGCATCAACATCAACATTTGCTTTACCGGGGTGGTAAAGTATCTCACAGTCGTAGTCCTTGAGTAACTCTAGCCAGCGTCGTTGCCTCATGTTCAATTCCTTCTGATTAAAGAGATATTGGAGACGCTTATGATCAGTGAAAAGTTTACACTTTGTGCCATAAAGATAATGCCTCCATATCTTTAGGGCGAATACTACCGTTGCCAACTCCAAATCGTGAGTGTGGTAGTTCTTTTCATGCTCTTTCAATTTCCTCGATGCATACGTTATCACCTTATCCCTTTGGGTCAGAACACATCCTAACCCAACTCCAGAGGCATCACTATAAACTGTGAAGTCATCAACTCCTTCAGGTAACGAAAGAATCGGTGCTTCACCCAACTTCTTCTTTAACTTCTCAAAGCTTCCTATGCTTCTCATTCCAAGTATAGACAACTCCTTTGTGGGTCAAAGCTGTCAATGGAGTCGCAATCGAAGAAAAGCATTAGATAAATCAGTGATAATATCCAGCTAATCCTAAAAAGCTTCAGATCTCCATAGGACTTTCAATCGTAACCTTCGATTTACAAAATAAATCCTTATTGAGGACTCCTTCTTTTTCTTGTAATAAGTACTTTCGTTCATTTATTGTAACAGACCGATGGGTCATGTTCTAATGATCTCTCATTGTATACTGCACTACTTAGACTCGGATCTCCTAGGAACAATTTTCGGAACAAACTACACCTTCCTTCATGTTCTAATGTGATATAATCACAATTCAACATGTATCATTCCTAAATATCAACTTCTTTAACAATGAGTGTGATACTTCTGTTGATCGCTTTAATCATCTTTCACCTCAATCTTCCGGCTTAAGTCAAATGCTACATCGAACTTGGTTCTCTGAACCACGTAACATACTCATCTTAGTCGGACTCGATTCAATATGACCTCTAAGGTCGGAATAACAATCATCTTCTTAGTCATTACCGAAACGATGGTAACGACAGACTAGAATAAAATGGAATCAAATAATAGCTCCTTGGTAACCTTGTGACTTTCCCTGATCCAAGTACGAGTCATGTGCTTCCAGTAGTATAGGCCTCTACTACCATTCGCACCTACTCATACTCGTCCCAAGTATTGTCTCGCAGTTCTCCAAATCGCCATACAAGAATTTCACATAGCCATTCAATTCATCATATGACAAAACCAGGGTTTATATTATTTCCTTGAAACGATTACACAAAGGTTCAAGTTACCCCATACTATGCCTCTAATAGGCTAAACCACTTGTTACTATTCACATTACTACTTTATAACTTGATCTTCTTCTTTTGCAGCCTCAAGTGTCATCTGAAAGGCTCTCGCCTTCGGCTTTAGTGGTAGATTGGGCTTTGCAGCATCCTTCCTCTTCAGACAGTCTTTAAAAACATGCCCTTCATCATGGCACTCAAAACATACCCTTTTGTCGGACGGACACACGTTGGCATAATGCCCAGTCTTTCCACATTTGAAGCAAGTCACCTCCTCACTACATTTCCCTGAGTGCTTTTTCTTGCACTTCTCACACCACTTCATTTCACCTCCTCCTCCAAACTTCTTAAACTTAGAAAATTTGCTTTTCTTGCTGGAACCTGAAGTTCCTTCAAATTTTCTCTTCTCACCAACTTCTGCCCTCTCCAAACCCTTCTCTCTGATCTGAACCTCAATGTTCTTAGCAGCCCAGATGGCAGCTTTCAAAGTGGTTGCTTGCTTAACCATCAGACCAAAGTCCGCTGGTAATCCGAGGGCAAAATTGTTGACCTTAGAGAGTTCAGTTGGAACTAGATGAGGAACAAGCTTCATCTTTTCCGTAAAACTAGCAGGGTATTCAGTAACGCTCATCTTTCCCTTCTTTAAATTCTGGAACTCATTGTTGATTTCAAGAAGATCCTGCTCAGAGCAGTATTGCAGTTTCAGTGTAGTACAAAGTCTTCCCAAGACATCTTACTAGCTTTTCCCTTGGGCATCGAATTAGCTAGTAACTTCCATCAGTTCAACACACCAGAATTTAACAGAAGAATTGCAAGTGCGGTCTTTTGTTTGTTACTGCACTCACAGCTTTCAAACATCATCTCCATTTCGGAGATCCAATTCATGACTTCCACCGGTGTCGAACTTCTAGATAGACACGGCGGTTTAGATGCCATGAAATCTTTGTATTTTCACCCGCGTCCATCAACTCCTCCATCCTGGTTGTCTTGTCTAACTATCGGTGGGTTGGCTTGACCAAGAGTCCCACTATAGTTCCCTCCTACTGATTGCCTTTCATTCAATACGGGCTGTTCAACATTCATCGTAGTCTCTTCCCTATGCTGTTGTAGTAATCGCCTTGTCTCCTCCATCTGGCGATCTAACATCATCTACATCATTGGTTGTACCCCAACCATCATCATTGGCTCAGGTGCAGCTCCTACAACAGGTACTTGCTCAACTACTTGAGGTTGAGGCTGTTGATCCCTGTTTCCATTTGCATTTGCAAATCCACTACGTGTTCTCGCCATTACAATCTATATACCATATAAGGCGAATTTAGGTCTTTACCCTCGATAGGTATTTAAATTCCCTTATCACTCCGAAACGTTTACATGTTAGTTCTAATCTCGTAATCGTACGGTTAGAATCCTACACACATAAGGTTTCTAGATCCGGTCGGCAACAGACCATAGATCCGAATTAACAAATGATGGCATATATGGAAAACATATAACATTTAGCACATAAGGGCATTTTAGGCATCTTTCCTAAAATAAACTAGTGCTCGTGTCTAAAATATGGTAGACACTCATCTCACAATCATCACTTAGCATTCTAAGTTTAAGTCTAGAAATCGTAGGATATTTCTTAGTTCGCTTAAACTAATGCTCTGATACCAACTGTGACATCCCCTAATTTCTCGGCTAGAAAAGACCAATTTAATTTATGCTTTTTAAAATAAAATCAGAGAAATCTTTTTAAAAGACGTTGCAGAATTGCTCCCCAAACAACATATGATAAAAGTTTATCAAAACCCTTCATTAAGAAGGTATATATTTTCTATATATATCAAAACCTCGGGATGTCATGTTCCGATACAGATCAAAAGCATAAACAAGACATTATAAGCCTTTCAACAGTTATTTACAATTACTGGCCTATAATCCAATAATCTCTCTTCGTCCTCCAACTATGCTCGGGGTCCACTACCTGTAACATAAAAAGTTGAGTGGGTCAGGCTTGGGAGCCTGGTGAGCATATAGGGTTTTCAACCCATAATAATAATAAACTTTATTAAGTTCACCAATCAACAATAACCCTGATTACCCATTCCTATTATCCTCACTTTACGTCCCTAAACACTTTTCACAAGGGACCTAGCCTAAAGAATATCATCGGGATGGACACTAATACTAAGGGGTTTCCTCATCCATACATGTCCTAAAGGCAACCATGAGGGGGATGGAGTACAACGAATGAACACCCAAGTTCATTAACACCTACAGGTTGCGGACCTGCTAATGTTTCCCACAGGACCGTCTAGAAAGTCTATGATCGTCATCCAAAGTCCGCTAGATGACTTGATCTCAAAACACATCGAGGCCTCTCATTACTTTTATTTTATCACACATCACTATCTACCCAACATATTTGTAGATAAAAATACATATACAGTTTAAAACTTGTATAAAACATCTACTCAATAGTCACCTCAAATAAACAATTAATATATTTACACATAGCACATATTATAAGGTAAATACTTCATATTTATGTGTAAAATGAAAGTGACTATACACTCACATGATTTGATGATAATCGGGCAGCAGTTCGTTTCCTAAAATGATCGTTTCTAATAAAACCGGGAGTTTTATTGAGAAACTGGGCTCTGCAAAGGTCGGGCTTCGAAACCGAAAAGATAAATTTTTCGGTCTTCTCGGGCACTTCGTGGAGTGTTCCGGGCTTTGGAATAAGTATCGGGGCTTCGGGGGATGTGAAAATAGCCAAAATAGTGAAAAAGGGGATAAAGTGGCAATTTCTAAATTCTAGCTGGGAGGGTTCGCACCCTCCTATTTATAGGAGCGAGCTTTTGATCGGACGGTTAAGAAGCTACCAGGTGGCGAAGATCTGAATGCTCGCAGGGGAGGGCTCGCACGTGGGCTGCGCGTGCGAAGGCTTGTTGTCCTCTCCTGATTGGACCGAAGTCGGCTTGGTGGTGGGGCCCGCAGGCGAGGGTGCGCAGGTGGTAGCACGTGCGAAGGCCTCGGTGGCAGTTGCTGATTGGACCGCTGAGAAGTGACCCATGTGCGAGGCCCGGACACGAGGAATGGAACACGCGTCGGATCCTCACTGGACCACTTTGGATAAGGCCACGTGCTCGGATGACTCAGCAGCTCGGATGACTCAGCAGCTCGGATGACTCAGCAGGACACGTGGCACATGCGAGGCGAGGGTGACGTGGCAACTCGTGACTATGCGAATTTTCTCGATTTTCGCGCCAAAATTTCTAAAATCCATAACTTTCGCATACGGGCTCCGTTTTGACGTTCTTTATATGCACGCATAGCTAAAATTACCCTCTACAACTTCCGTTTAGACTTTGTCGGCTAATTTTGACTTTAATTTTTATATTAATTTTTTTAACAGACCAGGACAGGAAATCCGTAAAAAATTCATAACTTCTACATTCGACATTCGTTTTCGTCAGACTTTTTACCGTTGTGCTACTAATAACGAGACCTTCGATTCTCGTTTAGGTTTTGTCGGCTAAAAATCGCTCGATCTAAAATTCGAGTTTTTTAGCTGTCTACTGCTAAGCTGAAACTTCGAAAAATCATAACTTCCTCATACGAAGTCAGATTTGGGCGTTCTTTTTATCGAAATTCTCAGTTTAACGAATATTACGACTTTCATTTAGATTACTAAGGCTAAAAAGTAGTTTATCAAAAACTCACTTTTTACGACATTCAGCACCGTTCCGGTTTTGTCGTGAAACTTCGACAGATCATAACTTCTTCGTTATAACTCAGATTTTGGTATTCTTTATATCCCTGAAATCCTTGTTTCGACCACTACAACTTTATGTAAAGATATTGGGCTTATCTCATACTTTAATTTTGACGCTTATTTTTATTCCTAATTAATTAAGCCCTAATAATTAAGCATAAAACACATAATTCATATAATATTCACATAATTCCTTTTCTTTTATTCAAAATGAGTTACAAAGGTTAACCTAGACTATCACCTCAATATAAATGCCTAGGCTAGAAACACGAGTTTTACACTAACAATCGTCATAAACACTCGCTCACTTCTTTCAAACAATGCTCATTTTATGCATCCCTCCGAATCCATCAGCAGAAAACCTCCTAACCTCAAGGTATTTTTGGTTGAGCAACCCAAGCATACATAAACTAGAAAATTACAATTCTCGATACCCTCATACAACTTTTTGGAATTCTTCACTCTTGATAATTTGACTTTAATTTCCTTGAATTCACCGTCTTTTGATTTTTCGGTATCTTCAACTTTTGAACTTCTGTAGAATTTTCATCTTTTGATCTTTACTTTGATTGCTCCAAAATTCTTCAAACTTTTCTTGCAATTCTCTTTTTTTTTCACATGTAACTCACTTTTTTTCCACTCAAAACCCTACATGCATAAGCAGGGGCGCTCAACTTCAACCTTTATTGGTTAAAGATAATAATTTTCCTGGATACATTTCAAGTACACGATGCTAAATATTTTGCATCCCTCAAACTAAGCGAGGTTGTGTTTTTGTCCCATGATTTCACTAGAATAAAGGAGGCCACAAATGCACTATAACGTATATTGGCTCAACTAAAAATTTAGGTCTTCAAAGAATCATCAAACACAATACTAGCATGAACCCTAATTGCTTTTACCAAAAATTTCTAATTTAGCCCTAGCAATTTTAATGCAAAAATTTCAAAAATTTCAAAATTTAACAAAAATTTTAACTAATGTAACCAACCCCCTACCCCACACTTAATTTATGCAATGTCCCCATTGCATATTATGCATGATAAAGAACAATAAAGTAAAGAGGGAATTGGAACAAACTCCCCTGAGATAGTACTTGCTAGGTTGATTTTCTTCTTTGAAAGCTCCATCTTCAACTGAATTTAAACATGGGAATAGCTCGTCCATGTTTTGGGTGTCAAATCTTGTCTGGTTAGCTCCAAATATGCAGGAAAGATTCTCGTAAATTTTCAAGAATTGATCTCAAAGAAAATCCAGTCAAGTGGTATACAAAATGTCATCAAATCAGCAGCTTTAGAGGTGTAATGTTGAACGACTCGTCGAGTACTAGCGTGAAAAAGGCAAAAATTGTGAAATCATACTGGAACTCATCGAGTCTGGCATATGCACTCGGCGAGTCCATCGTTGGGTGTCAAAAATAGATTCTACTATAAATCCAGCTCTTGGTATACTTCAAAAATATATTCTTCTGTTCTTCAGTAATTATTCACTCCTTAACCTCTCTATAACCGGACTCGATACTTAGACTCAATATTTCACCCTCTCTCATCAAGACTTGACTCTTTATTTTTCTCTCATTCTCTAGACCCCTTGCAAGCATTCCATAACTCAAATTCTAAAAAAAAAACAAAACAAATATGAAATAATTCAAATCCTACATAAATGTTTAAACACACCAAGCAAACAAAATAGAAATTGTCTTAAAACAACCAAACATATAAAAGGATAAAAATTCAATCTTCAACTTCTGTGTCTTCTTCCGCATCTTCCTCCCTAACTCCACTTCCACCAGCGACATGTCTGTGTGCATTCATCCTCTCCTCCCAAGTTAGTATATAAGGAAATTGACCCCCATCCACATGTTGGATGTTGAAGTGGTTAAACATTTGGATGTAGGACCGGTTGGAAAAATTCACACCTCTTGCCAAATAATATTGATATTGTCTTCCTTCAACGTTAAACCACTCCGGGGGTATTTCATCTTCCACCGGAATAACTGGTGAATCAGGAGGTGCTTTCCCGCGTCTTTGCCTCACTCTCCTACCCGAATCCTCGGGTCCAATCACGGCATCATCATGTGGAATAGCATAGTGTCCCCCTCCATAATCCTCAATTATTCTAGCCCTTCGAAAAAGAATAGGATTAAAGGGAGGGTTTGGGACCATTGTCATCAAGTTCCATGTTCCCCGTTCCATCAACCCAAATGACTTGGCTAGGCGAGTCACGAACATCCCTTCATTTATCTTTGAAGTTTTGCGATCCTTCACCGCCCCGTCTGCTAAGTAAGATGCCATGCAGTAAGGAAGATTGCAGAAAATATTCGAAGTAATAATACTCCACAAGTAGAAAACATCAAGATTTCGAACCTTGTCATCATCTTTCTGCATGTTTATTGTGTTTGCAATAAGGCGGTGGATCAATCTATGGGTTGGTGATCTTATACTCCCCTCTTGAGCGGATTTAGGGATATATAGTTTGTTACCAATGGTATTCCACCAAGTGGAACCCACAACACCTTCTGGGAACCCCTTGTGACATTGCTCAAGAAAGGTGCCAAAATCTGCAGTGGTGACCAATTGTTGGTCATAAATACCAAGTCTGCAAGCCAATTCGACCATACTGCATTGACAGAATTCACCACCAAGGCAAAAAGTGACCACTCCGGGGTTATAGTAGTCTTCCCCTCCACGAAAACTGATAATTGAAAAAAACTCCCAACATAGCTCCATAAACACTGGCTCTTGTATGCGGAATAGCCGGCTCCAACCATCACATGTAATAGACACCCCATCACACATGTATAGTTTGACAAGGTACGGGGATAACTCCTCTTCATAACGAACTCTCCCAAGACATTCCCAATCAATCATATTCGGGACACAAATCTCCTTCTTCTTAAATTCAACAAGCTTCTTCTTCCATCTTTTCATTGTAGACTCCGACTCAATTCTTGGAAAATTTAACCAAGGATGGTTTCCTTGGTTACCCCTAGAACTTTGTCCACCTCTTGGAAACATTTTCTGCACAATAGTAAAGACATACAACCAGAAAACATGTAAACGTTAAAATTAAATTTTTGGGACTACCTCAGGGGCTGACTCATCGAGTCCATGAACAGACTCGGCGAGTCGTATGAACTGCTCGAGTCGCAATTCCAAATCTGGACAAATCATCCATCAAAACTCATAATTTCTTCCAGGGGTTTGTCTCGGAGTGCATACTAAATATAAATAACCAACCAATTCCATTTATAACATCCTAATTAGACAAAGGTTAAAAACCCTAGAAGTCTATTGTAGTCAAAATCGGAGTTGCAACCAAAATTGGTCCATTATTCTGCCGAATTCGAAGTTATGAAGATTAATAACAAAAGAAATTCATACCTTTTTAGTAGAAAGTGGAAGAAATCAAAGAAGATATGATGATGCTTGAGAGAAATATTCCGGCACGTCGAGTAAGGGCGAGGTGGCCGGTTGAAGTGAAAATGTTTTTCAATTAGGTTAAAAACCCTAATTTTATAGAAATGTATTTTTTTTTTCAGTAAATCGAACTGACTCGTCGAGTCAGGGTATGGACTCGGCAAGTCGTGTCGCGAATTCTATCCATCTCTGCGTAAGGACTCGTCGAGTCTGCGTGTAGACTCGCCGAGTTTATTAATATGTGCAAAATACTTCTTAAAACTTTCTTTATTTAATAATCACACCACCCCACACTTAGGCCTTCATTACCCTCAAGCACTCATTTATGGATAAAAATGAAGATTGAAATAGGAAAATTCTATATAAAACCTAAAAAAAAAACTAAAACTAAAACAGAAAAAGAAAAGCAAACTCTTTTGACGAGTTGCCTCCCGCTAAGCGCTTCTTTTTGAGGATTCGTTAGCTGGACTCCATCTTGCTTACGTTGCTGCTGCTTCCTCAATGTGGCTCTCCTTCTTCAACCTTTGTACTTTTTATTTCATCTTGTAAAGATGGATTTTCCTTTTATAAGCCTTCCTCAAGTCTTCCATTCTCTTTTTCGCAGCACTCTCTTTAGCTTTACGCTTCACCCTTTTACCATGCTTGTTCCTCCCCATTCCTTCCTTGCTTGTCTTTTTGTTCATTAAAGGATCCGGTGTTATGAAAGTAAATACTTCGAACATAGTAGAGACAATGGCACGAGGCTTGGTCCTTTTTCTTTTGGTCAAAACTTCTTCTTGATCTAGCATTGGTGCTTCAATTGAAAAGTGGTAGGTGTCATTATTACAAGCTTCTAGATCTCCTTCATCTTCTAATGTTACTTTATTCTTCTTTTGGACAACCTCACCACCTCCAATGATTGTTTCAAGAAGTGCCAAATGTGCATTCCCAAAATTGACAATATCTTTCATAACCTCGTTTTCCTCAAGAAGATTCTCAAAGGGATCAGGAAAAAGTTGTGCATCTGATTTAGCAATGGCACTAATTGGCTGTAGAGTAAATATTTCGCCAGATTTAAAATTTTCGACTAGACTCGTCGAGTCAGCAGATACGACTCGACAAGTCGGGGAACCTTGAACACTCTTTACGCTTTCTTGATAATCAGCTTCCTTGATCAGCCTTTTTATTTCTTCTACATCTCCCTTGGCACCAGAAGTATCCTCCAAAGACAAAAAGAATTGATGTGGATTGCTTTCTTGCAAATATGCAAGCTCCTTTTCTAACAATTCATCATCCAAATCTAGTGACGAAACCTTTTCTTCTCTCGACCCTTCTTGCGTATCTTTTTGCTCAGCTTTAAAAATTACCGATTCATCACCTACTCTTAATGTTAGCGTAGATTCACTCATATCTAACAAAGCACAAGCGGTATTTAAAAATGGTTGTCCAAGGATGATTGGTACTTTAAGATCCTCCTCCATATCCAATATTATGAAGTCAACCGGAAATACTAGCTAATCCACCTTAATAAGAAGGTCTTCACACACTCCCATTGGATGTATTATTCTCTTGTCGGCCAAGTGGATCATCATGTGAACAGGTTTCGGAATCGGGAGGTTCAACTTTTGGAAGAAAGAATATGGCATAATGTTAATACTTGCCCCTGAATCGGTCAATGCTCGTGTAGTCATGATGTTCCCAAATTGGCAACGCATGGTAATGCTTCCCGGATCACCCCTCTTTTCTGGCAGTTCATTCAGCAATACTTCAACAACATCTTCCATATTTTGTCTAGTAGTAAAGAGGCTCTTAAGCAAAGTTTCATACTTAGGTGTTTGAAGTATTGTTTCTACGAATGGAATATTTACTTGGAGGGTCTTTATATGCTCCATAAATCTTCTATAACCTTGAATCTGGTAATCAGGTATGGCTCGAATAGGGAATGGAAAAGGGGGCTTGTAAGGTTTCAAAATAGAGCAATTTTTCTCATCAGGCCTCGGACTCGTCGAGTCCATATTACCGACTCGACGAGTCGAGTCGGGTTTGCTTGATTTCCAGTCAGTTGCCTCTTTTGTTTGCACCTTATTGGTTTTCTTCTAGATAGAGGTCATAGGAGTGAAAATTTTGTCAGAATTAGTGGTTATTACATTTAGATGTGCCATTCTTGGATTTTGTTCAGTATTGCTAGGAAGTTCACCGGGTGTTCTTTGATTGATTTGTTGTGCAAGTTGACCTAACTGTTTCTCAATGTTATGAATAGAGGCTTGCTGATTCCTAAGCAAAATTTGTTGATCTTTCATCATAGCTTCATGATCTTTAAGAATTATTCATTGCTCCTTCAATTCAATGTCGATATCATTGTGCCTCTTCTCGGATGCAGCTACAAACCTCGTGAAAATTTCTTCCAAGTCAGCTTTCTTTTCCATGACCGGTTCCTCCTTTTGATATAAACCCCTTTCTTTTTGCTTGTATTTCTCCTCCTTTGCCTTTTTATACTCATCATACGGGAGCCATTCCTTCTTGGGTTTCCGCCAATTATCATCATATCTATCACCACTTGAATATCATACTTGCACCTTCCGGTTCCCATTCTCGTCCAAATCACAATCTTTAATGAAGTGAGGTCCTCTACAATTCTCACATCCTACCCGGATAGCGTGGATGGATTGGTCCATCTTAGTCATTCTTCGATCTAAACTCTCTAGTTTAGATATCACTGCCGCCATGCTATCGTTAACAGTGTTCACCACCCCCCGATTTAGCTCATTCCTTGGGTTATGATATTCTCTAGAGTGCTTAGAGAATTCTTCAATTAACTCCTTGATTTCTGGGGGTGGCTTCTTTGTGAGAGGTCCTTGCGAATCAAGAAGCTTCCTTGTGGTTACATTCACTCCATCATAGAAAATGGAGACTTCCTGTTGACTATTTAGATCATGATGCAGGCAGTTTCTTAGCAAGCCTTTGTATCTCTCCCACACCCCATATAAGGATCTCCAACTTGTTGTTCAAAGTTGGCAATAGCTTTCTTTAATTTGGCTATCTTTGAGGGAGGGAAAAATTAATCAATAAATTCTTCCTTCATTTTATCCCATGTAGTGATGGATCCGGGAGGAAGTGACTTCAGCCAATCTTTTGCAGTTCCTTTAAGCGTGATCGGTAACATACAAAGCAATAGGGTATCGCGAGCCACATTAGGAAAATTAAAGTAGTCGGCTATGTCATTGACCTCGTCTAGGTGCTTGTACGCGTCTTCGTGGTCTTTTCCATAGAATGAAATCTCCTTAAGTTGGGCGAGTATGTGCCCTTTGAGTTCAAAATTGGCGTTTGCGGGAATCGCGGGTTGCACGAGCCCCGAAACGGTGTCTTCATGCATCTTCTTCTTCCATTCGCCCATGGGAACTTCATCGATGTTAGACATGGTGGTGTCGAATCCTCCTTCTAAATCGCTTCCTTCAAATTTGCTTTCTTTTCGTTCGGATTCGTACTCGATGTCCTCCTTGATTGGGTCTTCATTCGCCAAGGAAATGCTGGATCCTCCTGATTTACTGCTCTTCTTCTTGCTGAAAACAGATCTGATATTCTTCAAAGGTGAGTTATTAGGTGTATTAGAGCTTTCAACCTCCTTTCCTTTGTTTTTCCTTAAAGCGGATTCTAGGTCTTCGTATGGAGGAACCAGGGGTGTGTTGGATCCCCTGGTCATGTAATGCCTGCAAACAAAGCAAGAAAAACACGTAAAAGGAACCCAAATAAATTAAAAGACGAAACTGTGAAACATCGATGGACTCGCCGAGTCGCTTCGACTACACTCGTCGAGTTCAGAGCAAAAATATAAAAAGTACTAACTAAACTTCTAAAAAATAACTTTGTGCAAGATAAATCTCACACAAAGGATCGATAAAACTAGAAATTAGTTGATTTTTGAACCGTTCCCCGGCAATGGCGCCAAAAACTTGATGTGTGTGAACTCAACTAGTTTTGAACCTACTTTTAATTATAAAATTAACACACAAAGGTAGTGGACCTATCAATTGTGGTGTAGCTAAATAAGTAGGGTATCGAACTCAGGGAACGGAAAATTTAAACTAATAACTAATATTATCTAAAAACAAGTAATAAAAGAAAGGTTTTCTCTAGTTTTGCAAGACTAGAAAACTTAAATAAACTAACTAACGCGCAATTTAACTAACTAGCAGCTAAAACAAGTTATTACCACTAAATTCAATAATTAAGAAGACTTATGTTTAGGTTCGACTCATTTGATCCCATTGATGATTTTATAGTGAATGTTTCGGATTAATTCTTCATTGGTTACCGATTGAGGTGATTAGGTTCACATTCGTTATTACTAATCCTTAGAAGACAGATTAATTCAAGAAATGGCCAATTGTCTAAATTAATGAATTTCCTAGATATTGACTCGGGTTAAGTAAGACTTGTAGTAGTTAATTAAGTTGGTCATTCCATTAACCTCTTGTTGATGGTTCGTCATACAAGCTCACACATTAACTTACCTATCTTCTAGTTAATTCTAGTTTCATGTTCATTATTCCTAGACATACAACTATGTGGTCATGTAAATCATATGAAATTAATAACTAAGAGATGTTCATACAACTTAATTACTGATTTATTAACCGAAGAATAGTTATTATTAACATATAAGGTTCTTTAACAAGCTTAACAAAACATAATCACCAATTAAAATTAATCCAAACCATAAAATCAATCCATGTTCACAAAATCATCTATCCTAAACAGAAGAATAAGGGTTTAGTTCATAATTGCAGTAAACTTAAGCTCAAAAATGAATTTAAAGAGTTTAAACATGATTCAAATCAAAAGATTACTAAAAGTAAACTAAATTTGCCTTAATTCTCTCCAAGATTGAATGTAGGGTTGATTCCTCTGCTTCTCACGACCTAACAACACCTTCAATCATAATTTGGCCTCCTAGGGTTCCAGAGAAGTCCCTAATTTTGATCTCCAAGTCCCTATTTATAGTATTCTGGAAACAGAGGTGACTCATCAAGTCCAGTGACTGACTCGGCGAGTCCGTCACTTAAAATCCGTGTACGGTAAGGACTCCTAGAGGATTGCAAATCTTCGACACGACTCATCAAGTAGCCGTCCCTAATCGCCGAGTCCTTCTTGTTATTGGCATTTTTCTTCTTTGTTCCGTTCCCGAGCTTTCAATTGTATCTCCTATTTCCTTTTGCTTCCGAGCTTCTCTTTTGGACTGAAAATATAATTTGAACAATATTAAGTATCTTTTGTCCATAAATTGATATAAAATCAATAATAATTAATAAGATAATGAATGATTTTTATGACTAGATAAGCCCATATCAAATGTCTCACACAACACCAAATGCACTTGGAATAACTTAGAGAGAAATGAAGAACACTTAGAAATCGGCTAGCCCTCAGTTGTATATCTTAGTGGTCGATTTTGGTGAAGAACATGAAGCTTATATAGTGTGTTACAATTAGGGTTACACCATGTAAACCCTAATTTTCATGACTTTTCATTTCCATGACTCATGGGTTCTATAAACACCATGGAGAATCCATGGCGCATCCTATGGGTTTTAGCCCAACTAGATAATCCATGAAGCATTAGCCCACTATATAAGTATGGATGATTTACACAATCAACCCATATATTTAATTAGCCTCCTTTTGATCACTTAATTAATTCCAAATTAATTCTTTATCAATACTAATTAAATAATATTATTAACATATTAGAACTTATAATATATTAATAAACCTTAAGTGTTATTTCTCTCATTTTAGTCTATCCAAATGCATGATGCCATGCAACCCAAATGGACCATGCTAGTCGGGTCAAGTACATTCCAGAAATAGTTATGAACTTAGACACCTAATCCAACAGTCTCCCACTTGGATAAGTCTAATAACTATAACTGCAAGAATGACTTCAGGAACCGATTAGCAATTGTAGCTCTTTCAAGGTCTCGCGGAACTGAGATGATGATGATACGCCATTTAAGATAAGTGATCATATAATCCTCTGTTCTACATATCAGCCGGAAAAATACATGGAACAATGTCTTACTTATTGTCCATCAGTTTGTTTCTCGATTTTTGATTTGTTTGACATAGAACCTAATTGAGCACATCAACTTAGTTCTGACCGGGACCGGTACATGGGTCAACACAAAATCATCGAGGACCCAGATATCGCTTCTAATCCAAGATGGAACATATAAACTTCGACTCATATGCTTGTTCTATTACTTGTTGAATCATACACAAAGGCATGTTTTATAACCTCGAGTTACCAATGCATTTTTGTACAATCAATGTATAACCAACTCATAGGCAACGAGTCATATCTCTAGGTTTGAAGACTTATATGATATTACAGTCTCACGATCACTCGAGATAAATTCCATGAAGTGATACCAGTGAGCGTGGGTTGAATCCAATACTCATAACTTATGAGCACTCATGAGTGTTATAGCACCACTTATTGTTGGATTAGTGTCTAAGTCCATAACTATTTTGGTATGTACTTGACCCGATTGTGCATGGTCCTTTTGGGTTGCCTTCACACTGGTGACTAGACAGGATGATTGTTGAGGAGAGAGGCTGGTTTATTGTTAAGAATAATAAATTAGGGTATAAATATGATTTATTAATATATTATATGAATAATATATTAATTTGGAATCATATTATTAATTAGTATTTAATCATAAATTAATTTAGAATTAATTTTGGGATTAAAGGAACTGACTGAAAGTGCAGGGGCTATTTTGTAATTATTCAATAGTTGAGGCTTTGGGCCATTAGATCACCTTTATTAAGGCTTGAACGAAAATCCTAGAAGGATCTAGGAGTTTTCGTCCAAGGGCTTAAGGAAAGGAGTCCATGGACTTGCTTAGGCCCTAAGCTAAGGGATTAGGGTTTACACCTTGAAACCCTAGTTAGCCTTAAGTATAAATAGCACCCTAAGGCACTAAGATTTCGAAAAAAAAAGCCTTGGGAAACCCTAAAAGGGACGAAATCTAGGGCAAGATACCCTTCTCTCCTCTCTCCCATATTTATCCTTTCACCTAGTGTGTTTGTGAGCCATTAGAGGTACTACACTTGTGGTACTTGCTTTCAAGAGCTAAGGAAATTCAAGGAACTAGTTGTTATTGCTATATAAAAACAAAAGGTATGTATTCTATTCTTCTATGTGGATTTTGAAAATAGTACTAGCATGTCAGGTTTCTTTTTGTATTCATAAAGTTGTATAACTAATAGTGAAAACATAGATCCAACTCTAGGGTTGCATGCACACATAGGATTGTTTGTATAAAACCCATCAGTGTTATCAGATCCATTGGTTTTTGTTTCCAATTAGCTTTATTAAAATGTATGAACTTGACATATTAGGGTTTATGGCTAATAAACCCTGGAGGCTTGATTTTCAAAATTAGGGTTTCTAAACCCTAGATTTCGAAATTTTTGGTAAGATTTCCTAAACCTTTTTCTTTGGCCCCAAGATTTCGATTTTAGGGTTGTCTAACCCTAGAATTTCGAAATTGCCTCTTTCCCCATGATTAGATCCTAAATTTTAGGGATTTGGATATTGCCATATCTTGTAATTATCCTTTAAATGTTTAAATTTGGTAATTAAAGATTTTGAATATCCCACCCCATAATTTCGAATTCTAGGGGATTTAAGGGATTAGGTTAAATTAATTGTTTAATTTGAAAGATATCCTTACCAAAATAAAAAATAATTGTCAAATTAATTAGATAATCATTTCCTTATGTGATAAACTTGATTTATTTGAATTATTTGATAGATTATCTTGTAAGAAATTGAATTAGGTCATATTTAGATAATTACTAATTAATTGGTTAATTATTATTATTTTTAATTTGATCTAGAATGTTCTTGCTTATGTTTTGAAAAGTTTCAAAACTTGCCCTCAAGTTTTGGAATTTAAATTGTTTCATTAAAAGGTTTAATTTTGAAAAAGTCTAAATTCTAAAACCCTAATTTTGAAAAGTTCAAATTACACCCTTATGGTTTTATTAAATTAATTAAGTGTATAATTAAAAGAGAGTTAATAAATCCATAATGATATGGTTTATATTTAATTAAATTAAAAGTGTAATTTATAAAACTAAACCACCTAGTATTTTAAAAGTGTAAAATACACCCTTATACTATGTATAACATTAAAAGTCTAATATTATATATGTATAACTTAAATGCTAGTCTTACCGTTAGTAGGCCTCATTCACGAAGCCGATATATAAGGGGAGGGTATAAGGTTATGGCCTATAAAATGGCTGTTTAATGGGTGTCCACTCTCACCCACCGCTTCCTTGATTGGTGGAGGGTCGTTAGCCGAACGGGTAGGATAGGGCAAACCCTTTCCATTAAAAGTATAATGAAGTACAAAAGTAACTAAATGCTTTTACAAAATTCCCAATCTTAGTTACTTTAGGCAAAAGTGAATTGATGCAATTCCATGAAATTACACTTTGTGACCTTGCGAATACGTTAGTGGAGCGTGTGTTGTTAACCAACACACTAAATGGTTCTAAGCAAAGGTAGCAAAGGGTGACTCAATATTTGTCATAGTTCGGTGGAGCGTGTGTGGTTAACCGGCACATCGAATATGTGATTGTAACATTAGGGGGCACCGTGTAAGTTTGCATGGTTATTCACACCCTGTTTTGTGATCCTCGGCATCCCAGTCACAAATCAAGGGGCATATCGAGATTTAAACATGCCATTGAAATGTTCAATGAATCTCAAAAGATCTAGGAATTTTCAATAGATTTAAAACTTAAATTTCTTTTTCGTTTTTCATGGTGGAAATTGGTAAATCGTCATTTACCTACCTTCAAATATTCTGCAACTAGATTACGGCATCCCTTTTCTAGGTTGTAGGGTATTGTGTTGGATCCTAGCCTCGATGTTTCATTTGGGTGTCACATCGAGGATTCTAATAAACTTAACTTGAATTTTCTCCCGTTTTGTAGATGTCAAAGTATGACAACTATGGTCTTCCAAAATTCCATGGAACAAGCTCTCCAAATGAAGATGATGATCCACGATTCGATCGGGGAACAAGAGATCATGCTTCACTTCCTCCACCTCCTCCAATTATTCTCCTTAATCCACAAGTTCAAAGGCTTGAAAAGTTCAAGCTCACTCAAGCGCTTTTGGCAAGTAAACATGGGAAACCTATGTGTGTACACGTCTTAGAGATGAAGTCACACATTGATAGGTTAAAGATGTTGGGTGTCGAGATTTCAGATAAGTTGGCTGTTGACTGGGTTCTTCAGTCGCTTCCTGGATCATATAGTGAGTTCGTTAGAGAGTACTATATGATGGATCATGACGTGACCCTCATTGATTTGACCTATTTGCTTATAGCGGCTGAATCAGCAATGATTTGGCGAGCTGGTCGAGTAAATTTATCTGGTGAATCAAACTCCCAAACTTCAATGGACATTGAAAATGGTGACATTGGAGAACCAGTAAAGGTAGATTCTGAGATTGTTCCTTGTGCCATTCCAAAAGAGTCCATTTGCTTATATTGCCAGAGAAGGGGCATTGGAGACAAAGCTGCCCTATTTACCTAAGAGATCTAAGAGATGGGAGAGTCAAAAAGTATGGCTCTACTTTAGGTAAAATCCATTAACTAACTACTTTAAGTTCCTTTTCTAGATTCTTGATACATAATGTAATAAGATTACATTTTGATGTTTTGTAGAATCGAAGAAAAGAGAGAAAGATTAAGGGAAGAAGTGAGCTGAATCTAATCGTGAAGAAATGGATTTCGATTGCATTGCTCGAAGATTAGATTCTTAAGCTACTACTTGGAGTTAGAATAGATTGCTTAGGAATATGTAACAACATAGTTTTTTAGTTGAATTGCATTGTAAGGACAAATTTTTCCGCAATAAAATAAATTTTGATTTTATATTATTTATTTATCCTTGCAATGGCGTGTATGAAAAATTGATGTTTGTAAGTTTCTATAATGGATTTGATTCTTAATCATGTTATTTGTGGAAAGGTCAAGAATTTACCAGATAGGGAAAGTTTCTCATCGCCCAAGTTTCAATTGGACAGAAACTTGGAATCATACAACTTGGTTGCATGATGAATGAGAAATTTCATATTTGGAAATTAGACTAATTCGTTGACAAAGTGTCAAGTGAAGGACTAGGAGATCAAGTACACAAGGTTGTGTGTTGATCAAGTCCACCACAAGAGTAACAGAGATATTCGTCATGATTTACTAAGGTTAAGTAAATATGATTATACTTATGAGATTAAGTGTAATTCTGAGTTGATTGAAAGAGTTTAAATCAATAGCAGAATGAATAAGAAGAATCAAGTAGGCAGAAAGATAAAAGTTTCTCAATTCTAAGAAGAAGGGAGATTACTTTTTATTATGTTTTATGATAGGTCTTAATGATTAAGAAACATATCTCAATTGATCCTCTAAATGAGTCTTAGTACAATTGTATGTCTGAGAAGAGGAATCAAGAATTGAAGAAATGGTTAAATCAAGAAGTCAATCATACTTCGTTCCAATATCAAGTCTTAGAGTTAAGATTGTGAATTGAGTGACAAGTCTCAAGAAGGTTTATAACATTCATCAAATGTGGAGTTTGGAAAAGGTTTTCTTATTCTTGCACATTTGAAATTGGAAAGTTGTGATGTCTTGGATAAGACAAAGACCAACTAGGACCAATTTTGTGAAGTGTTTTGTCTTGATAAAAGCTACACTAACTCTTGAATATTTGTTTGTCAAGAAATGTTTATTGACAAGAGAATCTTATATGTCAAGGAGTCAGTGGGAGTCTTAATGGTCTTGAAAAGTTCAAGAACTAATCAAGAATAAACCTTATCGATCATCACTAGCACACGACTTGAGGTTCACAACCTACCGTGTTGACACTATCTTGTTTCTGTGCCGTTCCAATTGAGTTAATTATGCATGTGAGTTCTATGAACACATAAAAGGCAAGCACCTTGATCAATGAAAAGTACATTGATAGGAAAGGATGAGCTTCTTAACTACTTGGAAGACATGGTGGGAACTCGTGTTACCATAAGGCAAGAAATCAAGATTGAGAAAGTTCGGTCTATATGAGTTTGGATTTGTCGCAAACTTTGGTTTTGACAAATTTGCATGGATAGGAACACATACACCATTAAAATCTAAGTGTCATAAGATTCCCTCCTTCATGAAAATGACTGTGAGGAAATGCTTTCACTAAGAAAGATTTTAAGAAGATAGTGATTGTGAAAATTGTATTCTCGAATTCGATTATGGTTACGGTATCCCTTTCCATGATTCGAATTGTGAGATTTGGCAATTTGTCTGAATTGTTTAGACACACATATGAGCTATCTAAGACAAAGGTGTATAATTTTGAGAAGCTTAGATAAAGGATTTTCAAAGCATTAGGTATTAGAAATATGAACTTAAGAAATTCAATAGGTATTGTTTTCTGGAAGTTAAGTTGTTTTCTGAATACATGTCAAAGCTAGTGGGAGCATAAGTGTTATGCTTATATGATAATAATCATCATGATAGTGGGAGCATAAATGTTGTGCTTGTATGATTATTAAGGCAAGTATTGCAAGTTAGCAATATTAATTATAGAAAACAAGAGTTATACTTTGCAAATTTGTAAGGGTTGAAAAGTTGTTTTGCTATAATTAAGGGAGAGAATATTGTACTTCGTTTCAAAATCTAAAGCTTAGATTGAGAAATTTTAATAAATTTAGTCAAAGGATACATAGTGTGTTCTTAAATTTCAATTATGATTACGGTATCCCTCTTCATAGTTCGAATTGTAAGAACGAGACACATAAAATATTATGGCAAAAGATTGATAAAGTATCATATCTTGATGTAAGACATTATGCATCGTTTCCTATACGCTTCGGGTATAGGATTGATTGCCAGTGCTATTATATTTGACCATTCTAAAATTTTCAAAATGTCTAACACATTTAGAGGGAAAAAGGACTAGAATCGGTTTTGACTAAAATAATTAAACAACTATCAAAGGACGATCCAAAGCTCGCTAAGGATTGGTCGCTTGTGAGTAGTTGGAAGTATGGTATTGGATGACATTATTATGAATAGATAAGATTCTATGAATTGTCATATGGCAATATGGAAATGTTTCCATATTGGGAGTTGGATATTGAGAATCTATGTCTAGATTAGAAACTTTTATGCAAGAAGGATGTTCAAAGGAATGTAATTTGAGTGAGAGACATCATATCTATAGAATTGTTTCTGATAGAGATTGGCCAAGTCTTGATGATTTTGAGCTATGACTTTACAAAAGAATCATTGCATAAAATGTTAGAATCTAGCATAAGTAACAAGAATTTGAGATTCTTATACTTATTGGGAGTTGTGACATGAGTATGATTGGAAATGTGTTCATTTGATCTATTTCATAAAGTAAGGACCGTAGGTAAACATTGTGTGCATGCTGAGAGCATGGGACAAGTGTAGTAATAATTCAAGTAAGAAGTTGATTACCCGAAACGACAAATAATGAGTAATCGATATGGTGATTAAATAAAATGTTTTATTTATACCCAGAGTTTGGGGCCATATGGGATTAGTATTATTCTTGTGTCTCACTTTGCATGTTTTGACTTCCTGAATAATTAAATTGGTTCAGAACAATCAAAATTATTCGAACAGACCACAGTCGTTCATATGTTGGAAGTAGGTATGAATGAAGACTATCGTGAATTGGTGTGTGGATTGTCTAAAGTGTATTAGACATAAGCAAATGTTTGCTGTAATGTTCATGAGTGCTTATGAATATGATTTGAGCATTGGATTAAACCCACGCTCACTTGGATCACTTCATGGATTTTATCACGAGTGATTGGTGAGACGATAATATCTTATATTCTTGAAACCGAGATGTGTGCGTTATATCTTGCGAGTCGGTTACACATTGATAATATGTAAACGCACCAGTAACTTGGTGTTATAAAACATATTGTTGTGTGTGATTCAGTAAGTGAGTGCAAGCAAGCATTGAATCAAAGTTTATCCGTTCCTTTTATCCAAAGTAGGATGAAAGCGATATATGTGGGCCCCTCAATGATTTAGTGATGGCACATAAGCGCTTCGCCAAGCCGAGACTAATTTGATGTGTTCAATTGTAGTCTGTTGTCAGTCGTCATAAATGGGAAATCAGGAAACAAAACATAGACTGAGAGAATGATCAAAATCCATGTCTCAAGTCTATACGATATCAAGAATGGAAGAATATATGATCCCTTATCTAAAGGACACGCTTCTGATAAGATCAGAGTTGAAAGCGGCTTTTGAAAGCTACGATTGCTAATCAGGATCTGAGGTTATACGCAAGTTATTAGACTTATCCAAGTGGGAGACTGTTGGATTAGTATCTAAGTCCATAACTATTTTGGTATGTACTTGACCCGATTGTGCATGGTCCTTTTGGGTTGCCTTCACACTGGTGACTAGACAGGATGATTGTTGAGGAGAGAGGCTGGTTTATTGTTAAGAATAATAAATTAGGGTATAAATATGATTTATTAATATATTATATGAATAATATATTAATTTGGAATCATATTATTAATTAGTATTTAATCATAATTTAATTTAGAATTAATTTTGGGATTAAAGGAACTGACTGAAAGTGCAGGGGCTATTTTGTAAATATTCAATAGTTGAGGCTTTGGGCCATTAGATCACCTTTATTAAGGCTTGAACGAAAATCCTAGAAGGATCTAGGAGTTTTCATCCAAGGTCTTAAGGAAAGGAGTCCATGGACTTGCTTAGGCCCTAAGCTAAGGGATTAGGGTTTACACCTTGAAATCCTAGTTAGCCTTAAGTATAAATAGTACCCTAAGGCACTAAGATTTCGAAAAAAAATCCTTGGGAAACCCTAAAAGGGACGAAATATAGGGCAAGATACCCTTCTCTCCTCTCTCCCATATTTATCCTTTCACCTAGTGTGTTTGTGAGCCATTAGAGGTACTACACTTGTGGTACTTGCTTTCAAGAGCTAAGGAAATTCAAGGAACTAGTTGTTATTGCTATATAAAAACAAAAGGTATGTATTCTATTCTTCTATGTGGATTTTGAAAATAGTACTAGCATGCCAGGTTTCTTTTTGTATTCATAAAGTTGTATAACTAATAGTGAAAACATAGATCCAACTCTAGGGTTGCATGCACACATAGGATTGTTTGTATAAAACCCATCACTTATTTCCAACATCTTAGACCTCTACAAGACAACCCATGACAGTCTTGATTCATATCTACTTCCAATATATGACCGACTGTGGAGAATTTGAATAATATGAAATAACATAACATAATTATTCTGGAAGTCAAAACATGCAAAATGAAATGATAGTAAACGATTGACAAAGGATAGCAACACTTTACTCATAAATAAATACAACTTTTATTCATCATCAAATGTCAATTATACTTTACACATTTCAAAGCTATCTAACTACTAAAACTAATATCATCCTTCAGCCCTATGCGCATAGCATGCTGGAGATGCTTAACCCTGCCCAGTCCCTTCATGAGGGGATTTGCCAGGTTCTCATCCGATGATACCCTCTTTGCCACGAGGAGTCCTTTTTCTATTCGATGTCTGATGAAATGATATTTTCTATCGATGTGTTTGGAATTCCCGTGATCCCTTGGTTCCTTGGCTAAGGCAACTGCACCTTACTATCACAAAAAATCTCTATAGGCTCCTTTATAGCTGGTACAACTCCAAGATCTCCAATGAAGTTCTTTAGCCATATAGCCTCCTTTGTTGCCTTGCTTGCCACTATATACTCTGATTCGCAAGTTGAATCAGCTACTGTCTCCTGCTTGGAACTTTTCCAGGAAACTACTCCTCCGTTTAAGGTAAAGACCCAGCCTGACTGAGAGCGGAAATTATCCCTATCATTCTGAAAGCTAGCATCACTATACCCCAATACTCTCAAGTCATCACTCCCACTGAGGGTAAGGACCCAGTCCTTAGTCCTCCGCAGATACTTGAGAATGTTCTTTATCGCAGTCTAGTGAGCCTTGCCAGGATTCCCCTGATATATGTTGACCTGATATATGTTGACCATGCTCAATGTAAAGGCCACTCAGTCTGGCGTTACTCTGGATCGGTAACTCTCCTTTCTTGGAATTCTTAATGCTGAATCTATTCAGCACCTTCTCTAAGTAGTTACTCTGACTAAGTCTAATTAGTCTTTTACTCCTGTCTCTCAGAATCCTTATCCCTAGGATATAGGCGACTTCTCCAAGGTCCTTCACAACGAAACACTTCCCAAGCCAGGACTTAACTTCCTGTAGAGTTGGGATGTCATTTCCTATGAGTAGTATGTCATCCACATACAATACCAAAAAACTGACTATACTCCCACTAGCCTTGACATATACACAAGATTCATCTTCACTCCTCGAAAAGCTAAATTCTTTGACTTTCTCATTGAAGCAAAGATTCCATCTACGAGGTGCTTGCTTTAATCCATAAATGGATTTCTCAAGATTACACACTCAATTAGGGTACTCTGTACTGACAAAACCCTCTGGCTGACTCATGTAAACATCCTCAGCCAACTTTCCATTAAGGAAAGCGATTTTGACATCCATTTGCCATATTTCATAATCATGAAATGCAGCAATGGATAACATAACCCTAATAGACTTAATCTTCGCTACTGGTGAAAAGGTCTCATCATAATCAACTCCCGGAGTTTGAGAAAAACCCTTTGCAACCAGTCGCGCCTTATAAGTGTGTACATTACCATCCATGTCGGTCTTCTTCTTGAAGATCCATTTGGCACCCGACTGTCTTGCGACCTAGTACATTGTTAACCAAGTTCCAAACTTTATTGTCATAGATGGATTGAATCTCGCTGCCCATAGCCTCTTTCCATTTAGCAGCCTCAGGGCCTGCCATGGCTTCCGTGTAGCTGTTAGGTTCATCCAAACTTACCAGTGTGCTATCACTGATAAGTGTATCACCTTCTGCAGTAATATGGAAACCATAGTAATGCTCAGGTGCATTCCTAACTCTCGTGGAACGCCTTAGAGGTACAGACTCTTCTGTCGGATCAACAGGAGTTTCCTCCTCGGGTTGATTGCTAGGGTTTGAGGTTCCTTCACCACTTGACTCTTGAATTTCTTCAAGATCAATTTGCCTCCCACTGTTTCCTTGGCTCATGAATTCTCTCTCGCAAAAGACTCATCTCCTTGCTACAAAGACCACATTATAACTAGGTCTATAGAAGAGGTAACCAAAGGATCTATGTGGGTAGCCGATGAAAATACACCTCTCACTTCGAGGTTCGAGCTTATCGTGAGACTTGCGCCTCACAAAAGCCTCGCAACCCCAAATATTGATGTGGTCCAGATTGGGAACTTTTCCGGTCCACATCTCATGAGGTGTTTTGGCAACCTTCTTTGTAGGGACTAGATTAAGAATATGGGCGGCAGTCTCTAAGGCATACCCCCAAAATGAGATTGGTAGCGAAGCTCGAATCATCATGGAATGAACCATATCCAACAAGGCTAGATTGCGCCTCTCAACCACACCATTTAGTTGTGGTGTCCTGGGAGGTGTCAATTGTGAGATAATCCCACATTCCTTAAGATAGTCAAGGAACTCTATACTAAGATACTCACCACCTCGATCGGATCGAAGCATCTTAATGTTCCTGCCCAACCGATTCTCCACTTGCTGCTTGAACTCTTTGAATCTTTCAAAGGTCTTTGACTTATGCTTGATTAAGTAGACATATCCATATCTACTAAAATCATCAGTAAAAGTCACATAGAAGCGGCTAGCATCTCTTGTGGCGGTTCTGAAGGGTCCACACACATTAGCGTGTATGAGGTCCAACAAACCCTCACCCTTAGCACAAGTACCAGCGAAGGTTGACTTTGTCATTTTCCCAAGCTAACAAGATTCACAGCTATCATTTTAATTTAGGTCAAACAACTCCAAGACTCTATCCTTTTGGAGTTGGCCTATGCGTTTCTTGCTTACATGTCCAAGACGACAATGCCATAAAGATGCTTTATCCAAGCTAGTGGAAGAATCGGTACACAATACATTATTTCCTAGGTTATCAACAACCGACACAGTTTCATATACACCATCACGAGGTAATGCTTTAAAATAAAAAACATTATTAAAGAAAGCATTAATACCACCACTATCATTATCAAATGAAAAGGTAAAACCTTGTTTGTACAAACCATGAAAGGAAATAATATTTCTCACCATTTCAGATGAGTAACAACATTTATTCAAATCTAATACTAATCCACTACTTAGCAACAAAGAATAAACTCTAATCTTGGTGATAGGTGAAGCTTTCCTATTCCCCATGATCAAATTTATCTTCCCATGCTCCACATTCTCACTTCTTCTTAGTCCCTACAAATCAGTACATATGTGAATACCACACCCTGTATCAAGGACCCAAGAATTAGAATGGGGTGAGTTATTAGACAAAATAGGGTATGTACCTGCATGGTTGGGTTTAACTTTCCCATCCTTCACATCTTGCTGGTACTTTGGGCAGTTTCGCTTCCAGTGCAACTTTTCATGGCAATAGAAGCATCCCGCCTCCTTAGGGTTAGCAGAAGGAGTGACGAAACCTTTCTTGGTTCCACTTGAAGAGGAGACATCAAGGGTCTTCCCATTGGTGCCCTTCTAAGGGCTCTTCCTCTTCTTTCCTTTGCCTTGCCCGATTGCCAAGACATGGGCCACGGTAGGAGAAGGAGTGGTAATAACCGACTTACCTTCAAGACCACTTTCTGCGGTCTTTAAAAGTCCTTGAAGTTTGCTGAGTGTAACTTCCTCCTTGTTCATGTGGTATGTCATACGGAATTGATCATAACATGAAGGTAAGGAGTGCAAAATGATGTCTATTGCTAACTCCTCGGGGAAGTTCACATTCAGTTTCAGCAAACGGTCCACATACCTTTGCATTTTCTGCATGTGGCCCGTGATGGGTTCACCATCCTTCATCCGGGTTGTTATCATGGAGGAGATGATCTCATATCGCCCTTGACGAGCACTCTGATGGTAGCGGTCCATCAAATCCTGGTGCATCTCAAAAGGATAAAAGTCCTCATAGGACTTTTGGAGTTGGGCTGTCATAGTGGCCAACATGATGCATGCCACCTTGGTAGCATCTCTTTCATGTGCCTGATATTCAGCGATCTCCTCAGGAGTAGCAAACAACTAAATTTCCTTAAGCTCCTTGTCGAGGACATATTCTTTGTCCTCATACCGAGTGACCATCCTGATGTTCCTGATCCAATCCATAAAGTTGGATCCATCAAAGATGACTCTCCCACAAAGGTTCATGAGAGAGAAGGAGTCGGTAAGGTTTGAGCCAGAAGCAACATTGTTGGAAGACATCTAAAAAGAAGAAAAGACAAGTTTTGATTAGATATAAAGATAGTCCTTAATAAAACACCCAAATGTAATATTAAGGCTAGAACCCAACACAATTTTTTATAACTTAGAAGAGGGATGTTGTAATCCAAGCTATAAAATATTTGAAGGTAGGTGAATGACGATTCACCAATTTCCACCATGAAAAACGAAATAAATTATTAGGTTGTAATTGGTTTTGAAACTCCTAGATTCTTTGAGATTCATTGAACTTTTAATGGCATGTTTCAATCTCGAGTGTGCCCTTCAGGTTTTGTGATTGGGATGCTGAGGATCACAAAACAAGGTGTGAAGTAACCATGCAAATTACTTGGTACCCTTAATATTCACCCCTCAATCGATGTTTCAGTTAACCACACACGCTCCACCGATATTATGATAAATATTAAGTTACCCTTTTCCTACCTTGTTAAGTCAAGGTTAGTGTGTTGGTTAACCACACACGCTCCACTAACGACTTAATCAAAGTGCAAAGTGTAATTTCATGGGTTAGCACCTTATTCAAATTTTCCTAGAGTAACTAAGATTGGGAATTTATAAAAAAAACATTTAGTTAATTTATATTCATCATACTTTTAATGAAGATTTAAAGTCCTTGTCTTACTCGTTCGGCTAACGACCCTCCACCGATCAAGGAAGTGGTGGGTGAGAGTGGACACCCATTAAGCTGTCATTTTATAGACAACAACCTTATACCCCCTTATAGACCAGCTTTGTGAATGAGACCTACTAACGGTAAAACGGCTTTTTCTTATACATATATAATTATCATCAAACTTATAATATTATAAAGTATAATGGTTGAATTTTAACTTTTAAAATTCTAGGGGTTGGAACTAAAGTTTTTAGAGTGAATTAGTTTTGTAACTTTCAAAACTTTTCATCTTTCATATCTTATGAGTTAAATGGTTTAATAAAATGAGTGACTTTTCATTTTATGTAACCTATGTGTTTCTTTAATGGACTTTAAAAGAATAAATTTTGGTAATCCATAACTTGAGGACAAATTATGGATTCCATTAAAACACATAATGATCAAGAATTAAACTAACAAGTGAGTTACAAATAATTCTCATGATCTTCTAAACTCATAAGTTCATGAACATGCATATCAACAATTTCAACAATCATAAAATTAACCATATAAAACTTGAAATTTTGATAATAGCTATTGAAAATGGATTAGCATAACCATTACACCATCTAAAACAAGTTTTATAGCACCAAAACAGTTTAGGGTAATGTTTATAGTCCATTTCCAGCAGCAAAACTCGAAAAACTGCATTCTGTGGCTCCTACTCGTTGAGTGAAAGAACCTACTCGACGAGTAGGATGAGTTTACTCATGGACTCGTCGAGTCCCTCCATGGACTCGGCGAGTTCATGCTGCAGAGTGTAGAAAAACTGATTTTTTCACAATTTTGCATCAAGTATCAAACAAACAAACCTATGCTCTGATACCAATGTAGGGTTTTGAGCATTCTAACACTCCTAAGGTGTACATGCAACCCTAGAAACCTTGGATTTATGTTTTATCTATGATACATGCAAATTTGTTTTCCAAGGTTCATATCCTATCTAGCATACATGGGGAACTTTTAAACATAAAAGTAAGCAAGAAAACATACCTTGTAGTAGTTAGGATTCCTTGAAAACCTTGTAAGCCTAGCACCTCAAGTGTGATGCCTCAAATGTCTCACACAACACCAAATGCACTTGGAATAACTTAGAGGGAAATGAAGAACACTTAGAAATCGGCTAGCCCTTACTTGTATATCTTAGTGGCCGATTTTGGTGAAGAACATGAAGCTTATATAGTGTGTTACAATTAGGGTTACACCATTTAAACCCTAATTGTCATGACTTTTCATTTCCATGACTCATGGGTTCTATAAACACCATGGAGCATCCTATAGGTTTTAGCCCAACTTGATAATCCATGAAGCATTAGCCTATTATATAAGTATGAATGATTTACACAATCAACCCATATATTTAATTAGTCTCCTTTTGATCACTTAATTAATTCCAAATTAATTCTTTATCAATACTAATTAAATAATAACCCATATATTTACACAAGGTTTTCAAGGAATCCTAACTACTAATTAAATTAATTCCAAATTTTACATAAAACAATATATTCAAAATCTATTGCAGGATAATAACATATACAAATTTGTTGTTAAATAATGACATAAAACAATATATGAAAGTTTTTCAAAAAAAATTATCAAATGTTTTTTTAGTTTAGATATGACTTAGATGATGTATTTCATTAGTATTTATGATTTTGATTTTGAAAAATGATGTTTGGATTAGTAGTTTTCAAGTTTTCACAAATATTTAGGTTCTCAAAAGAATATATATATATATATATATATATATATATATATATATATATATATATATATATATATATATATATATATATATATATATATAAACAAAAGTTTTATATTGTTTTTGGAACGACAAAACTAATATATTTTTAAACAAATTTTTATTTCACTCATGTATCGGAGTTGACTCGAACTCTCGATTTCTAAAAAAGAAAAAAAAAACAGTTGTAACAAGTAGTCTAGAAGACTTTTGGTATATATTGTTTATTAATCTTTTATTTAATATTATAGAAAATATTAAAACTTAAAGCATAAATGTATAATAATAAGATTCAATATGGGTGAGTATGGTACAGTTCAGTGCGGGTCAAAACTGAAACGAAAACCACAACTTCGATTTTTGAAGTTTAGAAACCGCTACGTTTGTTTTTTCGCGGTTTTTTTTTTTTTTTTTTTTTTTGGTTCTTTGTTAGATTCTTTTTCTTTTTTTCTTTTTGTCTTTTTACTAAAATTCAAGTAACTCAACGAGTTACTTTGTCTCCAATGAGGAGTGCTAATCATTTCTTGAGAAACTTTATATAGAGATGAGAAACGCCATATTTTTCGTCCCCATCAATGTGAGACTCCTAAAAAATATGGGTTAAAAGTCATAGACTTAACTCTCTTATATAAAATCTGAGAACGACGAAGGCTTTATTTCAAAGGCCTCTTATAATGCTAGTAAAATTAAAGTCGAAATGATATCTTGGAAATGAACCGATACCAACACCTCTTGGTTTGAAATCAAATTCTTGATTTGAAATCAAATGAAATAATCACACATCCAACATGCTTCTAATATTTGAATATGATACGAATTAAATATAATATCAATTTCAAAGGCAGATGATATAATATCAATTAATGTATTGGTAAAAATGATATCATCATTAGTACTCTTTATATTTAAATGTTAAAAAAATGTCATAAACATTATTTGGTTTTGTAAATATCACTGAATGTATGCTTAAAAATATACAATCATCATCTGATAGGATAAATATTTATATTTATAGAATTTTTTATTGTCATGATTTTTTTGTTCTTACAAATATCAACACCTAATATATATATATATATATATATATATATATATATATTCGGTGCAATTCGATTTTTTTGCGGTTTTTGCAATACTAGAAACCGCACCGTACCGAACATTTTTGGTTTTTGCAAAACTGAAAACCGCACTGTCATTTTTATTTCGGTTTCGATTTATGCAGTTTTTTTGGTTTGCGGTTCGATTTTTCTCTCCCCTGAGCTTCAGTATCATCAGTAGAATTAAAAGTTTATAATTAACTATGTATTAAAACCTAAGGTCGGTGGTAGTTTCTTTCAAAATAAGGCACTCTTCTACTTTTTTATTTTTAAAAAATACTTTCTAAAATAATATTTTCTACTTCTTTGCTTTTTAAAATGTCATTTTGTAAAATAATATTTTTTACCATTCTACTTTGAACTTTGTAAAATATCACTTTCATCCGCTCAATTTTGTAAATTTTCCGATTTATCCGCCATATTATAAATAATCTGATTTTTTAAAAAAACTTCCGTTCGTTAACTTAAACCAAACAATTTTTCACGCTTATGTTTATGTACATGTCGTTATAATTCGAGATGGTCAACGTTTCGATGTATATTTAGAACTTTCGTTCATTAATTAAAAAAAACTCCATTGCTTTTATTTATTTATGCATTGGTATAAATTCGAGTTTATCAACGTTATGAGGTAATTTTTGTTGACGTTTTTTGCTTATTTTTTGCATGTTTCCTACGTATGAGTCGGGTTACATATAATATGTTTTTGATTATTTGAACTTAAGTTTGCACCGGCGGAACCCTAAATTTTCGTTAGGAATAGCACCGGAATATAATTCTTATTTTTTAATTTTTTGAATTTTATAGCAATCAACTTTTTTTTTTTAAATTTTATAGCAACATACTTTCTGCTTTTCAATCATTCATGGTCAAAATACCATGTAACAACCAATTATCTCGAAAAAGAGCATTTTGGTTCCACTAAAGTTAAAATTAAAAGAGAATTATATGGCAAAATTTTACAAATAGATGAAGGCAACTTATAACGAAATGTGTTTGAAATTTCATCTTAAATAGTCATATTTTACATTCACTTCATATTTGGATATGCAAGTCCAACAACTAATTCTGCTCGTAGACACACATATAAACATATTAGTAAACAATTTATTCAGGGTAATGAAGTCATTTACATTTTCAAAAAAAGATTAACATGACTAATTATAGAAGATCAAGTATTGTTGAAGTGAAATTCATGTGTTTTCTTGTATTGAATATTTTAAGCGGAAGACTCAACTTCCACCGGTTTTTTTTTTTTTTTTGTTTTTTTTTTTTTTTTTTTTTTTGCTAAGGAAGTGTTCGACACATTCCATACATGAGATACCAATTATATACATGTCCAAAATTGGGTTTAATAGAATAGATAAATGTTTTCTAAGATATTTTAAGGCTAACTAATTATCTATAATAACATTCTCTGTTTTCTAAATCTAAAAAATGAGACGATTTAGACTAGTTCATCGTATTCCAGACTATTTTTACTCATTATAGAGTGTGTTTCTTTAGTATTTAACACCATAATAATAAAAGAAACGAGTAAAGGAAGCAAGAACATATCCATAAAACAACAAAAAATTCACAATCGACTGTCACTTATTTTCAAACATAGAGAATCTGGAATGTTGTTCTGGGAAGGTGATTGATACCAAATTCTGGAAGTTCTTTAAGTACGAGGCCACTTAATTGTTCAGATGTGATGAAAAATTTGGATCCGAAATGGCCTGTTTCAGAATAATAGGTAATGTGAGTTTTTGATTAATAATTTAATATTAATGTAAATTGTGTTCTTCAATTTCGTTTTTAGCATACATACCAAATGAACCATATATATGGGTAAAAAATAACCCTTCGGACAATTCAATAAAATTAAATGGGAGATTGATTGTAAAAGTAATCGTATTCTTAATTTTCTCAAACGAGTCGTTAAGTTTATTTATTTATTTTTTTGAAGCAAAAAAGTCCATAAACTTGTTGAACTATATACAAATATGTATATTTTACTATTAATATTAGTTGTTTGCACATATAACACAATTTATGATTACGATACAAAATCTGTTGACAACTTATCACAAACATATAGAAATATAAATATGAGGATCCTTTCTCTTTTAAGATATGGTTTAAAAGTGCATGATTTAGGGTGTGTTTGGAACAAAAAGAAGTTTGCTTTCCAAAGAAGAACTCCATTATTTGGGGCAGCTTTGAACAATACCATCAAGAAACAAACACAGGAAATGAGGGTGAAGACCATATTTCAACCTTATAATAATTATTAAAATATCAATAAAATAATAATAGCATGCCAAAAAGAAGGCTTTACAAGCATCAATACCATGAAAGGCAATAAAATACTAAAAAAATCCCCAAAAAATCGTACAAGAATAATTTTCCACCTCTTCTTTTTGCACTAACAAATAAAGTAATAAACTATGGAATTATTATCCAATATAGAAAATAATTCAAAATAAGCAACATTTACCTACTTTTCTCAAATCAAGAATTAAACTATTGTTTAAACATGGAAGAAGTACATTTTAGATTGTAATTGTAAAAAATTGAAAACATGATTGCACTAGTTTCATATACGTTTTTATTAAATTTATACTTTTAATGAATCCATCCTTAAAGCTCAAAGTCAATAAAAATGATTTTTGTTTCATGTTTCTAATTAGATAGGAAACATAGTTATCAAAAATCAAATATTGTTTTACTTGAGTAGGTCTTTCATTTAATTATAAAATTATATAAAGTAAATTATTAAAAATAAAAATAAATCAATTGGATTGTGGCAACATGGTAAAACATATAAAATATATAACGAATGACTTACTAACTAATGTTCAAATTCTGATACTATTTAGTTCATCTGGTCATTGAGATTCGTCTGCAATGATTCCAAAACATAAAACATAGTTTTCATAATAAAATATTAATCAATGTGGAAATTAACCCGAAAACCCTTGTCAAAGTAGTTCTCTTTAAAAAAAAAAATTATAAAAATAAACTTAACATCGACATGCAAGTACCTGAATTTTTTTTACCATTTTGATACAACAATTATTAAAAGAAACAAAACCAAATAACTTTATATTTGGAAAAAATGGTATGAAAAAGGAATAGGAAAAAGGAAAGAAGTAGGTCGGTTCCTTGCGCCTGACGTTCACCTAGGTTCGGGCTCGGATCTAGGTTCGGAGTTAGGTTCGGGTTTTGTCTACTTCAATGTTATACAACATAAACTGACTTTGTGTGAGCGGATAAGAACGACCCACTCCTCTCTCTCAATTCTCCACCCCGCCGCCCCTATTTCCTCCGGCCACCACTCTTCTCAGCCGTCAAACTGGCGATTGAAAACCAAGAAGCCTCCGTCGTCCGTGAAATCAAGCCTAAGAACCGCCGTATCATGGTATGTTGTTACATATATTCATCATCATAACTTTGGTTTCTATGTGTTAGGCTCTTCGTTTCATTTAATTTGTGGGATTGATGTATAATGTAGGGTGCTGGAGGACCTGATGAAGAAGAGAACAAATGGCCTCCATGGTTGAAGCCATTGCTTCGTGAAAGCTTCTTTGTTCAATGCAAATTACACGCGGATTCGCACAAGTCTGAATGTAATATGTACTGCTTGGATTGCATGAATGGTCCTCTCTGTTCTCTCTGTCTTAATCACCATAAGGACCACCGCGCCATTCAGGTTTGTATTCCTCTTTTCGCTTTGATTCTTCCACTTTTATCGATTCTCACTCTTTTCACCTAATTTGAAGTTTGAACATCCGAGTTTCGTGAACTAACAGCTTATTTCAACTAATTTGAATTTGAAAACCGATCATTGATTATCGAATTGGGTATTTTTGTTGAATAATCTACAGATTCGAAGGTCGTCATATCACGATGTGATTAGGGTAAATGAGATTCAGAAACACTTGGACATAACTTCAGTACAGACGTACGTAATCAACAGTGCGAAGGTGGTGTTCTTGAATGAACGGCCGCAGCCGCGGCCGGGAAAAGGCGTTACGAATACTTGTGAAGTATGTGAGCGTAGTCTTCTCGATTCCTTCCGTTTCTGCTCACTTGGGTGTAAGGTAAATACGATCAACCCAAAAGAAATTCAATTGCTTTAATCGTTTTTCCACAAATCGATGATTGATTTCGTTACTTTGACCTGTGCAGATTGCAGGGACATCGAGTAATTTCGAGAGGAAGAGGAAGATTTCGCCGGAGAATAAACATTTGATAACGGCAATGTCGGATTCGGAGGATTCTTACAGCAGTAGCAGCCACGGACGGCGGAGGAGTAACTATAATGGAAGAATTCACATTCAGAGCTTTACTCCGTCAACGCCACCGCCGACGGCGGCCAGCTTCAGGACGGCAAAGAGAAGAAAGGGTATTCCTCACAGAGCACCAATGGGAGGACTAATCATAGAATACTAAATACCCCCCTAGACTTTTGATAAATTACTCTAAAGTCCATATAGTCTCCACATCCTACAGAATGCACCCCTCCCCCACTTTCTCTTAGGAAATACCTGTATTACCCTTTACCGCCTCCATTTTGTACAAAGAAGCAGCCCCTATAATTTAGTGGAAATATCAAATATCTCTCGTCTCGAAAGGGCAAAAAGGGAAATAAAGATAAAAAAAGTTTAGAAAGTGTGTCTACGCCAAGTAGTAATTAGTTATGGTTGTAGGAAAAAGTAAAGGGTGTAAAACTGTCAAAAATAATATTGGAGTGTGTTTATACGTTTTTTTTAATGAAGGTAAACATGTAATTATAGTTTTTGTGGTAGATGAGTAGTGGTATTGTACTTTTATACAATAGAAAAAACTGTGCTACCTTTATAATGAAATGAAATAAATGTTTGTATATTTGTTTGGTGATATATATATTTTCTGATATTAAGTGGCATTTTAAATGTTTTTGTTCATATCACATATGTGGGTCTTTGTAGGTGGCTTTTAATAAATTAAAAAAAAAAAGGAGTTTGAGTTTGACCATATGTTATTTTAAAATATCTTTACTCATTCGTGGCGACCCTTTCTAGCCTCATGGGCTACTCGTTTGTGGCCCTAGGGGCCTTCACAAGTGACAAGTTTTAAGGGGGTTTAAATACTTTTGATTTGTTATGATGTAGATAGGAGTTGAAAAAGAATTTATGACTTTGTATTTTTAGTACTACGTGTATTGTTGTGAATGCATAAAGGCTATTCCGTAATTCGAGTTTGGAAATTATAGAACTTATGATGAATATACGGTATGTTCAATGTTGTCCATCAATATTACAATATTATAATAACGAGAAACAAATTTGTAATATTGATTATATTTACTCTAGTGTTGTACTACATGTTAAGTTTTCGATGAGTTAGAAAGAATTTACATTGGCTTGGATATGTAACATAAGGCAACTTTGTTGATGAGTAATAGGAATGTAGAGGGTAGTGGAGAGCAACGAACGTATAATGAGTTTTTCTACACTAAAAATGAAAGTCAAGAAGTGCATAGAGCATTAAGGAGGGTGTGAAGGATTAAGTCGTATGTTCTAACTAGATGCTTTCCATACCGTGGTAGTGCTTGGAGGAGAAGGGAGTTTGGTGATGACGATTCTCTTTAACATAATTTTAAAGACAACCAAGAGTAAACAAGATGTCTAAAGTTGCAATTACTATCGAGGTCTTAAGATACATAGTCATATCATTACAATGTGTGCGGGTCGGGGAATGATGGGAATAGGATCTGACAGTAGACAGAAGTTTTAGAAAATCAATTTGACTTTATGTCAGAAATTTCAAGAATTGAGACGATCCAACTCCTCAATCGCCTTACGGAGAATTATAAAGAAAGAAAATAAAAAATGGTAAACTGTACCATTTGTATGGTTCACATCGAACCCGCCCTATGATAATAGAGTAGTTTAGAAAAAGCCCTAGTTTCTTTTTCAAGGTTTGTAGATGTTGGACGGTTCTTAGAAAATAATTTTGGTTTTTCAGGAAGTTTAGGAAATGAGGCAATCCAACTCCTCTAACGCCTTACGGAGAATCATAGTGAAAGAAAAAACAATAAAAGTGTCATATGTAATGACCACACAAACCTTCCCTAAGATAATAGAGTAAGAAAAAAAAAACCCTAGTTTTTGTGTTTGATGTTTGTGGGGTTTGGGTTTAGATCGTTATTACACTCTTAGGCTAATGGTTTCATGCATGTTGTCACATCATTATTTTGTATGTCATATTAGTTTTGCCACACATCAATGTTCACTTTGCCATTTAGAGGGGATGAGTTATCATAACTTTTTCTGAATTATTGGTAAAATAATAGGAAGAAAATATGTAATGTCTACAAGAGATTGTCGAGTTGCTTGTTATGCATCAATCATGGCGCGGTGTTCCTATGGTGCCGAGTTGTCCACCTAAGCTTGTCGAGTGGTGGTGTTGAACCACACCTTCTAGCCTTATGTGTGCCTTTTTACTTATTTTCGATTGGTATTGTTAGCATATGCTTTTTATTTTATTCCCTTCATGTTCATTATTGTGTGTTAATATTTCTTAGGCCAATCTTCTTTAAAATCGTCTTTGTCATATATACAATTGTCTAAATCCTACCTCACATGTTACCTCCAATTATATGGGACATAACCGTCTATTTTTTTATGTTGTTAGTTTGTTAGTTTACTTTTTAATAATATAAAATATTTACTATATTATATATTTGGTCTATAAGTATTTTTTTTATAACCATTGCCATGCAAGTGACATTTTAGTTATTTAAGTCTAGACTTTGTTTTCCAATAAATGATTTAGTAAGATTCTTAAGTGATTAATTTTGATGTTCTAATATCCACTTGTATAAACTAGATCCACTTTTATATACGCACTACAAAATATCTTCTAGATTTTTTTTTGAACAGCCATAAAATCTTCTAGAAAAAATTGGTTTTGCTCATAAAAACAATAAACCAAATATTCAAATATGAGGGTCTAATTCGAAAATAACATTGCTTATAATTGTAAATTGTATGTTACCTTTCAAAACACTTTTTCTTCCTCTTGTTATTATTATTTTTTTAATCGTTTCCTAGTAATTATCGACATTGTAGAGTGTTTAAAACGTGGGTTCTTTTTGCGTCCCTCTTTTTGTTCTCTTTCGTGTCCACTTGCAGATTAAGTAATTGCACATTAACTCATTAAGTAATGCAAAGATGGTGCAGGTCATTTTAGGTATCGAGTTTTTAAGAGTATTTGTATTTTAATTATTATATTTTGTTTAAATTATCATAGTTTATAAAATTTATTTTTTATTTATTTTAGGAATCATAACGGGTAATAATTGACTCTTCATGACGTGGTTGTTGACGAAACTGTGAATGACGTCTTTAGGTCATTTTTAGCAGTGTTTTAAAAACCGGTTCGAATTGGCCGGTTGAACCGAAAACAGGAGGTGACGACAGTTCAATTTGGACCGGTTTTATAATGATTTCTTGACCGGATTGAACCAGTCGGTTTTGGTAAAAATCTGGTTCATCTGGCTGAATTGAACCGGAATGTGTAACGCCCGTAGATCCGGACTAGTCAATTTAGGGACAATAAATGTCGAAAACGACATTTTAATAGAAGATTATTTAGAATGGATAATCTTAATAAAAGTTGTAACATATGTCACAAAGATTATGTTCATATAAAGAACACCGAAATCCGAGTTATAACGAAGAAGTTATGGTCCGTCGAAGTTTCGCGGCAAAACCGGTACGACACCGCGTGACGTGAATAGTGAATTTACGATAGAGTGTTTTTTATCCTTAGCGATCTAAACGAAAGTCATAAAATACGTTATACCGAGAGCGTGCATAAAAATAACGCCCAAATATGACTTCGTATGAGGAAGTTATGATTTTTCTAAGTTTCGGCTTAGCAGTATGCATCCTGGAGTTCGAATGTTAGATCGAGCCATTTTGGCCGACACAACCTAAATGAGAATCGAAGATCTCGTTAATAGCACCGTAACGATAAATAGACAGACGAAAACGGACACTGGATGAAGAAGTTATTAATTTTTAACGGACTATTTCAGTCCCGGCTTGTTAAAAATATAACTTAAAAATGAAGTCAAAATTAGCCGACGAAGTCTAAACAAAAGTTGTAGAGTACGGTCCCGCCTACGCGTGAATATAAAGAACGCCGAAAACGAGCTCGTACGCGAAAGTTATGAAATTTAGAAGTTGGAGGTGGGCTGTTGCGAGAATCGATGACATGGCACGATCTGAGCCGTTGCTTGCTGCCCACGGCCTCGCCTTCTGATGTTGACACATGTACTTCAGACGCCCAACGTAGCCAAGGAGCGCCGCGCGTACGAGCTACGCCCTGCGTAGAGAAGGAACGCGCTGCGTAGGTGATGGGTTTTGGTCCTAAGAACATCCTATGTGCTCATACAAACCCTAATGCTTGGATCTAGGTTTCTCTATTGTACATGCAAATTATCCAAGACTATAAACCCTAATTCTAGCATTCAAGTAATCATATTAACATGAGAATAGGTTTAAGATGTTACCTTGATTGTTATGTAGCAATAACAATCCCAAATCTCCTTGTATTGACTTTGGAAGGCTTAGAGTCACAAGTGTCACTCCTTTAATGGTTCACAAACACCATAAGCAAGAGGATGAAGAGGAGAGAGGATGGAGGCTGCCCAAAAACGTCTACAAACCCTAGAGGAGTCTTAGCCACCTTTTTGGTCATAAGGGATCTTCTTTATATAGGAGGCAATTAGGGTTATCTAACAAGGAAACCCTAATTTGGATGCTTAAGCCCTAAGCAACCCATGGAGCCCTTTCCTTAAGGCCTTGGAAGATTTCATATGGGCTTCCCCCATAGAATTCGTCCACCTTATAATAAAAGGCAATCCATGGCCCCAAATTGCAATTATCTTATAATTACAATTCCAGTCCCTTAAGTTTAATTAATCTCTTTTAGTCACAAAACTAATTACCAATTAATTATTGACTAATATTAATTAAACAATATGATTTCTCCTTTAATATATTATTCCCATAATATATTAATAAATCATATTTAATCCTTTCTCTCCATAATTCATCCTATCAAGTTGCTTTGGTGAAGGCAACCCAAAAGGACCATGCACCATCGGGTCAAGTACATACCAAAATAGTTATGGACTTAGACACTAATCCAACAGTCTCCCACTTGGATAAGTCTAATAACTATTTTGCGTATGACTTCAGATCCTGATCTGCAATCGTAGCTTTCCAAAGCCGCTTTCAACTTTGATCCTATCAGATACGAGTGTCCTTAGATAAGGGATCATATATTCCTCCATTCTAGATATCATATGAGATATGATTTCAAATCATTCTCTTTATACTATATCTCGATTCCTGATTTATGACGACTGACTAATTGAACAAATCAAATTAGCCCTAGCCCGACCAAGCATTTACGTTTGTCATCACAAAATCATCGAGGGGCCCAAAGATATCGCTTTTATCGTACTTTGGATAAAAGGAACGGATAAACTTTGATACAATGCTTTCTTGCACTCACTCACCGAATTACACACAACAATATGTTTTATGACACCAAGTTACTAGTGCGTTTACATATTATCAATGTGCAACCGATTTGCAAGATACAACTCACACATCTCGGTTTCAAGAATATAAGATGTTATCGTCTCACCAATCACTCGTGATACAATTCATGGAGTGATCCAAGTGAGCGTGGGTTTAATCCAATGCTCAAATCATATTCATAAGCACTCATGAACGTTGCAGCAAACATTTGCTTATGTCTAATACTCTTTTAGACAATCCACACACCAATTCACGACAGTCTTCATTCATATCTACTTCCAACATATGAACGACTGTGGCTCATTTGAATAATTCGATTATTCTTAATAAATTCAATTATTCTGGAAGTCAAAACATGCAAAGTGAAACACAAGAATAATACTAATCCCATATGGCCTCAACCCTTTGAGCATAAATAAAACACCTTTTACTTATCACCATATCGATTACTCATTATTTGTCGTTTCGGGTAATCAACTTTTTACTTGAATTATTACACTTGTCCCATGCTCCTAGCATGCACACAATGTTTACATATGGTTCTTACTTTGTGAAATAGACCAAATTGAGCACATTTCCAATCATTCTCATTTCACAACTCCAAATCCATTTTCATAAGTGAAAGAATATCAAATTCTTGCTACTTATAGAATATGCTAGATTCTAACATTCTATACAACGATCCTTTCGTAATGTCACTGCACCAAAGTCACAAAGACTATTGCCAATGATATTACAAAGTCCTCTATCAGAGATTGTTACAAGACAATTCCATAGACGTGATGTCTCTCACTCAAAGTACATTCTTTGAACATCCTTTTGCATAAAAGTTTCTAATCTAGTCATAGATTTTCAATATTCAATTCCCAATATGGACACGTTTCCATATTTTCCATATGACAACTCATTCTTAATAAAATCTTATCTATTCATAGTAATGTCGATATGGCCCATCCAATATGGAAACATTTCCATATTTTCCAATACTATACTTCCAACTACTCACAAGCGACCAATCCTTGGCGAACTTTGGATTGTCTTTTGATAGTTGTTTAATTATCTTAGTCAAAACCGATTCTTGTCCTTTTTCCCTCTAAATGTGCTAGACATTTGGAAAATTTTAGAATGGTCAAATATTATAGCCTATGCAATCGATCCTATACCCGAAGCGTATGGGACACAATGCATAATGTCTTACATGAAGATTTGATACTACATCAATCTTCTGCCATAATATTTTATTTGCTATGTTCTCAAAATTCGAATTATGAAGAGGAATGCCGTAATCATAATCGAAATTTAAGGAACACACTATATACCTTTGACTAAATTTATTAATTTTCCACAACCTAAGCCTTTAGATTTGAAATGAAGCATAATATTCTCTCCCTTAATTATATCAAAACAACCTTTCAACTCTTACAACTTTGCAAAGTATGACTCTTGTTTTCTATAATTAATATTGCCAACTTGCAATACATGCCTTAATAATCATACAATCATAACATTTATGCTCCCACTATCATGATGATTATTATAAAACATAACACTTATGCTCCCACTAGCTTCGACATGTATTCATAAACATCTTAACTTCCAGAAAGACAATACCTATTGAATTTCTTAAGTCCATGTTTCTAATACTTAGTGCTTTGATAATCTTTTATCAAGGCTTCTTGAACTTATACACCTTTACCTTAGATAGTTCATATGTGTGTGTAAACAATTACCAAACCTCACAATTCAAATTATGGAAAGGGATACCGTAACCATAATCGAATTCGAGAATGCAATTTTACAATCACTATCTTCTTAAAATCTTTCTTAATGAAAGCATTTCCTCACAATCATTTTCATGAAGGAGGAAATCTTATGACACTTAGATTTAAACGGTGTATTTGTTCCTATCCATGTGAATTTGTCAAAACCAAAGTTTACGACAAATTCAAACTCATATGGATCGAACTTTCTTAATCTCGATTTCTTGCCTTATGGTAGCACAGCTGTCCACCATGTCTTCCAAGTAGTTAAGCAGCTCACCTTTTCTTATCAATGTACTTTCCATTGATCAAGGTCCTTTCCTTTTATGCATTCAAATGAGAACTCAAAGGACTCACATGCATAATTAACTCGATTCGATTGGCACAGAAACAAAATAATGTCAACACGATAGGTTGAAAACCTCAACTCGTGTGCTAGTGATGATCGATAAGGTTTATTTGATTTGTTCTTGAAACCTTTCAAGACCATTAAGACTCCCACTGACTCCTTGACATATAAGAGTCTCTTGTCAATAAACATTTCTTGACAACCAAATATGCAAGAGTTAGTGTGGATTTTATCAAAACACTTCATAAATTGGTCCTAGTTGGTCTTTGTCTTATTCAAGACATCACAACTTTCCACATTTGATGAATGTTATAAACCTTTAATACTTTTCACTCATTGTCACAATCCTAACATTAAGACTTGTTTTGGAACGAAGTATGATTGACTTATTGATTTAACCATTTCTTCAATCCTTGATTCCTCTTCTTAAACATACAATTGTACTAAGACTCACTTAGAGGATCAATTGAGATATGGTTTTTAATCATTAAGACCTATCATAAAGCATAAAAGCTACTCTCCCTTCTTCTTAGAATGGAGAAACTTTTATCTTTCTGCCTACTTGATTCTTCTTATTCGTTCTGCTATTGATTTAAACTTTTTCAATGAATTCATAATTACACTTAATCTTGTAAGTATAATCATATTTACTAAACCTTTAGTAAATCATGACAAATATCTTTGTTACTCTTATGGTGGACTTGATCAACACGCAACTTTGTGTATTCGATCTCCTAGTCCTTCACTTGACACTTTGTCAATGAATTAGTCTAATTTCCAAATATGAAATTTCTCATTCATCGTGCAACCAAGTTGCATGATTCCAAGTTTCTGTCCAATTGAAACTTGGGCGATGAGAAACTCTCCCTATTTGGTAAATTCTCGACTTTCCATAAATAACATAATAAGAAACAAATCCATTATTGCTAATATTCAAACATCAATTTTTCATATACGTCATTGCAAGGATAAATAAATAATATAAAATCAAAATTTATTTTATTGCGGAAAAAATTTGTCCTTACAATGCAATTCATTGAAAAACTATGCTAATACATCTTTCTTAGCAATCTAATTCTAACTCTAAGTAGTAGCTCAAGAATCTAATCTTCGAAAAATGGGATCGAAATCAATTCCTTCACGGTTAGATTCTGCTCACTTCTTCCCTTAAGCTTCCTTTCTTTTCTTCGATCCTACAAAACATCAATTGTAATCTTATCATATTATGTATTAAGAATCTAGAATAGAAGCTTAAAAGAGTTAGTTAATGGATTTTAACCTATATTAGAGCCATACGTTTCGACTCTCCCATCTCTTAGATCTCTTAGGTAAATAGGGCAGCTTCGTCTCCAATGCCCCTTCTCTTGGCAATAAAAGCAAATTGACTCTTTTGGAACATGACATGGAACTACTTCAGACATTTCTTTTCTCTTATGATCAAACTTTTCGATCATAGCATGTCTTTTGTTGCCATTGTCCATATCCATAGAGGTCTTGAAGGCAGATTCACCAATCAACTTAGCTTTTCTATTGCGCCAAACCATTGTTGATTCAGCAGTAATAAGCATATAGGTGAGATCTATAAGGGTCACGTCGCGGTTTATCATATAGTACTCTCTAACGAACTCACTATATGAGTTAGGAAGTGACTGAAGAACCCAATCAACAGCCATCTCCTCACAGACAACGGATCCCATTATTCTTAAACTATCAATGTGTGACTTCATCCCTAGGACGTATGCACACACTGACTTTCCTTCTTTATGTTTACTTGCCAAAAGGGCTTGAGTGATCTTGAACTTTTCAAGCCTTCGAACTTGTGGGTTAGGGAGAATAATTGGAGGAGGAGGAGGAAGTGAAGTATGATCTCTTGTTCCTCGATCGAATCGTAGAATATCATCTTCATGTGGAATACTTGTTCCACGGGATTTGAGAAGGCCATAGTTGTCAAACTTTGACATCTACAAAACGGGAGAAAACGAATTCAAGTTAGTTGATTGATTGAGTCCTTAGTAAATCACCCAAATGAGATACTAAGGCTAAGACCCAACACAATATTCTACAACTCGGGAGAGGGATGCCGTAACCTAAATTGCAGAACATTTGAAGGTAAGTGAATGATGATTCACTAATTTCTACCATGAAAAGCGAAAAAGAAATTTAAGTTTTAAATCTATGAAAATTCCTAGATCCTATGAGATTCATTTAACATTTCAATGGCATGTTTAAATCTCGATATGCCCCTCTTGTTTGTGACTGGGATGCCGAGGATCACAAAGCGGGTGTGAATAACCATGCAAACTTACATGGTGCCCTCACATGTTACAATCACCTATTCGATGTGCCGGTAAACCACAAACGCTCCACCGAACTATGACAAACATTGAGTCACCCTTTGCTACCTTTGCTTAGAACCATTTAGTGTGCCGGTAAACCACACACGCTCCACTAACGTCTTCGCAAGGGCACAAAGTGTAATTTCATGGAATTGCATCAATTCACTTTAGCCTAAGTAACTAAGATTGGGAATTTGTAAAACATTTAGTTACTTTAGTAATTCATTATACTTATAATGGAAGGTTTCATCTTATCCTACCCATTCGGCTAACGACCCTCCACTAGTCAAGAGTGCGGTGGGTAAGAGTGGATACCCATTCAATCGCCATTTTATAGGCAATTTCCTTAAACACCCCTTATAGACCAGCTTCGTGAATGAGGCCTCCTAACGGTAAGACTGACTTTTACTCATACATATATATAATGTTAGACTTTTAATGTTATATATATAGTATAGGGTGTATTTTACACTTTTAAAATATTAGGTGGTCTAATTTAACAATTAAACTTTTAATTCAATTAAATTGTAAACCTAAACTTTTATGGATTTATTAAACCTCTTTTAATTATATACCTTAATTAATTAATAAAACCATAAGGGTGTGATTTGAACCTTTTTTAAAACTAATACTAGGGTTTTAGAATTTAACATACTTAATTAAACTTTTAATCAACTTTTAAATTCCAAAACTTGAGGGCAAGTTTTGAAACATTTCAAAATATTAGGGTTTAGAATTTAAATATACATCAAAATTAAACAATTAATCAAAATTTAAATTCCAAAACTTGAAGGCAAGTTTTGAAACCTTTTTCAAAACATTAGGTTTTCAACTATTTAAATTTCAAAACAACAAAACTTTTGAGGTCAAATTTAAACTATAAAACCTAAAGGGGAAAATATGAAACATTTCATAACACAAGGATCAAATAACAAATAATCTAAATTAACATTTAATCACATAATTATCCATATTTGATTTATTTAATGATTTCTTGCAAAACAATTTACCAATTTAATCAAAATAATTAATCAATTATCACATAAGGAAACAAATATTTTATTAATTGATAAATATCTTCAATTAGATCAAGAATATAGTCATATATATCAACAATCGGATTTATATTGATCTAATATGATAAGGCAACTATCCTTAAGCAAAAACAACAAGAAATCCCGGTTTTCCCTCACTCTGACCAGCCGACTCGTCGAGTTCAGCATGAACTCGGCGAGTTCATCTAAAAAACTCGACGAGTTCAGCCCCCAGAAACACAAAAATCGAATTTTTTCAACATACAAAGCATCAATACAATAGAAACCAATCTAGGCTCTGATACCAATGATGGGTTTTGGTCCTAAGAACATCCTATGTGCTCATACAAACCCTAATGCTTGGATCTAGGTTTCTCTATTGTACATGCAAATTATCCAAGACTATAAACCCTAATTCTAGCATTCAAGTAATCATATTAACATGAGAATAGGTTTAAGATGTTACCTTGATTGTTATGTAGCAATAACAATCCCAAATCTCCTTGTATTGACTTTGGAAGGCTTAGAGTCACAAGTGTCACTCCTCTAATGGTTCATAAACACCATAAGCAAGAGGATGAAGAGGAGAGAGGATGGAGGCTGCCCAAAAACGTCTACAAACCCTAGAGGAGTCTTAGCCACCTTTTTGGTCATAAGGGATCTTCTTTATATAGGAGGCAATTAGGGTTATCTAACAAGGAAACCCTAATTTGGATGCTTAAGCCCTAAGCAACCCATGGAGCCCTTTCCTTAAGGCCTTGGACGATTTCATATGGGCTTCCCCCATAGAATTCGTCCACCTTATAATAAAAGGCAATCCATGGCCCCAAATTGCAATTATCTTATAATTACAATTCCAGTCCCTTAAGTTTAATTAATCTCTTTTAGTCACAAAACTAATTACCAATTAATTATTGACTAATATTAATTAAACAATATGATTTCTCCTTTAATATATTATTCCCATAATATATTAATAAATCATATTTAATCCTTTCTCTCCATAATTCATCCTATCAAGTTGCTTTGGTGAAGGCAACCCAAAAGGACCATGCACCATCGGGTCAAGTACATACCAAAATAGTTATGGACTTAGACACTAATCCAATAGTAGGAGGGTTCAGTTTTGGATGCTCCATGTCACCCCAGCCATCTTCGAACATCTGGAAGTACGAACACGCTGAGTACCCTCGTATGCCCTGCGTACCAAGGAACGCATAGCGTTCAACGAAGCTACACGCCGTGTAGATGAGAGGCCTCGGCCTATAAATAGATACGAGGTGCAGTCGAAAAAATCACACTTTTTTCCACTCCTTTCTCTCTGTACTCTCTCTCTAGACTTCCTAAACCCTCCCAAAGCCTAGGGAACCCCCTAGCACAAGAAGGAAGCTCGGAATGCCCGATGGCTCCGCTAAAAAGAGCTTTTTGGCTCAGGAAGCTCGGCCTGCGTAGAGTCCAATTTTTGATAAAAACCCGTTGTAAGTAAGATACGCCTACCCAATTTTAAATATAGTTTATATTTAAATATAATATCGTTATTATGAAGCTATAAATAAGATTTATCAGTGATTCAAAGTCGTTATATTGATTAATCTACTTAAGGGGATGATGTTTAGGCTGTGATTTAGTGAGGTGTTTAAAGTGGGATTTCCAAACAGTATACTTCGTATACCAAACGAACCCTAGTTGTTCCATACTTGATAGATCATGAAGTAGACTCTGAGTTAATGATGAATCTAGACTAATAATTAGTTGAAATAAATATTAGACTAAAATCTAGTGGTTATAATACTAGGTTTCATCGAAGGAAATCATATTGTTAAGAAGCGAAGTACTGATTGAATTTTGAGTCGTCATTTTAACAAGTGAGTGCATAGTTACTTTCATATTACACATAGATATGAAGTATTTTATATAGATTACGTGCTATGTGTGCAAATTATTTGAATACTTGTTGTCTATGTCGGATGAACGATTTTATACATGTTTTAAGTGATTTAAACTATATATGTATTTTATATCTATGAATATGTTGGGTAAAACATGGGTAGATGAATGAGGAGGATGAAAGAGGATATAAGTAAAAATTGGCGACTATGGACTTAGTGCAAGTTTTATAAACCATGGCGACTATGGACTTAGTGCCTATCATATAAAATCCGGCGACTATGGACTTAGTGCCTACTGTATAAACCCTAACGAATATGGACTTAGTCCCTAAATCCGAACGACTATGGACTTACTGCCTAAACCCTGGTGTCTATGGACTTAGTGCCTAAACCCTGGCGACTATGGACTTAGTGCCTATTGTATAAAGCTTGGCGACGATGGACTTCGTGCCTATTCTTTAGGATAATCCTTAGGAACGAATGAAAGAGGAATAGCCGATTGTTAGGGTAGATCCTTAAGAGTAAAAAAGATAATGAAGATGGGTAATTGGGTTGATTGGTTGATGTTTAAGCATAATAATTATATTATTGTGGGCTGTAAACCCAATGTACTCACTAGGTTTCCCAACCTGACCCACTCAGTTTATTTGTATCATAGGTGTCGATATGAAGTTACATTACACTGAGAGATTAAGGAGATTTAAATCACTAGTGATAACAATTGTAAGTTATGTTTATGCTTATGTTTCTGTATTGACGATGAAATCCCAATGTTTTAAAATGAATAAAATACATTTCTTCGGAAATGCTTTGATAACGTATTTATCATGTTTTTCTGGGAACAAATTCCGCAACACTTCTCTTTAAAAGGTTACTCTGATTTTCAAAATAAAGCATACACAAATCGGTTTTTTCTGGCTGTGAAAATGGGGATGTCACACTTGGTATCAGAACATTAGTTTAAGTGAACTAGGAATAAGGATTTATTTCTAGACTTAAACTTAGAATGCTAAACAATGATTGTGATGAGTGTGTCTAATAAATTTTAGGTAATACACCTGAATAGACACAAGCACTAGCTAATTTAGGGAAAATGTCTAACATGATTTTATGTGCTAAATGAATTGTGACGTTTTATGATGCTATCGTCTGATCAGATCTATGGTCTGTTGCCGACTGGATCTGGAAATTTTATGTGTTCAAATTTCTAAACGTTTAAATACGGTATTAGAACTGGCATATAACTTTTCGGAGTGATAGGGAGGTTTACACGTCGATCGTAAATAAAATCTCTCCTATCTTAATTCTCGTCATTACACACCAAACGTCTGATTTGGTGTATAGATCGAAATGGCAAGAACCCAAAGTGGAGTCAGAAATGCGAACGGAAATAGGAATCAACAGCCTCAACCTCAAGTGATTGAGCAAGTACCTATCGTTGCAGCTACACCTGAGCCAATCACGATTGCTGGGGTACAAGCGATGATCTAGATGATGTTGTCAAATGGAGGAGACAAGGTGATTACTGCTACAAGATAGGGACGAACCTACAAGACCTATTGAACAGCCCGAGCTGAATGATGGGCGGTCGGGTTTGAGAGTTGCGACTATAGCAACAAACAAAGGACCGTACTCGCGGCTACCTTGTTAAAAGCGGGAGTACTGAGCTGGTGGAAGCTACTAGCTAACACGATGCCCAAGGGAGAAGCAAGTAAGATGTCTTGGGAAGATTTCCTGGTGCAACTGAAAATGCAGTACTGCTCTGAGCAGGATCTTCTGGAGATCAACAATGAGTTCCAGAATCTGAAGAAGGGAAGGATGAGTGTCAATGAGTATGCAACAAGTTTTACGGAGAAGATGAAACATGTTCCCTACCTAGTTCCAACTGAACTCTCCAAGGTCAACAAGTTTGCCAAGGTATTACCCGCAGACTTTGGTTCAATGGTTAAACAAGCAACCACTTTAAAAGCCGCCGTCTGGGCAGCCGAGAATATTGAGACCCAAATAACGGAAAAGGGTCGGGAGAAAGTTGAAGTTGACGAGAAGAGGAAGTATGAAGGATCTTCAAAGTCCAACAAGGAGAGCAAATTCCCAAAGTATTGAATAGGAGGAGGTGGTGAAGCTAAGTAGTGCGAGAAGTGTAAAAAGAAACACTTCGGGAAATGTAGCGAGGAGGTGACTTGCTACAAATGTGGAAAGACAAGGCATTACACCAGCAAGTGCACATCCAACAAGAGGGTATGCTACGGATGTAATAAAGAAGGGTATATTTCTAGAGACTTCCCAAAGAAAAACGAGGCAGCAAGGCCAGATACACCACCAAGGCCAAGGGCATTCCACATGATCCTCGACGAAGCAGATAACAATGCGAGGAATCGAGGATGAGGACTTCATATCCGAAGATCGAGTTATGCAATAGCCATAGTATCGTATGGTGTAGCCTATTAAAGGCATAGTCTAGGGTAAACTTGAAGACCTATGTAATCGTTTCAAGGAATAATATAACACCTTCATTTTGTTATTTGGTGTGTTAAGTTGTTATGTGATTTTCTTGTACGGTGACTTGAAAAAACCACGAGACAATACTTGGGACGAGTATGAGTAGGTGTGAATGGTAGTAGAGGCATATACTACCAGAAGCTGTAAGTCCCACAAACGCGAACCAACCAGTGATCAAACACATTCAAGATGCAAAATAGTAAGAATAAGAAGGAGTAGTAGTAAAGAAGTTCCAACAATGCACACATTATATTCAAGCCGTAAACGTCTGGTACACTTGGAACACACAAATACGATTTCTATTCATCTGACACATCTAACACTATATTTAGGGACCAACCAACCATAAACCCGTTCACGGCCGTACACACGTTCACAGCCGTGAACCCTACTCGACAGTAAACATAACCGCAAACACACATAACATGTACAAAACCCTATCAAGACCTATATAGATAGATGCCTAGCAAAAACCAACAAAATGTGACCTAACAATCTCCCCCTTGGTTTGAGCTAGCATAGACTCAGTCTTTCTCGATTACCAACACATCTGGTCTTCCCAAAGTACCCAGCCACAACTTCTTATTGATGATCTCTGCTATCATGCTTGTGAACTCCTTGGCAACAGCCTCCATGATCTCCTGATTGCATAAAATCTGATGTGCAACTAAGGTGTGGATGTACCTTTTCACTAAACTGAAGCAGGTACTTCTTATCAACGAGACGGAGGCAACCATCTTTGAACTTGATTACAACAGTAGTCGTGGCTTCATCGTAAACCCAATACTGCATGTCGCGTAGTGAACCATCGCAAAAGTTCTTGATAATGGGAATCTTTGTCATCTGCTTCATTGGAGGCCACATTACATACTTGATGGATTTGTTGGTGATTGGGTCAAACATATCTTCGACTGTCTTCAAGAAAGATTCGACAGTCTTCATCCCATCAAATCCTCTCCTCACTTGTCTCTCTCGAAGAGTTTAAAATCAGTTGTATGAAGATCAATGGAAGGATTGGATAATGGAGTTTCAGATAGCTTAACGAGGCCCACCTTGGTGAAGGCAGAAAAATCATTCTTGTCTTTGTAATATTCCACATTATTACTTTTTCGTATCACCAGCCAGCAATTGAGTTTATCATGAAAACCCCACATACGAATCCCTGACCAGTCATCGTATTTGTGCTTGAACCTCTTCTAGTCGAGCTCAATCACTGTTAGTTGAGGCTAGTCTCCACGAAGATTTTGATCAGAGTTCTTCATGAAGAGTAACCTTCCCCTCTTCTGTGAAGTGACCTGTTTCCCAACTCTTTTGATTGTAATTCTTGGATGGGCTTGCTCCGATTCTTTTTCAAAACGGTCAACGATTCTAGTGGTTTTGATTGTAGTATAATCGACAATGGGATCTTGTTGCGATGTCTGGGCATGGTAAATGGTAGAGGTCTCATCTCCGCCTGGTTCTCTGACATAAGCTTTGAAATTTTCGCCAAATTCTTCAGCTAGTTTGTTCTTAAGGTCGAAGTAGCAAGCAATCAAGGCTCCAAGGTGAGTCTGCAAACCAGAGATTTGTTTTGACTTTAGAGTATTATCTACTTTAACTCGGAAACTTGGATGTCGAGGTTTCCATCCAAAACATCTTTTTCAATGATTTTTGGTTCAGTACCCCAATCTCTGCTCTCAGATTAACAATCGATGGGTACGCTCCCCCTACATCTCCTTCCCCTATATGTATTCGTTTAGCTCGGGAAGAGAAGTCAAAATTTGATTGCGCTAATAACCTGGCAAGCCTTTCATAAGCGGCATCATGCACATGTATTGGTGGAGAGGAACCCCCAGGAGCTGACGAGCTCCCGGCTTCATGATAAGATTGTATAACACTTGGACCTTCTTGGGTTGGTTGAGTAGATGTGGCAGCTGTGGTGGGTGGTTGAACTGGTGGTGCTTGTTCCCTTACTAGCACTCCCGGCCTGGGATCAGCTCTTCTCCGTTTAATTGGAGGCTGGGAAGCTTGTGTCAGATTGAGATCACTATCAGATGGAAAGAAAGTTGGAATAGTAACAGGAAGGGGAGGAATCCTTCAAGTTGAATCCATAATATTTGAAGGGTCGGCCATCTGAGTTGAAGTTGGAGGCATTGTCTCAAGAACATCATCATCTCCCCTTGTCTCCGTTGCAGATTGTGCAACATCATTGACGTTGTCGAGGAAAGCATCAAGTTCTTTAGTGCTTAACCTTATATCTTGATCCTGCTCAAAACCGAAGGTTAAGTCATCGTTATCATAACTAGTAAGATCTTCACCATGATCCATATCATCTTCACCATCATCTTCATTTACAACATTTTCCATTAAACTCATCTCAAAATCACTCTCATCATCTTTATTAGCATTCTCATCATCTTTTTCTTCTTCATCTGTTACCGGAACATGTTCTTCGGAAACGATCGCCACTGGAGCAACATGTTTATCTTCGTGTTCAGAAGCAGTAATCACTTCATCTTTAGTTTCTTCATAAGCTGAGGAGCTTTCAGTCTCAGACGCACTACTGACTTCTGCAAATCTGCCAATTTTCACCAATGGATATTTCCCTTCGAACATGAACTTTCCTTTTCTGTTTTGCTTCATGAGCCCGAAAAGTGGTGGAACCAAGGGACTTCAAATCAAGTATTTCTACTCTTTTCTCAAGTTCCTGGTATTTGTTGTTGAAGATCATCTGTAGGAACGTCGGAAACATGAGAAATTTATCTTTTCTTTTTCCTTCAATATTGCCAACCATTTCATTCAAGATGTATATTGAAAAGTTGAAGACGAAACCCGTAGCGAGAGTAGCAATGGCACCCGTGTTTAGTAACGAGATCTCGTCAGCACCGTCTCTCTTTCCAGAGATGCAGCTCACGAACACATGGACCAGGAACCTCCAATAGGGTGGCAATAGTTTCTTGATTGTAGGAGGAAACACACCCTCATAGCCTATTCGAACGATAATCTCCTCAGTCTGGTCCATCGGGATCTCGGTTGGAAACCCAGAATGGTCATTGATATGTAATACCTCGCGGATGACTTGCTCAGTTATAGTTAGGCCTGTCGAAAAAACCCGAAACCCGTTCTACCCACCCGACCCATTCCGAATTCGGGTAGAATGGGTCGGGTAGAACGGGTAACGGGTATGAACATTCGGGTAATAGGTTAACCCGATAATAATATAGGTCAGGTTTTAGGTATGAATATTTATTTTCGGGTATACCTGAATACCCGGATTTTTTTAGATAATACCAAATATACAATGCAGTCACGTACGCACACTTCAAATAAAACAAAACCTTTTGTTTCCTTCTTATGAACGACGGCTCGACAGTCGACACAAACTTGCAAAGGGAATACGACGCTGAAGAAAAAGAAAAACTTCGAGCTTTTATTAAAAAAACGTTGGTAGGATTTGTTTGACCACCGATGCTTGGACTTCCACACAACAATCAAGTTATATATGTCTCACCACCCACTTTGTAGACAATGAATGGAAATTTAAAAAAAAAATGTTTTGTTTTTGTCCTCAAGAGAGTCATCGTGGGGTTGATATTGGATTAGTGGTTGAGAAATGTTTAATAGATTGGGAATAAAAAATGTTTTCATAATTTCCATTGACAACGTAAGTGCTAATGACGTGGCAATTGAGTATATATGTACTTGCTAACTGTATGGAGTATTTTCCTACCCAATTCTTTATTAAACCAACTAACATATAAAAATAAAAAAAAGTATATCAATAAGTATCATTTAAGAAATTTTCGGGTATACCCGATAATTACCTGACCCGACCTCAAACACGAATTCCTGGAACCCAAAAACCCGAATTACAATATAGGTCGGGTATTGGGTATTATTTTCTTAAGGAAATACCCGTTCTACCCGAAACCCGAAAATTTTACCCGTTCGACACCCCTAGTTACAGTGATCTTCTTTCCATTGACAGTTGCTTCTATGGAGATTGCATCATCATCTTCTTTGTGCACCGCAACTGTGTTCCAGAACTACTTCACAAGATCTTGATAAATTATTGGACTGGATGTGAAAGCATATGTCAGACAACATATCTTCAGTCCATGAATCATGGACTTGAAGTCACTGTGTGCAGCTGGTGGATCCATCAGAAAGACATCAACGTTGTGAGTGTCAGAAATCTTTAATTAAGCCATTTTTGATCTGCACTTAACCAAGCCAAGTGAGAAAACAAATGATTTAAATAATTAAGCTTAGTTTTTCTCATTAATCAATTAATTAGGCTTTAATACTAAATGAAATTAAGCAAAAATGAGTTCATGGTCAAAAGAGTGTTCACGGCCGTCAACGGGTTGACGGATGTGAACGTCACAACAGCACTGAAAACACGATTTGTACCAATAGGTCCTTAAAACATGGTCAATTCTTCTAAAGTTTAGTATGAATGATTTTGCCTTGAACGTACCCACACAAATCAACAAGCAATTTCGACAAAAAAACACGAATTGAAGACGAATCGAGAATTGAGAGAGAGAGAGAGAGAGAGAGAGAGAGAGAGAGAGTTTGTTCGAACGGTTCACGGCCGTGAATGAATAATGAGAGTAAAGAGGTTAACAGCCGACAACCCTTGCTTTTATACCTGGACCTATTCACGACTCATAAAGCATGGGTAGCAAACCTAAAAGGCTTCAAATCCAAAACCCAGTAGTTCAATTTTTTTTAAAAAAAAAAATAAACTTTTTGAGGACTTTAAAAATTAAAAATAAAATAAAATCTAAAAAATTTAAACTAAACTAATTTTGACTAAATTTTTAATTTTTCAATTTTTTGAAAAAATAAAATAAAATAAATATAAAAATAAAAATAAAGTAAACTAACAAAAATTTCTTTTCACCAATGCAGGTATTCTTTTTGTGATTTTGGGGTCAAAGTTCTGGGACAACTTTAATATGTTTTTCAGCACTTCCACCTTCATGAGTAGATCTGGTCAATTGCTAGTATTGTGGTCCACTTAAACACGAAAGATTGTAATAATTTAGGACATACTATAGGTGATAAGACATTTCATCCTATGATCCTAAATGATATTCCTAGAAGACAATTTAGCTGACGATGACCACAAATATTGTTGTCCACCTAAATTTAGCAGCAAGATCTATAGACAACCTCTAGAATGTTCAATTTTAGGTGTACTAGAACGTGTTTCCCGCTTCCTGACATACTCCGGTAATCAAGAACTTCCAGAATACTCCTTACTTTAGATGAGCAAACAATTATTAGGAGGGAAGTCAGATTTAGAATGCATATGTTGTACACCCAGGTCGGATCTTCCAATCACACAGAGGCATAAACATATGACTAACTGGATAGAGGGATTGAGAAATAGAATTGTGCATATGCTGTGTCCTAGGTCGAATCTTTCGATCATGCAGAGGGGACAACATATGGCTAACAGATAGAAAGAATTGCATAGATAAGAAGATGCACATAAATAGAGTTGCATATGTTGCATTGTAGGTCGGATATGTTCCAATCGCGAAAAGGAGGCAACATATGACTAACAGAAAGAAAGCAAGAAAATAACCTTCTACAGAGCTACTTTATCGGAATTACCCAATCGCCTTATCAGTACCGGAATTAAGGACATACGTCCATACATCGAGAAAGAGTTACGTCATAGAACTAGATATTGATTACTTTAGTGTGGACCGTAGATTCTCATGTATATCTCACTACTCAATCTACCCGAGCGTCGTATTGTCAGACCAAATGGAACTATCTAAGTCAATTATTTGTCAAGTTCTTTCATAGTCCATCTATACCTAGTCTAGTCCATTTAAATCTTTCGTGCCTACAAACGCATCGAACACAAAGTCTAGATCAGTTCAACGTTGATACCTCACACAAATCAAGATTGCCTATTATCACTGAGTTGATATCACTTCCCAACACATCACCTGCACACATACTAACATGAGACACTATTTTTTGGTTTTTCATATTTTCTGAAAAAAATAAAATAGAAATAACACTATTATTTTTTGGATTTTTGGTTTTCTGATTTTTTTGTTTGGTTTTTGATTATTTATCCCCATAAATTTGTGCATGGGAGAGAATAAAAATGAAATGCGCAAATTTAAACTACCTAAAAATAAAAATCAATCCTCAAAACGTAGCATTTGTAGAAAGCCCACTAGCACATCGAATCGAGCTTTGTTAAACGGTTTTGTGAACAGATCCGCCACATTATTATCATTGTGGATCTGCTCCAACCGAATGAGCAAATGCTCATAACAATCTCTGATAAAATGAACTTTGATGTCGATGTGCTTGGTTTTAGAACGCTGGACAGGGTTTTTGGCTATTTGAATTGCAGCATCATTGTCACAGAAGATAGGAGTTTCAAGAAAATTCAAACTGTAATCCAACAGCTGATGTTGAATCCAAATGAATTGAGAGCAATAGGCAGAAGCAACAACATATTCCGCCTCCACCGTTGAGGTTGAGACTGTGTGTTGATTCTTGCATTGCCATGACACCAGATGGTCACCTAAAAATTGACATCCCTCAGAAGTTGATTTCCTTTCAAGTTCACAACCTCCGTAATTGCTGTCAGCAAATGCATATAAATCAAAATCAGGATTCTTCGGGTACCAAAGACCCAATTTAGGGCTACCTTTGAGATACCTAAAGATCCTTTTAACAACAATTAAGTGAGAGGGTTTAGGACTAGCTTGGTATTGTGCACATTAACAAACTGCGAACATGATGTTTGGTCTGCTCGCAGTCAGATCTATCAGGGAGCCGATCATGGATCTGTATTCTGTCTGATCTATGGATTCGCCTTCAAGATTTGGAGTCAACAGGGGTCGTTCAGCCATCGACGTCAAGGCAGCTTCTGAATCTTTGAACCCGAACCTCCCAAGCATGTCTTCAACATATTTTCCTTGATGTAGCAGGATTCCAATTGAATCTTGACGGACCTGTAAACCCAAAAACATAGTCATTTCCCCCAAGGAGCTCATCTCGAATCTCGGTGCACAACGTTTGACTCGTTGAACCGAAAATGATGTCATCGACATAGATCTGAACAAGAATTATGTCTCCATCCACATGCTTGATAAATAGTGTCTGATCAATTGTGCCTATGGTATAACCATGCTCGAGAAAATGATCTGTTAGGGTAGCATACCAGGCCCGAGCAGCCTGATGTAACCCATATAGAGGATTGTCTAATTTGTAGACATGATTTAGAAACTTTGAGTTGATAAAACCGGGAGGTTGATCAACGTAAATCTCTTCTTTCACGGCAGGTAGGATACATATGCCAGGAAGATACAGATAGCTTCAAGACACGCTACAGGAGCATACACCTCAGTGTAGTCAAGTCCTTCAATTTATCGAAACCCACGAACGACCAAACTCGCTTTTTTTTTCGCACAATCACCCCATAATCATCATGTTTATTGCAAAACACCTAGCGGGTATCCAATGACTTCTTTCCTTTGGGCAGCTCAACCAGCTTCCAAAACCCCAATTTCTCGAATTGATTCAACCCAACTAGGCTCATTCAGCGCCATTTCTACATTCTTTGGCTCTATCTGAGAGATGAAGTAAGAGTACAGACACGTATTTACGTCACCACTTTGACTTCTCGTTCGAACTCTGTTGCCTAGTTGATCAATGACGTTCTCTATAGGATGATCGCGTTGCAGTCGGGTAGGAATTTTGTGGCTGATATCATTGGGTGTGACAGAAAGGTTATTGATGTTGATAAATCCGTCATCTGCTGATGCATTCGCCTCAGACGATTTTGAACCATGAGAGGTGCTTGCCACATACTCATTTGCAATCGGCTTGGGAAAGAGAAGTTCCATGAAAGTTTGAGTTGCAGCGGAAGAGGGTCATGAATTCTATTTTAGCAAGAGTGAGTGGAGTGGTTTCAGCATCAGGATTAGTTCTTTGAGTAGGAGAATCTGAAGAAGTACTTGGAGTAGAGTCATCCACCCTAGGAGTCGTAGGAGGCAAAAGAGGTGGCATGTACACAACATCTTCTTATTCATCTTCAATAATAACCTTCGAACCTGAGCAAGAACCTGCCACATCATCTGAAAACACATTAAATGATTTAAACAAAGAAGCATAGTCAAATAACCAATCAGGTCCGACTCTTGCATCTTTCTCATTCTCCTCCAGCCAGCGAATATCAAAAGATTCCACGATCTGCTTTGTCTTCTTGTTGTAGACACGATAAGCTGTAGGCACTGCATATCTCACGAAGTAACATTCATCGGCTTTAGAGTTGAATTTGGGGTTCGATTTGAGGTGAAGAAGGGTGCAAGGACATCCAAAAATTCGGAAGTGAGAAACTGATGGCTTATGATTGTGTAGAATTTCATATGGAGTCTTCATCTGAGCTTTGTTGATCAGCACACAATTATGAACGTAACAGGCAGTGTTGATCGCCTCTGCCCAAAAGAAGACCGGCAAATTAGAATCACACAACATCTTCCTTGCGGCGTCAATTAGTGTTCGGTTCCGCCGTTCCGCAACACCATTTTGTTGAGGTGTCCGAACGACACTATACTGATGCACTATCCTCTTTTTCTGCGCAAAAATGATCTAGAACAGCGTTCTTGAATTCTGTACCGTTATCCGTTCTAAGCACTTTCACCTTCTCATTAGTCTGATTCTCAATCATCACCATGAACTTCTTCATCAAGTCTGAGATCCCACTCTTGTTGGATAAGAAGAAAACCCATGTGAAACGCGAGTAGTCGTCTATCACAACCAAGCAGTAAGAGTTTGTGTTGATGTTGAGGACATTAACAGGACCAACAAATCCATGTGCAATAATTGGAGAACCTTGCTGATTGAATTAACCGCCTTTGGCATATGAGGCTTTCTATGATGTTTTCCTTGTGCACACGCCACACATTTTTCAAAAGTGATAAAGTCTTTAACTGGAAGGCCACGAACGATCTTGTTCTTTGCAAGACGATTCAGGTTCTTGGCTTTTGTATTCCCGAGACAACGATACCAAAGCATGGCATTGTGTTTGGAGACTTTAGAAAACAGACACGTGATTTGCTCTGGGATATCATGATTCATGTCTATGATGTAAGCATTTCCATCCCTCTTTGACTTCATCAAGATCCAATCTTCAGGGATTATAATACTAGGCTTCAATATCAGGCATTCTTTGTCTATGAAGTGTGTTGAATAGCCTTTGTCGCATATCTAAGAGGCACTCAATAAGCTATGCTTCAACTCGGGTGCATAGTTGACTTTCTCAAAGCTCAACACTCCATTTGTAACTGTTCCTTTCTATGTGATCTTTCCGCCTTCTCCTCTCGCGAAGGAAACATAACACTCATTAAAAGTTTGAATGTCATGCAGCTAGGATATGTATCATGTCATGTGCCTGGAACAACCACTGTCGACATACCAAGGTATGACGACATTCCTCCATAGTTGTTCCTGCAGGATGCACGAGAGATTTGTTAGATTTTGGAACCCAGGTCATTGTAACACTGGGTTTTCCCTTGACATTAACAAATTTTTCTTTTTCGCTTCCAGATTTTAATTTACTATCATATGCACTTTTAGAAGATGAAGGTGATTGCACAATTAAAGATTTGGGCTCCCATTGGTAATTAGGTTTTGAAATATTCACAGGTGATTTTGAAATGTTTTTCTTTTGTTTTGAGTGTTTGGATTTCTGCCTAGGACTAGTCGAAGATCCAGACGCTGCCTTTGACGATATCGATCTTGGCGTGGCCGCATTCGATTTCGTCAAAGCACCTGTGGCTGTTTTATTGAACACCTGTTTATCCTTTTTAAGTTCAGCCCTTTTTCTGTACTTATGAACATTCCAATCACCATTACAAAGACGAGATCTGTAACACCCATAAAATTCAAGCCAATTTAAACATTTTATTTCATTCAAAACCATTAAATTAATACAACTTGTTTTCAAAATAGTTTAAAACATGAGAGTATCCCCAGAACCATATCATAAAACATGAGGAGCGGTACGATCACGCCTTTGCCTTTCCACGATCTCCTGAAGTACCTGAAATAATAAACTGCAAATGTAAGCCGAAAAGGTTAGTGAGTTCCCCCAAAGTACCCATACACATAATCATACACATACAACAAAGAACAACATACTATGGGTCCAATCAACCATCCGGTTGGAATACCCCTGGCCCTCAACCCTCGGGTTGGAATGCCAGCATGCTACGAGTCCAATCATCCTATCAGGATGGAATACTCTCGGCCCACATCCATTGGGTTGGAATGCCCAGAGACCTACACATACAACAACATCTACTATGGGTCTAATCATCTCTCGGGATGGAAACCCCAGGCCCTCAACTATTGGGTTGGAATGCCCACATACTATGAGTCTAATCATCCTACTAGGATGGAATACTCCTGGCCCACAACCACCGGGTTGGAATGCCCCACCTACTACGAGTCCAATCATCCTACCAGGATGGAATACTCCAGGCCCACAACCATCGAGTTGGAATGCCCTCACACTAACAAGCAAGTATACATAACAGATAACCACATATCATTCTACAGAATCAACATACTAGGGTCCTATCATCCTACTGGTATGGAATACCCTCTATTACTACTTAAACATGCACATACCACAGGTAATCTCCTTCCAGCATACATACGACAAGACCAACTATAGGTTTATAAGCATATCCACATCCCAACTACCAGAATGCTGATCTGACAGAACCTTTCATCACTTAACCACCCTATCCACCAGGATACTAGAATAACAAGCATACTGCCATCATCATCCTATTGACTAGGATACTGAACTACAAAGCATACCCTCACATAAACATAACAAGCTCTAAATAAAAATTCAAAGGGCCTGCCTTGGTGCCTTCGATGTTGGAGTACAGTGAGGATAACTCACCTTGCAAATGAAGAACCGAACCATGAAGACACAATCCCGATGCACTGCTCTAAACTCCAACACCTGATGCCATCAATGGACCATTGACATAAATATCCAAATTACCATAACACCCATGAAGGTCAAACGGGTCAAAGTCAAAGTCTTGGCAAAAGTCAACCCGTCGACTCGTCGAGTTCAACGATCTCTGAATTCCATCCTGTCTAACTCACTGTGTCGCCAACCAACTCACTGATCTGAAGCTGAACCAAAAGATGTTGGGGTTCTGCGACCTGAATCGCCGAGTCCAAGGCAATCTTCAACAGACTCGCCGAGCTGTTCTTCCAACTCGTCGATTCCATGACCATCTTCATATGACTCGCCAAGTCCACCCAAGGAACTTGTCGAGTCTCTTCAGTCCTTCATCCATACAGAGGCTTTTTGAGCCATGCAAGGGTTCCAAATTGTAGATCCACGCTTCTAGGGCATAACTCCCACATAAAGTTGAAAACTTTACATGAAACCAAGGAGTTAAAGGTCCAAATCACTCTAGGGCTAGGGTTTATGACAAAGGGGCTTCACCAACAACTCATAGACTGATGCTTTATGACATTCTAGACCAACACAAGTCTAGATCTGGAGTAGCAACCTCAGATCCAAACTCTAAACCCGAAATAGATCTCAAACATACCAAAATGGACCAAAATGTCATTCATGAATAGATCTAGATGCAAAAGAGTGAAGGTAACAACTAATTACCTCCAAGATGTGCCCAAACTGAAGTAGATTCTGGATCTACATTGTCACACCCCCAAACCGGAACGGCAGAAACGTTCGGGGGCAGAGGACGTCATGTTCAGTATCATAACCATAGTGAAGAAAGTAAACACAAACATCATAAATATAATTTAAAAGGTTACATCATTGCAAAATACATGTTTCCAAATAAATTACATATGATGTCAAAATAGTTCAAAAGAAATCTACGCCTCAACGTCTTGCCTTCAAAAGTCTTATGGTTACCTGTATTACTGATTACCTGAGAATACAAGTTGTTTTTGAAAGAGTATCAACATTAAAGCTGGTGAGTTCATAAGCAATTTATGAATGACAAATGCATGTTGTTCCTTTTGTTATAAGTTTGTTTCCAGAAAATCCAATATTTTCTAAAAGGTTTAGTGTAGTCTTAACCGAACCAAGACTTAGTATATGTAAGTAATTCATCATACTTATATGTGATTTTGTATTTAAATAAAACTCCTTTTTGTGAAATCCTTAAATTCTTGTGAACGGTGTGTTTGTTAATTTCCCATGTGAGTTTTTATAACCATACTATGACTCGAGGACCTCTTACTTGACGTTCTTCAAACGTCGGAATGTTATGACACTTGTCACCCCAGACCTGTCGGTCTAGCTGTTGCAAGCAGCTCAGGTGCGGGTTGTCAAACCCAATATAGATCTATATACAACTATCACGCTCTCCCTACAAGAGATTCTGGCTATAACTATAGGACTTTTATGCAGTACTAAAGAGTACCCCGAAGATGAATGTCTCACAAATTTATTCGTTAACATGTCCACATAGTTTGTAATAAAATACTCGCTTTATAAATCGATAGTATTACCGTTTGAGGTGTCCAAACTATACCTATTATAGTTTTATCAAAATGTTTTATGTTGTAAATGGAACCTTACTATGCATGACTTTGTATTTCAATAAAATGACATTGAAAATGCTAAGTATAAAATCCTACACACCTTGCTCAACATGTTACAAGGTGTGAATAACTCTTAAACTTGTTTTAACATTTTAACTCTTAACTATCACTGTTTTAGATTATTTTTAGAAAAATCATCGTAAGTCGAAAAAAAATCCGTAAACTCAGAGAGTTTGGAAAAAGAGTCTATTATGTTCACAAATTTTCTTATAATTTTTGGTGGTCTCAAACCAGTGTGAAAATGTTCATTTTCACAACCTGGTCCGATTTCGTTGCTGCAGTGATAGGCAGTTTTGTAAAAATCACCAAAAATTGTAGGAAAATCGTATGGAGATGTGAAAGTAGTCATTTTAAAGGTATAAACCTGAAATATTTGTATATTAAACAGTTTTGAAAAATATTAATTTTAAGTTGGGTAAAACAGTTCGTGAACATGTCACAACTTTTTTGTTGTAAGCTGTCAAGTTAAGTTTCAAATATGTTTGGTCTTTTAACTTGTATTCCCCCCCCCCCCCTGAAAACTAAAGAAAAGTAGAAATGTAGGGGTATGAACTCACCTATAGTGATTCTTGGAAGAGTCGAAGGTCAAAGACGAGGAGTATCAAGAACACTTGATGAACACGTAAAAGCTTGGATGATCCTAAGAACGATTCTTTGGCGTTAGAATGTGTGTAGATGATTCAAGGATGTTAAGAAAACATGAAATAACACTTGACTTTAGAGGAAATAATTACCAAAAATTGAAGTAATAGCTCAAGATCACTTCCAAAAGTGGCTGGAAGTTGAGAGAAAATAAGCTTCTTTGTGTGGTAAGAAAGGTGTAAAAGTGTGGGAAAGATCAAGTGAATCAAGAAATCCTCCAGGGATTTCTTTATATAGGGGTGTTGTTGGAGCAAATTGTGAGTTTAAAGTGATGTGTGCATTGGTTTGTGTGATGTGGATAAGGTGGCAAGTGAGATGCTGACACATGGAAGGCAAGTGGGCACACTTGACGCACTTGGGGGTAATTCTCCTCTTAATATAAAATAATGATTTTAAAAATCCTTGAGAAATAAATAAAATATGAGTTCTGGGAGTTTAAAATGGTAAAAAAATGAATTTGGTGAAAAAATCCCGTAAAAAACGTCAAAAACGTGCGTAGGAGGCGAAAGTAGTCAAAAACCGGGAGAAGGAAGCGAACCTGCGAGGTTCGGCCCTTAGGAGATGAGAACCGAGAGAAGGGAGGAGGAGGGACCGAAGGTAGGTGAAGGGACCGAAGGTAGAGGCTCGGGCCCGAAGGCTAGGTTCGGTTCGTAGGGGACTTCGCTTCTGACGAGTTCGCTTCTGACAACTTCACTTCTTATAAGGGGTTCCCTCTAAGAGGGTTCGGTTCCTAAGAGGGTTATGCCCTAAATGGCTATTTTTAATATAACTTCTTGTTTTGAGTGATTTTTGGCCAAGTTAAGGGTCGGGATGGCCCGGATGACTATAAAAAGTTGAGAGAGATTTGGGAGAGATTTGAGAGAGATTCACTTTTAGCCATTTGCATTGAATAATCTTGCAATGCAAGGTCTGTGGACCCCGTTATACTTCGTTTATGATTATTTTAAGTCCCCAAAAGGGTTCATAGATGTGTTTTGATGCGTTTAACTCCCTTCTTAGGGTTTCACATTGATAAACACATAGATTTACCGAGACACTCGAATTCTTGACACACAATTGTACGTTTTCATAGAAAAACTTTTAATCATACAAGTATTATACAAGATTGACCGGTTTGACTTGTTGACTTGACTTTGACTTGTTGATTTTGACTTTGACTTGTTGACTTTGACTTTGACTTGAATTTGACGGCTATCACATTATCCCCCCGTTAGAAGGAATTTCGTCCCGAAATTTGCATTTTTGAGAGGGACCTTAAGGGTTGGGGAATAGATGTGGATACTTTTGCTTCATTTGATCCTCACATTCCCATGTAAATTCGGGTCCTCGCTTGGTATTCCAGCGTACCTTTACGATGGGGATGCGGCTTTGTTTCGTCGATTTGACCTCTCGATCCATGATTTCAAAAGGTTCCTCTATGAAGTGGAGGTTCTCATTGATCTTAATTTCTTCCAAAGGAATGACAAGGGTCTCATTTGACACACATTTCTTTAAGTTCGACACATGAAAGGTAGGGTGCACGTTGCTGAGTTCCTGTGGTAATCGAAGCTTGTATGCCACCAGGCCAATACTGGCGAGGATTTCGAATGGCCTGATATACCTTGGATATAACTTCCCATGTTTTCCAAAATGTATTAATCCCTTCCAAGGTGATAGTTTCAGTAGTACTCAATCTCCAACTTGGAACTCCAAAGGCTTTCGTCTTTTATCGGCGTAGCTCTTTTGTCGGTCTTGTGAAGCCTTCATCCGTTCTCGAATTTGGACAATCTTTTCTGTTGTTTCCCTTATGATCTCCGGGCCAGTGAGTGCTGTTAGGAACTTGCCCTTTTGCTAGTTGCGTATCGCCCACCTCAGCCCAAGACAGGGGTGATCTGCACTTACGGCCATAGAGGGCTTCGAACGGAGCAACTTTGATGCTAGTGTGATAACTATTATTGTATGAGAATTCGATAAAGGGTAGGTGAGCGTCCCACGCTTTACCAAAGTCCATCACACAAGCTCTTAGCATGTCGTCTAATGTTTGAATGGTCCTTTCACTCTACCTGTCGGTCTGTGGGTGGTAGGTTGTACTCATGTCCAACCTAGTTCCCATAGCTTTCTGCAGTGACTGCCCGTCGGTCGAGATCATGCGTCGTGAACCAACTATCTCTATCAGAGATAATGAATATCGGTACTCCGTGAAGTCGCACAACTTCTTTAATGTAGATCCTCGTCAGTTTCTCCATTTTGTTGGTTTCGTTTATCGGCAGGAAGTGAGCGGATTTGGTTAATTTGTCGACGATTACCCAAATGGTGTCAAGTCCACCAGTTGTCTTAGGTAACTTGGTAATGAAGTCCATTGCAATTCTCTCCCATTTCCATTCGGGTATCACTGGCTGTTGAAGTAGTCCCGAGGGCTTCTGATACTCTACCTTAACTTTTGCGCAAGTTAGACACTTGCCCACGAAAGTAGCTATTTCGGCTTTCATGTTCGGCCACCAGTACCGCTTCTTGAGGTCTAAATACATCTTGTCTGAGCCGGGATGCACTGAGTAACGAGTTTTGTGAGCTTCGTTCATGACAACGTCCCTGAATCCACCAAATTTGGGTGTCCAGATCCACTTCATGAGACAACGAACTCCATCATCCCTGACTTCAAGATTTTTGTCCATTCCTCTCAATGCTTCGCCTGCCACGTTCTCTGGTTTCAAGGATTCTTCTTGTGCCTCATTGATTTGTGTGGACAAGTGTGAATGGATGGTCATGGTTAATGCCTTTACTCGGCGGCTAGAGTATTCCTTTCTGCTTAAGGCGTCTGCCACCACGTTGGCTTTTCCCAGGTGGTAACGAATCTCGCATTCGTAATCGTTTAGCAATTCTACCCATCGTCTTTGTCTCATGTTGTGTTCTTTTTGGTTGAGGATATGCTGATGGCTTTTATGATCGGTGAAGATAGTGCATTTGGTGCCGTAGAGGTAATGCCTCCAGATTTTTAGGGCGAAAACTACCGCTCCTAGTTCGAGATCATGCGTCGTATAGTTTACCTCGTGCGTATTCAACTGTCTTGAGGCGTAGGCAATGACCTTTCCTCGTTTCATCAACACACATCCAAGAACTTGGTTTGATGCATCACAATAAACCATAAATTCCTCTGTTCCCTTTGGTAGGGACAAGATCGGAGCACTACATAGGGCTCGTTTCAGCATTTGGAACGCAACCTCTTGCTTATCCCCCCAGGCGAAGGTCACTCCTTTTTGAGTCAAGGTGGTGAGTGGTTTTGCGATTTTGGAGAAGTTTTGGATGAACCTTCAATAGTAACCGACGAGTCATAAAAATTGACGAATTTCTATGGGCGTTCTTCGCGCTGCCCAACTTTCGATTACCTTGATCTTTGAAGGGTCCACATGTATTCCTTCCTTGCTGACTACATGTCTGAGGAAATCCACTTCTCGAATCCAGAACTTGCACTTCAAGAATTTTGCGTACAATTTCTCCGCCCTCAGTGTTTCCAGGACTTGGCGTAAATACCGGCTGTGTTCTTCTTCACTTCGGGAGTAGACTAGTATATCGTCAATGAAAACAATCACGAACTTGTTTAAGTAAGGTCGACACACCCTATTCATCAGGTCCACAAACACCGCAGGTGCATTTGTTAAGCTGAAGGGCATCACTACAAACTCATAGTGACCATAGCGCGTTCTGAAGGCTGGCTTGGGATTATCCTCCTGTTGAACTCGTAGTTGATGGTATCCAGATCTAAGGTCAATCTTCGAGAAGGAACTCGCTCCTTGTAGCTGGTCGAAGAGGTCATCGATTTGAGGCAAAGGGTACCGGTTTTTGATGGTGAGTTTGTTTAATTCGTGGTAGTCAATGCACATATGGAACGATCCGTCCTTCTTCTTAAGGAACAATACCGGCGCTCCCCAAGACGAGAAGCTTGGTCTAATGAAGCCTTTGCTTAGTAGTTCGTTTAGTTGATTGGACAGTTCCTGCATCTTGGCTGGGGCTAGACGGTATGGCGATTTGGCTATAGGAGTAGCTCTAGAAATTAGGTCGATTCGGAATTCGACTTGTCTAGCAGGGGGGACTCCTGGAAGGTCTTCCGGGAATACGTCAGGGAAATTACTGACCTCCGGAATGTCCTTTATGTTTTTATCTTCTTGATTCCTATCCACGACGTTGGCTAGGAAGGCTTGGTACTCCTTGCAGTTTACGGGCTTCGGTCCGATGCAGTGGGCATGGCCCTGGTTAGTTCCGAACTTCGGTCCGATGCAGTTTCCGGACTTCGGTTCGATGCAATGGGTAAGGCCCAGTATATGTTTATATGTCATTGTATGGTATGTGGTAGTTTGGGGGAGCTCACTAAGCTTCGTGCTTACAGTTTTCAGTTTTGGTTTCAAGTACTTCCACAAGTAAAGGGAAGAGCTTGGGATGATGGCATCGCACACACCACAACTTCAGTTTTTGTCCTGGGAGTTGATTAGCTTTTCATTGACATGATTCGATACAATATGGATACAGTTTTCTTGTGATACTTTGTTATGGTTTTGGATACATTGACGTATGAGTTTTATATTATGGTATTAATATAATGATTTTAGTAATGATTAAACAAAAAATTTTGGGTCGTATTTTGGGCTGTTACAAGTTGGTATCAGAGCCTTGGTTTGACGGATTCGGAAACACTTTAGGGTGTGTCTGAACTCAAACTAAGGACACGGTACAGGATTTCAAAAGAAAAACATTTTCAAAAAGGGATTTTTGAAAAAGAACTTAGAAATAAAAGAATTTTGAAAACAAGAAAAGGGTGTGGTGCATACGATCAGCCAAGCTCAAGTAAGTACTCCCAAATTAGCCATACAAGTTTATATTATGATTATCTGTTTTAGTAGAACAACATGCTAGTATAGGAATAAGGATCTAGGAGGATGCCTTATGTGCCTGCTATATGTGTTCCAGCTTATTGAGAATTGCAAGCTAGTATTAAGTAGACAATAGTAGGATAGCCTGTTTAGGTTATGCTTGGTAGTATGGGCTTAGCATGGTATGCTAGTGCAGTTTCTCGTTATAAGGATAGAATTGATTGAGTAGTTTCTTGTTTCCAAATGCTACTTGCTATGTGCTTTGTGGGACTCCAAGTAATGGGAATTAGCTATTAGGTGAATACATCACATCACATGTGACCAGGGTTGAATAATCTCAGAGTGCTAGATTTGGCCCTACTGCGCAGCTCTCGTTTCAGTCTAAGCGCTGTAGGGACGAGTCTTTTACTCGAAGGATTATTCGAGCCTCCTCATATGTGATGGTATTCAGGTGACGACTAATTGGAATTACAAGGAGGCCTTCAGCGGATGAGGACTGGTTTGGGTCGAGTCAAAGGTTTCCTTAGGGCAAGCCTAGGATGAGAGTAGTAGAGATCAACAGTAGTAGTAGTGGCTTGGTGGAGTCGAGGCGATCCTTGAGGAGAGTACGGATAGATGTGGAAGTGTTGGATTAATGTCTAAGTCCATAACTATATTTGGTATGTACTTGACCCGACACGGCATGGTCCATTTGGGTTGCACTTCACCGACACAATTTATATGGATAATCTTTTGAGAATAGTATGTTTATGATTAATATTAATATATTATAAGTTCTAATATATTAATATGGAATCATATTATTTAATTAGTATTGATCAAGAATTAATTTATAATTAATTAAGTGATCAAAAGGAACTAATTAAATATGAACTCTTATATATATGGAATGGGCCAAGTTCATTTAGGTTGGGCTAAGCTTTCATGGATAGTCCATGGAGTGTTTAACCCATGGATCCTAGGAAATGAAAGGTCATGGGTATTAGGGTTTAACCCTAATCCTCCACACTATATAAAGATGTCCTTGGTTGGTGAAATTGGCACTAGTGTGGTACACTAAGAATGGCTAGCCAATTTCACTAGAGAGAACCAAGTATCCATATTCTCTAAAGTCTTCCAAGGTGTTTTGGTGATTTGTGATTCCATTTGAGGCTTCCACACTATTGGGGCTAAGCTCTTAAAGCTTGAAGACATCAAGCTACATCAAAAGGTATGTCATCTAACTAGTACTTTGTAGTATAAGAACTTCATAATATGCTAGTTAGGATTAAAGCCTTGGAAAGTTCTTATTTGCATGTATTATAGAGAAAACATAGATCCAAGGTTTATAGGGTTGCATGTACACTATAGGAGTGTTAGAATGCTCAAAACCCAACAGTGGTATCAGAGCCACGGGTTGTTTTCTGTTATATTGATGCAAATATTTTATTTTCAAAGTTGAAAAAAAAGAAAAAAAAACATGAAGTTTGTCAAATTTTAAGATAATTACTTGTTCTTGTGAAAAACTAATTATTTGTAAAATTTGAATAATTTGCTTTATGAGTTGAATTAGGTCAAATTTAATAACAGATAAAATGATATGATTATTTTATTAGTTTTAAAAGTTTGATCTAAAGAGTTTTATTTTTTGAAACCTCCATAAGTTATGGATATGAAAAGGTTTTAAAAAAAAATTGATTCAAAGTTTTTATGGAGTTACAAAATTTGGTGTTAATGTTTTAAAGGATTCCATAACTTAAGAATAAGTTATGGATCACCAAAAGTTTTTTGTGTTACCTTGTTTTATGAGTGAATTTAGATTAATGAATAAAATTATGTGATAGTTGGTTTTAATCCAAATTAATCTAAAAGAAGTTCATAAAATGTGTTTATGTAACTTATAAGTCACATTTATGAATCTTAAAACTCATAAAAGTTGTCATAGGTTACAAAATGAAGAGTCTTTTTCCTCATTAAATTGTTTTATGACTCCATAACTTGTCCTCAAGTTATGGATGACCAAGAGTCTCTTCATTAAATAATAAATTAAAAAAAAGTGTAACCTTAATTAATTCCATAAGTTATAAGATAAATAAAAGTTAATTCTTTTATTAGTTTAAAGTCTTCCATAACTTGTCCTCAAGTTATGGAACTTGAAGAGTTTTTGGATTAAAACTACTTTAAACACATAAGTTATGGAATTAATTAGTTTTGAATAGTTTCAAAACTTGCCCTCAAGTTTTGGAATTTGAAAAGTTTTCACTTATGAATACTTTAATTCCAAGTTAGCCCTTAGAATTTTAAAGAATTAAAATTCAACCCTTATACTTTATAATATTATAAGTTAATAATATATATATGTATAAGAGTAAAGTCAGTCTTACCGCTAGTAGGCCTCATTCACGAAACCGGTCTATAAGGTGGGTATAAGGTTGTTGCCTATAAAATGGCAACTTAATGGGTGTCCACTCTCACCCACCGCTTGCTTGACTGGTGGAGGGTCATTAACCGAATGGGTTTGACAAGACTATAATTCTCCCTTCATTAAAAGTATTAATGATAAATACTAAGTAACTAAACTCTTAATAATACCCAATCTTAGTTACTTAGGAAAATGTGAATAAGGTGCTAATCCATGAAATTACACTTTGCACTTTGTTTAAGTCGGTTAGTGGAGCGTGTGTGGTTAACCGGCACACTAACTCGTATTTAACAAGGTAGGCAAAGGGTAACTTAATGTTTATCATAGTATCGATGGAGCGTGTGTGGTTAACCGGCACATCGATTGAGGGGTAAACACTTAAGGGTACCAAGTAATTTGCATGGTTACTTCACACCTTGTTTTGTGATCCTCGGCATCCCAGTCACAAAACCTGAAGGGAACACTCGAGATTGAAACATGCCATTGAACAGTTCAATGAATCTCAAAGATCTAGGAGTTTCAAAACCAATTAAAAACCTAATTATTATTTCGTTTTTCAAGGTGGAAATTGGTGAATCGTCATTCACCTACCTTCAAATATTTTATAGCTTGGATTACGGTATACCTCTTCTAAGTTATAAAATAGTTTGTTGGGTCCTAGCCTTAATATTTCATATTGGGTGTCATATTAAGGACTTAAGATCAACTATCTTGAATATCTCCCAAAAGATGTCTGGTTTAGACATTTATGATCTTCCCAAATCTCGTGAAACAAGCTTTCCTAAATGAAGATGATGTCCCATGGAAATCATACTTCATTCACCTCCTCCAATTATTCTCCCCAACCCACAAGTTCTTGAAAAAAATTTAAGGTCACTCAAGCCCTATTTGCAAGGCAAGGTCTAGGTGTGATCACATCTTGGAGATGTAGTCACATATTGACAAGCCGGGAGAGTTGGGTGTCAATGTCTTGAGAAAGTTGGTGGTTCAATCACTTTCTAAGTCACATAGTGAGTTCCTTTGGGACACCTATGAAACAGACTATGACAAGACCCTTAATGATCTTATCTATTTGTTAAGATCAACTTCCTTAAAACTTGATGGACATTGACAATAGTGACACAGGAAATCCAGAAAAGCATTCTCTTCCCAATGGTAAAGGGATCGGCCATAGTCAACTCGGTTGACCAAATGGTAAAGAGAAAAGCTAAGTCTGTGATAGTCCCTTGTACCATTATCAAAGGGTCCATATGTTTATATTGCCAAAGGAAGGGGCATTAGTTGCGAAGCTGCCAAATTTACCTAAGGATGTTAAAGTCAATAAGTTTGACTCTACTTCAGGTAAATTCCACTATCTAACTCTGCTAAGTTTCTATTCTGAGATTCCTGATACATGATGTGACTGGGTCACATGGTGATGTTTTAAGAATCAAAGAAAAGTGAAGAAACTTAAAGAAAGAATATGTTGAATCTGATGGCGTAGATGGATTTCTATCGCATAGTTTGAAGATCAGATTCTTGAGCTACTTCTTAGGAGTTATGAGATATTGCTTAGGAATAGATAACAACAAGTTTTCATATGGATTGTAAGGACAAGTTCTTCAGCAAAGTTTTTAAAATAAAAGGAAAATTTTTGATTTTATTTATTTTAAAATATCCTTACAATGGCATCTGTGGAAATTTTTGTTGCTTATAAGATTCCATTAATAGCAAGAGTGGAAGTATGAAATTGATTCTTTCATTTGTGGTAATGTCTAAATTTACCAAATAAGGAAAGATTCTCATCACCCAAGTTTCAATTGGACCGGAACTTGGAATCATGCAAGTTGTATAACATGATGAATGAGAACTTTCAAGTATTGGAAAATTAAGACTAATTACTTGTTCACATGGATGTGTGAGTCAAGTGAAGGACTAAGGGATCGAGTACATAGTCTTGTGCACTGATTAAGTCCACCACAAAAGATCGATAAGATTATTCGTCATAATTTACTATAGCTCAGTAAATATGGTTATACTTACAAGCTTAAGTGTAATTCTGAGACATTGGAAAAGGTTCCAATGTATGGCAGAGCGAATAAGAAGGATAAAAGTTTCTCAAATCTGAAAAGATGGGAGAGAGTACTTTCGTATCAGTTTTGTGATCATCTTAATGATTTAGAGACAATTCATTCTCTAAGAGCCTTCTTATAGCTAAGAAGAGGAACTTGAATTGTTGAAGTGGTTAAATCAAGAAGATGATTCATACTTCGTTCCAAAAACAATTCTTAGAGTTATACTCTAAGATTGTAACTTGAGTGACATGTCTTAAAGAAGGTTTAAAACTCTTGTACATTTGAAATTGGTAAGTTGTGATGTTTTGGATAAAACAAAGACCAACTAAGGCCAATTGTGTGAAGTGTTTGTCTTGGTTAGAATCCACACTATCTCTTGGGTGTTTGACAAGGGGGTCTTATAGGTCAAGAGGACAGTGGGAGTCTTAAAGGTCTTGAAAGTCACAAGAACTAATCAAGAAGAGAACCTGAGGTTCTTCACCAGCACACGACTTGAGGTTATAACCTATCGTGTTGACATATTCTGTGCCCGTTCCAGTTAAAGTTGGCTTTGCGTATGAGTTCTTAGAGTTCTCAATTAGTTGCACAACAACTTGGAAGCAATGGCAGGCCCTTGAGCTGCCAGGTGGCAAGAAGTTAAGATTGAGTTCAATCCATATGAGTTTGGATTTGTCATTATCCTTGTCTTGTGACTATGGTTTTGACAATTCACATGGATAAGAACACATACACCATTAAATCTAAGTGTTATAAGGTTTCTCTCCGATTCATGAAAATGATGGTGAGGAACACTTTCACTAAGTAGATTTTAGCTAGATAGCAATTGTGATATTTGCATTCTCAAAGTCGTTAGTGGAGCGTGTGTGGTTTACCGACACACCAACCTGGACTTGTGAGAAGTGGAAAAAAGGTCTAACCATTATGATTACGACACCCCTCTTTATAATTGTTTAGACACACAAGTGTGCTATCTAAGGGAAGGTGTATGATTTTGATAAAGTTTTATCAAAACAATCTAGTATCATAAATCTGAACTTTGGTAAGAAAGTCAGCTGATTTCTAAGTACATGTCAAAGCTAATGGGAGCATAAGTGTTATGCTAATAATCATTATGTTAGTGGGAGCATGATAATTATGATAAAGTATTGCAAGTTTGTAATGTTAATTATAGAAAACAAAAGGTTTCAATTGGGAAAGAGTTGTTTTGCTATAATTAAGGGAGAGGAAATTATACTTCATCTCAAATCTATAAGCTTAGATCGTGAGGTTTTAATCATTTAGTCAATGATATATATATATATATATATATATATATATATATATATATATATATATATATATATAATTTCATGTTGGAATGACTCAACATAAGGAAATTCTGTATATGGGTCCATTATTTGAGTTCTAAAATTCGATTATGATTACGGCATCCCTTTTCATAATCTGAATTATGAGAACTTGGCAAATTGAAATGGAAATGTTATAGCAAAAGACTGGTTTAGTCTTTATGTGAGACATCATGAATCGATTCCCATATACTTCGGATATAGGATCGATTACATGTGCTACATTCATCCTTTCTAAAATTTTCCAAATGCCTAGGGCATTAAGAAGGGAAAAGGTTTAGAACTGGATATGACTAAAAGGATTAAACAATTCTCGAGGACAATCTAAGGTTTACCAAAGATTGGTTGCTCAAGGACAGTTGGAAGTATAGTGATAATTCTGGAAGGACCATATTCACATAATCTGTAAGGAGGCAACTCCTGTTCAGAAGTGATAGTCAAAATGGAATATGGAAATGTTTCAAAGTTAGAATTTTCAATCTGTTTAAGATTAGGAAACTTAATGCAAGAAGGATGTTCCCAAGGAGCTGATCTCCTTTGGAATACTCTGAATGATTGTTGTCAAGTCTTTCTGACTTTGTGCATAATCATTACAAGAGGATCAATGCATATAAGTTTAGAATCTAACAGATTTCAGTAAATGACATGAATTTGGAATTCTTGTATTTGCAGTAAGGATTTGGGAGTGTGAAAAGAGAATCATTGAAGTTATGTTCAATGGATCTAGTTCACAAAGTAAAGATCATAGACAAACACAGTATGCATACTTGGTGTGTGGCATGACTAGTGTTTAGAAAACATAGTGTACATGCTTGGAGCATGGGACAACTATTGTTTTAAATTCAAGAATAAAGTTGATAGCTGAAACAGTATACAATGAATAATGTGTAACCATATGGTGATAAATAAAAGGTGTTTTATTTATGTTCATAGGTTTTGATACCATATTGGATTCAATTATTCTTGTGTTTCATTTTGCATGTTTTGACTTCCCGAATAAACTAGGTTATTCTTCCGGAATGACTAAGTTATTCAAACCATCCACAGTCGGTCATATGTTGGAAGTAGATATGAATTAAGACTGTCATGGGTTGGTTTGTAGAGGTCTAAGGTGTTGGACAAAGGGCTACAACACTCATGAGTGCTCATAAGATCTGAGTATTGGATTCAACCCGCGCTCATTGGAATCACTTCATGGATTTTATCACGAGTGATCATGACACGATAATATCTTATATTCTTCAAACCTAGAGATATGAGTTGTTACTATGAGTTGGTTGTACATTGATTGCACAAAAACGCATTTGGTAACTCGGTGCTATAAAACGTGCCCTTGTGTATGATTCAACAAGTAGTAGAACAAGCCATATGAGTCGAAGTTTATCCATTCCTTTTACCTTCGGGATAAAAGCGATATTTGTGGGCCCCTCGATGATTTGATGATGACAAATGGAAGTGCTCGGCCGGGCCAGGACTGATTTGATTTGTTCAATTAGTCAGTCGTTATAAATCGGAAATCGGGAAACAACAAATGGACAGAGAGAATGATTATAATCCATGTCTCAGTCCATATGATATCTAGAATGGAGGAATATATGATCCCTTATCTAATGGACAAGTTCGTTGACAAGATCAGAGTTCGACAGCGGCTTTAAGACCTATGATTGCCAATTCGGTTTGAAGTCATACGCGATAATAGTTTTAGACTTATCCAAGTGGGAGACTGTTGGATTAATGTCTAAGTCCATAACTATATTTGGTATGTACTTGACCCGACCCGACATGGTCCATTTGGGTTGCACTTCACCGACACAATTTATATGGATAATCTTTTGAGAATAGTATGTTTATGATTAATATTAATATATTATAAGTTCTAATATATTAATATGGAATCATATTATTTAATTAGTATTGATCAAGAATTAATTTATAATTAATTAAGTGATCAAAAGGAACTAATTAAATATGAACTCTTATATATATGGAATGGGCCAAGTTCATTTAGGTTGGGCTAAGCTTTCATGGATAGTCCATGGAGTGTTTAACCCATGGATCCTAGGAAATGAAAGGTCATGGGTATTAGGGTTTAACCCTAATCCTCCACACTATATAAAGATGTCCTTGGTTGGTGAAATTGGCACTAGTGTGGTACACTAAGAATGGCTAGCCAATTTCACTAGAGAGAACCAAGTATCCATATTCTCTAAAGTCTTCCAAGGTGTTTTGGTGATTTGTGATTCCATTTGAGGCTTCCACACTATTGGGGCTAAGCTCTTAAAGCTTGAAGACATCAAGCTACATCAAAAGGTATGTCATCTAACTAGTACTTTGTAGTATAAGAACTTCATAATATGCTAGTTAGGATTAAAGCCTTGGAAAGTTCTTATTTGCATGTATTATAGAGAAAACATAGATCCAAGGTTTATAGGGTTGCATGTACACCATAGGAGTGTTAGAATGCTCAAAACCCAACAGGAAGGTAGTAGGGGCCCATACTACTGGAAGCAGAGGATTTGTACTTAAATCGAGGAAGGATGAGATGAGACCAGAAGGCATGTTGTATTAGTGATCCCTCGAGATATATCAGTGTTTCTGACGTTTATCGTTATGTGATTCTAGAATGGTGGTTTTACGCCCTAGACCAGCAGTCGGCAGTTCACGTGCCAGGGAGGGATCAGAATCAGGCTTGGGGGCCGGACAGTTGGATGAGCAGACTAGGGAGTTTTTCACTTTAGAGGTGACCTGTATCATTCTTGAGCAGACACCAGTCATTTTTGGTTTGATCAAGAAGGGTATACTAGAGTTGATGGAGGAGAAGCTAGGCACATTTCGTGCTGAGGTGGCGGCCATGATGGGGTCGCGTACGCTTACATTTAGGGAGTTTCAGGCTTGTGGAGCTCCAGATTATCATGGGGCACGGGACCCCATCGCTAGTACTAGATGTTTGGCAGATGTGGCCAACGCTTTCCGCACAAGCAGATATCTCGAGGGGGACAAGGTCAGATTGGCATCCTGTCTTCTGAAGGACAGGGCACGAGATTGGTGGCAGACGCGGCTTTGGATGTCATGACCTGGCTGACTGTACTACTAGGTTCAGGGCTGAGTTTGCACCAGTTATTAAGGTGCAGCAGTTAGCCAGGGAGTTTCAGGACCTCACCCAGACGACAGAGACAGTGGCGGAGATCACCGCCAAGTTTAGGGAGAGGGCACTTCTTGTTCCTCTGTACGCAGCTGATGAGGAAATGAAGAAGGAACGTTATCATGAGATGCTGCAGAGTGATATCCGCCAGCTTGTGAGCCGGTCCAGTTGTAAAATGCTGGATGACATGATTGCTAGGGCGAGAGAGAGAGAGAGAGAGAGAGAGATTGACCATGAGATGGAGAGAAAAAGGAAGTCGGATGCGGCTTTGGGTCCAGGGAGATCGGGCAAAAAGCCCAAGGTTTCAAATCACAGATCCAGGAGTCAGCAGAGCCACGGTCGGTGTGGCAAGTGTGGGAGATTGCACGACGGGGCGTGCAAGGCAGGGAGTTCCGGCTGCTACAAGTGCGGTCGGACTGGGCATATGAGCAGAGATTGTACAGCCACTACTACCGCCATTGCGGTAGCAAATCTGATTTGCTTCCAGTGCAATCAGAGGGGACATAAAAAGTCCCAGTGTTCGAGTTTAGCTGCTGCAGGAAAGGTGTCAGCACCTGCTCCTGCTACTTTGAGGATTACAGATGGCCGTCAGGGCCGGGGTGAGACGCCGGTGGCGAAGAGTAGGGCTTTTCAGCTGACAGCAGAGGAGGCGCGAGCGACTCCTGATGTGGTGACGGGTATGTAATTGTTCCCTTATCTCTGCTTTTATTATTGATTGTTACTTACGGTTATATGTTTTGTATAGGTTCGTTCTCAGTGAACGACATTTCAGCTACAATATTGTTTGATTCGGGGGCTACCCGATCGTTTGTTTCACTTGCGCTTAGCAAGAGGTTTAGTAGAGCTCTGGGGGAGTTGGATTGTCTACTTGAGGTCGAGATAGTAGATGACAGGACCGTCAGGGTCACGAGAGTACACAGAGGATGTTCTCTACAGTTATTCGATGAGTAGTTTTCAGTGGACTTGGTCCCTATTCCCCTACGAGGGAATAAAGTCATAGTAGGCATGGATTGGCTAAGCCCCAATGGGGCGGTGATAGATTGTGAGTTGCAGTTAGTGAGGGTTCGCACCCCCAGTGGGGGAGAGTTAGTGATTCAGGGCGAGAGGCCACATCGCGGACTAGGTCTGTGTTCAGCAGCGAGAGCGAGGCGCTATTTCTAGCAGGGTTGCGCCGGTTATATTACATATGTTTTAGATGCCCGGGAGAAGGGCAAGATGATGGTTGACGATGTTCCGGTAGTGCGAGACTACCCGGATGTATTTCCAGAGGATTTGCCTGGAATACCTCCCGAGAGACAGGTCGAGTTCCCAATGGAAAGGGATTGGCCATGGTCAAGTCATTTAACCGATGGTAAAGAGAAAGGCTAAGTGTTAAACAATCAAGTGTACCATTTCCACACAATCCATATGTTTCTTTTTCCAAAAGAAGGGGCATTGGTTGCGAAGCTGCCGAATTTACCTGAAAGTTCATAAGCATGGTAAAAGTCAAAAAGATTGACTTTGCTTCATGTAAAAGTCCATTATCTAACTCTATTAAGTTCCTATTGGGAGATCCTTAATACATGATGTAATGTAATTACATTTTGATGTTTTGGAGAATCAAAGGAAGCTTAAAGAAAGAAAATGCTAATTCTGATCGCGAAAATGGATTTCGATTGCATGGTTCGGTGATCAAAATTTTGAGCTGTTGCTTAAGAGTTATGATAGATTTCTTAAGGAATAGATAACAACACAGTTTTCATATGTATTTGCATTGTAAGGATAAGATTTTTCCGTAAGTTTTAAAATAAAAGGAAAAAATAAGAGTTTTGATTTATTTATTTTTAGTATCCTTACAATGACATTTGTGAAAAATTGTTGTTTATATGATTTCATTGATAGCAATATTGGAAAATGGATTTGATTCTTTCATTTGTGGTAGTGTCATAATTTACCAAATAAGGAAAGATTCTCATCACCCAAGTTTCAATTGGACCGAAACTTGGAATCTTGCAAATTGTATAGTATGATGAATGCGAATTTTCATCATTGGAAAATTAAGACTAAGTCCTTGTTCACATGTATGTGTGAGTCAAGTGAAGGACTAAAGGATCGGGTACATTAGGTTGTGTGCTAGTCAAGTCCACCACAAAGGCGACTAGGATTATTCATTATGATTTACTAAAGTTTAGTAAATATGGTTATGCTTACAAGTTTAAGTGTAATTCTGAAACATTGGAAAGGTTCCAATGATTGGTAGAATGAATAAGAAGAATCAAATTAGACGGAAAGATAAAAGCTTCTCTAATCTGAATAGATGGGAGAGTACTTGAGTATATTGTTTTATGATTATCTTAGTGATTATAAGACCATATCACAATTTGTCCTCTAAGGACACCTTATTGCATTTGTTTGGCTAAGGAGAGGAATCGTGAATTGTGGAAATGGTCAAATCAAAAGATAAATCATACTTCGTTCCAAAAACAAGTCTTAGAGTCATACTCCAAAATTGTAACTTGAGTGACATAATCTTTAGAAAGTGTATAACACTTGTCAAATGTAGAGTAAGATGTTTCCTATTCTTGTACATTTGAAGTTGGTTAGTTGTAATGTTTTGGATAAAACAAAGACCAACTAAGACCAATTTTGAGAAGTATTTAACTTGTTAATAATCCACACTAACTCTTGAATATTTGTTTTGTCAAGGAATGGTTCTTGACAAAGAGAATATCATATGTCAAGAGGTCAGTGGGAGTCTTAAAAGATCTCGAACAAGTTTCAAGAACTAATCAAGAATGAAACCTATTGTTTAATCACTAGCACACAACTTGAGGTTTTAAACCTATCGTGTTGACATATTCTTATTTCTGTGTCTATTCCAGTTAAAAGTTGACTATGCTTGTGAGTTCTATGAGTTCTCAGTTGTTTTTATAACAACCTAGAAGCAATGATAGGCCCTTGTGCTGCCAGGTGGCAAGAAAATGAGACTGGGAAAGTGAAGTCCATATGAGTTTGGATTTGTCACTAACCTTTTCTTGTGATTATGGTTATGACAAATTCACATGGATAGGAACACTTACACCATAAAAATCTAAGTGTCATAAGGTTTCTCTTCGATTTATGAAAATGATGGTGAGGAAATGTTTTCACTAAGTAGACTTTAAGTAGATAGCAATTGTGATATTTGCATTCTAATGTCGTTAGTGGAGCGTGTATGGTTAACCGACACACTAACTAGTGAGAATGGAAAAATGTCTAAACATTATGATTATGGCATCCCTCTTCACAATTTTTTAGACACACATGTGAATTATCTAAGGAAAAGTGTATGGTTTTTGATAAAGTCTTATCAAAGCATCTCGTATAAGAAATCTGAACTTTGGTAAGAATGTCAATAAAGTATTGATTTCTAGAAGTCCAGTTGATTTCTGGGTACATGTCAAAGCTAATGGGAGCATAAGTGTTATGCTAGTAAGATAATAATCATTATGCTAGTGGGATCGTGATTGTTATGATTAAGTGTTGCAAGTTAGCAATGTTAATTATAGAAAACAAAAGTTTCAATTCGCTTTGAAAAAGTTGTTTTGCTATAATTAAGGGAGAGGATTTTATACTTCATTCCCATTCTACAAGCTTAGATTAAGACTTTAATCAACTTTAGTTATGAATATATATGAATGTTTTGTTGGAATGGTTCAACATGAGGAAATTCTATATATGTTGCGTTCTCAAAATTCGTTTATGATTACGGCATCCCTCTTCATAGTTCGAATTGTGAGAACATGGAAAATAAAAATTTTATAGCATGCATCGTGTCCCATATGCTTCGGGTATAAGATTGATTACATTTGCTATAATATTTATCCATTTCACAGGAACAATTTGTAAGGATGGACTTTTGAGAAGAGGTTGTTTATGATTTATTAATATATTATAAGTTCTAATATATTCACATGAAATCATATTATTTAATTAGTATTGATCAAGAATTAATTTGGAATTAATTTTGTGATCAAAAGAGACTAATTAAATATATGGGGATTAAATGTGTAAATCATTCATTCTTATAAAGTGGGCTTATGATCCATAGTTCTTTATGTTGGGCTAAAACCATGTGGTGATCCATGGATACTCCATGGAGGTTAAAACCCATGGAGCCTAAGGAATGTAGAAAGTCATGAACATTAGGGTTTTCATGGTGTAACCCTAATCACGACACACTTTATAAGAAACCCTCTAGCTCATGAAATCGGTACCAGTGAGTCTTTGGAAGAGCATATACGATTTTGTGGGAAGAAACATTCTCTCAAGTCCTCCAATTATTGGTGGTGATTTGTGGTTCCATTTGAGGCATTCACATTATTGGTCCTAGGCTCTTAAAGCTCCAAGTTAACAAGCTACAACAATGGTAAGTCATATAACTAGATTTTTGTAGTGTATATACTCCATAGTATGCTACTTAGGATGATGCTTTGGAAAGTTGAAAGTTTGCATGTATAATAGAGGGGTTGCATGTACACCATAGGAGTCTTAGAATGCTCAAAACCCATCAGTGGTATCAGAGGCTAGGATTTTTTTTCCATTATACTTTATGCTACTTGTTTTCAAAGCTTGAAAAAATCGATTTTTTGCTTTCTGGACAGAGGACTTGCCGAGTCTACTGATAGACTCGCCGAGTCCACCCTATAAACTAACCAACTTGCTGAGTCAGTTCATGCACTCGACGAGTTGGTGCTCCAGAATGTAGAATTTTGAGTTTTAAATCTATAATTGGACTAGAATCATTAACCTAAACTGTTTTTGATCAAATAAACATGTTTTGATGTGGTAATGACTGTGCTTATCCAATTTCAAAGATAATTGTCAAAGTTTCATGTTTTGTATTAGTTTATATGATTAGGCTAATTTCATGAAATTTTTTTGATATGACTTATCTTGTTCTTATGAGTTAGAATAGATCATGCATGAATTATTTGATTATTCTGCTAATTAAAATATTGATCTAAATGCTTTTAAATATGCTCCATAACTTGTCCTCAAGTTATGGAAAATGAAAAATCACTTCTTTAAAATGCATTGAAACTCATAAGTTATGAATTTGAATGGTTTTGACAAGTTTCAAAACTTGCCATCAAGTTTTGGAATTTGTAAAGTTACACTTTTGAATACTTTTATTCCAAACCTTAGAATTTTAAAAGTTAAAATTCAACCCTTATACTATTATAATATTATAGGTTTAATATATATATATATATATATATATATATATATATATATATATATATATATATATATATATAAGATCAAGTCAATCTTACCGTTAGTAGGCCTCATTCATGAAGCCGGTCTATAAGGGGGTATAAGGTTACTGCCTATAAAATGGTGGTTTAATGGGTGTCCACTCTCACCCACTGCTTTTTTGACTGGTGGAGGGCCGTTAGCCGAACGGGTACGATAGGACTATAATTCCCATTAAGTATAATGATAGTAATAATGTAACAAAGCCTTTTATAAATTCCCAATCTTAGTTACTTTAGGAAAATGTGAAATTGATGCTAATCCATGAAAATTGCACTTTACACCTTACCAAGTCGTTGATGGAGTGTGTGTGGTTAACCGACACATTAACTTGGACTAATAAGGATGGAAAAGGGTGGCTCGATGTTTATCATAAGATCAATGGAGCGTATGTGGTTAACCGGCACAATGATTGGGTGATAAAGTCGAGAATACCAAGCACATTTTGCATGGTTATTCACACCTTGTTTGTGATCCTCGGTATCCCAATCACAAACTTGAAGGGCATAATCGAGATTTAAACATGCCACTGAATTGTTCAATGAATCTCAAAGGATCTAGGAATTTCAATCCAATTAAAACATAATAACAATTTCTTTTTTCATGGTGGAAATTAGTAAATTGTCATTTACCTACCTTCAAATATTTTGCAAGTTGGATTACGACATCCCTCTTCCAATGGTCACTCGCTATCAGGAAAAGGAATATGTCCTAGACAAGGAGCTTAAGTAAACCGATGAGTCTTCTGCCACTCCTCAGGAGATCATTGAGTTTAGGACTCATGAGAAGGATGCCACCAAGGTGTCTTGTATCATGTTGGCCACTATGTCAGCTCAACTCCAAAAGTCCTATGAGGACTTCTACCCTTTTGAGATGCACCAGGACCTGATGGAAAGATGCCATCAGAGTGCTCGTCAAGAGTGATATGAAATTATCTCTTCCATGATAACAACCAAGATGAAGGATGGTGAACCCTGATGGGTTTTGAGCATTCTAACACTCTTATGGTGAACATGCAACCCTAGAAACCTTGGATCTATGTTTTCTCTAATACACATGCAAATTTGATTTTTCCAAGGTTTACTTCCTAACTAGCATGGCATGGAGAACATGTAATATAAAACTAGTAGAAGTACATACCTTTGTTGTTGCTTGAATTCCTTGAAGACTTTGTGAGCCTAGCACCCCAAATGTTGTGCCTCAAATGCTTCACAGAACACTACAAGACTTGGAATAACTTGAGAGAATACACTTGCACTCAAAAATCGGTTATGCCCTCTTAGAAATCACTAGTACCGATTTTGCTAGCTATAGGGCTTCTTTTATAGTGTTGTTACAATTAGGGTTTTCACATGAATGCCCATAATTGTCATGACTCTTCCTTTCTTATGATCCATGGGTTTGTAACTCCCATGAACTATCCATGGAGCTCCAAATGGTTATAACCCAACTCCATAAAACATGGATCATAAATTCACCATAAAAGATTAGATGATTGTCATAATCAACCCTATATATTTAATTAGTCTCATTTTCATCACCAAATTAATTTTAAATTAATACTTGATAACCACTAATTAAATAACACTATTATTAATATATTAGAACTTATAATATATGAATAATCACAAGTGTCCTTTCTCTCATTTAGTCTATCCAAGTATTGCAATGTCATGCAACCCCAATGGACCATGCCGGGTCGGGTCAAGTACATACCAAATAAAGTTATGGACTTAGACACTATGTCCAACAGTCTCTCACTTGGATAAGTCTAATAACTATATTTGCAGATATTGTTAGGTTTTGAGCATTCTAACATTCCTAAGTGTACATGCAACCCTAAATACCTTGGATCTATGTTTTCTCTATTATTCATGCAAATATGAACTTTCCAAGGTATTCATCCGAACTAGCATAATAACATTCATTCATATGAATATATCAAGTTAGAATTACATACCTCTTTGATGTAGAATGTCTTCATGAAGCTTGAGTGCCTAGTGCCCCAAGTGTGACACCTCAAATGGTTCACACAACACCAAATACACTTGGAATAACTTGAGAGAAATCCACACTTCATAAAAACCGGCTAGCCCTTTCATATACTCTCTCTAGTGTCGATTTTGTCAACAATAAGATCTTTATATAGTGTCACAATTAGGGTAAACCCTAATTGTCATGGCTTTCCATTTCCTTGGATCCATGGGTTCAAATATACCATGGAGCATCTTATGGGTTTTAGCCCAACTTGACAATCCATGGAGCTTTAGCCCACTATACAAGTATGGATGATTTACACAATCAACCCATATATTTAATTAGTCTTCTTTTGATCACTTAATTAATTCTATATTAATTCTTGATCAATACTAATTAAGTAATCTTATTAATATATTATAACTTATAATATATTAACAAACCTTAAATGTTATTTATCTCATTATAGTCTATCCAAATGCATGATGCATGCAACCCAAATGGACCATGCCGGGTCAGGTCAAGTCTTACCAATTATAGTTATGGACTTAGACATTAATCCAACAGTCTTCCAGTTTGATAATTCTAAAACTATTATTATAAGTATGACTTCAAGAACCGACTGGAAATCGTAGCTCTCAAAAGCTTCTGTCGAACTCTGACCTTGCCGATGATCTCTGACCTTTATCAATGACTTGTACATTAGATAAGGGATCATATATTCCTCCATTCTAGATATCATATCGACTGAGACATGGATTATAATCATTCTCTCTGTCCATTTGTTGTTTCCCGATTTCCGATTTATGACGACTGACTAATTGAACAAATCAAATCAGTCCTGGCCCGGCCGAGCACTTCCATTTGTCATCATCAAATCATCGAGGGGCCCACAGATATCGGTTTTATCCCGAAGGTAAAATGAATGGATAAACTTCGACTCATATGGCTTGTTCTACTACTTGTTGAATCATACACAAAGGCACGTTTTATAGCACCGAGTTACCAAATGCGTTTTCGTGCAATCAATGTATAACCAACTCATAGTAACAACACTAATCTCTAGGTTTGAAGAATATAAGATATTATCGTCTCATGATCACTCGTGATAAAATCCATGAAGTGATTCCAATGAGCGCAGGTTGAATCTAATACTCAGAACTTATGAGCACTCATGAGTGTTGTAGCATCACCTTGTCCAACATCGTAGACCTCTACAAGCCCAACCCATGACAGTCTTGATTCATAGTTACTTCCAACATATAACTGATTGTGGATGGTTTGAATAACTTAGTCATTCAGGAAAAACAACCTAGTTATTCTCGAAGTCAAAACATGCAAAATGAAACACAAGAGTAATTGAATCCAATATGGTCTCAGAACTTATGAATATAAATAAAACACCTTTTATTTATCACCATATGATTACACATTATTTATTGCATACTATTTCAGCTATCAACTTTATTCTTGAATTAAAACACTAGTTGTCCCATGCTCCGAGCATGTACACTATGTTTTTCCAAACACTAGTCATGCCACACACCAAGTATGTATACTATGTTTGTCTATGATCTTAACTTTGCGAAATAGACCAATTGAACATAACTCCAATGATTCTCATTTCACAGTCCCAAATCCTTACTGCAAATGCAAGAATTCCAAATTCATGCCATTTACTAAAACCTGTTAGATTCTAAACTTATATGCATTGATCATCTTGTAATGATTATGCACAAAGTCAAAAAAAAGACTTGACAACAAACATTACACAACATTCCAAAGGAGATCAACTCCTTGGAAACATCCTTCTTGCATTAAGTTTCCTAATCTTACACAGATTGAATAATTTCTAACTTTGAAACATTTCCACATTCCATTTTGACTATCACTTCTGAACAAGAGTTGCCACCTTACAAATTATGTCAATATGGTCCTTCCAGAATTAACACTATACTTCGAACTGTCCTTGAGCAACCAAACTTTGGTAAGCCTTAAATTGTCCTCGACAATTGCTTAATCATTTTAGTCATATCCATTCTAGACCTTTTCCCTTCTTAATGCCCCAGGCATTTGGAAAATTTTAGAAAGGATGAATATAGCACATGTAATCGAGCCTATATCCGAAGAATATGGGACACGATTCATGATGTCTCACATAAAGACTAAACCAGTCTTTTGCTATACTATTTACATTTCAATTTGCCAAGTTCTCATAATTCAGCTTATGAAAAGGGATGTCGTAATCATAATCGAACATGAAATTCATATATATATATATATATATATATATATATATATATATATATATATATATATATATATATATATCTTTGACTAAATACGATTAAAACCTCAATCAAAGCTTTTAGATTTGAGATGAAGTATAATTTCCTCTCCCTTAATTATAGCAAAACAACTCTTTCCCAATTGAAACCTTTTGTTTTCTATAATTAACATTGCTAACTCGCAACATTTATCATAATTATCATGCTCCCACTGACATGATGATTATTAGCATAACACTTATGCTCCCACTAACTTTGACATGTACTCAGAAATCAGCTGGATTTCTAGAAATCATTACTTTATTGACTTTCTTACCAAAGTTCAGATTTCTAATACTAGATTGCTTTGATAAAATTTTATCAAAATCATACACCTTGCCTTAGATATCACACTTGTGTGTCTAAACAATTTTAAGAACTATGAAAAGGGATGTCATAATCATAGTCTCGATTGTTCATACCTTTGTCACTTCTCACAAGTCCATGTTAGTGTGCCGGTTAACCACACATGCTCCACTAACGACTTTGAGAATGCAAATATCACAATTGCTATCTAGCTAAAATCTACTTATTGGAAGTGTTTCCTCACCATCATTTTCATGAATCAGAGAAACCTTATGACACTTAGATTTAATGGTGTATGTTTTCTTATCCATGTGAATTGTCAAAACCATAATCACATGATAAGGATAATGACAAATTCAAACTCTTATGGACTGAACTCAATCTTAATTTCTTGCCATCTAGCAGCTCAAGGGCCTGCCATTGCTTCCAAGTTGTTGTGCAATCAATTGATAACTCTAAGAACTCATATGCAAAGCCAACTTTAATTGGAATGGGCACAGAATATGTCAACACGATAGGTTATAAACCTCAAGTCGTGTGCTAGTGAAGAACTTCAGGTTTTATTCTTGATTAGATCTTGAAATTCTTTTTAGGATCTTTAAGACTCCTACTGTCCTCTTGACATATAAGACTTTCTTGTCAGATATTCAAGAGATAGTGTGGATTCTAATCAAGACAAACACTTCACACAATTGGCCTTAGTTGGTCTTTGTTTTATCCAAAACATCACAACTTACCAATTTCAAATGTACAAGAGTAGAAAACGTTTACTCTTACATTTGACAAGTGTTTTAAACCTTCTTTAAGACATGTCACACAAGTTACAATCTTAGAGTATAACTCTAAGAATTGTTTTTGGAACGAAGTATGAATCATCTTCTTGATTTAACCACTTCAACAATTCATAACCCCTCTTCTTAACTATCATAATGGACTTAGACGATGAATTGTGATAAGGTCTCAAAATCATTAAGATGGTCTTAAAACATCATACTAAAGTACTCTCCCATCTTTTCAGATTCGAGAAACTTTTAGCTTTCTGCCTAAGTTGATTCTTCTTATTCGTTCTGCCTTACATTGAAACTTTTCCAGTGTTTCAGAACTATAATTAAACTTGTAAGTATAACCATATTTACTGAACTTAAGTAAGTCATGACGAATGGTCTTATCGATCTTTTGTGGTGGACTTAATCAGTGCGCAAGAATGTGTACTCGATCCCTTAGTCCGTTACTTGACTCACACATCCATGTGAACAAGTAGTTAGTCTTAATTTTTTCCAATGCTCGAAAGTTCTCATTCATCATGCTATACAACTTGCATGATCCCAAGTTTCTATCCAATTGAAACTTGGGTGATAAGATTCTTTCCTTATTTGGTAAATTTCGACAATACCACAAATGAAAGAATCAAATTTATATTTCCACTCTTGCTCTTAATGGAATCTTATAAGCAACAAATATTTTCACAAATTCCATTGTAAGGATATTTTAAAATAAATAAAATCAAAATTTTCCTTTTATTTTAAAATTTTGAGGAAAAACTTATCCTTACAATCCATATGAAAACTTGTTGTTATCTATTCTTAAACAATATATAATATAACTCCTAAGAAGTAGCTCAAGAATCCGATCTTCAAACTATGCGATAGAAATCCATCTACGCGATCAGATTCATCATATTCTTTCTTTAAGTTTCTTCACTTTTCTTTGATTCTTAAAACATCAACGTGTGACCCAGTCACATCATGTAATAAGAATCTCCAAGTAGGAACTTAATAGAGTTAGACAATGGACTTTATCTAAAGTAGAGTAAAAATTATTGACTTCAACATCCTTAGGTAAATTTGGAATGAGCTTCGCAAACAGTGCCCTTCCTTTGGTAATTGTAACAAATGGACCCTTTGGTAAAGGTACATGGGACTATCACAGTCTTAGCCTCTCTCTTTACCATTTGGTCAATCGATTTGACTATGGTCGATCCCTTTCCATTGGGAAGAGAGAGCTTTACTAGATATCCAATGTCATCATTGTCAATGTCCTTAAAGTTTTAGGAAGTTGATCTTAGCAAATAGATCAGATCATTAAGAGTCTTGTCATAGTCTGTTTCGTAGGAGTCCCAAAGGAACTCACTATGTGACTTAGAAAGTAGTTGAGCCACCAACTTTCTCAAGACTTTGACACCCAACTCTCCCGGCTTGTCAATATGTGACTACATCTCCAAGATGTGATCACACATAGACCTTTGCTTTCCAATAGGGCTTGAGTGACCTTAAACTTTTCAAGAACTTGTGGGTTAGGGAGAATAATTGGAGGAGGTGAAGGAAGTATGATTTCCATGGGACATTATCTTCATTCAGGAAAGCTTGTTTCAAGAGATTTGGGAAGATCATAGATGTCTAAACCAGACATCTTTTGGGAGATGTTCAAGATCGTTGATCTAAAGTCCTTAATATAACACCCAATATGAAATATTAAGGCTAGGACCCAACACAATATTTTTATAACTTGGAAGAGGGATGCCGTAATCCAAGATATAAAATATTTGAAGGTAGATGAATGACGATTCACCAATTTCCACCAAGATAACGAAATGTATTTATTAGGTTTTAATTGGATTTGAAACTCCTAGATCTTTTGAGATTCATTGAACTTTCAATGGCATGTTTCAATCTCGAGTGTGCCCTTCAGGTTTTGTGACTGGGATGCCGAGGATCACAAAACAAGGTGTGAAGTAACCATGCAAATTACTTGGTACCCTTAAGTGTTTACCCCTCAATCGATGTTCCGGTTAACCACACACGCTCCATCGATACTATGATAAACATTAAGTAACTCTTTGCCTACCTTGTTAAATATGAGTTAGTGTGCCGGTTAACCACACACGCTCCACTAACCGAGTTAAACAAAGTGCAAAGTGTAATTTCATGGATTAGCACCTTATTCACTTTTTCCTAAGTAACTAAGATTGGGCATTGATAAAAGGTTTAGTAACATAGTATTTATCATTAATACTTTTAATGAAGGGATAATTCTAGTCCTTGTCCTACCCGTTCGGCTAACGACCCTCCACCAGTCAAGGAAGCGGTGGGTGAGAGTGGACACGCATTAAACTGCCATTTTATAGGCAGTAACCTTATACCCCCCTTATAGAACGACTTCATGAATGAGGCCTACTAACGGTAAGACTGACTTTACTCTTATACACATATATATATATATATATATATATATATATATATATTATTAACTTATAATATTATAAAGTATAAGGGTTGAATTTTAACTTTTAAAATTCTAAGGGCTTAACTTGGAATTAAAGTATTCATAAGAGAAAACTTTTCAAATTCCCAAACTTGAGGGCAAGTTTTGAAACTATTCAAAAGTAATTAATTCCATAACTTATGTGTTTAAAGTAGTTTTAATTAAAAACTCTTCAAGTTCCATAACTTGAGGACAAGTTATGGAAGACTTTAAACTAATAAAAGAATGTAACTTTTCTTTATTTTGTAACTTATGGAATTAATTAAGGTTACACATTTTATTACTTAATGAAGTGACTCTTGAACCTCCATAACTTGAGGACAAGACTCTTCATTTTTTGTAACCATTGCCAAATTTTATGAGTTTTTATGAAACTTAAATGTGACCATTCATGTAACTTGAGGACAAGTTACACAAACACATTTTAGAATCATCTCTTAGATTAAAATGGATTGAAAACACATAATCAATTAACTTATCTATTAATCTAAGCAACTCATATGAACAAAGATAATTCACATCAAACTTTTTCATGTAATTAGCATAACTTTTAAACTAATACAAAACATGAACTTATTGACAGTTATCTTTGAAATTGGATTAGCATGAACATTACCACATCAAAAACAATTTTACAAGTTCAAAAACAGCTTAGGGTAATGTTCCTAGTCTAATTCCAGCCAAGAAACACGAAAGCAAGCTGTCATGGGCCAAAACTCGTCGAGTTCTATAGAGAACTCGTCGATTTCATGCAATAAACCATGAACTCGTCGAGTTTATTGAAGAAAATCGTCGAGTTTTCTGTCTGGACAGCTTCTTGGCTTCGAAAAATGTATTTGCATCAAGTATAAGAGAAAGCAAGCCTAGGCTCTGATACCACTGATGGGTTTTGAGCATTCTAACACTCCTAAGTGTACATGCAACCCTAAATACCTTGGATCTATGTTTTCTCTATTATACATGCAAATATTAAATATTCCAAGGTTTCATCCTAACTAGCATAATAACATTGATTCATTCGAATATATCAAGTTAGAATTACATGCCTCTTTGATGTAGAATGTCTGCATGAAGCTTGAGTGCCTAGTGCCCCAAGTGTGACACCTCAAATGGTTCACACAACACCAAATACACTTGGAATAACTTGAGAGAAATCCACACTTCATAAAAATCGGCTAGCCCTTTCATATACTCTCTCTAGTGCTGATTTTGTCAACAATAAGATCTTTAGATAGTGCCACAATTATGGTAAACCCTAATTGTCATGGCTTTCCATTTCCTTGGATCCATGGGTTCAAATATACCATGGAGCATCCATGGAGCATCTTATGGGTTTTAGCCCAACTTGACAATCCATGGAGCTTTAGCCCACTATACAGGTATGGATGATTTACACAATCAACCCATATATTTAATTAGTCTTCTTTTGATCACTTAATTAATTCTAGATTACTTCTTGAGCAATACTAATTAAATAATCTTGTTAATATATTAGAACTTATAATATATTAACAAACCTTAAGTGTTATTTCTCTCATTATAGTCTATCCAAATGCATGATGCCATGCAACCCAAATGGACCATGTCGGGGCAGGTCAAGTCTTACCAATTATAGTTATGGACTTAGACATTAATCCAACAGATATGGCTTCAGGATCCGACTAGGAATCGTAGCTCTTTCAAAGTCTCTCGGAATTGAGATAATAATGATACACCATTTATGATAAGTGATCATATAATCCTCTGCTCTCAAGATATTAGCTGGACAAACACATGGAACATGGTCTTACTTATTGTACAACATTTGTTTCTCGATCTCTGATTTGTTTCGACATAGAACTAAATTGAACACATCAATTCGGTTCTGACCGGGCCCGGTACATAAGTCAAAACCAAATCATCAAGGGGCCCAGATATCACTTCTATTTCTAGAAGGAATAGATAAACTTTAACTCATATGCTTGTACTAACTACTTGTTGAATTATGCACAAAAGCACGTTTGATAACATCGAGTTACCAATACGTTTTCTTACAATCAATGGATAACCAACTCATAGTCAACAACTCATATCTCTAGGTTTGAAGATTTATATGATATTACCGTCTCACGATCACTCGAGATAAATTCCATGAAGTGATGCAAGTGAGCTTGGGTTGAATTCAATACTCAGGACTTATGAGCACTCATGAATGATGTAGCAACCATTGCTATGTCTAATGCACCTTAGACAAATCTTACAAGCCAAATTCATGAGAGTCTTGATTCATATCTACTTTCGACATATGACCGATTGTGGAGAGTTTGAATAAAATAATTAATCTGGAAGTCAAAACATGCAAAATTGAAACCATAGTAAACGATTAACATAAGATAGTAACACTTTACTCATAAATAAATAAAAACTTTTATTTAATCATCCAAATGTCAATTACATTTTACAAGTTTCATAGAACTATCTAATTATTAAAACTAATATCATCCTTCAGCCCTATGCGCCTCGCATGTTGTAGATGCTTACCCCTACTCAGTCCCTTCGTGAGGGGATCTACTGGGTTCTCATCCAATGATACCCTCTTTGCCACGAGGATTCCTTCTTCTATTCGATGTCTGATGAAATGGTATTTTCTATCAATGTGTCTAGATCTTCTGTGATCTCTTGGTTCCTTAGCTAAAGCAACTGCACTTTCGCTGTCAAATAAAATTTCCAATGGCTCCTTTATAGCTGGTACAACTCCAAGGTCTCCTATGAAGTTCTCTAGCCATATCGCCTCCTTCGCTGCTTCACTTGCTGCTATGTACTCTGATTCACAAGTAGACTCAGCTATTGTCTCCTGCTTGGAACTTTTCGAAGTTATTGCCCCTCCATTTATGATAAAGACCCAGCCTGACTGAGAGCGGAAATTATCTCTATCAGTCTAAAAGCTAGCATCTCTATATCATTCCACTCTGAAGTCATCACTGCCACCGAGGGTAAGGACCCAGTCCTTAGTCCTCCGCAGATACTTGAGAATGTTTTTTACCGCAGTCTAGTGAGCCTTTCTAGGGTTCCCTTGATATCTATTGACCATGCTCAAGCAATGGCCACATCATGGCGAGTACAAGTCATAGCATACATGATAGAGCCCATAACAGAATCATATGGTATACGACTCATCTCTGCTATCTCAGCCTCTGTACTCGGACTCTGAGTCTTACTCAGCTTGGCATTACTCTGGATAGGTAATTCCCCTTTCTTGGATTCTTGCAAGCTGAACCTCTTCAGCACCTTATCCAAGTAGGTACTTTGACTAAGTCCAATTAGTCTCTTACTCCTGTCTCTCATTATCCTTATCCCTAGGATATAGGCAGCTTCTCCAAGATCCTTCATAGCGAAACACATCCCACGCCACGACTTAACTTCCTGTAAAGTTGGGATGTCATTTCCTATGAGTAGTATGTCATCCACATACAACACCAGAAAACTGACTATACTCCGACTAGCCCTAACATATACACAGGACTCATCTTCGCTCTTCGAAAAACCAAACTCTTTGACTTTCTCATCGAAGCAAAGATTCCATCTACGAGATGCTTGTTTCAATCCATAAACGGATTTCTCAAGCTTACACACCCTATTAGGGTACTTTGCATCGACAAAACCCTCTGGCTGAGCCATGTAAACATCCTCAGCCAACTTTCCATTAAGGAAAGCGGTTTTGACATCCATTTTCCATATTTCATAATCATGAAATGCAGCTATGGCCAGCAAAACTCTAATAGACTTAATCTTTGCTACTGGTGAAAATGTCTCATCATAGTCAACTCCCGGAGTTTGAGTAAAGCCCTTAGCCAACAGTCTTGCTTTGTAAGTGTGTACCTTCCCATCCATGTCGGTCTTCTTTTTGAAGATCCATTTGCACCCAACTATCTTATGACCTGGTACATTGTCAACCAAGTTCCACACTTGATTGTCATACATGGACTGAATCTCGCTGTCCATAGCCTCCTTCCATTTAGCAAACTCAGGGCCTGCCATGGCTTCCTTGTAATTATTAGGTTCATCCAAATCTATTAGTGTACTATCACTAATAAATGTATCACTTTCAGTGGTGATGTGATAACCATAATAAAATCCAGGTGTGTTCCTAACTCTAGTGGAACGCCTAGGAGGTACGGACTCATCTATCGTCTCAATAGGAGTTTCCTCCTCAGGTTGGTTGATAGTGTTTGAGGTTCCTTCACCACTTGACTGTTGAAGCTCTTCAAGGTCAATTTGTCTCCCAGTGTTTCCTTGGCTTATGAATTCTCTCTCACGAAAGACTCCCCTTCTTGTTACAAAGACCACATTTTTCACTAGACCTGTAGAAGAGGTAACCAAAGGATCTTTGTGGATAGCTGATGAAAATACACCTCTCACTTCAAGGTTCAAGCTTTTCATGAGACTCACGCCTCACAAAAGCTTTGCAACCCTAAATCTTGATGTGGTCTAGATTAGGAACATTCCCAGTCCACATCTCGTGAGATGTTTTCGCAACCTTTTTAGTAGGGACTAGATTGAGGATATGGGTGGCAGTCTCTAAGGAATACCCCCAGAATGAGATTGGTAATGAAGCACGACTCATCATGGAACGAACCATGTCCAATAAGGTCCGATTGCGCCTCTCAGAAACACCATTTAGTTGTGGTGTCCTAGGAGGTGTCAATTGTGAGACTATCCCACATTCCTTAAGATAGTCAAGGAGCTCAATACTAAGATACTCTCCTCCTTGATCGGATCGGAGCATCTTAATTTTCCAGCCCAATTGATTCTCGACTTCCTGCTTAAACTCTTTGAACTTTTCAAAGGTTTCTAACTTATGCTTGATTAAGTAGATATATCCATAGTACCGATTAGCATCCCTTATGGCTAATTTGAAGGACCCACAAACATCTATGTGTATTAGGTCCAACAAACCCTCACCCCTCTCACAAGTACAAGTGAAGGGTGAATTTTTCATTTTTCCAAGTAAACAAGACTCGCAACTATCATCCGACTTTAGGTCAAATGATTCCAAAACTCCAGCCTTTTGGAGTTGGCCTATGCACTTCTTGTTAACATGTCCAAGACGACAATGCCATAAGGATGCTTTATCAAAGCTCATCGAAGCATCAATATGATATACATTATTTCCTAAGTTGTCTACAATCGACACAGTTTCATATACACCATCACAAGGTAATGCTTTAAAATAAAACACATCAATATAAAAAGCATCAATAGCACCAATTTTATTATCAAATGAAAAGGTGAAACCTTGTTTGTACAAACTATGAGGGGAAATAATATTTCTTGCCATTTCTGACGAGTAACAACATTTATTCAAATCTAAAGTTAACTCATTATTAAGCAATAAAGAGTAAACTCCAATCTTGGTCACAAGTGATGCTTTCCTATTGCCCATGATTAGGCTTATCTTCCCGTGCTCCACTTCTTAACTTCTTCTTAGGCCTTGCAAATCAGTACAAATGTGAATACCACAACCTGTATCAAGAACCCAATAATTAGCAACAGATGAGTTATTAGGCAATATTGTATAAATACCTGCATGGGTGGGTTTAACTTTCCCGTCCTTTACAACTTGCAGGTACTTGGGGCAGCTTCGCTTCCAGTGCCCCTTTTCGTGGCAGTAGAAGCATTGTGCTTCCTTAGGGTTTGAAGAGGAGCCATCAAGGGACTTTTTCTTGGTGTCCTTGGAAGGGGTCTTCCTCTTCTTCCCCTTCCCCTGCCCAATTGCCAGAACAGGGGCTGCTGTAGGAGTAGGAGTAGAAGTAACAACCGACTTACCATTAAGGCCACTTTCAGCAGTCCTTAAAAGTCCTTGATGTTTTCTAAGTGTAACTTCCTCCTTGTTCATATGATAAGTCATATGAAACGGATCATAACTTGGAGGTAAGGAATGGAGAATGATATTAATCGCCAAGTCCTCATGGAGGTCCACATTCAGCTTCAGCAACCGGTCCACAAACCTTTTCATTTTCTGCAAATGACCAGTGATGGGTTCACCATCCTTCATCCTAGTCGTTATCATGGAGGAGATGATTTCATACCTCTCTTGACGTGCGCTCTGATGGTACCTATCTATCATAACCAGGTGCATCTCATAGGGGTAGAAATCTTCATAGTATTTCTAGAGTTCGGGAGTCATGGTAGCCAACATGATGCAGGACACTTTGGTAGCATCCCTGTCATGTGCAGTGTACTCCACAACCTCCTCAGGAGTAGCAGTGGACTCATTGATAACCTTAAGCTCCTTATCAAGGATATATTCCTTGTTCTCATAGCGGGTAATCATCTTGATGTTTCTAATCCATTCATTGAAGTTAGACCCATCAAAAGTGAGTTTCCCACACAAGTTCACGAGGGAAAAGGAGCTTGTAGGGTTTGAGCCAGTAATAGTGTTGGAGGACATCTGAAATAAAGAAGGACAAGTTTATTTAGATGAAGAATCCTTAATAACTCACCCAAATGAAATATTAAGGCTAGGACCCCACAAACCATTTCATAACTTGGAAGAGGAATGTCGTAATCCAAGCTATGAAATATTTGATGGTAGGTAAATGAAGATTTACCAATTTCCACCATTATAAACGAAATACATTATTAAGTTTTAATTGGATTTGAAACTCCTAGATCTTTTGAGATACATTGACCTTTCAATGGCATGTTTGAATCTCGATTGTGCTCTCTCATGTTTGTGACTGGGATGCCGAGGATCACAAACAATGTGTGAATAACCATGCAAATTGACTTGATACCCTTAATTTTAACACCTAATCGATGTGTCGGTTAACCACACGCGCTCCACCGCTCTATGATAAAACTTAAGTCACCCTTTTCCACTCTTACTAGTCCTTGTTAGTGTGCCGGTTAACCACACATGCTCCACTAACGACTTGGCAAGGTACAAAGTGTAATTTCATGGGTTAGCACCTATTTCACATTTTCCTAAAGTAACTAAGATTGGGAATTAATAAAGGTTTAGTTACTTTATAATTTCATTATAATTTCAATGAGGATTAAGTTCCTAGCATATTTGTTCGGCTAATGACCCTCCACCATTCAAGGAAGCGATGGGTGAGAGTGGACACCCATTAAGCTGCCATTTTATAGGCAACAACCTTATACCCCCTTTATAGACCGGTTTTGTGAATGAGGCCTACTTGCGGTAAGACTGACTTATTCTTATACATATATATAATGATTAAACTTTTAATATTATAGAAGTATAAGGGTTGAATTTTAAACTTTTAAAATTCCAAGGATCTATTTGGAATTAAAGTATTAAAGTGTGAGACTTTACAAATTCCCAAACTTGATGGCAAGTTTTGAAACTATTTCAAGACTCTTCAATTTGTAACTTATGAGTTTAATGGTTCATCAAAATGAAGACTCTTCATTTTATGTAACCTCTTATTCTTTAATGACACTTTTAAAGAAGTGACTTTTGGTTATCCATAACTTTAGGACAAGTTATGGACACCATTATTAACATTAAGATCATGAATGAAACAAGCATGTAGGTTACACACAATTCCTATGATCTTCTAAAACTCATAAGAACAAATATTCATATCAAACAATTTTAAGAAATCATATAAACACATATAAAACTTGAAAATTGATAATAGTCATTTGAATTGGGTTAAAATAATCATTACCACTTTGAAAAACAGATTTTACAAGTCCAAAACAGTTTAGGATAATGATTCTAGCCCATTTCCAGCAACAAAACTCAGAAAACTACCCAACACGCACCTACTCGTCGAGTGCATGATCCTACTCGATGAGTAGGATCAACTTTGCCTTGGACTCGTCGAGTTCTCCCCTTGCACTCGGCGAGTCCTGTTGAACAGTGAGCAATTTTTCGATTTTTCAAGCAGTTTGCATCAAATATACAGAAAACAATCCTAGGCTCTGATACCACTGATGGGTTTTGAGTATTCTAACACTCCTATGGCGTACATGCAACCCTAGAAACCTTGGATCTATGTTTTCTCTAATACACATGCAAATTTGATTTTTCCAAGGTTTAGTTCCTAACTAGCATGGCATGGGGAACATGTAATATAAAACTAGTAGAAGTATATACCTTTGTTGTTGCTTGAATTCCTTGAAGATTTTGTGAGCCTAGCACCCCAAATGTTGTGCCTCAAATGCTTCACACAACACTACAAGACTTGGAATAACTTGAGAGAATACACTTGCACTCAAAAATCGGTTATGCCCTCTCAGAACTCACTAGTACCGATTTTGCTAGCTATAGGGCTTCTTTTATAGTGTTGTCACAATTAGGGTTTTCACATGAGTGCCCATAATTGTCATGACTCTTCCTTTCTTATGATCCATGGGTTTGTAACTCCCATGAACTATCCATGGAGCTCCAAATTGTTATAACCCAACTCCATAAACCATGGATCATAAATTCATCATAAAAGATTAGATGATTGTCATAATCAACCCTATATATTTAATTAGTCTCATTTTGATAACCAAATTAATTCTAAATTAATATTTGATCAACACTAATTATAGTATTATTAATATATTCGAACTTATAATATATTAATAATCACAAGTGTCCTTTCTCTCATTTAGTCTATCCAAGTATTGCAATGACATGCAACCCAAATGGACCATGCTGGGTCGGGTCAAGTACATACCAAATAAAGTTATGGACTTAGACACTATATCCAACAAACCCATCATGAGCCACTTACAGAAAATGCAAAGGTTTGTGGACCGGTTGCTTAAGTTGAATGTGAACTTTCCAGAGGAGTTGGCTATAGATATCATTCTACACTCCTTACCTCCATGTTATGATCAGTTCCGCATGACCTATCATATGAGCAAGGAAGAGGTCACACTTAGCAAACATCAAGGGCTTTTGAGGACTGCCAAAAGTGGTCTCAAAGGTAAATCGATTGTTACTACTCCTACCACCGCCCCTGTTCTGGCAATTGAACAATGGAAAGGGAATAAGAGTAAGGCTCCCTCAAAGAGCTGCAAGGGAAAGTCTCTTGATGGATCCTCTTCAAGTGGGACCAAGGCTAGTTCTGCCGCTCCCTCTTCCATTCCTAAGGAAGCAGAGTGTTTCTACTGTCACGAAAAAGGGCACTGGAAGCGAAGCTGCCCCAAATGCTTGAAGGATGTCAAGGATGGGAAGGTTAAACCCACCCATGCATGTACTTATACTATTCTATCTTAAAATTCCTCACATTCTAACTCTTGGGTTCTTGACACAGGTTGTTGATTTCACATTTGTTCTGATGTGTAGGGCCTAAAAAGAAGTAAGGATGTGGAGCACGGGAAGATAAACTTGATCATGGGGAATAGGAAGGTTTCACATGTCACCAAGATTGGAGTTTACTATTTATTGCTTATTAGTGGGTTAGAAATAGATTTGAATAATTGTTGCTACTCGTCTGATATGGTGAGATATATTATTTACTTTCATGGTTTTTACAAACAAGGTTGTAGTTTTTCATTTGATAATGAAATTGGTGTTATAAATGGTTATTATAATGGTGTTTTTTATTTTAAAGCATTACCTTGTAATGGTGTACATGAAATTATGAATGTTCTAGACAACTTAGGAAATGATCTGTTACATATTGATTCTTCGAATGAACTGGATAAAGCATGCTTATGGCACTGTCGTCTTGGACATGTCAACAAGAAGCACATAGGCCAACTCCAAAATGCTGGAATTTTGGATTCATTCGACTTAAGTTCGGATGACATGTGCGAATCATGTTTGCTTGGAAAGATGACTAAATTACCCTTCATTGGTACTTGTGAAAGGGGCGAAGGTTTGTTGGATCTCATACACACCGATGTGTGTGGGACCCTCAGAACCACCACAAGGGATGCTAACCACTTCGATGTGACTTTTACTGATGATTACAGTAGATATGGTTATGTATACTTAATCAAGCATAAGTCAGAAACCTTTGAGAAATTCAAAGAGTTTAAACAAGAAGTGGAAAATCAGCTGGGCAAGAAGATAAAGATGCTCTGATCCGATCGAGGTGGTGAGTATCTTAGTATCGAGTTCCTAGACTATCTTAAGGAGTGTGGAATTGTTTCATAGTTGACACCACCTAGGACACCACAGCTTAATGGTGTGGCTGAGAGGCGCAAATGAACCTTGTTGGACATGGTTTGTTCCATGATAAGTCGAGCTTCGTTACCTATCTCATTTTGTGGGTATGCCTTAAAGACTGCCACCTATATCCTTAATCTAGTCCCAACTAAGAAGGTTTCCAAAACACCTCACGAGACGTGGACTTGGAAGGCATCCACATTAGACCACATCAATGTTTGGCGTTTCGAGGCTTTCGTGAGGCGCGAGACTCACGAAAAGCTCAAACCTCAGATTGAGCGGCGTATTTTCATCGGCTACCCACATAAATCCTTTGGTTATCTCTTCTACAAACCGAGTGACAATGTTGTCTTCGTTGCGAGGAGAGGAGTCTTAACGAGAGAGAGAGAGGGGGGAGAGCTCATAGGCCAAGGAGACAGTGGGAGGCAAATTGACCTTTAAGAGCTTCAAGAGTCAAGCAGTGAAGGAACCTTAAACACTAGCGATCAACCTAAGGAGGAAACTCCTGTTGAGCCGATTAACGAGTCCGTACCTCTGAGGCATTCCAGTAGACTTTGTGTTCCACATGTTTTATATGGTTTTCATATAAGATCTGAGGGTGATACATTTATCACGACAACACACTGATAAATTTGGATGTACCTAACAACTACAAGGAGGCCATGGCAGCCCCCGAGTCTGCTAAATGGAAAGAGGTGATGGACAACGAGATTCAGTCCATGTATGACAATCAAGTTTGGAACTTGGTTTAAAATGTATCGGGCGTAAAACAATCGGGTGCAAATGGATCTTCAAGAAGAAGACCAACATGGATGGGAAAGTACACACTTATATTAGGGTTATGCTAGCCATAGCAGCATTTCATGATTATGAAATATGGAAAATGGATGTCAAAACCGCTTTCCTTAATGGAAAGTTGGCTGAGGATGTTTACATGAGTCATCCAGAGGGTTTTGTCGATGCAAAGTACCCTAATAGAGTGTGTAAGATTGAGAAATCCATTTATGGGTTGAAACAAGCATCTCGCAGATGGAATCTTTGTTTTGATGAGAAAGTCAAAGAATATGGCTTTTCAAGAAGCGAGGATGAGTCCTGTGTATATGTCAGAGCTAGTGGGAGTATAGTTAGATTTCTAGTGTTGTATGTGGATGACATACTACTCATAGGAAATAACATCCCAACCTTGCAGGAGGTTAAGTCATGGCTTGGGAAGTGTTTCACTATGAAGGACCTTGGGGAAGCTGCCAATATTCTTGGGATAAGGATACCGAGAGACAGGAGTAGGAGACTAATTCGACTTAGTCAAAGTACCTACTTGGACAAAGTGTTGAAGAGGTTCAACATGCATAAATCCAAGAAAGGTGACTTACCGATCCAGTGCAATGCCAAACTTAGCAAGGCTTAGAGTCCGAGTACAGAGGCTGAGATAGCCGAGATGAGTTGAATACCATATGTTTCCGCTATTGGCTCGATCATGTATACTATGAATTGTACTCGCCCTGATGTGGCTTTTGCTTTGAGCATGGTCAACATATATCAAAGGAATCCTAGCAAGGCTCACTGGACTGCAGTAAAAAATATTCTCAAGTACCTATGGAGGACTAAGGACTGGGTCCTTACCCTTGGTGGGAGTGATGACTTGAGAGTGATAGGGTATAGTGACGCCAGCTTTCAAACCTATAGAGATAATTTCCGCTCTCAGTCGGGCTGGGTGTTTACCCTAAATGGAGGAGCAATTACTTGGAAGAGTTCCAAGCAGGAGACTATAGCTGATTCAACATGCGAATCAGAGTACATAGCAGCAAGCGAAGCGACGAAGGAGGCGACAAGGCTGAAGAACTTCATCGGAGACCTTGGAGTTGTACAAGCTATAAAGGAGCCTGTGGAGATTTTTTGTGACAACAATTGTGCGGTTGGCTTAGCCAAGGAACCAAGGGATCACGGCAGGTACAGACACGTCGATAGGAAATATCACTTCATAAGACACAAGATAGAAGAAAGACTCCTCGTGGCAAAGAGGGTATCATTAGATGAGAACCCGACAGATCCCCTCACGAAGGGATTGAGTAAGGTTAAGCATTTACAGCATGCGAGTCGCATTGGGCTGAAGGATGATATTAGTTTCAATGATTAGATAGCTCTTGAAACTTGTAATAGTTGAAATGCAATTGACATTTGATACTTAAATAAAAGGTGTTTTTATTTACTAGTATGGTACTGTCTCGTGTCAATCATTTACTATTGTCTCACTTTGCATGTTTTGACTTCTAGAATAATTATATTATTCAAACTATCCACAGTCGATCACATGTTGGAAGTAGGTATTGAATCAATACTATCATGAATTTGTCTTGTAGATTTGTCTGAATCGTATTAGACATAGCAAAGTTTGCTACAACATTCATGAGTGTTCATAAAGTGTGGGTATTGGATTAAACCCACTCTCACTTGTATCACTTCATGGAATTCATCTCGAGTGATCGTGAGACGATAATATCATATAAGTCTTCAAACCTAGATATATGAGTTGTTGACTATAAGTTGGTTGTACATTGATAGTACAAAAACGCATCTAACTCAATGTTATAAAACATGTTGTTGTGTATGATTCAATGAATAGTTAGTACAAGCATTTACTGTCGAAGTTTATCTGTTGCTTTTAGTCCTTGGAGGATTAAAAGCGATATCTTGGGCCCCTCGATGATTTTGTTTTGACTTATGTGTCGGGTCCGTTCAGAACTAAATTGATGTGTTTGATTAAGTTCTACGTCAAACAAATCGGAAATCAGGAAACAAACTGCTGGAAAATAAGATTGACTGTGTTGCATGTGTTTGTCCTGGTGATATCTTGAGAACAGAGGACTATATGATCACTTATATAAAATGGTACGTCTAAGTTCGACAAAGACATTTAAGAGCCACGATTGCTAATCGGATCTTGAGGTCATACTTGCAACTGTAGTTACTACACTTATCCAAGTGGGAGACTGTTGGATAAGATGTCTAAGTCCATAACTATATTTGGTTTGTACTTGACCCGAGAGTAGCATGGTCCATTTGGGTTACATTTCACCGGAACAATTTGTAAGGATGGACTTTTGAGAAGAGGTTATTTATGCTTTATTAATATATTATAATTTCTAATATATTAAAATGAAATCATATTATTTAATTAGTATTGATCAAGAATTAATTTGGAATTAATTTTGTGATCAATAGAGACTAATTAAATATATGGGGATTGAATGTGTAAATCATTCATTCTTATAAAGTGGGCTTATGATCCATAGTTCTTTATGTTGGGCTAAACCCATGTGGTGACCCATGGATACTCCATGGAGGTTAAAACCCATGGAGCCTAAGGAATGTGGAAATTCATGCACATTAGGGTTTGCGTGATGTTACCCTAATCATGACACACTATATAAGAAACCCTCTATCTCATGAAATCGACACTAGTGAGTCTTTGGAAGAGCATATCCGATTTTTTGGGCAAGAAACATTCTCTCAAGTCCTCCAATTGTTGGTGGTGATTTGTGGTTCCATTTGAGGCATTCACATTATTGGTGCTAGGCTCTTAAAGCTCCAAGTTAACAAACTACAACAAAGGTAAGTCATCTAACTAGATTTTTGCAGTTCTTATACTCCATAGTATGCTAGTTAGGATGATGCTTTGGAAAATTGAAAGTTTGCATGTATAATAGAGAAAACATAGATCCAAAACATCTAGGGTTGTATGTACACCATAGGAGTGTTAGAATGCTCAAAACCCATCAAGACATAGTATACATGTTTATAACATGGCATGACTGATGTTTAATTCAAGTGTTTATTTGATTAATTAAAACACTATACAATTCATTTGGTCTGATTAATATGGTGATTAAATAATAAGAGTTTTATTTATATTCAATAGTTTGAGACCACAGTTAATTAGGTTATTATTGTATTTCACTTTGCATATTTTACTTCCTGAATAATTTTATTATTTGAAATTCCACAGTCGCTTGTACTTTTAGAAGTAAGCAGCGAATTAAGACTGTCATGAACTGGATTATAGATTTTCTATGGAGATTAGACATAGAAATAGTTTTGTTGCAATGTTCATGAGTGCTTAGAAAATGGGGATTTTGAGTATTGGATAAAGCCATGCTCAAAGAATTACTTCATGGATTTTATCACGAGTAATTATGAGACGATAATATCTTGTATTATTGAAATGGAGATATATGAGTTTTTTTTACAAGTCAGTTGTACATTGATTATATGTAAACACATCAGCAACTTGATGTTATAAAACATATTGTTGTGCATGATTTGATGAGTAAATAGTACAAGCATATAAGTCAAATTTTATTCGTTCCTTTTCCCCTAACGGGAAAGCGATATCTTTGGGCCCCTCGATGATTTGATAATGACATCAGAGTCTCCTAAGATCTAATCAGTAGTAAAACCAAGGATGTGTACGGTCATGCCTTCGCCTTGCCATAATCATCTGAAGCACCTGAAACAATAAAATGAAACTGTAAGCACAAAGCTTAGTGATCTCCCCCAAAGTACCACCAAATACACATAACAAACAAACAACATGCATACAAAACCTTCAACCTGACTGGAACGCCGCATTGGCCTACAGACTATCTGGTATGCTCACAGAACCTTCAGCATGACTAGTACACCTCTTCGAGCCTTTAGCCTATCTGTAATGTTCTCCGGGCCTTCGGCCTAACTGCTACGCCTCAGGCATGCAGTATATCTAGGACACTTTGGGATTCTTGGCCTTCAATCTACATTGGTCCGCCTCAACCCAACCACACACATCATGCTGACATATACATATCCAATAAACATATAAGCCTAGTAAACCATAACAATATATAGATATAAATTACTGGGTTGTTTGACTAACAACACAAAGTAGTACAGTCTCAACCCACCCATACTATGGCTACATATACCACAGATAAACATATAATCGGGAAGCGGATAACAGGAAGATCTATCGGTCAGTAAGCATAACATCATCCTATATACCCGGATACCGACCTAACAAATTAACGCAGCAGAATAAAATACTCTCACATAACAGGATATCTAATCCAATGGGCCGGCCTTGGTGCCTTCAACTCACAAGTACAATGAGGAAAACTCAGCTCTCAATCTAAACAATAGCTGATGAGGTACTGACTCCGAATCTCAGCTCTAACCGTCATCTATCCATCCAAATGACCAATTCTCAAACACAATCCAAAATACCGAAAATACCCCTAGGTCAAACTTGGTCAACCCTGGTCAAATTCAAACTCAACGGTCAATGTCCCAAAAGTTAATGTCCATTCCCAGCGGAGTATCCGTTGCATACCAAGAGAGTACGCCCATCGTACTATGATGTTGACCAAAAGTTGGGTGTTGATTGCGTACGCACAACGTACCTCTATGTACACCAAACGTATGTAGCCCAGTCCCAAAAGTCCATTTAGATCTTATTCCACTAATCCCTTCCCTCCAATACTCAAATCCAAGCCGAAATTGATGTCCTAAGTCATAAAATTTCCAACTTTATGACTTTGCATGGCTATTAAGTGCTTATTGTCCAAAACCCTTTGTTCTTAACCCAATAAGACCATCTAACACATGCATGGGTTACATACAACACTCAAGATCATATTTTATGGTTCATTATAGCTCCATAACGGATAAAGTTTCCAAGTTTATCCATTAGAATTGTCCCAACAAACAAGATCTAGTCTTTAAGTCTCAAAGAGATCCAAAAAGTGCATCTTTTCAACTTAATCCATTATGTCTAAGTCCCTAACCTTCAGATCTGAATCAAAATGATGTTTAGATGGATAAAGTTTCCAAATTTAACTATTACAAGGTCACAGACTTTCAAGATTTAAACTTTATGCACTTAAAGTGACCAAAAGCTCATAACATCCAAAACTAGCTAGATCTAATAATTTCATCATCAAGATTCAAACTTTAAACCTCTAGAAGGAAGATCAAGGTGAATAAAGTCTGGATCTACAAGTTCCAATGCAACCAACACTTCTTCAATGAGTTCCTTCTTCTCCAAGGTGCACCAAGAACACTACAAAGTATTTAAAAACACCTTCTTTTTGCTCACAAAGCTCAATATAGGGTTAGGGGTTCAAGAGAGGGTGTTGGAGAGGTGGAGGCTAAGAATGGAATGGGTTTGGGGGAGTTAAGGTGCTTAAATAGGGCTTAAACCACAAAAATAGGGTTTGCGAACTGATTGCATACGCCCAACGAACTCAGGCGTACTCAGTACGCATAGCGTACCCAATTTACGCCCAATGTACGCGGCTGACCCAAAAATCGTCCTAACTTCAAACAACCATAACTTCTTCGTTCCGAATCCGTTTTCGATGTTCTTTATCTCCACAGAAAGGTATTGACGATCTCTAAAATATTATCTAAATATCTTATACTGAAAACTTCTCGAACAAAAATCCATATTTCATGCAAGAACCCGACCAATAACTTTTCCCTTTCTATCCTTCGGCCCAGAACACAATTCATGGGTAAAATATCTTAACTATCATTACCTCCTTCCACAAGGACTAAAATTTGCCTCCTTAAGTCCTAAATCCTCACAAAATCGACTTTTGGTCCATTGCTCAGTAAAGGCAAGAAACAAGATGTTACAATTCTTCGCCACTTAAATTAGATTTCGTCCTCGAAATCAGCTCTCGCTGCCGCTTCACAATGGAATCCCTTGTTGAAAGCCCATAGATTTGATCAGATCAAACCTCCTTGGCCAGTCATCATCATGTTATTCCCGCACATAGGTGCACCATTGCGACGAGAATCAATTGGAAAATAGAACCCCTGACTATTTACTGCTGTTGAAACATTATTTCAAGACAAGGCGACTTCGAATGCAAGTCTCATCTATATAACTGTTACTGAGAAGCATGTACAATGCCAACATATTCCATAACTTCCTAGCTATAAGACCGAACTTCTAGTGCGAACCACAAATTCTAGGACTCTCAAAACTACAATCACCGAATCAAATCTATCAATATGCATCCTGAGATCGAGAACCCATCAGATCTAAACTTCAAAACCCATATTCCAGGATTGATATTCATTCATTCGACGAACCCACCCCTTGTCTTTGAAATAGAACACCACCAAAAACATCGAATGAAGTACTCAAAACACATCGATCGTGAATTTCAACCAATTTCCAATTTCAAATCCATAAGATGTACCAAAAACCTTAAATAAACCCTTAAATCCCAGAAATGCCATTACCAACCACTGCTCCTACGAGAAAAGATGATCAATCCAAGAATTTTCACATTACATCCTTATGGGTTTTGAGCACTACAACAATCTTATGGTGTACATGCAACCCTAATTGCTTTGGATCTAAGTTTTTCTCTATTGAACATGCAAATACAAACTCTAAAGCAATAACCCTAAGCCTAGCATACAATTTCGAAATTGACATATAAATTGGCTTTGATCGTTACCTCACTTGTTATATTTTAATAACAAGGACAATCCTTGATGATCTTGACCTTGAAAGCTTAGTGTCCCAATTTTTGCACCTATAATGGAGTCACAAACACCACAAGAAATGGATGACCAAGAGAAAGACAGGAGGAGGCTATAGAAATCGGCTAGGGCAACTCATAGACGCATAGGGACGATTTCAACATGTAGAGGGATCTTTATAGAGTTGAGGCTCCTAGGGTTTCCAAGTGAAAACCCTAATTATCCTTGCTTAGGACCTAAACAACTCTTGGACCCCCATATGGCAAGCCATGGACGAAAAATCGATGGCCTTCCCATAGATTTTCATCCACCCTATACCAATAGGATCCATTAGCCCAAACTATAACTATTACTGATATACATAATCAGTCCCCGTTCTTTTAATCAGTCTCTTTTGATCACTAAATTAATTCCAAATTAATTTATGATCAATACTAATTAAATAATATGATTTATTAATTAATATTATTCTTATAATATATTGATAAATCATTTATTAACCTCTTTCTCCATAATTCATCTTATCAAATTGCTATGGTGAGCGCAAATCAAGAGGACCATGCTCATAATCAAATCAAGTACATACCAAATATAGTTATGTTCTTAGACACCTAATCCAACAGTCTCCCACTTGGATAAGTCTAATAACTATAATTGTAAGTACGACTTCAGAATTTGATCAACAATCATATCTTTCAAAAGCCGTTGTCGAACTCTGATCATATTAGTAACGCATCCTTAAGATAAGGGATAAAATATTCCTCCATTCTACAAGATATCGTATGGACATGAGACATGGATTATATTCATTCTCTTTGTCCATGTGTTGTTTCCCGATTTCCGATTTATGAAGATTGACAGTAGACTACAATTGAACACATCAACTTATTCCAGGATTGGCCAAGCGCTTAGGGTGTCATCACTAAATCATCGAGGGGCCCACAAATATCAATTTTATCTCACTTTGCGTAAAAGGAACGGATAAACTTCGACTCATCTGCTTGCACTATTTACTCATCAAATCACACACAACAATATGTTTTATAACATCAAGTTACTGATGCGTTTACATATTATCAATGTGCAACCGACTCGTAAACAACAACTATATGTCTCCGTTTCAAGAATATAAGATATTATCGTCTCACAATCACTCATGATAAAATCCATGAAGTGATTCAAGTGAGCGTGGATTTAATCCGATACTCAAATTCCTATTTCAGGAGTACTCATGAACACTGAAGCAAACTTGTGCTATGTCTAAACACTTAGACAGTCTACAGTCAGATTCATGACAGTCTTACCTCATTACTTACTTCAAAAGTATGGTCGACTGTGGATGTATGAATAACCTAGTTATTAAGGAAGTAAAACATGCGAAGTGAAACACAAGAATAATCTTATCCAATATGGTCTCAATCTTTTGAGTATAAATAAAACACTTATTAGTTAATCACAATATCAACCAGACATTACTCATTGTATACTGTTTCGATCTATCAACTCGATACTTGAATTAAAAACAATAGTCATCCCATGCTCCAAGCATGCATACTATGTTTATATATGGTCCTTCCTTTGTGAAATAGATCAATTGAACACATTTCCAATGATACTCATTTCACAATTCCTAATCCTTATATTAGGTTCAAGAATACAAAATTCGTGCCACTACTAGAATCTTGTTAGATATAAACTTACATGCAATCTTCCTTTTGTAATGTCAAAGCACCAATGTCACAGAGACTTTGCCACTGATATTACAAGACATTTGTCACACCCCCAAACCAGACGGCGGAAACGTCCGGGGCCTCGTGTGACTAACAATTGAATAATCATCACAATGAATATACATGAATCGTAACACATTCATCACCAACATTACATAATACAACCATCATAGTTCACATCAAGTACATTGTTAAAATACATAAGTTCTAATTGTTCATGGTACGATAAGTGAGATTACATAAATAAAACCATACACGCTTGCATATCTTCTAGCTTAACGATTACCTGAGAATAGAATTTATTTTGAAAACGGTCAACATATATAATGTTGGTGAGTTCATAAGTATGTTTGAGTAAACGTTTTTGTATCTTTCATAAAATCCCAGAAAATCCGATATTTTCTATAAATTGTATGAAAATGATGTGAAAATCCAATATAAATGCATGTGTAAATTTCATAGTTGTAACTTGTATAAATGTTGGGTCAAAATATAGTTTAAACTTTGCTTTTCTGGGCAATTATATTTTTCTGTAATATTTCTGGAGTTTACGGTCATGTTTACGGCCGTAAACACCTTACGGCCGTAAACCTATTTACGGCCCATGTTCCCCTTGTATATATATAGGTGTTAGGGTGATGAGTAGATTTTGATGAACACGAAGAGAGTTTACGACCAGAGAGAGAGAAGAACTATTGTGTGTTAGTGTGTGTGAATCTTTTGTATCCGGATCATCATTCTATTCATTAATACATTGAGATTCATCATCTTCTTCTTCTCCTTCTCTTCTATTTGATCTGCATCATCCGTTTGATTGGGATTCCGCACCATCAAACGGATCTGATTGATACACAGGCAGATTAGGGACTTACATATTGGTATCAAAGCCAAGTTGTATCAGTCAATTTTGTCAGATTTGGGGCATTATTTGATCTTATTTTCGAAATATTTTTGCGTTTTTGGATAGATCTCGCAAAAATAAGGGGGGTTTGTTCTTCGTGTTTTTCATAAAAAAGGTTTTTGATCGAATTTTGGAGCTTCACTGTCGAAAAATCGGTGTTTTTGGTCGTAATCAGCGAGGGGGTGGCGGCCAGCAACTAGGGTTTTCGAAGTGTTTGCGGCCGGTGTTTGCGGTCTGAGGAGTTCACGGCCTCGGTTTGCGGTCCGAGGAGTTTAGGGCCGGTCTAAGCTTGCGGTCTTTGGTTTACGGGCTCGCACCTCGGCCTCGCAAGAAGCAGTCTTCGCAGCGTCTATTAAAAAAAGAAGAAAGGGGCGGATGGATTTGGAGGAGCTGGGGTTCGAACTCGGGACCTCCGGTTAATTACCTCTGCGCCTTACAAACTCAGCTAGGCCACTTGATGTTTCAACTCATTTGATTTTTATTCAAATAGACTCCTTCTCGCTTCCAACTTTCGAATTTTGACACTTTTAACCCAAAAATTCAATTTCTTTTAATTTTAAATTCCTTTTTCATCCAAAATAAAAAAAAAAAAATTAAAATTAATAAATAAAATTATATTTTAATTTGTGACTTTTATTTTTTTAACTTTTAACCTTAAATTTTCACTTTGACTTCCAAGTTTGATCTTTGATTTTAAACTTTGACTTTTTCGTTTAACTTTTAAACTTTCAAATTTAGCTTTTCGGTTTGACTTTTAAGTTTGACTTTCAGTTTAATTTTTTAAATTTGACTTTTAAGTTTAACTTTTTAAATTCGACTTTTAAGTTTGACTTTTGAGTTTAACTTTTTAAATTTGACTTTTAAGGTTCACTTTTATAATCAAAGGGTTTGACTTTTAAGTTTGATTTTGGCTTCTAGTTGTGGTTTTTAATTGATTTTAAGGTCTACGAGGGAGTTGAAACATGAAAGAGAGTCGTCAGGATATGTTAAGACAAAATTTCAACATTTTCGATTATATCCCTAGAGAAACCCTCGAAACTCAGTTGCAGTGATTTACTACACTTATTACTAAGATGAATATAGCTGGAATCTTCTTGTCTAAGTTTGAGATAAACAAAAAGCTGCTAAATTCACTTCTGAAATCGTGGGATATGAACGTGGCTATCATCAAGAAGACAAAAGATCTCAATCATCTTAGTCTTGCTGATGTAATTCAAGAACTTGATGCTTTGAAGTGTAGAGAAACAATGAGTTCTGAAAACATTCCGGTCACCGAAGTTACATGTACTCCAGCTTGTGAAGCTACGATTAAATTTCTTCGGGAACAAATTGATTTATTAAAAAGAGAAGTTGAGGGCTTGAGATATGAAGGATATCAACTCAGGAAAGGACAGAAACCCCTGATGGCTGAATTAGAAGCAAGAACCAAGGACTTTAGGAAACTTCAGGAAGAGTATAGCAACAAGTGTGAAAATTATGATTATATTAAGAGACAACTTGCTGCTGTAACTGAAGAACTTGACACTATAAAAATTAAGTGTAGAAAAACAGACGTTAGTTTTAAAAATTATACTGCGTCAAGTCAGACAGTCGAGTCCTTATATGAAACCCAATTAAAATTTAAAGAAAATCAAAACAAGGGTCTAGGCTATGAGAGTGTACCTCCTCTTTATAATCATAAGTACACATCCATCCCTATGACACAGGACGAAATTGACAGGGAGGCACATCTTCGATATGGAAAACCAGCTAGATTTGTGTCAGGAGGATTTATTAATATTGAAGATACTAATGTTTCTACTTCATGTGCAGGTAAAGTAGCAGAGGATGAGAACAAGGAGAACACCATTAAACAAACCAACATCTCCTTGAACTCCGAATCTGTTGCTTCGAACTCAACTGTTTCTGATCAACCTGCCGTTGAGAAATACATGCCGCCAATTCCAACGCAACAGAGTTCTTGTGGCAAGTGTGCATGTGGAAACAACAAGAGACAAGGCAAGGATACGCCACCAAGGGCAGGAAGAAATAACTTTACAGTGAAGAAAAAGACATGCTTTCATTGTGGAACACCTGGACACATTGCCAGAAAATGTCCTAATCGTGCATACGTTACCTACTATGCACAAGGATGGAAAAATGCGCCAAGTGGGAGATACTTTAAAAAAGACCCTTCCAGGTCATGTTCAGACAATGGTGACTGGAATGCGCAGAAGGCCAAGAATCAAACCCACAAGGCCAAGCATCCAACTCCCAAGGCCAAGCATCCAACTCCCAAGAACAAGAAGGGAATGCTGGACCAAAAGTCTAGTTCAAGAGATGCTCCTGTGAAGCCAAGACCAGTTAGGTCAAATTCATCTAGGCAGAAGGCTTCAAGTTCCAAATCAAGTGCCAAGGCAACCATCGGATCGAACAAGAAATGGGTTAAACCCGAATATAGATGGGTACCAAAGGTGAAAACTCCCAAATTGTCTAATGACTCTAATATTTCATCGTCTTCTGTTTGTGACAAGCAGGATATGTCATGGGAGAGGGTATCGTGCGTTGATGACAAAGGTCGACCCAGTTTCAAAATGGACTGGGTTCCAAAGACCAACTGATCCCGCTCTGTGTTGGAGCAGCTATGGAGGCACATCATCATACTTCGGTTTGTTGGTAGTGGCTGCTTCTGGCATATGATTGGGGACATCTCTCAACTGTACAACATTCAGACCTTTGTTGAGATTATGTGTCCTTTTGCGGGAAAGGAAGAAAGGAAGAGATCACAAATGGGGTTAGTGCTTAATGATATGAAGAATTTTCAGATATGTTCTGAGATTATGCTTGCTGTTCTCAGACCTTCTGAATGCAGATTCAATCCATGAATTACGGTTTGCGTTTTCTTCTCTATACTCCTGAATTTTTCTTAAGTTGATTCGCTTTAAAGACTATTTTTTTTCTTTAGCATAGTTTAAATTTGCGCATTTACTTTCGTTTCTCTCCTATGCACAAATTTAGGGGGAGAAATAAAAACAAATCAAAAATTTTAAAATTTAAAAAAAAATCCAAAAAGAATAGAAAATCAAAAAATCAAAAAATATGTTGGTTATGAAAAGTGCTTGCAGGAGATGTTTTGGGAAGTGATATGATCATGTGATAACAGGCAACCTGAGTTTGCGTAACGTACCCGAAGTTGAAGGGTCTATGCTCTGGTTTGATGCGTCAGTAGGCACGAAAGATTCTAAATGCACTTGACTAGGCAGAGTTGAACTTAAGAAATTCTTAGTCTTGAAAAATCTTGACCTAGTTAGATCCGTTCAGCCTGACAATACGACGCTCGGATAGGTTGAGCAGCGAGATATATATGGGAATCCACTCGTCACATTAAATGAACCCGTAGTTGGAACCGTGGTTTAACTTTTCCTCGATGTGCGGATTCTGTCCTTAATTCCGGTTGGATGGGGCTACTGGTAAATTCCATTAAATTAGGTCTGTAGAAAATCGTTTTCTTTCTTTCTGTCTGTTAGTCATATGTTGTCTCCTTTGCGTGACTTCCAATCCGACCAGGTACACAACATATGCAACCCTATTTCTCTGCATGTTATATATATGAAATTCCTCTTATCTGTTAGCCATATGTTGTCTCCTTTGCTTGACTTCTAATCCGACCTGGTACACAACATATGCAACCTTCTACTTCTCAACCCCTCTGAAACAATAAGTAATAGAATTATGAATCTATCCTCTCCTTGAATGGTTGTCTGCTCACCCGGTGTAAGGAGTACTCTGGAAGTTCTTGATGGCTGGGGCATATCAGGAAGCGGGAAACATGTTCCAGTACAATTAAAATTGAACACTCAAAGATTGTCTATAGATCTCGCTGCTCAATTTAGGTGGACAACAATATCCCTGGTCGTCGTCAGCTGGATGGTCCTTAAGATATAGTATCTAGGAACTTAGGATCAGATATAATATCTAGGAACTTGAGTTCACCTTGTATTGTAACAAATAGTATGTCCTAAATTTGTCACAATTTTTCGTGTTTAAGTGGACAACAATACTGGCGATCGACCCGATAAAGACGTGAAGATAGAAGGTACCGACAAGTGAATAAAGGCTGTCTAAAAACTTTGGTCCCAAATCACTCTTAAAGTTAGATATCATTTTTTATTTTTGCTAAATTTGTCATAGTTTCTTCTAATTTAAATATTAGGGGAGAATTAAAAATTAAAAATAATGAAAATCAAAAAAAAATCAGAAAAATTCAAAAATCAAAGAAAAATCAAAAAAATTAAAAATCCAAAAATAGTGTTATTTCTGTTTTATTTCTTGTTTAGAAAAATCAAAAATCCAAAAATATTTTAGTTTCTGTTTTAATTTGTGTGCTAAGTTTTCTTTTAGTTTTGTTTTGTCATGAAATGTGATTTCAGGTATAGATAAGACTCATGGAGTTTGTGTTGAAGATTTCTGAGCCAAAGCCTCGTCCGTGAGCATCGAAGAATTCACATTCGAAGGAGCAAGAAATGAAGATTATTCTTTCAACATTTAATCCTTCAACCCTAGAAGCAAGGTGAAGCTGAAGGTGAAGAATATGTGACGGATTGCATTGAAGCCTCCTCAATCAGTCTGCTGCTATCTTAAACTTGTTGAAGTGATCTAGAAGATTTGTTCTCTCTGATGTTCTCTCTGAAGATTGTCAAGCTGAAAGCACTATCTTTCAAGAATCAATACGTAAAACCTCCTCACCCAACGTGCGTTCAATACCAAATTCTGAAGAAAACCCCAACCGCTCAAGATGAAGTCATTCATTGAAGATTCATCAAGTTCATCTTGAAGCTGTGAAGAATTTGAAGATTAATGTTGAAGCCAAGTTCCCAATGAAGATTAACAAAAAAGGCCAGCTACGTTTTAGGGGGAGCTTGTTGGGTCATTTAAGAAAAGAAAAGAAAGCTATAAATCAAGGGGGAGATTGTTGGGTCAAAAATATGGTTTATACTTTGCTTTTCTAAGCATTTATTGTTTTTTATTATTTGGGCCAAAAATAGTATAAGATTAATTGCAGTTTGGACCGAGCATTGGATTATTTTGTATTTTGGGCTTGGCCTTAGGTCCATATATATATATATATATATATATATATATATATATATATATATATATATATATATATATATATATATATATATATAGGGTGAGGAGTGCATGTGAGGATGATGAACACCAAGGAGCTTAAGTGTGTGCATTTGAAGGTGTTCTAGAGAGAGAAACTAGAGAGAAGTTTTGTGTGTGTGAATCTTTGTATCCGGATCTTCATTCTAATCATATCATACATAGATTCATCTTCTTCTTCTTCTTCTCCTTCTCTTCATAGATTCATCGTACATAGGGTGTGAGGAACAAATTGATGAACCCTAGAGATTGTACGGCCAAGAGAGAGAGAGGAAGAGAGAGCATATTGTGTGAGAGAATCTATTGTAAGGAATTTCATTCATATCATCAATACAATCAAGATTCTTAATATTCTTCTTCTCCTTCTCTTCTTATTGTGATCTGGCATCATCCGTTTGATTGGGATTCCGCACCATCAAACAGATCTGATTGATACACAGGCAAATTAGGGACTGACAATTGGTATCAGAGCCAAGTTGTATTAGTCAATTTTGTCAGATTTGGGGCATTATTTTATCTTATTTTCGAAATATTTTTGCGTTTTTGGATAGATCTCGCAAAAATAAGGGGGGTTTGCTCTTCGTGTTTTTCATAAAAAAAGGTTTTTGATCGAGTTTTGGAGCATCAAAGTCGAAAAATCGGTGTTTTTGGTCGTAATCAGTGAGGGGGTGGCGGCTAGCAGCTAGGGTTTCCGAAGTGTTTGCGGTCCGAGGAGTTCAGGGCCGGTCCGAGCTTGCGGTCTCGGACTTCGGTTTACGGGCTCGCACCTCGGCCTCGCAAGAAGCAGTCTTCACAGCATCTATTAAAAAGGGAAGAAGGGGGCGGACGGACTTAGGGGAGCTGGGGTTCGAACTTGGGACCTCTGGTTCATTACCTCTGCGCCTTACCAACTCAGCTAGGCCACTTGATGACTCAACTCTTCTGATTTTTATTCAAATAGACTCCTTCTCGCTTCCAACTTTCGAATTTTGACACTTTTAACCCAAAAACTCAATTTCTTTTAATTTTAAATTCCTTTTTCATCCAAAATAAAAATAAATAAATAAATAAATAAATTAAATTAAAATTAATAAATAAAATTATATTTTAATTTTTGACTTTTATTTTTTTAACTTTTGACCTTAAATTTTGACTTTGACTTCCAAGTTTGATCTTTGATTTTAAACTTTGACTTTTTCGTTTAACTTTTAAACTTTCAAATTTAGCTTTTCGGTTTGACTTTTAAGTTTGACTTTTCGAGTTTGACTTTTGAGTTTAATTTTTTTTAAATTTGACTTGTAAGTTTGACTTTTAAGTTTAACTTTTTAAATTCGACTTTTAAGTTTGACTTTTGAGTTTAACTTTTTAAATTTCACTTTTAAGGTTGACTTTTATAATCAAAGGTTTTGACTTTTAAGTTTGATTTTGGCTTCTAGTTGTGGTTTTTAATTGATTTTAAGGTCTACGAGGGAGTTGAAACATGAAAGAGAGTCGTCAGGATATGTTAAGAAAAAATTTCAACATTTTCGATTATATCCCTGGAGAAACCCTCGAAACTCAGTTGCAGCGATTTACTACACTTATTACTAAGATGGATATAGCTGGGATCTTCTTGTCTAAGTTTGAGATAAACAAAAAGCTGCTAAATTCACTTCCGAAATCGTGGGATATGAACGTGGCTATCATCAAGAAGACAAAAGCTCTCAATCATCTTAGTCTTGCTGATGTAATTCAAGAACTTGATGCTTTCAAGTGTAGAAAAACAATAAGTTCTGAAAACATTCCGGTCACCGAAGTTACATGTACTCCATCTTGTGAAGCTACGATTAAATTTCTTCGGGAACAAATTGATTTATTAAAAAGAGAAGTTGAGGACCTGAGATATGAAGGATATCAACTCAGGAAAGGACAAAAACCCCTGAAGGCTGAATTAGAAGCAAAAAACAAGGACTTTAGGAAACTTCAGGAAGAGTATAGCAACAACTGTGAAAATTATGATTATATTAAGAGACAACTTGTTGCTGTAACTGAAGAACTTGACGCTTTAAAAATTAAGTGTGGAAAAACAGATGTCAGTTTCAAAAATTATACTGCGTGATGTCAGACAGTCGAGTCCTTATATGAAACCCAATTAAAATTCAAAGAAAATCAAAATAAGGGTCTTGGGTATGATAGTGTACCTCCTCCTTATAATCATAACTACACATCCATCCCTATGACACAGGACGAAACTGACAGGAAGCCACATATTCGATATGGCAAACGAGCTGGATTTATGTCAGGAGGAGTTATTAATGTTGAAAATACTAATGTTTCTGCTTCATGTGCAGGTAAAGTAGTGAAAGATGAGAACAAGGAGAAAACCATTGAACAAACCAACATCTCCTTGAAATCTAAATCTGTTGCTTCGAACTCAATTGTTTCTGATCAACCTACTGTTGAGAAATACAGGCCACCAATTCCAGCGAAACAAAGTGCCTCCTGCAATTGTGCTTGTGGGATCAATAAGAAACAAGGCAAAGATACGCCACCAGGGGCAAGAAGAAACAATTTCCCAGCGAAGAAAAGGACTTGTTTTCACTGTGGAACACCTGGACACATTGCCAGAAGCTGTACAAATCACGCATACGTTCCTTACTATGCACAAGGCTGGCAGAACGCACCAAGAGGGAAATACTCCAAAAGAAACCCCTCAAGGTCACGTTCAGACCATGATTAATGTAATGCGCACAAGGTGAAGCATCCAACTCCCAAGGCCAAGCATCCAACTCCTAAGGCCAAGCATCCAACTCCCAAGAACAAGAAGGGAATGCTGGCCTAGAAGTCTAGTTCAAGAGATGCTCCTGTGAAACCAAGACCGGTTAGGTCAAAGTCATCTAGGCAGATGGCTTCAAGTTCCACAACAAGTGCCGTGGAACCCATCGGATCGAACAAGAAATGGGTTAAACTCAAATATAGATGGGTACCATAGGTGAAAACTCCCAAATCTCCTAATGCTTCTAACATTTCTACATCTTCTGTTGGTGATAAGAAGGATATGTCATGGGAGAGAGTATCGTGAGTTGATGACAAAGGTTGACCCCGTTTCAAAATGGACTGGGTTCCAAAGACCAACTAATCTCGCTCTGTGTCGGAGCAGCTATGGAGGCATATCACCATACTTCAGTTTGTTAGTAGTGGCTGTTCCGGGCACATGATAGGGGACATCTCTCAACTGTGCAATATTTTGACCTTGCTCAAGAGTATGTGTCCTTTTGCGGGAAGGGAAGAAAGGAAGGGATCACTCATGGGGTTAGTGCATAATGATATGAAGAATTTTCGGATCTGTTCTGAGATTATGCTTGTTGTTCTCAGACCTTCTGAATGCAGATTCAATCGGTGAAATACGGTTTGCGTTTTTTTCTCTATACTCTTGAGTTTTTCTTAAGCTGATTCGCATTAAAGACTAATTTTTGTTTTAGGATAGTTTAAATTTGTGCATTTATTTTCGTTTCTCTCCTATGCACAAATTTAGGGGGAGAAATAAAATTAAAACAAAAATTAGAAAATTTAAAAAAAATCCAAATACATTAGAAAATCAAAAATGTGGAGTCAATGGAATGTGCTTGCAGGAGATGTTTTGGGAAATGAAATTAGCAAGTGATAACGGGCAATCTGAATCGGCGTAACGTACCTAAGTTGAATCGTCTACGCTCTGTGTTCGATGTGCTGGTAGGCACGAAAGATTTTAAATGGACTTAACTAGGGAGAGTTGAACCTAATGAATTTAAGGACTTGACAAACTTTGACCTAGTTAGATCCGTTTAACCTGATTTCACGACGCTCGGATAGGTTGAGCAGGGAGATATACATTGGAATCTACCGGTCACATTAAATAACCCGTATCTAGAACTGTGGATTCACTTTTCCTCGATGTGCGGATTCTATCCTTAATTCTGTAGAATATCGTTTTAATTCTTTCTGTCTGTTAGTCATATGTTGTCTCCTTTGCGTGACTTCCAATCCGACCTTGTACACAACATATGCAACTCTATTTCTCTGCAAGCTATATATATGAAATTCTTTTCATCTGTTAGCCATATGCTGTCTCCTTTGCGTGACTTCCAATCCGACCTGGTACACAGCATATGCAACATTCTACTTCTCAACCCCTCTGAAACAATATGTAATAGAATTCTGAATCTATCATCTCTTTGAATGGTTGTCTGCTCACCCGGTGTAAGGAGTACTCTGGAAGTTCTTGATGGCTGGGGCATATCAGGAAGCGGGAAACATGTTCTAGTACACTTAAAATTGAACACATACAGATTGTCTGTAGATCTCGCTGCTCGATTTAGGTGGACAACAATATCCCTGGTTGTAGTCAGTTAAATGGTCTTAAGAAAAATTTATTTAAGAATTAGGGCCTATCATGATAATAAAGTTACAATTAGATATATGCATGTATCATGTCATTGGTAAATTGTCCAAAATTGTCACAAACTTTTCGTGTTTAAGTGGACAACAATACCGGCGATCGATCAGATGAACATGTGAAGATAAGGGTACCAACATGTGGAATAAGGTTGTCCAACAACTTTGATCCCAAATCACTCTTAAAGTTAGCTATTATTTTTGTTTTTGTTAAGTTTGTTCATAGTGTTCTTCTAGTTTAAATATAAGGGGGAGAACTAAAAATAAAATAAAATTAATAAAAAACAACAACAACAACAACAAAAAAATAAAAAAAAATAAAATTAGTGTTATGTCTGCTTTACTTTTTGTTCTAAGTTTTCTTTTAGTTTTGTTTTGTCTTGAAAAGTCGTTTCAGGTGAAGATGAAACTCATGGAGTTTGTGTTGAAGATTTCTGAGCCAAAAGCTTTGTCCGTGAGCATCGAAGAATTCTCATTCGAAGGAGCAAGAAATGAAGATTATTCTTTCGACATTCAATCTTTCAACCCCAGAAGCAAGGTGAAGCAGAAATTGAAGATTATGTGACGGATTGCATTGAAGCCTCCTCAATCAGTCTGCTGCTATCGTTGTACCTGCTGAAGTGATCCAGAAGATTTGTTCTCTCCGATGTTCTCTCTAAAGATTCTCAAGCTGAAAGCGTTATCTTTCAAGAATCAGTACAAGAAACCTCCTCACTCAATGTGCGTTCAGAGTCAAATCTTGAAGAAAAGTTCAACTGCTCAAGATGAAGTCATTTATTGAAGATTCATCAAGTTCATCTTGAAGTCGTGAAGTCATCGAAGATTAAAGATGAAGCCAAAGCTCCCATTGAAGATTGACAAGAAGAGCCAGTTACTTTTTAGGGGGAGCTTGTTGGGTCATTAAGAAAAGAAAGCTATAAACCAAGGGGGAGATTGTTGGGTCAAAATATAGTTTAAACTTTGCTTTTCTGGGTGATTATATTTTTCTGTAATATTTCTGGAGTTTACGGTCATGTTTACGATTGAGTTTACTGCCATAAACACCTTATGGTGATAACCCATTTACAGCCCATGTTCTCCGGCCCATGTTCCCCTTGTATATATATAGGTGTTAGGGTGAGGAGTAGATTTTGATGAACACGAAGAGAGTTTACGGCCAGACAGAGAGAAGAACTATTGTGTGTTAGTGTGTGTGAATCTCTTGTATCTGGATCATTATTCTATTTATTAATACATTGAGATTCATCATCTTCTTCTTCTCCTTCTCTTCTATTTGATCTGAAATCATCCGTTTGATTGGGATTCCGCACCCTCAAACGGATCTGATTGATACACAGGCAGATTAGGGACTTACAATAAAAGTAGTTTAGATTCATTGTATTTTGAATAATGGACAAGTATATGTGAATAATTTCCGCAGAAAATCCGATATTTTCGGTTTTATAGCAATGTTTAGATTTCTTGTATCGTTAAATAAGAGCGTTATATTAACAACCTCAAAGAGTTTATCTTTAAAAGGTTAAACTTTTGGTATCGAATCCCTATATGGGCGGTTATAACCATGCATGATAATGAGTAGGTCGCCCGTCTTGGTATTTTTCCAAATGCCAGTTTTGATATTACGATGTTGTCGCCCTACACTAGCCTAGTCTAGCTGTAGCGAATAGCTAAGGCGTGGGGGGTCACCCCGTATAGATCTTTACACAAACTCCCTCTTTCTACCCAGGAAACTCTGATTATAACTACAGGCTACGATTGTACACTCAGTGGTGCCAACCAACATGTCTCACTAGATTCTCAACCCCTTTTCATACTATGTTTAGTGTTTACACATATGTTGTATGTTTTGGATTCAAAAGGTACATATTTATATAAGTATAAGACACTAAGTGATTACACAACGGTATAGTTATGATCACAAGTACATGAATTCCATTCCAAGCCCAGTTAGCATGTAAATGGACCACGTAGGCCCAATAACATGTAAGAAGGTAACTTGGGCCCAATAAACATGTATATGGGCCACAAAAGCCCAATAAACATATAGTCCATAATTTAGGCTCAAATTAACATATATGTGGGTCGCAAGGCCCACTGAAGACATCATGGAACACATTGGCTTCAATATACACTTAGTTGGGCCCTTTGGGCCCCACGGCCAAGTATCGTGAATATTAAGCCCAATAATTGATTATCGGCGTAGTTTATTCGTTCGTTTTGTTTCGTTGTTTGTTTTAGCTAAGGGTTTACTAGATTGACGTTAAGAGTTTTCTTTTTGTAAAAATAAATTTTTTACCCAATAATCCTAAAATTTTTAGTTAAGGCCCAAAGTTTTGTAAAAATGACACTTTAGTCCATAAGTTATAAAAAGTTGCAATTTTTGTCCCAAATGCCTAAAATTTACGGTTTTAGCCCAAAAAGTTATATTTTCACATTTAGGAACCTGTTTTGCAGAAAACTGCATTTTCATCCATTTGTTTGTAGAAGTTTACATTTTCGGCCCAATTTTGGAAAATTTTAGATTTTTGGTCCAATTTGAAAATAAATGTTATTTCCACCTCTAAATTTGATTTACTTACATTTATGACTCCAACTTTGGCCAAATAACACTTTTAAACCCCAAAATCCCAATCTTTTCGCAATTTGGACCCACAAGCCATGAGGCCCACAGTTTTGGCCCATTAAGCTTAAAATTTCGTTTTTGACCCTTTTTAAAATATGTTTAGCATAAAAATACCTTTTTATACATGTTGGATCTGTTTGGCCCCTCTAGAAATGTAAATGTCACTTTTTACCCTTATATTTTGTTTTCTTAACAATTTTGACCTTTAACCAAGTTTTTGTTGAAACTTTTTTTGCATCTTAAACATGTGTTCTTCTTTGGCTTGGTAATATGATATATATATATATATATATATATATATATATATATGTATAATGTAATAGTTCATAGATCTTTGCTAGATAATACTTAAATTTCAAGATTTGCTAAGATCCAACCCATTATTACCAAATAAGACAAGTATTCACACAAAGCATGCATCTAACACATAGATCTATACATTTTACTTGCATTCTCCCCCAAAAATCATATGAAAACCGAAAACAAGGGGTATGAACTCACCTTTGCTTTGATGTTTCGGTTTTGAAGAAGAAATGAAGAAGATTTTGGTCCTAACAAGCTTTCTTGAGTAGATTGCAAACTTAAGAAGTTCTAGGAAGCAAAATCACCAAAAAATTTGCTTAAAAGAGTGATCTAACATGAGAATGGAGTTATAAACTTGGATGTATAAAGACTTACCAAGAAGTGATGATTGTCTTTTGAAAACCTTCTTGAAACACAAGCAAATTTCGAGATTTTTGATGGAAGGAGTAGGATGATTCTTGAGAGTGTTTTGAGAGAATTTGATGTTGTGTGTGTGTGATTTCCTTCAGCCGAGAGTAGAAGAGGAGATGGGAGAGAGAGGTGAGGTGACTAGTATGGATACTTGGAAGATTTTAATATTGATACATGTTGGGCGATATAGAGGTGGCACTCCAAAGTCAACCCCCCACCCCTTTTATCTCTTTTCTGTTTTTTCTATATGGGCCGAGATTTTGGGCTAAGAAGAAAGAGTGGAGAAGATTGGGCCCATTCACCTAGACATAGAATTTTTTGGACCATTGGGCCCTTGGAAGCATTCATGGCCCAATATGAATAAAAGAATGGCTTATGGCTTAATAATGGTTAATGGGATTAGTTATGGCCCAATTAGGCCCATTAAGGTTAGAATGAATCATTCTAGGCCCAAATGGCTTAAAAATATTTTTGATTTATGAATTAGATCCAATTAGGATCCAATTATGTTTTCTACACCCCATAAGATTGAATTGGGTGCTTATTGGTCCATAAGTCCCAATAAGAAACTCCTAGTCCAATACGGACTTAAACTAGGATTCTTAGGGTTTTCAGACTCTTTGATGAACATCATTGATGAATCCACATGAGAATTGAGTGAGATTTACCTATAGAATATGATTTACAATAGTTGAATGGTTACACAAGAATAGAATTTCCTAGCTAAAATGCTAGTTGTGACATCATCCCCCCGTTAGAAGGAATTCCGTCCCAAAATTCTTTTGAAAACTAGGATTGTGAAGGAAGTAATAGGTGAGGGTACTTCTGCTTCATCTGGTCTTCACGTTCCCACGTGAATTCAAGTCCACGTCCACTATTGGAATGCGACTTTGCTTCGTACGCTTTACCTCCCTATCTATAACCTCGATTGGTTCTTCGACGAACAGGATAATCTCGTTTACCTCAATCTCTTCCAAAGGGATGACAAGGGTTTCATCTTATAGAAACTTTTTAAGATTTGAGACATGGAACACTGGGTGTATGCTGCTGAGCTCGGCAGGTAGCTGCAGCTTATAAGCCACTGGACCAATCCGGGCAAGAACATCGAACGGTCCAATGTATCGTGGTTTCAATTTTCCTCTTCTCCCAAATCTAATCATTCCCTTCCATGGACATACCTTTAGTAGCACGCGGTCCCCGACTTGAAATTCTAGTGGCTTTCATTGCTTGTTAGCATAGCTCTTTTTTCGGTCTCGCGATGCTTGAAGTCGAGCTTTGATTTGGACTATCTTCTTGGTTGTTTCACGAATGATTTCAGGTCCTGTAAGAGCACTGTCCGGTGATTTCCCTTTTTCTAGTTGAGTGTCTCCCACCTCGGCCCAACATAGGGGTGATCTACATTTACGACCATAGAGAGCCTCGAAGGGAGCAACCTTGATACGCGTATGGTAACTGTTGTTATAAGAAAATCCGATCAGAGGCAAATAGGCATCCCATGATTTGCCGAAGTCAATCATGCAAGCTCGGAGCATATCCTCGAGGGTCTGGATGGTACGCTCACTCTGACCATCCGTATGTGGGTGGTAGGCGGTGCTCATATCTAGCTGTGTTCCCATTTCCTTCTGAAGAGATTGCCAAAATCTTGAAGTAAATCTGCAATCTCGATCCGAGATAATAGATACTGGCACTCCATGTAGTTTCACAACCTCTTTGATGTAAATTTGGGTCAGCTTTTCCATCTTGTAGGATTCTTTTATTGGCAATGAGCGGATTTTGTTAATCTATCTACAATTACCCATATCGCATCCAATCCGCCAGTTGTCTTGAATAATTTCGTCATGAAGTCCACGGTAATCCTCTCCCATTTCCACTCGGGTATCACTGGTTGCTGCAGCAGTCCCGAGGGCTTTTGGTATTCCAGTTTCACCTTGGTGCAAGTAAGACACTTGCCCACGAAAGTGGCTATCTCTGCCTTCATATTAGGCCACCAATAGTGCTGCTTGATATCCAAATACGTTTTGTTTGACCCCGGATGAATAGAGTATCTTGTCTTGTGGGCTTCATGCATGGCTATCTATCTAAATCCTCCAGTTTTGGGGACCCATATTCTATTTGTGAAGTAGTAGGTTCCATCGTCTTTGAATTGGAGCTCCTTCTCCATTCCTCATAGCGACTCACTAGTGACATTCTCTGGCTTCAATGCGTTTAATTGGGCTTCCTTGATCTAAGAGGCTAGATAAGATTGGATGGTGATTGACAGGGTCTTCACACGACGACTTGAAGAGGGCATTGGCTACCACGTTAGCCTTTCCTGGATGGTAGTTGATCTCACACTCATAATCATTTAATAGTTTGACCCATCTTCGCTGCCTCATGTTTAGTTCCTTTTGATTTAGAATGTGTTGGAGGGTTTTGTGGTCCATAAAAATGGTGCACTTGGTACCATATAAGTAGTGCCTCCAAATTTTTAGGGCGAAGACCAGCGCTCCCAATTCCAGGTCATGTGTGGTATAATTTACTTCATGCGTTTTCAATTTTCTGGATGCATAAGCAACTACTTTCCCGCATTGCATAAAATGGTGCACTTGGTACCATATAGGTAGTGCCTCCAAATTTTCAGGGCGAAGACCCCCGCTCTCAATTCCAGGTCATGCGTGGTATAATTTACTTCATGCGTTTTCAGTTATCTGGATGCATAAGCAATTACTTTCCCATGTTATATAAGAACACAACCTAAACCCTGATTCGAAGCATCACAGTAAACTATGAAGTCTTCGGTTCCCTCTGGTAAGGATATCATTGGAGCACTATAGAGAGCTTGATTCATGGTTTGGAAAGTGGTCTCTTGCTTCTCTGTCCAGTTGAACGGCCGGTACACCATTCTGTGTCAATGTGGTGAGGGGTTTGGCTATCTTATAAAAATTCTGGATGAATCTTCGGTAATAGCCTGCTAGCCCCAAAATTTGCCGAATCTCCGTTGGCGATGTCGGAATAGCCCAGCCTTCAATGGTCTTGACTTTGGAGGGATCTACATGGATTCATTCCTGGCTAACTACATGTCCGAAAAAATTCACACTGCGGAGCCAAAACTCACACTTGGAGAGTTTTGCATATAACTTTTCAGCTCGAAGTGTCTCTAAGATCTGTCGGAGGTGTTGGATATGATCTTCTTCACTTTGGAAGTATAATAGAATATCATCGATGAAAACGATTACAAATTTATCAAGAAAGGGGCAGAAAACTCGATTCATGAGGTCCATAAATGCAACGGGGGCATTTGTCAGACCGAAGGGCATACGAATTCGTAATGACCGTAACGAGTTCCGAAAGCACATAACGGATAACAATGTCATCATAAAACATAAAAACATTTTTCATTAATACTAATAGTTTTGATACATGAATATTTGCCAAAAAGTCATACAGTACATAGAAATATAGAATCCCGCAACATGACGACCCTATGAGTAGTGTAATCACTTAAACATAAAGTCGATAGTACACAGTATAGTACGCCTAAGAGAATCCTAATACTAATAAGATTCGCTACTAATCCTGGTCATACTGAGAAGTGTCTAAAGATGGTAGTGAAATCATATCCCAAATTGTTGAGCTAACAACTGAGCCATCTCGGTCATCTCTCTGATGACCTAATCCCTTACATGCTCAGCCTGTACGGCTCACGCCTCCATAGCGAACAGCTGTTGTCGAAGTATGGTGACCTCCGCCTCCAAAGAACGATCTTCGTCAACGGGATCTGCTGGTGGAGCAAGGTGGCCCTGATGTGTCTGATCACCAGGCGGTTCGACATGGACCTCATTCATGTCCCTATCTTCCTCCAAGGTCTCGTCGTTTTCCTCAAACTCATAGTCGGTGTGGGTGTACTCGTTCGGTCCAACGTCAGACGGCGGAAACGTCCCGGGGCTCGTGTGACTAACAATTGAATAATCATAACAATGAATATGCATGAAACGTAACACATTCATCACCAAGATTACATAATACAACCATCATAGTTCACATCAAGTACATTGTTAAAATACATAATTTCTAATTGTTCATGGAACGATAAGTGAGATTACATAAATAATACCATACACGCTTGCATACCTTCCAACTTAACGATTACCTGAGAATACAAGTTATTTTGAAAACGGTCAACATACATAATGTTGGTGAGTTCATAAGTATGTTTGAGTAAACATTTTTGTATCTTTCATAAAAACCCAGAAAATCCAATATTTTCTATAAGTTGTCTGAAAATGATGTGAAAATCTAGTATAAATTCATGTGTGAATTTCATAGTTATAACTTGTATAGAAGTAGTTTCGATTCATTGTATTTTGAATAACGGCCAAGTATATGTGAATAATTTCCCCAGAAAATCCGATATTTTATGTTTTATAGCAATGTTTAGATTTCTTGTATCGTTAGATAAGAGCTTTGTATTGACACCCTCAAAGAGTTTATCTTTAAAAAGTTAAACTTTTGGTATCAAATCCCTATATGAACCGTTATAACCATGCATGATAATGACTAGGTCGCTCGTCTTGGTATTTTTCCAAATGTTGGTCTTGATATTAGGAAGTTGTCGCCCTAGACTAGCCTAGTCTAGCTGTTGTGAACAACTAAGGCGTGGGGGGTCACCCCGTATAGATCTATACATAAACTCCCACTTTCCATCCAGGAAACTTTGATTATAACTACAGGCTACGATTGTACACTCAGTGGTGCGAACCGACATGTCTCACTAGATTCTCAACCCCTTTTCGTACTATGTTTAATGTTTACGCATATGTTGTATGTTTTGGATTCAAAAGGTACATATTTATATAAGTATAAGATGTTAAGTGATTACACAACGGTATAGTGATGATCATAAGTACATTTATTCCATTCCAAGCCCATTTAGCATGTAAATGGACCACGTAGGCCCAATAACATGTAAGAAGGTAACTTGGGCCCAATAGACATGTATATGGGCCACAAAAGCCCAATAAACATATAGTCCATAATTTAGCCTCAAATTAACATGTAAGTGGGTCGCAAGGCCCACTGAACACGTCATGGAACACATTGGGTTCAATATACACTTAGTTGGGCCCTTTGGGCCCAACGGGCAAGTATCGTGAATATTAAGCCCAATAATTGATTATCGACATAGTTTATTCGTTCGTTTTGTTTCGTTGTTTGTTTTAGCTAAGGGTTTACTAGATTGACGTTAAGAGTTTTCTTTTTGTAAAAATTAACATTCTTACCCAATAATCCTAAATTTTTTAGTTAAAGCCCAAAGTTTTGTAAAAATGACACTTTAGTCCATAAGTTATAAAAAGTTGCAAGTTTTGTCCCAAATGTCTAAAATTTACGGTTTTAGCCCAAAATTTTATATTTTCACATTTAGGAGCCTGTTTTGCATAAAAGTGCATTTTCCGCCCTTTGTTTGTAAAAGTTAACATTTTCGGCCCAATTTAGGAAAGTTTTACATTTTTGGTCCAATTTGAAATTAAATGTTATTTTCACCTCCAAATTTGATTTATTTATATTTATGACTCCAACTTTGGCCAACTAACACTTTTAAACCCAAAAATCTCATTATTTTTGCAATTTGGGCCCACAAGCCGTGAGGCCCACGTTTTTGGCCGATTAAGCTTAAAATTTCATTTTTGTCCCTTTTTAAAATATGTTTAGCATAAAATACCTTTTCATACATGTTGGACCTGTATGGCCCCTCTAGAAATGTAAATGTCATTTTTTACCCTTATCTTTTGTTTTCTTAACAATTTTGACCTTTAACCAAGCTTTTGTTGAAACTTTTTTTGCATCTTAAACATGTGTTCTTCTTTGGCTTTGTATATATATATATATATATATATATATATATATATATATATATAATGTAATAGTTCATAGATCTTTACTAGATAATACTTAAATTTTGAGATTTGCTATGATCTAATCCATTATTACCAAATAAAATAAGTATTCACACAAAGAATGCATCTAACACATAGATCTACACATTTTAATTGCATTCTCCCCCAAAAATCATATGAAAACCGCAAACAAGGGGGTATGAACTCACCTTTGCTTTCATTTTTCGGTTTTGAAGAAGAAATGAAGAAGATGTTGGTCCTAGCAAGCTTTCTTGAGTAGATTTCGAACTTAAGAAGTTCTAGGAAGTAAAATCACCAAAAACTTTGCTTAAAAGAGTGATCTAACATGAGAATGGAGTTATAAACTTGGATGTATAAAGACTTACCAAGAAGTGATGATTGTCTTGTGAAAACCTTCTTGAAACACAAGCAAATTTCGAGAGGTTTGATGGAAGGAGTAGGATGATTCTTGAGAGTGTTTTGAGAGAGTTTGATGTTGTGTGTGTGTGTGTGTGGCTTCCTTCGGCTGACAGTAGAAGAGGAGAGGGGAAAGAGAGTTGAGGTGACTAGTATGGATACATGGAAGATTTTAACATTGATACACGTTGGGTAATATAGAGGTGGCACTCCAAAGTCTAACCCCCCCTTTTTTTTATCTCTTTTCCCTTTTTTTGTATATGGGCCGAGATTTTGGGCCAAGAAGAAACAGTGGAGAAGATTGGGCCCATTCACCTTAGCTAGGATATTCGGATCCTAGACATAGAATTTTTCGGCCCATTGGGCCCTTGGAAGCATTCACGGCCCAATTTGAATAAAAGAATGGATTATGGCTCACTAATGGTTAACGGGATTAGTTATGGCTCAATTAGGCCCATTACTGTTAGAATGAATCATTCTAGCCCCAAATGGCCCAAAAATGTTTTGGATTTATGAATTAGTTCCAGTTAGGATCCAAATAGGTTTTCTAAGACCCATAAGGTTGAATTGGGTGCTTATTGGTCCATTAGGCCCAATAAGAAACTCCTAGTCCAATATGGACTTAAACCATGATTCTTAGGGTTTTCAGACTCTTTGATGAACATCATTGATGAATCCACATGAGCATTGAGTGAGATTTACCTATAGCATATGATTTACAATAGTTGAATGGTTACACATGAATAGAATTTCCAAGCTAAAATGCTAGTTATGACAACATTCTGCTGGAAATTTGTTACAGTACAATTCCATGGAGACAAAGTCTCACATTCAAGGTACATTCCTTGAACATCCTTCTTGCATCAAAATTTCTAACTTACACATAGATTCTTAATATCCAACTCCCATTATTGAAACATTTCCATAATTTCCATATGACTACCCATTCTTAATAGAATCCTATATATTTAGAATCATATCAATATGGTTGATCCATTACTATACTTCCAACTGTCCAAAAGGAACCAATCTTAGGTAAACCTTAGATTGTCCTTGACAGTTGTTTAATCAACTTTAGTCATATCAAGCTCTGGTCCTTTTTCCCTCTTAATGTCGTAGGAATTTGGAAAATCAGAACATGTGAAAAAATTATTGCATATGCAATCTATCATATACCTGAAGCATACGGGATACGATTCATAATGTCTTACATAAAGACATGATACTAGACCAGTCTCTTGCTATAGTATTTCCATATATACAATTTCCTATGTTGAAACATTTCAACATTACATTCATATATATATATATATATATATATATATATATATATATATATATATATCGATGACTAAGTCCCATCAAAATTTCAATCTAAAATTTTAGATTCGAATGAAGTATGATTGCCCTCTCCCTTAAATCCTTCTATAGCGAAACAACTTTTCAAACTCTGCACCTTTTCAAATTTGTAACTTTGTTTGCTATAAATAGAATGGCTAACTTGTAACACTTAACATAATAATGACGCTCCCACTAGCTTGATAATTATGTTCTTACCAGCATATCAGTTATGCTCCCACTAGCTTTGACATGTACTCAGAAATCAGCTGGACTTCTAGAAATCAATACCTATTGACTTTCATATCAAAGTTTAGATTTCCGATACGTGGTGCTTTGATAATTCCTTATCTAGACTTTTCAAGCTCATACACCATTCAATAGATAGCTTATGTGTGTGTCTAAACCTTTTCAGAACTTATAGCAATAAATCCCAAATGTTCAAACTATTTTCCATTTCTCACAATTCGAACTATGAAAAGGGATGTCGTAATCATACTCGAATTTGAGAACGCAATCATCACACCATCTATAATTGGTCTTAGTTGGTCCTTGTTTTAACCACAACATCACAACTACCAATTCCAAATGTGCATGAGTATGAAAAATTTTCTACTCCACGTTTCATGAGGTGTTATAAACCTACTTAGAACATGTTACTCAAGGTACAACTTGAAGTAACTAGAGTATGATTTTAAGATTTGATTTTGGAATGAAGTATGACTCATCCTTTTGATTTAACAATTCCCGATTCCTCTTCTTAGTCATTTAACTGCACTAAGGTGTCCTTAGAGGATCAATTGCGATATAGTTCCACAATCATTAGGATGATCATAAAACATGATACTAAAGTACTTCTCATTTCCTTTCAGATTGGAGAAACTTTTATCTTTCTGTCTAATCTATCATAACTCTTAAGCAGCAGCTCAAAAAATCTGATCATCGAATCATGCATTCGAAATCCATCTCTTCACGACCAAACTCAACTCACTTTTCCTTTAAGCTTCCTTTCTTTTCTTCGATCCTACAAAACATCAAAATGCAATATTATTACATCATGTATTAAGAATCTATAAATATGAACTTAATAGAGTTAGACAATGGACTTACTTGATGTCACGTCATACATTTTGACTTTACTATCCTTGCGATCTTTCAAGTAGATATAGCAGCTTCGCATCCAATGCCCATTCTCTTGGAAATAGAAACAAACAAACTCTTTTGCAATGGTAAATGGGACTATCTCAGACTCGGCCGTTCTCTTTACCATTCGGTCAAACAGTTTGACCTTGGTCGATCCCTTTCCATTGGGAAGAGAAAACTTTTCTGGACTTCCAAAGTCTCCATTTTCAGTGTCCATGGAAATTTGGGAGGTAGATCTTCCATTCAAATTTGCTTTACCAGTACGCTAAATCATTGTTGATTTAGCAGCAATTAGCAAATATGTCAGACCAATAAGGGTCACGTCGTGATCTGTCATATAGTAGTTTTTAACAAACAGACTATACGACTCGGGATGTGATTGAAGAACCAAATTAACAGCCAACTTCCTCGAGAAAATCACACCCAAAATCCCTAATCTATCAATGTGTGACTTCATCTTCAAGAGTGTGCACACACAGACCTTACATCTTGGTGTTTACTTGCCAGTAGGGATTGAGTGACCTTGAACTTTTCAAGTCGACGAAATTATGGGTCGGGAAGAATTACTGGAGGAGGTGGAGGATGAGAAGTATGATTTCTAGTTCCACCTTTGCACGAAGAAGGGAATGATGTTTCACCTTCATCGATATGTGGAATCATCTTCGAATGGAAAGCCTTTTCCAAAGGATTGAGGATGACCATAGTTGTTAAAACTAGAAATCTACAAAAGGGGAGAAATTCAAGTTAGTTGATTTAATTCTTAATATAACACCTAAATGAAATATTAAGGCTAGTATCCAACACAGTAATTCACAATTCGAAAGAGGGATGCCATAATCCAATTGCAAATTATTTGTCGGTAGGTAAATGACGATTTACCAATTCCACCACGAAAACGAAATTTTAAACGAATTAGGTTTAAATAAAATTCCTAGATCTTTTAAGATTAATTGAACTTTTCAATGGCATGTTTAATCTCGATTATGCCCTTCAAGTTTGTGACTAGGATACCGAGGATCACGAACAAGGTGTGAATAACCATGCAAATTAGCTTGGCACTCTCGACATCATTTATCATCTAATCGATGTGTTGGTTAACCACACACACTCTATCAATCAACGATAATTCACGAGCTACCCATTTCCATCCTTCATTAGTCCTATATTAGTGTGTCGGTTAACCACACACGCTCCACTAATGACCAATAAGGTGCAATGTGCAATTTCATGGGTTACCATCAAGTTTACATTTTTCCTAAAGTAACTAAGATTGGGAATTTATAAAAGGTTTAGTTACTTTATATGTTCATTATACTTTTAATGAGAGCTTAGTGTCCTATCCTAACTGTTCGGCTAACTACCCTCCACTGGTCAAGGGTGTGGTGGGTAAAAGTGGATACCCAATGGTGTTCATTTTGTAGGATGCTTCATTAAACACCCATTTATACACCAACTTCGTTAATGAGGCCTACTAACGGTAAGACTGACCTTTTACTTAGACATATATAATATATTAGAGTTTTAATTTTATTTAGTATAAGAGTCTATTTTAAACTTTTAAAATACTAGGTGCTTTAATCTTTTAATAAATTAGACTTTTCATTTAGTTACATTTAGACCATATTATTATGGATTTATTAACTTTCTCTTTTAATTAAACACTTAATTAAATTAATAAAATCCATAAGGGGTTAATTAAATTATTCAAAATACAAAGGTTCTAAATTTTAGATTTCAAAATTAAAACTATTTAATCAAATTTTAAATTATAAAACCATAAGGTGTACTTTTGAAACTTTTCAAAATACTTGGGTTTAACTATTTAAATTTCTAAAACAAAAACCTTTAATTTCAAATTTAAACTATAAAACGAAAAAGGTGTAATTTAAAACTTTTTCAAAATTAATAGGTTAAATATTTGAATCAAAATAATATTATATCATCCATATTTAACAAAATCTTCTAATTTTGATAAGGATATCACATACCAATAATAAAATTCGAATTTAGGCATTAAAAGCTAGTTATGGTAATTATCCAAATCAAAATCTGACCAAAAAATCGAAAAATCCGACACCAGACGAGTTGACTCCTCGTGTTGCCAACTGAACTCATTGAGTTCATGAAACTTGTCGATTCTGATCATCAACTCGTCGAGTCTGCCTGTCAGACATCAAAAAATTCTGATTTCTTATTCTTTTGGAAGCCTACTATTGCACCAATTTAATTGAAAACCATCCTAGGCTCTGATACCACTGATGAGTTTTGAGTACTACAATAATCCTATGGTGTACATGTAACCCTAAATGGTTTGTATCTAAGTTTTTCTCTATTGAACATGCAAATAAAAATTCCAAAGCAATAACCCTAAGCCTAGCATACAATTTCGAAATTGACATATAAATTTGGTTTGATCATTACCTCACTTGTTATATTGTAGTAACAAGAACAATCCTTAAAGATCTTGACCTTGAAAACTTAGTGCCCCAATTGTCGCACCTCTAATGGAGTCATAAACACCATAACCAATGGATGAATAAGAGAAAGAGAGGAGGAAGCTATGGAAATCGGCTAGGGCAACTCATAAATGCATAGGGACGATTTCAACATGTAGAGGGGTCTTTATATAGTTGAGGCTCCTAGGATTTCCAAGGAAAAACCCTAATTATCCTTGCTTAGGCCCTAAGCAACTCTTGGACCCCCATATGGTAGGCCAAGGACAAAAACTACATGGGCTTCCCATAGATTTTTGTACACCCTATACTAATAGGATCCATTAACCCAAACTATAACTATTACTGATTTACATAATCAGTCCTCGTTCTTTTAATTATTCTCTTTTGATCACCAAATTAATTCCAAATTAATTTCTGATCAATGCTAATTAAATAAAATGGTTTATCAATTAATATATTATTCTTATAACATATTAATAAATAAAATGGCCTACGATAGGGCGTCTTCGAAGAGTGAGGAACGGCGCATGTGGATCGAATTGAAGGAGTCAGAATTAGTCAAAATAAAAGATGAAAACATTTATTTGCAAAGAGACAATTTAAAGTTGTTGAAACAACGAAATGTTTTTTGTTTGATTGCCAAACGTCTTTACACTAATATTACTCAGCTTCACTTGCTATGGTGAAGGCAACCCAAAAGGACGATGCTCATAATCAACCCTTATCAGTTCACTTTATCCATACCAGCTGGTTCGTGAGTCTCCCAACTTCCAACAATGCACCAACACCGAAAGTACCACATGCAGCAGAAATAAACAATCATGATCAATGGGCCCACATACACCCTTCATGACAATATCTAATGAAATTACCACGATACACATCCTTAGGGAACTCATAACCTTACCCAAGAAGGGCGAAGTACCAGAGTTCTAACGAAATGATGAAACTCATTTATTAACAGAAGACATCCTTATGAATGATCGAAACAAGATCCCTTGATTGAGACTGAACAGACCCCATCAATGCATAACTATCTCGATAAAACTTTGAAGGTTATCCATAAATGTTGCTAAGACTCTAGTTGGATCCACCCAAATACCAACCCTGCCAACACGGCATGCCAAAAATAAATTCCACGTAGATCTAATGTCCCGTCTGGAAAACTGAGCAACACTGTCCCAAATTCTAGATTCTCAATAACCAAGGAAATCTTCCAAACTCAAGCTAAACTTGACGATAGGTTGATGAATTCGTTGAAATTCAAGAGATACAACTCAAAACTTCTGAAGAATCTCCGCTTTGATGGTGTATGAAATGACCAATGATTAAGAATGCATTGACACCTAATCTAGTGAACCAAAACCTACATAGAGTTGAACATACCCATATCTAAAACTGATTATCCGATCAATAACTGCCCAATCTATACTCTAAAATAGCAATCCATACAACGAGCTGACACGTCCCTCAACAACCGTTACTTAGCCTTAGCGATTCTAGCTCCTCCTCATCTATTCATTAGCATCACAAAAAAAGAACCAATGGCTACAATGAGCTCCTTTAACAACTACTTCCTGTTACGAGACAACTCGTGTATTTTTTGAACACATACATGTCATACCTGCTTGCACTATGCCCCTGATTTAACCAAATTTTGAACTGAGATCCTACATACTCGCACTGCATATTCCTATGAACCATCTTCCAATATCAGGAACTTGAACAGATCGATAATCCCTCCAAGCAGAATACCTAGTTCTCCCCCACTTAGGGTTCAAACTACCACTTACTGGTGTTGAAACCAAACCATAACTCAAACCGGCTCAACCAGGTACAAATTGTCCCCGACTCTTGGAATGCATAACATACTCAAGATGATCTTCCAGATAAGGAAAAATCAAATCATAAGAGAATTCTGAATTTTAGATGAAGACCTCTGAAATTCCTAATCATAACCACTTTAAATTAAGGATTTAATGCAAATGCATATACAAACATCGACTTATGATCCAAAACATACAATCCTTGCCTGCAACTCAAACTGTCAATCCAGTACCTGACTTTCCTATATCCAAGGAAAATAGACCCTTGATCGCATCACTAAACATCCATATCACATCCATCCTCCTGCGCATTTCCACGCTGGCATACGGTCGCTGAACACTATGACCAACTGGCCCCATGCTGGGTTTACATCCCAACTCTGAAATTTACAAGCTTGCTCACTCCTTCTATGAACTCAGGAAAATGAAAGGGCATACCTACTATAGACAGCGACATTTCAATCCATCAATCAACCACTCACGTCCAGCTGCAATCCCCAAGATGATCATAACAATCATTTCCTTCTTGAGTCCTGCAACTCGAATGCACGGCCTCGAGAAAAACCATCAAAACCTCCAAAACAACATACTCATCTAGGTCTACACCATTCAACCTAAACCGATTTTGCCACTAGGGACCAAGACAATTACTAGACCCATCCTTATGCATGAGCAACCATAACCAAAATATCGACAGATACGGAACCACTACCACGAATCATGGCATCAAACCATGTTATCACTCCTGACCAGCCCTTAGAATCCCTGAAACTCTCCTCGATTCGAGTATGGATATTGTGCTTCCAATAGTATGGGCCAAACACTACCTTCCACACCTATCCATACTTTCCTCAAGAATCATCTCGGGTCCTCTAAGACCTACTCATAATAATACTCCAGAAACTTGCTTAACAGCGAAACAACCGCACTAAAATACTTCCAAGGATCTCCTAGCTAGGATTCCCCACCTTCCTTGCCATCAGTTGCTGAAGGAATCCAATCAATTTCAGCCAACCACTTCATGAATACAATTACATGCAAGAAAAATTAAATAATCTTTCGACTAAACGACACAACCCTACAATGGTTAGACTCAAACGAGAGATGCGAAATAGGTCCAAATCCTTCACTCTAAGATTATTTAACCTTTATAGCATATAACTTAGTGTATTCATTTGATAGTCATCTCACATCAATGTGAGTCCCACAAAGCACAAAGCAAGCAACACTCGAGTAATGGAGTCGACCGACACTAACACACAATAAAATCAGATAGATACTCATACGAAATTCTCGGATACACCTTCGTCCTTCCCTCACTCTCTCAAGAGTGGCTAATCATTCCTCACGCTGTCCCGCTATACTGCACCTACTCATGAAACTTCCACCAACCCTACGACACTCATGTATGTTAATCATACATAACATTGGATCCTATAGACCGTAAAATACTCGATCCTACCTTAAGCCCACAACTAGACAAGGAACAGGATATAAGGCTAGATCAAACATTCTCAGGCTATAAAGTCTTAGTTATGTACAATTTTGATGCATACACGAAGCAACTACAGTAATGATGTGAATTACATATAAGGAAGACCCTAGGCTATTAGGCATCATATAATCAGGCAATTCTATCATGGAATTCCTGAAGATCCCTAGCCTATCACTAGAATGTTGTTCTAACATAAACATAATAACAGATAATATTGTGGTAATTTGGGGTCTACTTACTGGCTCCGACTGATCATACACATCGCATCATTTCTTAATTATTTTTTGAAAACAATATTAAAAATCATTTTTAAAACCTTTGGAGTTCCTTAGTTTCAGCATGGATTCACACAGATGTTCCTCCAATTCGCTCAAACCAAGGCTCTGATACCAACTTGTAACATCCCACAAATTTCAACAGTTTTAAACTTTTCAAAACAATCCATTCACTAATAAAAGTGTTTTTTTAAAACATTGTTTCCAAAACATGATTTAAAATCAGAGTCTCCCAAGATCCAATCATTAGTAAAACAAAGGATGTGTACGGTCACGCCTTCACCTTGCCACAATCATCTGAAGCACCTGAAACAATAAACCAAAACTGTAAGCACAAAGCTTAGTGAGTTCCCCCAAAGTACCACCACATACACATAGCAAACAAACAACAAGCATACAGAGCCTTCAACCTAACTAGAATGTTGCGCCGGCCTACAGGCTATCTGGTACGCCTCGTCGGGCCTTCATCCTATCTGGAACGTTCTCCGGGCCTTCGGCTTGACTGGTACCCCCCTCAAGCATGAAGTGTATCCAGGATGCCCTGGGTCTCTTGGCCTTCAGTCTACACTGGTTCGCCTTAACCCAACCACACACAACATACCAACGTATACATATCCAATAAACATATAAGCCCAATAAACCATAACAACATATCGATATAAACATTATCAGGTTTGTTGACTGACAACATAAAGCAGTACAGTCTCAACCCACCCATACTATGGCTACATATACCACATATAAACATATATCCAGGAAGCGGATAACAGGTAGATCTACCAATCACTAAGCATAAAATCATCCAGTATACCAGGATACTGATCTAATAGATCACCACAACACAATAACATACTATCACATAACAAAATATCTAATCCAGTGGGCCGGCCTTGGTGCCTTCGACCCGTAAGTATAGTGAGGAAACTCACCTCTCAGTCTGAACAATTACTGATGAGGTCGTAACTTCGAATCTCAACTTTAACCGTCACCTATCTATCCAAATGAGCATTTCTCAAACACAATCTAAAATACCCAAACTACCCCTACATAAAACTTAGTTAACCATGTTCAAAGTTAAAGTCAACGATCAAGGTCCCAAAAGTCAATATCGCTTCCCAGCGGAGTACATCCAACGTACCAAGAGAGTACGCCTAGCAAACTCTGATGTTGACCAAAAATGGGGCGTTGACCGCGTACGCGCAACATAAATCCAAGTACGCCCAACGTACGCAACCCAGTCCCAAAACTCCATTAAGAGCTTATTCCACTAATCCCTTCCGTCCAAAACTCCGATCCAAGCCCAAATTGATGTCCTAAGTCATAAAGTTTCCAACTTTATGACTTTGGATGGCTACTAAGCGCTTAATGTCCAAAACCCTATGTTTTAACCCAAAAAGACCATCTAACACTTGCATGGGTTACATACAATACTCAAGATCATATTTTTATGGTTCATAATAGCTCCATAATTGATAAAGTTTCCAACTTTATCCATTAGAATGGTCCCAACAAACAATATCTAGTCTTTAAGTCTCAAAGGGACCCAAAAAGTGCATCTTTTCAACTTAATCCATTAAATCCAAGTCCCTAACCTTTAGATTTGAATCAAAATGATGTTTAGATGGATAAATTTTCTAACTTTATCCATTACAAGGTCACAGACTTTCAATATCTAAACTTTATGCACTAAAAGTGACCGAAATCTCATAACACCTAAAACTAGCTAGATCTATAATTTCATCATCCAGATTCAAACTTTATACCTCTAGAAGGACGATCAAGGTGAACAAATTCTGGATCTACAAGCTCCAATGCAACCAACACTTCTTCAATGATTTTCTTATTCTCCAAGGTGCACCAAGAACACTACAAAGCTCTTAAAAACACCTTCTTTTTGCTCATAAAGTTCAAAATAGTTTTTAGAGTTTCAAGAGAGGGTGTTGGAGAGCTGGAGGCTGAGAATGAAATGAGTTTGGGGGAGTTAAGGAGCTTAAATAGGGCTCAAACCACAAAATAGGGTTTGGGCACTGATCGCGAATGCCCAACGTACTCAAATTATGCCCAACGTGCTCAACCATACTCAGTACGCCCAGCGTACGTGGCTGACCCCTAAATCGTCCTAACTTCTAACGGCCATAACTTATTCGTCTCGACTCCGTTTTCGACGTTCTTTATATCCACGGAAAGGTATTGAAGAGCTCTAAAATATTATCTAAATATCTTTGAGTAAAAACCTCTCAAACAAAAATCCATATTTCATGCAAGAACCTGGCCTATGACTTTTCCCTTTTTACCATTCGACCCATAACACATTTCAAGGGTAAAATATCTTAACTATCATTACCTCCTTACACAAGGACTAAGCTTTGCCTCCTTAAGGCCCAAAACTTCACACAATTGACTTCTGGTCCATGGCTCAGAAATGGCAGGAAACAGGATGTTACACAAACATTCAAGAAAGATTGGATTCCATGTGACATAGTTACTACTTGTTGTATTATCTATCTTTATGTTAAGGCAATTCATGTACTATTATTAATTGTAAGAACCATGTATTCAAACATCAAGATGGAACACAAATGCTATTTTTTTATTTCTGTACTTGTGCTATATATTCGGTTTACATGTGATCCATGAACTTAGTCACACAACTCGACGTATTCTGCTACCTTGGTCAGGGGTTTGACAACCCAAAAGGACAAAATCTGTAATCCTAGGTTCCATAAGGCTAAAAATGACAAAGACTTAACCATTAATCACTTAACCCCAAGGGTCCTTAGTCCAAATTCTCCATAATGCTTCTATGACCCCTAATGGTCTGTAAAAATCCAAACTTTGTGGACTTGCATTACCCATGCAAGTCATTCTTCAAACTAGGTCAAAAGGGAACAATATGACCCAAAATCCATGCACAACTCACATCATGCAAAAAAATTCCAGATCTATGAGATATCACACACAAGGGACATAGAGAAACCATAAATTTGCAAACTTTATCTCTTATAACCACTCAAACCACTCCAAAAGGACCAAAACATGCTCCAAAACCTAGATATGTGAAGAAGAACACCAAAAGGTTGAAATTTGAGGACTTACAAAGAGTCCAAAAGATGCACACAAATGGAGGAAATGATTGCTTGCTGCATCAAGATGCTAGTTGTTCTCATTCTTCCTTCAAAACCACCACAAGTTTTCTAAAATGAGAACAAGAGCACCAAAGGATTAGGGTTAGTTTTCTGGGGGTTTGAACGTGATATGGGCTGAGGATGAACAACCCTAGCCTCCTACTTTCCATTAAATACCTGAAAATTTAGGGTTTACGACGTCAACAGCGGCCATGCAGTGGACTTTACTTGCCACGTCGTGGCGATTCAAAAGACTCCTGTGTCACACCCCCAAACCAAGGATGACGGAAACGTCCGGGGGTGGCGGACTTCATGTATAGTATCACAACAACGAGTATAATAATGCTCAAAGTAAATACAACCAATCATAAATATGATCAGAAAATAATTCCATGGTTTCATGTGTTACATATTTCAATGATTGATTACAGCATGATATAAAACTAGTTGTTCAACGTCGTAGCGTACCATCCTCAAAAGCTTGTGATTTCCTGATTTCGTTGATTCCCTGAGAATACAAGTAGTTTTGAAAAAGTGTCAACAATTAATTTGGTGAGTTCATAAGCTTTTAGATGAAGAGTTTGGAAAACGATCTTTATAATGAGTTGTGTGTTACCAAGAAAAATCCAATATTTTCCTTACAAGAGTGATGTGTAGTCTTAAATACCAAGACCGAAATGTACAAGTAATATCCATACTTATTGATATAAAAGGTGATTTTAAATCGACATAAAACCCTTTTTGATTTGAGAAAATCCCCGTAAACTTTATGTGTTGTTAACTCCCTATCTGAGTCGCTATAACCATACTATGACTAATGAACCTTCCACGACGTTTCTCAGGCGTCGAAAAAGATAATGACACTTGTCACCTCAGACCTGCCGGTCTAGCTGTTGCATGCAACTCAGGTGTGGGTTTGTCAGACCCAATATAGATCTATACACAACTATCACGTTCTCCCTACAAGAGACTCTGGTTATAACTACTAGGAATTTTAACATGTACTCTAGGAGTACTGAGAAGAATGTCTCACAATTTACGTTAACAAGGTTACGTGTAGTGTGCGTGAGTGTAAAACCTTTTTCCATGGGAATAGAACCTTCCAAAATGTGTTTGTTGTGTTAATGAAAACATGTTTATAATGTATATGAAACATAAACTATGCTTACCATAGTTTATGATAAATGTTTGTAATGTATACGAAACCTAAAGTATACCTATTATAGCTTAAAAAAACGTTTTTGTTGGGTTGCAGATTTGTTTAATATTGCGTCATTGGGCTCGTTTAATTGTTAAATTATTTTGCACTCCGGTTTGGGCCTGTCCAACCGTGAGCCTGTTAAGTTTACTATATAATAATATGCTTGCATGCATATTAGGTTAACGATCTAGAATACAAGATAGAGAATTCCGATAGCTTTGATTTTCTTTATCGTTCCTGTAAACCTTTTAAACCTCTACAGTTGATGTTCTTTATCGAGCTCTTCTGAGGGTTGTTTTATAATCATTCGACACGTTTGATTCATTCTTGAGTTGTTTATTGTTTTCGTGTTCTTGCTGTTTAATCTTTATTTTACCTGTTTGAGATCTAATCGATCTTCAAGATTAAGTTTTAATCTCATCAATTGGTATCAGAGCAGGAGGTTGTGTAATCGATACACTTCTTTTTTGTGAAAAAGGTTTCAATTAGGGTTTTCCGCAATTACTGATATTTATTGAGCCGTCATCTCATTATTGACATATCATGATATTTATTGTTTTGCCCTAATCTAATTTATTACAAGTCTGATCTTTAAACAGGTTATTCGATCATTATGGACGAGTCGCAATCGAATCCCATCAATATTTCGAACAGCATTGGATCTACCACGAAAATTCCCATCCTGTACACCCATGATTATGAAGTCTGGGCGCATCACTTTGAAGATTATGTTATAGGATCTGAGGATAATGGATACCTCATCTGGGAAGCAATCATTAATGGACCGTTTTCTCATTCTGCAACTTCAAGGATTATTAAAACTCAAAAGTAGTATAATGATCTTCTGAAAGATGTTAAAGATATTGCGTAAGATGAAAAGGATAAATTTCAGTGCAATATCAAGGCGTTAAGATTGATCAGATTCGCCCTTCAGTCCGACACTTGCAGGCTGGTAAGTTCATGCACGACGGCAAAAGAAATATGGGACAGGTTACGTGAACTGTACTCTACAGACGAAGATCTAGACCACTCCATTCAAACATTACTCTTGTCTGAGTTTGGTGAATTTAGGCAAGGAACTGAAGAAACCGTGACCCAAACGTTCGATCGCTTCAATCATCTTCTTAGCAAGATGATCAAACATGACATCGAAAGAAAGCTTATTGAGCAGAAGGTTACGTTCTTAAATGGTCTAAGATCAGAGTGGAGGGCAGTCGTGTCCACAGTTAAAGCCCACGAGCAATTTAAATCATATTCCTTGGCGAAACTGGTGGGCATTCTCAAATCTCAGGAGAAGATTGTGTTGCAGGAAAAGAATATGGTTTCAAGCCTAGGTTCGTTAGCCCTCTTGTCCAAAAGTAAAGCTGTAATGGAGGACGAAGACCTCAACTTGGAAGATTATGACCTCACGTCTGAGGATTATGCTATGATGGTATCTAACCCCAAGAGTTTCATCAAGAAGAGATTTCCCTCCAACAAAAACCGAATCTGGCAGGGGAGTTATAGTTCTGAAAAGGTTAAAGATGAACCCAAGGTTGAAGATTCTAAGAAGGAACCGAAGGCAGAAGGTGATTCTGGAGTAAGCTGTTACTATTGTGGTGGAAAGAACCACTATGCAAAGGATTGTGTCCTCAAAAAGATGGCTGAAAAGGATGAGGAAAAGGATGAAGAAGCTTTGTTGCAGAAAAAGCTTGATGAGATAAGGAAGAAGAAATCTACCGCTAACCCTTCTATGAATGCTCTAATTGTGTAGGGTTCGGTTGTTGATAACGAGTTCGGTGGCGTGGAGGTTTGGTCAACCGATTCTGAAGACGATGAAGTGAGGAAGCCCTCTCATGGAAAGGCTTGTGTGGCAAAAGAGGAAAACAGTGGAGGAAGATGCTTGATGGTGTCTGACGTATCTCAGATGAGGGGATACAACACTGATGGTGGAAGCAATGAACCGAAGGAGCAGCAGGATATGTGCTTTACAGCCAAACCGCTCAGCGTGCAGTTCAACGAGCTCGATGAACTCATCAAGAAGGTACAATCGGTGTTTGTTTCATTTAAAGTCCCACAATGCTCATATGAAAAAGAACTAAAAAGCGTTAATTCAAGAATTTCTCATCTAGATAGTAGTTTAACTCAAACTCGAGTCACCAATTCTAACCTAACTGATCAATTAAGCAGGGTGTCTTCGAAGAGTGAGGAACGGCGCATGTGGATCGAATTGAAGGAGTCAGAATTAGTCAAAATAAAAGATGAAAACATTTATTTGCAAAGAGACAATTTAAAGTTGTTGAAACAGCGAAATGTTTTTTGTTTAATTGTCAAACGTCTTTACACTAATATTACTCAGCTTCACTTGGATTGTGAAATAGGACAAAAGATGCATCGCATGATTCTGCCCTTCCTTGAGTTTAAGGAGGATGAAATTGATGCTGAAGCTTACAATTGTGAGAGTGTGATATCATCTAATGACGTCAATCCGACCTATATGTATGGACTGGACAAAATAGAATCTTTCATTAAATCCAAGGACCATAAGGACATGCTTAAAAACCTTTTGGATGAAAATGATAGACTTAAACTGAGAACCGAAACCATACAAAGATTTGACTCTTTAAACTCCAACTTGAGCTCAGAAAACAAAATTGATGTTGAAAATGCATCTGAGCTTAATGAGGATGACAATATGAGTGAAATTTCTGTAGAGGACACGGTTGACTGCTTAGAATTTGTGAAAAGCGAACCTGAAAACCACAAGAATCTAATTTCAGAAAATTCAGTGGAGTTCGCTCGATTGTCCCAACAAAAGTCCCCGATCTTAGCAGAAAAAGTCGTTGTATATCAAAAGGTTAGAACCACTCCAAATCAGGTATACAAGGTCACAGGCGTAACCGAACATCAGACTGCTGAACTCATAACTATTGTAAACGAAGACAATGCTGATGGCTGCGATGAGTTCTTCTGGTCAGCACCAATCGATAATGCTGATGAAACAGTAGGTTTGTCTGAAAGGACCTCATGGAAAAGCAAAGGGAGATACGTACCAGAACCCTTGAATAAACCTGATAACTTCGATGTGCCAAGCACAAGCGGTACGAAAGACATTCCTCAAGAAAAAGGAATTCCAGCAAAAGATGTCACAACGTCAAGTGAAACTTCCTCAGTTCAGAGTGAACCAGCCATAGAAAAACCGAAACCGAAAGCTAATATCCATCATCAACCGAAGCAGATGAGAAATCAGAAACGTCAAAGGAATCAGAGATACAGGAAGAATCTCTCAGAAAGAAAACAGTTCTGGCAATCCCAGAATGCTTATTTCTCTCATCAAGACAAGAACCTGAAGTATGAGAAAAATCCGGTTGAAATGCACGAGAATAACTCCAACCGAAAGCAAAGGTTCGGTTCAGAGAAGGAAACCAACCGAAAGCAAAGGTTCGGTTCTGAAATCAAAAGATATCAAAACTCTAAGGTCAGTCCCACAAATGATCAAAAGCAAAAGGGTCACCTAGAGTCTCCAGCCAAGAAGTCATCTCAATCTAAGCCCTCTCAATCTCACTCATCTACTTCTTCTAATTCTTCCAACTCTTCTTCACCTCATTCTAAATTCCATTCTGTTCCTTCTCGAAAATCTCAATCTTCAGCTGAACAAAAAGGGAAACAGAAGGTTTCGGTGTCTAAATCTGCGTCTAAACCGAACGCACCTAATCCTAATAAAATCAAAGTTTTTACCATCAAAAAGAAAGATGAAACAACACTAATAAAACGAACATATCTTGTTGACATCTCTCTTATTATTCATGTTCCTGTGAAAGGCTCACGAGGACCCAAGAAACTTTGGGTTCCTAAATCTGCTTAATTTTGCAGGTTATTAGTGACGAGCAGTTTGAGGAAGAATGGTACATTGATAGTGGCTGCTCGCGTCACATGACAGGGAGGAAAGAAGAACTAAGGGAATACAGGTCTCTTTCAAATGGTGGAAACGTCAAGTTCGGGAACAACTCCTTCGGCACCATAAAAGGATATGGAATGATTACTAACGGTGATTTCACGATAAGGAAGGTTGCATACGTGGAAGGGCTACAACACAACCTCATCAGTGTATCTCAGCTTGTTGGAGGTACCGGTCTCAAAGTCTCGTTCAATGATGAGGGTTCTGAAATAATTGAGAAGAAGACGAAAAGAGTCATTCTCAAATCTAAACGCAAGGTGAAATGTTTCCTCTAAACCTCAAACCCATCAAAGGAAACCCAGCTATCTGCTTGTTATCAAAAGCACAATCTGACGAAAGTTGGCTGTGGCACCGAAGGCTCTCTCATCTTAACTTTAAGGACATCAACAAACTTGTCACTGGAGGTCATGTTCGAGGTCTCCCACTGCTCAAGTATGATAGAGATCATTTGTGTGCTGCATGCGAAATGGGAAAGCAGAGTCGTCAAAGTCATCCATCTATAATAAACACTAAAGTTGTTGAACCACTTGAATTACTTCATGTTGATTTGTGTGGTCCATCATCTATCGAAAGCATTGGTGGTAGCAAGTATATACTTGTTATTGTTGATGACTTTTCGCGTTTTACATGGGTGTTCTTTCTAAAGCTTAAATCTGAAGCGACTCACAAGCTAAAGGTGTTTATCAAGCAGATTGAAGTGCAACTGAAGAAGGTTTTTCGCAACATCAGGAGCGACAATGGTCTGGAATTCAAAAATAGAGAATTCGAAGAATTCCTGGCGGAAAAGGGAATTAGTCACAACTTCTCAGCTCCCTACACTCCTCAACAAAATGGGATTGTCGAAAGACGAAACCGATCTTTGTGTGAAGCCGCCCGAACCATGCTAAGTATCGCTTCCTTACCTCTTTATTTTTGGGCTGATGCTATTTCTGCTGCTTGTTTTACACAGAACAGGTCATATCTCAACAAGCGATTCTCGCTCACTCCTTATGAGATTCTCAACAACAGGAAGCCCAATGTGAAGTTTTTCCATGTGTTCGGTTCTAGGTGTTTCATTTTCAATTCCAACGAACACCGAAACAAGTTCGATGTCAAAGCCGACGAAGGGATATTTCTGGGATATTCTCTCACTTCTAAGGCGTACAGGGTATTAAACAAGCGTTCGAGGAAAATCAAAGAAACTTACTATGTGACTTTTGATGATAGCTATGTCAAAAAGTTAAAGGCCAATGAAGACACAGCTGGGGAAATCTTTCCTCAAACTGGCCAAGTCACAGTCTCGATCGCTAATCTATTCGAGAAGTTCATGGAGCTATTCGACGAACAAGAGAAAACCACTCTCTCAGAAGCAGGCACAGCAGATAATAAAGTAGATCACATGAGGCAAATTGTCGAAGAAGCTGCAAGGAGAATAAATGAAGGAGGATCAATCTCTGACGAACCTCCATCACCCAATGCTTCTGTCGAGGGGGAGAATCCACCATCATCATCCCTGCCAAGCTCACAAGTTGAAGGGGAGCAAAGCACTTTGCCAACCGAAAGCACTTCACCAACCGAAAGTGCCACACCATCCGAAGGTGCATCAACGCCTGAAAGCTCCACACCTCAAGAAACCTCTGTAGCTCAAAACATTCCTGAAAGCTCATCTATCGAGGGGGAGCATGCTGTCATGTCTTACGACTATGAAAGCCAGTCCGAACCAGAAGAAATGATAAACGTTGAATTAGATCCAACCTTTGATCCAAACTACCCTCCTCTCACCAAATGGACCAGGGATCATCCTATTTCTCAAGTTGTTGGTGATGTATCTGAAAAAGTTCTGACCCGATCACAACTCAAGGCAAAACAAACATCCTTATTTTCCAAAGTTGAATTTTGCATGTTTAACTCATTCGTATCAAAAGTTGAACCAAAGACAGTTAACACTGCTCTTGATCACTCCGATTGGGTTCAAGCAATGCAAGACGAACTGAATGAATTTGAAAGGAACAAAGTCTGGCGCCTCATTCCAACTCCTCCAGGAGCCTCGGTTGTTGGTCTCAAATGGGTCTTTAGGAACAAAATGGACAAGGAAGGAAACGTAATTCGTAACAAAGCTCGTCTGGTCGTAAAAGGCTATTGTTAGGAGGAAGGGATTGATCATGAAGAAACGTTCGCTCTCGTAGCTAGGCTGGAATCTGTAAGAATATTTCTAGCCTATGCTGCCCACAAAAACTTTGAAGTTTTCCAAGTGGACGTAAAGTGTGCATTTCTTAATGGAGAACTCGAAGAAACAGTGTATGTGGAGCAACCTCCTGGGTTCGTGAACGAAAAATATCCAAATCATTGCTACATTCTGGATAAAGCTGTATATGGATTGAAACAAGCTCCGAGAGCCTGGTATGAAACGCTAACTAAATTCCTAAATATGTCTAAATTCAAACAAGGTTCGGTTGACCCAACCTTCTTTCGCAAAAAGGAAGGTAACCACCTTATGATCGTTCAAATTTATGTCGATGATATCATCTTTGGCTCAACGAATCCCAGCCTAACAGCTGAATTCAGAAAGCTGATGGAGACTAAATTTGAAATGAGCTCAATGGGTCCTATTAACTTTTTCCTTGGCTTAAATATTAGACAGGGACCCGAAGGCATCTTTATCAATCAGGAAGCTTACACGAAGACTCTCCTAGCAAAGTTTGGTATGATGGGAGACTCCAAAGTCAAAGTCCTAATGGCATTCGGCACCAAGATCACCCCATCCCTGGACAAACCGGGTGTTGATATCACGCTCTATCGAAAAATGATAGGCTCACTGATGTATCTCACTGCTAGCAGGCCTGACATTATGTTTTCTGTGGGTTACTGTGCTCGATTTCAGGCAAACCCACGTGAACCTCACATGCTTGCAGTGAAGAACATTCTACGCTATCTCAAGCGAACCACCTCTCTAGGTCTATGGTATCCTTCCAACTCAGGCTTCTTTGTTCAAGCCTATTCAGATGCGGACCTTGGAGGTTGTGGACTCGACAGAAAAAGCACAACTGGTGGCTGCCAATTCCTTGACGGGAAGTTGGTTAGCTGGCAGTCAAAGAAACAAACGTGTGTGTCTTTGTCCACTGCAGAAGCTGAATACATTGCAGCTGCATCCTGCACCTCTCAAGTGATTTGGATCCAGAGTCAACTCAGAGACTATGGACTCAATATGAAAAAGATCCCACTATATTGCGACTCTGAAAGTGCAATTAGGATCTGTCATAACCCAGTGCAACACTCCAAAACCAAACACATAGCACTGAGGTATCACTTCATCAAAGATCATGTGGAAGATGGAAATGTTGATGTACACTTTGTTAGAACCACTGATCAACTGGCTGATGTCTTTACCAAAGCTCTTCCCGAAGCCTCATTCAACAAAATTCTACAAGGGCTAGGTATGATGGAATCAGAATCAGTACCACAAACTACCTCTCGATCTCAAACGTAAGAAGCAAAATTGACCGAACGTTCGGGTTCGGTTGCATCATCTGCACTCGCTCATCATTTCAAAGGTAGTTTTCTTGGTTGTAAATTTCTTGTACAAAGTTGTTTATCTATTCGTCTAAAGTATTACCTACTTGAATGTCAAAATTCCTTGGTTTCTAAAAATTTTTCAAAACTGAAACCTACCGAAGGTTCGGGTTCGGTTTTTCAAAATTTTTCAAAACCGTAACCTACCGAAGGTTCGGGTTCGGTTTTCCAAAATTTTTCAAAACCGAAACCAACCGAACGCTCAGGTTCGGTTTTCCAAAATTTTTCAAAACCGAAACCAACCGAACGCTCGGGTTTGGTTTTCCAAAATTTTTCAAAACCGAAACCAACCGAACGCTCGGGTTCGGTTTTTCAAAAATTTTCAAAACCGAAACCAACCGAACGTTCGGGTTCGGTTTTTCAGAATTTTTTTTTCTCAACCGACACCAACCGAACGTTCGGGTTCGGTTACCAAATTTTCCGAAGTTTTTTTTTATCTTTCTAAATCTTATTTTTTTTCTTCTTGCTTGTTTTTTGTTTTAATTTAATTTATTTTTTTATATATCAAAAACTCCAAAAATATTTTTTTTTATTTTATTTGTGTGTCCGTTCGTCTATGGGGATAAAAATTGTTGGATTAGTTAAGTGTCCCTAGAAGCATGCTGCTGTATGTGTCCCAAGCCTCATAAGATTTTGAATAATAGCCTTAATGACCTGGTATAAACAAACCTTGTCTTCCCAATTAGGCTACCACATTTATTCTAATCGTGAGCTACCTCACTCTCTTCTCATATGAGATAAGAGTTTTCTGCTTGGTCCTTATTTTTTTGCAGCTGAGGTACTTTACTTTCTTACACCATCTCCATTACATTTCTCGATTACATTCGTTTCATCAATGTAACCCTTGAGACTCTCAGAAATTACCACTAAGGTTTATGGTTACACAACAACTGTGTTTATGATCTTAGGTTCGTGCCACTACGAGCTGAGTGAAACCCAAAATTCAACACCAAATCTGAATTGACGGTGAACAATTAATTTGCTCAAGTTTTCACCAAAGAATTGACGGATGTACCTTGATGAAATCTCAAAATTTATTTTGTGTGATTCCTATGAAATTGTTAAGCCCCATAACATTTCTTCCCTTGGAATCTAGTTTTATTTTTTTTGTGTTGAGATTTCATATTTTCCAAGCCACTTTAAAATTTATTCCTACCTACTTGTTCAATAGACTACACCGGTCTCACAAGTACTTTGTTCACTTTCTTTCTTATTTCAAGATTAGAATTGTTGCATCAAAGCGAAAGTCACCCTTAAGTAGCTTAATTAAAAGAAGCCTTCCAACATTTCTTAATAAGTGTTTGATCGTCATTCAACGGGAAACCATATCAACACTTTAAGGTCTCTCTTGACCTTGAAGGAAGAGATTCGTGCCCGGGATCATTTGTGTCGTGTCATTATTGACATCACATTTATTCCTAAAAAGAGTTGCTTTATTTCTTTTCTTTTTACACTCTTAGCACGAAAATCTTTGATTTTCCAAAATTCTGGTACTAATAATTACAAGCTGTTTTACTGAATTGGAGGTTATTTACAAGTTGTGGTCAAAAATAATCCACGTGGGAGATTTATTCAAAAGATGCCATTCAAAAGATAAGATGACGGGTTGCTGACTCAGGCGGGAGATAAACGGATTGCATTTCAAACGACGGTAAAAAGGGACGCATGCAAATTTGAAACGCCCATTCTTTAATTGACGTTATGGACGCGTGTGCGAAGATGAAGCGGTTCCTCTCTGGCACATAAAGGCGCGTGTGGATTTGAAACGGTTTCTTCAGAAACGGCGCTTGTTGGGCGGCGTGTTACAACGAATCTGACATTCTCTCTCATGGTGATCATCGCATTCCTTAACTGTCACGCATCTGTCATTCCGGAAAAACCTTTCGTATTTCGATAGAAGATTTGAACAAATTTTTCTCTCTCCTTACACCCACTATAAAAGGCAGTCTCCTCTCCCATTTACCTCTTTACTGCATCCGAATTCCCAAGAGAGCAAAAATTCCCGTAAACCCTTACTGTTCATCTTCTTCTTTCCAACTTCAACAATGGCAGAATCATCGTCAGTTCATGCTACTTCCCACATCCTTCCCATTCGCCCTCAACAGTGTTTGGTGATCGATTTAACCCCTCAGGCGTACGATTCCTACATGTTCCCGATTATTGAGTGCCTGAAGTACTCGCCGATCGCTCCTGCACTTTCTAAGGTTGAATCTGTGCCTATGGAGCTCCTCTCGCAGGTGTATGCGACTGCACATTACGATAAAGTAGTCGATAGGGTTTTCTTCGAGGTTTCTGATCACAAGACCTCGATTTCAAAGCAACGATTTGGCGCATTGCTAGGGTTTGCTGCTGACCCTTCCAGGGTTAATTCGGAGACGATTCCGATTGGCCATATCTACAGTATGTTTTACAACATGGGGTACACAGAGGTGCTCACCTCCGTCGCGAAATTTAAAAAGTCTTGCTTGCCGCCACAGTGGAACGGTCTGTTCACTGTTCTTTTTAAAGGTTTATCTGAACGGAGCTCGGGATCCGATGGCTCTAGTCGACTCTTTCTGTCTACGGTGTCTACAACGGGATCAACGTCGATTATGGGTTGGTTCTCTGGCAACAACTCATCCAAAGCCTCTCTTCTTCTTCACGACATTCTGAGGTGTCGTATGCAAGGTTTTGGGCTCTCATCACAAAATGGGCGATGGATAAATTTGATGTCCCCATTGCTGCTGGTGCATCGATGTCTTCGATCGGTACTTTTCATACCACGAAGATTATCGTCTCGGATGCATCAAAGTTCTCATTCATTGGCTCTATTCCGGTGACCATGTACGGCGATGTTCCATCTGACAGCCGGATCATCCGAACTATCAAGGAGTTCAAACAGTCAGGACCAAGGGAACTCACACAGGATATGCTCAAGTCCATCCATGATGCCGATAAGCCTGTTTCAAGAGGCAAAAAGGCAGAAAAAGGAAAGCAAGTGGCGAAAGGGGCTAAAGGCCCTTCTCCCAAAAAGAGGAAGGCTACTAAACCTGCTCAGTCCCCGCAGCAGAAGAGGTGAAAGACAAAACCAAAGCGAAAGCTCATTATCGCTTCCTCTTCCGACGAGTCGGAGGGTGAGAGTTCGGATTCGGACGGATCTCAAAGAGGCAACACCCCTCCAAGAGGCAACACCCCACCCAGATCACCTACTCCTGACATGGAAATCCATAACTCACCAATCCCCTCTCCTACTCAAACAATTCCCACGTCCATTCCCACCATAATCCCCACTACCAACATTCCTAAAACCTCTTTCCCTATACCACCACCCATTTTCACCGATGCTACAACTGCTACTGCAAAGGTTACAACCAACGTATCTGATACGGGGGTTCATACCGATGCAACCGAACCACCACCAGTAACCGAACCCATACACACAACCGAAACTCAAACACCAACCGAACCTACCCCTCCTCAAACTCAACCTGAACCCACTCACACCACTACACCACCAGCTTCACCACCACCTCCATCTCCTGGTCATGCCTCTGACGGAGATAACCCTTTCCTTGGCGGGGAGAACATGCAATTTGATTCGGTCTATTTCAGTCCGTTTCAGGTCCAAAGCGACGATGATGAGGAAGCTCCAGTAACAAAGAAACATCTTAAGGAGCTGCATGAGAAGGTTGATCTGCTTATTGCTTCATCCTCTAACTCATAGTCCTCTCTCTCTGAAGCCGCTCTTCAGAAGATCGTTGATGCCTTTTCCAGGGCTCAACATGATTCTGTTGCTTCTGCCACTGCAGCAATTGACGCTTCGACAAAAGCTTGTGAGGCCGCGACCGAAAAAGTCGATAAACTATTCTCCGGCGCCTCTGCCTTATTACAATCTCTACAGGCGAGTGCTGTTGCAACCAAGACAACGCTGGAACCGATTGTTCAACAATTGGCCACGTTCGTCTCAACGGAGTTGAAGTCGTTCGCTACCCTTCGCCAATCAATTAGTGACGACAACTTGGCCCTTCGTGCCTCCATTGACGAGCGCCTCTCTAAACTCCAAGAGGATCTCGCTGCTGAAAACTCGTTGATGGACGCCCTTGCAAGCAAAACCACCGCCCTCAAGGTCAAGAGCGCTCAGCTTTCCAACTCTCAGCAACAACTTGACGCTCTTCGATCCGAACGGGAGGTCATCAAGACATGTGTTTCGGATGTACAATCTGCCATATCCAACATCCTGGAAGCACACGATCCAATTCTCAACCACTCTGTGAGGCGAACCCTTGCAGAAAAACTTGCTCCTGCCCTGGATCTGCTCAGTAAATTAGAAGGGCTACCTAGTTTCGTGTCCACTCCGAAACAAGGGGGAGAAGTGAAGTCCGGATCGAAACCACCTCCTTCCTCAAAAGCTGCTCACACAACCGAACCTCCTCCTACTGGTCAAACTTCGGGTTCGGGTGTGAAGGATAAAGGAAAGAAGATAGTTGAGGAAGAAGATGAAGATGATAAAGAAACCATTGCTGACTTGCTGAAACGCAAAAATAGTCGCAATGTTGATAATGACAACATTCGTGTGGCGCGAGAAGCTGAAGAAGCTGAACGCGGACAAAAAGAAGCCCACGATCTCCTCGAGAGCAGGAAGACTCTTTTCCCTGCTTGGACTCGAGAGAGAATGATTAAGGAGGCTAGAGCATCCTTTGGCTCGAACCGGTGATCTCCTTCGACTGCTACAACTCTGTCAACTCGCAGTTCGACATGCCCTTAACCCGAAAGGCGTTTATCTTCCACGCCTTCTCCAGCATTTTTGAAGTCCCTCATCCTAATCCTGAGGTTGATCGGGAGTTAATCGATTTCTATCTGAAGGCTGCTCAACCACAGTACCAAACATGGAGCGCTCAGAAGATCGTTAATGTTCGGGTTTTGAAGCCTTATTCTGAGGAGAGATTCATCAACGTTCGGTTCAGAGTGATTCGAGGGTCTGCAAGAACCGAACATCTTATATCCTTAGCAGATCTACCGAACCTCAACCCCCATGACTGGATTGTTCTGCATAACATCCTCTTGACGAATGAAGCTAAATATGGTCCGATTATAGACCATCTCAAAAGGATGTTAGTATGCTATATCATGGAGGTAGCATTGATGGATCAGGAGGTAGCCACTGTCTTCAAGAAGAAACCGAAGATATCTCCTGTTGGCTCAGCCAGTGATCTGAACCAGATGAAGATGGGCAAGATTGACTCAAGGCGTAATTCGGTCATGTTCACTAGGGCTGAAGGACAGAAATGTCTCTTTGCCTTAGCGGATAAACATCTTTATACCACTGCTTGTCTTGAGCATGTGCTGGGGATCATCCATCGGTGTAAAGAGAATGCAGCGGATGATATCAAATACTTCAATGATATGATTCAATGGTACATCAGATTCAGACAAACGATACTTGCTCTTATCTCTCGTCTGTTTCAGACTGTAAAGAAGAAGGTACCGGCTGCTGCTGCTGGCCCAAGTAAGAAGTGAAGATCTCGCTCCAATTGACGCAAAGGGGGAGATTGTTGGGTTGCAGATTTGTTTAATATTGCGTCATTGGGCTCGTTTAATTGTTCAATTATTTTGCACTCCGGTTTGGGCCTGTTCAACCGTGAGCCTGTTAGGTTTACTATATAATAATATGCTTGCATGCATATTAGGTTAACGATCTAGAATACAAGATAGAGAATTACGATAGCTTTGATTTTCTTTATCGTTCCTGTAAACCTTTTAACCCTCTACAGTTGATGTTCTTTATCGAGCTCTTCTGAGGGTTGTTTTATAATCATTCGACACGTTTGATTCATTCTTGAGTTGTTTATTGTTTTCGTGTTCTTGCTGTTTAATCTTTATTTTACCTGTTTGAGATCTAATCGATCTTCAAGATTAAGTTTTAATCTCATCAGTTTTGTAATGGTAGAAATCCTTTTTACATATGATGTAAACCTCTGTAATGAGGTAAAAGACATTCAATATAACCAACATGTATTTAAATATGATAATACACACCTTGCTCAGCAAGTTATAAGGTGTAAATCAGTTATCAATAATTTACTAGTGTTATCTTTCGTGTTCCTGTTCTTGGAATAATTATACAAAAATCATACGGAATCAAAAACTAAATTCGTAAACTCTGAGAGTTTAGAAAATCTGTGTAGTTTTTCCATAAATTTTATTGTGATTTCTAAAAGTCTCTAACTAGTGTGAAATCATTCATATTCACTGACTGGTCCGAATTCATGGCTACAGTGACAAGTAGTTTTGTAAAATCACCATAAATAGTAGAAAAATTGTATGGACATGTGCAAGTAGTCATTTTAAAGGTATAAACCTGAACTATTTTCATCTAATACAGTTTTGAAAACTAAAATGTTTAAGTTGCCCAAAACAGTCCGTGAATGAACATTAACGTTTCTGTTGAAAGCTGATGTTTGAGTTTAGTTGTGTTCTTGGTGTTTTAACTTGTATTCCCCCTGCCCACTAAAACTTAAGAAACATGTGAAAAGATAGGGGTATGAACTCACCTTGTGTGATTTTAGTGGGTGGATGTTGAAGAAAGTTAGTGTTCAACTCAAGAACACTTAGAAGATTGCTTGAAGATTCGAAGAACTAACACAAATATGATGAAGTTTGTGTAAGCAACCTATGATTTGAGTAGAAAGAGGTGGAATAATCATATGGAGGATAATATTACTTACCAAAAGTAGATGAAGAACTTGAAAATCATCCTTGAAATCTTGAAATTTAGAGAGAGAAGTGAGAGAGAAAAGTGTTTGCTCTTTGGTGAAAAGTGAGTGAAATGGGAGGAGAGAGGAGATCTTTAGCCTTTGATCAAGAGTATGGCTTGAAAAAGGAGTGTAAAAAGGACAATGATTAACTGAATAGTGATGAATAGTGGATGAGTATGGCCATGGAGTGGGTGTGGGAGGTTGCTTGTGTCTTACACTAAGGCAAAGTCAACACTCCACCCATAAATCTTACCTACTAGATTTTATTCTTAGGCAAGATTTTTCCCCAAAATATAATTAAAATATGAATATTTAGGTTTATTATGTTAAAATACGAGTTTGGGTAAAAATCCCGCGTTAAATCACAAAAAAACAGGCTCAAAACGCTAAAAATATTGAAAACCGGGTAGAAATTGCTAAAATCTGAAATTCAGGACCGAAGGTGCGAAGGTTCGGCTCCTTAGGAGCATAGAACTGAAGGTAGGGTTCGGTTTTATATGGGAATCGAGAGGTCTCACAGGCAAGAAGGGAGGCGAAGGCGAAGCTCGGCTCTGACAGGCTCGGTCCTGACAAGTTCGGTTCTGAAGGTTTTGGTTCCAAGGGAGGTTCGGTCCTCAAGCTTCTTTCGGTTCTTCCTGCTTCGGCTTCGGTTCCTTGGGGTCTCGCCTCTTAGGGTTTTGGCCCTAAGAAGGTTTCAGCTCCTAAGAGGGTCTCCGCTCTAGGAGGCTATCTTTCGTGATTTCTTCCCGTTTTGAGTGATTTTTGACCAAGTTACGGGTCGGGATGACCCGGATGACTATAAAAATTTGAGAGAGATTTTGAGAGAGATTTCAAACACTTCGAGAGATTTCTTATACAGAGAGAGATTTGGGAGAGATTTCACACACTTGGAGAGATTTCTCATACAAAGTGAGATTTGGGAGAGATTTCACATACTTGGAGAGATTTGGGAGAGATTTCACATACTTGGAGAGACTTCTCATACAGAGAGAGATTTGGGAGATATTTCACATACTTTGAGAGATTTGGGAGAGATTTTTCGTAATTGGAGAGATTTGGGATAGAGAGAGATAGAATGAGGGAGATCGAGAGAGACTTAGTTTGTGACCTTTGTGAGTGTTTAAACTTCGAAAAGCAAGGTTTATAAACCCTGTTTTGCCTTGTTATGAGCTTTATACGCCCTCGAAGGGTATGTATTAATGTTTTTATCGAGTATTTCCATCTCTTACCCTAATTTCGGTGAGGATTTTCTGAACATGTGAAACTTCTAAGCGATGCTTTGTATTAAGATGGTGTGATGTACAATAGTAAACATAAGGTAAACGCTAATATACAAGGGTTAATTGAGTTGACCGGTTTGACTTGTTGACTTTATTTGACTTTGACTTGACCAAAAATTGATGATTGTCACATCATCCCCCCGTTAGAAGGAGTTTCGTCCCGAAATTAGCGTTTCGACTGGGACTTCAAGGGTTGGGGAAAGATGTTGGTATTTTTGTTTCATCTGATCTTCGCATTCCTAGGAAAACTTGGGTCCTCGTTTTACGTTCCAATGGACCTTCACCATAGGAATGTGACTTTGTTTCGTTCTCTTGATTTCCCGATCCATGATTTCAACCGGTTCTTCTACAAAGTGGAGACTCTCGGTGGTTTTGGTTTCATCGAGTGGTATTACAAGAGTCTTTTCGGACAGACACTTTTTTAAGTTTGATACGTGGAAGGTCGAGTGTACGTTGTTAAGTTCTTGTGGCAGTCGAAGTTTGTACGCCACTGGCAATCTTTGCAAGGATTTCGAATGGCCCGATGTATCTTGGATTTAGTTTCCCACATTTACCAAAACGTATCGTTCTTTTCCCCGGTGAGACCTTCAGTAGTACACGGTCACTAACCTCGAATTTCCACGACCTTTTCCGTTGTCTCTCTTATAATTTCAGGGCCCGTGAGGGTGTTGTCAAGGACTTGCTCCTTCGCTAGCTGTGTATCTCCCACTTCAGCCCAGCGCATTGGTGATCTGCCCTTGCGGCTATATAGAGCTTTGAATGGAATGACCTTGATGTTAGGGTGATAGTTTTTGTCGTGCGAGAATTTAATGAGTGGTAAGTGGGCATTCCCACGTTTCACCGAAGTCAATCACTCAACCTATTAGTATGTCTTCCAAGGTTTGAACAGTCCCTTTTGTTCTGCCCGTCGGTTTGCTGGTGGTAGGTCATACTCAAGTCTAGCCTAATTCCCTGTAAGAGTTGCCAGAGTCGCGAAATGAATCTACTATCTCTGTTAGAGATAACAAATATTGACAGACCCTGCGGTCGTATAATCTCTTTGATGTACGTTCTAGTCAATTTCTCCATCTTGCCGGTTCCTTTGATTGGTAGGAAGTGTGCGGATTTGGTCATCCTATCATCAGTTACTCAAAGGGTATCGAGACTACCCTTTGACTTGGGGAACTTGGTTGTGAAATTCTTGGCTATCCGCTTCCACTTCCTTTCGGTTATCATTGGTTGTTCATAGGAAAATCGAAGACTTCTGTTGTTCTACCTTGACCTTGGCACAAGTCCGATACTTGCCCATATGTGTAGCGATGTCAGCTTTCCTATTCGGCCACCGATGTTACTTTTTGAGCTCCAGACACATCTTGTCCGAGCCTGGATGAAGGGAGTAGCGATTTTTCATGTGCTTCATTCATGACATTATTTCTGAATCCATCAATCTTATTGTCCATATTCGGTTCATGAGATAACATGTCCTGCCGCTTTTGCCTTTTAGGTTCTTATGATCGGTGAAGATTGCACATTTCGTGTTGTAGAGATGGTGTCTCTAGATCTCTAGGGCGAATACTACCGCTCCTAGTTTGAGGTCATGCGTGACCTAGCCGAACCCGTTCGTCTTTAGCTGTCTTTAGTCATAAGTAATAACTTTTCCTCGGAGCGCTGCATAGGGCCTGCTGTAGTGTTTCTCGTTTGTCGGTTAGATCAGTGGGAAACATGTGGGTTTGGTTTACGCGACTAGACTTATTTGGATGGTAGGACGTTCACTCGCACTCTTGGGTAGTCTTGTCTCGAAGTTCCTAGTAGGACTCGTACCTAGTCCATCTATCATTAACTCGCGCATATAGGTCGTATGTAATTACTGTTGGTAAGGCGGTTGGATGGGTGATTCTTCCCCAGGTCCACAACCAGACAAGGAATAGGAAATAGGGCGGAATCACACACCCAATGTCTGTAGAACTTTAATTATATATTATCCTCGTATATACACTTAGTAGTGATAGACTAACCGTATTCGTCCTAAGCTTCCATGCTTGATCTTGACCTGATATACGAGTGATATCCTCGAAGGGTTTACTAGGAATAAATTGAAAAGGTTACAGAAGGTATAACACACCTCTAGAGAGTGCTTTGGGGTTTCGCAATGAAGGATGACCAGAGATTCAAAGTCAGATTTAGGGTTGTGAGAGACGAGGGTTTCGATATTCGGCCGGTTAGGTGGAGGGTCTTCTCATAACATATGAAATTGACAAGGTGACGGTCCAAACCAATCCATATCAAATAACGACACTGGAATTTCTAGATGACACATGTACTAAGTCGTATTCGTAATAGGTATTCATTAGAGTGGTAGTGCATCCTATGTTTCTTTTTATGGTTTTCCGTTTTGATCGATGTTATTGCTACTACAATTGATTCATACCACAACATCTCGTGCTGACAATAAGTGTGATCTGATAGCTAGTGATGATACTTTATATTGTGATCCTCGGCCGATCATTCCATGATCGATCGGTATATGAAAGTCGTATGTCATTTGATATTGATGGAATTGACGAGTGAATGGTTCTATCCTAATTCTACCACTAGTTATGGAACAAGAATTAGGACGGAATTATTTGTTTTAATTCTGTAGTATTTTGATTATACTTAATCCTGATGCATACATCAATTCATCACGGCTCGCCGGTAATGATCCTAAGGTCACATATGAGTGTCTTTGATTTGATTTAACGAGAAGGTATTTTAACTACTTTTTGAAAGACGGTAATTTTTAGCAAACACACCGAATTCATTACAAACATATGGTACTTAAAAGTTTTCGTTGTTGGAAACATTACAAAAGTCCTAATAAGATTCCTTGTTTCCCTTGCTGGTTTGTTCGTCACACTCCTCCTGCTCCCCCATCATTCCTCTCAGTTGGACAGTCTCTCTTGAAGTGTCCCATTTCACCGCATAGGTGGCACGTTGGACTTACGTTGGTATTGATGGTTGAACTGATGTGCTGAATTGGGGTCCTGCAGAAGCGAACGGTATATCCTTTCCTGTTGGAGTTGATACAGAGTGGAATCCATCAAGCTCCTGTGTGATGGTAGTTACACTTGTTACACTTTGTAAGTGTTCCGATATATTGTCTGTCTGGTGCTTGAGTGACAGATGTTGTGGTGGATGTCGAGGCATGTGTTACGACTACTGACGTAATTGTATGGGCGGCCACAGATTGCTGTCTTTAAGGAGTTTTTGGGATAGGTTGCGCTTCTTTTTGTCCCAAAACTTCCTTTTCTTGCTCTTAGGTTTATGTCCTGCGGTATTTTCATTGGTAGACGCCCGCCGGTGTTCTTGATTGTTATTGCGGTTAGTATTTCTGGCACCATCTCCGCGCCTGCTGACGGGGTTAGAGTTGAGCTGCGCCATGACGGCTGCCATGACTGCAGCTTGAAAGGTAGAAGATTCTATCTATAGGGTTGGTGCCTTCCTAGTTGGTTGGTTACCTCTCGGTGAAGACATAATTTTGTTTCTTGAGGGAAAACGACTTCGTGAGTGGGGATGATTATCTCAAGTGCATTCTTACAATTTATATTCACATATATATAAATTTTGCACATTGTTGTACTATTCTTAGTGTTTCTGCTAAACACTCCTGAGATGGAGTTACGGAAATGGGTAGAAGCAGGTTTTGTACGAATGTTGAGTTCACCCATCCTAGCTACTATCTTTGCCCAAACACACTTAGCTGAGGGGTTCTGATGGGATCTGGTGCATTAGTGCTGGTATAATCACACCCTATAGGTCTACAAAGAAGGCACCTTTCAACCAAAATGGTTAAAGGTTAGACGATAATTAGTCGTTAGAAAGGGTTATGCGTCGCGAGTTATCTAACTAAGTTTATCTTAGTTCTAAGTGTATTGGATTTCGATTCTTATGGTGTTCTGAAAGCAATTCCTAATAAGAGTCTATATATAATGAACCCATGGTATTTAGTAGTTCTGTTATTCAAGTGAAACCTTGAAATTTGATCCAAGCCAGGTCCTTCTTACGACCACTTGATGTATGCTTAGTTGCATGAGTAAGACTTAATAGACCTTCGAGCCTAATGGACCTGCCGTAAGCCCATTTTGTTAATATGATTCTAGAAATTTTGGTTTCAGGGAAAATTTCCTTGATGCAGGTCTACACCAGATCATTGTAAGGAAAAGTTTTTGACAACAAATAAATCCCCCGATTAGTATAACCACTTAAATCGCAGGGTTGAGCTTACACATAGAATATAGTAGCACCAACGCATACTCAGGAACCTAACCTATAAGGTCTTGCGAGTAATATGAACTCTACTCATGATAGTACGTCTCCGGTGGTGCTTGAAACGTAGTCGACGCGTCCTGTAGTTCTACTAACCTATGCTCGGTTGCGATTACTCTCTCTTCGAGTGTCGAGTGTCTATCCTGACGCTCTCTTGCCTTCGCCCGAATGGCGACAAGGTCCTTAATGAGTTGGTCTCTGAAATGGTAGTTCTTTTCCAAGTTTCGAGTTTGTGAGATGGTAGCGTCTGTAGTAGCACGCAGTTCCCGGACTTGATTCGCAGTCTCCCTGTTTTGATCCCCAATGTTCGCGATCCGTTGGATCTTCGCCGGGAGGGCTCTGTCAGTCGATCCCCTGTGGTTGAGGTCATAGCAACCTCGTTGGTCTCCAAATGGTGATCACTGTCATTGTTGTCGACTACAACCCTCGATCACGGTTGCCCAACGGGGCACAGGTCTGATGTAGTGAAAATAGTTCGCGGGAACCTTGTCTATGTACGGAGGACTGATCACCTCTGGTTTCTCTTTGGATTCTTCTCCTAACCATCCACCATTTCCCTGGTTGGGAAAGTAGGGGTCGCCTGGTATGTAGAATCTTGCCATGCTATATGTGCAAGAATAGGAGGGGTAGGAAGCATATATTAGTCGAATTCCTAGAAATTCTTATAGGGGTTTGATCCTCATTAGTTACTTCTATAATGACATAGTGCATACTAATTACATAAAACAAGATATGAATGACCTTTGAATAAGTGATCCTACCCTAGGTCCACATCCAAACAAGGAAAAGGAGGTAAGGCAATAACCACAGATTCTAAGCCTATGATCTCTAAGTTATGTATAACTTTGGAGTAGCCACTTAGTGACTATAGATCTATTATTAAGGATTTGTTTAGTTTTCACATAAGTTATGATATTACAAAATACTCCTATAGTATTTTAAATGTTATGTTTGGTTCTTAGTAACTTTCTTGTATGGGAAGTTTTTAGGCTTGTTGCTCACTACGACCATGCCCCGGCATACCATAGTCACACCTCGGATAAATATAGTTGATCAGACTATATTCATCCCAAGTCGGATTACATATCCCAAGGTCTACTCGTAGTGTCCCACTCTCATTTTACTTTTGTGTTTTCCTTAGACGTGACACTATACTGGTATGCATGTATGTACTTATACTTTTAACAAGAAACTATTTATTTCTAAAAGTATAATTATTTGAAAACGTTTAAATCAGAGACTTTAGTTGTAACGCCCGCAAATCCGGGCTAGTCAATTTAGAGGCAATAGGGGTCGAAAACGACTTTTCGAGAAAAGATTATTTAGAATAAATAATCTTAACCAGCTTGTAGAATATGTCACAAGGTTTCCATACATATAAAGAACGCCGAAATCCGAGTTATAACGAAGAAGTTATGACCCGTCGAAGTTTCGCGACGGAACCGGCACGGCACCGTCAAGCATAAATAGTGAATTTATGATAGAAGGAGATTTAGCCTTAGCGATCTAAACAAAAGTGGTAGAATACATTAAACTAAGAACATCGATAAAAAGAACGCCCAAATCTAATTTCGTATGAAGAAGTTATGATTTTTCGAAGTTTCGGATTAGTAGTGTACAACCCGAAATTCGAATGTTAGTTCGAGCGGTTTTTGGCCGACACGACCTAAACGAGAATCGAATATCTCATTAAGAGTAGCGTAACGAGAAAAAGATGGGCGAAAACGGATGTCAGATGAAGAAGTTATGAGGATTTAATGGACCAATCCTGTCTCGGCCTGTTAATAATATAAATTTTAAAGTCGAGTCAAAATTAGCCGACGAAGTCTAAACGAAAGTTGTAGAGTACGTTTCCGCCTTCGCATGGATATAAAGAACGTCGAAAACGGAGCTCGTATGTGAAAGTTACGAATTTTTAAAGATTAAACTTGAATTTGCGAAGCTGTTGCTAGATGCGATGACGTGGCATGATCTAGACCGACCATCGCTGAAGAAAGCCTCGCTTTGGATGATGACACCTGGTGCGAGGGTTACGCCCAGCGTAGCCGAGGAGCGCCTCGCGTACGAGGTACGCCCAGCGTGCGAAGAGGGAACGCCGCGCGTAGTCAATCTGCTTGGTCCGAGAAGAAGCCACATCGCCCCCACCGAGGTCTCACCATTTGGCACCCTTATCCGAAGTTACGCCTCGCGTCCGAGGACCTGTATGCCCAGCGTACGTCCGAGGACCAGCCTATAAAAGGGTTGCAAGGGCTGCCATATTTCCTCACAAATTCACTCCAAGTTTCTCTCTCTACTTTCTCTCACTACCCCCCCCCCCTAACCCTCCCCTAAGCCTAGGTGATCCCCTAGCACCCGAAGGAAGCCCCGAGGCTCCCGGAGTCCCGAGAAAAAAAGAGTCTTTCGGTTTCGAAACGCTGCTCCAAATAAGTTCCGGTTTTCGATAAAATTTGTTGTAAGTGTGCTACGCTTACGCAATTTTTAATATAGCTTTCAAATAATTATAGGAATGTTATTAGGTCCTTAAAATAATTATTTGGGCTATTATTATGAGTTATATTGAGTGTTATTAACGCTTAATATTAGTCAGACTAATTAATTTGTCGCGGTTATCGTTAGACTAAACCCTAGTGGTATTGGTACTAGGTTTTATCAAAGGAAAATTGTTTTAAGAGTATCGAAGCACTGTCTGAGTCCTGAGTCACCACCTACTCAGGTGAGTGCATAGTTACTTTCAGCTTACACATAGATATGAAGTATTTTATATAAATTACGTGCTGTGTGTGTATATTATCTGTATACTTGCTATCTATGCTGGATGAACGTTTTATACATGTTTTCAATGATTTAGATTATATATGTATTTTATATCTACAAAATGTGTTGGGTAAAACATGGGTAGATGTAATAGTTGCTGTGTGACAAAATAAAATAATGAGAGGCCTCGTTATAGCTGTTCTTGATGATCTAGTCATCTAGCGGAGTATAGATGACGACCACGGACTATTCTAGACAGTCCAGTGGAACACTAGCAGGCTCGCAACCTGTAGGTGTTTATTCGAACTGTGTGTGTATTCAAACTGTGTGAACTGTTTGCTCACCAGATGTACTCCATCCTCCACATGGTTGCCTTTTGGACTTTCATTGCCAAGGAATCCCCTTAGCAGTAGTGTCCATCCCAATGATAGTCCTTAGACTAGGTCCCTTGTGTTAGATGTTTTAGGGACGTAATTTGAGGATAACGGGAATGAGTAATTGGGTTGATTGTTTGATGTTTAAAAATAATAATTATATTATTGTGGGATGAAAACCCTATGTGCTCACCAGGTTTCCCAACCTGATCCACTCAGTTTATTTATATCACAGGTGTTGATATGAAGTGACATTACACTGAGAGATTTAAAGAGATGTAGATCACTAGTGTAAATAATTATAAGTTCTGTTTATGCTTATGTTTATGTATTGACGATGACATCCCAAACGTTTTAACATAAATAAAATATGTTTCTTCGAAAATGTTTTGATAACGTATTTATCATGTTTTTCTGGGAACAAATTCCGCAATATTTTTTTATTAAAAGAGATACTCTGATTTTTATAAAGCATAAACAAAATCGGTCTTTTCTGGCCGTGAAAATGGGGATGTCACATTAGCCCCAATGCATTTATAGTTTGTATATCTTATGTGGTTCGATATACTTAGTTCACTATAAACAATGCTCTGATACCAATCTGTCACACCCCCAAACCAAGGATGGTGGAAACGTACGGGGGTGGCGGACTTCATGTATAGTATCACAACAACGAGTATAATAGTGCTCAAAGTAAATACAACCAATCATAAATATAATCAGAAAAGAATTTCATGGCTTCAAGAGTTACATATTTCAATGATTGATTACAACATGATATAAAACTAGTTGCTCAACGTCGTAGCGTACCATCCTCAAAAGCTTGTGATTTCCTGATTTCGTTGATTCCCTGAGAATACAAGTAGTTTTGAAAAAGTGTCAACAATTAAGTTGGTGAGTTCATAAGCTTTTTAGATGAAGAGTTTGGAAACCGATCTTTATAATGAGTTGTGTGTTACCAAGAAAAATCCAATATTTTCCTTACAAGAGTGATGTGTGGTCTTAAATACCAAGACCGAAATGTACAAGTAATATCCATACTTATTGATATAAAAGGTGATTTTAAATTGACATAAAACCCTTTTTGATTTAAGAAAATCCCCGTAAACTTTATGTGTTGTTAACTCCCTATGTGAGTCGCTATAACCATACTATGACTAATGATCATGTCACGACGTTTCTCAGTCATCGAAAAAGATAATGACACTTGTCACCTCAGACCTGCCGGTCTAGCTGTTGCATGCAGCTCAAGTGTGGATTTGTCAGACCCAATATAGATCTATACACAACTATTACGTTCTCCCTACAAAAGACTCTGGTTATAACTACCAGGAATTTTAACACGTACTCTAGGAGTACTAAGACGAATGTCTCACAATTTACGTTAACAAGTTTACGTTTAGTGTGCGTGAGTGTAAAACTTTTTTCTGTGGGAATAAAACCTTTCGAAATGTGTTCTTCGTGATAATGACACTTTTCACCTTAGACCTGCCGGTCTAGCTGTTGCATGCAGCTCAGGTGTGGGTTTGTCAGACCCAATATAGATCTATACACAACTATCATGTTCTCCCTACAAGAGACTCTGGTTATAACTACTAGGAATTTTAACATGTACTCTAGGAGTACTGAGAATAATGTCTCACAATTTACGTTAACAAGTTTACGTGTAGTGTGCGTGAGTGTAAAACCTTTTTCCATGGGAATAGAACCTTCTGAAATGTGTTTGTTGTGTTAATGAAAACATGTTTATAATGTATATAAAACATAAAGTATACTTACCATAGTTTATCATAAATGTTTGTAATGTATACGAAACATAAAGTATACCTATTATAGCTTAATAAAAAACATTTGTTAATGGTAGAAATCCTTTTTACATATGATGTAAACCTATGTAATGAGGTAAAAGACATGAAATATAACCAACATGTATTTATATATGATAATACACACCTTGCTCAGCAAGTGATAAGTAGTTTTGTAAAAATCACCATAAATAGTTGAAAAATCCTATGGACATGTGCAAGTAGTCATTTTAAAGGTATAAACCTGAAATATTTTCATCTAATACAGTTTTGAAAACTAAAATGTTTAAGTTGCCCAAAACAGTCCGTAAATGAACATTAACGTTTCTGTTGAAAACTGATGTTTGTGTTTAGTTCTGTTCTTGGTGTTTTAACTTGTATTCCCCCCCCCCCTAAAACTTAAGAAACACATGAAAAGATAGGGGTATGAACTCACCTTGTGTGATTTTAGTGGGTGGATGTTGAAGAAAGTTAGTGTTCAACTCAAGAACACTTAGAAGATTGCTTGAAGATTCGAAGAACTAACACAAATATGATGAAGTTTGTGTAAGCAACCTATGATTTGAGTAGAAAGAGGTGTAATAATCATATGAAGGATAATATTACTTACCAAAAGTAGATGAAGAACTTGAAAATCATCCTTGAAATCTCGAAAATTAGAGAGAGAAGTGAGAGAGAAGAGTGTTTGCTCTTTGGTGAAAAGTGAGTGAAATGGGAGGAGAGAGGAGATCTTTAGCCTTTGATCAAGAGTATGGCTGGAAAAAGGAGTGTAAAAAGGACAATGATTGACTGAATAGTGATGAATAGTGGATGGGTATGGCCATGGAGTGGGTGTGGGAGGTTGCTTGTGTCTTACACTAAGGCAAAGTCAACACTCCACCCATAAATCTTACCTACTAGATTTTATTCTTAGGCAAGAATTTTCCCCAAAATATAATTAAAATATGAATATTTAGGGTTTATTATGTTAAAATACGAGTTTAGGTAAAAATCCCGCGTTAAAATCACAAAAAAAGGGGCTCAAAACGCTAAAAATATTGAAAAATAGGTAGAAATTGCTAAAACCCGATATTCAGGACCAAAGGTGCGAAGGTTCAACTCCTTAGGAGCATAGAACCGAAGGTAGGGTTCGGTTGTATATGGGAACCGAGAGGTCTCGTAGGCGAGAAGGGAGGTGAATTCAAAGCTCGGCTCTGACAGGCTCGGTCGTGACAAGTTCGGTTCTGAAGGTTTCGGTTCCAAGGGAGGTTCGGTCCTCAAGCTTCTTTCGGTTCTTCCTGCTTCGGCTTCGGTTCCTTGGGGTCTCGCCTCTTAGGTTTTCAGCCCTAAGAAGGTTTCGTGTAACACCGATAAATTTCAAACAATTTTTCATTTAAAATTTTCTTTTATAAAAACATTTCATTTCCAAATCATGTATCCAATATTTCCACAAAACACAATACATAATCCATATCCCAAGATCTCAAAACATATCATCTGCAAGTGTGTACTGATCATGTCGGCGCCTTCCCGCGATCATCACTGGTACCTGAAACACATAACACACAAATGGTAAGCATAAATGCTTAGTGAGTTCCCCGAAATACCACATATAACACATACGCCCTTCCAGGCCATAACTCTATAGGATCTTCCGATCCAGGTGTTTCAGGGGATTTCCATTCCATAACTCTGTTGACCTTCCGGCCCATACCCTGTTAACCTTACGGTCCATATCATCATACTCATATCATATCATATCACATATATATAACATGTATCACATAAACATCATACACATAAGACCTTCCGGTCACACATAATTACCCCATCGAGTATGGCATAGTGAGAAGACTCACCTTGCTGATGTCGGATAATCACTCGTGCTCGATTCCCCGACCTATCATCCTCCTATATCATAAGTACATCTCTAATTAATACTTTCCTGACTTAGTTTGACTAACACTATTAAGTCAACACTAGTCAACCCTGGTCAACGCTGGTCAACGGTCAACCTTTGACCCGACTCATCGAGTCCCTACGTGAACTCGAGTCCTTTGAATCCTTTCTGACTCACCGAGTCACTCACCCAACTCGGTGAGTCCTCCACTGATCTGAGTCACGGGACAACCCGCTCCGACTCGTCGAGTCTGCTCATGGACTCGGCGAGTTCGTTTCATGCACAACCTCAAACAACCTTCTGAGGCCAGATCTATTCCTCTAATCCCTAGATCTAACCTTCCCAAGTTCAATAATCACGTAAAGTCTCTATCTTGATGCACATGCAACATCTATATGACCATATATGATTATTTAGCCCCAAATACCTTAACACAAGGTCATAACCACCATTTTTCTTCATAAAGCTTGATAAGTAAGGCTCTCTGGACCTCTATGGATCCAGATCCAAAGCCTCATCACCAGAAAGGGACTATTTGGACATCAAATCAATCTAACAAAGGGCACAAGAAACCCTAAATCCATATACTCTTCATAAAACAAAAGAAGAGCCGAATTAATACCTCAAATGCGATGATCTTAGCATCAAATCCATAGAATAGCAATCTCCTTTGCTTCCTCTCGGCGAGGAACTCCTTCTTCTTGCTAAACAACACCACAAAGGTCAAGAATGGCTTCCTTTCTCTCTCAAGATGCTCAAGCACTCTAGGGTTCCTCTCTATGGACTGGTAGCCGAAAATGAAGGCCATAAGGGCCTTTAAATAGGTCCCAAACCCGAGAAATTAGGGTTTCTTTCATCAGATCTGACTTGACGAGTCACTCTCCTTGACTCGTCGAGTCCCTTCATTAACCACATCATCCAGCCGCGACAAGACTCGACGAGTCTAAGCACCAACTCGTCGAGTCACCTTACATAATTAAAGAAATACACATAAATCAATATACCTGGGAAACTGGGTGTTACAATTCTCCCCCACTAGAATCAGACTACGCCCTTAAAGTCTCGTTCAACACATAACTCTGGATACTGCTCACGCATCTCTAACTTCGGCTCCCAAGTCAGCTCGGACCCCTTCCGATGTTGCCACTGGACCTGAACCAATGACACCTCCTTGTTTCTCAAAACCTTGATCCTCCTATCCCGAATCGCGATCGGCCTCTCAACATAGTTCAGGCTCGCATCCACCTGAATGTCCTCTAATGGAACCACTGCCGACTCATCGGCGATACACTTCCTCAACTGAGGCACGTGGAAGGTATCATGAATCTGAATCAACTCCGTAGGTAGGTCCAAACGATACGCTACCCTGCCCACCCTGGCGGTCACCCTGAAAGGACCAATATACCGAGGCCCCAACTTGCCTCTCTTCCTGAATCAAATCACACCTTTCCAAGGTGAGACATTCAGGAGAATGAAATCACCCACCTGAAACTCGAGCTCTAACTGTCTTTTATCCGCATAACTCTTCTGACGGCTCTAGGCTGTCATCAACCTCTGTCTGACCTATTGAATCTGCTCGGTGGTCTGTAGTACTATCGCTGTGCTACCCATCACCCGCTGCCCTACTTCTCCCCAGCAAATGGGAGTCCGACACCTCCTCCCATATAACAACTCAAAAGGAGGCATACCGATGCTCGAATGATGTCTGTTGTTATAGGAAAACTCAGCCAAAGGCAGATACGTGTCCCAACTCCCTCCAAAATCCAGTACACACGCGCGAAGCATGTCCTCAAGAGTCTGAATAGTCCACTCACTCTGACCATCGGTCTGAGGGTGATGGGCAGTGCTGAAATGCAATCTCGTACCCAACTCCTCATGAAACTTCTTCCAAAACCTGGAAGTAAAACTTACATCCCGATCCGACACAATTGAAATCGGTACCCCATGCCGAGACACTACCTCCCTCACATACAACTCTGCCAACTTCTCCGCAGAAGAGCTCTCACTGATAGAAAGAAACTGGGCACTCTTTGTCATTCGATCCACTATCACCCAAATCGCATCAACACCCCTTGGGGTTCTGGGTAACTTGGTGATGAAATCCATAGAGATCTGTTCCCACTTCCACTGGGGAACCTCGAGTGGCTACAACTTACCATGCAGACGCTGGTGCTCAGCCTTAACCTGAGGACAGGTCAAGCACCTCTCTACAACCCACGCTACATCCCTCTTCATGCATGGCCACCAATATTCTCTCTTCAGATCCAAATACATCTTGGTGGCCCCGGGATGGATCGAGAACCTCGATCGATGCGCCTCCTCCATCAAGATGTTGCGTGCCCCACCAATAAACGACACCTAAATATGACCCTGAAATGTCATAATCCCTCGGCTATCAGTCACAAACTCAGATACTTGCCCAAACACCCGCTCTTTCTCACGGTTCTCTGGCCTCACAGCCTCAGCTTGGGCCTCTCGGATGGCATCCAACACCGGAGTCATCACAGACATCCTCATAAACATACCTCGGATCGGGGCACTCTCTGCCCTCCGACTCAGGGCATCAGCTACCACATTCGCCTTGCCCGGGTGCTACAGGATCTCACAATCATAATCCTTTACCACATCCAACCGTCTCCTCTGCCCCATGTTCAAGTTGGGCTGATCCATCAAATACTTCAAACTCTTGTGGTCCGTGTATATGGTACACCGAACCCCATACAGATAGTGGCGCCAGATCTTAAGGGAGAACAATACTGCCCCCAACTACAGATCATGAGTGGGATACCTCACCTCATGAGGCTTCAGCTTCCTCGATGCATACGCTAACACATGCCCCCTCTGCATAAGTACTGCGCCTAACCCAGATATTGATGCATCGAAGTAAACCACAAAATCATCAACTCCCGCTGGAAGGGATAACACCGGGGCTTCGCACAACTTCTGGCGAAGAGTCTCAAACGAGGTCTGCTGCTCTGGACCCCATGAGAAGGCAACACCCTTCCGGGTCAACCTAGTGAGTGGCACTGCAATCTTGGAGAAATCCTTGATAAAGCTCTGATAATAACCCGCCAATCCCAGAAAACTCCTGATCTTGGAGGCGGACTTCGGCACCTCCCAACTCATCACCGCCTCAATCTTGGCCGGATCGACCAAAATCTCGTTCTGATTAACGAGATGCCCCAGGAACTGGACCTCCCATAACCAGAAATCACACTTAGAGAATTTGGCATAAAGCCTCTCCGATCTCAACACCCCGAGGACCTCCCTTAAATGCTCCTCATTCTATTTTCGGGATCTAGAATACACCAGAATATCATCAATGAACACAATCACAGATCGATCCAGCATCGGCCTGCACACTCGGTTCATGAGATCCATGAACGTTGCTGGCGCATTGGTGAGTCCGAAAGGCATCACCACGAACTCATAGTGCCTATAACGCATTCTGAACGTCGTCTTCTGGATATCATCATCACGCACCCTCATCTGATGATATCCAGACCTCAAGTCTATCTTGGAGAACCAAGATGCCCCCTGCAACTGATCAAATAAATCATCAATCCTTGGCAACGGATAACGGTTCTTGACCGTTAACTTGTTCAACTCCCGGTAATCAATGCACATCCGGTGTGAACCATCCTTCTTCTTGAAAAAAAGGATCGGTGCTCCCCAAGGTGAGCTACTCGGCCGAATGATCCCCTTCCCCAACAGCTCCTGAAGCTGTGAGGATAGCTCCAGCATCTTTGGTGGTGCAAGGCGATAAGATGCCTTAGCGATAGGTGCGGCGAAGGGAATCAAATCGATGCGAAACTCCACCTGCCTCTCGGGAGGCACACCCGGCAACTCCTCGAGAAATACATCCGAGTACTCACGCACTATCGGGACATCATCAACTAGACTTGGCCTGCCGGCGGCCTCCCGTGTATCCATCACATAGGCTACAAACCCCTTGCAGCCCAGCTACAAACTCTGCCTTGCTCTGGCAGCCGAACAAAATGCTGACCCACAACGAGTTCCCTCACCATAAACTATCAGCACTCCCCCACTAGGATATCGGATCGTCACCAGTTGCTACTCGCAGTCTATCACCGCCCCAAATCGGCTCAACCAATCCATGCCCACAATAACACATACGTCCCCCATCGCAATCGGAACCAGATCTATTGGAAACCCAACGCTGAAGATCTCAAGCACACACCCCCGAATCACATCTGTGGCATACACTGTTCGCTCGTCGGCTATCGAAACACGTAGAGGTCGACTCATCACCTCTCGCTGGATACTGAATGCTAATGATACAAATAACCGACTCGCACCCGAGTCAAATAACACCAATGCATGTACAGAATTCACAAGGAAAGTACCTACGCATAACATAATATGAACACAACATCTCATTACAGCATAAATAAAATAAGAACAGAATACATACCAGCCACAACGTCGGGTGCTGCACGGACCTCCTCCGCTGTCAGCTGAAAAGCTCTCCCTCGCGCCTTCGGTGCCTCGGCCTTCACAGGCCGACCCTCAATAGCTCGTGTAGTAGCAGGAGCAGACCCCTGCGGCGTCCCTTGTGCTGTCCTCCTCAACTATGGACACTCGGCCTTTCGGTGTCCAGTCTGGTTGCAATGAAAGCAAACCATAAACTCCTTGGGGCAATCCTTGGCGATATTCCCCTCCTTGCCACACTTGTAGCAAGCACCAGACCGAAAAACCCCATCATGCCCCTTGCCGCACTTCCCACAAGTGCGGCCCTTCTGGCCCCCAGATCTCGAATCGGCGGGCTTTCCCCGCTTGGCTACCGGCTGAGACTCTGTCGGCCGCCTATCCCTACTCTGAGACTCGGCCTCCTCCCTGGCCTGAGTCTCCAGCTCATTCTCCCTCTTCTAGGCATTTTCCTGGAGCTCAACAAATGTCTGGTATGATTAGTTCGCCACGAACTCCCGAATGTCTCTCCTCAGAATGCTCAGGTATCGGCTCATACGTGCCTGCTCGGTCGACATGTGCTCAAGGCAAAACAACTCCCGCTCATGAAACATCCTCGTAATCACTGTCACAGACTCAGTCCGCTGCTTGAGGGTTAAGAACTTCTGGGACAAACGTTCCCTTTCCACAGGGGGAACGTACTCGTCTCGAAACATCACAGTGAACCTCTCGCAGGTCACTGCTAAAATCTCCGCAAAAGTCAGATGCGCCGTCACAAACTTCCACCAGTCCTTCGCTCCCAAGCGAAGCTGGTTCAGCGCAAACCGAACCCTCAGATGCTCTCGACACGAACAGGTGTAGAAGCATCCCTCAATGTCAGATATCCATCTCATCGCAGCAATCGGATCCTACGTCCCATCAAACTCGGGTGGCTTCGTGTTGCTGAACTCCCGGTACAGCAACGAGTCACCCCCCTCCGGCCTGGCAGCAGCGACAGCTGCAGTGGCTGTAGCGACAGCAGCATCAGTAAGAGCAACATACCGATCATCAAAAGTCTCAATCAGTGTGGTCTTGATAGACCTGAACATCTCTGGTATCTCAGCCCTGATGGCAGCAGCCACCTCATCATGAATCATCTGGCGGAGCTCCTCATCACTCACTCCTCCCCCGCTAGTCCCCGGTCTGTGGCGCGTCCCAACCAAGATGTCTCTGAAATACAACAAAAATATCAGGGACTCGCTCGAGTATACTCGCACTCGATAACCCAACCCTACTTGATTCCTAGTACCCTAAGGATTTCTACTTGGACTGCACACTGGTCCGGTGTTTCCAGTAGTACAGGCCCAATACTACCTTCCACACCGCACTAGTATTCATTCCAAGTCATCCTGCAAGGATCCCAAGTCACAAGTACTCTATTTCTTACTACACATAAGCTACCCTTCGGTAGACTATCATAGCACCTCACTGCTACCTACTCACTCTAAAACATCTCACGGCAACAGAAATCTTCCTAGGCTAAGGCATCACAAATCAGGCCACTCTAGTCCTAATATGAATACCTAGTCTACTCTAGCATGCATCACACATTACAACATATCTTATAACACATAATGTAAGGGTAATTTAGGGAAATCACCATTCAGGCGTTGGCTGATCATACACACTACTTCCTTGCGTTCTTTCAAATTTTTTTACTCTTTAGAAAAAATGTTTATTTTATGGAAATCTCTCTCAAATCCTCGGTTTGAGTTCAAATACGCCCAAAGGTGAATCTGAATCCTTCAAACCAAGGCTCTGATACCAAATTGTTACACCGATAAATTTCAAACAATTTTTCATTTAAAATTTTCTTTTATAAAAACATTTCATTTCCAAATCATGTATCCAATATTTCCACAAAACACAATACATAATCCATATCCCAAGATCTCAAAATATATCATCTGCAAGTATGTACTGATCATGTCGGCGCCTTCCCGCGATCATCATTGGTACCTGAAACACATAACACACAAACGGTAAGCATAAATGCTTAGTGAGTTCCCCAAAATACCACATACAACACATACGCCCTTCCAGGCCATAACTCTATAGGATCTTCCGATCCAAGTGTTTCAGGGGATTTCCATCCCATAACTCTGTTGACCTTCCGACCCATACCCAGTTGACCTTCCGGTCCATATCATCATACTCATATCATATCATATCACGTATATATAACATGTATCACATAAACAACATACACATAAGACCTTTCGGTCACACATAATTACCCCATCGGGTATGGCATAGTGAGAAGACTCACCTCGCTGATGTCGGATAATCACTCGTGCTCGATTCCCCGACCTATCGTCCTCCTATATCATAAGTACATGTCTAATTAATACTTTCCTGACTTAGTTTGACTAACACTATTAAGTCAACACTAGTCAACCCTGGTCAACACTGGTCAACGATCAACCTTTGACCCGACTCGTCGAGTCTTGCATAGACTCGTCGAGTCCATATGTGAACTCGACTCCTTTGAATCCTTTCTGACTCACTGAGTCACTCACCCAACTCGGCGAGTCATCCACTGATCTGAGTCACGGGACAACCCGCTCCGACTCGCCGAGTCTGCTCATGGACTCGGCGAGTTCGTTTCATGCACAACCTCAAACAACCTTCTGAGGCCTGATCTATTCCTCTAATCCTTAGATCTAACCTTCCCAAGTTCAATAATCACGTAAAGTCTCTATCTTGATGCACATGCAACATCTATATAACCATAGATGATGATTTAGCCCCAAATATCTTAACCCAAGGTCATAACCACCATTGTTCTTCATAAAGCTTGATGAGTAAGGCTCTCTGGACCTCTATGGATCCGGATCCAGATCCAAAGCCTCATCACCAGAAAAGGGACTATTTGCACATCAAATCAACCTAACAAAGGGAACAAGAAACCCTAAATCCATATACTCTTCATAAAACAGAAGAAGAGCCAAATTAATACCTCAAATGCGATGATCTTAGCTTCAAATCCATAGAATAGCAATCTCCTTTGCTTCCTCTCGGCTAGGACCTCCTTCTTCTTGCTAAACAACACCACAAAGGTGAAGAATGGCTTCCTTTCTCTCTCAAGACGCTCAAGCACTCTAGGGTTCCTCCCTATGGACTGGTAGCCGAAAATGAAGGCCATAAGGGCCTTTAAATAGGTCCCAAACCCGAGAAATTAGGGTTTCTTTCGTCAACTCTAACTTAGCGAGTCACTCTCCTTGACTCGTCGAGTCCCCTCATTAACCACGTCATCCAGCCGCGACCAGACTCGACGAGTCTAAGCACCAACTCGTCGAGTCACCTTACATAATTAAAGAAATACACATAAATCAATACACCTGGGAAACTGGGTGTTACATTTCAGCTCCTAAGAGGGTCTCGGCTCTAGGAGGCTGTCTTTCGTGATTTCTTCCCGTTTTGAGTGATTTTTGACCAAGTTAAGGGTCGGGATGACCCTGATGACTATAAAAACTTGAGAGAGATTTCACACACTTAGAGAGATTTCTCATACAGAGAGAGATTTGGGAGAGATTTCACACACTTGGAGAGATTTCTTATACAGAGAGAGATTTGGGAGAGATTTCACATACTTGGAGAGATTTATCATACAGAGAGAGATTTGGGAGAGATTTCACATACTTGGAGAGATTTAGGAGAGATTTCACATACTTGGAGAGATTTCACATACTTGGAGAGATTTGGGATAGAGAGAGATAAAGCGAGGGAGATCGAGAGAGAGACTTAGTTTGTGACCTTTGCGAGTGTTTAAACTTCGAAACACAAGGTTTGTAAACCCCTTTTTGCCTTGTTATGAGCTTTATACGCCCTCGAAGGGTATATATTAATGTTTTTATCGAGTAGATCCATCTCTTACCCTAATGTGGGTGAGGATTTTCTGAACATGTGAAACTTCTAAGCAATGCTTTGTATTACGATGGTGTGTTGTACAATAGTAAACATAAGGTAAACCCTAATATACAAGGGTTAATTGAGTTGACCGGTTTGACTTGTTGACTTTATTTGACTTTGACTTGACTATAAATTAACGATTGTCACATCCTGCGACCAAAGATGCCTCGCCACGTCGTGGCGATCGTTCCCCACGCCATGGCGACTCTAAAAATCAATTTTAAATAAAATAAAGTATACCTCAAAAGACAGATGTTACATAATATTTCTTGATAAATCTGATATGTTGAAACAACTAATCAATAGTAAGAAGGTTCCGTCTATTGATAATATATTCATGTAAAATTGGATGAAAACTCTTGATAAATATGGTTTGTTGAAGCATCCTTTCAAGAATTCGGAAGAAAATTTAAATATTAGGAAGATTTTGCTTCTAGGGTTATTGCAATTTATGGTATGATTTGATTGTTTTTGGAAGCTGCCTTCTGTGGTTTATGAATGTTCCCTTGATTTTGAGTCATAGGGTTTTTTACTATAATATGTTTAAGCGATTTTGCATCTGTTGTGGAATAGGTTTCTAAAAGTCGTTAGACGGTACTAAGTTGATCGACTAATGACTAAAGATTAGTTAACCTAGTAAAGGATTAGTCGGCAACTCCACAGGAACCCTATAAGTTCTAAATTAGTTAATTGTTTTTAAAAAAAATATGTTTAATATCATAACAAAGTAATTAAATACGACTAATATCATAACAAAATAATTAAATACGATTATACAACACTAATACTTCATTAAATATGTTTTATTGAGATAAAAATTTCCAAGGTGTTAAAAATTCACCCGCTTCGACAACTTCACTAATTATTTAGACAAATATTAATTGATAGACGTCGGTTAGTCGATCGCGTAACTCCTAGAGATTAATTGGGGGTTAGTCGAGATTTTACAACACCGATTTGAATCAATGATTTTGTTTAACCTGATTTGAATCAATGGTTTTGTTTAATCGATTTCTTGCATCCGGTTAAGATCGATACTTTGCAACCGGTTTGGAGTATTTTTTGCATCGGAGTGTTTTTCTACATTTGACGGGTTATTTTACAAATTCCCAGGAGTTCTTTTTGTAGATCTTCAGTTTTTCATCATAAAGGTTAATTGTGATTGATTTGGATTCGAGTTCAAAGCAAGAAATCAAAGAGAAATACTTTATCTACATGTTTCGGCGAAGAGGTGGAAATCTAACCGGAGAAGACAAGAAAGGGATGGGATCGGCGAAGATGTGTTTTTCTCTAGAACAATTTTTTTCTTCAAACTTAGAGTGACGTGTAATACCCCGATCCGTCTAAAAAACTTGATAAGGACTTTAGACATATAACATTATGGGATAATGACTTAAAAGGGTAATATATGTTTCGATTTATACATATTTGGTTAACGAGTTTTTTTTCGTCCACATTTACCTCTTTAACTTGTTAAACTGTACACATTCAGTCTTTATGACCGATTACTCCAGGTTAGCCAGGAAAAATGACTTAATAGGGTAATATGTTTCTCATTTTGTACACATTTAGTCCGTAATTTTTTTGTACACATTTAGTCCTTAATATATTTTTTTTGTTTCAAAATAAGTCTTTTTTGTTTTTTATACTCATTCAGTACTTATGAACGATTTCTTTAGGTTTTTCTCACGACATCTTACATGGGATAATCATTGATGAGGTGTTTGGGGCTGTTGATGCTTATGTCCATCGCGATATGGACTGCTTGGTTGTGTAGGTCTTGTGGTTTGACTTAGGTCTTGTGTTTTGGATGTTGTAACTTCTTCATACGATATCAAATTTCAACGATCTTTATATCCATGTGTTCTTTTTTTAGTATACTACAACTTTCTTTAAGATTACTCCCATTAAAATGTAATATATTTTTACTTACAGTTTTATAAAAAAAAACATTCATACATGCATTCATAAAAAAACGTATAGATATTAAGATCGTAAGTAAAAAAAATCCTCTAATCTAATAAATAAGTAGATTTTTGCCACGTGTCATTCTCCAAGCCCCTCCCCAATCGATTTTTCCCGCTCAAAATACCAAAGTGATTTTCCCAAATGCCCTCTCCTTCAGCTATAATATATTGATGTTTGAATTGATATACAAAATTATCGACAATCAGTTTCGAATTCGATAGCAAGATATCAAGAATTTCATAGCAAAAAATAAGGAATCTTAATCACCAATTCTTAAAGGTAGATTTTCTCTTAAACCCTAATTCTTTTTCTCGCTGTTTTCTTTCAATCAATTCAAATTTTCAAATCAATAGCCTGACATGGATGATGTTATAGACTTTAGGACTGGATGTTTAGGAATCATTAATGCGGCAATAACCCTAACTTCAATGGATTATTCCGGCAAGCTCAATCATCGTAGAGATAGAATTGTCTAGCGACTTAACAACAATGGAAGAAAAAAAAAATAGGATTGGATATTTAGGAATCAGTGGGCAAGCTTCCTCCGGTTGGCCTTATAAGGTTGGTTTTAATCACATCCATAAAACACTTCAATGGAAGAAAAAAAATTAAAAGAAAAAAACAGGCTCTAAATAAAAATGGTTTCGTTTCGTTCTTTATCCCAATTTTCATTTCTTATCTCTTAAAAAATATCCATTCAATGCTGATTTTTCGTTTGCAATTCTCCTTAATTTTTTTAATTGATAACAAAGGAAATATTTGAGTATCTAATTTCTTTTAAGAACATTTATCCAAAAAAAAATTGTGAATGAAGATAAAATTCAGCCAAATCTACTTTCATATATCAGAAAGACACTTTTGAATTTGTTGTCTAGCTTCTTGTATTATTCTTGTATAGTTTATAAATATGTTATCCATTGCTATATAATTACAATTTTTTGTTTTATCAACAAGTGTCTTGGTTGTGTATATGTTCAGCGGGAGTCAAAATCATCGAACATAAAGGGTGTTTCAGGTATATTTAAATGTTTGATGTTTCTTTATCAACTGTGCTGACTGTTGTATATTTATTGGGATTTCATGATGCCCTATAATATTGTAACACATCCATATATATATATATATATATATATATATATATATATATATATATATATATATATATATATATGGATGTGTTACAATATTATAGGGCATCATGAAATCCCAATAAATATATGTTACAATATATATATATATATATATATATATATATATATATATATATATATATATATATGACAAAACCATCTTTATAATGTGCTCTCTTTTTCTACACTTTTTCTTAAATGTAATTTATATTTAATTTTTTTTAACTTTGTTACTTACAGCTGTAGTGAACGAGAGAATTTAGGAAGCCCACGAAAAGAAATTTGCACCCATGATGATGCTTTTTCCAGGTTATTATTTTATATATGTCATTATTGTTTCTCATTTTCAAATTTATATCAAGTAAAAGGTGTATAATTTCTTCTGTATATCTGAAGAGTGTAGGATTTTTTGATTTGTATATTAGCTGCAAATTATTAATTTTTGATCCCACCCACCTGTATCCAATTTAGTTTATTTATCTTTGTTTTTGTTTATACAGAAGGGACAACTACAAATGCGGATTATATACTTCCATTTACAACTACTTCCATTTAAAACCGGTGCATTTTTTGGCAAAAGCCCCTATTTTTCATGTTATTTTGAAATATCCTTATGAATGATTTAGCCCTGCATGGGATTCCATATCTGGGGTGTGTGTTTAAACTTAAATGCTGATCTGTCTTCTAAAAGGGCGCTTTGGTCCGCAAAATGTTTTGGAAGGAATTGAAATTGGGTGTGTGTTTGGTTTTGGATTGAATTCAAGATTCCATTCCATGGCCTACTTGTTTGCCAATTAGACAAAATTCAATTCCATCGGAATCCTTCCAATATACATTATTTTTATATATTAAATTACCAAAATACCCTTGTAAGCAGAAGAAGTTTGCTTTTGCAATTCTAGGGTTAAAATGGTGTATTTGATTAGTTTTAACAATGAGAAAATGCATGGAATGTTGAAATCTATTGATGAAGGGAGTTTGGGATTGGAATGGAATTGAATTCCAATTTATTTGTTGATTCCATTTTTCAGGTTTGGCATGTGATTTTGCTGTTATTTCAATTTGTAAATAAGATGTCGGTAACTCGGTTGCCAGTTTATTACCCCTCACAAGAAGAGAAGGACAATCCTAAATTATATGCCGAAAATGTTCGCAGATTAATGGCTCGTGAGGTATATGTATATTCTTTTATTTTCATTTTCATTTTCATTTTCATTTTCAATTTATAATAATAATAATAACAATATTTATTATTATTGTTATGTTGGTTGTGCAGGGTAATTTAATAATGTCAGATATTGGTTTGGCAGAGAAACGAGTATATCATGCGACTCTCAATGGTAGGCTAACTGTTTTGCATGAGAAAGACGATTGATTGATTGATTCAGTACAACCTTTCCTCCAAAACCCACCATAACGTAGTTCACATTGTTTTAGTTGTACAGATTGAAAAAACACTACAATCACTAAGTTATATTAAAAAATTGTTTACATTTTATTATTGAATTTCGTTCCATATCCTACCAATGACGGATTACAATTCCTTCATGATCAAGTTTTCATTCCTCCCGGAAACATTTTTTGATTCCTTCCAGCAAATGGATTTGAATATTGTTGTTTTTTTTTTATTGCAAACCACTTATTATGTATTAGTTTTGCTATTTTAATTTGGCAATCCGTATATCACACGGGTTTTAACCTAGTATTACTATTAACCGGAGTAATTTAAACGAAAGTTGTAGTACACTAAACTACGAACACATGGATATATAAAGATCATTAATATGTGAGATCATGTGAAGAAGTTATGATGTTCAAAACACATGACCTAAGCAACCAAGTAGTCGAGATCACGATGGACATAAGCATCAAAAGCCCTAAACACCGCATTAATGATTCTCCAACATAAGATGTGAGAAAAACCTAAAGAAATCATTCATAAGTACTGAATGAATACAAAAACAAAAATGACTTATTTTACAACAAAAAGAATATTAAGGACTAAATGTGTACAAAAATATTAAGGACTAAATATGTATAAAGATAGAAATATATTACCCTATTAAGTCATTTTTACCGGCTAACCTGGAGTAGCCGGTCATAAGGACTGAATGTATACAGTTTAACAAGTTGAAGGGGTAAATGTGGACAAAGAAAACTCAGTGACCAAATATGTACAAATCAAAAAAATATATTATCATTTTAAGTATTATCCCTAACATAATATATCTTCTAAAAACATATATCGGTTGGCTGTTCTTTTGATTTTTCTCCCTTATATTTTTCTTATATTTCATTTCACCCCTATCATTTTCACTCTTTATTTATAGTTGTCCATTCTCTTTTCTTTAATCACCAACGCCGTTAAATTTTAACTTTTTTGCAATTTAAGCCCTCCTACTAAGTTTGCTATCATCCTTATACTTTATAAAATGACATTTTCAACATTTTACTTTTTAAAATGTTATATTCACTCATGTACTAAAACTTTACAAAATATCAATTTCACCCATTCTATTTTCTTAACTTTGTTTTATCCATCGTAATGTATATGATCTGATTTACCTACAGTTACCATTCATCTAATTTTCTAACCTTTCACATATATCGGTATAAATTAGAGGTGATCAACGTTTCGACGTAAATGTAAGACTTTAGTTCGTTAATTTAAAAAAATTATTTGTTTTTTATGTATATTTCGGTATAAATTCGAGTTCGTCTATATTTCTTTGTAATTATTTTACGTCCCAGTGCTTATTTTTATGTACGTTTCCTACGTATGAGCAACATCACATATAATATAATATATTTTTTAATTATTTGAATCTTACTTACTTATATTCATATACATTTTGCATGTAATACAGTTTTGGTTATCTCTGCTTGGCAAGACTTTGACTCTTAACTATTGTGATTTGTCAACTTAAGTTTTCCTAAGTTTTTGTTCAAAATATAATAGCTTATTTTCTACTACTTCTCGAATAGATCACTGCCGCCGGGTAAAATCCTAATTAACTACTAATTAAATCTTTTGTCAAGTTGTTCACCCTTATCTTTTGGGGAACTATTTATATTACAAAATAGATAAAGACAATGTAATTGTTGAAGCTACACAAATATAAATGTATATTGAATATTCTTTGATCAAATATAACTATAACTAATATAAGCGTTAAATGTTATATATTAATATAAAACTAAAGGACACTTCATCTATCATTTTTGGTCATTTATCATTTTTGTCAATAAATAATTGTGTAGCCGTGTAGCCGTGTAGGGATAAGAGGTTATTTATTATTTTCTAATAATTTACAGTGACGTGTACTGCCTCGTGACAAAGATAACACTCCCATTCCACACGTCTACATATTTGATTAATGATAAAAGAAAATACACAGAAGTATATAGAAGCTACATGCATTTTTGAATTATGATAAAAACTAGTTGAAAATGGCAACTTTAGGTGTAGTGTGACAGTGTGTCAGTGTGTTATAGACTTGTTTTAAATGAGTTGCAAATTTATTTTTATTTTGATATTTCGTGGACAAAATAATTAGATACCGGAAAACAAGATATAACAATAAAAATATATATTTTTTTAAATAAAAAATTGAATTACCTATGAAGGTGTCTTTAATAAATGGGTTTGGGTTGAGTTTTTCAACCCGTCAACCCCCAACCCATTTATTAAACATGTAATATATGAGTTTCTCAAAAAATAAATGGGTTGACCCGCCAACCTGTTTATATTTTTAATAAAAAAAATATTTTATTTTTCATTGTATTTATGTATCAAGTATTAATATTTAATAAGTATTATATAATATATATACCATTGATTCATAGACCATTTTGATTGTTTTGACATTTTAACTCATGGTGGATGACCTAAGGTCGTAAGTGGTAACCTGTAAGGCTAAGTCTGTAAAATGTTTCTATAAATATTTTTAATTTTCATTTGGATGTTTAAGACTTAAATATCCAAAATTTGGATATGTTTGCATCAACCATCAAGAATTTATTCATTCTTAATTGTCAATTTTATTTATGGAATATGACCCACAAATCCAAATCTGACCCACGAACCCGTATAAATAAATGGGTTGACGGGTTATATATGGGTTTATGTTCCAAACCCGTCAACCCGTGACCTGTATATTTAAATGGGTCGTGTTTTGGTTGACATATTTTGGTCCGCCAACCCGTGACATGCCAACCCGAACACGACACGATTGCCAGACCTAAAATCTATAACTATGGTATATGTTTCATAAAAACATTTGTGTGATTTAGGGGGTGTTTGGCTTGTCTTTTTGAGAGGCAAAAGTCTTTTTTTGGAAAAGTTACATGAAGTCAGGATTTCTTAACTTTTCAAAAAGTCAGTTTTCCTTATAGCCAAAATCAAAAAGTAGCTTTTAAAATGATTTTACCAAACATCTTTTACCTTTTATCTTTTTCAAAAAGGACTTTTGTCTCTCAAAAAGACAAGTCAAACACCCGCTTATTATAAAAAAAAAAAAAAAACATTTAGCCACGAAAAATTATCATACACAATATAACCTTTGAATCAACAAAAAAAAAATATTAAACTCTTTTGTTTGGGGTTATCAATAATTTAAGGAGTTTTAAAGTATCTACATCCAAAACAAATACAAATTCTATTCCTAAGAATAATTTTTTTTTTAAGAAAAAAACATTTTGATTGGAAAGAAGTAGAGTCATCTCAACGAGTAAATGAATATTCACCTCAATAATTATTTACAACAGAAAAATAGAAGCCACTGAATACTAATGAACTAAAGTCAAGTTGTAAATTTTTTGGAAAAAGATTACAAAATAGTCATATCTGAGACATTAATGATGATGATTTATTTAACAAATTAGAATTGTTACCAAAAAAAATCTCAATTGAACGTAATACAACTAACACAATACTAAATTTCTTATAAAGGATAAACATTTATCTAGTTTTTTTATTTATTTAACATATAAAATATTGTTGCCTATTCTTGTTACAGTTGCATCGACGGAAAGATGTGTGTCAAAAGTAAAACTTTTAAAAACTTATTTCCAATCTATCTTGACTTTAAAGAGATTACACACTTTGGATTTGATTTTGACTGAAAATATTAATTATGAAAATTAAATGGATGAATTTGCTTTAAAAAATACTAGAAGGTCATTTTTTTAAAAATAGATATGTGTTGTGTTAGGGGCACGATCCCAAAACCATATTCAGGATTCTTGATGTTAACGAAGCCTGAACTTTGACAATGCAGGATCCTCAGGAAACTCTCCGGAGATAGGATCCTCAACACCAACACCTACTCCCACTTGGGGTGCAAATCCAAACGAGAAAGCTCATGTGATCCAGAATCCCGACAAAATCTTCATCACTCCCAATAACAAGGATCCTAGTAACTTCGTGAATAATAATACTTTTAATACTAACTATATGGAACTTGATACATGAATGAGCCCAGTCATGGCCAAGGAACTTCAGCAGGTAAGGCAGATGATCTCAAGTGTGCCTGGAGTGGTCCCACCTATACCGGAGGTGTCCCCCACGAGCCACAAGATCTCAAGATTTTCTCCTGTGGTAGCTAATACTGAAGTCCCAAAGCGCTTCCAAACTCCCAGCATGAAGCCTTATGATGGAACTACGTATCCTGAAGAACATGTGGCATAATACAGGGAAGGAATGGATATCATCCCTATTCCCACCCATTTGAAGGAAGCTTGCCTATGCAAGGGTTTCGGTTTGACCCTCACAAGATCAACCTTAAAATGGATCCTTAACGTTCCTGATTACTTTATTACCCCATTTGTTTATTTAGTTAATCTTTTTAACAATCAATTTTCTTGTAGTAAAACATCCGAAAAGATCACTAGTGATATTTATCGAGTAGCTTAGGATCCTAAGGAATCCCTTAGGGACTTTGTGAATAGATTTGGCAAGGAAGCTTTAACTATACCCAACATTAACATGACAACTATCATAGAACCCTTTAAATTGGGCTTAAAGAAGGACTTTCCTTTCAATGAAGACCTTGTAATGACCCTGATAGGAAGAAGACAAAGAGATCCAAACGAGGAGAAACCCACCAAACTCATACGATAACCCTGATAGGAAGCCTGAATCCTCAGTCCAAAGATCCTATAAGTAAAAAACCATATTCAGAACCTGGTCATCATAGGGTTAATGCCCTAGAAGATGAAGGATAGGAAGAAGAATTTCCCAAGATCACTGACTATTGCTTTTCTGTGGATGTTTTAGGTTCAATATTTGCCATGCAGGATCTTGGCAAAAAAACGAGATGGCCAAGAAAGGGAGAAAGGTCCACCGGCTGGAAAGATAAGTCCAAGTGGTGTGCATACCATGAAGACTTTGGTCACGTTACAAAAAAATTGCATAGCCCTCAAGAAGGGGATTCCCACCATGAAGGATTGGTGATCACTCTTTACATCGCCAACCATTTTTGTCAGAAGGATCCTTGTCGATGGAGGATCCTCGGTCAACATTATACCTCTTAGTCAAGGTATGCCAAAGGAAGGAGATCAGTTACCTCTTAGGAAAGGGATAACTCAAAGAGATCCCTAGGAGAAGAAAAGAAAGATCCAAAGAAAGGATAATGATCTTCATAAGATCCTAGAAAAAAGAGGATCCCCTCCTAGAAGATGAAGGACATGAAGAAGAATTTCCCAAGATCACTGACTATTGCTTTTCTATGGATGTTTTAGGTTCAATATTTGCTATGCAGGATCTTGAAAAAAAAGCGAGATGGCCAAGAAAAGGAGAAAGGTCCACCGACTGGAAAGATAAGTCCAAGTGGTGTGCATACCATAAAGACTTTGGTCACTTTACAAAAAATTTCATAGCCCTCAAGAAGGAGATCAGTTACCTCTTAGGCAAGGGATAACTCAAAGAGATCCCTGGGAGAAGAAAAGAAAGATCCAATGAAAGGATAATGATCTTCATAAGATCCTAGAAAAAATAGGATCCCCTCCTACAAATGCCAAGGTAATCAATGTTATCTCTGGAGGTTTTGACATTTGTGGTACCTCTTATTCGACATAAAAAAGGCATGCCAAAGTGTCAAAAATAGATTAAGAAGAAAGACCATGGAAGAACACGTCAATCACGAACGAGAATGAGATGACCTTCGACAAAACGGATAGAGCAGACATCTAGGATCCCCACCACGACGGATTGGTGATCACTCTTTACATCGCCAACAATTTTTTCAGAAGGATCCCTGTCGATGGAGGATCCTCAGCCAACATTATCCTCCGGGATGCTTTAAAAAGACTGAAATTCCCAGAGTCCCGAAATAGTCAAAAGATCCTCAGTTCTAATAGGATTCAATGGCGAAACAAAACATACGTTCGATGAAATAAAGCTGCCTATCTACATAGAGGGGGTAAAGTCTATGCAACGCTTGAAAGGTCTAATATGCTCAAGAGTCATGTTAAAGTGATATTGCTAAATAGCATATGATACTAATGGGTCACACTAACAACAACTTGATACAATTGATTATTTATTAGAAATTGATTTTAATAAATATTCAATAAAACTCTTATAATTAAATTGGAAATTATTTGTTTCATGGAAATAATAATTTTCATTAGCAAGTAACATTATATTTTTTCATATGGTAAGAATTAATAAGTCATGCACAACTTTTTGGACTAGTTAAAAACCTTTTGTCTTGTACTCAAAAGACAAAGTTTATATTTTATAAACCTTGAGTTTATAAGATTTAAACTACCTTTCCTCTTTTTAATACAATTTTTGAAATTTGCATAAAAAGAAGATAAAGGTATGACTTTCTCAAAAGTATACATGTCTTTATAAGCATGGGGGACACTCTTATGACATGGGGACAAACTTGTCTAAAGTGGAAGTAACTAATGGTTAATAACTTCACTTTATGCATATAAAGAAGAGGCTTGAATTCTTGAATGGCTTGCTCATTCACTCCTTGAAGAAGTGACCGAAACTTCTTTTCTCCCTCTCATTCTCTCTTAATTAGTTAAGAACACTTGAAGTTATTTGCATCTTCAAGCCTTCTTTGAGTTCATATTGGTTATGAACTTAAAGCTTAAGGGTTTAAGATTTTATGGACTAGCATCTACATCAAGTTGAGTCATTATTGGTGTCTCAAAGGTTCCACATTCTTCATCAGCTTCCAAGCCTCCTAAGAGGACCCAAAGAACTACAAAGGTTGTAATTTCTTCACATCTTCTTTGGTTGGTATCTTAATCTTTCTATAACTTGCAAGAAGATACTTGGCGGGTATAAAATTTTTATGTTATTTCAAAAATTAAAGTCTTCCGTTGCCATACATTTCTAGTTTATGAAATTATTTTTTTTGAACTAAAACCCAACAATTGCTATCAGAGCCACCTTGCAAGTTTGGTTAGATTTTTTGATTTTTGGAAATCTTAGTTTTTGGAGAATATAGATAACTTGTTTTTGTATAAAAAAATAAGTTAATACATATTTTCTTTGACAACTTTTTTTAATTTTTATTTTATGTGATAAATGTTTCATGTATCTTTTGTCATTTAAACTTGTCTTAGAAAAACAAAGGTTGTTTGATGTGTATATTGATGTATATGATGTGTATAAACTAGCCAAAGACCAATGTGTTGTTATATTGTTGTGTTGGTTATTTTTGTTATAAAATGGTTGTAATAATTTAGTTATTCATATGATATGTAATAATGAAATAGTTTAGCTTTGCTTGGTTACTTTTGTAAAGTAATGGCTTAGTTTTTTAGAATTAATTTATTTGTAAAAAAATGTAACAAGAAATCAAGTTGGAACCATTTTTGAAGACAAAAGATCAATTTTCAAGTCTAAAAGGTGTGCACGATTTTCATTGACATTTTCTAAAAACTGTCGTTAATGTTGTTTACAAAGGGTTGTTGGACTTTTGGCGGTAGTTGCTGAATTTTAGCCTTCAAGAAGTTTTTCATATCTTTTGCAAACAATGGGTGTTTACTCAAATGGGAGCTTCTATAACAACATTATAAGAATTTTTTTGGTCCCTTTAAATGTCCCTTTAGGAATGGACTTGACATTTTTGTGTTGGCTCACAAAAATGTCATAAGTTGGCTATGTTTATGCACATATCTTTTTATGCATGTTTGTGTTATTTATTTTATGTAATTATTATGTGTGGTTGATAAATTAGTTTTTCACGTGCTAAAATAATTTTGGACAAAATAAACATCATATGGAGTTTGGATTTTTTTAAAATTGGACTTAAGATGTAACAAGTTATTATAATAAGACTCAGTTTTATAAATTCGTTAATAACGATAAATTTTGAAATAAACCATTATAAGTTTTAAAATGGTGATTTTTTTAACTTATACAAACTCCAAATATATAAGTAATAAAATGAAGTTTTATTAGAGATATAAAAGGTTCAAATGCATTCAAATTTAATACCGGTTATTAAAATTGAATTGGGTCAAATTATATAAAAACTAGCTTTTTATATAGAACCTTTAAAAGTAATTTTCTTTTGAAAATTGATACCATAGTTTATTATATACATGTAATAACCATGATATCATATGTTTTTAAACTAGAATTATAAAACATATAAAGACCCTTTCTTTACAAACCTCAAATATACGCAATCCTTTTGAAAAACACTTGCACATCTCTTGAATGCACTAGTGGTATTAAGGATACCTAACCGCTTAGTGTTGTCTTTTGATGGTCGAGGCGTCTTCGCAATTTCTATAACCAAGCTATAGGCCGATTACACAAGTTTTTCAAGTTGGACGATTTGATCGAAAATCTTTTGTGATAAAGGATACCTAAGGAAGAGAGTTCTGAGGCATAGATGGGATCAAACATGTCTAATTAGATTTGTTATTAGCGATCCCCTAAATCTAGGAATTATATAGTAAGATATAATTGATAATCGATATCTACCGGGTTGAATTCAAATTGATAGGATAAATGATACCTAACCATTGATTTGTTTTGCAAATTGGATCCTAGACTTTGATAATTAATGTTTTTGGAAACTAAAAGGGTATTAATTATTAAAGATTAAATATTGAAAATACTAAATGAATTTTGTTAAAATTTTGTAGTTAAATACTCCATTCTCATTATCATAAATTGTCATTTTCTTTAATGACTAAATGAAACAATAACATTCAATAGATACAACTTCAATGAATGGGTTCATGTCTTAAGAGACAATCATGTGAGAGATATGAAATTGTATACACTTAAAGGTCCTAGTCCTAAACTATTTGCTTTGAGCAATTAAACCTGAACTTGATACCTAGTAAAGGCATCACTGTGATGCTTAAGATGCTTCTAACATCAAGCTAGGAATAGTTATTCATGACTTCTAGGAAGTCTTGGATAATTTAAACATATATCTGATGGTATAACAGGTCAGGCAATATTCCAATAAATACAGTGATATTTTATTTAAAGTTAGCTTAAACAATGGAAATGTAAGGCTAAAAGAGTCACCTAGTGTGATTTGAGAGGATCGTGTTTTATGGACTGGACACCTTTCAGCCCAAGAATTCTACTAAGCCCACATACATGGATCTTGTTTCTTTTGTGAAGAAACTAGACACTGGAAGAGGATTTACTCCTCTTGTTTGGAAAGAAAGCATGGAAGAGACTAGTACTTCTTGTATCTACTAGATAGAACTCATATTTTTCATATAACACTTAGGTACTTAAATGTTAATCTAATGTTTGTAAATGGCTTGCAGATATTTACCGAAGAGTAACCAGCTGATCACAGTTAAGTAGGAACTACACTCTCGGAGTTTAGTTTATTATTTATCCTTAGAACATAAAGGGATAATTTCGTATATGCCCTAAATAAAGAGCTAAATATCATATTTACCCTATTTATTGTCAAAATATCATATATATACCCTAAATAAACACTTAAAATATCATATTTGCCCAAAACTTATTTTTGAACCTTTAAAAATCAATTTTTTATTATTTAAAGTTATTTTTATTATTAATAAAATTTAAATTGACCATAATAGCCTTTAACTCCAAAATGCAAAATCCCCAAATCTTATTTCACACACTTCGATGATAATCATTTTTAATCCAAAATATGGAATTGGGTTAGATATGTTGATGACTATGGATAGCACTGTGTTTTTGTTTCCGTTGGTATCCTTAATTTATGGTTCTTTATGGGGGGAGTTCCTAGATTGGCCTTTATTGCATAAATCGCCAAGAGGCAAGTTATGTGAACATATACTAATACATGATTGGTTTTTGAATTTGTATTAGATATTTTTAGTTTTGCTTTCTTGGGGGTTGCTTACTGTTCGTCATTTTCATATGTCGATCAAGAGTTCTAGTTAATTTCTTTTGTGTTATATGCTTTGAGCATTACATTCAAACTCAATAAATTCAATGTGGTAATGCTTAAAGAGAATATAAGATTGAACTTTTTTTTAATGAAAGACGTATCAAACTGTAGTTCTAATTCCAATCTTGGTTTATAGTAACTTAGTTTTATGTGAACCAAGCTCTAATTTCAATATAATTTTTCATCTATTTATAAAAAGGGTATAATAGTCAATTTATAAAATTAATGATTAAAAAACAGTTTTAGACAAATATGATATTTTGGATGTTTATTTAGGATATATATGATATTTTGATATTAGATAAGGTAAATATGATATTTTGTTCTTTATTTAGGGCATATATGAAATTTTCTCGAACATAAGTTCCTTGTAATGTAAAACAATATTTGTTTTGGAACAATGTATGTTTCAATTTAGCATGTCTCGATTATTTTATTCAAATGTTTGATCATTTACTTAATCATTTTTCATAACGATAATATTCATATTCTGAAATGATTAACTTTTATTTATGAGACTAGATCTCTTAATAGAGTTGTGAAGTAAATATCAATATTTCATAAATAAAATTAAATTCTATATGCAAACACTTTTGACTTAAACTTGTTTTAAATCAAACTCATCTTTGACATTATTATCTTTATTATATAAATGACATTCACATATTCCAACTTCAACAAAGGGATCTTTGAAGGAAAATAATATAGATTATTTCACATATGTGAACCTTATTTATATTAAAAAAGATTCCTAATGATATTTTCACTAAAGTGTAGAGAAAACAATTAAGGAAGTATACACTTTGGTGTATGACTTCCTTTCGAATGAATGTCTATATTTTACATGGTAAAGCATAATTGTGAAATCTTTTTTAAAGGTTTCAAAAGTTGAGATGCAAACCGGTAAGAACCATCTAAGGCCTTAATGATAATAAATGATGAATTAAATCTTACTTGGCATGATTTACTTTCTAATCGGTAGAAATATCCTCCTTTTATTTCCTTAGGATAACACATATAACACTATTAATTGTACATTGAGTACAAATACCAACTAATAAGTAGATTAAACATTTTATAAGATTTAGTATGGAAAGGCTCCATCCTCATCTTACGTAATGTTTTGTGGATTTGAAGTCGGTGTTGGACTAAACCTTCTAATCCCAAAATCTAATAAATACATATTTGTATAATACTCTAAATGTGGCTTAGGTTATCATATGCAAACCCACCAAGAATAATTTCTCTTATTCTTGTGAATTAGTAGAAAGCAAGCTTCTAATGACAAAGCAAGTGGGAGGTACATGGAACTTGAAGCTGCTCAAGAACCATAACCTTATGTAGTAATGGTTGACACTAGTTTTAACAAGGATTGTTAAAATTGAATAATAGCTATTCACAAACACAAATTGTTTACATTAATGGTAGAAATCATCTATGACTTGAAAAATATGGAATCTCTCATTAATAAGCTTTTATTAATGGTTTCTGGAAAATCCATCAAGTACCAAGATGCTATGTCAGATGTTAAATCTGATATATGACTTAGAGTCATGAACATGAGATGTAATCCATGTATGAGAATCAAGTACAAGCTTGATTAAAATTTATCCCTATAGCAATGCTAGAAGGAGTAAATGATTCTTCTAGAAAGAATAAATTACATGGATAACCATACACATTTAAAGCAAGACTTGTAGTAAAATGATTTTCTTATACTCATGTCATTGACTATGGTCCTCATCATACTGATGACATTGACTATGATCAAACCTTTTTCATAGGTAGCTATGATTAGATCAACAAGGATATTATTTGCTATAAATTCATATTCTTAATATGAGATATAGTAAATAGATTTCAAGAAAGATCGTTTTTCTTAATAGAAATCTACTAGAAGATATCTATGTAGATTAGCCTGGAGGTTTTCTTAATCCAAGTTATCCTAACAAAATGTGTAGAGCTTGAGATCCACTTGTGGATATAAAGCAAACATCTGAATGTTATAATCACCATTTCATATAAAACCACAAGGTGAGTTTTTATATTAAAATGGGTAGAACATGTGTGTTTACTAAGAACTAGTGGGAGCATAGTGAAATTCTTAATCTTGTATGAATAAGACATACTTAATCAGTTGAAATCACATTCTGACTAAGTAAGGTCTTTTTCACCTTGACTTAGAAAGTGTTTCTAAAATGAAAGATTTAGGAAGGAAAAGATACATTCTTGGAATGTAAAATCTATAAGGGATAGATAAAATGAATGTTAAAGGTTTCATGTCCTTATACATATATTGGCAATATCTTGAAAGGGACCAAGACACAAGATTCTTTGGGAGAATTATTGGCATTGTCATATGGCACCATTTTGAGCTAGCCTCAAAACTACATAGCTCATTGGTTTGAACTGGATAAAATGATTTATATTCTATTGCTTGGCAAATGAATTCATCATTTATGCCATATTATGCCTAGGATATGGTATTTGATCATGCTGTAAGCATGTCATAAGATGCTAATTGAATACATGGTTAAGTCACTAGATGACTAAGAAGTGCATTCTAAGAGTACTTTAGAAGAACTAAGAGAGTGTATATGAGACAATCAGTGTCGAAAGGATCTTTATGGAAAGAGCTACATAAGATGTTAATTTCAAAACAAATATAAATAATTATGAATTATAATTGGATTTTGACTACATTATGGAATGAAGGGTAAGTCTTGTTGCAATGAGGTTTAAGCAAAACATAATGATGCAATCTACTACAAAATAAGAATACACTACTTTAGAAGTAGAATTCAACTATGATTAGATGAATGGGGTCATTGAAAAACTATGTTGATTTATGTCAATCAATGATCACATAGAAATCTTTGTGACTTTGAGAGTATACTTAATCAAGCCAAGAGACTTCATGTCACGAAAGAACACCAATCATATTCTACAAGATATTTAACTATGCTTATAGTAAAGGTAAGTATGGAGATGATAGTATTCACATAATTCACAAAAATTAAATTTTGTCAGATCCATTGATAAGGTCATTCTTTTGAGCTAAGTATGAATGTTCACACTTCAGCTATAAGACTTTATTATTCTAGAAATGACTTTTGATTTGGATTTAGTATTTAGATATTGGAACATTATAACAATAACTATTAGACAATGTTATGATATATTGGGATATAGTCATCACATTAATACTTGTTGTGTTCTATATTAACATATTTAATCCATGAATGATGTTATTATTCTAAAAGCTCATAATCGGTTATAATTGTGGGAGTAATTATAAAATAAGACTAATATGAATTGGACTCTCACTAGATGAAAGTAGGCAAGCGTTTGTAACCAAGTTTCATAGGTACATGTTAGAGAAATAGTATTGAACTGACCCGCGTCATGATCATCTCATGGATAGTTATGATGAATGATACTTTATTAAAAAGGTACTTTCCTTGTATCCTTAACACCTGAGATACATAGTGGGACTTAATGTAATGAAAAGAACGAAGTTTGGGATAGCAATGTTGTGGCTGATATTTGACTAACGAAGTGAAGAAGATGCAGTGAAAAATTTCGTTTCAATGGTGCTAATGAAGGATTTCGTACCAAGTGAACAATGGCTAGAAGAGTTTCGTTCATATAAACAAGTGGATTCGTACGAATTGTGAAGATTTCGTATGAATTGGAAAGAAGAAATCCAAAGTTTCGTAAATGGCCCCTAAAATTCCGTTAGTTTAACACCTTTCTAAATTTCCGTACGAAGAGGAGATGCTTTCGTACGAAGCATTGCAAGTTTCGTATATTTTAAAGTCAAATGGATGAAATTTCAAATACAGCCCCTAAACTTTCGAACGATCAGCAACTTTGACAAATGGCTTAAAGCTTCGACAGTCTGGGCAAAACATTTCGTTTGAATTGAAGAAAAGTGCAGAAGTTTCGAAAATAGTCCCTGAGGTTTCGAAAATTTGGCGGATCATACCCAAATTCGAAAAATGACTGTTTTTGCTGAAAATTGAAGAAAATGCATTTCAAGCCCCTGCAGTTTGTGCAAATTGATGCTTTTTACCCGGATTTGGAAAAGGGGGAGAGTTTTGCATATTTTGCTGTTTTGGGCACACCGAGTCACTGCAGAATTTTGAAATTGACAATTTCTACCCATTTTTGAGAAATTTTATCAAAAGGCGGTCCATGAACGAAGCTAAAAATTGAATATTTTTTGGGTTTTCTGGATTGAAGCACAAAGTTTATACCACATGTTAAGGGGGATTTTTACACGAAAAATTCCGAATAGAGCACGTTCTCTTTCCTTGAAGGTTTTATAATCAAATTTCGATTATAAAAAGGGGGAGAAGTTTATATGGAAATTCGAACTTGAATTTTTCATATTACACGGATTTGATGACCGAAGTGATCTTGAGGTTTTGAAGCTTACGGAATGATGCAATTGGAAGTTCGAAAATGATTTATTTTCGAAATGAGTTTGGAATTATTGAAGATTTTTGGGGTGTGTTTTTATGCTAAACTTTTGGGTGATTATTTGGGTGATTATTTTAATTTCTAACCTCAATCAAGATCGAAATTAAAATAATCGTTGTTTGTTCTTAAACACTCTTTGACTTTCGAAAGTCAAACATTCAAAATCGACAAACACGAAAGCCATAATGTTCAAAACAATTTCAGATCAAAACCAAAACTTCTTATTCTTCAACTATTCTTCATCGATTTCAAGTGTTCTTTGAACAAGTTCATCAAAATCAAGAATTAATTTTGACGATTTCTTCATTCGAACTTGTATGAACTCGATTTCATCATGTTTCAAATCACATGAAATCAAACTATATTATCAGATTATCGATCACCATTCAAACAAAAGAAAGCAAACAAAATTATCGAGAAAACGAGAAGAGAAATTATGTACGATCGATTGAGAAGTATGAACAGATGCGTGTGAATCCAATGGTACAATCAATAGAAGCGTGTGACAAAATCAATGACGAGTTCGATGATTCATATGCTTTAATCGATGTTGGGCTCACAATTTATTGGATTGAAATTCTTTTTGGGCTTAAAAATGATTAAATGAACAGTAAAGAATCGGAAACTTGGGCTTCAAATATCCAAACATATGAACAGTAACATGAATATCAAAGTTTGACTCGATTTTTGGACTAGATCTGGATCAAAATTAACCATTGCAAATTTAGAATAGAATCAATAAAACGAATAAGAGATTGGATCGGGCCTTTTTCAACGAAAAATTTATTGGATCACAACAAATGGGTTTTTAAAAAAAATTGATCCAATGAGTCAAATGATCAAAAATTCAAGAACGCAACGCACGAATTCAATGAAATTAAGAGAGATCATAGAGAGAGACTCACCAAAAATACTCCAATTGTGACAAATGTTGCCAAACCGAGAATCGTTCTTCAAAAGTCACGTTGATCGTGAAAACCAAGCTCTGATACCAATTTTAGTGACATAAAGAACATGGTTTGGCATGCGGAATTAAATATTGCACAATGAACATGGTGATTTGGGTGTTCAAGAGATGTATTCATTATGTATTATGTTACAATAAAGGACATAGATCTAGTCTACATAAATAACACACACTTATACACTCAACTTTTACACCTCTCAAGCACACCTCTACAAGTGGACTAAACCCACCTTATATAGAGGTGTTTACATGTCTCTCTCTCTCACTCTTTATCTCATGAGTCAAAAGGCTAATACACTACATGCAAGTGGGTTTTACAAAAGTCAACACATTACAAAGTCAAACATGAATAACTTTGCACCCCAACACTTAAATGTAGGGAGTACTATGCTTTCATATGGTCAAATGTTGTTCCTTAACCGGATAGTTAGAAAAGCCACTTTCAGGTATGTTGTGAACTATGATTGAGGCTTATGTAGTCAAGATGGGATTTTTTTCCTCTTATGTGTTGAGAGTTAGACATGTAAGGCGCCTTACAAAAAGTTGAACAACTAATGAGATTGATCGCGATCTATATCTCGTGTTTGAGATGATGTCTGTAGCAAAGGGATAACTGATAAACCTACCTTATATATACCAATTGTAGCTTTGAGATTTTTGGGAATTGGCACAAATTTGTATGTTGTTGGGGGTAGTAAAATGTTGCTAGACGTTCACCACTGTCTATATCAGTCTAATATAAGTCTTATGCAAGTGGGATATTGAAAGGTCTGGTATGCTCAAGAGTTATATTAAAGTGATATTGCTAATTAATATATGATATTAATGGGTCACACTAACAAAAACTTGATATAATTGATTATTTATTAGAAATTGATTTTAATAAATATTCAATAGAACTCTTATAATTAAATTGGAAATTATTTATTTCTAGGAATTAATTTTCATTTGCAAGTAATATAACATATATTATTTCATAATGTATGAATTAATAAGTCATGTACAACATTTTGGACTAGTTAAACTTTTTGTCTTTTAGCAAAAGACAAAGTTTATATCTTATAAACTTCGAGTTTATAAAATATATACTTATTCTTGTCTTTTTCTCTATCATGGCCGAAAATGAGTTAATGATAAAGAGAAATGGCTTTCCAATTTGTTTATTCAAAAGAAATGAAGCATGGTGCATGCATGGGAGACATCTAAGCTTTAGGTACATGCTTGTCTAAAGTGGAAGGACCTAATGGTTAAAGACTTCACTTTAAGACAATATAAATATGAGGCTTCCACTCTTGAATTGGTGGCTTCATTCTTGCTTCCCAAAACTGTAACCTCCTTAGAGGAGGTTACTCTCTCTCATTTCTTCATCTCTTATTGAAGATTACTTGAATTTACAAGCCCTCTTTAAGTTCATATTGGTTATGAACTTAAAGCTTAAGGGTTTAAGAGTTTATGGAATAGCATCTACATCAAGTCGAGTCATTGTTGGTGTCTCAAAGGTTCCACATTCTTCATCAACTTCCAAGCCTCCCAAGAGGACCCAAAGAACAACAAAGGTTGTTACTTCTTCATCCTTTCTATGGTTGGTGTTTAATCTTTCTATAATTTGCAAGGAGATCCTTGGTGGGTATAAAATGTTTATGTTATTTTAAAAAATTTAAGTCTTCCCTTGCCATATTTTTCTAGTTTATGAAACTATTTTTGAACTAAAACCCAACACTAGGAAGTCATTCGTTAGTGGGGTTGAGGTCGAATATTTGTTAAAATCTATAGTCTCGCACAAGGACTATAATTGAATATGTTGATAAACATATTAATGAAAGGTTGGCTACTCATTCTCGTAGTTTTGATTATGAACTTACAAAATTACAAGATGTTACTCGTGAGTGTCATGTGATACTTGAGAATATGGTGACTGATTCAAAGGATTCTTTCGAGTTGAAGATAAAGGATTTCAGTGAATTATTTTCAAAATAGGCTCAGAAACTTGGTAAGTTTTGTGATACTGTAACTTAGAAGGTTAATGTGTTGATTGGAGCTACAACACTTTTGGTGGAGGATATTTATGATTTCAATAAAGATTACTCTGGTGATTTGAAGTTAAAAAAATGAAGCAGGTGGGAATGTGTTTGATAGAATCAAGAATTCCCTTGTTTGTTTTCAAGAGACTGTTGGATTAATGTCTAAGTCGATAACTATAATTGGTAAGACTTGACCCGACCCGGCAAGGTCCATTTGGGTTGCATGGCATCATGCATTTGGATAGACTATAATGAGAGAAATAACACTTAAGGTTTATTAATATATTATAAGTTCTAATATATTAATAAGGTTATTTAATTAGTATTGATAAAGAATTAGTTTGGAATTAATTAAGTGATCAAAAGGAGACTAATTACATATATGGGTTGATTATGTAAATCATTCATTCTTATATATGTGGGTTTGTGATCCAGGATTCCTTATGTTGGACTAAGTCCATGGGGTGACCCATGGATACTCCATGGAGGTTAAAATCCATGGAGCATAAGGAATGGGTAAAGTTATGAGTTACATGGTGTAACCCTAATAGCCACCATATAAAAGAATCCCATGGCTCAAGAAATCGTGCACTAGTGTGTGTATGAGGGCTAGACGATTTCAAGGAGTGTTTCATTTTCTCTCAAGTCATTCCATGTGCATTTGGTGTTGTGTGAACCATTTGAGGTGTCACACTTGGGGCACTAGGCACTCAAGCTTCATGAAGACAAGCTACACCAAACAAAGGTATGTATTCTATCCATTTGATTATACAAGTATCAAGTATTCTATGCTAGATAGGGTAATACCTTGGAAAGTTCATATTTGCATGTATAATAGAGAAAACATAGATCCAAGGTATTTAGGTTTTCATGTACACTTAGGAGTGTTAGAATGCTCAAATCCCCTCAGTGGTATCAGAGCCTAAGCTTGCTTTCTCTTATACTTGATGCAAATACATTTTTCAAAGCCAAGAAGCTGTTCAGACTGAAAACACGACGAGTTTTTCCAATAAACTCTACAAGTTCATTGTTTAATGCATGAAATCGACGAGTTCACTATAGAACTCGACGAGTTTTGGCCCCTGACAGCTTGTCTTCATGGTTTTTGGCTGGAATTGGACTAGGAACATTACCATAAGCTGTTTTTGGGCTTATAAACTTGTTTTGATGTGGTAATGTTCATGCGAATCCAATTTCAAAGATAATTGTCAATAGATTCATGTTTTGTATTAGTTTAAGGTTTAGACTAATTACATGAAAAAGTTTGATTTGAATTATCTTGTTCTTATGAGTTACTTAGATTAATAGGAAGTTATGTGACATTGTTGTTTTCAATCCAAATTAATCTAAGAGTTGATTCTAAAATTTGTTTTTGTAACTTGTCCTCAAGTTATATGAAAAGTCACATTTAAGTTTCATAAAAATCATAAAAGTTGGCAATGGTTACAAAAAATGAAGAGTCTTGTCCTCAAGTTATGGAGGTTCAAGAGTCACTTCATTAAATCATTAAAATGTGTAACCTTAATAAATTTCATAAGTTACAAAATAAAGAAAAGTTACATTCTTTTATTAGTTTAAAGTCTTCCATAACTTGTCCTCAAGTTATGGAACTTGAAGAGTTTTTGGATTAAAACTACTTTAAACACATAAGTTATGGGAATTAATTAGTTTTGAATAGTTTCAAAACTAGCCCTCAAGTTTTGGAATTTGAAAAATTTTCACTTATGAATACTTTAATTCCAAGTTAGCCCTTAGAATTTTAAAAGTTAAAATTCAACCCTTATACTTTATAATATTATAAGTTAATAATATTTATATTTATGTATAAGAGTAAAGTCAGTCTTACCGTTAGTAGGCCTCATTCACGAAGCCGGTCTATAAGGGGGGGGGGTATAAGGTTACTGCCTATAAAATGGCAGTTTAATGGGTGTCCACTCTCACCCACCGCTTCCTTGACCAGTGGAGGGTCGTTAGTCGAACGGGTAGGACAAGGACTAGAATTCTCCCCTCATTAAAAGTATTAATGATAAATACTAAGTAACTAAACTCTAATTAATACCCAATCTTAGTTACTTAGGAAAATGTGAATTTGGTGCTAACCCATGAAATTACACTATGCACTTTGTTTAAGTCGTTAGTGGAGCGTGTGTGGTTAACCGGCACACTAACCTGGACTTAACAAGGTAGGCAAAGGGTAACTTAATATTTATCATAGTACCGGTGGAGCGTGTATGGTTAACCGGCACATCGATTAAGGGGTAAATAATTAAGGGTACCAAGTATATTTGCATGGTTACTTCACATCTTTTTTTGTGATCCTCGGCATCCCAGTCACAAAACCTGAAGGGCACACTCGAGATTGAAACATGACATTGAACAGTTCAATGAATCTCAAAAGAATCTAGGAGTTTCAAAAACCAATTAGAACCTAATAATAGATTTCGTTTATCTTGGTGGAAATTGGTGAATCGTCATTCACCTACCTTCAAATATTTTATAGCTTGGATTACGGCATCCCTCTTCCGAGTTATAAAATAGTTTGTAGGGTCCTAGCCTTAATATTTCATACTGGGTGTTATATTAAGGACTTTTAATCAACTACCTTGAATGTCTCCCAAAAGATGTCTAGTTCAGAAATCTATGATCCTCCCAAATCTCTTGGAACTTCACTTCCTCCAACTCCTCCAATTATTCTCCCTAACCCACAAAGTTCAAGGTCACTCAAGACCTATTGTAAAGGCAAGGTCTAGGTGTGATCACATCTTGGAGATGAAGTCACATATTGACAAGCCGAGAGAGTTGGGTGTCAAAGTCTTGAGAAATTTATATGTTCAATAACTTTCTAAGTCACATAGTGAGTTCCTTTGGGACCCCTATGAAACAGGCTATGACAAGACCCTTAATGATCTTATCTATTTGCTAAGATCAACTTCCTAAAAACTTTATGGACATTGACAATGAAGACACTGGAAATCCAGAAAAAGCATTCTCCTCCCAATGGAAAGGGATCAGCCATAGTCAACTCGGTTGACCAAATGGTAAAAAGAAAAGCTAAGTCTGTGATAGTACCGGTACCATTACCAAAGGGTCCATATGTTTATATTGCCAAAGGAAGGGACATTAGTTGTGAAGCTGCCAAATTTTACCTAAGGATGTTAAAGTCAATAAGTTCGACTCTACTTCAAGTAAAGTCCATTATCTAACTCTACTAAGTTTCTATTATGAGATTCTTGATACATGATGTGACTGGGTCACATGTTGATGTTTTAAGAATCAAAGAAAAAGTGAAGAAACTTAAAGAAAGAATATGATGAATCTGATCGCGTAGATGGATTTCTATCGCATAGTTTGAAGATCGGATTCTTGAGCTACTTCTTAGGAGTTATGATATATTGCTTAGGAATAGATAACAACAAAGTTTTCATGCTCTTTTGCATTATAAGGATAGTTTTTCCGCAAAGTTTTAAAATAAAAGAAAAAATGATGTTTTTATTTATTTTAAAATATCCCTACAATGGCATTTGAGGAAAAATTGTTGCTTATATGATTCCATTAATAGGAAGAGTGGAAATATGAAATTTATTCTTTCATTTGTGGTAATGTCTAAATTTACCAAATAAGGAAAGATCCTCATCACCCAAGTTTCAATTGGACCGAAACTTGGAATCATGCAAGTTGTATAGCATGATGAATGTTTCATCTTTGGAAAATTAAGACTAGTTCCTTGTTCACATGTATATGTGAGTCAAGTGAAGGACTAAGGGATCGAGTACACATTCTTGTGCACTGGTTAAGTCCACCACAAAAGATCGATAAGATTATTCGTCGTAATTTACTGAAGCTCAGTAAATATGGTTATACTTACAAGCTTAAGTGTAATTTTGAGACATTGGAAAAGGTTCCAATGTATGGTAGAGCGAATAAGAAAGAATCAAATTAGGCAGAAGGATAAAAGTTTCTCAAATCTGAAAAGATGGGAGAGTACTTTAGCATCATGTCATATGATCATCTTAACGATTAAGAGACCTTATCTCAATTCATCCTCTAAGTGCATTCTGATAGCTAAGAAGAGGAGCTTTGAATTGTTGAAGTGGTTAAATCAAGAACATGAGTCATATTTCATTCCAAAACAATTCTTAGAGTCATACTCCAAGATTATAACTTGAGTGACATGTCTTAAAGAAGGTTTAAAAACACTTGTCAAATGTAAGAGTAAAAGTTTCCTACTCTTGTACATTTAAAATTGGTAAGTTGTGATGTTTTGGATAAGAAAAAGACCAACTAAGACCAATTGTGTAAAGTGTTTGTCTTGATAAAGAATCCAAACTATCTCTTGAATATTTGGCAAGTGAGTCTTATGTGTCAAGAGGATAGTGGGAGTCTTAAAGATCCTGAAAGACTAATCAAGAATAAAACCTGAAGTTCTTCACTAGCACACGATTTGAGGTTTATAACCTATCGTGTTGAAATATTCTGTGCTCATTCCAGTTAAGTTGGCTTTGCATATGAGTTCTTAGAGTTCTCAATTGGTTGCATAATAACTTGGAAGCAATGACAGACACTTGAGCTGCCAGATGGCAAGAAATTAAGATTGAGTTCAGTCCATATGAGTTTGGATTTGTCATTATCCTTGTCTTGTTACTATGGTTTTGACAATTCACATGGATAAGAACACATACACCATTAAATCTAAGTGTCACAAGGTTTCTCTCCGATTCATGAAAATGATGGTGAGGAAACACTTTCACTAAGTAGATTTTAGCTAGATAGCAATTGTGATATTTGCATTCTCAAAGTCGTTAGTGGAGCGTGTGTGGTTAACCGGCACACTAACCTGGACTTGTGAGAAGTGGCAAAGGTCTAAACAATTGAGACTATGATTACGACATCCCTTTTCATAGTTCTTAAATTGTTTAGACACACCTGTGAGCTATCTAATCAAAGGTGTATGATTTTGATAAAGTTTTATCAAAGCAATCCAGTATCAAAAATCTGAACAGTGGTAAGAAAGTCAATAAAGTATTGATTTCTAGAAGTCCAGCTGATTTCTAAGTACATGTCAAATCTAGTGGGAGCATAAATGTTATTCTAATAATCATCATGTTAGTGGGAGCATGATAACTATGATAAGTATTGCAAGTTAGCAATGTTAATTATAGAAAACAAAAGTTTCAATTCGTGAGGCTATAGGGGTTGAAAAAGTTGTTTTGCTATAATTAAGGGAGCGGAAATTATACTTCATTTCAATTCTAAAAGCTTAGATTGAGATTTTAATCAAATTTAGTCAAGAATATATATATATATATATATATATATATATATATATATATATATATATATATATATATATGAATTTCATGTTGGAATGGCTCAACATAAGGAAATTTTCTATATGGGTTCAATATTTGCGTTCTAAAATTCGATTATGATTACGACATCCCTTTTCATAATCTGAATTATGAGAACTTGGCAAATAGAAATGAAAAATATTATAACAAAAGACTGGTTTAGTCTTTATGTGAGACATCATGAATCGTTTCACATATGCTTCGGATATAGGATCGATTACATGTGCTCTATTCATCCTTTCTAAAATTTTCCAAATGCCTGGGGCATTAAGAAGGGAAAAGGTCTAGAACTGGATATGACTAAAACGATTAAGCAATTGTCGAGGACAATCTAAGGTTTACCAAAGATTGGTTGCTTAGGGACAGTTGGAAGTATAGTGTTAACTGTTGGAAGGAACATATTGACATATTCTGAAAAGAGGCAACTCTTGTTCAGAAGTGATAGTAAAAAAGGGAATGTGGAAATGATCCCATTGGTGGAAGTTGTTCAATAAATCTATGTAAGATTAGGAAACTTAATGCAAGAAGGATGTTTCCAAGGATTTGATCTCCTTTGAAATGCTCTGTAATCTTTGTTGTCAAGTCTTTGTGACTTTGTGCATAATCATTACAAGAGAATCAGTGCATATAAGTTTAGAATCTAACAGATTTCGGTAACATGGAATGAATTTGGAATTCCTGCATTTTCCATAAGAATTCGGGAGTGTGAAACTAGAATCATTGAAAGTTTGGTCAGTTGGTTTATTTCACAAAGTAAGGATCATAGACAAACATAGAGTGCATACTTGGTGTATGGCAAAGCTATTGTTTAGAAAACAAACATAGTGTACATGCTCGGAGCATGGGACAACTATTGTTTTAATTCAAGAATAAAGTTGATAGCTGAAACATTATGCAATGAATAATGTGTAATCATATGGTGATAAATAAGAGGTGTTTTATTTATGTTCATAAGTTTTGATACCATATTAGATTCAATTATTCTTGTGTTTCATTTTGCATGTTTTGACTTCTAGAATAAACTAGGTTATTCTTCTGGAATGACTAAGTTATTCAAACCATCCACAGTCGGTCATATGTTGGAAGTAGATATGAATCAACACCATCATGGGTTGGCTTGTAGAGGTCCAAGTTGGTGGACAAAGTTGTGCTACAACACTCATGAGTGCTCATAAGTTCTGAGTATTGGATTCAACCCGCGCTCATTGGAATCACTTCATGGATTTTATCACGAGTGATCATGAGACGATAATATCTTGTATTATTCAAACCTAGAGATATGAGTTGTTACTATGAGTTGGTTGTACATTGATTGCACGAAAACGCATTCGGTAACTCGATGTTATAAAACGTGCCTTTGTGTATGATTCAACAAGTAGTAGAACAATCCATATGAGTCGAACTTTATCCATTCCTTTTTACCTTCGGGATAAAAGCGATATATGTGGGCCCCTTGATGATTTAATGATGATACATGTGAGTGCTTGGCCAGGCCAGGACTGATTTGATCTGTTCAATCAGTCAGTCATCATGAATCGGAAATCGGGAAACAACAAATGGACAGAGAGAATGATTTTAATTCATGTATCAGTCCATATGATATCTAGAATGGAGGAATATATGATCCCTTATCTAATGGACAAGTCATTGACAAAGGTCAGAGTTCATCGACAAGGTCAAAGTTCGACAGAAGCTTTTGAGAGCTACCATTTCCAGTCGGTTCTTGAAGTCATACGCAATAATAGTTTTAGACTTATCCAAGTGGGAGACTGTTGGATTAATGTCTAAGTCCAAAACTATAATTGGTAAGACTTGACTCGACCCGACATGGTCCATTTGGGTTGCATGGCATCATGCATTTGGATAGACTATAATGAGAGAAATAACACTTAAGGTTTATTAATATATTATAAGTTCTAATATATTAATAAGGTTATTTAATTAGTATTTATCAAGAATTAGTTTGGAATTAATTAAGTGATCAAAAGGAGACTAATTAAATATATGGGTTGATTGTGTAAATCATTCATTCTTATATATGTGGGCTTGTGATCCAAGATTCCTTATGTTGGACTAAGTCCATGGGGTGACCCATGGATACTCCATGGAGGTTAAAATCCATGGAGCATAAGGAATGGGTAAAGTTATGAGTTACATGGTGTAACCCTAATATCCACCATATAAAAGAATCCCATGTCTCAAGAAATCATGCACTAGTGTGTGTATGAGGGCTAGACGATTTCAAGGAGTGTTTCATTTTCTCTCAAGTCATTCCATGTGTATTTGGTGTTGTGTGAACCATTTGAGGTGTCACACTTGGGGCACTAGGCACTCAAGCTTCATGAAGACAAGCTACATCAAACAAAGGTATGTATTCTACCCATTTGATTATACAATTATCAATTATTATATGCTAGATAGGGTAATACCTTGGAAAGTTCATATTTGCATGTATAATAGAGAAAACATAGATCCAAGGTATTTAGGGTTGCATGTACACTTAGGAGTGTTAGAATGCTCAAATCCCATCAGAGATTCTATAAAAATTTGATTTCAAATCTACATCTTCGCTTTCCCATAATCTCTTGCGACTATGGTCTCATAAGTCGAATCTTGCTTTAAGTCAGAATTGGCACCAATTCTTGACCTCGTCCTTTTCCTTCCAACCAATGCTCCACTTTCAGCAAATGTGCCGCAAGGGGGGTTGGTTTGTCTAAAGGAACTGGTGAAGACAAAGGCATAGTGGTGGGGAAAGTCATGTCTACTAAAATTCCCACTTTGCTACAAATGAAACTTGTGGTGAGAACATCGACAACAACAACAACTACTTCAAATGTCAATGTCAACTTATCCAAGATGCAAAAGAAATCGACAAGTATTGGAGGAGGAGATTCGTGCTCTACTGTGGTTAAAAATACATCAAATGTTAATCCCAATGATAAAGGTAATGGTGTTCAAGTCGAACACTCAACTGAAGAAAAGAAAAGATTCCAAGAGATCGATATGGAAAAGATAAGGTAATTGAATAACATTTTGAGGTAGATGAAAGATGATTCACCGGGTCTTAACAAGGGTGATCCAACTAAAGCTGGAATTACGAATTGATTGAAATCACAACTTTTAGTGAAGATGAAGACTTTATGGTCCAACCAAGGTAGAGTTATGCAACCGAGAATACAAATTTTAATCAACTAGATTTTCCAGTTAATTGCTCATTGTTTGTATTTTCTCCATTTTAGCTTGCTAAGAATTACAAGGACACGGAAGAATTTAAAAAGCTGAAGATTCGATTTCATGCAGTGCAGGGAAAGAACAAGGAGGAGTTGTGGTCATTAGTGAAAATCATCAAGTTCGTATCTATTACTCCTAATGTGTTATTCGAAGGATTGTTGCAGATTCTTTGATACAAGGTGGTTTGTGCAAACAATATGTCATTTGAATTCACAATTGCATATTTTCCACTTATGAAAGTGAATGATCTCATTTCGACTACATTATTGATGGGCTATCTTAAAAAGACTGAAATTCCAGACAAATTTACTATGTTCTTGGATATGCGCATCTCAAGACTTTTCTGGATGCTTAGTTTGCTCATTTGGTTCTGACTGATATCTATCTCTCTACTCACTTCAACAGAAGCTCGAGAGTTCCTAATGCATTGTTATAATGGAAAATAAGCATAAAGGATTATGAAAATGAAGAGATTGTTCATGATCCACTTGGAGTTGTGTTCATTGGTAAATGAAAGAAGGAGAATAGGAAAAAGTTCTTATTTCGTGTCGATGATTTTGAAAGATACCTGAATTCACATCTTACCAGTATCCTACTTTGCATCAAAAACTTTCAAAGAAACAAGAATAAAGACAGAGCGAAGATTAGGAAGATCATTCATTGGTATTTAAAGATACAAGAGGTTTTGCTACAGACTGTCAAGATACTACCTAAAGTTTAAAAATTCATCTTTTCTCACAAAAGGGGAGAATGTTAGGTCTATATTGGTTGTGAGAAGTCGAATAGTTAGTGTCTTTATGCGAAGAGTCTGTAAATAGCGAAGGTCCACATGACTTCGCTATATAATGTATTTACTACGCATCAGTGTGGTTCATACTTTAATGTATAGTCCTAGTATTTTTTTTGATTCTATGAGTACCCTATAATTAGGGTAGGTACTTAGAGGGTAGAGTAACTTTCGTATTAGCCTTTCACTTGTACTCAAACTCTTTATGCTATTCTGGAATATATGTGCTGAAACCAGATCTTATTTAGATCATCGTGTTCTTACTCCGTTTTCTTAATCGATTGACTAAAACATGTTTCTAAAAAATTTTATCACCAACTCAATCCATTTATTATCTTCCTGAACAACCTTTCCCAACTCTCATTTTCTTGAAAAGACGCCACTAATTTGGTTTCCCTGGCGAAACATTGAATTAGAACCATTTACTGATCTGGTTTCTTTGTCGCTGCCATCGATATGGTTTCTTCAGTTATTTCTCCCTTAATCATATGTGATTTTTCACCATATATACTTATTCATTTCTTTTATAACCATCGGTCTCCGGTGCTAACGACTATTTTGGGTTAGGGTTGAGATGGGAAAAAGAGAGAGAGATGTGGAGTAAGATGAGGGTCGTCAGAGTGTCATAATTAGTCTCTAATTCAGACATCGATATCATCAACCTACTGATTTCATCTTTTGTTGCTAAGATTGTGAATTTCAAAACAAAAACCTTTTACTAACATGCTATCGTTTTGATTTGATCTTATTTATAAATTTTCTATTATGATCAACCATCTCCACCGACGACATCAGCCATCGGTCGAAATCCTTCCACCGAAGACGATGATGATTATGTGTGTTTGTGTGTTCATCTGTTTGTACATATGAATCTATGTGTAACCGTGTCTTTATTTGTATCTACATATGCATCTTTGTTTTGTGTGTGTTCATCTGCAATCATAAGCTTGTGCGCTTTGTGTGTTTATCTGCAATCAGTGGTGGTGGTCGTCTATGGTAGTAGTGGGAGTTATGGGTGTGTAGTGGTGACTGCCTATCAAGTTCATTACCTGCTAAATGGAAAATATGAACAAAGTTTTCAAATATTATACATAAACGAACACAAAATTATTAGAGAGACAAAACCGATAAAATTTACCAAACTTAAAAACTTTCATGGTAAAAGCCTTATTGTAAACCCGAAACTTGACATGCCAAAACCAAATGAAAGACACACCAAAACAAACTTAACCATGTCAAGAAGACAAATTATATAATGTGATTAAGCACATATTTTAATATCTTTCTTGTTTTATATTTAAGTTACATTATAACATAAGAAAGTATATACCCTAACAAATAAAATTTTGAGGTTACGAGCAAAGTGGAAACTAAAAAAATGAAAATTGATAAAAAAAATGTTTATTTTATCAATCAAGTATTTGTTGATTTCCAATCTAAATAAGCATCATTTTTTCTAAAAGAAAATAGCAAGCATAAAATTACTTTCTAGAAACGAAAAATATATATTATTTACTAGGTGTGAGACCCATGTATTACATGAGTTTATTTAAAAAAAATGTGAAATTTTAAAAATTTGAAAATTTTGAATTTGTAAGAAAAATGAGAAATTTTTTGAATTATTAAAATTAATGAGGTTTTAATGTATTGAATACATTATATATATATATATATATATATATATATATATATATATACCATTTTTAATAAATACCTTACATATATATTACCTTACATATTAAATGTGAAATTTTAATTTAATAAAATGAAAAATACAATAAATGACAAGTGAAAAATAGAAAATTTAAAAATTCTACAAAATGTCATGTATCCAAATAAATAAGAAGAGGACATGTGGCAAAAAAAACTTTCATAAGCAAATTCAATTTTAAAGTCAACCGTTAAATCACTTGGTATTAAATGAAGAAGATATATGTCAACTTTTCTTAAATTTTGACCATACTTGAAATGAATAATGATTCTTACAATAAATTGGACCATTTTACAAAAGTCAAAGTAATAAAGGATTTCCACATGAAAAACAATTTGCCTCTTGAGTCAACTTCACAAGTCTCCCATGAGGTTGAGGAATTCCGAATCATTGATTATTTTATTTATAATTTTTACGATAAAAGATGAAAAACAAATAATATATGATTTTCAAAAATATTTGAATTAGTTACTATGAAAAGTTGTACATGTTCTTCAAAATGTAATAAAAGAGTTTTGAAGAAAATTATGAAGAAATAGTTAGGTTTCTGTTAGATGTATAGGAAAAAAAACGTTATAAGGAATATATTCTAAATAAAGGACCATAGCTCGTTACGATACGTATTTTTGTTATGAACTTTTTGTAATTTGTTTTTTTTTTTTTGGTTTTTTTTTCTTGTTCCTATTTTAAATATGATATAATACCAGTATAAAATTTAATTTAGCACATGGCGAATGTGAAAAAAAAAATCATACTTTATGGGTTACGGACGTGTTTGACAAATATTTTAAAAACCGGGTTTTTAGTTGCAACTGGTATGGTGACCGATTCCCGGTTTAACCGGTTCGATCGCCGGGTGAACCATTTTTTATATTTTTCATGTTTTTTTTTCTATTTTCCTACACATACTTATATAAATTATGAATTTTATGTTTAAAAGCTCAAAAATTAAAAATACACATAAAAATAAGTTGTAAATGAATCCAAATACATTAAAATAACACATAAACATAATTTTTAATGTTTTACATCAATCTATATATGTCAAAAATAAAATAAAATATAATACCGAAGCGAAATATAGTTTTAGATGAATACAAACAAATCAAAAAATTTTATAACAATTACCATATATTTTTATTTATAGAAAACTAAATAGATTTGAAAAAAAATCACCAAAGTTTATTATATAAATGGTTTTTTTCATGTGTTTTTATTCGGTTTAACAAGTTCAACCGATTTATGTTGACCGGTTCAACCGGGTTTTTCTAAAAAACAGTCGGTTTAATCCGGTTCAGAAATCAATATAAAACCGTTGATAATTTAACCGCTCACTTCCCTGATTTATGGTCCAACCGGTTCAGAAATCAATCTAAAAACTATATGAAATAGTTTTAAGATTTGATGTTGTTTGTTTAAACTAAAAGCTAAAAACTGATAGTATGAAAGACTCAAACATTAAATCATTTTTTTATTTAAAGGTAAAGGTTTGAAGCTCTCATCTAAAATATATTAAAACAAATGTAGTTGTATTTTTTATATATATAATATCGATAAAGCGTATAATATATCAAATAATTATGTTAATCATTCGTCTAAACTCCATACATATTTTCAACTAAGACAAAAAATAGGACAAGAACTATTTTACACAAACGAACATAAAATGCATATTGGTTGGAAAAAGAATCCAAAATGTGTATTCAACTATTATTTGGATGATTGTAAAATAACTTCTATGTGGTTGTGAATGACATGTTTTTTTAATAAACCAGACCAAATCAATAATATTTTTGAAAATATTTATATATATATATATATATATATATATATATATATATATATATATATATATATATATATATATATATATATATATATATATAATTAATTTATGTTTTAAACACCAAACCATCCTAAAGTTGTCTCTTATTTTTATAGCATTTGGATTGACCCGGTCCAGTCCTTTTGCTTATCGGTTCGGACTGATTTCTAGTAGCCTTAGATTGGTGGCATTTTTTTAAGCCCATTGGAAGAGTTATCTTGGGCTTTAATATTTTTCGATTTGCTTAATTTTCCATTTTATTTAAATTTTCATTCTAGTATTTAATTAAAGTCGATCATATTTTAAAACATGCCTATAAGGCATAAGCACCTTAGAAACATGAACAAGTTAGCATTATAAGGGAATGGACCGAGGTCTTGATATTGTAGCCCTTCAATCGTTACAAATACTTCTCAAATATAAATACATGGAGTGACATCTTGATATAAAGTCTTTCACAACTATATTATGCTCTTGATCCTCATCGTGAAACATGAACGTACCCCAAAAGATATGCAACTCATTAAAAGACATTACCACTGATGCACATAACTGTAAACCTTAAATTTCCACCAACACATTTCGCTCCTTGATTATAAAGTTCTTAATCTTCGCCATGGGAATAAACTCTTTGAACAATTTTTTGATACTTACACGTTACATAAACTTAATGTAGACATTCGTGAATTTAAATTCCACCCACACCTATTATCCTTTAATATACCAACCACCAATTCAATATAACCCTCAAGTTTACATAACTTGTGAAGATTCCCGATACAATGCACAACCCGAACACACCCTTGCACCTCAAATGACGAAATTTGAATAACATTTAGTACTTTAGTGTCAATATAAATCTTTTTTGTCCATAGAGTAAACTGCAAAATTGGTCCTCATGGTTTATGAAAAATTATGGATAGGGTCCAAAAAGTTTCCGACTTGCATGGAAGGTCCAAAATCAAATAATTTATGTGGTTTTAGTCCTAAAATTAAGAAAATTTTGTGGTTTTGGTCCAAGGAGATTCTTTTTTGTATTTTTTTTATATTTTTATTTTAATCTTTTATCAATTAAAAGTAAAAAATAAATGAATAGACCCCCTCTCTCTCTCATGGATGATATGATTATGATTATGCATTTCATCCTCTTTTCAAAAACACTAAACGCTGCTCACCATGATGATTTCCATCAGCCTAATTACATTGTAGCTTCCATCAACCTAATTTGAACAAAGATGGAGAATACATGGTTGGAAAAATATACTCGTTAAGTTGAGACAACTCAATGATATACTAATTCTACCATCATTGGAATCAGATGCCCGTGAACCCACTACAATCTCAGCCCTACCTCCGAATGCTTCCAACATCACCGCCCATAACTACCACTATCTCTTCGTTACTTCTCAAGGCCACCTCTAACCTTTTTATATGGAATTGGGGGAAATCGAAACAGAGTCAATTAGGTCTTGGAATCGGAATCACAGAGCTTGCTGATAAGAGAGTCATTTGAAGAAAAATGTTTGGGAGGAGATGAAAGTTACCAGATTCTATGTTCGGAATCACAGAACTTTTTCTATTTGAGCATGATACGTATGCTATGAGAGTTATCAGATTCTGAATCTTTTCATATGATTAATCCATTATGGGTGTCTTGGTCAAGAAGATGATACGAGAGACATGGAAGCCTTACCCTTCAATCGCAGGTTAGAGGTCCAACTAAACTCATATGAATCGATCTTGAATCGATTTAACATGGGTCTTGTAAAATTATGGGCTTGATTGCTATGGATATTGCAATATAGGGTTTGGAAATTTAAGATTCAAACCTACAACTTGATTGTAGAGTGTTTGTATATGTGTGTATGTGTGCTTATCAATGTATATGAGTGTTGAATTAGTAAGATGTCGATAGAGAAATAGAGAAAGGGAGAGAGGGGGGCATGAGAGTGATTGAATAAGATGATGCATGTAGAAGTAGGATTTTGCAGGTGAAAGGGAGAGGGGATGATTGCAAGGATGATGTTGGAGTTTCGATGCTTATCGGAGTTCCGGTGTTCACCAGCAATCTTGGTTTATAACAAAGCATACACCCATACACATTTTCTGTTCTTAAATTGTTCTTGATTTGCAAGTTGTGTATGAGAGAGAGAGAGAGAGAGAGAGAGAGAGAGAGAGAGAGAGAGAGAGGGGAGAAAGGGATTGAGAGAAAGTCATTTGGGAAGAACAAAGGAAAAGAACGACGGGTTAGGGACGTTCTTTTTCTTTTTAATTAAAAAAGTATTAAAGTAAAAATAAGGAAATAAAAAAAACTAAAAGGACGAAATTGACATTTTAACTTTTTTAGGACCAAAATCACAGGAAATTATTGATTTTTGACCATCCATACAAGTTAGAAACTTTTTGGACCTTATCCACAATTTTTGTGGAACCACATGGACCAATTTTGCAGTTTTGTCTTATCCATATATCTTTAGATATTATATTATGGGGGTGAATAGCGGAACAGGGTACCCGTTTTTGGAACCGGAACCGCCACGAAATTGCCGGTTCTGGTTCCCAAAGTTTTGGAACCGCGCGGTTCCTGTTCCGGTTTTCAGTTATTTTGGAACCGATAACCACCGGGTTCCCGTCGGTGTGTGTATATATATATATATATATATATATATATATATATATATATATATATATATATATATATATATATGAATTTAAAGGCCAGAGACAATTATGACAAAATTAGGGTGTAATTTGATTTGTTATTATGTAATTTCTTAATATAAATTAATCAAATTCCAAATTAACGTCAAATCGAAATTTGTAGACAAAAGTTATTAGTTATTAGTATGTGTGCATGCTAATTTTCTATCTAAATGGATCACAAATATTTTTTTAGGAGTTATTTAAGCTACTATTCATTTTTTCGTTTCGTACTTCTTGCTTAATGAATTACATATTGATTTTGTTGATAATTTTTTTGTAAGTATGCAAAATACATAGTTTTTTCATGTTTTTAAAATTCTAAAAATCTAAGGATCCGAGTATCTGGTATTGGAACGTTCCCCACCGGTTCCGGTTCCAATATTTTAGGAACCGGCACCACCGATTCCAATTCCGGTTCCAACATTATAGGAACCGTCGGTTTCAGTTCCAGACAAATATGGCGGGTATCCGCCTACGCACACCCCTATTATATTATATGACCCCTCCCCTCCCCTCCTCCTCCTCTCTCTCTCTCTCTCTCTCTCTCTCTCTCTCTCTCTCTCCCCCACCCACCCACCCAGACACACATACACACACAACGAAAAGATAATGTTTGATCGTCGTAGTTAGTTAGCGTTCTAAAACTTACTAAAAGTAATCTATTAGTAATAACATTTTTTTCTTTTATTCAATACCTCAATTTATCATCGTCACACACGACATTTGTATATGTGTTGGATTGAATTCAACACATATTATTATTATTATTATTATTATTATTATTATTATTTTGATAAAACAAACTTAAATAATGCATTTTTAATTAAGTTAGTTTTATAATAAACTTGAACATGCAACAAAAAAAATATTCCTTTATAATACATTTGTTATTTAAAGTAATTTTCTTTTTCATTAAAAAATTAGTTCATTCCACAAGTTTGAATTGTCCAAACTTACAATCCACAATGGACCCAAGACACCTACATCATTGACTCTTTGAGTCAACTGCAGTCGCAGACTTGCACTATCATTTTGTATGTTGTTGGGTGATATATACATCAAACTTTTTTTTTCCACAAAATGAAAATAATAATACAAAATTACATAATAAAATGACACAATGGTCCTTATGGTTTCTTGAAGGTCATAAACTTAGTTTTTGTCAAAAAAATTACGAACATAGTCCATGTGGTTTCCAAAACCTGCGTCAATGGTCATTTTGCTCACACCATTACTTTTTGTTTGTTAGTATTTGGGTAATTTAGTCTTTTCAGGTTTGATAGAGATTGAGTTTATGACCATTGCTAAACCATAGGGACCATGTATCTAATACGCCCCCTTAGTTGTTGCGGTAACAGTCTGTATGCTCAAACTACCTCTAAAGTCGAGAAATAGCTGACGCGGAAGTCCCTTGGTGAAGATATCGACATATTGATAAGTTGAAGGTACGTGAAGAACTTATATGTGACTGATACTAATTTTTTACCGGACAAAGTGTGTATCCATTTCGATGTGCTTCATGTGTAAATGATGGACATGATTACCATATAGATAGACAACGAAAACATTCTCACAATACACATGTGTTGGCATGTTGCTTTTCGAAGAGGAGTGTGTAGTTCGAAAATGAGGTTCTGCAACCAACATGCTTCAGACACAACATTTTGCAACGCCTCTATATTTCGCTTCAACACTTTATCTGAAAGAGTGGCCTGGTGTTTTGCCAACCAAGAAATGAGGTTATCCTGAGAAAAACACAATATCCAGAAGTCGATCTTCCGGTGTCAGGACAACCACGCTAGTCGGCACTAGGGTAGGAAACCAGTTGATTAGAAGTCGTATAATAGAGAGTGAGGCCATAATCAGGGGTACCTTGGAGGTATTCAATGATATGCTTAAGAGCGTTAAAGTGAGGTACCCGAGGGGGCGAGGGGCATACATGCATATGAAAATTTGTTGAACCGCATATGCAATATCCAAACATATAAAAGTAGGGTATTGGAGAGCGCCAGTTAGGCTTCGATATAAGGACGAGTCATTGATAGGTTCACCGACATTCAACCTAAGCTTGGAATTTGTGTTAGTAGGTGTGGTAACTAATTTTTAGGACTCCATGCTAGCATATTTGATAATGGCTTCAATGTACTTTTTCTGAGACATAAACCTATGATTTTCTGAATGAGTGGCATATATGTCCAAAAATAAGAGAGTTGGACAAGATCAGTCATGTTAAATTCCTGCTTTAGAACGGTGATGAGTTCGTTTTTAGAGTATCGTTGGATGTGGTGAGGACAATTTCGTCCACATAAAGAAGCAGTCATGTAGTGTTGGCACTGTGTTTGTAAATAAAAAGAGAGGTGTCACTTTTGCTACATACGAATCCTGTTTTGAGAATGTAACTTGCAAATATTTGGTACCATGCCCTTAGGGCTTGTTTGAGGTCATAAAGTGACTTTCTAAGTTTGCACACATAACCGGGGTACCGAGGATGATGAAATCCTAGAGGTTGGTGCATGAACACGGTTTCATGGGATTGCCATGGAGAATGGCGTTTTTTACATCAAGTTGATGTATTTCGCATTTTCGGCTCATGCCAAGGCTGAGGATAGTTCTGATGGTTGCAGGTTTAACAACAACTTTGAGCATTTGTTCACAATCGATACCAATTTTTTGGGTTTTCGTATTGATAACCAAGCGTTCTTATATCGTTCAAGAGTACTGTCAGCTTTAAATTTATGTCGAAAGAGCCAATGTCAACGGATAATATTCTGGTATGTTGGCCATTGAACACTGTTGGATTAGGTGTCTAAGCCCATAACTATAATTGGTATATACTTGAATTGATAGTAGCACAGTCATTTTGGGTTACCCTCAAACCTAGCAATTGGACAACATAACTTTTAGAGAAAGAAAGAGAGAGATAAATTTAGTATATGATTTATTAATGTATTATGAAAATAATATATTAATTAGAAATCATATTATTTAATTAATAATTAATCAGAAATTATTTTGAATTAATTTTTGGGATTAATTGGATTAACTAAAAGTGAAGGGATTGTTTGGTTATTTATTGAAAGTTGAAGAAGAAAGGCCCAAGGACCTCATTGGATGAGGTGGAAGAAAATCACTTGGGAAAGCCCACAAGTTTTCATCCAAGCCCCTTGATTGAGGGGAATGGGCTGTTTGGTCACCAAGCTAAAGAAATCAGGCTTTATCCCTTAAACCCTAGCTTTGGCACCAAGCTACCTCAACTATATAAAGGACCTATCCCTTCACGTTTTCGTGCACTCCTTCCCTTAAGAATCCTTTAGACGAATTTGGATATCCCTTTTCCTCTCTCTCTATATTCATCCCCTTGCTAGCTTAGGGGTGATCCATTTAGAGGCACGACAATTGTCGTGCTTGCTTCCAAGAGATCAACAAGAAGGTGTTCATTTTTATTTGCTACAATAACAATCAAGGTATGTAATCCTTAACCTGAATTTGGTATTTTCGAAAATATCCTAGTGTTCTTAAGGTTACCTTTTAATGTTCATAGTTATAGGTTCAATTGAGAAAACATAGATCTTCAGTAGGGTTTCATGCATATTAAGTTAAAGTTTGTTTATTTTGAATAAAACCCATCAGTGGTATCAGAGCTTGGCTTGTTTTCTATTGAATATGCTATAATTGTTGAATTAATCAAATTAGGGTTTATGGAAATTAAACCCTCTAGGCCAATCAAATTAAGGTTTCTTGGACCCAAAGTTTCGAAAATTGGGTAAGGGTTGAAACCCTTACCTTGCGTCCCAAGTAATCGATTTTAGGGAAATGTTTCTTGATCCCCAAGTTTTCGATTTTAAGGTAAGGATTGAAACCCTTACCTTCCTCCCCAAGCAAGCCATTTTCGAAAAAAGGTAGATTTGGTTAGATTTTCCTAATTTTGGTAATTATCTTAATTAAAATTAGATAGATCCTACACCTAATTTTTCGAAATTTTGGGGTGAGGATTAAATTAAATTATTTGATTAATTTAATTAGATAATACTTGCATGATTAATTAAATGTTTAATTAATAGATAATTATTTGGTTTATTTTTTAAATTTAAGTTAATAGTTTAATTTCGAAATTTAAAATATAAACTAGTATTTTGAAAAAGTTTTTAAAATACACCTTATACTATATGTAGTGTAACGTACCAAAAATTAAGACTAAAAATTTCGATTTTTAAATTAATAAAACCATTATCCAAAACAATATCATGAAAACCACAGTGAATCTTAGTGTATCAGTAAACATCCAATTACATCAAAGTCATGTAATATGTGGAACAATGTGGTGTGTGCAATACAGTCATCCCGAGCTCTCCCCTAAACAAAAGTAATTGAAAAAATAAACTGAAAACCGTAGGCACAAAGCTTAGTGACTTCCCCAACATACCATATACCATACATATCAAATATATAATGGGCCCTGCCCGACATCGGACCCTGCCGGGCATCGGGCCTTGCTCGGTATACAAATTGTTTGGTCATCGGGGCCCGCCCAGTATACATATAAACATATAAACATATAAACACACAACACATGCAATAATCAAAAAGATAAATAGCATACAAAATGATCATCGGGCCCCGACCAGTAAACATATAAACACATAACATATGCAAGATTCACGTAGACATCTAGCATCTAAACATAACAAACTGTGGGCCGGCATTGGTGCCTTCGACCCGCTAAAACACAGTGAGGAAAATCACTTCCCTAACAAAATCCACAGCTAATAGCTTGCACAACCAACGTACGGGTGTCATACACCTCCTAAAAAACCATACAAAGTAAACCCTAAGTCCACCTTCTAAAATTAGCAATTTGAGCAAAAGTTAACTCCACCAAAAGTCAACACTCAAAGTCAATGGTCAAAGTCAAAGTCAACAGTCAACATTTCCATCAGTTGACACTCACGTCGTGACCAGTCCTTGGTTACGTCGTTAGAACACACTCGGCCAAATTCCAGCTCAACTCACTTCAACTCAGTCAACTCGGTCCCGGATGACCCACTCAGCAGACCTCACTACGTGAACCTTCCTTGGTCACGTCGTGAGCTCAGTCTGTCAAAACAATCATTTAAAAACCACTCTCATGTCGTGACACTCCTTGTGTCACGTCGTTAGTCACGTGTGATGCTAAATCCTAATGTATTAAGTCCTTAATCCAATAAGTCATCTATTCCAACTTTCCAGAGGGCTTTCATACATCAAATAACAAAAAAATCTTTGCTTTAAGGACATGCTGTTGGATTAATGTCCAAGCCCATAACTACAATCAGTAAGTACTTGACCCGACCCGGCATGGTCCATTTGGGCTGCACTTCACCGGCACAATTTATGTGGATAGTCTTTTGAAAATACTATATTTATGATTTATATTAATATAATATAAGCTCTAATATATTAATATGGAATCATATTATTTAACTAGTATTGATCAAGAATTAATATAGAATTAATTAAGTGATCAAAAGTAACTAATTAAATATGGACTCTTATATATGTATATGGAATGGGCCAAGTTCATTTAAGTTGGGCTAAAGCTTTCATGGATAGTTCATGGAGTTTTAACCCATGGATCCTATGAAATGAAAGGTCATGGGTATTAGGGTTTACATGGATGTAACACTAATCCTCCATACTATATAAAGAGGACTTTGACACAGAAATGGCGCTAGTGTGTGAGGGCATAAGAGTTGGCTGGTTTTAGTGTGCATGCATATTCTCTCAAGTTCTTCCAAGGTGTTTTGGTGATTTGTAATTCAACTTGAGGATTCCACACTATTGGGGCTAAGCTCTTAAAGTTTGAAGACATCAAGCTACATCAAAAGGTATGTCATCTAACTAGAACTTTGTAGTATAGGTGCTTCATATTATGCTAGTTAGGATGAAACCTTGGAATATTTAATATTTTCATGTATAATAGAAAAAACATAGATCCAAGATTTATAGGGTTGCATGTACACCATAGGAGTGTTAGAATATTCTAAACCCTTCAGTGGTATCAGAGCGTAGGCTTTTTTTCATATATAGTTGATGCAATTGTTGAAAAATCGAAGTTATCTTGGTGTCTGGACAGTGAACTCGCCGAGTGCACTCATAGACTCGACGAGTCCAAGACAAAATGCAACCAACTCGTCGAGTTGGTTCATGCACTCGGCGAGTTGGACCCCCTAACAACATATCTTCGAGTTTTGGTGATGGAATTGGTCTAGAATCATTATCTTAAACTATTTTGGACTTATAAAAACTATTTTTTGATGTGGTAATGATTATGGTAAACCAATTTCAGAGTTGTTATCAAAATTTCAAGTTTTATATGGTTAATTTTATGATTCTTGAAATTATTGATATGCATGTTCTTGAACTTATGAGCTTAGATGATCATATGAATTATTTGTAACCTTCTTGGTAGTTTAATTCTTGATCATTATGTGTTTTAATGGAGTCCATAACTTGTCCTCAAGTTATGTATAACCAAAAGTCACATGTCATTAAATCCATTAAAAGAACACAATGGTTACATAAGATGAAAAATCACTCATTTTAATAAGCCATTAACTCATAGGTTATGAGAAATGAAAAGTTTTGAAAGTTTACAAAACTTGCCCTCAAGTTTTGGAACATGTAAAGTCATAATTAAAACTTTAGTTCCAATCCCTAGAATTTTAAAAGTTAAAATTCAACCCTTATACTTTATAATATTATAAGTTTAATAATATTTATATATGTATAAGAACAAAAGTCGTCTTACCATTAGTATGCCTCATTCACGAAGCCGGTCTATAAGGGGGGTATAAGGTTACTACCTATAAAATGGCAGTTTAATGGGTGTCCACTCTCACCCACCGCTTCCTTGACCGGTGGAGGGTCGTTAGCCGAACGGGTAGGACAAGGACTATAATTCTCCTTTCATTAAAAGTATTAATGATAAATACTAAGTAACTAAACATTTATAAATTCCCAAACTTAGTTACTTAGGAAAATGTGAATAAGGTGCTAACCCATGAAATTACACTTTGCACTTTGCTTAAGTCAGTTAGTGGAGCGTGTGTGGTTAACCGGCACACTATCTTGATTTAACAAGGTAGGCAAAGGGTAACTTAATGTTTATGATAGTATCGGTGGAGCGTGTGTGGTTAGTCGACACATCGATTGAAGGGTAAATATTAAGGGTACCAAGTATATTTGCATGGTTATTCACACCTTGTTTTGTAATCCTCGGCATCACAGTCACAAAACCTGAAGGGAACACTCGAGATTGAAACATGCCTTTGAAAAGTTCAATGAATCTCAAAAGAATCTAGGAGTTTCAAAACCAATTAAAACCTAATAATACATTTCATTTATCTTGGTGGAAATTGGTGAATCGTCATTCACCTACCTTTAAATATTTTATAGCTTGGATTACAACATCCCTCTTCCAAGTTATAAAATAGTTTGCTGGGTCCTAGCCTTAATATTTCATATTGGGTGTTATATTAAGGACTTAAATCAACTGTACTTGAATTTCTGAATTTCTCCCATTGTTGATGTCTGGTTTAGACAACAATTATCTTCCCATATCAAGCTTTCCTAATGAATGTGACTTCCCGAGTTTGGCTCATGGAAGTCATACTTCTCTTCCTCCTCATCCTCCAGTTATTCTCCCTGACCCACAAGTTTAAGGACTTGAAAAGTTCAAGATCACTCAATCCCTACTCACAATAAAACATAAAATTGGAATTCATGTGTGCACTCATGTCTTAGGAATGAAGTCACACAGTGATAGGTTGAGAATGTTGGGTGTTTTTCTCCTAAGGAAGTTGACTATTGACTGGGTCTTTCATTCACTTCCTGAGTCATATAGAAAGACTACTATGTGACAGATCACGACATGACCCTAATGGATCTTTCTTATTTGCTTATTGCTGCTGAATCAGAAATGATTTGGTGCGATAGTCAAGAAAATATGGATGGAAGGTCTATTTATTAAACTTCCATGGACATGGACAATGGTGACATTGGAAGTTCAGAAAAACTTTCTCTTCCCAAAGGAAAGGGATCGGCCTTGGTCAACCCAATTGACCGGAAGCTAAAGACAAAGTCTAAGTCTGGAATAGCCTGTGTACCATTCCCAAAGAGTCTATATGTTCTCAGTGTGAAGAAAATGGGCATTGGAAGCGAAGCTGCCCAATCTACCTGAAAGAAAGAAGAATCAAAAGTTTGACTCTGCTTCAGGTAAGTCCACTATCTAACTCTGTTAAGTTCCCAGTTGATGATTCTTAATACAAGATGTGACACTGTTGCATTTTGATATTTAGCAGGATCAAGCAAAGGGAAGGAAACTTAAAGAAAGAGTATGCTGAATTTGATCGCGAAGATGGATTTCTTTCGCTTGGTTGAAGATTGAATTCTTGAGCTACTTCTTAGGAGTTATGATAGATTGCTAGGAAACGTGTAATAGCATAGTTTTCATTTCAAGTTGCATTGTAAGGAGAAGTTTTTTCCGAAATTTAAAATAAATAAAAGTTTGTTTTACTTTATTTTTATCTCCTTACAATGGCATTCATGAAAACTTGATGTTTGTATGTTTATAGCAATATTGGAAATATGAATTTGATTCTTTCATTTGTGGTAGTGTCTAAATTTACCAAATAAGGATAGATTCTCATCACCCAAGTTTCAATTGGACCGAAACTTGGAATCATACAAGGTGTTTAGTGTGATGTATGAGAATTTTCAACTTTGGAAAATTAAGACTAGTTCCGTGTTTACATGTATGTGTGACTCAAGAGAAGGACTAAGGGATCAAGTACACATTCTTGTGCACTAGCCAAAGTTCACCGTAAAATATGGATAAGACTATTCGTCATGATTTACTAAGGTTTAGTAAATATGATTATACTTACAAGCTTAAGTATAATTCTGAGACATTGGAAAAGTTTCAATTTATGACAGAACGAATAAGAAGAATCAAATTAGGTAGAAGGATAAAAGTTTCTCAAATTTGAAAAGATGGGAGAGTACTTTAGTATCATGTTTTAAGATCATCTTAATGATTTTGAGACCTTATCATAATTCATCCTCTACGTGCATTATGGTAGTTAATAAGAGGAGTTATGAATTGTTGAAGTGGTTAAATCAAGAAGATGATTCATACTTCATTCCAAAAATAATTCTTAGAGTTATACTCTAAGATTGTAACTTGAGTGACATGTCTTAAAGAAGGTTTAAAACACTTGTCAAATGTAAGAGTAAAATTTTTCTACTCTTGTACATTTGAAATTGGTAATTTGTGATGTTTTGGATAAAACAAAGACCAACTAAGGCCAATTGTGTTAAGTGTCTGTCTTGATTAGAATCCACACTATCTCTTGAATATTTGGCAAGAAAGTCTTATAGGTCAAGGAGATAGTGGGAGTCTAAAAGATCCTAAAAGGGTTTTGAGAAGTAATCAAGAATAAAACCTATATTTCATCACTAACACACAACTAGAGGTTTATAACCTATCGTGTTGACATTTCTGTGCCCATTCCAGTTAAGTTGACTATACATTTAAGTTCTACATGTTCTCAATTGTTTGCATAGCTACTTGGAAGCAATGGCAGGACCTTGAACTGCCAGGTGGCAAGAAGTTAAGATTGCACAAGTTCAATCCATATGAGTTAGGATTTGTCACTAACCTAGTCTTGTGATTATGGTTTGAAAAATTCACTTGGATAAGAACACATACACCATAAAATCTAAGTGTCATAAGGTTTCTCTCTGATTCATGAAAATGATGGTGAGGAAATTCTTTCACTAAGTAGATTTTAAGTAGATAGCAATTGTGATATTTGCAGTTCTCAAAGTCGTTAGTGGAGCGTGTGTGGTTAACCGACACACTAACATGGAATTATGAGAAATGGCAAAGGTCTAAACAATTGAGACTATGATTACGACATCCCTTTTCATAGTTTTGAAATTGTTTAGACACACCTGTGAGTTATCTAAGATAAGGTGTATAATTTTGATAAAGCCTTATCAAAGCAATCTAGTATCAGAAATCTGAACTTTGGTAAGAATGTCAATAAAGTATTGACTTCTAGAGGTCCAACTGTTTTCTGGATACATGTCAAAACTAGTGGGAGCATAAGTGTTATGTTAATAATCATCATGTTAGTGGGATCATGATAATTATGATAAGTATTGCAAGTTAGCAATGTTAATTATAGAAAACAAAAGTTTCAATTCGTGAGGTTGCAAGGGTTGAAATTTTTTTTTTGCTATAATTAAGGAAGAGCAAATTATACTTCATATCAATTCTAAAAAGCTTAGATTGAGTTTATAATCATTCTAAAGAGCTTATATTGAGATTGTAACCACCTTTAGTCAAGAATATATATATGAATTTCATGTTGGATTGGTTCAACTTAAGAAAATTCTATATATTGTGTTCTCAACATTCGATTATGATTACGACATCCCTTTTCATAGTCAAATTTTGAGAATATGGCAAACAAAATTATTATGGCAAAAGACTGGTCTAGACCCATGTCTTTATGTGAAACATCATGAATCGTGTCCCATTTATTTTGGGTACAAGATCGATTACATGTGCTATAATATTTATCCTTTCTGAATTTTCCAAAGCTTGGGGAATTAAGGGGAAAAATGTCTAGAATTGGATATGAATAAAGTGATTAAGCAATTGTCGAGGACAATCTAAGGTTTACCAAAGATTGGTTGCTCAAGGACAGTTGGAAGTATACTTTTAATATTGGAAGGACCATATTGACCTAGTCTGAAAAGAGGCAACTCTTGTTCAGAAGTGGTAGTAAAAAATGTAATATAGAATTGTATTCATAGATGGAAGCAATTTGTGTAAGGTTAAAGAAACTTAATGTAAGAAGCATGTTCAAAGCAATGCACTTTGAATTTGAGACATCGTTTCCATGAAATTGCTCTCCATTGGAATACTCTGTAATGATTGTTGCCAAGTCATTGTGGCTTTGTGCAAAATCATTACAAGAGGAATAGTGCATATAAGTTTAAAATCAAAATAGATTTCGATAAATGTTAGGAATTCTTACATTTACAACGAGGATTTGGAAGGGTGAAAAGAGAATCATTGAAATTATGTTCAATCGATCTAGTTCACAAAGTAAGGATCATAGATAAACATAGAGTACATATTTGGTGTATGGCAACGCTATTGTTTATGTAACGCCAACGTTTCCAGGCTAGGCATTTTCGTTGATGTAATAGTCTAGGTTAACCTTTGTAACCCATTTTGAAATAATAGAAGTGTATTATTTGAGTATTATGTGTTTTGTGCTTAATTGCTTAATTATGTGGTTTGATTAATTAAGAATAAATATAAGCGTAAAAATTTAAGTGTAAAATAAACTCGTTATCTTTGGATAATGTTGTAGTAGTTGAAACGAGGTTTCCGAATATATAAAGAACGCCCAAATCTGACTTCGTATGAGGAAGTTATGATTTATTGAAGTTTTGACTTAGCGGTATGCAGCCTGAATACTCGATTTGAGATCGAGCGGTTTTTAGCCGAAACAATCTAAACGAGGATCGAAGGTCTCGTTGTTGGTATCGAAACGATGAAAAGTTAGGCGAGAACGGACGTCAAACGAAGAAGTTATGAATTTATAACGAAGTTTTTCTGTCCCAGCCTATTAAAAATAAATAATAAAAATAAAGTTAAAAATTAGTCGACGGAGTCTAAACGAAAGTTGTAGAGCGTAGTCTCACCTTCGCGTGGATATAAAGAACGTCGAAAACGGAGTTCGTATGAAGAAGATATGAATTTCCGAAGTTTATTAAATAATTTGTATTTAAATTTAATTAGAAAATCCGGCATTATCCGAAGAGGAGTCATCGGACTCATCCGAAGTACGCCCCGAGTACACCGAGGAATGTCGACACTCGCACTCGAGCACTTCGGATACGTAAGCAATGACGTTTCGGAGCAATACGCCCCACGTACTCCGAGGCTCCAGCCTCCTATAAATAGGATGTGAGGGCAGCCGACTCTTTTGCTATTTTTCTCTCTTCTCTCTCCCATTTTGCATCGATTTGTGTGCCAGAAGTACCCCGAAGCCCCGGTAATATTCTCGAGCCCCGAAGCAAGTCCCGAGATCCCGAAGATCCCAAGAAGTGCGATTCCCGAGCCGAAGCTCTGTCCGCGAGAAGTTCGATTTTTGTGAAGATCTTCCAGATCTGCTGAGGATTACTACTTCTGTAAGCCGTAGTGTTGTCCGGTCATCTTCTGATCAAATGAGTGTATACTACCTTTCATAAATACGATAATAAAACAAGTATGGTTTGAGTGTATTAAGTATATTGTTGTTTATATGCATGAGTGTGTGGTTACTTTCTTCTAACGCATAATTATAAAGTATTTTATACGAAATACGTGTTATGTGTATATTTGGTGTTATATATGTGAATGTATATTCACTCTTTTCTATCTCATAGATCTGATTTGTTTTCTATGAGATACGTGGTATGTGTGTGTGCCTCATCTGTTATGTGGAATATGTATTGATTAAAGCATGCTATACAGATTTTTAAACTATGTATAAAAATGTATATTTTTATCTACTAATATGTTTGGTAGAACATGGGTAGATAGTTGGTGTGTAATAAACAGATGAGAGGCCTTGTTGTTGTTTGATTTAGTCATCTAGCGGAGTTTAGATGACGACCACGGACTTTTCTAGACAGTCTTGTGGAACATTAGCAGGTTCGCCACCTGTAGGTGTTAATGAACTCGGGTGTTCATTCGCTGTACTCCATCCCCCTCATGGTTGCCTTATTTGACTTATATTGCTGAGGAACCCCCGAAGCATGTGTTGTCGCCCCGATGAAATATTCTTAGACTAGGTCCCTTGTGTTAGTTATTTTAGGGACATAAAGTGAGAATAACGGGAATGTGTAATTGGGTTATTGTTGGTTGGTGGAATTAAATATAATTATTTATTGTGGGTTGAAAACCCTATATGCTCACTAGGCTCCCAAGCCTGACCCACTCAGTTTTATTTGTATTACAGGAAGTGGCGCGAGGGCATAAGATGGACGAACCATCAAGTTGTTTTGTTTACAAGTCTGTATATGTATATACATGTTGAATGACTTGTAATGTTATCGTTTATGCTTATTGGTCTGTATCGGAACATGACACCCTGAGTTTTGGATTATATAATGAAAATACATTTCTTTTATGAAATGCTTTGGTAAACATTGTTTTATCATGTTTTGTTTTTGGGAACAAATTCCGCAACTCTTTCAAATCAAAAGGATTTACTCTGAAATTATTTAAAAGCATAAATGAAAATCGGTCTTTTCTGGCCGAGATTTTGGGGATGTCACAGTTTAGAAAAACATAGTGTACATGCTTGGAGCATGGGACAACTAGTGTTTTTAATTCAAGTATAAAGTTGATAAAACCGAAACAATGAATAATGAGTAATCAGTATGGTGATAAATAAAAGTGGTCTATTTATATTCATAGGTTTTGATACTATATTAGATTTATTTATTCTTGTGTTTCACTTTGCATGTTTTGACTTCCATAATAACTAGGTTATTCTTCCGGAATGACTAAGTTATTCAAACCATCCACAGTCGGTCATATGTTGGAAGTAGATATGAATCAAGACTGTCATGGGTTGGCTTGTAGAGGTCCAAGTTGGTGGACAAAGTTGTGTTACAACACTCATGAGTGCTCATAAGTTCTGAGTATTGGATTCAACCCGCACTCACTTGAATCACTTAATGGATTTTATCACGAGTGATCATGAGACGATAATATCTTATATTCTTCAAACCAAGAGATATGAGTTGTTACTATGAGTTGGTTGTACATTGATTGCATGAAATCGCATTCGGTAACTCGATGTTATAAAACGTGCCTTTGTGTATGATTCAACAAGTAGTAGAACAAGCCATATGAGTCGAAGTTTATCTATTCCTTTTACCTTCGGGATAAAATTGATATCTGTGGGCCCCTCGATGATTTAGTGATGACACATGTGAGTGCTTGGCCACGCCATGACTGATTTGATTTGTTCAATCAGTCAGTCATCATAAATCAGAAATCGGGATACAACAAATGGACAGAGAGAATGATTATAATCCATGTCTCAGTCCATATGATATCTAGAATGGAGGAATATATGATCCCTTATCTATTGGACAAGTCATTGACAAAGGTCAGAGTTCGACAGTGGCTTTAAGAGCTACGATTGCCAGTTAGGTTTTGGAGTCATACTCATTAATAGTTTTAGACTTATCCAAGTGGGAGACTGTTGGATTAATGTCTAAGCCCATAACTATAATTGGTATGTACTTACCCGACCTGGCATGGTCCATTTGGGTTGCACTTCACCGGCACAATTTATATGGATAGTCTTTTGAAAATAGTATATTTATGATTTATATTAATATATTATAAGCTCTAATATATTAATATGGAATCATATTATTTGATTAGTATTGATCAAGAATTAATATAGAATTAATTAAGTGATCAAAAGGAACTAATTAAATATGGACTCTTACATATGTATATGGAATGGGCCAAGTTCATTTAGGTTGGGCTAAAGATTTCATGGATAGTCCATGGAGTTTTAACCCATGGATCCTATGAAATGAAAGGTCATGGGTATTAGGGTTTACAAGGATGTAACCCTAATCCTCCATACTATATAAAGAGGCCTTTGGCACAAGAAATGGTACTAATGTGTGAGGACATAAGAGTGGGCCGATTTTAGTGTACATACATATTCTCTCAAGTTCTTCCAAGGTGTTTTGGTGATTTGTGATTCCACTTGAGGCTTCCACACTATTGGGGCTAAGCTCTTAATGTTTGAAGACATCAAGCTACATCAAAAGGTATGTCATCTAACTTGAACTTTGTAGTATAGGTGCTTCATAATATGCTAGTTAGGATGAAACCTTGGAATATTTAATATTTTCATGTATAATAAAGAAAACATAGATCCAAGGTTTATAGGGTTGCATTTACACCATAGGAGTGTTAGAATGATCTACACCTTCACATGCATGTCCAATGCATGTCTTGAACTTGATTAGGTGAAAAAGGGGTGAAAATGAGATCCAAATTTGATTGATAGGAACAAAACTCAACCAAACCATAGATCTAGCACACTAAATATCAAAGGGACCTCATGGATCCATAAAGTTTCCAACTTTATGGAATCCAACACTTAAACCACCTCCAACATGAAGAAAAAGGCATAAAGTCTAGATCTTAGAAGAATAACACATAAAGGTTGGAACTTGAGGACTTACCATGGTCCAAGGTATGATCTTAAAGGTGGTGAGGAAACTTGCTTGCTAGATCTAAGCACCAAGAATATCTTCTTCTTCTTCAATGTACCAAAATCTCCTTAAATGGATGGAAGAGAGAGAGAGAGAGAGAGATGAGGCTCAAAATGGTGAAAGGGTGGCTAGGCTTTCTCTCAAGATGATCTAGATATGATGGAGGCTCATAAAATGACCCAAAAACACATAACCAACCTTTATATATGTTGAAAACCCTAAAAACTCATGGGCTTGGGCTGCATAGTTCTCTTGTCGTAAGCCCCACTATGTCCACATCGTGAGCATAGTGTAAGTCATCATTTCCATTTAATCGCTTTTCACGTCATGAGCTTCAACTGCTCATGTCGTGAGATCAGTTTTTCCCCATATCCTTTCCAACTTCAATCAACCATAACTTCTTCGTTTCAACTCCGATTTCGACGATCTTTATATCCACATAAAGGTAATGAGAAGCTTTACACTTCTAAAAACTCCCCCTTGCGATAAAACTTTCTTAACTAAAATCCAAAATTCATAAAAGGCCCGAACTGCCACTTTACTGATATACCCTTAGACTACAAAACACAAACTGATCTCCCCGATCATCTACTCTACCTTCTCCGAACTCAAGGGAACTAAGTCTCTTTCCTAAAGGCCCTAAGCGTTATGATAAGGGTCTTCGGGTCACGGCCTCGAATTATGAAACGATTCGAAATAGGGTGTTACATATAAAATTAAATGTTTAACTATTACTATACGTATAAGACTGAGTCAGTCAACCGCTAGTACGCCTCATTCATGAAGCTGATCTATAAGGGTGTATAAGGAAACTGCCTATAAAATGGTAGTTAAATGGTGTCCACTATCACCCACTGCTTCCTTGATTAGTGGAGGGTCGTTAGCCGAATGGGTTTGACTGGACAATTAATTTTCATTAATAAGTATAATGTGATTAAATTTAAATCTCAATCTTAGTTACTTTAGGAAAATGTGAATTGTATGCTAACCCATGAAATTTCACATTATGCTTTATAGTAGTTAGTGGAGCGCGTGTGGTTAACCGACACACTAATAGTGATTATAAAGAGTGATAATGGGCATCTTGAAAATTATCATTGATTAATGGAGTGTGTGTTGTTAACTGCCATAATAAAATGAGATGATAAATGACATCGAGAGAGCCAAGCTAATTTGCATGGTTATTCACATCTTGTTTGTGATCCTTAGTATCCCAGTCACAAATGGAAGAGCATTCCATTGAACAGTTCCAATGAGTCTCAAAAGATCTAGGAATTTCACTTAACTTAATTCCCTTCAAATTTTGTTTTTCGATGGTGAAATTGGTAAATCATCATTTACCTACCTTTATAAAATTCACAATTAGATTATGGCATCCCTTTTCTAAGTTGTGAATTTTTTTAGTTGGATCCTAGCCTTAATATTTCATTTTTGGGTTGTTATATTAAGGATTGTTCTTATCTAACTAAAACTACATTTCTTTTATAGATGTCTACTCCAAATGATGTTTCTGGTTCCTCGTCCTCCTCCAACCATAACTTTTCCTTGTTGAGCATCTGCTCCAAGGTGACATTGGATGACACCAACTACAATGATTGGATGCGAACAATAAAAATGGCCCTTCGTTTTGAGGACAAGGAGTATGCCCTCGAGAAATCAATAGATTAGATTGACGAAGAGAAGCCCACTCATAGACGTATGAGATGAACAAGGACCTTATGGAGAAGCACCATAAGCGATCTCATGATGAAAAGTATGAAGTGGTAAAGTCCCTTATAGCAAGCAAGATGAAAGAGGAAGAATCTGTTAGCAGCCACATGCAAAGAATGCAACAATACATAGACCGACTTGTCAAGATCAATGTAAATTTTGATGAGGAGTTGGATATTAACATAGTCTTGAACTCCTTGCCAAGTTGTTATGATCAGTTCATTTTGACCTGTCATTTGAACAACAATGAGACCACTTTGTCTCAATTGCACAACCTCCTATGCACAGCTGAAGCGGGGATGGAGGGAAAAGGTGTTGCCTCCACTCCTGCTATGCTCCCATTCTGTCCATTAGTCAAAGGAAAGGGAAGAAGAGGAAAGGTCATCCCAAGCAAAACCGGAAGGGAAAGTCTCAAGATGGGTCATCAAGAAATGGACCCAAAGGAAAATCTAGTTCTGATGCTCCCCCTATCTTTGATCCCAAAGAGGCCACTTGCTTCTACTGTAAAGACAAAGGGCATGGGAAACCAAGTTGCCCAAAATATCTACAAGATATTAAGAATGGCAAGCCAACTTTTGCAGGAATATACACGATCTTATCTAATAACTCATCATCATTATCTCGTTTTTGGGTCCTTGATACACGATGTGGTATTCATATTTGTTCTGATTTGTAGGGGCTAAGAAGAAGTGAGGACGTTGAGCATGGTAGAATAAACTTGATCATGAGGAATAGGCGATCTGCACCTGTCACCAAGATTGGAGTTTATAGTCTAGTGCTTAGTGATGAAGTTAGTTTAGATTTATTGAATTGTTGCTACTCATCAGAAATGAGAAAAAACATTATTTCCTTTCATGCATTGTTTAAAAAAGGTTTTAGATATTATTTTAATGATGAGAATGGTTCTATTTCTACTTATAAAAATGGTATTTTTTATTTTGAAGCTTTACCTTGTGATGGTGTGTATGAGACCGTTATGTGTGTAGACAATTTAGGCAATAGTGTATTTTAAATTGATTCGTCTAATGGTATAGACAAAGTGTACTTGTGGAATTTTCGTCTTGGACCCATTAACAAGAAACACATCACGCAACTCCAAAAGGATGGAGTGTTGGAATCATTTGACCTAAGGCAGATGATGAATGTGAATCTTATCTTTTGGGTAAGATGACAAAGTCACCTTTCACTGGATCTTGTGAAAGAGGAGAAAGTTTGTTGGATCTCATACACACAGATGTGTGTGGGCCTTTCAGATCATCCATAAGGGATTCTAATGGATTCTATGTGACTTTTGCTGATGATTATAGAAGATATGCTCATATCTACTTAATCAAGCATAAGTTAGAAATCTTTGAAAAGTTCAAAGAGCTTAAACATGAAGTCGAGAATCAATTTGGTCGGAAGATAAATATGATTTGATCTAATAGAGGTGGTGAGTATCTTAGTATTGAGTTCCATAACTATCTCAAGGAATGTGGAATATTTTCACAATCGACACCTCCTAGGACACCACAACTTAATGGACAACTGAGAGGCATAATCGAACCTTTTTGGATATGTTTCGTTCCATGATGAGTTGAGCTTCTCTTCCAATTTCATTATGGGGGTATGCCTTAGAGACTATCGCCCATATTCTTAATCTTATCCCAACTAAGAAGGTTTCCGAAACACCGCATGAGATATGGAGATGGAAGGTTCCCTCGTTAGCACATATCAAGGTTTGGGGTTGCGAAGCTTTTGTTAGACGAGAGACTCACGTCAAGATTGAACCTCAAAGTGAGAGATGTATTTTCATCGGCTACCCATAAAAGTCCTTTGGATATTTGTTCTACAGACCTAGTGATAACGTGGTCTTTGTAGCACGAAGAGGAGTCTTTCGCGAGAGAGAGCTCATATGCAAAGAGGACAGTGGGAGTACCATTTATCTTGAAGAAATTCAAGAGTCAAACGATGAAGGAACCTCTGAAGACACTAGGGTTCAACCAAAGGAAGAAATTCCAGTTAAACCAGTTAACGATTCACTACCTCTTAGGCGTTCCAATAGAGTTTGAATTCCACCTAAGTTCTATGGTTTCCATATTACTACAGATGGTGATACGTTTATCAGTGATACTATACTGGTAAATTTGGATGAATCGGCTAACTACACGGAAGTAATGGCAGGCCTTGAGGCAGCCAAATGGCAAGTTGGGAATTTGGTTGACAATGTACCAGGTCGTAATACCATTGGGTGCAAATGGATCTTCAAGAAGAAGACCGACATAGATGAAAAGGTACACACTTTCAAGGCTCGACTGGTTGTGAAGGGCTTTACTCAAGCCCCATGGGTTGACTATCATGAGTCCTTCTCACGAGTAGCTAAGATTAAATCTATTAAGATAATGCTCACCATAACTGCATTTCATGACTATGAAATTGGGCAAATGGATACCAAAACTGCTTTCCTTAATGGGAAGTTGGATGAGGATGTTTACATGAGTCATCCAGAGGTTTTTGTTGATGCAAAGTTTCCCAATAGAGTGTGTAAGCTTGAGAAATCAAACTATGGATTGAAACAAGCTTCTCAACGATGGAATCTTTGTTTCGACGAGAAGGTCAAAGAGTTTGGCTTCTCTAGAAGTGAAGATGAGTCCTGTGTATATGTCAAAGCTAGCGGGAGTATAGTAACCTTCCTGGTATTGTATGTTGATGACATACTTCTTATAGGAAACGACATTCCAACTTTGCAAAAGGTTAAGTCTTGGCTTGGAAAGTGTTTCGCTATGAGGGATCCGGGTGAGGCTGCTTATATTCTAAGGATAAGAATTTTAAGAGACAAGAGTAAAAGACTAATCGGACTTAGTCAAAGTACATACTTGGAAAAGGTACTAAAACGTTTTAGTATGGAAAATTCCAAGAAAGGAGAACTGCCTATACAAAGTAATGCCATACTGAGTAAGACTTAGAGCCCGAGAACCGATGCAAAGATAGCATAAAATGAGTAGAGTTCCACATGCTTCCGTCGTTGGATATATCATGTATGCTATGACATGTACTTGCCCTGATGTGGCCTTTTGTAACGCCCATAGATAAGGGCTAGTCAATTTAAAGACGATAAGCATCAAAAATGAATTTTTGATGGAAGATTATCTAGAAGGATTAATCTTAACTAAGTTTTAGTATATGTTACAAGGATTCCATGCATATAAAGAACGCCGAAATCCGAGTTATAATGAATAAGTTATGACCTGTCGAAGTTTCGCGACAGAACCGGCACGACACAACGCGACGTAAATGGTGAATTTACGTTAGAGCGATATTTAGCCTTAGAGATCTAAATGAAAGTCTTAGAGTTCGTTAAACCAAGAGCATGCAGAAAAAGAACGCCCAAATCTGACTTCGTATGGGGAAGTTATGATTTTTCTAAATTTCGACTTAGTAGTGTGCAGCCCGAAACTCGAATTCGAGATCGAGAGATTTCTATCCGAAACAATCTAAATGAGAATCGAAGATCTTGTTGATAGTAGTCTAACGGTAAAAAAACAGACGAAAACGGACGTCGGAGGAAGAAGTTATGAATTTATAACGGAGTTTTCCTATCCTAACCTACTAAAAATAATACAATAAAAATTAATATGAAATCAGCCGACAGAGTTTAAATGAAAGTTGTAGAGTATAGTCTCACCTATGCGTGGATATAAAGAACATAAAAAACGGAGCTCGTATGCGAAAGTTACACAAGTTTGAAGTCTGCTTAATCGAGTACGCCCAACATAATTTTGGAGTACACCCAGCGTACCTGGAACTGCCTCAGCTACGCATGCAATGACGTCACTCGAGTACATACGCATGCAGTGACGTCGCGTACGCCCAGCGTAAGACTTAGTACGACCAGCGTACCTAGATTTACGCCTAGCGTAATCGAGGTTTCAACACCCTATAAATAGATGTCGATGGCTGCCGATTGCTTTTGTTCAAACTCTTCTCTCTCACTCGTTTTTACCCCATTTTACGTGCAAGAAACATCCCGAAGCCCCGGTATCATTCCCGAGACTTGAAGCAAGTGCCGAAGCCCCGAAGATCCCAAGAAGTGAAATTTTCGAGCCAAAGCTCTGCCCGTGAGAAGCCGGTTTTTGTGAAGATCTTCCAGATCTACCGAAGAATACTACTTCTACAAGCCGTAGTGCTGTCCGATCATCTTATGATCAAGTAAGTGTATAGTCCCTTTCATAAACATGATAATAATACAAGTATTTTTTTGAATGTATTAAGTATATTGTTGTTTATATGTGTGAGTGTATAGTCACTTTCTTCTAACTCATAAATACGAAGTATTTGCTATGAAATATGTGCTATGTGTTTATATATTGTTTTTCTATTTGAGATGGGCATAAAATTGATGTTTTATACAGGTGTTAAATGATTTAAACTGTGTAAGTATTTGTATCTTCGAAAATGTTGGGTAAAACATGGGTTGTTGGGATAGTTGGTGACTATGGAGTTAGGGCCTATTGTATAAACCTTGGCGACGATGTGACTTCGTGCCTATTGTATAAACCTTTGTGACTATGGAGTTAACGCACGTTGAGCAAACCTTGGCGACTATGGAGTTAACGCTTGTTGAGTAAAGCTTGGCGACTATGGAGTTAGCGCCAGTTAAGTAAACCTTGGTGACTATGGAGTTAGCACCTATTGTATAAGCCTTGGTGACTATGGATTTAGCGCCTGATAGCTATGGATTTAGTACCTGATAGATAAACTTTGGCAGCAATGGACTTTGTGTCAATTCCTTAGGAACGAATAAGGGAAGGATAGTTGGTTCTCAGGGTAAACCCTTAATAAATTAAGAAGATAATGGGGATGGGTAATTGGATTGATTATTTGATGATTGAATATAATAATTATATTATTGTTGGTTGAAAAGCCTATATGCTCACCAGGCTCCCAAGCCTGACCCACTTAGTTTTCTTTGCATTACAGGTAATGGCACAAGGGTATAAGTTGGTGGACTTCACGAGAGATTTTGGATTATAGATCAGTAGTTATAAATAATTGTTGTAAGGTCTTTTTTATATTGTTTATGCTTTTGGTCTGTATCGGAATGTGACATCCCGAGATTTTGTTATTTAATGAAAATACATTTCTTTAAGAAATGTTTTGATAAATTTTATTTTATCATATTTTATTTTGGGAACAAATTCCGCGACTGTTTTAATCAAAGGATTACTCTGATTTTATAAAACAAAGCATAAACAAATCGGTCTTTTCTGGCCATGAAATTGGGGATGTCACAGTTGGTATTAGAGCATTAGTTTAAGCGAACTAGGAATTTGTAGGATTTCTAGACTTAAACTTAGAATGCTAAGTGAAGATTTTGAGATGTGTGTCTGTTATATTTTAGACACGAGCACTAGTATATTTTAGGAAAGATGCCTAAAATGCTTTTATGTGCTAAATGCTATATGTTTGCCTTATATGCTATTATTTGTTTGGATCTATGGTTTGTTGCCGACCGGATCAAGAAATTTTATGTGCTCAAGATTCTAAACGTTTAATTACGATATTAGAATTGACATGTAATTTTTTGGAGTAATAAGGAGGATTACACGTCTAAACCTTCCTCTATCTATATTCTTGCCCGATACACCGAACGTCTGCTTGGGTGTACAAAACATTATGGTGAAGACTCATAGAGAATTGAGTAAATGGAGGAAATGAAAGACTTATGATAGTGAATGACACCTATCGGAAGATATCGTAACAGTGGTATCTTGCCTTTAGAATATGTCTGATAAAATACCGGAACGTTTATAGGGTACGGTACGCCTGAAGTACACATTCGATTGGCAGGATGATGGAACGATTGGTGTAATTCTTGAAGTCGTCCCATAATCTGGAATTTCCATCACCAATCGAGTTGAAGCATGATTGATGATATAAGATGTGCATGGAAGAAGTTCTTGTAGAGTCTAGGAAAATTGGTATGATTAATTGGAATCATTCGTATGTGTTAAATTGTTTTGTGATTTTAGGACTTGGGGACCGCGAGACAATACTTGGGACGAGTATGAGTAGGTGTGAATAGTAGTAGAGATCTATACTACTGGAAGCACAAGACTCACGCTTGGATCAAGGAAAGTCACAAGGTTACCAAGAAGCTAGTGATTGGTCTCGTTTTATTCAAATATGTCATTACCGTTGTTTCGGTAATGGCTAGTAGGATGATGGCTATTCCGACCCTATTGGTCATATTAAATTGAGTCTGACTACAATGAGTTAGTTACATGGTCTAGAGGACCAAGTTTGATGTAACATCTGACTTAAGTCAGAAGATTGGAATCAATTTACAAGCCCTATTTCGTTGATGATTCCGGGACGTAATCATCCTAAGGGGGTGATAAATATAACGCCCGTAGATCAGGGCTAGTCCATTTAGAGTCGATAAGCATCGAAAATGACTTTTTGATGGAAGATTATCTAGAAGGATTAATCTTAACTAAGTATTAGTATATGTTACAAGGATTCCGTGCATATAAAGAACACTGAAATTCGAGTTATAACGAATAAGTTATGACCTGTCGAAGTTTTGCGACAGAACCGACACGACACAGCACGACGTAAATGGTGAATTTACATTAGCGCGATATTTAGCCTTAGCGATCTAAATGAAATTCGTAGAGTTCCTTAAACCGAGAGCATGCATAAAAAGAACGTCCAAATCTGACTTCGTATGAGGAAGTTATGATTTTTCTAAATTTCGACTTAGCAGTATGCAGCCCGAAACTCGAATTCGAGATCGAGTGATTTCTAGCCGAAAAAATATAAATGAGAATCGAAGATCTCGTTGATAGTAGTCCAATAGTAAAAAGACAGATGAAAACGGACGTCAGAGGAAGAAGTTATGAATTTATAACGTAGTTTTCCTGTCCCAGCCTACTAAAAATAATACAATAAAAATTAATTCGAAATTAGCCGATGGAGTCTAAATGAAAGTTGTAGAGTATAGTCTCACCTATGCGTGGATATAAAGAACGTCAAAAATGGAGCTCGTATGCGAAAGTTACGCAAGTTTGAATTCTGCTTAATCGAGTACACCCAACGTAATTTTGGAGTACGCCCAGCGTACCCGGAACCGCCTGAGCTACGCATGCAATGACATCACTCGAGTACATAGGCATGTAATGACGTCGTGTACGCCCAACGTAAGGCTTAGTATGTCCAGTGTACTTAGATTTACGCCCAACATAATCGAGGTTTCAGCACCCTATAAATAGATGTCGATGGCTACCGATTTATTTTGTTCAAACTCTTCTCTCTCACTCGCTTTTACCCCGTTTTACGTGCAAGAAATATCCTGAAAGCCCCGGTATCATTCCTAAGACCTGAAGCAAGTCCCGAAGCCTCGAAGATCCCGAGAAGTGAAATTCCTGAGCCGAAGCTCTGCCCACGAGAAGCCAGTTTTTGTGAAGATCTTCCAGATCTACCGAAGAATACTACGTCTACAAGCCGTAGTGCTATCCGATCATCTTCTGATAAAGTGAGTGTATAGTCCCTTTCATAAACACGATAATAATACAAGTATTTGTTTGAATGTATTAAGTATATTGTTGTTTATATGTGTGAGTGTGTATAGTCACTTTCTTCTAACACATAAATACAAAGTATTTGCTATGAAATATGTGCTATGTGTTTATATATTGTTTGTCTATTTGAAATGGGCATAGAATTGATGTTTTATACAGGTGTTAAATGATTTAAACTGTGTAAGTATTTGTATCTTCGAAAATGTTAGGTAGAACATGGGTCGATGGGATAGTTGGTGACTATGGAGTTAGGGCCTATTGTATAAACCTTGGCGACGATGTGACTTCGTGCCTATTGTATAAACCTTGGCGAATATGGAGTTAGCGCACGTTGAGTAAACCTTGGCGACTCTGGAGTTAGCGCTTGTTGAGTAAACCTTGGCGACTATGGAGTTAGCACCAGTTAAGTAAACCTTGGTGACTATGGAGTTAACACCTATTGTATAAGCCTTGGTGACTATGGAGTTAGCGCCTGATAGCTATGGATTTAGTACTTGATAGATAAACTTTGGCAGCAATGGACTTTGTGTCAATTCCTTAGGTCAATCCTTAGGAACGAATGAGGGAAGGATAGTTGGTTCTTAGGATAAAACCTTAAGAAATAAAGAAGATAATGGGGATAGGTAATTGGGTTGATTATTTGATGATTAAATATAATAATTATATTATTGTGGGTTGAAAAGCCTATATGCTCACCAGGCTCCCAAGCCTAACCCACTCAGTTTTCTTTGCATTACATGTAATGGCACAAGGGTATAAGTTGGTGGACTTCACGAGAGATTTTGGATTATAGATCAGTAGTTATAAATAATTGTTGTAAGGTCTATTTTATATTGTTTATGCTTTTGGTATGTATCGGAACGTGACATCCCGAGATTTTGTTATTTAATGAAAATACATTTCTTTAAGAAATGTTTTGATAAATTTTATTTTATCATATTTTATTTTGGGAACAAATTCCGCAACTCTTTTAATCAAAGGATTACTCTGATTTTATAAAACAAAGCATAAACAAATCAGTCTTTTCTGGCCGTGAAATTGGGGATGTCACACCTTTGCTTTGTGCATGATCTGTCGTTATCAGGGAAATCCAGGTAGAGCTCATTGGATAGCAGTTAAAGATATTCCCAAGTATCCGCGATGAGCTAAGGACTGGTACCGTGTACTTGGTGGTAGTGATACATTAAGAGTAACCGGGTATAGTGACACCATCTTTCGAATAAACAAAGACAACTTCCATTCTCAATCTGGCTAGGTGTTTACCTTAAATGGAGGATCAGTAACCTAGAAAAGTTCCAAACAATAGACGGTGGCTGATTCTACCTGTGAATCAGAGTACATAGCGGTGAGCGAAGCATCAAAAGAGGCAATTTGGTTGAAGAACTTCATCGGAGACCTTGGAGTTGTTCTAGCCATCAATGAGACAATGAAATTTTTTGTCATAATGATGGAGTGGTTGCCTTGACAAAGGAACCAAGAGATCATGGCAAATCAAGACATATCGACAGAAAATACCATTTCGTCTGACATAGGGTAGAAGAAGGTTACCTCGTAGTGAAGAGGGTATCATTAGAAGAGAATCCTACAGATCCCCTCACAAAGATTCTAAGTAAGGTCAAATACATTTAGCATGCTCGGAGCATTGGTCTGAGAGATGATATTAGTTTTACTAGTTAGATAGTTAGTTGAAACTTGTAACAAAGTAAATGTAATTGACTTTTGGTGATTAAATAATAGGGAATTATTTATGAGTTTTTTATACCTTTTGTCAATTGTTTATTATTGTGTTTCATTTTTTGGATGTTTTACGTCTCGAATAATTTGATTATTCAAACTCCACAGTCGATCATGCTTTCGGAATTAAGTAGTAAATTAAGACTGTCATGAATGAGATTGTAGATTGTCTAAAAAGTTTTAGACATAGCAACGGTAGTCCTGCAATGTTCATGAGTACTTTGAAATGGAGATTTAAGTATTGGATTAACCTAAGCTCAGAGAATTACTTCATGGAATTTATCACGAGTAATTATGAGGCGATAATATCTTATAATCTTGAAACATAGATATATGAGATGTTATTTACAAGTCAGTTGTGCATTGATGATGCGTAAACACGTCAGTAACTTGATGTTTTAAAATGCATTGTTGTACATGATCTGATAATTAAATGGTGCAAGCACATAAGTCAAAGTTTATTCGTTCCTTTTTCCTTAATGGGAAAAACGATATCTTTGTGCCCCTCAGTGATTTGGTGTTGACATAAAGTGTCGGCCCTGGACAGGACTAAATTGATCTGATCGATTAGAAGTTCTATGTCATTACAAATCATAAATCGGGAAACAAAGTCTTGGACAATGAGATTGATTCTGTTCCATGTCTCATATCCAAATGATATCTTGCAAAATGGAGGATTATATGATCACTTATCTTAGGACCCGTAACTGACTGGGTCAGAGTTCGACAACAGCTTTTGGAAGCTACAATTTGCTGATCTGTTTAGAAGTTATACTGGGAATTATAGTTATTAGAATTATCCAAGTGGCAGACTATTTGATTAGGTGTCTAAGCCCATAACTATAATTGGTATATACTTGAATTGATAGTTGCATAGTCCTTTTGGATTGCCCTCAAACATAGCAATTAGACATGATAACTTTTAGAGAGAGAGAGATAAATTTATTATGTGATTTATTAATGTATTATGAAAATAATATATTAATTATAAATTATATTATTTAATTAATAATTAATCAAAAATTAATTGGAATTAATTGGATTAATTAAAAGTGCAGGGACTGTTTCGTTGTTTATTGAAGGTTGGAGAAGAAAGGCCCAAGGACCTCATTTGATGAGGTGGACGAAAATCACTTGGGCAAGCCCAATAGTTTTCGTCCAAGCCCCATAAATGAGGGGAATGGGCTGCTTGGTTACCAAGCTAAGGAAATTAGGGTTTCTCCATTAAACCCTAGCTTTGACACCAAGCTACCTCAACTATATAAAGGACCTAGCCCTTCATATTTTCATGCAGTCCTTACCTTAAGAAGCCTTTGGAAGAATTTGGTTATCCATTCTCCTCTCTCTATATTTATCCTCTTGCTAGCTTGGGTGTGATCCCATTATAGGCACGGTAATTATGGTGCTTGCTTCCAAGAGATCAACAAGAAGGTGTTTGTTATTATTTGCTACAATAACAATCAAGGTGTGTAATCCTTAACCCTAATTTGGTATTTTTGAAATAGCCTAGTGTTCTTATGGTTTCCTTTTGATGTTCATAGTTATAGGTTCAATAGAGAAAACATAGATCTTCATTAGGGTTGCATGTACACTTAAGATTTTAAGTTTGTTTGTTTTGCATAAAACCCATCAGAACAAGCTCCTATGTTCCATGTTTTAACGAAGCATTATATTCATTTTGTATGTCCTGGCGCCAATTTTGCTCCTGAAGAGCGAGTTTTAGATTAAATGGAGTAGGATAGATAGATTAAGTGTGACAATTGAAGGGTTGTTTTGTTTTGAAATTTTTGTTTTGGGATCATGTATGCATGTGGTGCGTTGGGGGTAGGGGAACCATTCTATTGTTAGATTTATTAGGTATCAGGTGCGATTGAGTATCATTGCTATTAACATTAGAAGAATGAGGGGGACTTTTCAAGGAGAATTTGGGGAGGGGGGGGGGGGGTTACCGAGGCATTGTTGGGTCGTGGTCGTTATTTTGAAAGATAATGAGACACGGTGATGGGTATGAGTTTATAATGAAATCGTATGTGTAGGCTTTGTATTTGTATATGTTAGAGTAAGGGAATTTTTCCTCATGAAAAGTAACATGACGCAAGATGATGGTATTAGAGTCGGAAAGAGCTAGAAAGGTAAATATAAATTCGATGATTGTTTGTAGGGATGGTAGATAAGGTGTTAGGATAATATAGGCATCCAAAAGTACGAAATAGGTGGGAATGCATTTGTAAAGAATGGAAGTGGTTGTATTATGGTTCCACCCATTTTCTAGAATGGATCAGCTAAAGATATATGGGATCAAAGATGGGGGATTTTTTTTGGAGAAAAACCACTTGCCCGGATGTGATGCATGGAATGCCACGACATGGAATGACATATGAGAATCGTGTGTTTGATCAAACATAACGACGTGTCAAGAGGGTTGCCACGACTTGGTTGTTACTGCAGTCTAAGCCTAAGTATTTTTAGGGTTCCTCCCATATTAAAGAACCTTAACTTTAGGGTTAGTTCATTCTCTTCGGCCTCCACCCTCCTATCTTGAAACCTTAGCCTCATTGAGTGGTCATGAGGTATTCATGGTGATCCTGACCACTTTAAGGTTTCTTTCTCATGTTTTGGTGTGAATCTCAAAGATCAAATTGCTTGCAAAGTGTTTTGGTGAAGAACTTAAGTGTAAATCTAGCAAAGTGACTTCATTTCTAGAACATTGTTAGTATAAAGCTTCAACCTTTACTTCTAGTTTGTTAGATCTAGCATATGCTCCATATTTATGCTTTTGGTCCCTTTTTGGTGTTGTGCTTGGAGTTGAGATGAATCCAGCCCCTTCTAAGCATCAAGGATTGTCTTATGGACCTCTTCTTATTGGAAAGTTGGTAGCTTGATATTGTCCTTGGATCCATGCATGTTTTGTCAATGATTTATGCCATTTTGGACTTAGGTTTGTAGATATTGTTTTGGGGTGAGTTCCTAATGGATAAAGTTGGAAACTTTATCCATTAAGTCATTGAGAAGGACTAGATCTAAAGTTTTAGGCTTAGATCTGCAAGTATTATGCTTTTAATGAAGAAAGGAGAGTTTTACTAACAACCACGATATGGCCAAGGAGGACCCACATCCTGTTGGATTGTTGATTCGCGATTGTGTTTTCCTGCCATTCTCATGACGTGGCGATGTCCTGGTTGTCGTCTATTTTGTCTTGTCATTCCCGAAATGTGGCCAAGAGGTGTAGGTTCCTTGATCGATATCAACTAACAATAAACAAAGAACACAGAAGAATTAACACAAAAGGTATTCACTAAGAATATGTTCTCACTAAGAGAACAAGAAAAAATCTCTAGGGTTCGATGATCAACCAATGATTAGAACCCTATATAAAAAGAAAAGTAAATACTATGTGAATCCGTACAAAACCAGGGATATCACCTAATCTATCATAATAATAGAGTATATTTGATATCACTAAGATATTATATCTGTTAACTATCTACATATCATTTATAAATACAAGAGATTACATAAAATATACATATCACGCTGACACGACTTTCCAAACATAACTTCACGCTTCCATGACTGCCAAACTGACCTACTTGAAAAGAATGACCACTTCATTAACAATCGCGAGACTAACCACGTCAACTGGTGAAGGCATTTTGTTGAGTTTGTTACGGTGAGTTGTTTGTATCGTTGGGTGGTAATGACATGATGATGGTTTGATTCTTGTTTTTTTGCCTTATTTCCTTAGAAAATAATTAAGACAAAGCTTTATTGAAGGAATGTAGTTGATCTGATTGTTGAATGAAAGTTGCAACTGCGTTAAACTCCACCTTTGGTGAGGCTCGAGACGAGTTGCAAAACCATCTTTATTTAAGAGATGGCATTGCCAACGTTAGCTAATTAGTCAGCGAGGTTTTTGACATGAGAATAATATTATGATATGTTGGAGAAGGTGATGAGGTGGGTGTTATTGAACTGCTCTTTGAGATCAACAACCTGTGTTGTCTTTGTTGTTCTGGAAAAGTTCTTGAAAGCGTGTCCTGAGGTCTTAAGCGGAGCCTCCTGATTTCATGATTGTATGCACAAGGTCTAGCAAGATGGTGCTAAAAATCCACTGTTTGACAATGGTATCAAGCCGTTTCTAAGTGGCTTCATCAGCCTCAACAAGTTTTGATGCGTCTGGATCAATGTGATTGAAAAAATTATGTACACATGTGTGGATATGAAACAATTCCACCCACTATGCACAATGGTTGTCGGTTTGATCAAGAACAAGAGGTATTGCATTCTTGATATTGGTAACAATAAAGGCATAATGGAAGTGGGGTTTATTTGTGTTATTGGTATCAAAAGGACTCATCTTGATTGTTGTAAGGAGAAGAAGACGAATACGACCGAGGATGTCGACGACAGCATAGAGAGGAGAGCTTGGGCTCTGATATCATAAAGAATGGTACAAATTTCATTTCCCTTCTCATTGATATCTATAACTTAACTACAAGATAATCCATATAATTAAGGGAAGGGTATACACAATCAATTACACAATAATAGTATACATATAAAAAAAACTAATTTTTTACGTGCTTGTTTTTATGTATGTATCGTTATAAATTTAAGGTAGTCAATGTTTCGACGTAATTTAGAACTTTTGTTCGTTAATTAAAAAAATTACTTACTTTTTTATGTATATGTCGGTATAAATTTAGTTTGTCTACATTGTGACATAATTTTTTTATGTTTTCATGCTTATTTTTATGTTTGTGCATTTTTTTCGTTTGCGCTTATGTTTTTACGTTTCAACCTAACTTTTACCGATGCAATCGTCAAAATTCAACTTAAAATATGCAATACTTTTAATTAGGCTTGTATCGATTGTATTGATAAACATTGAATTTTGACGATTGTATTGATAAAACTTAGGTACCGTTGCATTTCTTGGTAGATAAATATACAAGGTCTGTACCACTGACTAACTTTAATTTATACCATCGGATGAAAACGTATTATATGTTAACAAACTCATACGCAGGAAATGTATATAAAATAAACACGAAAACGTACACAAATTTGTATCGAAACGTAAAGAAAACTCGAATTTATGCTGATACACATATTCAAATAAGTAATTAAAATTACTTTTTCACGTTAACGAAGGGAAATCCATATAATCAAAAACGTATTGTATGTTACAAGATTCATACGTAGGACATGCACATAAAATTAAGTACGAAAAGGTAAAAAATATTACGTCGAAAAAAATTCAAATTTTTATTAACACGTACATAAAAATAAACATATAAGTTTTTAAAAAAAAAATTAACAAACAAAAGTTCTAAATTTACGCCGAAACGTTGAACCTTGAATTTATACGGACACAAACATAAAAATAAACATGTGAAAAATTGTTTTTTTTAAAGTTAAAGAAGGAAAGTTATTAAGTAAAATAAAATTATAACAAGTAAGAGTAAAAACAAAAGTTCAACTAATAAAAAACTTATTATATGTGACCGGAATTATACGTAGAAAACGTGCATAAAATTAAACATGAAAATGTAAAAAAAATTACGTCGCAACGTAGACAAACTCAAATTTAAACCGACGCGTGTATAAAATAGCATGTAAGATTTTTTTTTTTTTTTTAAATTAGTGAACAAAATTTTTAAAGTTACGCCAAAATATTGACCACCTTTATTTTTTTTTTTAATTTATACGAATACATATATAAAAATAAAAACATAAATAATTAGTTTTTAATATATCAACGAACGAAATTCATTCAAGAAATAGTATGGGGATCACAAATGTTTAGGAAATGGAGGGGTGATACTAACATTTTATAAAGTTAAAAATGAAGGGGATTAAAATGACATTTTAAAATGTAAATAGATGAAAAAGCCACAAACTTATCAACATTAAATTTTGACAAAATTTATAAATGATCTATATGGTTTACTCATGATCAAAATGGTTAAATCAAATTACTCTCACACTAAACTAAAATGATTATATTCTTCAAAAAGAATAATAAGGATATAGTTTGTAACATTTGACATAATACAAATATCATTTATATAATTTGTTCCAATACTAAATAAATAAAATGATAAGTGGATGGTTATTGCCTTATCGGTAGTAGAAATTTTTTCATATTGTATGATTTTTTTGGGGGGATTTTTTAATAAGAAAGATTTTATTAATCAACTAACAAATCGTTGATGGAAAATACTTTTTCCTATATTATAACTTTTAATTTTCTATAAAAAGTTAGAGTTTTGTTACATATATGTTTAAATATATGTAACAATAAACTAAAACAATATAAATTTAAGAAGGCCAAGAAAATTATTCTTAGACAAACAAAAATCTTTGAAGTATTTGACAAGAAATCAATAACTTGAGCCTGTTGGTTAATGTTTAAAAAGGGTTCTCCAAAATTTTGTCAAAAGATATTTAGTTTTTACACGAGACATAACATGTAATACTTTTTCTTTTAGAAAACGAGACTTTACATATAATTCTGAATCTGTATTCTGCTAACTCGAATCAAAGTGATGGATATCAAAGAAAGTATTTCGAATTTGATAACAGCTATATATAACCATTCTAAAAAACAAAAGACAGAATATTTTTCTTTTGTAAGTTACCTAAATTGAATAAAATACAAAATACAAACAACGAACATAAATAAGTGGAGAATGATAAGGTTGTACGAAGTATATAGCATTTTCATTCGTAAGGTGACTTGGCATATGTGTGACTTGCATCTAAATACAATCCTCAATCTTCTGCATTGTGATGGCTCGTGACTCCAACTACGGATGCTCACAATCTCTTTCCTTCCTCCCTCTCTCTTTCTTACTCTTCTTCGTCCCTCTATCTCTCTCTTTCTTCCCAACTCATTAGCAACTTACCATTGAATGCCATTTTATATTCCCTGTAAAAAGCTAGTGAGTTGATTTTTTGGGTGAAATGGCACTACCTTTACCTGAATGATGTTGTTATGCATTTCATACAACCTAACACAAAAACAATCTATGTTTTTTAGGAATTTTCACAAATGGACATATTAATACATTTTAGTTATCATCGTAAAACGAATGAGAAGGTAAACAGACAACAAGTTGCGCCGTTAAGCCTTTTTGTATGGTAAAACTAATTCTTTTGAATACTACATCCATAGATCTAAGGGATATAACATTGCTATTCATGATCCTTTTTACTCTACTAAGAAGCTCCACCGCAAAGAAACCAAACGTATCAAATGCAAATGGTATGAACACATGTTGATTTTCCATTCACGGTTTTTCATGTTTAGTAACCTTGCATGTAGCAGCTTTTAATACAGTCTGTCCCGTCATAAAACCCCCGACCCTCAAGATAAGGACATATAATATATTTAAAAATGCTATATTTTAATTTTTAATCCTACAAGACATAATTATCTTCAATTTATGAGAAAATTAATAAGGATAAATTAAAGCCCATATTATCCTAAATAGGGCATTATCTCTTATTAAAGTAATGCATAAGATTGCTTATTTAAGATATTTATTGGTTTATAACGGTTTATCGTTGTAAATAAACAAATTTAAGTGTTTGGGTAGATTAAAATTAAAAGTATTTATTGACTTAATTAATGAGTTTTTGATAATTTAGTGTCTTCTAACTTATTTAAAATAACTTATAACTTGTTTAACCTAATTTACGATATTAACCAATTTAATATATATATATATATATATATATATATATATATATATATATATATATATATATATATATATATATATATATATATATATCCAATTTAATCTAACTTACTTAAAACTTGTTTGATCTAATTAACGATATTAAACAATGCTTATCAGATAAGTTAATTCAAATATATTTTTTAAAATTCAATTTTGACACCTAAAACTATAACAAACATTTTTACAAATAAACATAAGTTGATTTAAATATACAAACCTAAACGCCCCTTAAGATAAATAGTAACCAATTCTAAAACTTCTATGAATGTACCAAAAGAGAAAACACTTATAATCAAAGATGTTACTAATGTACTTAGGAGTTACTATGATTTTGGTTTATTGAGTAGCGATTGGGAGAAGATTGTGTTTATAAAAATGACAAAACTTGAAAACTCATCGTGTATATTATAGTTAATGGTTTCCATAGAGATATACTTAGAGATGATAATTAATTTTCATCAAAGGCTTCTTTTTCAATACTCTTCACTTCATCTTTGACATCTTATAAAGATTTTGTATCATTGACGGGGTTAATGCCATAAAATGGTTCGATCTTGTGTTCATCTCCTTCATCCTAGATGATTGATTAAGATTCACAAGCTCGGGGATACCTCTGCAGGATAGACATCATCCTCAACCTCATCGCCAGGAAGGTTAGAGTCGGATATAGGCTCCTCAAATGGTCAACTCCATTGGTGTTGAATTTCTTGTGTTTGTTGATGGAAGTATCTAATTACGATATTATATCATACATAAAGAATAAATTTTAGGTTGCTCTATATATACACCCAACATTGTAACGGTTTGCACCTACACAAAGTCTGTCATGGTTGGTCATCCCAACGAGGCTATAATACCAAATAATGTGAAACAAAAACAAAGAACGCAAATGGCTGGACTCAACGAACAATAAACAACAAAAACAATCTTTGTTCTTATTTTTTCTTTTTTCAAATTCTTTTACGAACTTTATTAGATATTAACACTTAATATAAAAGGATAACATAAAAATTAGGGAACTGAAACATACCAAAAGTCATCACAGTTGCCACTCATGAATCCTCTGCAATAAGTTGGTAGTCCCTTCCTGCATCCTTACGGACCTCATCTATCCTTTGTCGTCCATCCAAAAACTGGCAAGCTAAAGGTGTAATTTTCTGCCTAATGCTTGAAACGAGAAGGGGACAATGGGCCTTGATATGGCACACCTGATTGCAATAGAAGCAAACTCGCGTACTCTACCTACATTCACTTCCATTGTGTCCATCCTTGCCACATCTGTGGCATGTAGATGTTCGAAAAACACCCTCATGAAGCTTCCCACACTTCCCACACCCAGGGCCCCTCTAACTTATTGCCCCTGGATCGTTCATCCTGGATTTCTTTGCTACCGGTTGCATTTGTACTAAGGTATGACTCTTTTCCTTCCTCTGATTCTCCAACTCTATCTCCATCCTTTTAGCATGCAACTGCAACTCTGCTAAGTTCTGGTACTGGGTGTTCGTCATGAACTCCCAAATCTCAGTCTTGAGCATACTCAAGTATCAGAACATTTGTACCTGCTCTGAGGATGCATACGTTTGGCAAAACAAGTCCTTCTTAGTGAACATCTTGATGATCTTGGTCACCGACTCTATCGTCCTTTAGCGACAAATACTCCTCATCCAACCGCTCCCTCTCCACTAATGGAACATATGCAATGCTAAACATCTCTATGAACTATTCCTAAGTCATCATTCTCCTCTGAACTAGGGAAATGGACTTAAAGACTAAGTTCCACCAATAATTTCCCCCAAATGAAGAAGGTTTTGTGCAAACCTAAACTTCTAGCTATCTAGACACGCCCATGTGTAAAAACATCCCTCAACATTCGAGATCCATATCATCGCAACAATCAGGCCTCTGGTCCTGTCAAACTCCCGGGGCTTTGTGTTGTTGAAATCGCGATAGGACACTAACCCACCACCTGGTGGTCCTAGAGAATCAACCACAATAGTGACTGCGGTGGCAACAACATCAGTAACATCGACAAAGTGATTGTCAAACATGGATATCGGTTGGGTCTTGATAGACCCAAACAACTATGAAATAGTCTCCATAATCGCCGCATATACTTCAGTGGCAATCATATTGCAGATTTCTTCATCACCCGAACCCGATCTCACCTGGCCACTAGTGCCCGAACCTGAACCTTTGGTTATCACCAGACAAAAAATATATAGGAATATAGGACAAGAAAATAGTTCATAGTGCTAACATAGACTATACACTATTCTACCAGCTCCTTAGAAACGTTGTGAATTTTCCTAAACCTTGTACGGATCCTTTGCTTCTGGTAGTATGGGCCTATAGTACCTTCTACACCTATATGTATTCGCCTTAAGGATCATCTCATAGTTCTAAGTTACTACACTCAAACACTAATAGATATACTTGTCTGATTAAGGTATATAAGATCTTAACTAAATTTGCATAATGTTATGAATAAAAGCAAAGTCCTTTTTGGGCTTCACTCATAACCCGAAACAAATAGGAAGGATATTAGTAGAGAGAGGGGGGGGGGGAGGGGGAATGAGTTATTAATTTCTTATATGGTTAGAGAATTAATTAGAAGTTGAGTGTAATTAATTTATAATTAATCATAATAAACTGGAAATTAATTTTGGATTAATTAGAACTAATCAAAGGTATAAGGGATGAATTGCAATTGTTCAATAGTTGAAAAAAGATGGATTTTGAACCCTCCTTAGGTGGACTTTTTTAGACAGCTCCAGAAAAGTTATGGAAGCCTCATTTAGCTTATATGGATATCTAATTTGTAAGATCCCAGAAATACTAATAAAATTTGTTCATTTTCAATCCATCAAATCCTTGCAAAATTTGTTCCAAAATCAATCATGATAAAACATACCTCATCAGATTAGGATAATAGTATTCAATGCAGAAAATCATGAAGGGGTGCTGTGTAGTCAAGCTAAGCCCTTCTTTTTGGAACTGGAAGTGTCAGAAAATATTTAAGACACAAAACCGTAAGCACAAAGAGTAGTGACTTCCCCAAAATACCACATACCATACATATTAGTGGGCCCAACCCTGGGGGTGTATTTCAACCCCTATGTGAAAGGTATGATCTAACTATAGTCTTATAGTCACTTCCAAATTACAACTCAACCATAACCTTCTTCCATGATCCAACCATAGTCTTCTATGCAAGTCACAAAGACAAGCAAGTGTTGTAATAAAACCACCTTCTTAGAGACAAGTGTTGTGATCCAACCACAATCTTATATATAGGTGTTGTGATCTTACCATAGTCTTTCATATTTGTGCTATGATCTAACGACAATCATTCATGCAAAAGTCATAAAGCCAATCTGTCAACCAACATTGTATTGTGAGTAGACTTGCCTTTCTCACGAAGTCAGATAAACCACAACTCAATGCCATGAAACATGTACTACAACTCACCTATAGAATCAAACAAGGTCCTACTTTATCCTATACTATAGAATTAACAATTTGATCAAAAGTCAACCCAGGTCAACAAGTCAACGATCATGTAACGCCCCGATTCTCAGGTATTGTTTAAATAAGAATTATTGGGTTAAGCTCTACTTGACGAGTTGGTTGACCTACTCGTCGAGTAGCAGTGGGGTGGGATCGTGTGTTAAGTGACCTACTCGACGAGCCTATATTGGGACTCGGCAAGTAGGAGCTGGCAGATGAAACCCTAAATCCCGGGGTTTGTACCCCTATTTAAAGGGACCTTAGCCTCCCTTGGACCTCTTTACAATTCTAAAGAGTCCTTGAGAGCCCTTATTCGTGTGTGTGTGCCTTGTATATGTGTTGAAGCTTGAAAAGAGGCTTTTGGAGAGAGGAGACTTTGAGGAGGAAGAGATTGGAGCAATTAGAGTGTGGAAATCGACATTCATCTAGAATATCATCTTCCAGAGGTACCTAAACCGTCATTTTTCTTATAGATCTCCTCTATTGGTTGATTTTTAGGGTTTTCTTGGAATATCAAGTTGGCATGATGAGCTATGGGCTAGATCTGAAGTTGTAACTTCAGATCTAGACCCTCTTCGGATTCTAGAAGCATAAAGTTATAGTTTTGGTTGTGATTGAGGTCCCTCTTGGGCATGAAGCCCCATTAAGAACTTAGATTTGGCATTTGGATCCTTTAAAGTCATGCATGCATGTAAAGTTTGCATCTTTATGTGATAAGCATGCCTTAAAAGCTTGGATCTATGATTTGGAGCCGCTGCATGGCTCAAAACAAGTCTGTACGGAAAGAGGGCTGAATGGACTCGGAGAGTCGCAAGGTTGAATCGGCGAGTCACATGAAAATGGCCGTGAACTCGACGAGTTGGATGAACAACTCGGCGAGTCCGATGAAGATTACCATAAGACTCGATGGGTTGAAGAACAGCTCGACGAGTCGCACGAGTTTTCTCTAGAATATGTATACATGTGTATCCGTAGAGTTGCAAGGAAGGAACTCGACGGGTGGCCTTAAAGTTTGAGCGAGAATTGAAGGAACTCAACGAGTCACCCCGATGACTCGGTGAGTTGGATTGTACTTCAAGGAATTCGGCGAGTAGCCGAGGGTACTCGACGAGTTGGGGTCAACATGGACTGTTGACCTTGAATGAGGACTTTGACTTTGACCAGGGGTTGACTGGTGGGTTGTGGAGTACTTTATAAGGCTAAGGACTTATGAGTATATTGTACTATAATCGTAGGTGGTGGAACCTATGTCAAGTGATTCGAGAGTTGGAGTGTATCTTCCGAGTCGACATTTTCAAGGTGAGTTATCCTCACTATATCGATGGGGTCTACGGCACCAAGGCCGAACCTTTAGTTGTTGATGTTATGGTATGCTACATGTGGTTATGATCTGTTAGATTGGAATCAGGGTAGACAGTATGTTATGCTCTTATGATCCGTAAGGGTTAGTATGTTAGTGACCTGCTAGGTCGGTACTCTAGTTACTAGAGAATTCTTTGATTGATGATCAGTGTGATAGATATTTTTGATGTTTGTATATGCCAGTTTATGATAGTTATGCGCACATGGTTATTTGCTTGTTGGATGGGTTGAGGTGGTCCTGCTTTGTGCTGAAGGCCAACATACCCTATGAGCGATCCGGGGAGACTGCAGGCCCACGAGGCGGACCAGTCATGCCGAAGGCTCGGGATAGATTCAGATAGACTGTAGTCAGGCCGATGGCTAGTATGCATGTTGACTGATTGATAGATTATTAATGATATGGCACTGTCAGTGTGGTATTGGTATTTTGGGGGTAGCTCACTAAGCCCTCGGGCTTACAGTTTTCATTTTATTGTTTCAGGTACTTCAGGAGATCATGGCAAGGCAAATGTGTGACCGTACCGCTCCTCATCCTTATGTTATGATTTTGGGACAATCTGATGGATATTGATTTGGAAACATTTTTGTAAACAATGTTATTTGATTTTATTTATGATAGAAAAAGTTTAAATTTGGTGTAAAATTTATGGATGTTACAAGTTGGTATCAAAGCCTTGGTTTGAGTGAATTGGAGGAACACCTGTGTGAATCCAGTCTCAAATCAAGGAGATTTTCGGAAAGTAAGTTTTAAAAATGGTTTTCAAAATAAAGGATGGAGGATGCAGAGGGTACGATCAGCCGGAGCCTGTAAGTAAACCCCAAAATATCATACAGTTATTTGATATTCTGATATGTTAGAAGAGCATGCTAGTGCTAGGTTAGGGATCTTTAGGAATCGCATGATAGATTTGCCTGATTATATGATACCTATTAGCCTAGGGTTTCTTGTATATGGAATTGACATCATAACTGTAGAAGTTTAGTGTATGCATCACGGCTGTGTATAGTCAAGATCTTATAGTTTGAGAATGTCTGATTCGACCTTAGGGTAGGATTGGATATTCGAAAGTCTATCGGGTCCAACGTTATGTGCGGCTAGCATACACTAGCGCTGCAGAGGCTAATGGAAGTTCCATGGAGGTGCGAGTTGTGCAAAGCTGTGGAATCAGTTGTGAGATAGGCGATGTCCCCTAGTAGTGAGGGTTGAGGGCACATTATGTTGAGTATAGTATTAGGGCGTTGTGGTCATACTTGAGACAAATATGGGTAGGTGTGGAAGGTAGTATGGGTACTACTAGAAGCACATGACCCATACGCGTAGCAAGAAAATCACAACCCCTAGGGTTTGTGGGTTTTGTTCTCCCGATATTATGTTGTTTATCTGATGTCTTGAGTGTACCTTTCAGTATGGTGGTGACGAGACGTTTTTCTGCTGGGTCCGGATCAGTATCGGGATCCGAATCAGGGTCAGATTCGGGAGACGGAGGGTTAGAGGTGCCGGTAGCACCTAAGCCCGTGGTTCAGATAAGAACTGAGGAGCTGGATGCCAGGATTCGAGAGATTCTACACGATGAGGTTGCTGCGGCTTTCCGAGTGCAACTACCAGAGATGTTTGGGTCGATCAAGACCGTGATGGTCGAGTATTTTGATGAGCGATATGCAGATATGGCAAAGACAGCAGCCGCTGCATCCGGCAGGGCCTTCCAATACCAGGACTTCGATAATACGAAGCCCCCAACATTTGATGGTACTCAGGATGCGATCAGAGCTATGCGGTGGTTGTCTGACGTGGAGGGTTGTTTCTTCACGTGCCCATGTCCTGCTAACCAGAAGGTCAGGCGTGCTCTGAACCTGCTCGGGGAAAAGGACTGGTGGAGATTGACGACAGGTTCATATTCTGATGATCAGCGGGCTGCTATTACTTGGGAGCAGTTCTGGGATATGTTTCGCACCCGCTACGTTCCGCGCATGGAACGGGAGCGGCTTGCTCAGGAGTTTTTGACATTGAGACAGGATGGGGAGTATATGATGGAGATTACCCGGATGTTCACTGAGAGGGCTATGTTTTTCCCGGAGTTTGCGTCAGAGCAGTCTCAGATGACTCATTATCTGAGTATGCTCAAGATGGATATACAGCAGTTTGTGGCTACATAGCGTTTTGATACCCTCCTAGATCTACAGGAAGCCGCGAGGTGGCGTGAGTTGGAGATAGAGCTGCAGCTGAAGGAGCAGTGTCAGGCACTGGAACAGTCCCAGCCGGCGCCTAAGTGGTCTAAGACCGCTGATGCTCGATCTGGGAGTCAGCAGAGCCGTACTTGTGGAAAGTGTGGCAGGGGTCATTCGGGTGTTTATCGAGCAGGAGGTGGGTGCCACAAATGTGGAAAGGAGGAGCACTATGCCAGGGACTGCCGTCAGCCCGCCCCTGCAGCATATATGAGGATTTGTTACCATTGTCATCAGGTTGGTCTTGTGAAGACCAACTGTCCGCAGCTTTCCGCCAAGCCGATGCTGGGTCCCGTGCCAGCTACTATGAGGATTGGAGATGGGAGGCAAGTCAAGGTGGAGCCTCCGAAGGCTCAGGGTCGCGCCTTCCAGCTCACGGCCGAGGAGGCCAAGGCAGCACCGCATGTGGTTGCTGGTACGTTTCTATTCATTGTCTCAATTATTGTGTTTGTGTTATGCTTACGGATTGTGCCTGTGGTTAGGTATGTTTTTAGTGAATTCTTTGCATGCCTTGGTATTATTTGACTCGGGGGCGAGTCGGTCGTTTGTATCTCAGACCTTCTCTAGAGGGTTCAGTGTGCCGATAGATGATCTTGAGTGTCCGTTGCGAGTTTCAATCGCCAACGAGCACGTGGTTTCTGCTTCTTCGGTTTACCGGGGATGTGAGTTGGAGATTTTTGGGGTGTCCTTCCTGATAGATTTGATTCCTATCCCCGTGGGGGATGTGTGCGTGATTGTAGGGATGAATTGGCTTAGCCGTTTTGGCGCCATGATCGACTGTGAGGGACAACGGGTGGTGGTTCGAACCCCAAGTGGGGGAGAACTGATAGTATATGGTGAGGGTACCAGGTCGGGATCAGGGTTTTGTTCGGCAACCAGGGCTCGACAATTTATTCAGCACGGGTGTGCCAGTTATTTGGCGCATGTGGTAGATACGCGGGTTAGAGAGTAGCTCTCAGTTTCAGAGGTTCCGGTGGGTAGAGAGTTTGCTGATGTGTTTCCAGAGGAGTTACCCGGAGTGCCTCCAGTGAGGCAGGGTGAGTTCAGAATTGATCCAGTGCCAGGTGCAGCCCATATCGCCAAGGCGCTGTACCGTTTGGCACCGCTGGAGATGCAGGAGCTATCATCTCAGTTGCAGGAGCTGCTGGGTAAGCAGTTTATTTGTCAGAGTAGCTCACCCTGGGGAGCACCGATCCTTTTTGTCAGGAAGAAGGAAGGTTCGCACAAGATGTGCATTGACTATAGGGAGGTGAACAAGTTAACGGTGAAGAACCATTATCCACTCCCAAGGATAGACGATCTCTTTGATCAGCTGCAGGGAGCATCTTGGTTTTCCAAGATTGATTTGAGATCAGGGTACCACCATGTCATGGTGAGGGAGGAAGACGTGGAGAAGACCGCGTTTCATACTCGTTATGGTCATTACGAGTTCGTGGTGATGCCGTTTGGGCTCACTAATGCGCCAACGGTGTTCATGGATTTGATGAATCGAGTCTGCAGATCGATGCTCGATCGCTCGGTCATTGTGTTCATAGATGATATCTTGGTGTATTCCAAGACCCGATAGCAGCATGATGAGCATCTCAGGGAGCTGCTGGAGGTTCCGAGGCGAGAATGGCTGTCTTCCAAGTTCTTGAAATGCGAGTTTTGGTTACGAGAGGTCCAGTTCCTCGGACATCTCGTTAACCAGGAGGGGATTTTGGTCGATCCGGCCAATGTGGAGGCGGTTATGCAGTGGGAGACTCCGAAATCCCCCTCAGACATCAGGAGTTTCTTGGGTTTAGCAGGGTATTATCGGGGATTCATTCGTGATTTCTCGAAGATTGTCGTACCCCTCACTCGTCTAATAAGGAAGGGGGTGGATTTACGGTGGGGCCCTGAGCAGCAGAGGGCATTTGAGACCCTCCAGCAGTGTTTATGTGAGGTGTGAGTGTTGACACTCCCCGAGGGAATGGAGGATTTTGTGGTATTTTTTGATGCATCCACCACAAGTTTGGGGGCAGACCTCATGCATAGAGGATGGGTGGTAGCCTACGTATCGCGACTGATGAAGCCGCATGCGACGAGATACCCTACGCACGATCTTGAGTTGGGAGCGATGGTTTTCGCTCTCAAGATTTGGAGGCACTATCTGTACGGGGTCTGTTGCACTATATACACGGATCGCAAGAGTTTGAGACACATCATGGATCAGCCGAACCTGAACACGAGGCAGCGCAGGTGGCTGGATGTGGTCAAGGACTACGATTGCGAGATTCTTTACCATCCTGGTAAAGCGAACGTGGTTGTGCATGCTCTGAGCCGCAAGTCAGCTAAGTCCTCGACCCAGTCAGGTGTATGAGGATAGCGGTGGATTCCCCGCTGGTGGGTTTGGTCAGGGATGCTCAGATTGAGAATATGAGACCAAAGAAATTGAAGTTGGAGAGGATTAAGGGCGAAAGCGCCCGGTTTGTTCAGGATAGCCGCAGATTGTTGACCTGTTACGGTCGGGTTTGGGTTCCGATGTCCGGAGGGGTCCGACAGACAGTGATGGATGAGGCCCATAAGTCTTGTTTTTTGATTCACCCGGGAGCCACCAAGATGTATCGTGATTTGAGTTCGAGTTATTGGTGGCCTGGCATGAAGCAAGATATCACTTGGTTTGTTGAGAGGTGCTTGACCTGTAGGATGGTCAAGCCGAGCATCAGAGGCCACATGGTAAGCTGCAGCCTCTGGAGATTCCCATGTGGAAATGGTAATGGATCGCGATGGATTTCATCACGAAGTTGCCGAAGAAGGACAGGGGGTTCGATGCTATATGGGTCATCGTGGATCGATTGACCAAGAGTGCCCATTTCCTAGCCATACGAGAGAGTTCATCGGCAGAGAAGTTCGCCGACCTGTACGTCAGAGAGATTGTCTCTCGCCATGGGGTTCCGGTTTTATCGTTTCCGATCAAGATGTCAGGTTTACTTCCCGTTTTTGGCAGAAGTTCCATGAGAAACTGGGTATGCGACTGCATTTTAGCACGACGTTCCATCCGCAGACTGATGGGCAGAGTGAGCGGACCATTCAGACCCTCGAGGATATGTTGAGGGCGTGCTTCATTGATTTCGGTGGGAGTTGGGATTCCCACCTACCGCTTGCAGAATTCGCCTACAACAACAACTATAATTCCAGTATTGGCGCCCCGCCTTTCGAGCTGTTGTACGGGCGAAAGTGTAGGACCCTAGTTTGCTGGGGCGAGGTTGGGCACAGGGTGATGGGTCGGACAGAGGTACATCTGCAAACTACCGAGATGATACAATAGATTAGACAACGACTGTAGACCACTCAGAGTCGGCAGAAAAGTTATGCCGACCGACGCCGATCTGAGCTGGAATTTCAGGTGGGTGACATGGTTCTTCTGAAGGTCTCACCCTGGAAGGGTGTGATCCGCTTCCGGAAGAGGGGAAAATTGGGTCCCCGTTACATTGGGCCATTCAGGATTGTTACCAGGGTTGGCAAGGTGGCTTATAGGCTAGAGCTTCCGAAGGAGCTTAGCCGGATCCACATAACATTTCATGTTTCGCAATTAAGAAAATGCATTATGGACCATGAGGCAGTGATATCGCTGGATGACATTCAGGTCGATGAGCGCCTGAACTATGTGGAGAGGCCTGTGGCTATCTTGGAAAGGAAGAAGAAGATTTTACGGAACAAGGAAATACCTTTGGTAAAGGTACAATGGGAATATCGGAAGGGATCCGAGTGGACATGGGAGCCGGAGGCGGAGATGCGCGAGCGTTATCCGACATTGTTTATTCCAGCGGACTTCGAGGGCGAAGTCTAGTTCAAGTGGGGGAGAGTTGTAATGCCCCGATTCTCAGTTATTGTTTAAATAAGAATTATTGGGTTAAGCTCTACTCGGCGAGTTGGTTGACCTACTCGTCGAGTAGCAGCGGGGTGGGATCGCGTGTTAAGTGACCTACTCGACGAGCCCATATTGGGACTCGGTGAGTATGAGCTGGCAGATGAAACCCTAAATCCCTGGGTTTGTACCCCTATTTAAAGGGACCTTAGCCTCCCTTGGACGTTCTTACAGATCTAAAGAGTCCTTGATAGCCCTTATTATTGTGTGTGTGCCTTGTGTATGTGTTGAAGCTTGAAAAGAGGATTTTGGAAAGAGGTGACTTTGAGGAGGAGGAGATTGGAGCAATTAGAGTGTGGAAATCGACATTCATCTAGAATATCATCTTACAGAGGTACCTAAACCATCATTTTTCTTATAGATCTCCTCTATTGGTTGAATTTTAGGGTTTTCTTGGAATATCAAGTTGGCATGATGAGCTCTAGGCTAGATCTGAAGTTGTAACTTCAGATCTAGACCCTCTTCGGATTCTAGAAGCATAAAGTTATAGTTTAGGTTGTGATTGAGGTCCCTCTTGGGCATGAAGCCCCATTAAGAACTTATATTTGGCATTTGAAGCCTTTAAAGCCATGCATGCATGTAAAATTTGCAACTTTACGTGATAAGCATGCCCTAGAAGCTTGGATCTGTGATTTGGAGCCGCTGCATGGCTCAAAACAAGTTTGTATGGAAAGAGGACTGAATGGAATTGGCGAGTCGCAAGGTTGACTCGGCGAGTCAAATGAAAATGGCCGTGAACTCGACAAGTTGGATGAACAACTCGGCGAGTCCGATGAAGATTACCATAAGACTCGACGAGTTGAAGAACAGCTCGGCGAGTCGGATGAGTTTTCTCTAAAATATGTATGTGTGTGTATCCGTCGAGTTGCAAGGAAGGAACTCGACAGGTGGCCTTAAAGTTTTAGCGAGAATCGAAGGAACTCGACGAGTCACCCCGATGACTCAGTGAGTTGGATTGTACTTCAAGGAACTCGGCGAGTAGCCGAGGGTACTCGGCGAGTTGGGGTCAACATGGACTATTGACCTTGAATGAGGACTTTGACTTTGACCAGGGGTTGACTGGTGGGTTATTGAGTACTTTATAAGGCTAAGGACTTATGAGTATATTGTACTATGATCATAGGTGGTGGAGCCTATGTCAAGTGATCCGAGAGTTGGAGTGTATCTTCCGAGTCGACATTTGCAAGGTGAGTTATCCTCACTATATTGATAGGGTCTATGGCCCCAGAGCCAGCCCTTTAGTTGTTGATGTTATGGTATGCTACCTGTGGTTATAATCTGTTAGATCGGAATCAGGGTAGACAGTATGTTATGCTCTTATGATCCGTAAGGATTAGTATGTTAGTGACCTGCTAGGTCGGTACTCTAGTTACGAGAGAATTATTTGATTGATGATCAGTGTGATAGATATTTTTGATGTTTCTATATGCCAGTTTATGATAGTTATGCGCACATGGTTATTTGCTTGTTGGATGGGTTGAGGCGGTCCTAATTTGTGATGAAGGCCAACATACCCTATGAGCGGTCCGGGGAGACTGCAGGCCCATGAGGCGGACCAGTCATGCCGAAGGCTCGGGATAGATTCAGATAGACTGTAGGCCCAATAGGGCGGTCCAGTCAGGTCGATGGCCAATATGCATGTTGATTGATTGATAGATTGTTACTGATATGGCACTGTAGTGTGGTATTGGTATTTTGGGGGTAGCTCACTAAGCCCTCGGGCTTACAGTTTTTAGTTTATTGGTCCAGGTACTTCAGGAGATCATGGCAAGGAAAATGCGTGACCGTACCGCTCCTCATCCTTATGTTATGATTTTGGGACACTCTGATGGATATTCATTTGGAATTTTTTTTGTAAACAATGCTATTTGATTTTATTTATGATCGAAAAAGTTTAAATTTGCTGTAAAATTTATGGATGTTACAAATCAGGGTTAAACTCAAAGGTCAACATCACTATCAGTTGACTTTCACGTCGTGTGAAAACGAAATCATTCCCATCACCAACTCCATTATGATCCAACTCAGTCTTGTTCAAATATGTTGTCACATCGTGATGGACTTGCCGCCACATCGTGACAACATTCGTCCAAAACAATCGATGAATCCTCATCGTCACGTCATGACACCCATGTGTTCAACTATAAATGCTAACTTCTCACAAGGCTTTCTTACCCCCAAAAACCTTATTAGGATTGGTGCTTTATAGACATGCATGTCCATTGCATATATTGAACTCAAGATGGATCAAAATGGTCAAAATAGGACCAAAATCCCATGCATGGATTCAAAACTACGCCAAACTCCACATCCAAAGCATATAATCTACAAAGGCCTCAATGATCCATAAAGTTGCCGACTTTATGGAATCCTTGCACCCAAAATAGCTCATATTTGAATAAGAGGGGAAAACCTTAGATCTAGCAATATAGAACAATAAAATGTGGGTCTTGAACACTTACAAAGGTCCAGAGATGCCGATATGAAGTCTCAAAGTTGGCTAAGATCCCCCTTTCACCACAAAGCTCTTCTTCTTCCTTCAAGAACCACCAAAAACACCAAGATGAGCTCAAAAATTGAGGAGAGGGATTAGTGATTAGGGTTTATTCAATGGGGAGGGGGGTTGGAGGTGACGGAGGTTGAGGGTGGAGAAAACCCTAGCACTAACTTCCTTTATATAGGGTCCAAGTTCGGAAATTAGGGTTTTCCCCTGATTAGTTGTCATGTCGTGATAAATAGAGTGTCATGTCGTGACACCATAACGAGACAACACGCCTCATATGGCCAGGTCACGTCGTGATGACACCTTCATAATGTTGTGACCAATACAAATTCATATTTTACTTTAATTTTGTACCTTGGGGATCCAGATGTTACAACTCTCCCCCACTTGAATCAGACTTTGTCCTCGAAGTATGTTATGTAAACAACTCGATGTAATGCCCCCCATCTCCTCCCCGGGTTTCCAAGTCTAATCGGAACCCTTCTAGTGCTGCCATTGCACCTTTACCAAGCCCACCACCTTGTTGTGCAGGGTCTTCATCTTCCTATAGAGAATCACAATTGGTCTCTCTACATAATTCAGGCGCTCATCAACATCAATGTTGTACAAGGGCACCACTACAAAATCATCAACCTAACATTTTTGATGTTGAGAGACATGAAAAGTGTTGTGGATCTAACTAAGCTCATCAGGTAAATCCAAACGATACACAACCTTGCCCACCCGGACGATAATCCTGAAGGGACCAAGATACCTAGGGACTAAATTGCCCTGCTTCTAGAACCAGATGACACCTTTACAAGGTGACACCTTCAGAAGCACAAAATCTCCGACCTAAAACTCAAGGTTTGAAAGTCATCGGTCAGCATAACTCTTATGGCGACTCTGCACAGTCTACAACCGATCCGCACATGCTGTATCAACTTAGTGGTCTTGGGTACTACCTTAGTACTCCCCATAACTCGAAGCCCAACCTCGCCCCAAAAATAGGGTCCGAAATTTCCTCTCATAAAGCATCTCGAAGGGGGTGGTCGAGCAATACTGGCATGATAACTATTGTTGTAGGAGAAATTGGCCAATGGAAGATAAGTGTCCCAACTCTGGCTAGCACCTAGCATGCATTCCTTGAGCATATCCTCAAGAGTTTCAATAGCCCGCTCACTTTGTCCGTCGGTCTGGGATGATATGAGGTGCTGAAATGAACCTGACTATCTAATTCCTCATAAAACTTCCTCCAAAACCTGGAGGTGAAATGAACATCACGGTTAGAGACCATTGAAACTAGAAACTAGTGACGAGCGAATACCTCCCTGATGTAGATGCCAACCAAGTTCTTGACGAAATGCTCTTTGAAATGGGGATGAAATGAGAACTCTTCGTCAACCTATCTACAATGACCCAGATAGAGTCCACCCCACGCACCATCCCTGAAAAATTCATAATTAAATCCATAGTGATCTCCACCCACTTCTACATGGGAATGGTTAATGGTTTCATCTTGGCGTAAGGTCTATGATGTTCATCCTTCACTTTCTAGAAAGTGAGGAATCACTCAACATACCATGTTATCTCCCTCTTCATGTATGCCACCAGTAGCTCAGTCTCAAATCCCTGTACATCTTCGTGGCCCCCAGATGGATTGAAAATTTTGACTTGTGAGCTTCCTCCAATAATTTTTTCTAACCCCACTAGAAAGTGAGACCCATACTTTGTCGCACGGATTCAATAACCCACGATTGTCTTTGAAAAATAACGGAATCTGACCCCTAATCCTCTCTTCTTTTCAATTTCCCTCTTTAATCCCTCTACCTGATCTTTCTTGATCAAGTCCAACATTGGTGAAAAATACCTATTCTCAAACATAAATCTCTAATGGGTGCACTTACTGCCTTATGACACAAGGCATTGGCCACCACATTGGCCTTCTCAGGATGATACATAATATCGTAGTCATAATCCTTCGCCACATATAACCATCTGCGCTGTCTCATGTTCAAGTTCGGCCGATCCAATAGATACCTCATACTTTTGTGATTCATATAAATAGTGCACATAACCCCATACAAATGATGACTGCAAATATTGAGGGAAAAAACCACATCCCCCAGCTCTAGATCTTGCATAGGGTAATTCGCCTGATGAGGCTTCAACTATCTTTATGCGTAAGCAATCACATGGCCCCTTTACATAAGCATTACGCCTAGACCAGAAATTGATGCATTGGAATAGACCATAAATTCATCCATGTCCTCGGGAAAGGTTAGAATTTGAGTCTTATGCAGTCTTTTTCTTAAGGTCTCGAATGCTACCTACTGCTCATGACCCCACCAAAAACTAACACTCTTCTTTGTCAATCGTGTCAAAGGAACAACAATCTTGGAGAAATCATGAATGAATCTCCTGTAATAACCTGCTAACCCAAGGAAAATCTGAACCTCAGATGGTGTCCTCAGTATCTCCCACTGCATCACTACCTCAATCTTGGTCGGATTAACCAATATACCCTTGTGGTTGATGATGTGCCCCAAAAACTTCACCTTACGCAACCAGAACTCACACTTGGAGAAATTTTCGTAAAGCAGCTCCCTTCTCAAAGTCTCCAATACGTCCCACAGGTGCTCCTCATGCTTCTCCTTGGTCTTAGAGTGGACCAAGATATTCATCAATAAACACTATCACGGACCTGTCCAACATTGGCCTGCACACCCGGTTCATAAGCTCCATGAACGCTTCCAGAGCGTTGATGACCCTGAATGGCATCACCATAAACTCGTAATGACCATAACGAGTCCTGGAGCCCGTTTTCTATACATCTTAACCTTTAAACCTCATCTAATGAGAAACAGATCTCAACTCAATCATCGATCCATGGAAGTGGGTAAGGGTTCTTCATCGTCAGCTTGTTCAAATCCCGGTTTTTAATTCACATCCTGTGTGAACATTCTTCTTTTTCATGAACATGATCAATGCTCCCATGATGAAGTGCTCAATTTGATGCGTCCTCTGTCTAACAACTCCTGCAGCTGTATTTACAACTCTTGCATCTCCGTAGGTGCTAAGATATAGGGCACCTTTGCTATCAGTGTTGCACCCGAAATCAGGTCAATCCTAAACTCAACGTGCCTCTTAGGAGGCACTCCCATCAAATCCTCAGGAAAGACATAAGGAATCTGCCGAACAATGGGTACGTTGTCCAAAATCTTCTTACCCTCAACTCGCATATCCACTACTTAATTTAGGAATCCAGAGCACCCCTGCTGAAGATTTCTCCTAACTCTCACAGTTGAATAGATAATCAGTCAATACTAAGCACCCTCACCATGAATAACCACTTCTCCCCCAGTTGGGATTCAAACTCTCACCAACTAGTTCTCACAGTCAATCATAGCCCCATTGGTGCCCAACCAGTCAGTGACAGAGATAATTGGGGGCAGCGGGTGCTACGCCCCTTATCCCTCTTAATATATGTATTTCAACTACTTTATATAAAGCCCAATGGAATTCACTGAAGCCCACAGAACCTCTCAATTCTGTTAACTTTTAATTTTTATCTTTTTTTTGGCTTCTTATTAGTAGCAATATAATACCAATATAATCTTTGAAATTTTGAATCACGTAGCCTTTATTTGGAAACTAACTAATTTTTGCAAACAAATCCAAAAACCAAAGCTATATATATATATATATATATATATATATATATATATATATATATATATATATATGTATGTATATATACACACACACACACACACACTGCTTAGCAAAATTAGAATCGAAAGAGCGTCTCCCACACAAGTGTGCCGATCTAGAACGTCGTTGTCCTTCAAACGTTGAGCGATATGTCGTTCTTGGAAACATATTAATGCGCTATAGAAGGAACACGAAAGGTAGGTGTTTATATAGGAGGCGAGACATCGCAAGGAGAAACGACTATAAGAATAATTGAATCGACGTAATGGCAAGTTGCATCATTATTAGGGGTGGGTTACGTGGAGGTATTAGAATAGCGTTAATTTGTTTTAAACGACACCAGAAAAATAAGGCTTTTATTATAGTAATGATATATATATATATATATATATATATATATATATATATATATATATATATATATATATATATATATATATATATATATATATATATATATATATAGCTTAATAACTTAATTCTATGAAAATTAGAACCCTAAATAATTATTGGCATACTTAGTGGCTGCTCACCATCGAACTGTTCAGTAAATCAATTCTTTCTCCTGGTCTCATTCATTCTCCATAGCCTACTCTACCATAAAATGTTTGCTGCTTTCTCTATGTTTTCATATAAGAGAAAAAGAAGAAATATGGTTTTTCTTCTTTTGCGACAGAGAGGAAGAGATCAATATCTATTTTTATAAATTGTTTTAGCCTTTTTTGCTATAGTAATAATATCGACTTTGGTGGCTTATGGTTAGGGAGAAAAATACCACAAGCCTGCTTGTGATCTTCATTGGAAAACAAAAGGTAACTATTAGTACAACTTTCACTTTTAGTTTTTTATTTATTTGTTTTTAGTTGTATTGATTTAGTTTTACCAGCTAGAACTCTAACATCTTTAATTATAATGTAAGCCCCCTTATTATGAAATTCTGGCTCCGCCCCTGTAACTAGTCCATACCCACTATCATCTTTGACCTTTGTAGAGGAATATAAAATAGATCAATCAAATATCTCCCACTGAACATATTCAAAGCACATCAACGATGAACTCTCGAAGTGCTCGTTGAACGATCATCGATAATCTCCACGTCTTACGAGTGTTCCAGAGTCCATAGAGCATCGCTAAACTAATTGCTAAGTGCAAGAGACATAATTGATCATGTAGCACCCGAATCAAACATAACATATGCAGTCATACCATTGACTAAAAACGTCCCTATACATGATTAGATAAAAGATAAGCAGAAATAAAGAAAACAGTAAAAGACATGGTAAAGATACATACCTGTAACCACATTTGGTGATGCTCATGCCTCCTCGACTGTCAACTGGAATGTCATGCTCTTCACCACGGGATCCTATGCCTTGACCTGGCGTCCAACAATAATCCTCAAGGTGGATGGTGCGAGTGTCGCCACTGCTCCTCCCGTTAATCTTAGACAATCATCCTTCTTGCCACCCATCTGATTGTAGTGAAAATATATCAATGCTCCACGAAGGAAATCCCTACCAAAATGACCAGTCTGATCACACCTAAAAAACACAAACATGCTACTTCACAAGCCCTGTCGTGCAGCTTGCCACAATTTCCACAACAGCCCCAACCCAGATGGCCTCTAGAACAAGAATGAAAAGTCTTGGGCCTCTTCTCCTGGCCCACTATTGTCTATAACTGCCCCATCTTGTGTTTCGTTCGAAACGACAACTCAATCTCTAATTCCCGGGATCTAGCAATCATGTCAGCCAATGTACTACAGCTCGACATACTCAGAAACTACCGAATGTCATCTGTGAGCATGCCATGATGTATCTTATTCTTCATCTCGTCATTCGTGACATATGACAGAACTAGTAGAGCTCTTTCCCAAAACATGGAGGTGATCTCCACCACTGTCTCCATATTCTGGTGAACGTCCGAAAACTCACTTTCCAGTTGTTGCATCTCAATAGCATATACGAACTCGACTCTGAATCTCGTCACGAAATCAGTCCAGTTCACGGCTATCACAACCTCAGCCCCAAAGCATGGCCAGCGTCCTCCCACCATTAGCAAGCTTGGTCTCTCAGAAGGCAATACTATCATAAGCACTGGTGGTCGGTACTCTAATTACATGTATGGTATACCATTTGTGTCACTGTTTCGTGCTCTTTTTGTGTTACCTCATAATCCCATGGGATTAGTGCTATAATTTGAGGTACCAATAGTGGATGTTGTTCATGTTCATGACCAAGTCGTGCAGTGACTCATTGGTATGGATTGGGTGCTTGTCAATCGGGCTGAGATTTTCTATGCTGAAAAGTGTATATGTATTATGCTTGTCGAGGGAGGGTATGTCTATGGGGAGAAAACTCTATTCTAGAGTCTATTCCTATAACTTTTGGGATGAAGGTAAGAAAGTGACTAACAAGGGTATGAGATGTCTTCTTGGCTCATAAGATTAAGATTTTAAGGAATATGGTAGGTCTCTCTGATGTGGAGCTTGTTAGGGAATACATCGATTATTTTCCCTGATAAGTTGTCGGTTTTATCACCACCATGTTAGGTCACTACTAGAAAAACAGCCTTTTACGACGCGCAATGCGTGTTGTAAAACGCTCAGACGACGCACAAATGCGTGTCAAGGAAGGCCCTGTCATAACGAGATACGACACGCTTTTGCGTGTCGTCTATTTACGACGCTCATTTACGACACGCAATGCTTATCAAGGAAGGCCCTGTCATAAAGGAAGACGACACACATTTGTGTGTCGTAACCTTACGACGCGCCTTTAGGACACACATTGCGTATCATTAAAGCCCCTATCATAAATGAAGATGACACGCATTTGCTTGTCATAAACTTCAACAACCGTTTACGATATGCATATACGACGTGCCTTTACGATACTTATTGACGCATAATACAAAAATATAGAAACAAATATAATACCAAAACAATCAATTTCATCCAATAACATCATGTCAAAAAATGTAATACATTGATATTAAGGGGATCTAATTGTACATTGTAGTAAGATATTTTCCCTAACTATATAACCTAATACTACATTGCTATTAAGGGGCACTTCTTGTTTCAGATATCATGCCAAAAAAAATCCTCCATATCATTGGTTTGCCACCTAATGTACTGGGCTGCTGTCCATATTCTGGTTTGCCCATTATAAGAACTTGTTGCAAGACACCAACCAAATCCATGAATGCTTAGGTATAGCTATGAACACATAGATGATAGCAAACATGGATAAATTTTGAAAGAGAAGTCTGACTTTTCACGCTTCCTACTTCTTATATAATCTAAATCACATGACCTGTTCTTCCATGATACTGCACAATTATCTTCCAGAAATTTGCCATCCAAGAAGCTAGATTTTTCTGAAAAAAAAAAAACAGGAAATCAAAGAATGGATCATTACAAATACACACACAAAAAGATATTGAAACATGTTACCTTAAACATACTAATGCTAAAAGTTGTAGTCTGTCTAATAAGTGTAAAAATTATACTTTTGAAATATGAATTTAATTTATTTAAAATCATGAAGATGTATTAAAAAGATTTCACAGAAGATTTAATTACCTTAAATCCACCTGAATTAAGAATTCATTAGCGAAAAAAAAAACCATAAAAATGAAAACCCTAATAAAATAACATGCATTTTACTTGAAAAAAGTACAAACCGTATCAAAGTAGTAATCTGGTAATCTGGTTGTTGAGTTCAGAGGTTGGTGTTTATGGGAAAGCAGCACCCTCTAAACCCACCAAAAGTGATGTTAGGGTAAAACTGTATTTTCCTGAAAAACATTAGGGTTTTTATGTGAATATCCCCGAAAACAAAAAGTTTTTTTTTCTGTTGTGATGGAATGAGCCATGATTTCGTCATAAGGAACACTATATTAGAAAGCTAAAACCAACCTGAACAATGGTTAGGGAGTTGTTGGCTGCAAAAGCATATATCAAAGATCTGAATCATTAGCAACTACTAACTCATATTATCTTATTAAAGGATACTCAAGGGTAAACTAGTCAATAACAACAACAAAAAAAAAACACTATACGTATTCCTTGCATGCAGTTTAGATTTAGATGATATAAACTGCAAGTATGTTAGTTGCAATATATGAGAACTTAGATTCACCTAGGGAAGATTAAATCCAACAAAAAAATATAGGGATTGTGAGGCACTCCAAGTAGATCCTGTAATACTGCAACAAAAAGCCAAAAATGTTAGAATACATGTATTTGATACTTATACAAGAATAAGTTAACATATAGAATGTTAGCATGTAATAAACTAATTATTTGTAAGGGCCAAGGGGCATGTGGTTTGTAGAATGTTTTTGGAAGAAATGGAATTTGTTAAAGGAATAGGAATTTAAAGGAATAATAACTTGTCAGGTGTTTGGTTGGCAGGAGATGAAAATAAATACAACAAAAAAATTAATAATTTTCAAATTTTTACTTATGTGTAAAGAACCTTTCATTATTATTTATTTCAAGATACATAAAAGAGGGTATTATGGTCTTTTAATAAAAAATGAGGAATGACATGAAATTTGAGGATCAATTTTGGACTTCACTGTGGACTATCAACACTGGAAACGTGTGGTTACCAACTCATACATGACCAGCTTAGAAATAAACTGGTCCAACGTCAGGAATGTCATGGACATGCGAGCTGTCTATGGCGGGTAAGAAAAACATACATTTTAAAAAAAATTAAGAAAAATCCAAGCGGTTGATTTTGTTTTCGTTTAATTATAAAATTGAAACTTCACTTGGTAAATTTTAAAAAAAAAATGGGAAATGTAATTACATATAAAGAAGGTAATCTCTCTCGGGCATTTGATCAAACAGCTTGCATGCAATCTGGTTTCTAATCTTTTGGTCACTCTAAGCAATCTGATTTCAAATCTTTCTATTAATTTTGATCGGTTTTTTCATGATCTAAACTTTGGTTCCTCAGAAATCCAAGTCATAAAACTAAACAAATCAAGACATTAATGAAATGGACATCATGTTTTGGAGGAAAGGATATGAATAATAGGCCAAGAAAAAGAAACAAGGATGTAACAAATAATGTTGAGGAGGCAAAAAAGGGTTCAAGGAGACATGAGACTGTGAATAACAATGTTATGTCAAATAATAATATTAATAATAATAATAATAATAATAATAATAATAATAATAATAATAATAATAATAATATATAGAATCATACTTTGAAAGTACAATGTTATTACAGATACTCACAGTTTGAGGGTTGGGATCCATAATCTTGTCTAGTAATGACTTTGCACAAGAAGGAAACCAGAAAGGATATGAAAACTCAGCAGCACTGACCTGAGTGAGTAGTTGCAGATCTTCTTAACAATTAAATATAAATCCATTTTACAAAATAATGATGAATTTATAGATGATAAAAGTATTTGATATTTAACCTTTTTATACAAAGTTGGAAGATCTGACTCCTCGAATGGAAGATATCCGGTCAACAAGACATACATGATGACTCCACATGACCAGATATCAGCAGCCCCACCATCATATCCGTGTTTTCTTAAAACCTAAAAGTCAACCATGGTAAAAGTCTTGGTCAAAGAAGAGTAATTAGAAGAGAATTGTTGATAAAAAATTGATGTTGTTTTGGTGAACCTTTGGTGTGATGTAATTTGGGGTTCCACCAGGGGTATATAAAAGTTCAACACCCTGGAAAATGGTTTTGTATTAGAGAAGAAATATAAAGTATAAACACTGTGAAAAGATATGGAAAATAATTATAAGCTTACTTCTTGTGGGAGTGCACTGAGTCCAAAATTTGAAACCTTTAGCCTTTCTTTGGAATCAAGAAAGAGATTTTCAGGCTATATATTACAAGAATTAAGAAACATTGTTAGTAGTAAATAAAACATTTAATATAAACCCTCACACCTTAAATGATCTGATTATTCTTAAATGTTAAAAGTTTGTGTCTCTTACCTTTAAATCCTTATGGTAGACACCCTTGGAATGGCAATGGGCAACTGCATCATTAAGCTGTTGAAAGTATCCCCTGGCTTACAATTCTATCAAAAAGTACTTTTATCAAAAAGTTGAGCTTACAATTCTGTCAAAAAGCTCTCCTCTAATGACAAAATTCTAGTATTATATATATCTTTGTATGGCTTGACAAAACCTAACAGAAGGAAAGGATCATGTCATTAAAAAAAAATTAGAAATCATAAAAGGATATGTATTTGTTGAGATAGTAATTAAAATGTATTTCATGATTTCAATTATACCTCATGTAGTCTCACAATATTGGGATGTCTCACTATCTTCATAATGGAGATCTCTCTTTTAATCTGCAGTCAACTTAAATAAGTTACATACTATTAGCAAATGGATACTTTAAAGAAGAATTGTAAATACTCCAAGAACAAAAGATGGCAAATGGATAGATTATTCACTTTGTCTAGACTTCTAGTTAATTGCAGTGTTTGCTAGTATATTCTTGGCGACTTCTTATTCAGCCTTATTTTAGGCTCACACTCTTATATTCTTCTATTCATAAAACCTAAAAGCATTTGTTGCATAAATTTGTTTACTTGCATGATGATAATGTATCATCATGTATGAAACATGATGATACATTGTTACAATTTCAATTTATACAAATTATAAGCAAGAAATGAATCATGCATCTTTGTAATCTGAGTTTTTGATGGCTTATCTCAGAGAGTGCTTACCTACCCTCGTGCCTTAGAGATCTCATTCCTAGGGAAGTAGTGAGCTGACTCCATTGACAGAAGAACATTAGCATTCCCTTCCTCTTTATGTAACCCAAATGAAGCATCAACCTTCTTTTTTTTTCTTCCGAAGGCTAATCTTGCATCCAGCAGAACACGACTTCCAATCCTTCATGAAAGCACCTTTTGAATTATCATTCATGTCATGTCATCACAGTAAGATCGCATACTTGAATCGTACGAAAAGGAACAACAATTGAGACGTGCAATCGAAGAACTATGTTACATGTAATCGTTGAAACATGTAAATAATGCTAATCACGGTAGAAATACAAACCTCCTCATGACCAGAGATAAGTACTGGTTCTTTACAAAAATCTCTAGAATAAACTGCAAAGTCTTCTCTCTCCAACCACTCCTCACAACTTTCCCCCCCCAACAAAACGCGAAACATCCACCACGACGGTAGACAAATCTGCTAAGGCAACATCATCAACAAGATCAAGGGAGAGTGATGAAAAAGAGGAGTTCGTGAACTGTAGGAACGATTCAGCCCAAGAGTTGACAAGATCAGGGTTCTTAATTAAGTCGAATCTGGCTAAGATACCGATCTCAGCTATGAAAACTAGGGCTAAGAACAGAGGCAGGAAATTGGTCAATTTCTTCTTTGAATTATCTGAACTATGGACGTTGCTAGATGGCGGAGAAGATCCCTGATTTACGAGATTTTTGAGAGGCTTGAACTCTTTGTCTAGGAAAGTTCAATGAAATTAGAATTTGGGGGGCTAGAGTTAGGGTTAGGGCTAGCAGCCATGAAATATAGCACACTAATTGTTGTTCAGAACATGTTCATAGTTATGAACTCTGTAATGGAACTATAAATGGTGAAATGAGATCGAGAGGCGCTTGTTCAGCCTTAAGAACCTACACAATGATTTTAGGGTTTCTTTTGATCGAAGAGGATTTTACAACATACGAAGAAGATGAAGAAGAGTATCAGGCGGGGTTTTCAATTTTTTGGTATTTCATTCCCCCCTTGGCAATTAAAAAATTGATGAACGCGCATTGATGAAAAAAATTATAAAACGACAGTTCTACACGACACACTTTTTTATAGTAGGTGCCGTCTGTGTTTTTAATTTTTTTTTGTTGGACACTAATTTTAGGGCACACATAAATGTGTGACCTTTATGCTTCATATTTTGGAAAATTGACATCAATTTTTAGGGCACGCACAAATGCATGTCCTCTATCAGCGCGTGTCATTGATTGCGCGTCGTAAAAGGCTGTTTTTCTAGTAGTGGGTAGAGTTCTAGTCTGACCTTTTTCCTGGTGTGCCTCCTAAAGTCAAAGCTCCTTTTAGGATGGATCCTTCAGAAATGAAGGAAATGGTGTCAAAACTACACGATCTTTTGAGTGTGGGTTTATTCGACCAAGTTGCTCGTCTTAGGGAACGTCGATTCAATTCTTTAAAAGAAAGACGAGACACGCGATTAGGTATCAATTAGCTAGGATTTAGAAGTATCAAGATGGAAACAAATAAGCATCTTCATCATATTTTGGTTTGAGGTGTGAGATGATGTAACAAGGAATGTGATTGTGTATTCTTCCCAATAGGCAAAGAGTGTCAAGGTGAATCAATTGGTGCATGATTAGGAGTTGGCGAATATGGTTATTACTCTTATGTTGTGGATTTATTATGAGGTGTATGCTATACGCAGATCATAAGAGCTTACAACACATTCAATATATATATATATATATATATATATATATATATATATATATATATATATATATATAGAGAGAGAGAGAGAGAGAGAGAGAGATAGGTTCAAATGTGGATTGACATCTATTGTGTGGACGTATGGACAATGTTATTTTGTGAAAATAACAAAGAAAATAGTATGAATACGTTCAATATTAAATAACTATTGTCATTATCACATATTCTTACTAATTAAATCGTCTATAAGGTTATTATTGACTTTTTATTATTATTCTCATTCTGTCGGAATGTTGTCAGAATGTTTATTGATTCGTATTCTGTAAGAATGAAAATGAGTGAAAAACGATGTGTGAGAACATAAATAAATAAGAATTAGTGAGAATGCATGAAAATGACGATAGTTGTGTAAAGCTGAACGCATTTGCATTAGTTAACAACTTATTCTCCTAGTAATTGTCATAGAATAACACTGTCCACACGTCCGCACAATAGTTGTCCGTCCACATTATAACCTAGCTTAATATATATATATATATATATATATATATATATATATATATATATATATATATATATATATATGATTTGTTATGCTTTATGTTATAGCTTGATCGGATCTATGGTCTATTGCCGACCGGATCTGAAAACTTTATGTGTTTAGGATTCTAAGTGTTTAACTACGATATTAGAACTAGCATATAAACGTTTCGGAGTGATAAGTTCAATTGAGAAAATAAAAATTGTTGAGAATGGGGGAATTATTTTCAGCCACTCATTTAATCTAAGCATAAAATGACACGGTGGCAAACTTGTAAATATGTTAATAACCTTCAATCTCAAATACGTAACTATAGAGAATTCGATAACAGTTCGTTCATGTCACACCCCAAAACCATGAACGGCGGAAACGTTCAGGGGTGGAGGACGTCATGTACAGTATCACAACAGTGTAATATAATAAACAAGCAACAACATCATCCATTGCATTATAAGTAGAGTTTTAATACATGTGTGTTCTTTCATTGTAGTAAGACACCAAAAATATACAATCAAAATAAAAGATGAGACTTGTCTGCTCCGTCTTCTCAAAACCTGGCCATCGTACCTGTCTACTGTTGACCTGAGAATACAAGTTATATTGAAAGAGAGTATCAGCTTTAAAGCTGGTGAATTCATAAGTATTTAAGTGTCATTGTCTTGCTTTGAAAAGCTGTTTTAAAAGTCATGCAAACCTTTAAATGAAAATGTTGATATAAGTATGAAAAGTCCTAGAAAATCCCTTATTTTCTATCAGGTTGAGATGTAGTCTTCTACCAAGACCCGAATGTTTTGTAAGTAAAATGATAGTTTTTCCTTCAATTGTTTAGTACTAAAGTCTTAGTCTAACTCATCGTTTATGTGAAAGTATCACAAAATAAAGTAAACAGGAAAATGTACTACTGTAAGTGTTGTCACTAGGTACTAGGACTAACGCAACATCGCATTAAGCGAAATATGTAACCTAATGAACATTCGAAGATTGTCCAGAAAAAGTATTAATGTAAGTGTCATCGCTGGGTACTAGGAGTAACACAACATCGCAATAAGTGAAAGGTATAACCTTATGAACAATCGAAGATTGTCCACTTGTCCTCTGTAGCAACAGCAGGTGGGTGGAGGGGTTAGCCCCGATTATCGATCTACCTAGTATAAGTAGTAACCTTAGACCTCCGTAGATAGTCATCGACCACTGGTGTTAATCAGTGGGGTTCGGAATGGTAAGTCCCGCCGAGATATCCCATTGAACCGGGATAGGAAAGATAATTTACACAGAAAGTACTAATAAATCATCCTCGTAGTTCTAAGTACAAGTATCCAGGTAAGTGAATACAGGATAATGCACCTATGTAAAAGTGTTCCTGTATGGCATTCATGTAAGTGTGTTCATGTAACAGGTAAGTATATGTAAACATATTCATGCATCAGGTAAGCATATGTATATGTAATCACGTATCAGGTAATGTACTAGTATAGACTCATGAATGAACTGACTCTTGTGTGATTCCTTGTAATAGGAATAATGTTTGATATCTTCAAATTATCCCTATGATAATTTACTGAAAGGTAATTAGTTGTTCAAGTAGGTTTATACACTCTTACTACTCAAGGGTGTGAGAAACTAAATGAAAGATGTAAACTATAACATCAATACATATATAAGAATATAAGTGTATATGCATAGTTTAGTTCAAGAATGTAAAATGGTTTTGTAAGACATCTTATGGGTTTTGAACAATAATTAAAAATCACTTGCTGTCATTTTAATAAACATTTCAAAAGTAAAACATTTGATAACAAAGTATTTTTAAGATTTAAAACCATTTCATGCATCACATTTTGTAGTATGTGACATTTGTTAAATGACAAACACAGTTATAAAATACATATCAATGATTTAATAACATGTTTGTTTCTACTTGTATTCCCCCCCTTTTGAAGCATTTAAATCATTTAAAACATTGATTAGGGGTATGAACTCACCTGTAGTTGGTAGTTTAGATGAACTGGACGGTGTAGGATTGTTAGGTGTCAAGTGAGGACTTGTACACACACCACGATCCTAATGAACATATAATCACACATATATGCACTCAATTAGTCTCAAATTACTAATTGATAATGTTAAGACATCCTAGACATAATAAACACTTTATATAAGTGTTTTAAGCCCTAAGGATTGCATCTAAGCTATTGTGGGACAAGGCACTTGTGTTTAGGGTTCCAAAGGACCCCATATATGAGTTTACTCCCCATATACCATCACACATGGAGTTTACGGTTGTAAACTCTTGAGTTTACGGCCGTAAACTCCAAGACTCAATGTCTTTGGTTGTTTTAAGGTGTTAAATAATCCCTAGAATTATTCCAACTTGGTGGTTAAGTCCTTGGAAGGGTTTAAGGTATAGAAACACTCCATTTAGGAGTTTACAGCCCTAAGGCCATTTCCCTTAGAGTTTGTGGCCGTAAACTCTTAAGGATGGTTGTTTTTTATGCTTTCAAGTCTCTTGCACAAGTGGTATAGGTTCTAGACTTTTATTCCAAGCATATGAAGGCCTTAGGCACACTTTGGTGCCTTTGTTTGATGTTCACGGCCCAATAACCTTATTAGGGCCGTGAACTCATTTGAAGGGGTGTTTTTGATGTGTTTTAATCCTTCATTTAAGTGGGGAACAATTTCTAGTAATTGTCTAAGGCTTTAGGGGCCTTAAAAGCACCCTTTTGTGCATGATTTTGGAGTTCACGGTCCAAGATCATCTGTGGCCGTGAACTCCCAAACTTGGGTGGTTCTTTGATGTCTTCTTGTCCCTAATACACTCCTATATAAGTCCAAGGTAGCAGTATATCTCGGGGGAAAGGCTAGGCATTGTTTTCGGGAGTTTACCGCCCAAGAACACCTTGGGGAGTAAACTCCTAAATCTAGTGATTTAGCTATGTAATCTATGTTATGAACACATTTAAAGCTATATAACACTACTAGAGAGGGGTACTCATGATTTGGGATAAAAACCCGAAGATCCGTGAGAGAGAAAATGACTTTTCTCTAGTTGGAAATGAGAATAATGAATGAATTTGGTTCAGAATTCTATTTATAGTCCTGAGATATTTTTGGCAGAAAATATTTTTATTCCCGAAATGATCTCTAATATAATAGAGTGTTGGAATAACAGTGTTGCACAAAACCCCAGTGCACCCACTCTCCTGATATTTCCTGAAGTGTAAACCCTAAATTACTCAAACTTACACGAAAAAGTCTGAAAATTAACTGTGACTGCTATAACTTCTATTGAAGTGATATAGTTTGTACAGAATCGAAATTTCGGGTTGTCACAGTTCATCATCAAAATTTATCCTCCAACCTTCAACAATCATCCAGATTTCTTCAACTAAACCATCATCAATGTCATCCAGTGGTAATCAATCATCGATATTCATGGCTGGGAGGTTCGTCGTTCAAGACAGATTCGCAACCCAAATTCATTAATTTCATCGATTTCTTTGTTGAATACTCCGAATGTTCGTAGCTTGCAAGCATTTGTCAAAGTTCATAACGAATTTGGAACTGAAATTTCCCAGATTCCCAAACGAACTCAGTTGGAATCAGAATTTCTTTGTTGTTCATAAAATTGGAATCGGAGTTCTGGACTCGCAGTCACATTCGACATTGAAGGACTCGGAATCGCTACTCACAAGTTCCCAATCGGATTTTCAGAAATCAAAATCAAAATGAGAAACCGATCAGACATAGGATGTCGCATATGAAGTCGAAATCGGAAGTATATGATGATTTGAAATTGATAACTTGAATCGAAAGTATCATGTTTTTTTAACATTTTTAAAATAGTTAACTTGTATGCACTCAAATTGTTTGATGTAATGCATAAACTAAATTACCGTGTTATATTCACATATGAATATATTTTCTCACCCGAATCAGTATATGATTATTAAAAATACAAAACAAATACGCAAGTCTGTATGTTATTCATATGTGAATAACATATAAAAATAATATATATTTGTGGAAATACCTTATAATATTCATAAGTGAATATATATATATATATATATATATATATATATATATATATATATATATATATATATATATATATATATATATATATATATATATATAGGGTTAGGTTATTTTGTTTTCACTATCTATTATGTGTATGTATGACTGATTCTGGACCAATCATTTTAGTTATTTTAAGAAAGTAGTAATTTTCGTTTCATTTTTGTGTTGAAATTTGGACCTTAAACATATCCGTTTAATTTCCGTATTGTGTTGTGTTAAAACATTCGGTTTGATATCTCTTACCTAAACTTGTTTATTTGCATGTGGTGTTTGTGACAGCGTCAAAAATTGTCTCCCGTAGTTGAGTAAATGTTTTTGTTTGTATTTGTTTTAATTCGAAAATATAGAATCTAGTTAAAAGCACACTCTTTAGTAATTTAAGATAAAGGTTTTGTTTTTGAGAGGAACTGAACTACCGAGAATTTGATTCAAGAACCTAAAACCATCTACAATCAAGATTTGAACAGATATGACCAGCATATTCTTAACCCGTTTAATCATGTCTTGAATCAATCATTCCATGTTTCTAAAATAAATACTATATTAAAATTTCAACTACTACTTGCCTTCTATTTTATTAAAAGAGCATTGATTACTTTCATGACTTCCTACCCAACACTTATCTAATATCGCCAACAAAAAAACAAACTTCCTAATTGTTCATGTTTATAAGTTTTCTCAATCTTTACTTCAAAACCCGGACCCCATATTTGTTTACAGCCTTCAAGACGCCATTGATGTAGCAGTTAATATGGTTTCTTTAAGCTGAGAAGACATGGAAAGAGTTTATAGCTCTTAAATATCTGTAAATATACTTTTGTGCCTTAAGAATTTTTTGTTTTAATGTATATTTTAGCTGTTAATAAGAGCTTTTGCGTACAACTTTTGATGTTATGGGGTCTTTGAAGGATCCAAAAACATGGATTCCTCATATAAACCCTAAAGATTGTTCCAAAAAGATCTGCAACATATACTGTACAAAGTGGTGTAAGTACGTCATCCTCCCTTCACCTCCGCCACCGGCACCACAGGATGATTTGGGTGGTACCAAACTCTCACTGGCGGTAATTGTTATCATTTCTCTTATCGGAACTTTTTTCCTTTTGATGGGTTACTACGTTGTAATCTCGCGTTACTGTTTAAGAAACAATGATTCATCTGAGTCATTAAGCACATCAACTGAGAATCAAGAAACCCATGATCCAGAAATGGGAGTAGATGGTCATGGTGAAGATCATCACGATCCATTGATCTATGTACCATGGCTTATTTTAGGTAAAGGTCTGGATGAGGCTTTGATCAAGTCCATCACGATATGTAAGTACAAGAGAGGCGATGGATTGGTCTCGTGTACAGATTGTTCGGTTTGTTTAGGGGAGTTTCAAGAAGATGAGAGCATTAAGCTTCTACCAAAATGTAGCCATGCATTTCATGTGTATTGTATTGATACATGGCTCAAAACTCACTCGAATTGTCCATTGTGTAGAGCAAAAGTATGTTGTGATATTAAAGCTTCGCCCCTGATTTCCCAGCCACCACCACCTCCTCCTCCACAGCCACCACCTCCACCACCACCAGTGATGACTAGCGACTTAGGACGAGATGTTGCTATTGAGATTGGAGAAGAGGGTTTTAGGAAGATTAAAAGATCTAAATCTTTGACCTATTTGTGTCAAACTCGAGGTTCAGTTGCTGAAGTTATGTTCTTTGATCAAGCCGAAGAAATGGCACAACAACAAATCCAACTGGGGAGCGACCCCGGATCATCTAGGATGAGTTGGAGAGAAACAAGGGTTTAATATTTGCTATGTGTGAGCCATTTTGATGTGAAAAGATCATGTTGAAGTGGCAAGTTTCATTTGGTTAATTACTAGAGAGGGTGGATAGACAAGGGTTTGTTTTTAAAAGTACCTTCAGTTTTTTTATGGTGAATTAGTCATTAGTTTCATGTACTTGCAATTATTACTGAATATATGTACTCAAAAGGAGAATGCTTAAAGATTCCATGATGATCCACACTGATACATGACTTGAACTTAAGGCTAAATAGAAGATGATAATTAATGTAACACCATATTGAGTGATATGTTCATATTTTATTTTCATTTGTAACACATTATCATGCAAAACATTCATATTAGCTTTTTTTTTTTTATCCATTTTGCATTGTAATCATTTCATGTGTGCTACATGGCTGGGTTTCACATGTTTTATAATATGCGATATCGTATGCTAACTGCGATTGCCTTTGAAGGCAAGAAGAATAAAAATAGAGAGAAGGCAATCAAATGAATGAATCACGGAAGCCTGTTGAAGGTATCAAGCGCAATCTGAAGCCCGCATTTGAAAACAATATAAACCCAATATCAATGGAAGCCCAACATGCTAATAACAATTAACATGTACCGTTTTTAGATCTTCACTTTTATATTTACCGCTTCATTCGCATTATTTTTTATTCCATATTATTTGTCTCGATTCTTATTATATGATTAAATTTACTGTTTACTAACTACATATTTCCAAGCTTTTACAGAACGTGTTCGGCACGAAGCGTTTGAGAGCTTCTAGCTTCTAGCGTTTGACAAAACGCTCCATTTTGAACAAAAAGCTTCATCTGGTACTACAAGCTTCTAGCATTAAATTTAAACAAAACGCTCAAAATCCAAATGCTACTTCATGTAGCATTTAACAAAACGCTACAAACTACAAGCTATCCGTTACCAACTAATTTTGCCGAACACGCTTATTGCTTAATGTATTTATAATATTTTAAACTTTATAGACTTTAAGTATTGTCAAATTATATTTCTATTTTTAATCTCTTATTTTTTTTTTTCTTACAATGCATTAAAATACATTTGATTCATCGGATATTATAGTCTAACTATGATTGTTTATTGTTTACTTGATGATTATTAGTGTTGGATATTATAGTGTAACTTTGATTGTTTATTGTTTACTTGATGATTATTAGTGTTGGATTAGTTAGTATTTAGTCGCCCCCGAGTCAATCTACGGTGCATGACTATCATCTTGAATATAAAATGTCTTGGGAATTATTGATATATAATACACGACATGTATTAGATCGGATATAAGATTATGATCGGGGGGAATGATATTCTGATCTTTGCCTATAAGACTTTGTTATATTTTACCATTTCACATTTGTTACATTTCCAAAATATAAGATTCGGTTTCTTGTTAGATCCTTTTTGGCTGTCATCTCTCTTTTGGTTTGTTACCTTTGTATTCTTTTTTTTTTTTCCCATTTTCCACCATATTTAATGATGATAGATTGGGAATATCTATGTCCTTTCCTTCGCTATTTTCTTGAAGCCGTAAAGATTCCTTGATATATAGGTAGTTACTTTGTGACACAACGTGGTGGTTGGAGCACTACGATGTGGCATGCCAAATTCATGAATGCGTATCCAAGATGGCCCTTACGACATGACAGGAGGGAGGTCACGGCATGACAATAGCTGCAGCCCAAGCCCATGATATTTTAGGGTTGTTTCCATGTTTAAGACCCTAAAATCAAGATTTAGGGCATCCTCTTCAGCCTCTAAATCTTTCAACGAAACCCTAGTATCCATTGTTTAGTTCTTAAGCTTTTGGTGGTGTTTTTGGTGTCTTGAATGAGAAGGGAGCATCCTTGGTGCATAGATCTAGCTTGCAAGTCTCATCATCATCTTCTAACTCTTACTTTGGACCATTGTCAGAGTTTAAGTTCCAAACTTTATGTTTTATGCTTCGAAATGTAGGCTTTTTATGCATTTTATCCATGTTTGGGAGAGTTTGAGTGGTTGGATTCCATAAAGTTCGAAACTTTATGGATCCTTGAGGTCCCTTTGAGGTTTAGTGTTCCATATTTGACATTCGGTTAGGTTTTGGCTCATGCATGAGATTTTGACCTTATTTCCACCATTTTTATGACTTAGCTTAGGGAAAGACATGCATTGGACATGGATAACTATACATCAATGAATATTATGACTCAATGGATGTAGGAAAGCCTTCTGGAGTAGATAAGTGTTTGGCTTAATGGATTAAATGCTTAATCCATTAAGTTGTCCAAAATTAGTTCCCACAACGTGACGATATGCCTATCACGTCGTGGGGTAAGAGGATACCACAACTGTTTTGTCTAGATGTTCCCACAACATGGCCAACAGTCTTCCACGTCGTGGTAGCGGCTGACTGTTGACTTTGTTAACAGTTTACCATTGGATTTTTGACCAATTTGACTTTGGGCCAAACTTGAAGGAATTGAGTTATTGATTACGGTTCGACCTTTGTTTGGTGTTATCCGATTTGCGAGAGTGATCAGTACAGGGAGTGAGTGTGTTGATGTAACTCCTCGGGTCTTCAATTCAGGTTAGTTTTCTCACTATACTACCTATATCATAGTAGGGTGCATGCTAGACTAGCTGAGTCTTAGTAGCTGATGGTTGTTATGAGTATTTACCGAGTTCCTAATAACTCCAGGAATGTTGATAGTCCACATGATTGTTAATAGTCTCAGGGTTGTTGATAACCCATAGATTTTTATATTGTCATATGGGTAGTGCTATGATGGTTAGAGTACCAGGAGGTCGGTGGTCATCTAGTTTAGTGCTCTATGAGTTGTATGTAGTAATGTAGGATAGCTTGAGAACTCTTGATCGAGGATTTCTTGCATGTTCCTTGTTAGGTTGTGGCTCTAGAGTGGGATAACATGTTCGATTTTTTATCTCACATCTTATTACCTATGGTTATGCATTCAATAGTGGTTCGCTAATGGTGACGTAAAGTACTAGGTAAGGCCTGATGTGAAGTAGTGAGTTGTTAGACTGGTAGATTAGTATAGGTATTACATGTGCTTATGCTCTTAATTAGTGATTGTTGTTATATGTTTATCTGCGTTTTTGATAACTCCAAGACTGCTGATAGTCCATATGGTTGTTGATAACCCACATGGTTGCCGATAACCCATAGGTTGTTATGAGCCATAGGATTGTTGATAGTCTCAGGGTTGCGGATAACCCATAGTTTTATATTGTTAAACCACGGTCGTGCACGATTTAAGCAAATAAAACAATCATTGTTGGTTGCACTAAATGATAGCACAGGTAAGCTGGGTCGAATCCTCAAGGACACAACCTACTGACCAATGCCTCTTGGCATAAGGCGCATACTAGTCATTACATAGAAAATATAAAAATGGGGCTTTAATTATTAAGTACATACTAAAATTGTAGTAAAGTAAACTAAATGAAATAAATAATAAAAACGAATTCAGTTCTGCTGTGACTTTCCTAATCACGCAATCAACCTAGATCTGGTTATTCAGAATGTGTTTGAGCTAAGCTGGTACTGAGAAAACCTAACAAGCTCTAGTATAATCTCTTTTACCTAGTTAAATTAACCAAAACAAGCTCTTTAGCTAACCCTAACTTTTTAGAGTATAATTAAACAACTTCTTAATTAAGATCAGAAATTTTGCATTAAGATATGTGTAAAATTTCCAGCAATACCCAATACTTCTCACCAGCTCGAAAGTGTAAAGGTATGAAATTTCAATTTATATCATAGTTAAATCCCAACATGGAACCAATTTGATACTTCTTACTTATTACCAGCTGATAAAAACAATTAAAGATTCAATTAACTGATTAAATGGAATGATTAAACCCTGGCTAAGTGACCAGGATAACAAGAATTAAAAATCAAACATTCATTAAGATCAAAGTTGAAACAACTAGATAGTAGCACACAATGAACACCAAATTTGATAATTGATCACATGAAAAGTCTGTTGCTATTATAGAACTAAAAACTAGGGTTTTAGCCAGACATGGCTAAAATGAATTAAAACTAATAAAAAGAGAAACTAACTGCTTAGTATTGCTAACTAAATGTAGGATATGATCCTCAGCTTTCAGATCTTCAGAAATTGTTGAAATCGGTGATAAATTGCATCAGAAATCATCTTTTTCGTTGTCTGGAGTTTTAGGAATCGTCTTCGTTCAATCCGATCAAAGGGTGATATTTATGTGCAAGTAGGTAACTTCCATAGCAAGAATTGAAAATTTTGATCGTATTTTTGCCCAAATTTTCCCGAATTGCCGTTTAATGAAATACGATTCTATTTATGCTTATTTTGACCTTGACACAAAAATGCGATCACATTTTTTCCTATATGATCACATTTTTCTAAATTTTTTGCAAAAATAAAAGTCGTCCTATATTTTTTCTAGTTTTCCGGAACATTTTGAATCTCATCAATCAGAGTTACGAGTCATGACATATGGTTAAAATACTAACATGGTGCCAAAGTTGCCAGCAACAACCTTTAGGCTTTAGAATGTATCAATCTATTTTCGTAGGATCAATTCGATCGAATTTTTCTTGAACAAAATAGCCTCCAACCATTCCTTAGAATCCTTCATAAGTTTCAAGCTCCAATGAACTCCAATGCTCCATCAAACATATCCAAAATTTCCCCCAAAGTACTACTTCACTCGAATTATCTGAAAACAACATAAAAACATGAGCGGTGTGGGAATTCTAACGAATTACATGAGTTGAAAATTGTTTAAACTGATGGCATTCAAATGTGAAAATTATGATGCTAAATGTTAATAAAAACTACCCTAAAAGATGCATAAAATGGATATTGTTGTGTTGTATGTGATATTTAGGATTGTTGATAATCCTCTGGACTGTTGATAGTCCCAAGGTTACTGATAACCCATAGATGATTATTGTGATGTGTTGTATGTGATATTTTGTGGAGACACACTAAGTTCTGGCTTACATTTGTGGATTAAATGTTTTTCAGACACCATTGGTGATCATGGGAAGCTGAAGGCATGACTGTACACATTCATCACTAGCCATGGATATTCCACATTTATTACATTTTTCTGATTTTCAAACAAATGTATTTTGGAACAAAAGGTTTTCTTAACTTGGATTTTATAAACGTGATGTTTTACCTAAATTAAAATGAAAAATTTTGTAGTGAAAATGGGACATTACAATTTTTTAGAAATTCCCCCACTAGTTTGTCTATATCTATTGTCTCTCTCTTTTGTGTGCACTCATCATGAGGTATCCATCCTTTCTTAGCTTTATGCTCATATTTGTCTCCAACATAACATACATCGGCTTATTCCATAGTATTTCGAGGACACTCTTTCATAAGATGGGGACCATTACAATTGTTACAACGTATTTATATAACATGCACCGATTGGGACATTTTTATCATCAATTTACCCATGTTTTTAATTGTTACATTTAAAGCTTTTATTTCCTCATAATTATTCACATCTTTCTTTTTCTTAATAGAGGTATGCCTAACAGATAACTAATGGTGTGAGTGTTGTGTTAGTTCTTTTATTATTTCCTTACCGTTAACATATAATTTTTTAGGTATAAGTCCCTAATATCGATCAATTTCCTAGTAGCAGTATGTAAACCATTGTAAAAAGTTTCTACCTCTTGATGACTATTAAGGTCATGTTGGGGACATTTCTACAACATTCGTTTGTAGTGCTCCCATGCTTCATATAATGTTTCTTCGTCCCCTTGCTGAAAATTTTGAATTTGATCTCTCTTTTTTTTTTGCAATTTTTGATGGAGGACTAAATCTTGAAAAGAATTTTGCTTTCAGGTCATTCCATGTCAAAATTTCTCATGATGGTGTTATTTTTATCCAATATTTAGCTGGTCCAATGAGTGTAGTAAGAAAAAACCCATAGCATCACTTGATCTTCAGAAGCATTTGGTATGTTGAAATAATCTACAATCTCGATCACATCTTCTACATGTGGAATGGCGTCTTCATGATCTTTTCCTAGAAAATGGTGTTTCTATTAATAAATGAAGAAATGTAACCTTTAGTTCAAAATTACGTTTTTGAAGAGCTAGCCTTCTTACTCCAAAGTCTTTGTTGTCATTGTTACGCATCATACATGTGAGAACATGAACGATCTGATGCGCAGGAACAACATTGAAAACTCAAACCTTGAGTAAATGCTTAAGATCAATGTCTGCTTGCCAATAAATGTTCCAGTCAAGTCTGGATAGACCAGTCAAGTCTGGTTAGACCAGTCAAGTCTAAGATAAAGTATTCAACAAATGTTCAAGCCATAAATGATGAATGAGAATAAAGATCAAGGTAAAGATAATAAATGATGAACACGAAGAATGTTTGAAAGAATATTAAGAAAGATCGATGAAGTAACTTGGATATGCTAAAAAGTTTGAATAATCTGTCTATATATTCAACATTAAATGCTCCTATAAATAGGAGTACATGAAACATAGTACTAACCAATTACAATCAAAGGAATGGAAAAAATAGTTACATCTGACACTCTGAATATCTGTTTTTGACAAATAAAACTAAGTCCTATGACAAGTCAAATCAAACTAAAGAAAAATTACATTAAATGCATAAAGACAAAATATTGATTTCAGAACAACAATCATTCCAGACACAAGGTTCATTCTGGAATGCCTTCACTCTATCTTCACTTCACCATTTTGACTTCAGGTCCGGACACAAAGGAATTCTTGAGCACACTTCACTTCGGAACTAGCTTGACTTCGAAAATGAAAAATGGATTTCAGATTGCTAGAGGTTCACTTTCAGGTTCCAACAATCTCCCCTAAGTGAACTTAGCAATCAAGTCAGCTTAGATAGCTTCTTCCTTGATGAAAGTGTAGGCTCTGAACAACCATTCTCGGACTTCAATGTACCATGACAGCTAACTCACAAACTTTGCTTTGACATGCTCCAGAGCTTCAGACTTGGTTGCACGGCTGATGAACTTATTGAGAGCTTTTGTAGGAACCAAGTGTTTATCAAGGACTCGAAAAAAGCCCTTCTTGTTTGTCTTCTTGGTCTTGTATACAAACCCTAGAACCAGATCATCAGTAGGGCCTTCAGGTAGCAGATCAGCTTCCAGAAGCACGTAATCTGTCTTGGCAACAAAGTCTTCGGTTCCGAAAAGATGGGCCGGCTCATAGTCACGTCGACTAAATTCCACGAAATAGTCTTTGAGGAAGCTCAGGGCTGCATGGTACGCACCCATGCTGATATCATCATTATGAATTCCTCAAAGTTGAGCAGCTAAAGTCAGAATGTCATTCAGATTCATCGCCGGAAAGGCAACATCAGTGATGGTTTGATAGGATGGTTTGTTCCTGATAACATGGTATCGGAAGAGTGGACAGTTGAGTTCAAACTTGGTGAGGACCTTTCTTCCTTACCCAGAAATCTTGGTAATCTTCTTCCTCATCCAAACTTTCTTTAGGGGAAGTGCATTCTTGGCATAGAAGGTTTTTAATCTTTCACGCTCTGTCCGTATGGTGACCTCCGGATTGTCATTGGGATGGAGAGGGGAAAATTTGATGTAAAATTTGCTGAAGGGAGAGATAGGAAGATCAAGTTGTTCGAAATCATCAGAAGGAATGTCGTAGTACATGAAGGGTACTAAATCTACATTCTTAAGAATGCCTTCATGGAAGAGAGGAGAAATGCCACGCATCGGATCAAGATTTTCTTTGAGCGGTTGTCCTCTAAAGCCTTGTTTATTTCTTCCTGAGACCATCCAAGCTTTTGCTTTGGTGGAGGTCTGGATTATGTGATAGGCTTCTTGCCTTTGTCTTTGCTTTTGTTAAGGACTGAGATCACATGCAACATGTTCTCATCCACAGTGACCTTGGGAGGGGAGGATGGAAGAGGTTCTTCCGGAATGTCGTCTGGGGTTCGGAGAGGAGAACCTTCATGCATTGGAGTGATTTTTGGTACCGGGATAGGTGGTAACATGGAAGGAGTGGTACGGAAGGCTTGAGTGGTGTGAATTGTTTTTTCCTTAGCCATTTGAATTGCCCTAAGAAGAGCATCAGGAAAAGTAGATGGCCAAGAGGTTGCGGACCAGATCTTCTTTTCTTCTTCAGTTAACACCTTCGGAAAAGGCTTGTTTGGAGCTTCGAGACCAGGTACTCCAATAGGAACATATTCTTCTTCATCCCTGTCTTCATCATCATCAGATTTTCCTATAAGTCCGGAAAGAACTTGGACTTCATCATCGGAATTGAGATCTTCATCGCGAAGTTGAAAAACCAAGGCAGGTTTCCATGGTTGACTCGGACCTTCTCCCCCTCTTGCATCAGTGGCCTTAGGAATCGGTGCAAGCACCAAAGAGTCCTTCAGATCAACATATTTGTCAAGCACCTTTTGAAGATTGGTGTTAAGATGACGAGTAAGTGCATCATAAGCTTCCGAAGTGGGCACGTGGAAGGAGAGATGATCGAACATATGTCCAAGGATAGCAAGCATCTCATTAAACTTTCGATTCGGAACATCAACAATGTTCTAAGTAGAGCGAAGCAGCTTCATGAGGACTTGCTGGATGATCAGGTTCATTTCACCCTTTTTCTTGACTTCCTTCTCCAACCTCTGATTTTTTTTTTCATGGCGAACGTGAGTCTGATTGATGAGATCGTTTGTAGCAGCTACCAAATCATCATGGACCTTGAGCATTGTGGTAATGGTGTCAAGATAATGCTCAACCGAAGCATCATACTTAGCTTCAACTTCTTCAAAGGAGTGCTTGAGCCGGATGAAGATCAGTTGATCTAATTGAGCTTCTCTTTCATCCACGGAGGGTCCGGGCTGATGGGATAAATACTGGAGAATGGCATCTAACTTGGAGTCCAATCTGGACACCTTTTCATTGATTTTGGAGTTGAGCTCAGCCACTGAGGTCTCAAGAGTGGTAACCTTCTTCATTGTGTCTGAAACGTTGGATTGAATATCCAGGAGGACAAACAGATCTATATGGTTTCCTAATGAGGATCCGTTTTCTGAGCTTGAAGGTTGATGATTGGATTTCGTAGATTTCGGATGTATTGGAGTGACAGAAGAACTGGGTTTGTTGGTGGCATCATAATGAAGCTTTTATGTAGATTGTGATTCATCCTTTGTGGAGGATGAGGATACGAAATCAAAAGCGGGCTTGGAAGAAGATGGCTTAAGATGAAGTTGAATTGAGGGAAATATGTTGGCATCAGCAACGTATGTAGCATCAGTTGCAAGCATCACTTCTTCAGAAATTTCATCATCCGAAGCTAAAGGATTTGAAGCATGAGGAGGAGACTTTGGAGTTTCTACGGATGTGAATTCTAGATCTACAAGATCGTCCGTAGGAATAATGTATGGAAGGTTGCTTTGAATGGCTCAGTTCCGCATGGAGATGAGAGTGGCTTCCACTTGGGATATTGTAAGTTCCGGATGCCTCGTGTGTGCCCTATTTACAAAGTCTTCCCACATAGGATCACTAGTTCCTGGTCGTCCTGTACCCTTACCGGGTATCGACCAGTTGCGGCATCTGAGGTTGGAGGGACAACTCCAGCCTCGGAATGCTTGGGGTCTGGAACAGGGGTTCCGGAGTGTGTGTGTGTGTGTATAAACAAATGGGATATCAAATTTGACATGTGGGTGTGTTCCTGGGGGAAAGGAACTTTGTTCAACACCGGCATCACCTTTTTTAGAAGGTGAGGGTGGATTATGTGCGGACTCCCTGTGTATGTGTGCATGTGTTTTTGAAACATCGAGGAGTACCTCAGAAGAGTATATAGGAGGGGTGTTTGGAAGGCCAGAGTCAGCCTGAATGTCATGTGTTCCTTCCTGTAGACAGGAGGAACTGACTTTGGATTTCTTTTTAGGCTTTGACTTCGAAGGGGAAGTCTTCCTTTTGGCATACTTTTTGGTTTTCTTAGGTTCGGATGATGTTAGCTGGGCCACTTCCAGAGTGGGCTCAATGGGGACTTGGGAAGACTGTGTTGGGATGTACACAGTCGAAATCTCCAAAAAAAATTGAAAATGGAGTGATCCGGAAGGGATAAGGTCGAACATATGTTGAGGCAACCTTCAGATAGGACCAAAAGAAGATTGGTCCGGAATTCTATAAGATTTAACAGCTTTGAAAGAAATGTATACCTCTGGAGGAATCGTGGCAACAAGAATAAGTTCGGAATATTCCTTATAGAGTTGATGAATTTTTAAAGCCCAAAACCTAGGGCTTGAGATCTTGTTGGTCTTCCGTTTGATAGCAAATTTTCAGAAGTCCTGCCATAGCACCTCCGGAAGGTCAACGACATTGTCGCATCCAGAATAAATGTTGTATACCACATACATTAAATCCTTGATGAGAGTATCCGTACCACCGTGCTTTCCGGATAGCCTTCGAATTATGAAGTACATCCAAACGGTCCAGAGTCTGGAGACAGTTGATTTCTTGAAGTCCTTTGCTTTGTAATCTTGGTTGTAGCCAATAAGGTTCAAGAACATTTGAAACTCTTCTGCAGTGGGTTCTTGTACCTTAAAACCCTTGGTGTTTTCTTTCACTCCAATAGCCTTCAGAAACATCGATTTGTGGATTGGCACGATCCTATCACTCGTGATTTTGGTTTCTAGAACTTCATTATCAATTTTGATTCTAGTAAAGGATGTGTGAAGGAGATGAAGTGGGAGAGGTGGTTTAGGGACTTTGGTGAGAGGGATGGAGATGGGGTGGTTTGCCATAAAATCGATCATGACTCTAATGGATTCATCGTAATCCATAGGCTTTAGCAACAAAAGTTGGGACGTATCACTGAGAAACGGCTCAGGCGATGTTGATGATGATGATCCCTTGGAAGTTTTCTTCTTTGCAATCAATTTCTTGGGTGTGGAGGAGGTTGCATCAAGGTTTTGGGATGATGATTGGGACGCCATTGATGAGCAGTTATGAGAGCTTCAAGAACACGATGAACATATAGAGATTTTGAAGTTTTGGAGGTTTTGAGCGCCTAAAGAGGTAAAGGGGCTTAAGAATGGTTTATATAGGTAAGTGAAACGGGTCGGGTTAGGAAATATAATGATGAGGATCCGAAGCCAAACCGGGTAGCATTAAATGAGTAACCGCTTTTGGGGGGGTGAATTGACGTGGAAGGGAAAAGTAGTGTTGGTTTGTAGCTAGAAATGGAAAACCCAAACGGAGATTTGATGGTTGCTTTTAGGAGACGTGAAATCGTGGCACGAATTCCAAGGAAGATAAGGATCCTTATAAGTTACCGTTACAAAGAATACGTTTCACCTTCTTGACTCTTGGGTTTCCGAATGACCGATTTCGGACTGTTGAAATCCGGAGGGTGAAAAGTTGAGTTTCGGATTTAAAAAAAATTAAAAAGAGGTCCGGAATGAGATCAGTCCGAAGTATAGCTTGAATTTCCGGAGTCAAGAGAAAGCTTGCAATTCCGGAGTCAAAAATTGTTTACGATTCCAAAGTTAAAGATTTTTTGCGATTCCGGAGCAAATTTCCGAAATAATGATTTTAAGTTCCGAAAAAGAATTTGTAAGACATTCCGGAACAAGATTGGAGAAAACTTCCAAAGTGAATTTTAAAAATTCCGAAGTATAGAATGCAATTCCTTTTCGGAGTGGAATTCCGGGATGCCATTAGAAGTATATTCCGAGATGCAAAATGTGATCAAGATGACTATGTGGACTTAGAACAACAAAGGATCAGGATGAGTTGTACAACTTAAGAATCAAGTGATGGTTAGAAAAAAAAAAAAGACAAGTAAAATGATCCTTTGTATTTTGAAAGAGAATAGTTCCGAAAAGAAAAATACTTGTGAGATCGGAACCAATTTACTATCAAATACTTCCATCAAAGAGAACAAGTCTCTTGAAAGAACTAAGGATCTGACATCATCATACCCATCTTGTTTAGAAAACCATTGAACTTGGTTTTGTCTAATGCCTTAGTAAAGATATCTGCAATCTCATCTGCAAATGGAACAAAAATGAGTTTAATGTTACCATTTAAAACATGATCTTTTATAAAATGAGATCGTATGTCAATGTGCTTCGTCATGGAGTGCTGAATTGGATTGTGAAAAATTGCAATGGCACTTTGAGAGTCGCCATAGATAGGAATCCGCTGAAAACGGTAACCATAATCCAAGAGTTAAGACTTCATCCATAGAACTTGAGAGGTATAGCTGGCAGAAGCAATGTATTTTGCTTCGGCTGTAGAGAGTGCAATGCAGTTTTGTTTCTTGGTTGACCAACTAACCAATCGACCACCTAAAAATTTACAGCCACCTGATGTGCTTTTCTATCAAGTTGGAGACCACCATAGTTTGAATCTGAATATGCTTGAAGAAGGAAGCTCTCATTTGCTGGGTACCATATTTCAAGACTCTTTGTGCCTTTGAGTTATCGGAAAATTTGTTTCATAGCCATGAGATGAGTGAAATATGGCACACAAACATGTTGCAAACATGATGTACGGATGACCTGTTGTGAGATAGAGCAAAGATCCAATCATTCCTCTGTACTTCTTTTCATCAACTGCTACGCCTGAAGGGTCGACAAAGATCTTGTGTTCAAAGCCCATTGCTACCTTGGCTGAGGCACAGGTGTCCATTGATTACTTTCTGAGGAGTTCCAAGATGTACTTCTCTTGGTGGATGAAAATTCCTCTGTTAGTCTGTTTGAGTTGGAGACCAAGAAAGAAGCTTAACTCCTTATTAATGCTCATTTGGAATCGATTGATCATAAGTTTGGCAAAGTCAGCAGCCATTGATGAATCTGTAGATCCAAAAATGATGTCGTCAACGTAAATTTAAACCAGCATGAGATGCTTACCATTTGATCTTCGGAATAGACTGGGATCTAAAATTCCTCGTTGAAAACCTAAACGCTTGAGAAAATCTATAAGGTTCTCGTACCATGCACGAGGAGCTTGCTTTAGGCCGTAAACAGCTTTCCGGAGTTTGTAGTAGTGGTTCGGATATGAGAGATTAACAAAAATAGGAGGCTGTTGAAGATATACTTTAGTGTCAAGTTCACCATTGAGAAAAGCAATCTTAACATCCATTTGGTAAACCTTGAAACCTTTGTGAGAAGCATAAGCAAGAAAGATTTTGATGGCTTCGAGACGTGCAACGGGATCAAAAGTCTTATCGTAGTTGAGGCCTTCAATCTGAGTAAATCCTTTCGCCAACAATCTTTCTTTATTTCAAATAATAACTCCTGCATCATCTAACTTGTTGTGAAACACCCATCTAGTACCAACAATGGGGTGATCTGGAGGAGGAGGCACGAGAGACCATACTTCATTTCTATCAAATTTTGCCAATTCTTCTTGCATGGATTTAATCCAGTCAGCATGCTCTAATGCTTCCTTGATGGATTTGGGTTCAACCATACAGATAAATGCTGAAAAATGACATTCATTTTGAACACTTGCACCAAAGTGAATTTGTACACCAGCATTAGGATTTCCAATAACTTGGTTGGGAGGGTGATCCTTGGTCCAAGCGTGTAAGCTTGGAAGCTCTTGAGCAGCAGATGATCCAATATCAACAGTCGGATTGAGTTGCTCCCCATGAATGGTTTGAATTAGAGGTTCATGCTCCCCTTAAACTTATGAACTAGAGAGGTTGACATCATCATAAGAAGGAAACTCAAAGAAATGTTCGTTGTCAACATTGTTGATAGGAATGGAGTCATCGAAATCAACAGCTGCATCTTGGAAACCATCTATATTTTATTAAAGTGAGCGTTGACCATTCTCCCCCTCAACCTGAGAAGGTTGAAATGGTTCAAAATCAAATGAAGAAAGAGAGGGTAGAGGACTGGAAATAGGTTGCGAGATAAGAACGGATGATGAAGGTTGACTTGATTGAGATTCCGAATCAAGTGCTGTTTCGGAAGGTCCAAACAGGGTTTCGAAATCAACTTCATGAATTATCTGAACATTCGGACATTTAGAGGTTGGAGCATCATACTCCATAATGTGAGTTGTAAATTGCGAGGGAGCAAAATTTCGAACGAAGTTGTCATCAATGGTGACATCAAATATTTCTTCAATAACTCGAGTTCGACGGTTGAGAACTCGATACGCCTTTGACTTTGAAGAATACCCAAGAATGATTGCTTCATTAGCTTTGGTTTGGAACTTTGTAAGCTGATCACAATTGTTTTGGATGAAACATCGACATCATAAGGATTCATGTTGAGGCGTCGATTGATGATACTCCTATTTTGAGTGAAGCATGCAGTTGACACGACTTTAGCCCAGAGATAGAGTGGTAGATTTGAGAAGTTTAGCATGGATCGAGCAGCTTCAACAAGAGTTATATTGCATCTTTCAACCACACCGTCTGTTGTGGAGTGTACGAAGCTGAAAAGTTGTGGTCAATTCCTTTCTTAATGAGAAATTTTTCAATGGAGGAGTTAGTGAATTCCGAGCCATTGTCACTTCCGATTATCCTAACTGAGAGTTTGATTAGAACTTCTATTCCTTTGATAAAATTGATGAGCTCGAAGGTTGTTTCTGATTTCATCCTTAGGAAGAAGACCCAAGTGAACCTTGTAAAGTCATCAACAATCACAAGAATGTATTTCTTATGATGAAGACTCTCTATAGTGGATGCTCCACAAAGATCAATGTGTAGAAGCTCCAAAGCTTCCAAGATTGATTTTTCGATTATAACAGGATGACCCTTCTTTGATTGCTTTCCACACTCATAAGCAGCACACAAATAATCATTTTTCAAATTTTAGAAGAGGTAAACCTCTCACCATTTCACCGAATATGAGACCATTCATGTACCGAAAGTTTAGATGAGCGAGCCTTCGGTGCCATAACCAACTGATGTCAGGAACGACTTTGGATAGAAGGCAGAGTTAAGGTTTGCCTATAATCATGTTGATGTCGAGTGGGTACATGTTGTTGTTGCAGTTTGACTTGATTAAACACTCCGTTCGATCTTCAGTCATTACATAGCTGTGCTTCTTGCAAAATTCAACACGTCGGTTTGAGTCAGTGAGCTGAGCAACACTTATCAAATTATGTTTTAGATCAGCTACATAAGCCACATTTGAGATAGAGAAATTTCCATTTGTGAGAATTTCATAACCACAAATTTGAGAATTTGAGTTGTTTCCATAGGTCACGTAACCAGCATTAGGAGAAAGCTTTAGATCTCGCAGAAAATCTTTCTGCTCCGTCATGTGCATGGAGCAAGCACTATCAATATACCATATTGTTTCTTACTCTGAAGCACAAAGTGCCTACAAAATTAGTGAGTGGTGGAGTTTTTAGGCTCCGAGTTAGATTTAGGGACATAGGTACGAGCATTTGTCTTTGATTGTGACTTTGGAACAACTTTGTGTTTATTGGAAATGTATTTTGAGTTCTTAAGAAATATCCAAAATGCAAATGTATTTTCATCTATCCAGTAGCCATATTCAATGACTTGAGAGTTTGGAATGACTTCCTTGGGACCTGATTTTTCCGAAATGGTGGGAACAACAGTGACCTTCGGAGCTATTGGTGTATCAATGTGAGATTTGACTTTCCATACAAGATGTTGCTTTGAAGATTTTGAATAGTTTGTTTTCTCAGCTACTTTTGATTTGTTTGATGACACATTTGTTTTAGAAAACTTGGGTTTAAAAATTGTGTCATCGGATTTAGCAATGAAAGTGGATGAAACAGTCCGAGGAGAGGAGTTTTGGAAAGACATGGTATTCACACAAGATTTGGGCTGATTGGTACTGGTCATTTTCTTTGGTTCTACAGGACTGAGAGAGTTAGATGGTCTCTTGAGGATCTTAGTGGTTGTGAAGGAATTTTGACTATGGGTTGATGAATGAAAATTCTGAGATACACTATTTTTGGAGTTCTTAAGGAATCTTGAATTTTGTCTAGTCTTAACTTCCTTTTTGTGAGCATTTCGAGCTTCTACCTTAGGATCTACTATATCCTTCCTATTCAACATTGGCTTTCTTTTGGATTGAGATGAGGATTTCGAAGTCTGTCCTACTGAAGGATTGTTGAACACAGGCTTAATGGGAACCAGATTTGTTTTTGAAATTGCCTGTGGTTCAGAATCGCATGAGATTGTCTCATCAACTTCACTATCTAGGGATGCCCAAACACACTCTAATGGTTCCGAAGAAGTTGATTCAGGAAAGACTTCCTCAATAACACAATTGTTAGGAGGGTTTGGGTTCGGATTTTGAACAACAGACTTTTGAGTGCTAGAGGTCCGATTCAGGTCCAAGTTTATCAGAGGCAGAAATTGCATGGAATCGGGACTCTTAACAATTATAGGTTGAAACTCAGCAATTAGGGACGCAAAGTGGTATGTTGTCTCAGGAAGGGGTGACAAGCGAGAAACAGGGGTGTCCGAATGTTTGATGTTCAGAACCTCTCCCATAAATGTCATATTTTGCAATTCCTTCAAGGGACGAGCAATTGGTTTCGGAAACTCGCTTCCGAGACCAGGAGTTTTGACCACGGATGATGAAAGTTATGGGTCATTTGTAGATTTGATTCAAGTATGACAACAGAATTATGCGAAGCATCTATCTGAGCATTAAGATGTTTGTTATCAGAAATCAAGACATTTCTTTCGGAATAGGTGATTTCACATTTGTCTTTTAAAATGATACATTCATCTTTTGACATTACAAGCTCATGCTCTACAGACATGATTTTCAACTTTTTATCCTCAAAACGTAACCTAAGATGATTTAATTCACACTCCTTCTCACTAGCTTCTATGACTGACTCATAGGCTTTATAGATGGTGCTCATATATGTTTGGATCTGGTTTACGTAAGGTTCACAAAGAGACAAATCAAAGTTATTATCAGTAATCATAGATTTTACCTGCTGAACGATGCTTCGACCAGGTGGATCGTTGGTGGCCATGTAGTAGTAGTAGTGTGGTTCAGCAATATCATCTTCATCTTCAGACCCATAGGACCAATATCCTTCATCACATTCAACAGTTTGTCTTTCCATCAAGCACATGTTCCTTCCAGTCCCCATGTCATCATCATCTCCTGATGACCAATATCCTTCTACATCCCTTGATACAGTTGTTACAAAGGCTTTTTCACTTTCTGCTATAACTTGAGCTCTTCGGGTGTAGTATGCAAAGTCCTTGATCTTGGGTTTTTGCGGAGCTTCAACCAAGAAATATTTTGCAAAGTGGTTTGCATGTCCACACTTATGGCACACAGTTTTTGTCTTGTCCGATTTTGGATTCTGCGGTGATTCCGAAGTAGATTTTAGTTTTGAGATGTTCAGTTTGTATGAGGGAGGGTTTTCCGAAGTTGGTTGAGATTCTGGAGGAGAGTAGGGTTGAGGATCATTTTGGTGAGGAGCATGGAATCAATTTTGGTATGGTTTATATGATGAATTGAAAGTACATTTGTACTTCATGGAGAGTAAACCAAATTCATGATGGAAATGGAGTTCAGAATCTATAGCTTCAGTGTCATCAACAGGATAGTTTTGTGTGGGTAAAACAGGTAAGGAAGATTGAGCTGATGGAATGGCGGGTTTGAAAGGAATCGAGGTGGAAGGATTTTGAATGGTTAATTCATAGGAGCTGACAAGAGGAAGAGTACCTCCGTAGAATTGCCTTATGATCTGAGCAACATTGGATTTGTGTCCATGAAGTTCATCAAAAAGTTGATAAAGCTTCAATTTTTTTAAGGAGCCATTACTTTAGAGACAAGATTTCACATTTCCCCATCCTTTACCGAGGTTGTTAACGAACTTGAGATTGTACTCCAAAGGAGTTTGGAAAATCCCATGCGCAGTCATGTTGTTGACTATTATTCGGTAACGGTTAGAGGTTGAGGCCACTGATTCACCAGGAGTGGTAGTGAAGGTGTCAAAGTCAATGACAACCGAAGTGAGACGCTTGTCTTTCATGTTTTCCGAACCTTCTATAAAATCTTGAAGAGTGTCCCAAATCTCTTTTGCTGATTTACACAACATAATATGTTCGAAAAGTGAGGGAGGAACACCAAACACCATTTCCGAGAAGGCAATTTGATCAGCATGCAACTTCTCAATATCGTCAGCTGTTAGAGGAGCCGGACGAGTCTCATCTTGACCCATTAGATGAGCAGCAACATCTGTTACAATTGTTCTTACAGGAAAATGATGGCCTTCTTTGACGGATCTCCAAATAGCTTCACATTTCTCTTTGGCTAATAAAAATCTTTCCATTCTAACTTTCCTATGATCATATTCTTCCACAACTAGCAAAGGGGAACGTGTAGGGCCACCCATGCTATTTGCGATTTGCATTGAAATCATTGTTGAGGATTCAAAGGACAACCACTCAGGCTCTGATACCAATTGTGAGAACAAGAACGATCTGATGTGCAGGGACAAGGTTTGAAAACTCAAACCTTGAGTAAATGCTTAAGATCAATGTCTGCTTGCCAATAAATGTTCCAGTCAAGTCTAGATAGACCAGTCAAGTCTGAGATAAAGTATTCAACAAATGTATGTTCAATCCATAAATGATGAATAAGAATAAAGATCAAGGTAAAGATAATAAATGATGAACAAGAAGAATGTTTGAAAGAATATTCAGAAAGGTGAAGTAACTTGGATATGCTAAAAAGTTTGAATAATATGTCTATTGATTCAACATTGAATGCTCCTATAAATAGGAGTACATGAAACATAGTACTAACCAATTATAACTAAAGGACTGGACAAAAGAGTTACATCTGACACTTTGAATATCCGTGTTTGACAAATAAAACTAAGTCCTATGACAAGTCAAATCAAACTAAATACAAATTACATTAAATGCATAAAGACAAAATATTGATTTCGGAACAACAATCATTCTGGACACAAGGCTCATTTCGGAATGCCTTCACTCTATCTTCACTTCACCATTTTGACTTCAGGTCCGGACACAAAGAAATTCCAAAGCACACTTCACTTCGGAACTAGCTTGACTTCGGAAATGACAAATGGATTTCGGATTGGTAGAGGTTCACTTTCAGATTCCAACAATATATTGCTCCAAATTCATTTTGTCTGTCATGTTTTCATCCTTAGTCTTTGAACTTTTGGTTCTTTACTACTCTTTACTTCTTTTCTCTTAGCTTCTCTAATAATTTTCTTAGGATTATCGACTGCATCTTTCAAAACCGACGATGAACGTTTGGTCATAAATTTCCTGCTAAACAAATAATAGTAAAAGTTGTTATATGGAAAGAAAGAAAAATAATTTTTAGTTGTGATTCAATTTTAGCAGAAAGATTTAAGAATCATGTCACGATTTGCAAAAAAAATAAAAATAAAAATAAAAAACCCTTATTTTCATATGCAATTTGCAAATCTCGGCAAGAAAGTTGGTAAAACGAAAAATCAAACTTTAAAACGGAAAAAATTCCTAATTATAATTTCTGCTTAGCTGAAATCAATTCCCCGAAAACGCCACCAAAAACTTTTGACATGTGGAAAAAGGTCTATTAAAATAACCTTAAATCAAACTACAATTCCAGTTTTAAATTTATAAATCCTAACAAACTAAACTGACTACTAGCACCAGGCAATGTACATGATATAATATAATACTAGTTGAAGTAATTAAGGGTGTCGAACTCAAAGAGAATTGATGTGTACTAAATAAAATAAATAAAAGTAATTTTGAAATAAGCAAGATACTATTAATTAAAAGATACTTTTGATTAACTTTTCAAATCACTATAGATATATGATTAATCCATATGAAGTGAAACGGAGATTTGATAGAGATCCACTTATTTCTAAATTGATTAACTCAATGTTAATATCATCAACCCTATTATTCTAAGTTATCTACCTGCAAGGATAGCTTTCCTAACACAATCTATTCATTCATATTATGTAAGGACTTAACAGGTATGATTAGTCATAGGGTTAGTGTCAACTTCTCAAATTGTCCAAATTATTAAATCACTCAAAAATATTAATAACAATTCTATAACTTAACCTAGGGTATTACTCCTCTAGTCACAATTGCCTACGCTCTTGACTCATTTTTTAGCTTGGACAAGTTAATACACAATGTGATTCAAGATACATAATCTGAACCTAATCATAAATCATGCACTCGGTTACATAAACATAACAAAATCACTATCAATACACATGGATCTTTAGTTGATAATTAATATAATAAATTGAATACTATCAAACTCCTTTTAATAAATAAAACCATATTCATAGATATTCTACATCTAATAAACAGTATACAAACTTAGCCCAAATTATAACTAAATAGCTAACAAGAACAAAGAAATGAAACATAATGCAAAGCAAAATTCTTTAGAACTTCAACTGCATAAATCTTTAATTCTTTTCTTGTTCTTCTAGGGTTCTTAACATCCAGTTCTCTCCAGATCTCCTTTTATGCTCTGAAAACTCTCCAAATATTCTAACCTCTTTGATTTTACAAAAATCAGTTAAACGAATATCTTTTTAGACCGACATAAACTACGATGTGAATTACAAGGTCTTTAGAAATCTTCGAAATCTTCAACCATTTTCGAGATATCTTTTATTTTAATTATGCTTAAAATTCAAGCTATGTATTTCTTTCATAATATTCTCTAAATATCTTCTATTATATCTTTTAGTCCTTATAATTTGAAAAATACAAATTTATATCTTCTAAGTATCAAATATCTATAAAAATGTGTAAAAAAGTAATCAATATGCATGTTAAAATTGTTAGATTAAGGTGTCTAAGTTCATAACTATATTGGTATAAACTTGTGATTAAAGCAAAGTCCTTTTGGATTTCCCTCATTACTAGAAACTGATTAGAATGACATTTGTAGAGAGAAAACAATTTATTAATTTGTTATATGATTAATAAATTAATTAGAAACAGGTTAAATTAAGTAAGAATAAATCAGAATTAATTTGGAATTAATTTAGGATTAATAGGAATTAATTTGCAACGACTGCTTTGTAATTGCTTTATAGTTGAATAAAGGAGAGATTGTAGAAACCTCCTTTGATGGACAGTTTTGAGATGTCTTTTAAGGCAATCTAGAATGCTCCATTTAATATAAGGAAAGTAGATAACCACTAGGATTTGAAAAAAAAATATTATTTTATGTTCAAATCTAGGGTTTCTAAGGATTCATTGCAGCTATATAAAAGGATCATAACCTTGCAATTTTCAGCCATTTCTTTTTAGAGATACCCTAGTGTTAAACTGTTGTCACGCATGATTTAAGAAAATAATATGTTCACTGCTTGAATGCACTAATGGATAGAACAAGGAAGCAGGGTCAAATCCCTATGGACATATCCTAAGAGTCGATGCCTTATTGTGTAAGGCACATACTAATCAAATGCATAAAATAATAAAAATGGGGTTTTGATTAAAAACTAAAAAAAAAAATTGTAGTGAATTTAACTAAATGAAATTCAATAATAAAAACGAATTCAGTTCTATTGTGACTTTCGTAATCATGTAATCAACATTCACCTGATTATTTGAGATGCATTTTATCTAAGCTGGTACTAAGAACAACTAATAAGCTCTAGCATATCCTCTTTTACGTAATTAGTTAACCAAATCAAGCTCTTTGAATTAACTATAACTTTTTACTGTCCAATTAAACAAGCTCTTAATTAAAATAAAAAAAAGCAACATTAAGATCTGTTTAAAATTCCCAGCAATACCCAATACTTGTCATAAGCTCATAATCATAAATATATATTTTTTAGTTTATATCAGAGTTAAATCCGAACATAGAACCAATATGATATTTGTTACTTATTACCATTTGACAAGAACAATTACAGATTCTATTAACTGATTAACTAGAATAATTAAACCCTAATTAAGTGATCAAGCTAAGAAGAATCAAAATCAAACATTCATTAAGTGAAAAAATGAAGAATCTAGATGGAAACACAAATCAAAAACCATGTCTAATGATGTGTTACATGAAAAGTAATAATCTGTGCAGAACTGAAAACTAGGGTTTAGCCATACATGGCTAAAATTGAATTAAATCTAATAATTGAAAGATTAAACTACTAAATCTTACTAAATTAACTAAGAGACATGATCCACAACCTTAAGATCTTCAGAAAGTGATGAAAAAGTGCAGAAAATCGCGTTCGAAAAATGTTTTCATTGTATGGGAACGTCTAGGGTTTAAACTAGTCATAATGGGAGCCTTTACATACGAGCAATCAACTTCCAAAGAAAGAAAGTAAAAAATATGACGTTATTTTTTGGAAAACATGATCGCATTTTTGGAAAAAAAAAGTCCAGAAACTCCGGTTAATGAAGTACGTTGCTATTTCTGAACTTTTTGGCTTTTCTTCCACATATGATTTTTTTAGCTTTTCTTCCACATGTGATTTTTCGACCCAACAAAACTTCGACACATTTATGCAGTCGCATTTTGCGGGAAAATGCGATCGTATTTTTTTGTTTCTGTCGCGATTCGGTCGTGATTCTTCATTTTAAGTAATCAAAGTTATTCCTTAGTATCCTTCTTCAGTTCCAACTCCACTTAAGCTCCAAATATGTATCCAAGCTACACCCAAAGTACTGCACCACTCGAATTATCTGTAAATTAAATCAAAACTTGAGTAGTACAAGAATTCTGAAGAAAGACATGAGATGAACGTATTTGAACTAATGCACATGAAATAACATAAAATATGATGCAAAATGCTAATGAAAACTACCCTAAAATATGCATAAATGTAACATCTGTTATTTAGATATTCATTTTAATCTTTGAAGTTGTACTTTATTTGCATGATTAGTCCCTGGTGGCAATTTTGTAATTCCCAAGACAGTTTGGGTACGCGGGGTGTACACCTTCTTACGCAGGGCATACCCGGGTTTGCATTAGTATGTTGCGCGTACGTTGGTATGTTGGGCATATGCAACTAGGGTGCAAACCTAAATTTTAGGGCTTGGACCCTATGTAAACATATTTATGGCCAGATGCACCTTCTCATCTTTAGCCTCCTTTTTCATTTCGAAACCCTAAAGAGTGTTTGTGCATTGTGAAGCTTGTTAAGCCATTTTTGGTTCCATTTAGAGCTTGTGGAGTAGAAGGAAGAGCGTTGAGGTGGTTGTGTTTCACTCAAGGCTTTAGATCCAGCATCTTGTTCCCCTTATGCACCTTGTGGAGGTAAAAAGCTTCAACCTTGGTGTAGAAATCTTATGGATCTAATTTTAGCTTAAAGTTGCACCCTTTTTGTCCCAAACTTGGTCATTGTAAGTAGAAGGTACTCCAAGTCATTTAATTTGTCCTTTCAGAGGTTTTGAGAGGTGTTAAGTCATAAAGTCAGGTTTCTTATCATTAGTTTCTCTCCATACAAGTGCTAGATTGTCTTAATGGGTTAAGAGACAAGGGTTTATGGATTTAAGGTCTTAATAGCCATGCTAAACCATAAAGTTGAAAACGTTATGGTTAAGAACATCTTTTGATGCCTAGATCTGAAATTTGGACATAAGTTCTTAAGGGATTAAGCACTTAATAAGAAGGGTGGTGAGTAATCACGAACGATGGCCGTACTGAGGGGTATGCTTGGCGTATGAGGTCAGCTCCCCGATCCTCAGTCAACGGAAAAGTACGCCCCACATACACACCGAGTATGCCCCGCGTACAAATTGCTCAGCTCGATTGACTCAGCTAACTTTGACCTGGATTTTGACTAGGGTTTGACCTAGGGGTATTTTAGGTATTTGAATGGTAGTCTTAGTTTTTGTTAATGTTATTCATAAAGGTGAATATTAGAGAGGGTTTCAGAGTAGCGTGTCATTTCAGTTTTTCATCTATCTATGAGGTGAGTGTCCTTACCACCTTAAGTGGCCCAAAGGCACCCAGGTTGACCCACTATATTATATGAGTAAATATTGTATGTTGTCATATGATTTAGTATGATGTGATTATATGATTTTTGTATTGATCTAGTTTGGGCTTGGAGTCTTTATAGACTCGGGGTTGACACGGACCCGGGGTTGATTCGGACCCGACACAACTACTTGCTATTATTTTGAGTTGATACGGACCTGACATAGACATGTGTTGTTATATTATATGTATGATGTGTGTGGTATTTTGGGAAGCTCACTAAGCTTTATGCTTACAGTTTATGTTTATGGTTTTAGGTACTTCCAGTTCAAAAGGGAAGGGCCAAGCATGATGGCATGTCATCCTCCCCATATGATTTCCACACTTGATATATCTGTACTCTGATGTTTAGGAATATTGTAGTAATTGATGCTTTTTGGTACAATCAATGAATGAAATTAATATTTTTTTAAATGAAAAATTTTAGTACTGTTTTGGGAATTTACAAGTTTGTATCAGAGCCTTGGTTTGAGGGATTTGGGCATACTCTCGGATGTGTTAGAACTCAAACTGAGGAAATTATAGTTTTTCTTAAAAAATGAAATTAAACTTAAAAATATGATTTTATTTAAGAAGAATCAGTGTGATGTGTGCGATCAGTCGATATCAAGTAAGTGGTTCCCAAAATACTATATTTATGTCTTATGAGTAATATGCTTGATATGAGAATTGTATGCTAGATCAGGGCTAAGGATACCTTCAGGAATCATCTGATATAATGGCCTGATTTGTGTGATGCCTTATAGCCTAGTGGAACTTGATGTTATGTATTACCTAGAATTTGTATCGGCTTAGTTATTTGCTAAGTGTATGCTTTCAAACTTGTATATGATTAGGATTGTATAGCCCTAGAATGATCGATTTGGCTTCATTTCTTGTTCCTTGTTTTGTTGTGGACTTAGGGTAGAATCATCATTTGACAGTCTGTGTGATCCTATTTTGTGTACAACTTGCATGCATAGGGCAACCAACGGTGTTGATTGAGGTTCTTGGTATTGCGAGTGGTTGGAGGTGAGGATTCCTAGGAGAGTCTAGGATATGAATGCAGTATGGCATGGGATTAGTTTATGATTTTAGTGTGGTGGCTTAGAAGAATCATGATTGGCCTTAAGGAAGGTAGAGGTAGGTATGAAAGGTAGTATTGGGCCCGTACAACTAGAAGTATAGGACTTGTACTTGAGACGAGTGCAAATATGGAAAATCTATGGAAGCATGTGTAGAGGAGTCCCCTCGAGTCCATTGATGATTGTTTTATGTTGTGTTTCATTTTGAAGGATGGTGATGATTAATTGAGGGGGTTAGGGCTCTAGTTCTAGTTCAGGTTCTGGATTAGGCACATAACCATTGATGAGCATCAGCGCAAGTTCATTTTGGTTGAGTTTACTTGTGTTATCATGGATGCTACCACTATGTTGTTTGGTACCATCAAGGAGGGGATTCTGGAGCTAATGGATGAGAGGCTCTGGACATTTCGAGCTGAGATTGATGTGGGTCATATTCGAGCTTGAACTCCCTCACTTCGGGAGTTCAAGGCTTGTGGAGCTCCAGAGTTCTTTAGGGTTTAGGACCCCATTTCTAGTCGTTGCTCGATCGCTGACATGGAGAATGCTTAGCGGACAAGATTTTTCCCTGAGGGGGAAAAGGTGGGATTTTCATCCTACTTATTGAGGGATAGAGCATGAGACTGGTGACAAGAGATTACCCGAGTTGTTGGGACAGTGGCAATGGCAATGCTGATTTGGGAGGATTTTGTTTAGAGATTCCAAAGGGAGTTTTCACCAGCTATCGAGGTGCAGAAGCTGGCGAGGGAGTTCCAGGACATTCGCCAAACTACCGAGACTATGGCAGAGATCACCGCCAAGTTTCGAGAGAGGGCTATGTTGGTTCAGTAGTACATTGCTGATAATGAGATGAAGAAGACGAGGTATCACGACATGTTGAGAGATAGCACCAGGGAGTTTGTGAGCTTTTCAGGGTGCAAGACCCTGAATGATATGATTGAGAGGGCCTGTGAGTGGGAGATTGAGCTGGAGCTTCGGTCGAACCGCAAGCCGGAGCAGGTGCAGACTGTTGTGGGCCAGACCAAGAATCCCAAGGTTTCTAATTCGCATTCTAGGGGCCAACAGGGCCGAGGCCGCAGCAGCAATTGTGGCAAGCAGCATAGTGGCGCATGTCAGTCAGCGGGTTTGGGTTGTTACAGGTGTGCAAACACTAGTCACATGTGTAGGGATTTCCCCTGAAGCACATTGATTTGCTTCCATTGCAATCAGACTGTCCATAAAAAGGTTACTTGCTCGAGATTGTTAGGGGGAGCAGCGGCGGCACCTGCGCCAGGCACATTGAGGATTACTGATGGCCTCCAGGGCAAGACAGAGGCTCCTGTGGTGAAGAGCAGGGCTTTTTAGCTGACCACCGATGAGGCCTGTGCAGCACCAGATGTGGTTACGGGTATGTTTCTTACTTCTATCTTTTATTGCTTTCTTTATTTCCTGGTCATATTTATGCTTGATTCTGTATAGGGGCCTTTCTGGTCAATGGTTAGACCGCTCATGTTCTGTTTGATTCGGGGGCAACCCCATCCTTTGTATCTCTTGCGCTTAGCAAGAAGTTTTATTTTGCTCCCAAGACTTTGGATTTCCGACTAGAGGTTGAGACTACAGATGAACGTACTGTGAGTGCTTCAGTGCTTTTCTGTGGGTGTGTCCTGAATCTGTTTAGCGAGATATTCTCTACTGATTTGGTGTCTATTTCCTTGAGAGGATCAATGGTTATCATCGGGATGGATTGGTTGGGGACCATTGGGGCGATGATTCATTGTGAGCGACATTTTGTGAGAGTTTAAATCCCAAGTGGGGAAGAATTGGTTATTCTGGAGCTTCGCATGGGCCAATCCTTTGTTCAGCTACGAGGGCCAAGAGGTACCTACGCCAGGGTTCTTCTGGGTTCATAGCTTATGTTGCAAACACTCGAGTTGAGCACACAATGGATTTGAGTGGGGTGTCCATTATTCAGGATTTCCCTGATGTGTTTCCTGAGGATTTACCAGGAGTGCCTTCCTAGAGGCAGGTTGAGTTTCGGATTGATCTGGTACCTGATGAAGCTCCGATAGCCAATGTTTCGTTTTGCATGGCGCTACCTGAGATGCAAGAGTTGTTTGATCAGCTTCAGGATGCATCTTTGTTTGATCAGCTTAAGGATGCATCTTTGTTTTCCAAGATCGATTTGAGATCAGGGTACCATTAGATGAAGGTCGGGGATGAAGATATATAGAAGACATCCTTTAGGACTTGCTATGGCCATTACGGGTTCGTGGTGATGCCATTTGGGCTAACCAATGCACCAATAGCATTCATGGACCACATGAACCGAGTTTGCAGGCCGATGTTGGATCAGTCTGTGATTGTATTCATCGATGATATTATGGTCTACTCCAAGACTAGGAATCAACATGAGGATCAGTTGCGAGAGGTACTAGAGACTTTGAGGAGGGAGAGGCTTTATGCTAAGTTCTCCAAGTGTGAGTTCTGGCTACACAAGGTCCAATTTTTAGGGCACATCGTCAATCAGAAGGGTATATTAGTCGACCTGGACAAGATCGAGGCTGTGATGCAGTGGGAGGTTTCCTGGACTACATCTGAGATTCGGAGTTTCTTAGATCTCGTAGGGTATTACCGGATATTTATCTAGGATTTCTCCAAGATTGCAGTGCCTTTGACCCGTTTGACAAAGAAGAATGTGACCTTTTGGTGGGGGGCTGATGAGTAGTTGGCTGTTGAGACTCTGAAGCAAAGATTGTGTGAGGCTCTGATTCTCGCAATCCCTGAGGGTTTGGGAGTGATTCTTATGTAGAGACGTCACGTGATTGCTTACCCTTCAAGGTAGATGTGGCCATATGAGGCGAACAACCATACACATGATTTGGAGTTGGGGGCTGACCATAACAGTTTGAGGTATTTGATGGACCAGCAGAATCTAAAAATATGTGGTAGTGGAGATGGTTGGATGTGGTAAAGGATTATGATTGCGAGATGCTATACCACCATGGGAAGGCCAATGTGGTGGTTGATGCTTTGAGCCGCAAGACCGTGAGTTCATCTAATGACTATCACTTCACCTTTGATGGATTTGATCAAGAAAGCGTAGGTGGAGGGGTAGAAAAAAGGAAAAATGGAATACCGAGCGGATCAGAGGACTAGTTCCCTTATTTGTCAAAGACAGTCGGGGATTGTTAACTTAGTGTGGTAGAGTACGGGTTCCAGTATCACGTGGGGTGACGCAGACGATTTTAGAGGAGGAACATAAGTCAAAGTTCTCTATCCATCTAGGGGCCACGAAGATGTACATGGATCTGAGGTTAAGTTATTGGATCGGTGCTTGACTTGTAGGAAAGCAAAGGCCGAGCATCAAAGACCCCACGAAAAGATGAAGCCCTTACCCTTTCCCATGTGGAAGTGGGAAGAGATTACCATGTATTGAATCACAAATTTTCCAAGGACAACACATGTTGTTAACTCTATATAGGTCACTATTGACAGATTGACCAAGAGTGCGCATTTCGTACCGATTTCCAAGAGTATATCCGCAGAGAAGTTAGCAGACATCTATGTCCAGAAGGTAGTAGTTTGGCACAGAGTTCCAGTGTCAGTTTCGGTGGTTTCGGACCAGGATGTTCGTTTCACCTCTAGATTTTAGAGGAAGTTTCATGAGGAGTTGGGTACTCAGTTGCATTTTAGTATAACATACCACCCTCAGACATATGGTCGGAGTAAGCAGATGATTCAGATGCTCGAGGATATGCTACGGGATTGTGTATTGGATTTTGGAGGAAGTTGGGATACTTACCTTGCACTGGTCAAGTTCTCCTACAACAATAGCTACCATGCCAGTATTCACCGACCACTACTCGAGATATTGTATAGAAGAAGGTACATGACCCTAGTTTGCTGGGGGGAGGTCGGGCATCGAGTCATGGGTAGTACAGAGGTTATACTTAAGACTACTCAGGTGATCCAGCAGGTGTGCAATAGGTTGCAGGTCGTTCAAAGCCAGCAGAAGAGTTATGCATATCGGCGATGTTCGGATCTAGAGTTTCAGGTGGGAGACTTGGTGCTTCTAAAGGTGTCATCTTGGAAAGGTGTCATCTGATTTCGGAAATAGGGCAAGTTGGGCCCCAAATTCATTGGACCTTTCTGGATTTCAGCCCGGGTGGGAAAGGTTGCATATCGGATGAATTTTCCCAATGAGCTAAGCCATATCCAAAACACCTTCCATGTGTCTCAACTTCGAAAGTGTGTAGCCGATGAGTCTACATTTGTTCCTCTAGATGATATTCAGGTTGATGATTGCCTAAACTATGTGGAGAGACTAGTGGAAATACTATACCATAAGACGAAGGCTGGGAGCCTGAGGCAGAGATACGAGAGCACTACCCATATTTATTCCTTGCAGAAAACTTCGAGGACGAAGTCTAGTTTAAGTGGGGGAGAGTTGTAACATCTATTATTCAGGTATTCATTTTAACCCTTGAAGATGTACTTTATTAACAAGATTAGTCCTCCGTGGCAATTTCATAATTTTGGAGACAACTTGGGTATGCGGGGCATACGCCTTCGTAAGTAGGGCGTACCCAAGTTCGCATTAGTATATTACGCGTACGCTAGTATGCTGGGCGTACACAACCATTGTGCAAACCTAAATTTTTGGGTTTGGACCCTATTTAAACACATTTATGCCCACATGCACCTTCTTAGCTTCAGCCGCCTTCCTCATTTTGGAACCCTAAAGAGTGTTTGTGCATTGTAAAGCTTGTTGAGCCATTTTTGGTGCCATTTGCAACTTGTGTAGTAGAAGGAAGAGAATTGAGGTGGTGGTGTTTCACTCAAGGCTTTGGATCCAGCATCTTGTTCCCTTTCTGCACCTTGTGGATGTAAAAAGCTTCAACCTTGGTGTAGAAATCTTATGGATCTAGTTTTAGCTCAAAGTTGTTCCCTTTTTGTCCCAAACTTGATCTTTGTGAGTAGAAGGTACTCCAAGACATTTGAGTTGTCCTTTCATAGGTTTTGAGAGGTGTTATGTCATAAAGTTGGGTTTTTGATCATTAGTTTCTCTCCATGCAAGTGCTAGATTGTCTTAATGGGTTAAGAGACTATGGTTTTTTGGAGTTAAGGTCATAATAGCTATGCTAAACCATAAAGTTGGAAACTTTATGGTTAAGAACATCTTTTTTGCCTAGATTTGAAATTTAGACGTAGGTGCTTAAGGGATTAAGCACTTAATAAGAGGGGTGGTGAGCAGCTGCATATGCTGGGCTTACCAAGGGGTACGCTGCATACGAGGGCAGCTCCCCAATCCTAGGTTAACGGCGAAGTACGCCCCGCATACACATGGAGTACGTCCCACGTACTAACTGATTCAACCTGGTTGACTCAGTTGACTTTGACCTGGATTTTGACTAGGGTTTGACCTAGGGGTATTTTAGGTATTTAAATGGTAGTATGAGTTTTGGTTACTGTTATTCATAAAGGTGACTAGTAGCGCGGGCTTCAAAATAGCGTGTCATTTTAGTTTTTCGTCTGTGTGTGAGGTGAGTCTCTTTGCCACCTTAAGTGGACCGAAGGCACCAAGGTTGACCTACTGTATTGTATGAGTAAAACTTGTATGCTGTCGTATGATTTTGTATGATGTGATTATATGATTTGTGTATTGAACTAGTTTGGGCTCGGAGTCGTTATGGACTCGGGGTTGACATGGACCCTGCGGTTGATACAGACCTAACACAACCATGTGTTGTTAGATTAAGTGTATGTTGTATGTGGTATTTTGGGAAGCTCACTAACTTTTATGCTTACAGTTTATGTTCATGGTTGCAGGTACTTCCAAATCAAAAGGGAAGGGCCCGACACCATGGCACAACATCCTCCCATTTGATTTCCACACTTGATATATTTGTAATATGATGTTTTGGAATATTGTAATGATTGATGGTTTTTGGTACAATCAATGAATGAAATTAATAGTTTTTTTAATGAAAATTTTTATTAGTGTTTTTAGGTTGGTACAATAAAAGAACATCTAGCACCTAGCCAAAAAATCATTTCCCCTCTCCTCTCTCCCAATAGTCTTCTAGTTTCTAGCTTTAGGTGTGAGTTATTATAGGCATCATACTTTTTGTGCTTGCTTTTTGAGGATTCAAAGAAGGATTCAAGGAATTGTTTTCTATAACAATTTAAAAGGTATGTAACCCTAAACTCATGAATATTGATTATAGTAGGGTTCTAGAAGTTCATTGTGTGTTGCTTTCAATGTGTGTTGAGACATAGATCCTAATAGGTTCCATCTACCCTTAATAGTTAATATTTTTTCGCAAGTGCATAGTTTTTCATAACCTGTTAAAACCATCAAAAATACGTATAATTCATCACATATCAGATTCGTTTGTTGTTGACTTATGGAAAAGTCGTGGTTGTATAATTGTAATGCACACAGTTTAGGGCTATTCATTTAGAGTAAAATAATGATAATTACGCATTTTTTACACTTTTAACCCCAAAACTCAATTTCTTTTAATTTTAAATTCCTTTTTCATCCAAAATAATTAAAAAATAATAAAATAAAATAATAAATAATAATAATAAATAATAAAAATTAATAGTTTTTAATTTTTGACCTTTATTTTTGACTATTGTCTTCAAAAATTTTGACTTTGACTTTCAAGTTTGACCTTTGACTTTAAACTTTAACTTTTAAATTTTCAAATTTAGCTTTTCGGTTTGACTTTTCAAGTTTGACTTTTGAGTTTAAATTTGACTTTTAAGGTTGACTTTTGAGGTTTATAATCCAAGGGTTTGACTTTTAAGTTTGATTTTGGCTTCTAGTTGTGCTTTTTAATGGCTTTTAAGGTCTGCGAGGGAGTTGAAAACATGAAAGAGAGTCGTCAGAATATGTTAAGACAAAATTTCAACATTTTCGATTATATCCCTGGAGAAACCCTCGAAACTCAGTTGCAGCGATTTACCACACTTACTACTGAGATGAATATAGTTGGGATCTTCTTGACTAAGTTCGAGATAAACAAAAAAAATGCTAAATTCACTTCTAAAATCATGGGATATGAACGTGGCGGTCATCAAGAAGAAAAAAGATCTTAATAGTCTTAGTATTGCTGACGTAATTTAAGAGCTTGACACTTTGAAATGTGGAGAAACAATGAGTTCTGCAAACATCCCAGTCAATGAAGTTTCATGTACTCCACCTTGTGAAGATACGATTAAAATTCTTCGTGAACATAATGATTTGCTAAAAAGGGAAGTCGAGGACCTAAAATACGAAGGATATCAACTTAGGAAAGGACAGAAACCCCTGAAGGCTGAATCAGAAGCAAAAACCAAAGACTTTAGGAAGCTTTAGGAAGAGTATAGCAACAAGTGTGAAAATTATGACTATATTAAGAGACAACTTGTTGCTGTAACTGAAGAACTTGACACTTTGAAAATTAAGTGTGGAAAAACAGATGTTAGTTTCAAAAATTATACTGCGTCAAGTCAAACAATCGAGTCCTTATTTGAAACCCAATTAAAATTCAAAGACAATCAAAACAAGGGTCTAGGGTATGATAGTGTTCCTCCACCTTTCAATCATAACTACACATTCATCCCTATGACACAGGAAGAAATTGACAGGGAGGCACATCTTCAATATGGAAAACTAGCTGGATTTGTGTCAAGAGGTATTCAGATTGAAAATACAAATGTTTCTACTTCATGTGCAGGTAAAGTAGAAGAAGATGAGAACAAGGAGAACACTACTGAACAAACCAATGACTCCTTGAACTCAGAATATGTTGCTTCGAATTCTGTTACTCCTAAAAAACATGTCGTTGAGAAATACAGGCCTCCAATTCCAGCGCAACAGAGTGCATGTTGCAAGTGTGCATGTGGTATCAATAAAAGACAAGGCATCGATACGCCACCAGGGACAGGAGTAAATAACTTCACAGTGAAGAAAAAGACTTGTTTTCACTGTGGAACACCTGGACACATTGCCAGAAATTGTCCTAATCGCGCATACGTTCCCTACTACACACAAGGATGGCAAAACGCGCCAAGTGGGAGATACTTCAAAAGAAATCCTTCCAGGTCACGTTCATACAATGGTGACTGGAACGCGCAGAAGGCCAAGAATCAAACCCACAAGGCCAAGAATATGAATCCCAAAGGCAAGAAGGGAATGTCGGCCAAGAAGCCCAATCCAAGAGATGCTCCAGTAAAACAAAGACCGGTTAGGTCAATGTCATCTCAATGGCCGACATCAAGATCAAAAGCAAGTACTGAGCCACCAATCATATCGAAAAAGAAATGGGTTAAACCCAACTACAAATAGGTTCCGAAGGCTCAATCTCCTAAATCTCCTAATGCTTTTAATAATTCTACATCTTTTGTTTGTGATAAGCAGGATATGTCATAGGAGAGAGTACCCTGCATTGATGAAAAAGGTCGACCCAGTTTCAAAATGGATTGGGTTCCAAACACCAACTGATCTCGCTCTGTATCGGAGCAGCTATGGAGGCATATCATCAGACTTCGGTTTGTTGGTAGTGGTTGTTCCTGGCACATGATAGGGGACATCTCTCAACTGTACAACACTCAGAACATTGTTTGAGAGTATGTGTCCTTGAGGGAAAGGAAGAAAGGAAGAGATCACAAATGGGGTTAGTGCTTAATGACATGAAGAATTTTCAGATCTGTTATGAGATTATGCGTGCTATTCTCAGACCTTCTGGATGCAAATTCAATCGGTGACTTATGGTTTGAATTTTCTTCTCTATACTCCTGAGTTTTTCTTAAGCTGATTCGCTTTAAAGACTAATTTTTGTTTTAGGATAGTTTAAATTTGTGCATTTACTTTCGTTTCTCTCTTATGCACAAATTTAGGGGTAGAAATAAAAACAAAACAAAAATTAGAAAATTTTAATTTAAAAATTCCAAAAACATTAGAAAATCGGAAAATAAAAATGGTGTTAATGGAATGTGCTTGCAGGAGATGTTTTGGGAAGTGATATAATAATGTGATAACAGGCAATCTGAATCTGTGTAAGGGACTGAATCGGAATTTTCTAGGCTCTATGTTCGATGTGCTGGTAGGCACGAAAGATTTAAAATGGACTTGACTAGGCATAGATGAACTTAACGAATCTAGAGACTTGAAAAATCTTGACCTAAATAGATCCATTTAGCCTAACAATACGACGTTCGGATAGGTTGAGCAGGGATATATGCATGAGAATCTACCGGTCACACTAAGTGAACCCGTATCTAGAACTGTGGATTAACTTTTCCTCGATGTGCGGATTCTATCCTTAATTCCGGTTTTGATGCGGTGACTAGGGAATTCCGATAAACTAGGTCTGTAGAATGTTATTTTCTTTCTTTCTGTCTGTTAGTCATATGTTACCTCCTTTGCGCGATCGAGAGATCCGACTTGGACTGTAACATATGCAACTGTATCTCTCTGCATCTTCTATCTATGTAATTTCTTTCTATCTGTTAGCCATATACTGTCTCCTTTGCGTGACTCAAAATCCGACCTGGTACACAGTATATGCACCATTCTCTTCTCAATCCTTCAAAAAACCTCAGTTAGTCATATGTTTCATCCTTTGCGTGATTGGAATAGATCCGACCTAGATGTACAACATATGCATTCTAAATCTATCTTCTCTCTTAATAATTGTCTGCTCACCCTGTGTAAGGAGTATTCTGGAAGTACTTGATGGCTGGGGCATATCAGGAAGCGGGAAACACGTTCTAGTACAATTAAAATTGAACACATATAGATTGTCAGTAGATCTCGCTGCTCAATTTAGGTGGACAACAATATCTTTGGTCGTCGTCAGCTGAATGGTCCTTAAGGAATATTATCTAGGAACTTAGGATCACGTTGTCTTGTCACATATAGTATGTCCTAATTTTGTCACAATCTCTAGTGTTTAAGTGGACCACAATACCGACGATTGACCAGATATATTCATGAAGGGAGAGGTACTGATAAACGGATAAAGGCTGTGTAAAAACTTTGATCCCAAATCACTCTTAAAGTTAGCTATTATTTTTGTTTTTGTTAAGTTTGTTCATAGTGTTCTTCTAATTTAAATATTACGGGAGAATTAAAATTAAAAAAAAAACCAAACAAAAATCAGAAAATTAAAAATCCAAAAAAAATGGTGTTATTTCTGTTTTATTTCTTTTTCAGAAAATATGAAAAATCCAAAAATAATGTGTGCTAAAATTTTCTTTTAGTTTTGTTTTGTCTTGAAAAGTGAATTCAGGTGAAGATGAAACTCATAGAGTCTGTATCGAAATATTTCTGAGCCAAGGCTTCATCAGTGATCATCGAAGAATTCTCATTCGAAGGAGCAAGAAATGAAGATTATTCTTTCGACATTCAATCTTTCAACCCCAGAAGAAAGGTGAAGCTGAAATTGAAGATTATGTGACAGATTGCATTGAAGCCTCCTCAATCAGTCTGTTGCTATCTTAAACCTGCTGAATTGATCCAGAAGATTTGTTCTCTCTGAAGATTCTCAAGCTGAAAGCTCTATCTTTCAAGAATTAGTACATCAAGCCTCCTCACCCGACATGCGTTCAAAGCCAAATTCTAAAGAAAAGCCCAACCGCTCAAGATGAAGTCATTTACTGAAGATTCATCAAGTTCATCTTGAAGCTGTGAAGTCATCGAAGATAAACGCTAAAGCCAATCTCCAACTGAAGATTAACAAGAAAAGCCAACTACTTTTTAGGGGGAGCTTGTTGGGTCATTTAAGAAAAGAAAGCTATAAACCAAGGGGGAGATTGTTGGGTCAAAAATATGGTTTATACTTTACTTTTCTAGGCAAATGTATTTTTTTGTAATATTTTTGGAGTTTACGGTCAGTGGGTGTTTACGGCCGTAAACCCATTTACGGCCCATGTTCCCCCTTGTATATATATAGGTGTTAGGGGTGAGGAGTAGGGATTGATGAACGTGTGAGACATAAACTAGAGAGAGAGAAGAACAAGTGTGTGTTGTGTGTGAATCTTGTAAGGGAACTTCATTCTAATCAATTCAAACAAGATCCTTATTATTCTTCTTCTCCTTCTCTTCTATTTGATCTGACATCATCCGTTTGATTGGGATTCTGCACCATCAAACGGATCTAATTGATACACAGGCAAATTAGGGACTTACAATTGTGGATATCTACAGGTGGATATAAAAACCATCAAAAATGGAGCCTATATTCGAAAGTTATGAATTTTACAAAATGAGCGACAAGTGGCACCGCTAGGAGTGTGACACGGGTCGCAATCAAATGATCCCCTTATTCCCTAAGCCGATAGATTCTTGACATGTGGCAGGAAACAGCACGCCCTTCAATTTTTTCCAAAAATACCCTCGTTTTCTTTATCATACTTCTTGTTTAATTCCTTTCATTTCTCTCTCAAACTTTCTCAAAGTCACGAGGCTCAACTCTAGTAGTTCTTAGGTTTTAGTAGCAAAGCTTTGGAGCACCAGTGATATTTGAGAAATGGAGCTTTTGGTTTCGAAAATCTACCCGCGTAATGTATGGTTTTTCGTCAAACAACATGTAAGTTGAGTTATGCTTACTGTTTTTTAAGTATAATTTGTGTTTATGTTAATAATCATTATTATGAACTTATAAATAAGATCTATCAGTAATAGCACTCATTATATTGATCCATCTACTTACAAGAATGATGACATGGCAATATCAGTGAGATGTTTAAAGTGGATTTCCCAAACAGTATATCTTTATATGCCAAACGGATCCTACTTCTAATACGATCTTACCTAGTTGTTTCTCATCGGCTATACGTAGTTGTTCTTTATTATTATGGATAAATCTGATAAAAACCTTATAATGATTAAACTTTATAAATACGAACAAATACTAAGGCTTAATAATATTTGTATTTAGGTCATTTTAAAGGGAAATCTAAAGTGTCAGTTAAGGAACTGACTTTCTCATGAGTCTTCCACCTCTATCAGGTGAGTGCATAATTATTTTCAAGAATAAGATTTTAATAAAAAAAATATGTAACATCCCAAAAATTTCCATATAGAATTTTGATTTCAAACATCCAATAGTCATGACAAAACAACCAAAAGTGTATCATAATGAAAATAATATTAGAGTATAAATCCCAAAATCAAGAAAATGCAGAAAATATGGGCAGATGCGATGCAATCAAGCCGAGCCCTTCCCTTTCGAGCTGGAAGTACCTGAAACACAAACTGAAAACCATAAGCACAAAGCTTAGTGAGATCCCCCAAAATACCCCATGCCATGCACACATAATATTCAAGGCATAATTGAGTCTATTTCAACCCCTTTGGTGTTTTTCAACCAGTATTGGGTATATCTCAACCCCTTCGGTCTCTTTCAACCGGTATCGGGTATATTTCAAACCCTTCGGTATCTTTCAACCGACACTGGGTATATCTCAACCCTTTCAGTTTCTTTCAACCGGTATCGGTTTTATTTCACCCCCTACAGCTGACACATAATCATAACAGCAATAACCACATATACATGCAATACATGAAATTGTCATGAAGACAGTTATCATCCTACCAGCATAGTCTAGTGGGTCGGCGTTGGTGTCTTTGACCCACGAGTAAAGCGAAGGAAACTCACCTTAGACTGAAGATATCAAATCACACTCGAGCTGCTGAATCGTGAAATCCTCTTAATAAATCACAAATAATAAAAACCTAAGAAGAAATTAGGTTGGTAACCCAACTTTGGAGCCCAAACCCTAAATCCCGGTTTTAGAGGTAAAGGCTGGTTTACCCTTCCCTTATTGGGCCTAACATACCAAAGCCCAAATCAAAACAAGTCCAAAAGTCCAAAAAGTCATTCCAAGTCCAATATGGGCCCAAATCCATAAAGGTCCAACTTAGAAAAACGTGTGGTCTTATAAGGGCCACAAAACCTAAAGCCCAAGATGACTTGAAACTAAAAGCCCAAAAATTACCTTACGTGAGTACGTTAAGCGTACCCTCAGTACGTCTAACGTATTCAAATGTTTCACCAAATCGGGACCCCAGGCGCATACGCTCAACGTACAACTATGTACGCCCCAGTTGGCCAAATTCCCTTTTTAAGGTCTTAATTAGTTAAGACCTAACATCCAACTTCAAATCTAGTGAAAGACCCTAACTTTCGTATTTCTGAAAGACCCAAACTTTCATACTTGATAATTGTTACTCCAAAACATGCTACATGCATATTCATAAAAAACAATATTTTACATTGATAAAGTGATTACAAACTACTGGATACAAACCGACTATTACAAAGTGTTATATATTACACAACTACCCATGATACTATACTTTTATACATACATGATCCCTAAATACAAAAGTAATATTATAACTATTCTAAACCATCCAACAGTATATAACTATACATGTTGCTTATTGCCTACAATTGTTAAACATTAAGAGGGTTAAGCGGTTACACTTAGTGAGTTCAATAATAGATACAATATAATGTCATGCCATATATATATATATATATATATATATATATATATATATATATATATATATATATACACACTTCAATATGGCAGAAGCAAAGGGAACAAGGAACAACAAAAGCATATGTGAATCATGCGACAAGCTTTCCATATCAATCGATGATTTGATTAAAAGATATACAATCAATGAGACATAACAATTTCCATACTTGATATACATTAATAAAGCTTCGGCCCAAATGGCACAAAAGACATACACTTTCTGATTAAACATTTTGGTAGATTTCAGGCTTATAGCCCTATCTAAAATTTTGGTAGACATACACTTTCTGCCAATGCCATAGAATAGAAGTCATTCTCTTACGAGACATTCTCTACATAGCCAGAGGCTACATACCAGTACCACCGTGAATCTAAGTCCTTTACTGATTACATGGTCAAAGGTACAACTTTGCTACCATAATAGCGGAAATACTAACATGAGATGATAACATAGAAAAGCACATAGCACATATAATACATAACATACAATTGTTCCTATACATTGAACTCACAGTGAAATAATCGAAGGAATAAATGATATTTTGGGCAGCACTTCGGCTCTAAATATGACTTTCTGCGATGAAATCGGGGATTTTAGTTGAAAATCAGCCTTACACGGGCAGAGTTTTGACTTGAAAATATAATTTTCTTGGGAAGTTCAGGGCGCCGGGAGTTGATTCGGGTTTTAGGGATGATACCGGGACTTTAGGGGGGTTAAAAGTAGCTTGGAAGAGAGTAAAAAGTGAGAGAGAGAGTGAGAAATTGTAACCTAAAACCAGAGGGCTTAGATTCCTATTTATAAGCTGAATTTCGAGATTCACGACGTGAACCATGCTTGTTCACGTCTTGAGGTTTGATCTCGGTCATCCCCTAGGTTTGCTGTGTGCCTTCTAGGCTCGAAACGCGTCTTTCACTGAGTTCACGTCGTGAATGCAGTCAAATTCTCGAAGTTTGTGCTCTTCAAAACTCCATATCTTTCGCATACCAGCTTTGTTTTTGACGATCTTTATATCCACCCGTAGGTGAGATTATGCTCTACATCTTTCATTTAGACTCTGTCGGCTAATTTTGACTTTATTTTTAATATTATATTAATATTATATTTTTAACGGGCCGAGATAGGAAAAGTCCATTAAAATTTCATAACTTCTTCATCTGACGTCTGTTTCTGTCTGTCTTTTTACCGTTGTACTACTATTAACGAGACCTTCGATTCTCATTTATGTTATGTCAGCTAAATATCGTTCGATATTTATTTTGAGTTATTAGTTGTCTGCTGCTATACCGAATCTTTAGAAAAATCATAACTTCCTCCTACGAAGTCAGATTTGGACGTTTTTTATGAAATTTCTCGGTTTAACGAATACTACGACTTTCATTTAGATTACTAAGGCTAAAAAGTAGTTTATCGAAAACTCACTTTTTACGCTATACGGTGTTGTGGCGGTTCTGTCGCGAAACTTCGATTGGTCATAACTTGTTTGTTATAACTCGAATTTTGATGAGGTTTTCGCCTAAATGTTTCTAACAGGATTCTCTACAACTTTCAATAATAAAATTTTACTTATTTCAAATTTTATATTTTCGTTAAATTTCAATATTATATTGGAATCTCATAAGACTTCCAATATTTTCCGAGTGATTCTAAACATAGTTTTACTTTATTTCTAGTAAAAACTATCTGTTAGAACTCAATACTCAAAATCACATAATATTTCATAATATTTTTCATTACAAAACACGATTTCAAAACATGTATGTTACATCTAGCCTCCTGAATGTTGGATCATGTGTCTAAGCCCATAACTATAATTGGTATATACTTGAATTGATGGTAGCACATTCCTTTTGGGTTGTCGTCAAACCTAGCAATTGAATATGATAGCTTTTAGAGAGATATTGGTTTATTAATTTATTATATGATTAAGAAATTAATTGGAAACCAAAATAAATAGTTTTTTTAATATATTATGAGAATAATATATTAATTGGAAATATTATTATTTAATTAATAATTAATCAAAAATTAATTGGAATTAATTTTAGGATTAATTGGATTAATTTAAAATGCAAGGTCTATTTGGTTATTTATTAAAAGTTGAGTAAAGGAGCCCATTGACCTTATTCTCTGAGGTGGACGAAAATCACTTGGGAAAGCCCAAGGATGTTCGTCTAAGCCTTTAAAAGAGGGGAATGGGCTGTTTGGTCACCAAGCAAAGGGATTATGGTTTCCTACTTAAACCCTAGCTTTCGCATCAAGCTACCTTACCTATAAAAAGGACCTTATACTTAGAATGTTGGCCACGATATTCCTTTAGATGCTTAGGGCGAAAATTCTACCTCTTCTCTCTCTCTCTCTCTCTCTCTCTCTTCATTCTCCTTGGTTGCTAGGGTTTGGGTGTGAACCATTAGAGGTGCGACACTTGTGGTGCTTGCTTCTAAGAGTCTTTCAAGGAGGAATTCAAGGATTTTTGCAATAACAATCTTAAAGGTTAGTTTTCTTATCTTATGTATTAGTTTGTTCATAGAAAAGTTTTGTAGATTAGTCGTTCATAGTATGTTGCTATATTTGAAAGACATAGATCCAATTAGGTTGCGTGTTCCCTAATCAATTAAATTGTTTAATTGTTTTTCCGCTTAAGGCATTATAATTGTAACCGTAATAACTAATCAGTGGTATCAGAGGTTAGGGTTGTCTTTCATATATTTTCACATTGGTGAATCGATCAAAGAAAGAAAGAAACTTGATTTTTGGATTTATCGCAGCTCACGTCCTGAGCATGCATCCTCACGTCGTGAGCCCAAGCCAGATCCAAAATTGTGGTGCTAATCTGCCTTAACAACTTTTATGTGATAAATCCTTACCGTATTTTATCCCCAAATCCGATTTTGGTATATCTAGCACTATAAATTAAAAGCCTATAATGAAAGGTATTGGTATTTGACATAATTAACTATTTTGTGATTAATATAATTGATTTTTTAAGTACTTAAATAATTAATTGGATATTAATGGAACTTAATAATGAAATATTTGGTTTATATTAAATTTAAATTATTTTAATTTTGAAATTTATTATAAACCCTAGTATTTTGAAAAGTTTAAAATACATCCTTATGGATCTTTTTATTAATTTAATTAATTTATTAATTAAAAGATAATAAAAGGTTTAAATTTAATAAATTAAAAGTTTAAGTTATTAAAAGATTAAACCCTTGTAGTTTTAAAATGTTTAATATACCTTATACTATGTAAATAATTAAAAGTTTAATATATATTATGTATAAGAAAAGTTAGTCGAACTGCTAGTACGCCTCATTCACGAAGCCATACTATAAAGAGAGTTTAAGGAAGCGACCTGTAAAATAACCGCCATTAGGTATCAATTCTTACCCAGCACTCTCTTGTATGGTGGATGGTCGTTAGCCAAACAGGTTTGATAGGACATAACCTCATTAAAAGTATAATGATAAAAAGTAACTAAACTATTTTCTAAAATCCCACTCTTAGTTACTTTAGGAAAATGTGAATTTGTATGCTAATCCATGAAATTGCACATTACTCTTTATGAGTCGTTAGTGGAGCATGCGTGGTTAACCAGGACACTAATGGGGAACTAATAAAGGGTGGTAATGGGTGTCTTGAAAATTATTGTTGATTAATGGAGCGCAGATGGCTAACCGGTCCATTAAAACGAAATGATAAATGACATCGAGAGTACCAAGCTAATTTGCATGGTTATTCACATCTCGTTTGTGATCCTCGACATCCTGTAGTGGTGTTGATTATGATGGCATGTGCGGAATTAGAAAAGATCTAGTGAATCATCATATAAACTCAAGAACACAAGCAATAAATAAATCTGGGTTTAGCTCTCATTAGATCTTGAAAGAGTATACAAATGGGTCTTGTACAAATTCTCTCTCTAGACTAACACTCCAAAATGATCATTACTTAAATATGAGTGTCACTGACTTCCTGTTTATAGGAAAGACAACTCATTTACACATAAATAAGGGTAAGCCACATCCAAGCGTGACTTTGCACCCTAACATTCTCCCCCCTCAAAGTTAGAAATGGATGTCCAGGCTTCAGTCTCCAACGAGATAGCACGATCAACACCAAACTCCCCCTCAAAGTAACACCGGTCTTCAAATCCGCAAATGAATATCCGACAAACCGGCATCTAGTACTCATCATTTTCCCCTTTTATTATCAAAAACTGATTATAAAACCCATTAAGGGTGAGAAGCGCCCGAGGAATAAACTTCACAATACCCCCCCCCCTCCCCTTGATGTGTACCAAAAATGAATCACCAAAAATCTTGCACGGAAAAACAATCATGAAAAAGCCTAAAAAAATTCCAAATTCGTGAATTTTTTTACATTTTGGGTGAAAGATGCAAGATTTTTAAAAATCCAGGTAAAAACTATCAATAACAGAATTGTACAGGGACCCATTGCGCCAAAAACAACTTAATATGCAAAACTTTACCCCATTTGCGAAATTGGGCATAAAGTGTAAATTCGCACAAACTGCAGGGACCAGAAATTAACATTCTTCAATTTCTTAGCATTAAATCCCCATTTTCGAAATTGGGTATAAAACCCATTAAAGTGAGAAGCGCCCGAGGAATAAACTTCACAATACACCCCCCCCCCCCCTCTTGATGTGTACCAAAAATGAATCACCAAAAATCTTGCACGGAAAAACAATCATGAAAAAGCTTCAAAAAAATTTCCAAATTCTTGAAATTTTTTTACTTTTTGGGTGAAAGTTGCAAGATTTTCAAAAATCCAGGTAAAAACTGTCAATAAAAGAATTCTGCAGGGACCCGTTGCGCCAAAAACAGCTTAATATGCGAAACTTTACCCCATTTGCGAAATTGGGCATAAAATGTAAATTCGCACAAACTGCAGGGACCAGAAATGAACATTCTTAAATTTGTCAGCATTAAATCCCCATTTTCGAAATTGGGTATGAACAGCCAAAATTTCGAAACTTCAGACACTTATTTCGAAAGTACTGCATTCTTCACATTTAAAATGTCGAAAATATGTCCTGACGTGGAATCTGGACTAATGCTGCCAAGCTTTCAAAATTTCAGGGACCAATTTCAAAAATTCTGCCTTAATTCTTCCAAACTGTCGAAAATTACACCAAATGTAGAAAGTAGATAAAAGGTGTCAAACTTTCGAAACTTTAAGGTCCAATTTCGAAACATTTGTATCTTCTTCTTCACTTCGTTAACCAAGTAACGAAGTCTCAACAGGCTTCGGTTTTAGTCGGAGGGCATTGTTAACGAATCGTGCATGATCCATAATAACGAAGCGCGAATCCATAGCCTTAGTTAATCGACATCAAAATAAGGAATCTCGTCACTTCGCTTTTAATCAACAAGACTTCACACATCGACCAACAGATCTTCGTTTTCAACAAGCACACTTCGTTTCTATTCAAACCACCATCAATCGAACAAATATCAAACTCAAAGCAGTCGTCATTGACGACTTCAAAAATGAATTCCCAAGTCTTCAAACATCGAATTCCAAAATTGATATCACCACAAAACCAAGTCTGCCATAATCCCAAACCTTCGTTCGTTATCAGTTCATTATCCGTTATCAGCTAAAGATTTCATCCCCAAACCATCAATTATTACTAATCTTCAATTCGACACTCAGAGACAATTTGACTGTCAACCAAACGAAAACAAATAATCGATTCCAATTGATTTGTAACCCACAATCGATTTCGACCAGCTTAACTATGAAACCACTTTAGAATCGATTTTATTTCGACTTTTCAATTCCAAATTGGGTTTCAACATTTGTTACAAATTCATCATCATCAAATCTCGTTGTCATCAGATTAGCTTCTTCCCAAACCATAGTTGAATTCCATTATTAAACAACCCAGTCTTCTCGTTCAATCACTCAACCTTGACATCCACCTGTTCGTCAATTGACTCCAAACCAACAATCGAACATCAAAGCTTCAATTACCAACTTACAAGCCATTCGATTTCTAAATCACGATCAAGAACCAAACGCGAACTAACATACAGTGTTCGACATCAAGAACATAGAACCAACCGAATTTTGAAATTAAACCCCAAATCAAACTTGATTTCGACATTCATATCCCATATTCAACTCAAATCCAACAATTTTAATCTCCAATTCTTTGATTCATCACTTTAAAAATCGATTTTGACTTTTTGCGGTGTTTGACTTTTCGAAATCAAAGTGCAAGAAACACCAAATTCACGATTCTATCATCGATTTTCAGATCAAACAAAGAATTTTCATCTTGTTCTTCATCACATTCAAGTGTTTTTGACCAAGATTTATAAGATCTAAGAATCAATTTCCGATTTCTAAGTCTTAGACATGAATAAAACCGATTTCATCATACACAAATCATATGAAATCGATTTCCAAGTTAAGAACAAATGATTGTTAAGAACGATGATATCAAATCGTAAGAACAATCGAGATCAATAATCAAGTGCATACAACTGTGTGAAAGGTCGTATGACAACTAGGATCGTTTATCAATCACCGATGTTAGTTTGAATGAATTTAAGAAGTTATTGGGCGCACAACTTTTAAGATATCCGATCAAACACTTTTGGGCTCAATGTTGGATTATGAACAGTAACAGATTCAAGATATTGGACTACAACAAATCATGAAATGTAACATTTCGAAATTGAGTAACAAAAATGAATTAAAAATTTTTATGAGATTATGATTTTGATATTGCTTTGAGTTTGATCTAACCAAAAATAATTGGATCAATCAATGGGGTTGAAACGGGTTTGATCCAATGAGACAAATCGATCAAAAATGAAAAACGAAAAACACAAATCAAAATCATTGATATTTGAGATACCATTTTGACGAATCGATATCCATTCGCAACGAACGAATTAAATTTAGAAGATCTTGGTTCTTTTGTCGGAACGAGAAAATCTCCCATTTGAACATTGTACCACCCACGATGCGTGTTGTACAACTCGTTCTTCATGTAATCATGTTCTTCATGTTCTTCATTGATCCAAGAACATCTTCAAAAGAACCACCAACACTTTTGGATGTTGGCTTCAAATTCAATGCAACCTTTGGAGATTGTTGCTTTGGAACCCAAATTTGCTTCACAGATTTCGGATTCACAACAACATTTGACGATTTTTGTGAATAAATGCGCTTGTTTTGCGTTTAATCTTCTTCTTTTTCTTTCTCATCTTTTTGCATTTTGAAGACATGATTTCATGAACAAACTCACTTTCCACAACATCAACTTTGTGAGTTTGAATCAAATCTTTTGGAGTTTGATACTTGTGAATTTCTTGGATCACCGGCTTCCGATAAGGAATCATTCCTTCAAACGAATCACAAGAACATAAAATATCATCGGTTTGAACTTCAATCGAGCAAAAAAAATTTCATCATGAGAATCAACTTGAATCTTCTTATCATGAACTTCAAGAACACCAAGAACATCACATTGAACTCCATTGTCTTGAAATTCAACAAACTTAAGAGCACGAAGATCATTCAGGTTTTCTATTAGAGAAATGCAATTCTTATTAAACAAAATCTCTTTCTTCTCCTTCCTTTTGATATCTACTGCGGACTAATATGGACAAGGCAATTTTATTCAAACATACAATCTTACAAAGTGGTTGAAATATCAAGCTTCAATGATCATCATTCAAATCTCCATAAGAAACCATATTACCCCATGAAATCAATTTGCTTAACACCAACCCATAAAATTGATCTTCATTGACTTTATATTTGATATCTTCAATGGTCACAATCCAAATGAGATTGAAGAGCGCGATAGAGTGCTAAACCTCTTTTTTAGGAGTGTGAGAACACTGGATCCCACCTGGAAAGAAGCGCGCATTCGCGCTGCCAGAGAGCGTATCGAGGATTTGGAGGGGAGGCAGCAAGCGTTGCGGGCGGAGCAGCAAGCACTCATAGTGCAGGCTATCACCCACGGGCACCAGGGAGACTAGAAGAGTCCGTTGACTCTTTTTCTTTTTAGAAGGTTTCAATAAGTGTCTGTAGACGCAAAGTAGGCTGTTTTAATGTATTTCTTTGGCTTTGTTTAGTATAGATCTACTCCGATGCTTACTGGAGTCCTATTTATGCTAACTATCTTAGTTTGGTTTTCTTTTGTATGTTTGCATGTATGGGAACCCTAGTAAAAAATGTTTACTACTTATGCTTTTAGAAAAAGAAAGACTTCTTCGTGCTGAAAATTGAGTTCTTTCCTTTTTTTCTTTCTATAGTGGAGATAGTCGCACGTAATTACAGACCTATTATGAAATTGTGTTAAGAACGGGTTTCTTTCTAGTACCCGATAAGAATATTCCAAAGCTTTTGTATGTTATCCGTTACAGATACAGAACCGTACGTGAGATTTTCATCTCATACGGCTCCTCTCTTATGTGCATAATGAAAAGCAAATCATATACCTAATAAATAATACGAAGCTTTCAATATTATAATTATAAATTTAGTGGTAGTGGGGCTAGTGTTTTTACAAGAAATCTCTAGCCTGCGAAAGATCTTTTTTTTTTTTAGTATCAAGTTGTTGATACTAGATAAAAGGTAACTCCAAAAATTGATTTGTCCCCAACGCCCCTTAATTTAAAGGAATTATAAACTTAAAAAGTTTTTTTATGGTTCTACGGGTATCCAAAGTACGAAGGGTCTCTTGGCTATAGTTAGACAGTCAAATCCGGTACTTGTATCGGGCGCACCTTCACAGTTTTGCAAGCAAACGTAGACGAATGCTTGCAATACCAGCAAAGCCCTACTTATTAGGAGTGGACTCTTTGGCACCTTAGATAAATTCCTTTACCTAGGGGATCAAGTGGTAGTTGATCAATGAACTAATATCTTTCGGTATAGGGTGAAGGTAAGGGCTTGGGCATGGCACGAGGGTTGTTAAGCTCACATCCGTTGTAAGACTTTGTAAGAAATGCTGGATTGTGCCCTCCGAGCAGAAGGTGTCCTCAGGGCTTAGTTGGGTTTGTTTGAGTCTAAATCATGATTACGTCGAGTGGAGAGGCCTTAGTGTTCAACGCACCACGTCCATCCTTATGGAATCCATCTGGACAGCTTACCCTTAAACTTTTGCCAACCCCAGAGAAGAGAACTTTGAGGATATGCCGTAGACATGCTTTTCCCAAGAATCTTCAAACTTTTTGCTTATGTAATGGGGGAGGTACCAGCTGATGTCTTTGAAGACATTCAGAAGGATTTTCGAGTGGCTTTTTCAGGAATCGATTCTATGATTGAATAGCAGAAGTGCTACTTAGTAGTAGAAACTCGGAGAGACGAAGATGGGACTCCTTCCCATCTATCTTGACCGGGAAGAGGGGGGAGGCTCTTGCGGAAGCCCTGCCCGCCCTTCTCTATTCTATTTTTAGGATCCCTCTGAGGAGGCTTTCCGGACTCGTAAAAGACAGCTAGGAACAAGAATAGGGTCAGTAGTCTCTACTGTTGCAGGTCCTTCTCCTTCCGCTGAGATGGCCCTCTTTTTTCCACCATGATCACAAAACATTGAAATTTTCTAGAGAGAGAAAGTGATTTTGAATGGGTTTTCTACAGAGAGAAAGTAAAAATCACTTGAACTCTAGTGAAGAAAATCGAATTATGAATAGAATCAAAGATGAATTCGATTTCTAGAATCCAAAAACTCTTTAATCATGAAGATCAAATATCAAAAAGAATCACCAAATCTAGAAAGCCATCAAGGATCAATTCTTTATCCGATCAAGAACACTCGTTCTGATACCAATTGTAGTGGTGTTGATTATGATGGTATGTACGGAATTAGAAAAGATCTAGTGAATCATCATGTAAACTCAAGAACACCAGGAGTAAATAAATTTGGGTTTAGCTCTCATTAGATCTTGGAAGAGTATACAAATGGGTCTTGTACAAATTCTCTCTCTAGACTAACACTCCAAAATGATCATTACTTAAATATGAGTGTCACTCACTTCCTAATTTTAGGAAAGACAACTCATATACACATCAATAAGGGTAAGCCATATCCAAGCGTGACTTTGCACCCTAACATATCCTAGCCACAAAAATGAGAGCATGATCGATATTAAACATGCCATTCATTAGATTCAATGAATCTCAAAAGATATAGGAGTTTCATAAGATTGAAACTGGCAAAAACCTCACCTACCTAAATTAGATTCGAATTTGATTACGGCATACCTTTTAAAAGTTTGAATTGAAAATATGGATCCTAGACTTAATTTAAATTTAGGGGTTAATAATTAAGTATTAAAATAAACTAACTTGAATTCTCTTTTTCCCTTTATAGATGTCAAGTCAAGAAAATAACGGTCTTCCTCATCCTTTTGGAAATAGTTTTCCTCTTCCTTCTAAATATAATCTTCCACATTCTGATCAAGGTGAAAGTATGTTCCCTTCTTTGAGAAATGGTGGAAATGGATATCATACTTATCCAACTCTTCCTCCTTCTCCAGTGACTCTCTCCACATCATAATTCCCTCGAGTCGAAAGATACGAAATTATTCAAGCCTTATTGGCATGCAAGCATCGAGATGGAAATTATGTGTGTACAAATGTTTTGGAAATGAAATCGTACATTGACAAATTGGACAGGATGGGTGTCATTTTCCCAAGGGAGTAAGCCATTTATTTGTTTCTCCTTTCGCTTATTCGGTCATATAGTTACTTCATTAAGAACTTTTATATGAGCGACCACGGCGTGAGCCTAATTGATTTGACACATATGTTGATTGTTTCTGAAGCAGAAATGCTTAAGAGCATGAGTGAAGAAAAGTGTTTGAAGGATCTAATTCAAAATTTTCCATGGACATTGACGATGGTAATGATGGTGGTTTAGAAAATATTTCTCTTCCCAATGGAAAGGAATTAGCCAAGGTTGAAATATTTGATCGTATGGTAAAGAGAAAGGCTAGTTCTGATATAGTTCCATGTGATAATCCTAAAGAGTTCATATGTTTCTATTTCCAATTAAAGGGAAAATTGGTTGCGAAGCTTCCCAGACTGCCTGAAAGTTGTTGGAGATGGTAAACTCAAGTCGCATCCATTATCTAACTCCATTATTATAACAAATTCCTATTCATAGACTCTTAATATATGATGTGATGAACATATTTTGATGTTATTGTACGAGCAAAGAAAAAGAAGGAAGCTTAAGAAGAGTGAGCTAATTCTGATCGTGAGAGATGGATTTTGGTCACATGGTTCGACGATCAAAATTTGGAGCTGCTACTTGGGAGTTAGGATAATTTAATGGATTGCTTAGGAAATGTCTAGAAACATTGTTTTCATTTTATGGATTGTAAGGACAAGTTCCAATTTTTCATTTATTATTAATAAAAGTGAAATTTTGGTTTATCTAGTTGGTTTACTTTATATTTCCTTGAAATGGTATTTATGAAAGTGTTGATTACATTTCTAATATTAGCAATATTAATTGTTGATTTGATTCTTGTTATTTCAATTATGTTAATGTCATAATTAACTAAGTGATAAAGTATTCTCATCACCCAAGTAGTAGTTGGACAGAAACTTGGATTCATACATGAGAATCTTGATCGTTAGAAGATTATGAGTAATTAATTGATCATATGTTTATGTGAGTCAAAGTGAAGGACTAATGGATCTGGTATATTGATATGGAATCTTCAGATCCTCCACAAAGTACAATAACTCTATTCGTCATGATTTACTGAAGTTTTAGTAAATATGGTTGTGTTTATAAGATTAAGCCTAATTCTGATACTTTGAAACAGTTTCAAAGAGTAGCAGAATGAATAAGAAGAATCAATTAGGCAGAAAGATAAAAGTTTCTCCAATCTGAAAGGAAAAGATAGTATTTTAGTATCGTGTTTTGTGATCATCTTAATGATTGTGGAACTATATCACTATTGATCCTCGAAGAACATCGTAGTGTAATTGTGTGACTAAGAAGAGGAATCAGATATTGTTGAAATGGTTCAATTAAGAGATGAGTCATACTTAGTTTCTAATCAAGTTTTAGAGTCATGCTCTAGTTACTACACATCGTATCTTGAAATTTATTTTAGACTAAGTAGGTTTATAACACCTCATGTGGAGTAAAAATGTTTTCTTACTCTAGCACAAGTGGAATTGGAAGTTGTGATGATTTGGTTAAAACAAAGGATAAACTAATGACAATTCCATGAAGTGATTATTTTCGAGAATCCACACTAACTTTTGAATATTTATTTTTGCTCGTAAAGAAATGTTCCTTGAGAAAGAAACTTATATGTCAAGAAGTCAGTGGGAGTCTTGATGATCTTGAAGAGTTTTAGAAATCAATCAAGAATAAACCTTTTAGTTATCACTAGCACACGACCTGAGGTTGACAACCATATTTCCTTGTCTCGGGTATAAATCATTTGCTTCCAGTAGTACGGACCCAATACTATTGGATTAGGTATCTAAGCTCATAACTATAGTTGGTATATACTTAAATTGATAGTAGCACAGTCCTTTTGGGTTGCCTTCACTCTTGTAACTTGACAGGATGACTTTTGGAGAGAAGTTGAATTTATTATTTGGAATAATAAATTGATATGAATGATTTATTAATATGTTATGTAAATAATATATTAATTAGAAATCTTGTTATTTAATTAATATTTAATCAGAAATTAATTTGGAATTAACTTTGGGATTAAAGGAATTAATTAAATATACAATGGCTATTTGGCAATTAATTAATATTTGTGAAATTGGGCTCTTGGGCCCCTTGAATAGGAGTGGATGAAAATTATAGGGAGGCCCTATAAGTTTTCGTCCAAAGGCTTCTTATTATGGTATCCATGGGTTTCTTAGGCCTTAAGCAGGAAATTAGGGTTTCCACCTACAAACCCTAGCTTTGGTGTGAAATTATTTTGGAATTAATTTTGGGATTAAAGGAATTAATTAAATATATAAGGGCTATTTTGCAACTAATTAATAGGTGTGAAATTGGGCTTTTGACGAAAATTATAGGGAGGACCAATAAGTTTTCATACAAAGGCTTCTTATTAGGGTGTTCATGGCTTGCTTAGGCCTTAAGCAAGAAATTAAGGTTTCCACCTGCAAACCCTAGCTTTGGTACTAAGCAACCATAAGTATATAAGGAGAGTACCCCTTGGATTTATGGCCTAATGCAGTTAACCCTACCAGAGCTGAAAATTCTTGTGTGCCTCCTCCTCTCTCCTCTTATCCTCTTGCAAAGAGTGTTTGTAAGCCATTAGAGGTATCACATTTGAGACACTTTCTTTCAAGATTTCAAGAATCAAAAAGGAATAATTGTTATTACTACATAAAAATTGAGGTATGTATCTAAACCCTATATTTAGGTTAATTTCGTTTTTCATAGATGTATATTAGGGTTTCTCTTTTGTATTCAAGTTTGCATGTTCAACTAGTGAAAACCTAGATCCTTAATTATAGACTTCCAGAATAATTGAGTTTATTAAGAATAATCGAATTATTCAAATTGTCCACAATCGTTCATATGTTGGAAGTAGATATGAATGAAGATTGTCGTGAATTGGTGCGTAGATTGTCTAAATGGTATTAGACATAGCAAAAGATTGCTGCAACGTTCATGAGTGCTTATGAACTGGTTTTGAGCATTGGAACAAACCCGTGCTTGCTGGAATCACCTTATGGAATATGATATAAAAAGGGTGATCGCAAGACAATAATATCATATAGTCTTAAAACCTAGATATATGGTTTGTTATTCGTTAATTGGTTGTACATTGATAATGCGAAAACGCATCAGTAACTCGGTGTTATAAAACTCATTGTTGTGTATAGTTGATTAATGAATAAGTAAATGCATATAAGTCGAAGTTTATCTGTAACTTTTAAGAAGGTAAAAGCAATATCTCGGCCGCTCGATGATTTGATTTGACTTATGTGTCGGGCCCGGTCAGAACTGAATTGATGTGTTCGATTAAGTTCTATGTCAAATAAATCATAGATCGAGAAACCTAAATGCTAGACTAATCATTCCATAGAATTGTTAGCATGATATCTAACAGAGGACTATACGATCCCTTATCTAAAGGACGAGACTGATTAGATCAGAGTTTAACAGCGTCTTTGAGAGCTACGATTGCAAATCGAATTGTACTTGTGCATATAGTTACTAGACTTATCCAAGTGGGAGACTGTTGGAATAGTGTCTAAGGCTGAAACTATATTAGGCAAGTATTTGACCCGATTGTGCATGGTCCTTTTGGGTTGCCTTCACCATAGCAACTTGATAGGATGATTTATTATGAGAGAGTAAATATTATTAATATATTATGAGAATAATATAAGGAGTAATAATATTGTTATTTGATTAATATAAGTCATAAATTAATTAGTATTAATTTGGTGACTTAAAGAGATTAATTAAATAAGAGGGTATAAACTGTCAATTGTTTGATAGTTACACTTTAGACTGTAAATCCTTAAGAGATAGGAATTGGATGGATTCTAGAGCTTTGGATAGCTCAAAATCGTCCAAGGCTTATCTATGGTAAGGATTTGGATTGCTTTAAGGAAAGGATTATCCAACTAGGGTTTAAGGTGAAACCCTTAAGGATTCTACAAGTATAAATAGACCCCATGGCATAGGGAAATCAGCACCTCTTAAGAAGAAAGAAACCCTGGCCGTATTTCTTCCCTCTCCTCTCTCTCAAATCATCTTCATTGCTATTTGGTGTTTGTAAGCCATTAGAGGAGTGACAATTGTGACTCTAGAGCTCCGAGACAACAAGATCTAAACAAGAGATTCAAAGGTAAACTTCTAGATCTGATTTTGTATTGTTTTATACCTACTTAGTTATTACAAGTCTTGGATTCAAAAGCATGTTTAATTAGAAAGCCTAGATCCAAGCATTAGGGTATTGCATGCGCACATAGGAAAGTTCTTATGGCTAAAACTCATCAGATAAAACTAATGGTTAATTTAATTATTTAAAAAAAATTAACCTAGTATTTTTGAAAAGTTTTAAAAATACCCCATTTGGTTTCGGAATTTAAAATTTAATTAAATAGTTTAATTTTGAAATCTTAAATTCTAGAACCGTAGTATTTTAAAAGGTTTAAAGTACATCCTTATGGATGTAGTTAATAATTTAATTAAATGTTTAACTAAAAGATAATTAATAAATCCATAAAAGGTTTAAATTTAATCAAATTAAAAGTTTAATTTATTCAAAGATTAAACCCCTAGTATTTTAATTGTTTAAAATACATCATATACTATATGTAAGATTAAGAGTTTAATATATATATATATATATATATATATATATATATATATATATATATATATATATATATATATATATATAAGAAAAGTCAGTCTTACCGTTAGTAGGCCTCATTCACGAAGTTGGTCTATAAGGGGAGTTTAAGGAAGCGGCCTATAGGAGTCTAAACTCTCATTAAAAGTATAATGAATTATAAAGTAACTAAACCATTTTCTAAAATCCCATTCTTAGTTACTTTAGGAAAAATGTGAATTTGATACCAACCCATGAAATTGAACATTGCACCTTATTGGTCGTTAGTGGAGCGTGTGTGGTTAATTGACACACTAATATGGGACTAATATTGTTGACAATGGGTGTCTCGTAAATTATCATTGAGTTAATGGAGTGCGTGTAGTTAACCGGCATGTTAATTTCAGATGATAAATGACATCGAGAGTACCAAGCTAATTTGCATGGTTATTCACATCTCGTTTGTGATCCTTGGCATCCCAGTCACAAAGTGAGAGCATAATCGAGATTAAATATGTCATTGAATAGTTCAATGAATCTCAAAAGATCTAAGAGTTTTGTTAGATTGAAACTGGTAAATGTTTACCTACCTAAAATAGATTCGAATTTGATTGCGACATCCCTCTTCAGAATTCGAATCGAAAATATGGATCCTAGCCTTAATTAAAATTTAGGGTTAATAATTAAGGATTAAATAAATCAACTAACTTGAATTCTTTTCTCCATTCATAAGATGTCGAGTCAAGACAACAATGGTTCTTATGGAAATGGTTTTCCTTCTGAAGATAATTTTCCACAAGTTGATCAAGGTAAAAGAATATTAATGTTCCCTTCTTCAAATGGTGGAACTAGAAATCATGCTTCTCCAACTCTTCCTCCACCTCCTCCAGTGATTCTCCCCGACCCTCGTATTCTTCAACTTGCAAAATTCAAGGTTACTCAAGCCCTGTTGGCATGCAAACACCTAGGTGGAAATTCTATATGTGCACATGTTCTAAACATGAAGTCACACATTGACAGATTGGGAATGTTGGGTGTCGTTTACCCAATGGAGTTGGCCATTGAATTGGTTCTAGTTTCGCTTCCTAACTCATATAGTCAGTTCATTAAAGACTTATATGAGAGGGACCATAGCATGACTGTAATTGATCTGACATATTTGTTAATTGCTGCTGAAGCAGAAATGTTGAAGAGCACTAGTCAAGCAAATGTGTTTGAAGGATCTGTCTCCCAAAACACCATGGACAATAGCAACAATGGTAGTCCAGAAAAGGTTTTTCTTCCCAATGGAAAGGGATCAGCCAAGGTCAAATTGTTTGACCATGTGGTAAAGAGAAAGGCTAGTTCTGAGATAGTTTCTTGTGCTATTCCTAAGAAGTCCATATATTTCTATTGCCAATTGACGGGACATTGGATGCAAAGTTGCATTGTCTACCTGAAAGATCGCAGAGATAGTAAAGTCAAGTTGTATGACTCTACTTTATGTACATCCACTATCTAACTCTATTTTATTAATTTCCTATTCATAGATTCTTATTACATTATGTGATAGTCAAATTTTGATGTTTTGCAGGATCTAAGAGAAAGAAGGAAGCTTAAGAAGAGTAAGCTAATTCTGATCGTGAGAGATGGATTTCAATCACATGGTTCGATGATTAGAATTTGAAGTTGCTGCTTAGGAGTTATGATAAATTAATAGATTGCTTAGGAAATATGTAGAAACATAGTTTTCATATATATTTGCATTGTAAGGACAAATTTTTCCACACATTATCTATAAAGTAAATTTTTCGTTTTATCTTGTTAACGTTAAATATTTCCTTACAATGGTATTTATGGAAATTGGTGGTTATATTTCTATTATTAGCAATGTTAACAGTGGATTTGATTCTTTGTTATAACATGTGTGGTAATGTCATAATTGACCAAGTGAAAAGGGATTTCTCATCACCCAAGTTTCAATTGGGTAGAACTTGGAATCATACAATTTGAATTGTGTGATGTATGCGAATCTTGATCTTTGGAAAATTAAGACTAATTCATTGATCACATGTTTATGTGAGTCATGTAGAGGACTAATGGATCTATTACACATTGATGTGGACTATTTAGATCCACCACAAAAGGACTATAAGTACATTCATTGTGATTTACTGATGGTCAGTAAACAAGGTTGTGTTTATAAGATTAAGCACACTTCTAACACTTTGAAAAGTTTCAAAGAGTGGCAAAACAAACGTGAAGAATCTGTTAGGCAGAAAGATAAAGGCTTCTCTAATCTGAAAGGAAAATAGAGTACTTTGGTATCGTGTTTTATGATCATCTTAATGATTATGCAATCATGTCACAATTGATCCTCTAAGGACATCTTAGTGCATTTGTATGACTAAGAAGAGGAATCGAATATTGTTGAAATGGTTTAGTCAAAAGATGATTCATACTTCGTATCAAATCAAGTTTTAGATTCATACTCTAGTAACTACAAATCGTATCTAGAAGCTTATTTCGAAGTAAGTAGGTTTATAACACCTCATGAAATGTGGAGTAGAAATGTTTTCTTACTCTGGCACACTTGGAATTGGTAGTTGTGTTGTTTTGCTTGAAACAAAGGAAAAACTATGAACAATTACATGAAGTATTTTCTTGTCGAGAATCCATACTAACTTTTGAATATTTGCTTTTGCTTGTCAAGGATTGTTCCTTGAGAGAAAAACTTATATGTCAAGAAGTCAGTGGGAGTCTTATTGGTCTTAAAGAGTTTCAATAGTCAATCAAGAATAAACCTTTTAGTTATCATTAGCACACGACCTGAGGTTGATAACCTATCATGTTTAGTTGACACATTCTGGTTTCTATGCACCTTTCAGTAGAGTTAACAATGTAAGTGAGTTCTATGGTTCTCATTTGACTGCAAAAGGCAGATCACGTTGGTCACTGATAGTACATTGGTCAACGGAAGTGAGCTGCTTAAACTACATCGAAGACATGGTTGGCCCTTGTGCTACCATATGGCAAGAAATTATGAATAAGAAAAGTTCAGTCCATGAAAAGAAAAACAAATATTGATTTTGGTTTGTCCTCAACCTTGTCTTATGGTTGTAGGTTGGAATTGATAAGTTCACATGGATAGAAAACATATAGCATAAAATCTAGGTGACAAATTTTTTTTCTCTAATTCATGAAAATGATTATGAGGAAACACTTTTGCTAGTAGATTTTAAATCTGATTAATATCATGGTTAGCAGTGGTGATAATTGCTTTCTCAAATTCGTATATGACTACGGCATCCCTTTTCATAGTTCGAATTGTGAGAAATGACAAGTAATAGTTTCAACATTCAAGACTTATCGCTATAAGTTCTGAAAGGGTTTAAACAAACACATATGCTTTCTAATAAAAGGTGTATGAGCTTGAGAAGTCTAGTTGAAGACTTATCGAAGCATCACGTATCAAAAATCTGAACTTTAGTAAGAAAGTCAATAGTATTGATTTCTAGAAGTCCAGTTGATTTCTGGATACATGTCAAAGCTAGTGGGAGCATAATTGTTATGCTATCAAGAATATCATTGGTATGCTAAGTGGGAGCATAAATGTTATCTTAAGTGTTGCAAGTTGGCAATACTATTTATAGGAAACAAAGTTATCAAATTTGCAAGTTGTAGAGTTTGGGAATTGTTTCGCTATAACAAGAATTAAGGGAGAAGGCACTTACACTTCATTTCAAATCTAAAAGTTTAGATTGAAGGTTTGAAAGAACATAGTCATAGACATATATGAATATCATGTTGAAATGATTCAACATAGAAAATTCTATATATGGAAATATTATAGTAAGAGACTGATCAAGTATCATGTCTTTATGTAACACATTATGTATCGAATCCCATATGCTTCAGATATAGGATTGATTACATATGATATAATATTCACTTGTTCTAATTTTTCAAATTCCTAAGGCATTGAGAGAGAAAAAAAGACTAGAACAAGATATGACTAAAGCTGTTAAACGATTGTCAAGAACAATCTAAGGTTCGCTGAATATTGATTTCTTGTGGACAACTGGAAGTATAGTACACTACTAGAAAAACAGCGTTTTACGACGCTCATTGCGCGTCGTAAAAGGCTCAGACGACGCGCAAATGCGCGTCAAGGAAGGCCCTGTCATAAAGAGAGACGACGCGCATTTACGACGCTCATTTACGACGCGCAATTACGACGCGCGTTTACGACACGCAATGCTAATCAAGGAATACCTTGTCATAAAGGAAGACGACACACATTCGCGTGTCATAACCTTACGACGCGCGTGTTAATGACACGCAATGCGTATCAAAAAAGCCCCTGTCAAGAAAGGTCATGTCATAAATGAAGATGACACACATTTTTGCGTATCGTAAATTTAAATGTTTAAAAAAAATATTATTTATAGATTTACAAATTTTCAAGTTAAATTTGTATTTAATATCTCATAATAGGAAATAAAATATCATATACAAAAAATACAATCTATTACATAAAATTTAATGTCATACAAATAATCGTTCCATGGAAAGATAAAACAAATCAATAGAAGTTGTAAAAAAAATTTACAAACTAATTAGATACAAGAAATATAAAAAAATATACCCTCAAATGCTTTTCAAAGTCTAATCTCCATGTCAGCTCTTCAACTCACTTCTCCAGTTTGTCCTTTACCAGACAAGCCATTTGTTCAAGGAAGCATGCCATTTTTTCCAAAAGCTAATTACTTTACTATATTGTATTTAAAAAAAATGGGGATTTACATTTACTTACCAGTTCCCAAAATCAGAAGTATGTATATGAGGAAAAATTTGAGCCACATGAAGTTTAGGACCTGTATATGGTAAATGATGCAGGCAACATAAGACAGTGAATGTATGTATTAATAAGTGAGCAGGTTGTGAAAATAAGTCTCACCCCATATCCATTAATGAAGACTTCCATAGGTGATAACTGTTTCCAGATTCCACTACATAATATTAAAAGACAGGAAGTTAGATGATAATACAATATGAATATGGGATATGCTGTTATTTATCACTCACCTAATCACAAAGGCATTGTAATAGAAAAAGTGTGTCATGATCTCTATAAGTAAGAGGCTAAGGACCCAACGAAAACCATACCAATCCACTTGTTTCAGTGTATAACTCTTCTAAGGTGTATCCAGCTGCCACAAAAGGAATAAGATTCTTGTGAGTTCATTTCCCAAACCCAAAGCAACAAATAGAATGTTTTTGGAAGGAATAGAATCTGTCAATTCCACCATGGAATGGAATGGAAACACGAATCAGAATGTAAATTGTGAAGTTGAAGAAGAGTAGTAGGAAGTAAGAAAACCTAGGAAACAAATGCATTAAAACTTATAATGTGTCCAGCAATATAGAGAGGTGCATATAGCAAATAACATAGGTATATAGTATATGACAACTTGTCAATCCCCACACTTCTCTCCTGTTAAAAGAAATATATTAATACTATTTTAGAATAACACTCATAATGATATACAAATACTATTATTACTAATGCCATAACAATAACTATTTGCCTGTAACATTCTGTAACATGTTTTTCCTGAACAACAACAGGTGTTGCAATGTCGGATGTGCATCTGCAATCACCAGACACAGATTAAAATAGACAAGGCAACATAATTAAGAAAAAGAAGATATTTCTATTAGGAAGAGAGAATATATGTATATATATACCTCTTGATCTACATAAGGATTATGATCTGCAGAATAGTAGTCATACCGAAAGCTTATCATGCGCAAAACAACTTCCAGAAAGGAATAAAAGGAAATTGTGTGAGAAAAGAAAAAAGTAGCTCAAATAAGGTCATAGGACTATAAAAAGGAAATGGAAGTGTTATGCTATTTCTGTGGCATTTTGGTAAAAATAAAGAAACCCAAATGTTCTTTGTTATGGAAGTAGCAATAAGCACAAGCATGTGGAATTTCTAAAAGTGTATAGAGCTAGAAAGAGGCAGATAGAGAGAGAGAGGTAATACCAAAGTTAAAGCAGATATGCCATCTAAATGTACCCATGAATTTGTCCAAGTAAGCCCAATGATCTCTACAAGTGCATTCCCAAAATAAATACAAATCCATACATGATAACACAACACAGAGTGATTAAAATTTTAAATGAAGCTACAAATGAGAAATTAACCCACCCAAAACTGGCAAATGAGTATCCCTCATAAACACGGTTACAAAGAAGAAATGATAAGTTTAAGACCCAAAGTATAAATGGGAAGTATTTTGTGCGTCCAAAAGGTTAGCCACTTGCCAAATAGATATAAGGGCAAAATGGTCATTTCAAATTCTTTTAAATTAAACCACCATATCCATGGAAATCAACAAAGCATTGGGACCTAGATTTTTTTATATTATAATAAGTAAATACAATATATAGTTTTGACTCTACTGTGTACACTAACACTAGTTAATTATATTTAATAAAAAAATTTAATTGTAAAAATTAAAAGTTAAACACGGTATAAACTATTAAAACCCAAATAAAAAAATAGTTAACTTTAGACATATTAGATTTTATTTAAATTAAACTCATGAAATATTTGGAAACCCTTAAAGTTGGGTTAAATAGTAATTTATGATTGATGATGGTTACAATTCTTGGGATTAAGAACTTCGGATTTATAATTCTTGGGTCTTGGATGAAGTTTAAGTGCCCACATAATCAAAATCATCACAGTACCACACCCAAATTGAACCATCATGTATCATGTATGAAACAAACCAAACCTAGCTGGATTTGCAGACTCACTGGAGCTTTCAGCAGCCCTGAACACCACCAAATCAATAAATTCAGCTGTAGATTCATTCAAAAGGAAAGATTCATTGATCAAAGACGTCAAGGCACACAATTTTAAAGATTCCCAAAACACGGAAATATAATATGGGCCTTGTAAAGAAACTTAATCTTCCTACAAAATTTGGGTTTCATTGTAAAGTAGCTATCTCCAAAAGCAAACGATGAGAGGTAGATGATATGATCAACACGAGAACACCAAGTAAATTGTTGTCAGGAGGCCAAACCAAAGAAACCTTATTCATAAACCCCTATACTAACAACTATCTAGAAGAAAATGCCCAAAGCAAAACCTTCCTTTGACCAACAAACCCCAATATCAATCAATGATCAGTAATTCAGCGTACCTTTTTTTATTTAGCAGAACTGATCTTCATCTCCATGAGCATATCATCAGATCTTTCTTGGTTCTTCTTCTTTGTTATGCAGAAGAAACATTATCAGACCCTGCACCAGTGTTGCCCACTAACTTCATTAACTCTTTGTCGTTGTTGAAAGACCTGGCTTCTTTCTTGGTCAACACATCCTGATATGGGCATATTTAGTTATAAAATTCATGCATTATCTTAATACTTTATGTTGATTTTATCTCATTTAATGAACAAAAGGTACTTAATTAGTTTAAATATTTCATTTTCAGTAACAAAGACATGCTCGGATGGAAAAGGAAGCGGAACTAGCGATTGGAGGCTTGGATCTTGGATTTTGAAGAAAGAAGGATGTTGCTGGACAGCTTGACCCCTCGTCAGTGTTTTGGCTATATCTCATGAACCATAACTCCGATTGACGAGATTCAAATTGTTCTGAAAACTAGACACAATTTCGGATGACTTTCGTGTTTTGAGAAAATGCTGATTCGAAACGTACTCGGCGAGTAGGGTCGATTACTCGGCGAGTTGTATCGAACTTTCGCGATTTTGGACGCGTTGAGTTGCCGTACACGGGTTTTAAGTGATGTACTCGGCGAGTAGGTCACTGGACTCGCCGAGTAGCCTCTGTTTTGTGAAAATCTATATAAAGGGACTTTCAGATCGATACCCTAGCATGGAGAGAAACCCTAGGAGGCTGAGAAACGATTGGAAGTGCTGCTAGGTCGTGAGGAACTGAAGAATCAACCCTACATTCAATTGTGAAGAGAATCAGACAATTTTGGTTTATTCTTAGTAACTTTTTGATTTGAATCATGTTTACATACTTTGATTTCGTTTTTGAGCTTGTTTCTGCTGTAATCTTGAGCTAAAAACTCATAACTTTTGTTTAGGTAGATGAATTTGTGAACATGGGTTGATTATTTGATTAGGATTAATTTTAATTGGTGATTATGTTTCATTAAGCTTGTTAAAGAACCTTATGTGTTAACAATAACTATTCTTCTGTTAATAAATCAGTAATTAAGTTGTATGAACATCTCTTAGTTGCTAATTTCATATGATTTACGTGACCACATAGTTGTATGTCTAGGAATAACGAATGTGAAACTAGAATTAACTTGAAGATAGGCAAGTTAATGTGTGAGCTTGTGTGATACACCATCAACAAGAGGTTAATTGAATCACCAATTTGATTAGCTAATTACAAGTCTTTCTAAACCCGAATCAACAAACTAGGAAATTCATTAATTTAGACAATTGGTCATTGCTTGAATTAATCTGTTTTCTAAGGATTAGCTATAGCGAATGTGAATCTAATCACTTTAGTCGGTAACCAATGAAGAATTAATTCGATATATTTACCATAAAATCATCCATGGGAACAAATGATTCGAACCTAAACAGAAGGCCTTTTTAATCATTGAATTTAGTTGATCTTTGTTTTCTTAGCTATTAGTTGCTTAGTTTGCATGTTAGTAAAGTATTTAAGTTTTTAGTCTTGTAAAACTGGAGAAAACCCATTTTCTATTACTTGTTTTATTTAGATAATATTAGCATTTATTTTAATTGTTTACCGTTCCCTGTGTTAGATACCCTACTTACCTGAACTAAACTGCTAATCGATAGGTACACTGCCTTTCGTGTGTTTGTCTTTGCGTATAAGTTAGTAGGATTAAAACTAGTTGTTTTTACACACATCACATCCCAATAAAAAAGAACAAATGTTCAAAGAACATATATTCTTTCCATGGCATCTTCATTATGCATGGCATGTGGAGATTGAAATAACTGTACAAATAAAAGCATCGCATAAGATCAAGAAATAGTAAAAAAGAACAAATGTTCAAAGAAAAACAAAAATTAAGTATCCGAGGCACCTTCCATATGGGTCCAGTCACTACTATCCAAGCACTTGACAAGGGTATGCAACAACTTCATTACCAATCACAATTTATTCGATTACCAAGGGAATTTTGGTTGGGTAGCTCTGCATCAACAAATATGATTTATTACAAAAAGGAATCAATCAACAATGATTAGAAAAAATATTGAAATAGATAATTGATTACATGTATTTGTTTTAGGGCTTGTGTTCCCGTTTCTATTATGCATTTTATACATGAGATTCCTCCCAAATCAAGAGATTCGTGAAGATACTTTGAAACAACAAATCCAAAGTGAACAGGCTGCAATAATTTTTTTTTAAATAGTAAAATTGGTGAGCAGAAAAGATCAAGTTCTTGGAGATTTCAGAAATATCAAATTTAAGATTACCTTCTTACAAAATTTGCAATCCCGCCAACCGGGTTCATTCACGTGGAATCTTTCCAGTAGGTTACATTTTCAGGTGGAATCACAACCAAAAACCTAAAAAACTTCATCATTACTAGCAAGTTCCTGCTACTTCCATGATCAAATAAGCATTAATAGTGTAATAAAGCAACACATTTATCCTCATTAGAATTGACAAAAACTTTAGTTAACAGGTGAAATCATAAACACAAGTTCATAAGTACAACAAGTCAACAAATTTGACTGGAATATTATATTGAAATGTCTGCATACAATTTAGGATGAACACGTTTTGGAGGGATGAGCTGTAATTGCAACAAATGATCATATAAAAGGTAATTATGCATTGTTTCAGCAACAATCTTTGCAACCTGTACATATTTTTCATAGTTAGTAAGTTCAAGTCTCCTCATTAGATTTGACAAAAACTTTAGTTAACAGGTGAGTGAATTGGACTATGTTTTAAAAAAGTTGTTTGAAGAAAGCTATCCTAACTTTGGTTGCTATCGCAATTTTCCTGATTTCACCAAACTGTTTGAAGAAAGCTACATAAACAGTGGAATAATTGAATCAACTTCAAGTTATAATAGATTTCCATAGAGCTCCTTTGAGGCATAAGATGTATAATTTGCTTGTGTGTATATGAACACAAGTTAAAATGGCCATTTACGCATACACACAGAGAATCAACTTACACATACACACGCAAAGATATATGTTCATACCTGGTTTGGATTGAAGAAGGCCATGGTTAGGGGAAGGGGCAAGCAGATAAAGCAACAAATTTATCATACAGGGAGGAATGCTCAATTCCATTCCTTCACACACAATCACATTTAGAGCTTCACGCCCATAAACTGCCTCTCAATATTCAACATGTCCTTATCTTCACTATCTAAAGTAGCATCAAACATATCGAACATTGAAGAGAAATGAAAAAAGAGCCTCCTTGAAATGAGTCACAAAAAATTGAGAACTATAAGAGCGTGAGGTGAGATTTTGTGAATGAGAAACCCTAGTTCATCGATTCTTTCACATGAGAATTTCGAGATCGATGTTGTGACAAATCGATCTAAATCATGGTAGCAATTCCCCAATTTGATTATCTTCTCAATGTATCCATGCATCTCATTAGAACCCAGTGCATTCCATTTGCCCTAGTTGCCGCCTTTCTCAAATCACACCTAAATGGATAGAAGTTAGAACATGTATTTCTTCGTCTTCTTTGTCGTCTTTGGCAGTGAGGGTTGGAGGCGGTGGATGTGGATGCGGAATGCAGAGACGGAGATATGGATGGAAGGGAGATATCAGAGAACAAAATAGAGAGACAAGAGGGGATACAAGATAGTGGATTTTATACTTTTCTATTCTGCTCCTTTCTAGTTTCCTATTCCGATGATAAGCCTTGAAATGTCATCTATTTCCTTAAGGTAGCCGGAGAAGGAGAAGAAGTACGCATGAGGTTGTCGGCGACGGATCGATTATAGAGAGCATGTAATGTGTGAGTGACTTCTCCAATACCTTAATCGGACCTAGGGCACATAAAAATTCGCATATCCAGGGATGTAGTTGAGGTGGGTGAGGGGCGGAGACGAAGGAGAGGAGATATTAGAGAACATATCGAAATGAATGTAGGAGAAGAAAGCAAGGTTTAAAATTTTTGGGGATTTCATTTTCCCTCTAGGAAGAAGAGACGCGCGTTTCTTAAAAAAATATAAAAAGAAATTTATAGAGGACGCACAAGTGCCCTTCGTGTTTTTAATATTTTTACATTAGACACTAATAATATGGCACGCAATAATGCGTGACCTAAATACGTAAATATTTTAAAGAGATGACACTTTTTTAACGTCACTCTCTTTTGCGTAACATAAATCAACGAGTGTCGTGGTTTGCGCATCATAAAAGGGTCTTTTTCTTGTAGTGGTAATATTTGGAAAGACCATATTGACGTGTTTCTGATTAGGATAATTCTTGATCAGAATTTATGGTCATATGGGAATATGGAAATGTTTCCATACTGGGAGTTGGTTATTGAAATCTAGATATGATTTAGAAACCTTAATGCAAGGAAGGTGTTCAAGGAGTTACCTTGAATTTGATATTTCATTACCATGAAACTGTTTTAAGTAACAAAGTTTCAATGGAGCATTTTGAGACTTGGTTGGCAAAGTCTTTGTGACTTTTAGGCCACATCCTCACAAAAGGATTTGAAACTCTTACTAGTTCTAATAAGCATTTGAAATTGTGAAATGAGCATCATTGCAATAATGTCCAGTCAATCTATTCACAAAGGAAGGACCATAGAGAGACATAGTATGCATGTTTAGAACATGGCATGACAGATGTCTAATTCAAGTGTTTAGTTGATTAATAGAAACATTATACAATTAATAAAGTCTAATTAATATAGTGATTAAATAATAAGTGTTTTGTTTATATTAAATAGTTTTGAGACCATAGTTAATTAGGTTATTATTGTGTTTCACTTCGCATGTTTTACTTCCCGAATAATTGGATTATTCAAAACATCCACAATTGATCATACTTTGGAAGTAAGTAGTGAATTAAGACTATCGTGAATTAGATTATAGATTGTCTAAGGGTTTAGACATAGCAATGGTTTGCTGCCACATTCACGAGCACTTTTGAAATGGGGATTTGAGTATTGGATTAACCCACGCTTAGAGAAATACTTCACAGATTTTATCACGAGTAATTTTGAGACAATAATATCTTATATTCTTGAAACGGATACATATGATTTGTTGTTTACGAGTCAGCTGTGCATTGATAATATGTAAACGCATCAGTAACTTGATGTTATAAAACATATCGTTGTACATGATTTGATAGGTGAATAGTGCAAGCATATGAGTCGAAGTTTATCCATTCCTTTTGACCTAATGGGGAAAAGCGATATATGTGGGCCCCTCGATTATTTGGTGATGACATCTTAAGCGCTTTGCTAAGTCTGGACTAAATTGATGTGTTCAATTAGTAGTTTCATTTTAGTTGTCATAAATCGGAAATCGGAAAAAAGAAAAAACCTTGGACAAAGAGAATGATTATAATCCATGTCTCATGTTCATACAATATCTTGTATAATGGAGGAATATTTGATCACTTATCTAAGGACACCTTACTGACTAGGTCAGAGTTCAACAACGGCTTCTAAAAGCTACAATGTGTTGGTCAATTTTTGAAGTTGTACTTGCAATTATAGTTATTAGACTTATCCAAGTGGGAGACTATTGGATTAGGTGTCTAAGCCCATAACTATAATTGGTATATACTTGAATTGATAGTAGCACAGTCCTTTTTGGTTTCCTTCACACTTGCAGCATGACAGGATGACTTTTGGAGAGAAGTTGAATTTATTATTTGGAATAATAAATTGATATGAATGATTTATTAATATGTTATGAAAATAATATATTAATTAGAAATCTTGTTATTTAATTAATATTTAATCAGAAATTAATTTGGAATTAACTTTGGGATTAAAGGAATTAATTAAATATACAATGGCTATTTGGCAATTAATTAATATTTGTGAAATTGGGCTCTTGGGCCCCTTGAATAGGAGTGGATGAAAGTTATAGGGAGGCCCTATAAGTTTTCGTCCAAAGGCTTCTTATTATGGTATCCATGGGTTTCTTAGGCCATAAGCAGGAAATTAGGGTTTCCACCTACAAACCCTAGCTTAGGGACTAAGCAACCACAAGTATATAAGGAGAGTTCCCCTTGGATTTTTGGCCTAATGCAATTAACCCTACCAGAGCTGAAAATTATTGTGTGCCTCCTCCTCTCTCCTCTTATCCTCTTGCAAAGAGTGTTTGTAAGCCATTAGAGGGGTTACATTTGAGGCACTTGCTTTAAAGAGCTCAAAAATCAACAAGGATTAATTTTTATTACTACATATCAATTGAGGTATGTATCTAAACCCTATATTTAGGTTAATTTCGTTTTTCATAGATGCATATTAGGGTTTCTCTTTTGTATTCAAGTTTGCATGTTCAACTAGTGAAAACCTAGATCCTTAATATAGGGTTGCATGAACACATAGGCTTTATAGTTACACTCATAACCCTTCAAATACTACCCTCCACACCTATCTATACCCTCCTCAAGGACTACCTCGACTCCTCAAAGTGACCCATTCCTATCTAATACTCTCTTCATACTATAAGGTGTCCTACATGCCAATACATACTCCAGGAACTTCCTAGGGTTCCTTTCCTCACCACCCTCTACTATCAACTGCAGATGGAACTCCCACTAATACCATTTAACTACCACATGAATACAATTACATACTATTGGTACTAGATAACTCTTTGAATAAAAGGTCCCACACTACAACGGTTAGACTTAAGCAAGAGTTGCGCAATAGATTTAAACATATCCTTCTAAAATTATCTAATCTCAATAATATGTAACCAAACACATTCGTCCACTAGTCAGCTGGTACCAATAAAATTTACTAAAAGCACAAAGCATGTAGCATGCGAGCATCAAGCAATTCAAATCAGAACACAACCTAAACATGCCATCCTATCAGATAATTGATCTCATACTAGCATGCAAATCTATAAGCTCATACAATAGGCACATAAATGAATCTCTCCTAGAACTCTATCATGCAATCCTGAGCAGATTCTTAACCCTAATCTAGCAAGCAATTCTCATATCATAGCATAAAACATACAACATGTATAGGTATTTTGGGAAGACTTACTTGAGCTCGGCTGATTGCATGCATCGTACCCCTTTCTTTTATCAAAATATGTTAATTAAAATGTTTCTTTTTACGGAAAATCTACCAAATCCTTTATTTGAGTTCAGACACACCCGAGAGTATGCCCAAATCCCTCAAACCAAGGTTCTGATATCAACTTGTAACATCCAAAAAGTTTCAGATAAAATTTTCATTTCAAATATCCAATAGTCATGACAAAACAACCAAAAGTGGATCATAATGAAAATAATATCATAGTACAAATCCAAAAATCAAGTAAACAGGGAAAACATGGGCAGATGCGGTGCGATTAAGCTGAACCCTTCCCTTTTGAGCTAGAAGTACCTAAAACACAAAATAAAAACCATAAGCACAAAGATTAGTGAGCTCCCCCAAAACACACACATACCTTACATACATAGCATTCAAGGCATAACTGGGTCTATTCCAATCCCTTCGGTCTAGTCCAACCGGTATTGGCTATATCTCAACCCCTTCGGTCTTTTTCAACCAATATTGGGTATATTTCAACCCCTTCGGTCTCTTTCATCCGGTATAGGGTATATTTCAATCGCTTTAGTCTCTTTCAACCGGTATCGGGTCTAATTCACCGTACATCGAACACATAATCATAACAACAATAACCACATATATAGGCAATACATGACATTTTCCCAAAGACTATTAACATCCTACCTATATAGTCTAGTGGGTCAGCATTAGTGCCTTTGACCCACGTGTAAAGTGAAGGAAACTCACCTTAGAGTGAAGATATCAAATCACACTCGACTTGCTAAATCGTGAAATCCTCTTACTAAATCACAAATAATAAAGCCCTAATTAGAAATTAGGTCAATAACCTAACTCGAGAGTCCAAACCCTAAATACCGGATTTAAGGGTAAAGGTTGCTTTACCCTTCCCTTATTGGGCCGAACATACCAATGCCAAAATCCAAACTAGCCCAAAAGTCAAAAAAAGGCATTCTAAGTCCAATATGGGCCCAAATCCATACAGGCCCAGCTTAGAAAAACTTGTGGTCCAACAAGGGCCCAAAACCCTAAAGCCTAAGATGGCCCGGAACTACAAGCCCAAAAAACCCTTAACGTGAGTATGCTAGGTGTACCCTCGGTATGCCCGATGTACTCGGAGGCTTCACCAGATTGGAACTCCTGGCGTGTACGCTCAGCACACAACTGTGTACGCCCTAGTTGGCCAAAGTCCGTTTTTAAGGTCTTAATCAGTTATGACCTAACATCCAACTATAGATATAGCCTGCTAAAGAATTCCTAGACAATAAATTTGGCAACCTTATCCCTTTCCATGCCTTAATGGGACTCAAGTCATGGATTTAACACTCTACTTCCATTAAATGGTCACTAACTCATGCGTGGTTGATCTACACCTATCTAGATACAAGCTTTATAGATCTTAGCCTTAGAATTTCGGCAACGACATTCCTTTAGAAGCTTAAGGCCAAAATTCTACATCTGTCCTCTCTCTCTCTCTCTCTCTCTCTCTTCATGCTCCTTGATTTCTAGGATTTGGGTGTGAACCATTAGAGGCGCGACACTTGTGGCGCTGTGTGACATCCCCAAAATCTCGGCCAGAAAAGACCGTTTTTCATTTATGCTTTTAAAATACTTTCAGAGTAAATCCTTTTGATTTGAAAGAGTTGCGGAATTTGTTCCCAAAAACAAAACATGATAAAACAATGTTTACCAAAGCATTTCATAAAAGAAATGTATTTTTCATTATATAATCAAAACTCGGGGTGTCATGTTCCGATACAGACCAATAAGCATAAACGATAACATTACAAGTCATTCAACAAATATATACATATACAGACTTGTAAACAAAACAACTGATGGTTCATCCATCTCATGCCCTCGCGCCACTTCCTGTAATACAAATAAAACTGAGTGGGTCAGGCTTGGGAGCCTGGTGAGCATATAGGGTTTTCAACCCACAATAAATAATCATATTTAATTTTCACCAACCAACAATAACCCAATTACCCATTCCCGTTATTCTCACTTTATGTCCCTAAAACAACTAACACAAGGGACCTAGTCTAAGAATATTCCATCGGGGCGACAACACATGCTTCAGGGGTACCTCAGCAATATAAGTCAAATAAGGCAACCATGAGGGGGATGGAGTACAGCGAATGAACACCCAAGTTCATTAACACCTACAGGTGGCGAACCTGCTAATGTTTCCACAAGACTGTCTAGAATAGCCAGTGGTCGTCATCTAAACTCCGCTAGATGACTAAATCAAACAACAACGAGGCCTCTCATCTGTTTATTACACACCAACTATCTACCCATGTTCTACCCAACATATTAGTAGATAAAATATACATTTTTATACATAGTTTTGAAAACCTGTATAGCATGCTTTAATCAACACATAATCCACATAACAGATGAGGCACACACACACATAACACATATCTCATAGAGAATAAATCATATCTATGAGATAGAAGAGAGTGAATACACATTCACACATATAAACAACAATATACTATACACATAGCACGTACTTTATAGAAAATACTTAATATTTATGTGTTAGAAGAAGGTAACTACATACTCACACTTATAAACAACAATATACTTAATACACTCGAACCAAACTTGTATTATTATCGTGTTTATGAAAGGTAGTATACACTCACTTGATCAGAAGATGATCGGACAGCACTACGACTTGCAGAAGTAGAAATCCTCAGCAGATCTGAAAGAGCTTCACAAAAATCGAACTTCTCGTGGGCAAAGCTTCGGCTCGGGAACCGCACTTCTCGGGATCTTCGGGATCTCGGGACTTGCCTCGGGGCTTGAGTATGATACCGAGGCTTTGGGATATTTCTAGCACGCAAAACGATGCAAAACGAGAGAGAGAAGAGAGGAAATTGGCAAAAGACTCGGCTGCCTTCGGATCCTATTTATAGGAGGCTGGAGCCTCGGAGTACGCAGGGCGTACTGCAGTACGCAGCGCGTACTGCATCCGAAATCGTCACTGCATGCGTCATCCGAAATGTCGACACTCTTCGGAGTACGCGGGGCGTACGTCGGATCGGACCGGTGACTCGTCTTCGGATAATGCCGAATTAAAAGATTAAAAATAAATAAAATTTATTTAATAAACTTCGGAAATTCATATCTTCTTCATACGAACTCCGTTTTCGACGTTCTTTATATCCACGCGAAGGTGAGACTACGCTCTATAACTTTCGTTTAGACTCCGTTGGTTAATTTCGACTTTATTTTTATTATTTATTTTTAATAGGCCGAGACAGAAAAACTTCGTTATAAATTCATAACTTCTTCGTTTGACGTCCGTTCTCGCCAAACTTTTTATCGCTTTGATACCAACAATGAGATCTTCGATTCTCATTTAGATTACTTCAGCTAAAAACCCCTCGATCTCAAATCGAGTAAAACAGGTTGCTCACCGCTTAGCCGAAACTTCGATAAATCATAACTTCCTCATACGAAGTCAGATTTGGGCGTTCTATATATATTCGGAAACCTCGTTTCAACTACTACAACATTATTCAAAGATATTAAGTTTATTTTACACTTAAATTTTGACGCTTATTTTTATTCTTAATTAATCAAACCACATAATTAAGCAATTAAGCACAAAACACATAATACTCAAATAACAAAATCTTATTATTTCAAAACGGGTTACAAAGGTTAACCTAGACTATTACATTGCTAAAAATGGCAAGCCCGGAGACACATGCGTTACAATTCTCTCCACCTTAGAATGATTCCGTCCCCGGAATCACACATCAACAAACAAATGCGGATAGCGACTCAACATGTCACTCTCCGTCTCCCAGGTGAGATTCGGCCCATTCGTGTGTTTCCATCGGACGAGCACTAACCCAACCATTTTGCGTCGCAACTTCTTAGTCTTTCGGTCAACAATTGCCTCTGGTTCTTCAATCAACCTTTTGTTCTCATCAATTCTCAATTCAGAAATTGGAATTATATCGGGAACTTCTCCCGTGAACTTCCTCAAATAACACACATGAAAAGTGTTGTGAATTCCATTCAGTTCTTCGGGTAATTCGAGCTTGTAAGCTTGGTTCCCAATCCTCTGAAGAACTTTAAACGGTCCAATAAACCTTGGACTCAACTTTCCCCTTTTACCAAATCTTTTAAGTCCCTTCCACGGCGAGACTTTAAGCAAAACCGAATCTCCAATCTCAAAAGTCATCGGTCTTCGCTTCTTGTCAGCATAGCTCTTTTGACGATCTTGAGCTGCTAACATTCTTTCTCTAATTATTTTCAACTTTTCAGCAGTTTGATGAACCATCTCCGGTCCCGTAAACTGCTTCTCCCCAGCCTCAAGCCAACAAGACGGCGTACGACACTTCTGTCCATACAAAGCTTGATAAGGTGCCATCTTAATGCTCGAGTGAAAACTATTATTGTAGGAAAATTCTACCAAAGGTAAGTGTTCATCCCAATTACCTAGGAATTCCAAGGTACATGCTCTCAGCATATCTTCAAGTGTTTGTATTGTTCTTTCACTCTGACCATCAGTCTGCGGATGGTAAGCTATGCTTAAACATAACTTGGTACCCATTTCCTCTTGTAGACTTTTCCAAAACCTTGAGGTGAAACGGCTATCACGATCCGATACAATCGTTAACGGAACACCGTGAAGCCTCATAATTTCCTTCACATAAGAATTCACAAGCTTTTCCATAGACCATTTCTCCTTGGCTGCTATGAAATGCGCACTCTTAGTGAATCGATCAACGACCACCCAAATCATGTCGTGACCATTCTTTGTTCTGGGCAGTTTAGTGACAAAGTCCATAGCAATGTCTTCCCACTTACCCATAAGCACAGGCAATGGTTCTAAACTCCCGTAAGGTTTCTGATGTTGTGTCTTGACTCTCGCACAAGTCACACACTCAGCCACATACTTTGCAACATCAAGCTTCATCGTCGGCCACCAGTAGTAGGGCTTCAGGTCCCTATACATTTTAGTGCTACCAGGATGAATTGAGTACATGGTTTTGTGAGCTTCTTCCATCAAAAGATCCCTAGTTCCTCCTGACTTAGGTACCCAAATACGATCTCGGAATACCTTTAGTCCATGACCGTTTGTACCAAACACCAATGTTTTACCCAAACGTTCCTCCTTTCGGTCATTTTTCTCAGAAGCTTCCTCTTGAGCTTTCTTTATACTTTCCACAATGGTCGAGACAACTTCAATTCTCAACGCTCTTGGCCTTCTCCTTTCAAGATTGACTTTCCGACTGAGAGCATCAGCAACAACATTAGCTTTACCGGGGTGGTAAAGTATCTCGCAGTCGTAGTCCTTGAGTAACTCTAGCCAGCGTCGTTGCCTCATATTCAATTCTTTCTGATTAAAGAGATATTGGAGACTCTTATGATCAGTAAAAAGTTTGCACTTCGTGTCATAGAGGTAATGCCTCCATATTTTCAGAGCGAAAACTACCGCTGCCAACTCCAAATCATGAGTCGGGTAATTCTTTTCATGCTCCTTCAGCTGTCGAGACGCATATGCTATCACCTTTTCTCTTTGGGTCAAAACACAACCTAATCCAACCCCAGACGCATCGCTATAAATAGCAAAGTCTTCAACTCCATCGGGTAAAGAAAGTATCGGTGCCTCGCATAGCTTTTTCTTTAGCTTCTCGAATGCTTCTTTATGCTTATCACTCCAAGCATAAGTAGCTCCTTTGTGGGTCAAAGCTGTCAATGGACTAGCGATCGAAGAAAAGCCTTTGATAAACCTGCGGTAGTATCCAGCTAATCCTAAAAAGCTTCGAATCTCCGTGGAACTTTTCGGTTGTTCCCACTTCATCACAGCTTCAATCTTCGCTGGATCAACCATTATCCCTTCTTGGTTGACCACGTGACCCAAGAATTGGACTTCACGAATCCAAAAATCACATTTGGAGAACTTCGCATGCAGCTTCTCCTGCTTCAAAACTTCTAACACTTCTCGCAAGTGTCTGCCATGCTTCTCTTGGCTTTTCGAGTAAATCAGAATGTCGTCTATGAACACTATCACGGATTTATCAAGGAACGGATTACAAACCCTATTCATCAAATCCATGAATGCTGCCGGAGCATTGGTTAGTTCAAACGACATAACCAAGAACTCGTAGTGTCCATATCTAGTTCTGAATGCAGTCTTCTCGATATCTTGCTCTCTTACTTTTAGCTGATGATATCCTGACCTTAGATCGATCTTCGAGAAATAGCTCGAACCTTGCAATTGATCAAATAGGTCATCAATCCTCGGCAACGGATATCTATTCTTTATTGTTGCCTTGTTCAGCTCTCTGTAATCGATGCACATTCTCATACTTCCATCTTTCTTCTTTACAAATAACACCGGAGCTCCCCAGGGCGATGAACTAGGTCTAATGAAACATTTGTCTAATAACTCCTAAAGTTGCATCATTAGCTCCTTCATCTCCGTCGGTGCTAGTCGGTAAGGTGCTTTTGCTATTGGCGTGGTTCCTGGTAACAAGTCAATACGGAATTCCACTTGTCGATCAGGCGGTAATCCAGGAAGATCTTCGGGAAATACTTCCGGATAATCACACACCACTGGAATGCTCTACATCACCTTCTTTTCTTTCTTAGCATCAATCACGAATGCTAAATATGATGTACATCCCTTGGTCAAACACTTTCTGGCTTTCATTAGAGAAATGATTCTAGAATTTACTCTGCGTTTGTCCCCAAACACCATAAACGAATCTTTCCCAGGCGGGTTTACTTTAACTATCTTCTTCTTGCATAAAATTTCGGCATCATTGGCGCTAAGCCAATCCATTCCCAACACGATGCCGAAACCATTAAGATCGATGGGCAATAATTCCTCGTGAAACTTATTCCCATTAAGGTCGATTAAGATGTTTTTCATACGATGGCTAACAGGTACAAACTTGCCACTAGCTACTTCGACTAATAAAGCATCATCTAGTCTATCAATAGGCAAAGCTAGCTTTCTACCAAACTCATGCGAAATAAAGGAGTAGTTGGCTCCAGAATCAAACAAAATTTGAGCAGGTAATTCATTTACGAGAAAGGTACCTGAAGCGACATCAGCTTTATCTTTAGCAGCCTCAAGTGTCATCTGGAAGGCTCTCGCCTTCGGCTTTGGTGGAATATTGGGCCTAGCTGCCTCCTTCTTCTTCGGACAGTCTTTCAAAATATGCCCCTCTTCATTGCAACCAAAACACATCCTTTTGTTGTTCGGACATTCATTGGCAAAATGTCCAACCTTCCCACACTTGTAGCAGGTCACATCCTCGCTACATTTCCCAAAGTGCTTTTTCTTACACTTATCACACCACTTCGCTTCGCCTCCTTTTCCTCCAAACTTTTTCGAATCAGATTTCGAAAATTTGCCCTTCTTACCGGAACCAGATGTTCCCTCAAACTTTCTTTTCTCACCAACCTCAACCTTGTCGGTGGTTCTTCCCTTTATCATGTTCTCAACAGACTTGGCAGCCCAGATAGCTGCCTCTAGAGTAAGTGCCTGGCGTACTGGCACCTCGTACTCCCATGGGAGTCCCTTCGCAAACCGGTCCACCTTTTTCAACTCATCTGGGACGATACGCAAGGAAAACTCCATCTTATCGGTGAAGCTATTGGTGTAGTCATCAACTGACATGCTGCCTTTCGTCAATGTCAGGAACTGGTTCTCCAACTCTAACAAATTTTGAGCCGAGCAGAACTTGCGCTTGAACTGCACCAAGAACTCTGCCCATGACAATTGCAGTGGCTCATTAGGGCTCAACGTCTTCCCTAGAGTGTTCCACCAACGAACGGCTCAACCTCGGAACTGACGCACGGCATAGATAGTTTGCAACTTACCTCTCCAGCCACACGTCATGAAGGCTAACTCCATTTCAGAGATCCAATCCATAACCCCAATCGGATCCTCCTTTCCATTAAAGGTCGATGGTTTGCAAGTCAAAAAGTCCTTGTACTTGCATCCCATTCCATCATTCCTTCCATCATGGTTATCTTGCCTAACTATCGGTGGGTTGGCTTGACCAATAGACCCACTGAAGTTTCCACCTTCCGAGTGCCCTTCATTTAATTCAGACTCTTCCACACGAATTGACAGTTCTTCACGATTCTGTTGAAGCAACCGTCTAGTTTCATCCATCTGACGATCCAACATTGTCTGAATCATCATTTGCACACCAGCCATGGTTATTGGCTCAGGTGCTGCTACTACGATAGGTACTTGCTCAATCACTGGTGATTGATTCCTGTTTTCGTCAGCATTTCCAACTCCACTTCTGGTGCTCACCATCTTTGATCTACACACCGAATAAGGTGAAATTAGATCCTCAATCATGATAGGTATTCAAATCTTCCTTATCACACCGAAACGTTTACATGCTAGTTCTAATATCGTAGACGTATGCTTAGAATCCTACACACATAAGGTTTCTAGATCCGGTCGGCAACAGACCATAGATCCGAACAAATAATATCATATATGGCAACATATAACATTTAGCACATAAAGCATTTTAGGCAACTTTCCTAAAATAAACCAGTGCTCGTGTCTAAAACACAACAGACACACATCTCAAAATTCCACTTAGCATTCTAAGTTTAAGTCTAGAAATCCTACAAATTCCTAGTTCGCTTAAACTAATGCTCTGATACCAACTGTGACATCCCCAAAATCTCGGCCAGAAAAGACCGTTTTTCATTTATGCTTTTAAAATACTTTCAGAGTAAATCCTTTTGATTTGAAAGAGTTGCGGAATTTGTTCCCAAAAACAAAACATGATAAAACAATGTTTACCAAAGCATTTCATAAAAGAAATGTATTTTTCATTATATAATTAAAACTCGGGGTGTCATGTTCCGATACAGACCAATAAGCATAAACGATAACATTACAAGTCATTCAACAAATATATACATATACAGACTTGTAAACAAAACAACTGATGGTTCATCCATCTCATGCCCTCGTGCCACTTCCTGTAATACAAATAAAACTGAGTGGGTCAGGCTTGGGAGCCTGGTGAGCATATAGGGTTTTCAACCCACAATAAATAATCATATTTAATTTTCACCAACCAACAATAACCCAATTACCCATTCCCGTTATTCTCACTTTATGTCCCTAAAACAACTAACACAAGGGACCTAGTCTAAGAATATTTCATTAGGGTGACAACACATGCTTCAGGGGTACCTCAGCAATATAAGTCAAATAAGGCAACCATGAGGGGGATGGAGTACAGCGAATGAACACCCAAGTTCATTAACACCTACAGGTGGCGAACCTGCTAATGTTTCCACAAGACTGTCTAGAATAGCCACTGGTCATCATCTAAACTCCGCTAGATGACTAAATCAAACAACAACGAGGCCTCTCATTTGTTTATTACACACCAACTATCTACCCATGTTCTACCTAACATATTAGTAGATAAAATATACATTTTTATACATAGTTTTGAAAACCTATATAGCATGCTTTAATCAACGCATAATCCACATAACAGATGAGGCACACACACATAACACATATCTCATAGAGAATAAATCATATCTATGAGATAGAAGAGAGTGAATACACATTCACACATATAAACAACAATATACTATACACATATCACGTACTTTATAGAAAATACTTAATATTTATGTGTTAGAAGAAGGTAACTACACACTCACACTTATAAACAACAATATACTTAATACACTCGAACCAAACTTGTATTATTATCGTGTTTATGAAAGGTAGTATACACTCACTTGATCAGAAGATGATCAGACAACACTACGACTTACAGAAGTAGAAATCCTCAGCAGATCTGAAAGATCTTCACAAAAATCGAACTTCTCGTGGGCAGAGCTTCGGCTCGGGAACCGCACTTCTCGGGATCTTCGGGATCTCGGGACTTGCCTCGGGGCTTGAGTATGATACCGGGGTTTCGGGATATTTCTGGCACGCAAAACGATGCAAAACGGGAGAGAGAAGAGAGGAAATTGGCAAAAGACTCGGCTGCCTTCGGATCCTATTTATAGGAGGCTGGAGCCTCGGAGTACGCGAGGCGTACTGCAGTACGCAGCGCGTACTGCCTCCGAAATTGTCACTGCATGCGTCATCCGAAATTGCGACACTCTTCGGAGTACGTGGGGCGTACTCGCGTACGCGGGGAGTACGTCGAATCGGACCGGTGACTCGTCTTCGGATAATGCCGGATTAAAAGATTAAAAATAAATAAAATTTATTTAATAAACTTCGGAAATTCATATCGTCTTCATACGAACTCCATTTTCGACGTTCTTTATATCCACGCGAAGGTGAGACTACGCTCTACAACTTTCCTTTAGACTCCGTCGGTTAATTTCGACTTTATTTTTATTATTTATTTTTAATAGGCCGCGACAGAAAAACTTCGTTATAAATTCATAACTTCTTCGTTTGACGTCCGTTCTCGCCTAACTTTTTATCGCTTTGATACCAACAATGAGATCTTCGATTCTCATTTAGATTACTTCAGCTAAAAACCCCTCGATCTCAAATCGAGTAAAACAGGCTGCTCACCGCTTAGCCGAAACTTCGATAAATCATAACTTCCTCATACGAAGTCAGATTTGGGCGTTCTATATATATTCGGAAACCTCGTTTCAACTACTACAACATTATTCAAAGATATTAAGTTTATTTTACACTTAAATTTTGACGCTTATTTTTATTCTTAATTAATCAAACCACATAATTAAGCAATTAAGCACAAAACACATAATACTCAAATAACAAAATCTTATTATTTCAAAACGGGTTACAAAGGTTAACCTAGACTATTACATTGCTAAAAATGGCAAGCCCGGAAACACAGGCGTTACGCGCTGGTTTCGAAGAGTCTTTTAAGGAGGAATTCAAGATTGTTTGGAATAACAATCTTAAAGGTTAGTTTTCTTATATTATGAATTAGTTTGTTCATAGAAAAGTTTTGTAGATTAGCCATTCATAGTATGTTGCTATATGTGAAAGAAATAGATCCAGTTAGGTTGCATGTGCCCTAATCAATTGAATTGATTAACTGTTTTTCTGCTTAAGGCGTTGTAGCTATAACCCTAATGACCCATCACTAAAGATGTCCTAAACAATAAAGTTGGAAAATTTATCCCTTTGCATGCCTTAATGGGACTCAATTCATGGATTCAACACTCTACTTCCATTAAATGGTCAGAAACTCATGCATGGTTGATCTACACCTATCAAGATAAAATGTTTATGGATCAATGGACCTCAAAACAACAAAAGGGACGTCTCATAACATCAGGAGTAGCATTTACTCATAAGAGTTCATCCATGGGACCAAAATATGCTAAGTTGTTCCCCAAACTTATATCTAGACAGAGTATGATCAAGTTTCAGACTTTATACCTCAAATAAGCTATAAATGATGAATAACTTCTGGATCTACATGCTCTTTCTTGTCTAATGCTTCTCATCAAGGCTTCTACTTCTTCAATAAGCATCGCAAACACACAAAACACACACAATCTTAATTTCTTTGAGGAATGAATTAGGGTTTCGAGGTTATCTCAAAAAGGCAATGGAGGCTGATAAGGTAAGGGTTTGGAGGAGGGGGGGCTTCATGTGTTTAAATAGGGTGCACACCCTAAAATGTAGGGTTTTCCCCTTACTCACGTATGCCCTACGTACACTTAGGTATGTGCAGTGTACCAGGGGGTCTCCCCACCTCATGCATGTATAGGAGTACACCGACATACCTTATGTACGCCCAACGTACTCGGGTCCAAGATAATAAATAAATGAAATAATTTGCTAAGAGCTTTAGCTGACAAGTCGGGCGTTACGATTTCCCCCCCCCCCCCCCCCCCCAATTGAATCAGATTTCGTCCTTGAAGTCTGATGTCGCTAATAACCCTGGAAAATGCTCCCTCGTCTCTTCCTCAGGCTCCCATGTCTACTCAAAACCCTTCTGGTGCTACCACTGCAGCTTCACCAATCCCACAACCTTGTTCCTCAAGGTTTTTGTTTTCCGGTAAAGGATCACTACCGGTCTCTCAATGTAATTCAGGTGGTCATCCACATGAGTATCCTTTAATGGAACCACTATGGAAGCATGAACCATACACTTCTGCAGCTAAGAGATGTGAAAATAGATGTGAATCTGAATGAGTTCCTACGGAAGGTCCAAACGATACGCCATCATGCCCACCCAGGCTAAAACCATAAAAGGACCAATATATCTGGGGCCTAGGTTGCCCCGCTTTTTGAATCAAATGACACGTTTCCAATGTGACACCTTCAAGAGTACCATATCCCCGACCTGGAACTCAAAGTCTAATCCAAGTTTTTTTTTGTGTAGCTCTTCTAACAACTTTGTGCTGTCTGAAGTCTACCATGAACCTACTGAATCATCTCGGTGGTCTTAAGTACCACTTTGGTACTCCCCATGACCCGTTGAACGACATCTGCCCAACAAATTGGAGTCCTAAACTTTCTCCCATAAAGCATCTCAAAAGGAGGTCGATCAATGATAGTGTGATCATTCTTTTTATACGAAAATTCTGCCAAATAAATATATGTATCCCAACTGCCGCAAAAATCCAAGTTGCATGCCCACATAATATCCTACAAACTATGGATAATCCGCTCACTCTAACCATCAGTCTGTGGGTGGAAAGTTATGTTGAAATACACACGAGTACCCAACTCCTCATGGAATCTCTTCCAGAACCTAAAAGTAAACCGAACATCCCTGTCGAAGACCACAGAAACTAGCACCCCATGCCATGCCACCATTTCCCATATGTAGATATCGGTCAGCTTCTCCGTTGAAATGCTCTCCTGAATCGGGATAAAATGTGCGCTCTTGTTCAATCGGTCCACGATGACCCATATGGAATTTACTCCATGTGTCGTCCGAGGCAACTTGGTAATAAAATCCATGGTAATATCTTCCCATTTCCAGATAGGAATACCCAATGACTCCATTTTGTTATAGGGTCATTGATGCTCGGCCTTGACCTTCCTATAAATCAAGCACCTCTCCACATACCAGGCCACATCCCACTTCATACATGGCCACCAATAATCAAGTCGGAGGTCTCTATACAATTTTTTCCTCTGGGATGAAGAGAGAACCTCGACTTGTGCGCCTCCTCCATCAGAACCTGATGCACAACACCCCAATATTGAGCCCACACCCTCCGATGAAGGGTTAATAACCCCCGTATATCATAATCGAAGGAAGCCACTTGAACAACTATGCGCTCACGCTTTCGGTGCTCTTCCTTCATAGCCTCAATCTGAGACTCTCGAATCTAATCTAATAGTGGGGTAATCAACTTCATCCTCAAACATACATACATGATCGGAGCAGAAACTGCCTTGTAGTTGTGAGCACTGTCCACCATGTTGGCAATCCCCGGGTGATAAAGAATCCCACAATCATAATCATTTACCACGTCCAACCACCTATGTTGCCTCATGTTCAGATTCGGCTGATCTATCAAATACCTCAGGCTCTTGTGATCCATATAGATAGTACAGTGGACCCCATAGAGGTAATATTGCCAACTTTTTAGGGCAGACACCATATCCCACAACTCCAAATCGTGCATAGGATAATATGCTTCATGAGGCTTCAACTGCCTCCAGGCGTAAGCGATCACTTGACCCCGCTACATCAAAACTGCAACCAAACATGTGATCGAAGAGTCAATATATACTATAAAGTCCTCAACACCCTCTTACAGGGTCAGAATCAGCGCCTCGCATAATCTCTATATCGGAATCTCAAAGGTTGCCTGCTACTCAAGCCCCTAACAAAACATGACAGTCTTTTGTGTCATCCGAGTCAAAGGAACTGCTATCATGGAGAAATCATGAATGAATATATGATAGTAACCTGCCAATCCAAGGAAAATCAAAATCTCATATGGAGACCTCGGAACCTCCCACCTCATCATCTCCTCGACCTTGTCCGGATTGACAAGAATGTCGTTCTGGATGACAAGGTGCCCCAAAAACATCACCTCGCGCAACCTGAACTCACACTTGGAGAACTTCACATAAAGTCTCTCCCACTTCAGAGTCTCCAATACCTCCCTTAGATGCTCCTCATGCTGCTACTGGGTCTTGGAATAGACCAGTATGTTATCAATAAACAGAATCACAAACCTATCCAACATTGGCCTGCCTACATGATTAATGAGATCCATGAATTCTTCTGGAGCATTGGTGATCAGCCCAAAAGGCATCACCATGAACTTGTAATGACCATAGCGAGTCCGGAAGGTCATCTTCTACATGTTCTCCTCTCTGACTCTCATTTGGCGATAACCCGAACGCAAATCAATCTTGGAGAAGGAAGATGTGCCCTGAAGCTGATCAAATAAATCATCGATCCTCGGGAGCAGGTAACGGTTCTTCACTGTTAACTTATTCAGTTCCTGGTAGTCGATACACAGCTAATGCGTCCCATCCTTTTTCTTCACAAATAAGATAGGTGCTCCCCATGGTGAACTACACGGTCAAATAAATCCCTTTCCTAGCAGCTCCTGCAGCTGCGTAGACAACTCCAGCATCTCTAGAGGTGCTAGCTGATAAGGTGCTTTGGCTACTGGAGCCGTACTTGGAACCAAGTCAATCTGAAACTTCACTTGCCTCTCCGGAGGCACTCCTAGAAAGTCCTCTGAGAACATATATGAGTATTCATGAACAATTACATCATATATGGTCACCTCACCCTTCTCCAAGGTATCCATCACGTATGCCACTAACCCAGAACATCTGTGCTAAAGATAACATTTGACCCAGGCTGCTGAACATAGGGCCGACCCACGCAGAGCACCCTTATCGTGGATCACCAACTCTCCCCCACTTGAGGTCTGAACATGTACCAAATGAAGCCCACAATCAATCATCTCCCATTGGGGCTCAATCAATCCATCCGCACAATGACCTTGCCCTTGCACAGAAAATCGGAACCATATTAACCGAATACCGCTCACTAAATAACTCCAAAGTGCATCCCCAATGAACCCTCAACACTTGCACCAAACATTCATCCACAGTCTCATCCTCTAGTGGATAATCCAACTCTCCAGGGACATCGTCAAACCTCTTGCTATGTGCAAGGGATACAAAAGATCGGATGGCCACCGAATCGAATGAGACCAACGCATGAATACCGTTCACAAAGAACGATCCTAAACAAAAATACAAACATATAAGCATGACAAATAACATAAATAAGAAGGTAAGGAGAAGAAATGCACCAGTGACCACATTGGGTGTTGCACGAGCCTCCTCGGTTGTCAGCTAACATGCCCTGCTCCGAACAAATGGCGCCTATGCCTTGCCTTATCGGCCACCAGTGATCCTTAGAGTCGCTAGATCATGTGTTGCTACTGGTCCCACCACTACCAAACTCGGTCGGTTGGCCTTCTTATGGCCTCTCTAATTGCAATGGAAGCAAATAAGGTCAGATCCATGGGTGGTAATGGTAGTGGTATAATCCATGTAGAAGTGCCCTGTCTTGTTGCACTAATAGTAGCCCAAACCACCCACCATGCAGACTCCATCATGCATCTTGTCGAACTTTCCACAACGGCCTCGGCCTGCTGGCCCCTCGATCTAAAATCGAAACTCTTGGGTTTCTTCACTGAAACCTCAGTCGTCTGCCCATGCTCTGCCAACCTCTTCCATATGTGCTCCATGTTAATTTCCAGTTCCCAAGCCTTGAATATCATGCCGTCCAGTGTTGGGCAGGCGGAAAAACTAAAAAACTCCCAAATATCCAGTCTCAACATGTCATGGTACCGTCTCTTCCGAATCTCCTCGTCTATGACATACTGAGATAACAATGGGTCTCTCTCTCTCTAAACTTGGTGGAGATCTCTGCTATGGTCTCATTCGTCTGTCGCACGCATATCCAGGAACTCTCTCGTTAGTTGTTGCACCTCAACAGCCGGTGCAAACTCCGCTCGGAACCGGGTCAGAAAATTTGACCAGTTTATGGCTGCAATGACTAGAGCTCCCAGAATATAGCCAACATCCTCCCACCAATCTTGGGCTCGCTCCCTAAGACATCCTGCAGCGAACCTCACCTTCGACCCCTCGGGGCAGAAGCTCGTCATCTGGGCACACACAATATTTGCTAGTCAACTCCTTGCAGCAATAGGTTCCTTCACCCTAGAGAATTCTCATGCCCAACATCCCCTGAAATCCTTGAAGGAAAGAGTATGGACCCAAAACTAGCTAGCGGCCAGATCATCCCTGAAGATCCGAAGGCGATCCTCCATCAGCTCGATGATACCCTCGTTGATTGACCCAAACATCATCGAGGTCACATATAGGATGCCTCTAGTAACCTCTGACGCAAAGAACTCACATAATCCCTTATCAATTGGTTCAGTGTCCGTGCCCAAACAAGATCCAGATCCAAAACCCCCTGCTCCACCACATGACCACCATGCTGAAACATAATTACATAAACACTCAGTAAACATACGAAGAGGTTCACACTCACGAGTTTCCTAGATTCATCGTGGTCCTCCTTGTATCATGTATAAATCATTTGCTTCCAGTAGTACGGACCCAATACTACCTTCCACACCTATCTATTCCCACCTCAAGGACTACCTCGACTCCTCAAAGTCACCCATTCCTATCAAATACTCTTTTCATACTATAAGGTGTCCTACATGCCAATACATACTCCAGGAACTTCCTACAGATCCTTTCCTCACCACCCTCTCCTATCAAATGCAGAAGGAACTCCCACCACACGAATACAATTACATAATATCGGTACTAGATAATTCTTTGAATGAAAGGTCCTACACTATAACGATTAGACTCAAATAAGAGTTTCACAATAGAGTTAAACCTATCCTTCCAAAATTATCTAATCTTAATAATATGTAACCAAATGCATTCGTCCACTAGTCAGCTGGTACTAATAAAAAATCCTAAAAGCACAAAGCACGTAGCATTCGAGCATCAAGCAATTCAAATCAGAACACAACCTAAACATGTCATCCTATCAGATAACTTATCTCATACTAGCCTGAAAATCTGTAAGCGCATACAATAGGTACATAAAGGAATCTCTCCTAGAACTCTATCATGCAATCCTAAGCAAATCCTTAGCCCTAATCTAACATGCAATTCTCATATCATAGCGTAAAACATATAACATGTATAGGTATTTTGGGAAGACTTACTTGAGCTCGGATGATGGCACGCATCACACCTCTTTCTTTTATCAAAATCCGTTAATTGAAATGCTTTTTATGGAAAGTCTACCAATTCCTTGATTTGAGTTCAGACACACCCAAGAGTATGCACGAATCCCTCAAACCAAGTCTCTGATACCAACTTGTAACATCCCAAAAATTTCAGATAAAATTTTCATTTCCAATATCCAATAGTCATGACAAAACAACCAAACGTGTATCATAATGAAGATAATATCAGAGTAAAAATCCCAAAATCAAGTAAATGCAAAAAACATAGACAGATGAAGTGAGATCAAGTCGGGTCCTTCCATTTTGAGTTGGATATACCTGAAACACAAACAGAAAACGTGACCACAAAGCTTCATCAGCTCCCCTAAAATACCACATACCTTACATATATAATAGTCAAGGCATAACTGGTTCTATTTCAACCACTTTGGTCTCATCTAACCGGTACTGGGTATATCCCAACCCCTTCAACCTCTTTCGACCAGTACTGGGTATATTTCAACCGTTTTGGTCTCTTTCAACCGGTATAGGGTATATTTCAACCGCTTTGGTTTATTTCAACCCGTATAGGGTCTATTTCACCCTACAGCTAAAATATAATCTTAACAGCACTAACCACATATACAGGCAATACATAAACTTGTCACGAAGACAATTATTATCCTATTAACATAGTCTGGTGGGTCGGTATTGGTGCCTTTGACCCACGAGTAAAGCGAAGGAAACTCACCTTAGACTAAAGTTATCAACACACACTCGAGCTGTTGAATCGTGAAATCATCTCACTAAATCACAAATAATAAAACCCTAATTAGAAATTAGGTCAATAACCCAACTCGAGAGTCTGAACCCTAAATCCCGTATTTAAGGATAAAGATTGCCTTACCCTTCCCTTATTGGGCCTAACATACCAATGCCCAAATCTAAAGTAGCCCAAAAGTCCAAAAAGACATTCCAAGTCCAATGTGGGCCCAAATCCATAAAGGCCTAGCTTAGAAAAACTTATGGTTCAACAAGGGCCTAAAACCCTAAAGACCAAGATTGCCCAAAACTAAAAGCCCAAAAACCCCTTACGTGAGTACGCTAAGTGTACCCTCAGTACACCTGGTATACTTGGATGCTTCACCAGATCGGGACCTCAGGCGCGTACGCTCAATGTACAAGTGTGTACGCCCCAGTTGGCCAAATTCCCTATTTAAGGTCTTAATCAGTTAACACCTAACGTCTAACTACATATCTAGCCTCCTATAGACGTCCTAAACAATAAAATTGGAAACTTTATCCCTTTACATGCCTTAACGGGACTCAAGTCATGGATTTAACACTCTAGTTCCATTAAATGGTCACTAAATCATGCATGTTGATCTACACCTATCAAGATGCAAGCTTTACGGATCAATAGACCTCAAAACAACAAAAGCTACGTATCATAACATCAGGGGTAGCATTTACTCATAAGAGTTCATCCACGAGACCAAAATATGCTAAATTCTTCCCCAAACATAGATCTAGACATAGGATGAACAAGTTTCATAATGTATACCTCCAAGGAGCTAAAAATGGTGAATAACCTATGGATCTACAAGATCCTTCTTGTCTAATGCTTCTCCTCAAGCCTTCTCTTCTTCAATAAGCACCACACACACAAAACTTACACACAGGTTGAATATCTTTGGGGAATGAATTAGGGTTTTGAGGTTAGCTCAAAAAAGAAATGACGACCGATAAGTTGAGGGTTTAGGGCAGGGGGCTTAATGTGTTTAAATAGGGTACACACCCTTAAAATTAGGGTTTGTCCCTGACTCACGTATGCCAAGCGTACCAGGGGACTCCCCACCTTATGTATGCATAAGAGTACACTCGACGTACCTTACGTACGCCCAGCATACCCAGCTCCAAGACAACATATAAATGATATAATTTGCTAAGAGTTTTACCTGAAAGATCAATCGTTACAAAATATTTATTTAAAAGTATTAATTATCATTTGAAAGTTTGTTAGTAGATTAATTACTTATTATATGGAATATTTGTTAAATGTATATTTGATAACATATACTGTGGGAACTAGATATGGTTAATTACGTGTTAAGTGATTATATTGTATTATTACATGATACTATTAAGAAAAGTATATTTACTTAAAACGGATAATGTATATTAAAAACCAGGTATTTTGTGTTAGATATATACCATGAATTATGATAGTGTTGTATGAATAGGGTTAATATTGAAAGTTTGATTTCGAGCATTATAGTTTCATCAAGTTTTAAAATAAGACATATAAAGGATGTTTAGATCTCATTAAGTTGAATGGATGTATTTATATCTTGTATCGTTAAAATATTATATAGGCAGGAACTTTGGGATGATTATGGGTATTACAATTGTTAGTTATACCCTAATACTTAAAAGGGACGTTTAGTTCGATTAAGTTTGTACATTGAGTAGTTTTATATTGGGATGTGTGTAAGATTGAAACGGAGAGTAGAGCGTTGTTTCTCAAGTGCTAATTTTGTCAGGGTACTATTATGTACAAAGTCCTTTTTCGACACTATCACGTGTCAAGGTACATGAGTGTATATGAGTGCTATATTAGTTTCCCATCCTTTTCTTTTGATGAGTTTCATGTGTCAGCGTTTCCATTTTCTTGATGTTCGGATGAGCTTCATGAATCGGACCACTACTATCTATGTATGAGCCATCTAAAGGTTGTTGATAACCATCCCTGACTTAACTATCTTGTGATGTTATTGAATTATATCGATCCAACAGAATTGGATCATATGTTCATTTGGGTACTTTATCCCTCTCATTTGTTGTCTTTTTTATTCTCTTCTGCTGCCAAGGAATCCCCGAATCAACTTGTTGTTCATAATGATCCTTTTGATAAATCTCGTGAGGTCGTTGCGTAAGGTTAGCATGTGATGATCAATGGGATGTGTAACTAAGGATAGACTGCGTTATAGGACATTTAGGTTATATGATATTGTTTTGTAACAGTTGGTTTTGCAGGTTTGATAATTATAAGTTATTATCATAATAATATTATGGGATTGAAAATCCTATGTATCTCACCAGATTTCTCAACCTGACCCACTCCATTTATATGCATCACAGGGAGCAGTATTAAGACCCTTGGAGGTTTGAATCGGATGTTGAGTGATTAAAGAGAATACCTACAGTAGATTTTAGGAGCGTAGGTCTTTACATTGTAACTATGTTGTGTATTGATTATGACATCCTTAGAGTTTTTGTATTTTGAAACAACATCTTTACTCAAATACATTTTTAATAAAACAAAACCAAGATGATATGGTTTAGCAGAATGTTTTATTGTACCGAAATTTTCCGCAAACCAAGATGTATGGTTTACCAAATCATAAAGAAAACGTTTTTTCAGTTTTGCAAGATAGGGGATATCATATAGCAATAGTTCATTTTTTATTGGCTTTTAGTGGATCCCTACTGTTTATGAGAATCGTTTTGTATGAGTTAAGTTTCCAATTAAAGAGTTTGTTGTGGGTCACTTTAATGATCTATTAGGAGGTTGTACCCCTGACTTGGGATGAATATGGACGTAATGGTAGATTTAGGTTCGTCCATTAACATGTTTATGGGAGTGGTGGGTTATTGAATATTGGTCGGGAAGTCAAGTGTGCATATGAGGCAATTCAGTGATGAATTTCTGAAGCAAAGATTTTCTTGGTTCTTGTGTTTAGAATGTTTCAGTGTTTGTTTCAGCACAATATGGCCGTATTTCTAATCTTAAGAATTGGGGAATGGATTTCTCAGGAGAATGTCTATTAGTCTATGTGTATAATTTCAGGGGTTTCAGACCGATGGATCTCTGGTCTTGAGAAGTCCACTGTTAGTGTTTTTTTTGTGTTTATAGTATTGGTAGTTTCCAATTGTAAGTGGTTTCATTCAAGTTTGGCCAGACCATCGGAGGTGACAAAGTTAGTGTTATATTTGAGAAGTTTCAGGTAATTGGGTTCTTGATGGTGGCGTTACCTAGGTTCTGAGAGGTCTCATAACCCTTTTTATATTGATGTAGTGGTTAATAAGGGAATTAGAGGATTTATGAAGATTGTAGAATGCGCTATCTTCTATAGTTTTAGCCCAAATGGATTTCGAGGATGAAACCCAATTTAAGTGGGGGAAATTGTGACATCCGGATTCGGAAAGTTTCTTATTTCAGAATGACATACTTTAATTTAGACAAGAGTATGTATCAGGATTTAAAAGGATAGAGTTTGGACCATGTTAGATGTTGACAATATTGGTTAAAGTGATTTAATCCATTGGATTGTGTATATGATGTTGGATTAGTGTATAAGTCCATAACTATAATTGGTATATACTTGACCCGATTTGGCATGGTCCATTTGGGTTGCATGGCATCGGAACAATTTGGATAGACTTTTGTGAGAAAATGATATTTATGATTTGTTAATATATTATAAGTTCTAATATATTAATATAAAATCATATTATTTAATTAGTATTGATCAAGAATTAATTTGGAATTAATTTTATGATCAAAAGAGACTAATTAAATATATGGGGATTGATTGTGTAAATCATTCATTCTTATATATGTGGGCTTATGATCCATAGCTCTTCATGTTGGGCTAAACCCATGGATACTCCATGGAGGTTTTAACCCATAGAGCATGAAGGATATGGAAAGACATAAGTTACATGGAGTAACCCTAATAGCCACAATATATAAAGACCCCATAGCTCAAGAAACCTAAGGGGTTTTATATGAGAGGGCTAGCCGATTTTGAGCATAAGGACCTTACTCTCAAGTTATTCCAAGTTGGTGTTGGTGTTGTGTGAACCATTTGAGGTGTCACACTTGGGGCACTAGACTCTTATGCTCCATGGAATCAAGCTACAACAAAGAGGTATGGTATCCTAACTAGTATCTTGTATTGTTTATGTCAATTGCATGCTAGTTATAGGTTTAATGCCTTGGAAACCATTTGCATGTATAATTAGTGAAAACATAGATCCAAGGTATTTATGGTTGTATGTGCACCATAGGATGTTGTAGTATACTAAAACCCAACATATGAGTCATAAAGGGGTAAAATGAGAAAAAGTGATATTCTATAATTTTCACATGTATTATGAGTTACGTTCTATATCTTTTAAGTCAAAAGTAATTGGATAGAATTATGGGGCTTTTCAATACCTTCACGTGCATATAAAGATCACTAAAATCGGGTTAAAAACGAAAAAGTTATGATTGTTTGAAGTTGAAGACTGAAAATTTGTGGAATTACGATGAGGACGCGGGGTATTTAAAGTCCATTAACCCTCTAGTTCCTCATTTTCAGCCTTCACCTCCTCTATAACACCTCTAATAAAACCCTAGCCACCATTAAAATGTTTGGAGCTCATCCTCTCTCCTAAATTCATCTTGGTGCTCTTTTTTGCTCCTATGGTGTTCTTGGGTGATAATGCATGAAAGCTTTGGCAAGGAAACATGGATATTGAAGACTTCAACTGTAACATTCGGGATTTGCAGCCATTAATATTATTTATTTTATTGAATAATGGGCTATTTTTGGTTTGGGCCAGGATAGTTGGGCTTTAAGATTTGGGCTGAGAAAGGCATTACGCGGGGCGTACCATGCCAAGTATGCACAGCATACTCAAGAGGATGGGGCGGGGAGGCCATGCACGTACACCCAGCGTAACAAAGGGTACGCGCAGCGTATGCGCGCAGGTTCTAAAACCCTAACTTTTAGGGTTTAATCCCTATATAAAGGATCTTACGCCTTTGGTCCAGCCTCCTTCTCACCTTTATGCAGCCACTACGAAAACCCTAGCCCATATTTGTGTGTTCTTATGATTTAGAATCCATTTGAGAGTATCTTGGTGTAGTTTTGGTGCTTTGGAAGAGAAAGGAGCTTGAAGAAGGAGCAAGGATTCACAAAGAGCTTGTAGATCCAGGAGATTGGCATCATTTCTGACTCTTTTGAGGTATCAAGTTCCAAACTTGACCATTGCATGCTAAGATTTGTTTATAGGAGTGTTTAAGGTCACCTTTGGACACAATTGTTGAGGCTTCATGCATCTTAATGATTTCATACCATAATAGTTGTCCTTTTGGGCTCTAAAAGGCACTAAGAGTCATAAAAATCGGACCTTGATGGTTAAGCCACAACCATGCAAGTGTTTGATGGTCATAAAGCTTGTTAAAGGGACCAAAATCATGTTTTGACCCCAACCATGCATGCAAGCACATAAAGTTTGTGACTTTATGGATTAGGAGGTCTTAAAGGACCTGGATCTACATTTCGGACGTAAAGACATAATGGATTAAGTCACAAATGAAGTCCTAAGGAAGTTGGCCAGTATGCTAAGCGTACACCCTGGTACACTGCGCGTACTGTGTCAACTCTTCATTTTTGTCAAGGCCAGCGTACGATCGGCGTACGTGCCAGGTACGCCACGCATACGCATGCAGAGTGGCTATATTGGGCTTTTTGGGCCTTAAGGAACTGGGCTTGGACTATTAGGCCCCGTGGCCCACTGTGGAGTATAGTTTTGGGCCCGGGGAATTTGGAATTAGAAGTATTGGGCCACATTGGGCCACTCCAGATTATTTAATTTTGGGATAAGGACTTATTAGTATTGTGAAAAGCCCCATTTGAAGGGTTGGACTCAATATAGAAAATTGGGCCATTAGTGGACCCTTAGGGAGCCTTTGATAGGCCATGGGTGCATTGGATTTAATAAGTTAGCATTGGGCCTTATGAATGGTTCAATTTAGGTCGAAGGGGTAAAATGGTTATTTTACCCTAAGTAGTGTTATAGATTCTGATTGAGTGTTATTATGATTATGGTAGCTAGGAGTCATCGGAGCAGCTGTTAGAGATTACTTCCCGTGAGATTCGACACTCAGCTTTACGAGGAGAGTTACCTTCCAGTAGAGGTGGGTCTAAGGTGATGGGTTTTAGCCATAAGAACATCCTATGTGCTCATACAAACCCTAATGCTTGGATCTAGGTTTCTCTATTGTACATGCAATTCATCCAAGACTTCCAACCCTAGATCTAATATATGATAATCAATATAACATATGAATTAGGGTGTAGATCATACCTTGATTGTTATGTAGCAATAACAATCTTAAATCCTTCTTGTATTGACTTTAGAAAGCTTAGAGTCACAAATGTCACTCCTCTAATGGTTCACTGACACCAAGAGCAAGAGGATGAAGAAGAGAAGAGAAGGAGGCTGCCCAAAACGTGTGGAAACCCTAATCAACAAGTTCACCACGTTTTTGGGGCTTAAGGGTCCTTTAAATAGTGAGGCTATTAGGGTTATCTAACAAGGAAACCCTAATTTGGATGGTTAAGCCCTAAGCAACCCATGGACTCCTTCCTTAAAGGCCTAGGATGATTTCTAATGCGTTTCCCCATAGAATTCGTCCACCCCTTTAATATGGAGTCCATTAGCTCAATATTCAACTATCATACAATTGACAGTTCTAGTCCCTTAAGTTTAATTAATGTCTTTTAGCCAAAAACTTAATTCTTATTAATTCTTGACTAATATTAATTAAACAATATGATTTCTCCTTTAATATATTATTCTCATAATATATTAATAAATCATAATTAATCCTTTCTCTCCATAATTCATCCTATTGCTTTGGTGAACGCAACCCAAAAGGACCATGCACCATCGGGTCAAGTACATACCAAAATAGTTATGGACTTAGACACTAATCCAACAGTCTCCCACTTGGATAAGTCTAATAACTATTCTGCGTATGACTTCAGATCCTGATCTGCAATTGTAGCTTTCTAAAGCTGCTATCAACTCTGATCTTATCAGATACACGTGTCCTTAAGATAAGGGATCATATATTCCTCCATTCTAGATATCGTATAGACTGAGACATGGATCTAAATCATTCTCTCTGTCTATGTGATGTTTCCCGAATTCAGATTTATGACGACTGACAACAGACTACAATTGAACACATCAATTTAGTCCCGGCTTGGCCAAGCACTTAGGTGCCATCACTAAATCATCGAGGGGCCCACAGATATCGCTTTTATCTTACTTTGGATAAAAGGAACGGATAAAATTTGACTCAATGCTCTCTTGCACTAACTCACCAAATCACACACAACAATATGTTTTATAACACCAAGTTACTAGTGCGTTTACATATTATCAATGTGCAACCGACTCGCAAGATACAACTCACGCATCTCGGTTTCAATAATATAAGATGTTATCGTCTCACCAATCACTCGTGATGAAATCCATGAAGTGATCCAAGTGAGCGTGGGTTTAATCCAATGCTCAAATCATATTCACAAGCACTCATGAATGTTGCAGCAAACATTTGCTTATGTCCAACACTCTTTAGACAATCCACACACCAATTCATGACAGTCTTCATTCATATCTACTTCCAACATATGAACGACTATGGTCCGTTCGAATAATTTGACTGTTCTGAACCAATTAAATTATTCAAGAAGTCAAAACATGCAAGGTGAAACACAAGGATAATACTAATCCCATGGCCTCAAACCTTTGAGTATAAATAAAACACATTTTATTTATCACCATATCGATTACTCATTATTTATCGTTTCGGGTAATCAACTTCTTACTTGAATTACTTACCACACTTGTCCCATGCTCTTAGCATGCACACAATGTTTACATACGGTTCTTGCTTTGTGAAATAGATCAAATGAACACATTTCCAATCATACTCATTTCACAACTCCTAATCCTTTCCACAAGTGAAAGAATATCAAATTCTTGCCACTTATAGAATATCCTAGATTCTAACATTTTATGCAATGATCCTTTCGTAATGTCATAGCACAAAAGTTACAATGACTATTGCCAATGAAATTACAAAATCCTCAATTTGAGATTGTTACAATACAATTCCATAGACGTGATGTCTCTCACTCAAAGTACATTCCTTTGAACATCCTTTTGCATAAAATTTTCTAATCTAGACATAGACTCTCAATATCCAACTCCGAATATGGAAACATTTCCATATTTTCCATATGACAACTCATTCTGAATAGAATCTTTTCTATTCATAATAATGTCGATATAGTCCATCCAATATCATACTTCCAACTACTCACAAGCGACCAATCCTCGGCGAACTTTGGATTGTCCTTTGATAGTTGTTTAATTATCTTAGTCAAAACCGATTCTTGTCCTTTTCCCTCTAAATGCGCTAGACATTTGGAAAATTTTATAATGGTCAAATATTATAGCATTTACAATCGATCCTATACCCGAAGCGTATGGGACACGATGTATAATGTCTTACATAAAGATTTGATACTTTATCAATCTTCTGCCATAATATTTTATGTGCTACGTTCTTATAATCAAAATTTAAGAACACACTATGTATCCTTGACTATATTTATTAACATTCGACAACCTAATCCTTTAGATTTGAAATGAAGCATAATATTCTCTCCCTTAATTATAGCAAAACAACTTTTCAACCCTTGCGACTTTGCAAAGTATAACTCTTGTTTTCTATAATTAATATTGCTAACTTGCAATACTTGCCATAATAATCATACAAGCATAACTTTTATGCTCCCACTATCATGATGATCATATAAGCATAACTCTTATGCTCCCACTAGCTTTGACATGTATTCAGAAAACAGCTTAACTTCCAGAAAAAAACAATACCTATTGAATTTCTTAAGTTCATATTTCTAATACCTAATGCTTTGATAATCCTTTATCTAAGCTTATACACCTTTTTCCTTAGATAGCTTATATGTGTGTCTTAAACAATTTATACTAATTGCCAAATTTCATAATTCGAATCATGGAAAGGGATATCGTAACCATAATCGAATTCGAGAATCCAATTATCACAATCACTATCTTCTTAAAATCTCTTTTAGTGAAAGTATTTCATAACAGTCATTTTCATGAAGGAGGGAATCTTATGACACTTAGATTTAAATGGTGTATGTGTTTCTATCCATTTGAATTTGTCAAAACCAAGGTTTGCGACAAATTCAAACTCATATGGACCGAACTTTCTCAATCTTGATTTCTTGCCTTATGGTAACACGGCTGCCCACCATGTCTTCCAAGTAGTTAAGCAGCTCACCCTATCTTATCAATGTACTTTTCATTCATCAAGGTGCATGCCTTTTATGCGTTCAATTGAGAACTTATAGAACTCATATGCATAATTAACTCAATTGGAACGACACAGAAACAAGATTGTGCCAACACGATAGGTTGTAAACCTCAACTCGTGTGCTAGTGATGATCGATAAGGTTTATTCTTGATTAGTTCTTGAAACTTTTCAAGACCATTAAGACTCCCACTGACTCCTTGACATATTAGATTCTTTTATCAATAAGCATTTATTGACAAACAAATATTCAAGAGTTAGTGTAGCTTTTATCAAGACAAAACACTTCATAAATTGGTCCTAGTTGGTTTTTGTCTTATCCAAGACATCACAACTTTCCAATTTCAAATGTACGAAATAAGAAAATCCTTTTTCCAAATTCTACACTTGATGAATGTTATAAACCTTCTTAAGACTTGTCACTCAATGTCACAATCTTAACTTTAAGACTTGTTTCGGAACGAATTATGATTGGCTTCTTGATTTAACCATTTCTTCAATTCTCGATTCCTCTTCTTAGACATACAATTGCACTAAGACTCACTTCGAGGATCAATTGAGATATGGTTCTTAATCATTAAGACCTATTATAAAACATAATAAAAGGTACTCTCCCTTCTTCTTAGAATAGAGAAACTTTTATCTTTCTACCTACTTGATTCTTCTTATTCGTTCTGCTATTGATTTAAACTCTTATCAATCAACTAAGAATCACACTTAATCTCATAAGTGTAATCATATTTACTTAACCTTAGTAAATCATGACGAATATCTTTGTTACTCTTGTGGTGGACTTGATCAACACACAACCTTGTGTACTCGATCTCCTAGTCCTTCACTTGATACTTTGTCAATGAATTAGTCTAATTTTTTCAAAATCTGAATGTTTTTCATTCATCATACAATACTTGTTGCATGACTCCAAGTTTATGTCCAACTGAAACTTGGGCGATGAGAAACTTTCCCTATTTGGTAAATTCTTGACCTTTCACAAATAACATAATTAAGAATCACATCCATTTGTTGTAGAAATATATAAGTATCAATTTTTCATAACGATTTTATTACAAGGAAATAAATAAATAAATGAGTCAAACCAAAATTTATTTTATTCATAAAAGCAGCGGAAAACATTTGTCCTTACAATGCAAAATCAACTGAAAAACTATGTAGTCAAATATTCCTAACAATTCTATCATAACTTTCTAAGCTCAAAATCTAATCTTCAAATCCATGCGATCGAGATCCATTTCTTCGTGATTAGATTCATCTTGCTCTTTCATCAAGCTTCCTCTCTTTTCACTGATCCTGCAAAACATTCAAATGCAATCTTATCACATCATGTATTAAGAATCAACGAATAGGAACTTAATGGAGTTAGATAGTGGATTTTACCTGAAACACAGCCATACTCTTTGACTCTCCCATCTTCTGGACTCTTCAGGCTCTTAGGGCAGACTTGTATCCAACGCCCTTTCTCTTGGCAACAAACGCAGGTCGGTTCTCCTAGAATGTCCTCGGAAGCATGGTTGGTTGACTTTCCCAACAAATACGCTCCATTGCTTTGCCAAATCATTTCTGATTCAGCAGCAATGAGCATGTAAGTTAGGTCAATGAGGTTTTTGTCATGATCCATCATATAATACTTTCTTTTGAACTCATTATATGAAGTGGGAAGTGACTGCAGAACCCAATTCACAGCCAACTTATCCGGGAATGACGCACCCAACATTATCAACCTATCGATGTGTGATTTCATTCCTAGAACGTGGGCACACACGGGTTTACCATCTTCATGTTTCATTTCCAATAGGGCTTTAGTGACATTGAACCTTTCAATTCTTCGATCTTGTGGGTTAGGGAGAATAATGGGAGGAGGTGGAGGAAGTGAAGCATGATTTCTTGTTCCTCGATCGAATCGTGGAATATCATCTTCATGTGGAATGCTTGTTCCACAGGATTTGGGAAGACCATAGTTGTCGTACTTTGACATCTACAAAATGGGAGAAAAATAAATTCAAGTTAGTTGATAGATTAAGTCCTTAATAAGTCACCCCAATGAGATATTAAGGCTAGGACCCAACACAATATTCCACAACTCGGGAGAGGGATACCGTAACCCAAATTGCAAAACATTTGAAGGTAAGTGAATGACGATTCACTAATTTTCCACCATGAAAAACGAAAAACAGATTAAGTTTTGAATGTATTGAAAAACTCCTAGATCCTTTGAGATTCATCGAACTTTTCAATGGCATGTTTAAATCTCCATATGCCCCTCTAGTTTGTGACTGGGATGCCGAGGATCACAAAGCGGGTGTGAATAACCATGCAAATCTACATGGCGCCCCCACATGTTATAGTCACCTATTCGATGTGCTGGTTAACCACACACGCTCCACCGAACTATGACAAACATTGAGTCACCCTTTGCTACCTTTGCTTAGAACCATTTAGTGTGCCGGTTAACCACACACGCTCCACTAATGTCTTCGCAAGGGCACAAAGTGTAATTTCATGGAATTGCATCAATTCACTTTTGCCTAAAGTAACTAAGATTGGGAATTTGTAAAACATTTAGTTACTTTTGTACTTCATTATACTTATAATGGAAGGTTTTGTCCTATCCTACCCGTTAGGCTAACGACCCTCCACTAGTCAAGAGTGCGGTAGGTAAGAGTGGATACCCATTCAATCGCCATTTTATAGGCAATTTCCTTAAACACCCCTTATAGACCAGCTTCATGAATGAGGCCTACTAACGGTAAGACTGACTTTTACTCATACATATATATAATGTTAGACTTTTAATGTTATATATAGTATAGGGTGTATTTTACACTTTTAAAATACTAGGTGGTCAAATTTAATAATTATACTTTTACTTTAATTAAATTTTAAACCAAAACTTTATGGATTTACTAAATCTCTTCTAATTATGCATCTTAATTAATTAATAAAACCATAAGGGTGAGAATTGAACTTTTCAAAACAATACTAGGGTTTTAGAATTTAACATTTCTAAATTAAACTTTTAATCAACTTTTAAATTCCAAAACTTGAGGGCAAGTTTTGAAACATTTCAAAACATTAGGGTTTAGAATTTAAATATACATCAAAATTAAACTTTTAATCAAAATTTAAATTCCAAAACTTGAGGGGAAGTTTTGAAACCTTTTCAAAACATTAGGGTTTCAACTATTTAAATTTCAAAACAAAAACCTTTGAGTTCAAATTTAAACTATAAAACCTAAGGGGAAAATTGAAACTTTTCATAACACAAGGATCAAATAACAAATAATATAAATTAAACAATTAATTTTATCATTATCTATATTTGTCCTAATTTTAATTTCTTGCAAAATAAGTTACCCAATTTATACAAATAATCAACTATAATCATATAAGGAAGTTATTATCTAATCAATTGGTAATTATCTTTTGTTTAATCAAGGATATACTTATAAATATGTATAAAATCGGATTTTAATGACCTAAAACAGATAAGGCAAGTATCCATCAGAAAAACAGCAAGAAATCCCGAAATCCCCTCTTTCTGACGCTTGAACTCGCCGAGTACCCCTATGGACTCGCCGAGTTCATCAGGAAGACTCACCAAAATTGAATTTTTCAAGCATGAACAAGTTAACAAGGCATCAATACAATAGAAACCAATCAAGGCTCTGATACCACGGATGGGTTTTAGCCATAAGAACATCCTATGTGCTCATACAAACCCTAATGCTTGGATCTAGGTTTCTCTATTGTACATACAATTCATCCAAGACTTCCAACCCTAGATCTAATATATGATAATCAATATAACATATGAATTAGGGTTTAGATCATACCTTGATTGTTATGTAGCAATAACAATCTTAAATCCTTCTTGTATTGACTTTAGAAAGCTTAGAGTCACAAATGTCACTCCTCTAATGGTTCACTGACACCAAGAGCAAGAGGATGAAGAAGAGAAGAGAAGGAGGCTGCCCAAAACGTGTGGAAACCCTAATCAACAAGTTCACCACGTTTTTGGGGCTTAAGGGTCCTTTAAATAGTAAGGCTATTAGGGTTATCTAACAAGGAAACCCTAATTTGGATGGTTAAGCCCTAAGCAACCCATGGACTCCTTCCTTAAAGTCCTAGGATGATTTCTAATGTGTTTCCCCATAGAATTCGTCCACCCCTTTAATATGGAGTCCATTAGCTCAATATTCAACTATCATACAATTGACAGTTCTAGTCCCTTAAGTTTAATTAATGTCTTTTAGCCAAAAACTTAATTCTTATTAACTCTTGACTAATATTAATTAAACAATATGATTTCTCCTTTAATATATTATTCTCATAATATATTAATAAATCATAATTAATCCTTTCTCTCCATAATTCATCCTATCAAGTTGCTTTGGTGAAGGCAACCCAAAAGGACCATGCACCATCGGGTCAAGTACATACTAAAATAGTTATGGACTTAGACACTAATCCAACATAAGGCACCAATACCGGCCCATCAGTAGGTGATTATGTATGAGATGGTTGTCTTTTTGATAATCGTCTAGTTTGCCACTATCTGATATGCTTTATGTGCTAGGATGGTATGGCATATGTGTTAGTAGTAGTAGGGGTGAAATAGTCCCCAGTAGTCGTAAGGGTGAAATAGTCCCCAATAGTCGGTTGAGATAAACCGAAGGGTAAGTCAAGCACCCTAGAATGGCTTGACATGGGTAAGTCAAGCCCCCTAGAATGGCTTGACCTGGGTAAGTCAAGCACCCCAGAACGGCTTAACATGGGTAGGTCAGACACCCCATAATTGCCTCGTAGTATGTTTGTTATATGGTATGTGGTATGATGGGGGAACTCACTAAGCTTTGTGCTTACGGATTTCAGTTTTGGTTTCAGGTACCTCTTCGTTGAAGGGGAAGGAGTTGGCACGGTAGCAGCGCATCACACACACATATGATTTCCGTATTTTGAGATCCATGGGATTGTACTCTGACATTATTATTATTCCACGACATGTTTTATGATATTTGACTTATGAGATTATGGGTTGATATGATATTGATGACGTTTTTCAGTAAACAATTTTATAATTTACTTAATTAAAAATGAAATTTTTGGTCGTGATTTTTGGGGTGTTACATCAGCCTTCTTAACACCTGTAGACCTTGTTAAACTCTAAAGTTTCAATCTTTATTATGTTTCCTCCATATATCTAAGATTTTGTTGGGTTATTGGTCCATTTTAGTAAGTTTTGGTCCCTTTGTGGTTTATTCCATTGAGTTGGAAGAACTCTTGAGCTTTTGACTGATGTTTGGGATGTTATATGGTCATTTGGTGGAGTAAAGAATGCATGAAAGATTTCTCTTTACTCCAGGTATAAAGAAAGATGGGTTTTTGGTCATATCCCAACTTAAGGTTTTAGATCTTGGAAATTTCTGGCTTTATAATGGATAAAGTTGGAAACGTTATCCATTTAGACATCATGTTGATTCAGATCTAAAAGTAGAAGACTTGGACTTATTAGATTAAGTCGAGAAAGATGCATTCTTGGACTTTTTAAGACTTAAAATTTAGATCTTGCTTGATTGGAGTATCTTAATGGGTAAAGTTGGAAACTTTATCCATTAAGACATTGTTGAGAACCAAATCTAGAAGTTTGGGGTTTTGACTTAATTGATTAAGTATTTTCAATTTGTGTAGATGGTCTGAGTGCGGCGCGCCTTTCCCTAGCACGATGTGTTTTTTAGGGTTTTCTAAGTCACGTCTATTTTAGCTAAGATACCCGATTATTTTTCTTGTAATGGGTGTGGGGCACCCTTGTACAGCGTAATATGCCCAGTTGACCAATGGTTAGCGTTTTGACTAGTTTGACTTTTGGTCAAACTTTGGTAGAATTGAGTACTTGACTAAGGACTAGTCTCGGTTTGGCGTTAAGTAGCTCAGGTTAGTTGTTCTGTAGCCAAGGTTGTTGTCGAGCTTCTGTTGTTTAGCTTAGATGAGTCTTCTTACAATACTATATAGGATGCTAGATATTTGTTGTCTTTGTAACTCCTGCATGATTGATTATATGCATGTTAGGTGGGGCCCGTTTATATGTTATATTGGGTGGGGTCCGTTTATATGTTATTTTAAGCGGGGCCTATGGGTGAGGCCGGTTTATATGTTTCTTGGGCGAGTTCTGTTTGGTATATGGTATCTTAGGGAACTCACTAGGCTTTGTACAAACTGTTTTTAATTTACATGTTGTAGATCTTTTTGGCGGTATAAAAAAAGCACGATGTGATTGCATCCCATCTGCTTTTATGATTTTGAGATGTTCCACATTTAGTAATCCATTACTCTGATTTATGGTATCAAGTAATTGAATGATTATTTTTTTATGATTTAATGGTATGTTTTTCTCCGTTTTAAAAATAAAAAATTTAGATTGAAATTTAAGACTTCACATAATTTGTCTTAAATAATCTTAATATAACGAAATGATCGGTGACACTAAACTTTCCAATAATAACCATGTTATTTATTTGTAAACTTATAATATAAACTATAATAACCATGTTATTTATTTATAAACTTGCAATATAAATTTGGGATGATCACAAAAATGTCTGTCGAAGTGAAGATAATACATTTATTACCAGCTTTTAAGATATTTTAAAAAATATCACGTTTCTCGAAATATGATTTTGGACAAAATTTGTGTCGTACAAACTTTATATCACATCAAATTATATTTTTTTAACAAAAAAATTTCACATTTTGGACTAAGCATTTGGACCATAATAAATAAAATAAAATAAAAATAAAAATAAAATAAAATAAAATAAAACTTGTCCTAGAATTTTGAAAAATGTTTAGTGCAATGAATGTAAATATATATTATTGAAATATGAATGCACTTTCGCAATTGGTGTTCATTTAGGTAAAAGGGTTAATGATTTGTAAGGATAAATGTATTTTGTCCATATATATATATATATATATATATATATATATATATATATATATATATATATATATATATATATATATATATATATTCTCTTAAGTTTTTTTTTATACACTTTACCTTTTAACACTTTTTTGTATCCATTATAATTGAACATTATAGCTTTAGCTAGTTCTTTTAATATAAGTTACACATCTAGTCATCTTCTCTTCTTTGGTTATCTTCTCCGGTATCTCTTTCTGTGTTCAATTTTTGGAGACACATTTCTATAAATTGCTTTTCGGAAAAACAAGCTTTGGAAGATCGTTAGATCCTTATCGTAATATTCATCATGAAAAAAAACTCTTGAAGCTAATCAAGATCCATACATCTTGTTGAATTATGGATTTCTTTATTTTTAAACTAGAAAGAAAAGCTCATGAAGATCCTGAGATCTTCATCGTGCAATCTAATGAACTCAAGAACATATATATCTCATTTTTTAACTTGCTGAATTTTGGTGCTCAAGGTCGAACAAAGATCTTGACCTCATATCTCATTCCTCTAAGAGGTTTGGTGATCGAAAATCAAATGTGCAAGTTGAGAACGGCTAAAGAAGATGATCGTAAAAGATGACCGATGGTGCAACTCATACCAAAAAAACTGACTATATCTATAATACTCATTAATATTGGTATATTTTAAACAAGCTATTAGAGGTTAATGGTAAATTACATACAATAAAACTTTTATAGCTAAATGGGTACAAGGCAAACTGCATTACAATTAGAAGTCATTAACCCTTAAGTAAATAGGTAAAAATTGTTTTCTTTCCCTATATTTCTGAAATAGGGAAAATTTGTTTTATTTCCCTATATTTCTCAACACCATGTGGTCATGTTGTGATTGTCTCTATAAAATTTTAGATCATAGTCCTAAAATATATTTATTAAAACAAAATTAACCAGAAATACGTTCTATTAAGTATACAACTACGCCCACATGAAAAACATTTTAATACAACTAATGTTGTACATTAAAACGAGGGATGGGAAGCTCTAGGCGGATGGCAATGGCATTAAAGTAATTTAGCCAAGTCATAGGGGTAAATCCGGAAAATAACATGTAGCCATTTCAATTATTTTGTGTCAATACACAGAATAGCTTCCTCCTCAATAAGTGCAAGAATCTGGTGAACAGCACCTGCTATTTGATCTGCTGAATTTAGCCAGCATCCTTCTTCTACCTGCAGTAGAATCACTTGCACGTTATGCTTTAACAAATGTACATATCTACAAACTCTAAGCTCATGACTGAAATCCCAAATTTACCCTCCGATGCATATATGTGCATGGACATGCAATGAAGAATTACCTTAAGACTGATGGAGTAGAGCACCAACGGGTCTAAGGTGGTGATATTGAGGTGGAGTACGGAAAGTCGAGATTTTTGCAAGAAAACAACCATTTTCGAGAGTGGAGTTAACCTTTTCTGCAATACGATTCGAAGATTGGCATGTGAGTGGATCAAATTGACCTCGATATCTGCAATGGTTGCCTTGTGCTTTGAAGTATACTTGTTGGGATACTGAGACGAGTTTTGTGGGTACGAGAAAAGTTTGTAAAAATGGAGGGGCAGTTGTGGTATGTCACGTCCTTGGGTAGGATTAGTGGCAAAATTACTATTTTGGTCATGAATGATTGCATCTCCTTGTTGAGTTAAGCGAAACTTTTGGGCTTCAAGTGATTGCAACAGGTGTTCAAGCTCCTTCACAAATTCTATCGCACCACCAACTATTGAAGCTTGATCACCCTGAAAAATGGCATTTTCGTCCATTGATAATGATTTCTTGGGATATGAATATGTATGTGTATGTGTGTGTGTGTTTGTTGATCATTTTGAAAAAGAAAAGACCTTGAAAGATGAACACTAAATTATAAACGAACCCTTTGGACGTAAGATTCCGGCATGAGAGAACGCAAGACGGAGAGATGGTGGTTCATTTGTTTCCGGCGATTTCTCTCGACGGCAATGTGAGTCATTCTTTGAGTCTCTGCTTCTTCTTTGTTTTTAGACACCCTACCCTTCTTCCTCCTCTTCTTCTTCCTCCCTCCACCTTCTACGGCTGACTTTTGATCGTTTTCCATGCTGCTGTGTGGTTGCGCGGCTGTTGGGGATGGAAAATTATAGGTGATAATTTCCATGGGAGGAGGGTGGTGGTTGTGGAAGGTAGTGGTTTCATGGAAGCTAAAAGGGGTTGCGGTGTTATAGATTATCAAGTTGAGGAGTTCATTATTAGATGAAAGTGTTTCCAACCCCATCTCACTCTCTCTCTCTCTCTCTTCTGGTGTGGCAACGCTTATTCATGTTTTTGTGCTTGTTTATATATGGGCTAAAAAAAATAAACAAAACCTTCGTTTTAATTTTAAACTTCTGTGACAAATTGAAAATTAAAAACAAAATTTGTTGTGGTTGAATCAGTGATTATCATGCATCGGATCTTGCTATGGGCGTTAGTGCCTGAGAATCGGAGCAGTGGTCCGGGACCTCTGGACTCCGCCACTCTTTGGAGTTTGATTGTATTTTACAAGTTGCAAACCTAAAATATAAAAAAATATAGAATTTAATTTATATCCTTGCAAACTTTAAATATTATTTTTATATTTTTAAAAATTTTAAACGATCAGAACTAAAACTATGAAATTCAAATAAATATTCAAATTAATATTTTAATTAAGATTAAACCAATTTAATATTGAAAATTTTATCTAAATCCAGTCTATCATATCATATTATTAAACTATCGTTCTCAAATAAAAAATTAGGATTAAACCGCTATATATAATTAGAATTAAAAACCAAATTAATCTTTAAAATTTTGAAGCCTTCAACGTTAATATTTTTGAAGCTTTCAACAAACATATATTCAAAGTGAAAACATGTTAATAAATAAACAAAAGTCATAAAGTTATTTTATTTAATATAAATATTAATGTAAAATAAGTTTAGGAAAAGCAAAATATTTATGATGACAATGTCGGTTCAAATTGTTTGATGCTATTAACTTCATTAATCAAACAACGATATAATAAATCTTATTCAATCGACTCGATAGCCATTTTGTAATCGACAAAACCTTTTTTAACTATGCAATAGATTAGCAAACAATAGTAAATAAAATTGTTCAACCGACTTCATTCTCATATGTTTAAAGATTCTTATGATGCATCCTATTTTTTTTGTTTATTACTTTTGAATCACCTGTGTAAGATTTCATATAGATTGTTTCATGCATATAGTTTTTTGCAATTGACACTTTTTAAGGATGATTTTTATAGATGGTTTCATTAACTTTTTTTTTCCATATATAACATTTATTTTTTTAAAAACAATTTGAATCAAATGATTGATTATGTTTATGTATGAATATTTTTTTGGAGTTTGCAATTTAGTTGTTTTCTATAAATTATAAAGAATTATTGATAAAAAAGTTATTGAGACAAAAACTATTTTAAGATTAAAAAATTACTTTATTTAAATTTTAGTTTATTTTAACAGTCTGTAGACTTTAAATCCAAAAACAAATAATATCTAGGATCTATATTTGACTTTCTAGTTTGATTTCTAACAACGGTTCGCCATTCTATCAACAACAACTCCTTATGTTGATTGATTTCAAATTCACAATATGATTTTGATGTGTAAGATCCCTAGAACAATGAAATTATGATTCGAGATTCTATATTTATGAGTTGAAGGTTTTTTTTAGTTTATACATGATTTCCTTTCACCATTTATGATTTCTAAGTCAAATGAGTAGCCAATTAACGTCAATTTGATCATTGCGGTGATTTCAAGCTATATGGAGACTTTGAGTCCATGTTTTGGATTCGAATTTAAATTTGTTTTGATAACGAACTGGTGTTGTTTGAGAAGCAATCTATGTTACAAGAGTAATTTGAAGTTACAAAATGAAACAACTATTTGAAGATCTAAATAAATTTTAGTTGATCTTGCCAGGTCGAGTAGGATTTTGCTTAGTGCTCCACTTGATCGAGCAACACACTTTTGGGGCAAACTTGTTAGTCTTGTAACTTTTGCAATCAAATCCAAACTAGATCTAGTTTTCTTATTTGTCCTTCTATGATCGTAGGCATGAATTCGAAACAATAAAATTTCAAGTTTGGAATTAAAAACTTAATAAGTTACTTTATGTATATTTAGGGGATAATTAACCCAACTATGGCTAACTTTAGGTAAACACAAAGTACATGTATCTAAACCTATTTTATTAATTTTGAATATTTGATTTCATATGGTATACTATTTATGTGCAACGTGAATACTATAAGAATTTGATGCATTTAATGAAATATATTTTTAAAGGAGACTTATTTCTTTTAGGGAAAATTCTTGGTTTGAATTGAAATTATTTTGAGCATCCTACTTATGAATTCAGATAGAATGGGTTGAGACTTGGTATTTTACTCACAAATATCCACCTTGGGATAATTTATTTTGGATTATGGCTTTCTAGATAAGCATACTTGCACAAGTGAGTTAGTTAACCCTTGTGTGATGGTTCACAAGATATATAGTTTGGAACTTAAACGAGCATGGAAAGTGCATAAGGTGTTTTGTGCTAATTATACAAACCTAACTTTGGAATGGATATAGAAAGTGTATTGTGTAGATTGGTTATCATGCATGAGCCCTAATTTTAACATTCATTGTAGGATTGGACCTCAAGATTGACTTGGGGCCTAGGAATAGAAGCATATACATTTTCTTATTTCGAAATGTTTTTGAATTGTTTCTTTGTAAGGATTTATTACCCACTTATTTAACTTTGAACTATTAAACCATTGATTTTTAGAAATATTTGAATTGTTGAAAATACTAGATTTGAAATATTTTGAAACTATTTTTTTTGGAGGGGGGATAGTTTGGGTGATCACTACAACACCTGGTTTTAGTGATGTTCTAATTTCGAGACGTCGTGTCAGAATTTGATGAAGTGGTGGCATTAGGCTTCAAAGGAATAGAGTTTAGGACTTTTTCAGATAGAGGTAATGTTGGAATAAGTGATTAAAGTCATCGATTTGTGCCTTGAAGCAAAGGGTAAAATTAGGAAGGTGATATCTTGGTACTCTTTCATGAATTAAGGACTTTAGTTTGATATTTTTTTGGTCAAAAGTAACTAGATAAGATTGTGGGGCTCGTCGATACCTTTCTGTGCATATAAAGAACGTCGAAAACAAAGTTGAAACGAAGAAGTTATGGTTGTTTGAAGTTGAATTGGAAGTTTGGGGTTTTGCCCTATGCAAGGCGTATCTTGCTGAATGTTCGCATTTTTAATGGGCTATGTGTGGCGTAACCTAGGTTACGTAGGGCGTAACTGTTGCTGACTAAAACCCTAATCCTAAGGTTTTGGGACTTATTTAAGGGCTCTAACTTCTTGGAACCCCTCCCATTACCAGCCTCCATCACCTCAACCCATGCTTTTGAAACCCTAGCCATCAATGGTGAGATTTGGAAGCATTAGTGTGGTTTTTATTTGAATTCTTGAAGAAGGAGTCAATTCGAGAAGCAAGTGTAAGCTCCAAGCTTCGTAGATCCAGACTTTGTACTTCATCACTAATCTCCAAAAGGTATAAAGCTTGCATCTAGATGTTCCATTTATTAGATCAAATTAGCTTATGGTTTTTATGCTTTTTGTCCCATAATTTTGGTCCTTGTGATTATGGGTTACTCCAGACCATTTGAATGTCTCCTTCTAATGTTTTTGAATATATATAGAGTCATAAAAATGATAGCTTGGACACTCTCATCCATCCATGTATGAGTTCTTATGCAGTAGATAACGTTATGGACCTAGTTATTGGTTTTGTGCTTTTTGTGGCCATGATTAAGATGTTCATCTAAATAAGATATGGCATTTTAGGGGTTTAACTTGTTGTATTAAGAGCTTAATAGAAGTTTTTGGGATCAGGGGCATTACGCAGGGCATAACCTAGTTACGCATGGCATAACTCTACATAGGGCGTAGATTAGCTACGTAGGGCGTAAGTCAACTAAAGGTTAACCATTGACTTTTGGCCGTATGACTTTTAGACTTAATATTGTAAGGGCAAAATGGTATTTTGCTCAAAGGAGGTTTAATTATGAGTCTAGAACTTTTGTGGGCTAGTCATTTCCTTGATTGTTAATTAGGGTTTTATTATGGTATATTTAGCAAGGCTTGATATCTTCGGCTCGAATGGGTGGTTTATCTTGTCTTTAGGATTGAGGTGAGTTTTCTTATTACGCTTATGGTTCTAAGGCACCAAGGCCGGCCCACTTGTGGTGTTTATGACTCTTTGGATGTAGAATTATTGTTATGATTATCTATATAGTCTGTTGTTTGCATATGTCGACATATTGGTGGTTGGGTTGAGGTAGGAGGCCAACAAACCCTGGATGGCTGCGTTGAGGCAATATGCCAACAAACCCTATATGGTTGGGTTGAGGAAACATGACAACAAACCCTACATGGTTGGTTTGATGTGGTACTGCTTCATGCAGTAGACCAACAAACCCGGGATGGTTAGGTTGAGGCAATATGACAACAAACCCTAGATGGTTGGGTTGAGACCATAGGCCAACAAACCGTATATGCATGTATTGTATTTTTAATTGTATTGTTGTGTGGGATATTTTGGGGGAACTCCTTAAGCTTGATGCTTATCCAGTTGTTTGTAATTGTTTTTCAGTTACCAATGGTGATTGAGGGAAGGCGAAAGTGTGATCGTACACATCCTCCGTTTGATTTATACTTGAGAGATTATTTGACACCCTGACTATTATTTGAACCTTTGGACTTATTTTCACATTTTTAAAACTCTTGGAGTTTATTAAGCATAAATTGGTGAGTGGGTTTATTGAAAGATCTAGTATGCTCAAGAATCGAATTAAAGTGATATTACTAATTAACATATGATACTAATAGGTCACACTAACAACAACTTGATAGTATTGATTATTTATTAGAAACTGATTTTAATAAATATTCACTAAACTCTAATAATTAATTGGAAATATGAATTTTCAAGGGCAAGTAACATAATATATCATATGGTATGATTTATTAAGTCATGTATATTATTTTGGACTAGAAAGACTTTTGTCTTTTAGCCAAAAGCCAAAGTTTATATTTTATAAAAGAAGTTTATAGAATTTATAAACTTTTGTATTCTTTTTTATCTTTATAAGAAAGAATAAAAGAAGCATGGTTCTTTGATTTGTATAATCAAAAGCATGGTTAGTTCTTAAAGACATGGGGGGAGAAGTTTCTTTTATGACATGAATGCTTAATTGCTTAAAGACTCATGTGTATTGTTTTAGCTTTAAGAGAGTGTATGAAAGGCTTTTATTTTTTGACTTTTATACTAGCCAAAACCGTGAGTAAGCTTGGCATACTCACTCTCTAATGTTTTTGCCTTTACACTTGTAAGAACACTTGCATTTTTCTCTCTTTAAGTTCATACTCTGGTTATGAATTTTAAGCTTAATATCTTAAGAGTTTAAAGACTAGCATCATCATCAAGTTGGATTATTGTTGGTGTCTCAAAGGTTCATACATTCTTCATCAACTTCAAAACATTCCCTTCAGGATTCTAAGTCTACAAATGTTGTTATAATCTTCTTCCTCTTTGGTTGTTGTTTTCTTTCTAAAATTTACAAGAAGATCCTTGGTGGGTTATAAATTTGCTTATGTTATTTCAAAATCTCAAGTCTTCCGTTTGCCGAATTTTCTAGTTTATGAAACTAATATTGAAATAAAACCCAACAATTGGTATTAGAGCCACCTTGCAAGTTTGGTTAGATTTTTTGATTTTTGAAAATATTAATTTTTGGAGAATATAGATAACTTGTTTTTGTATAAAAATAAGTTCATATATATTTTCTTTGACAACTTTTTAATTGTTTTATCTTTTTGACAAAAACTTACATGTATTTTTGTCATTTAAAGTTGTTTTATAAAAACAAAGGTTGTTTTATGTTTATATGTATTTTGAATGTATAAACAAGTCATGGACTTCTGTGTTGTTGTTGGTTGATTTATTAAAATGGTTTGTAATATTTTTTTATGGGAGTTGATACTTCCACTTGGTTTTTTTATTAATCCACTTGATAAATTTGTATTTTTACTTTTATATCCTTAGGAAACCATAGTCATCAAAACCTTGATTTCATCCCTTATTTAGATTTAGATTTTGTGTATGATTTATTTTTCTATTTTTTTACACCTTTAATTTGGAAACTTGTGTCTTTCGATTTTGGTTTTACTTTTATTTTTTTGTTCCAATTTTAACTTTAATATTATTTATATATTATTAAAATGAAGTATATATTAATAACAAAAATAACTAAATTATTGAAAAAAAAAACATTATAGAAAGATGATACCCACACCATACGAATATAATATTCTTGGATTCGCTTAAATATCTTCGTTTGATTAATTAAGTGTCATATCATACTAAGGGTGTTGATCGGATAATTTTTTCGGGTTTTGGGTAATTCGGGTCGGGTAATTCGAGTTTTTCATGTTAGAAAAAATACCCGTTACCCTACCCAAACTAAATTCGGGTAATTCGGGTATTGGGTCAGGTTTGGGTAATTCGGATATTACCCGAAATTTTTAATTTTTTTTTTGAATTTCACCTAAAAATAAATTTAATGAAATAAATACGTCGTGCTTTATTATTCTTGTTTATATAAACAAACGAGACATAAACGAAGTTACTCAAACTTTGAACATTGATATTTTTTAGTCAATAATACCTGAGATATCAAGTAATTTTTTAACAACTTAATCTAATCTAATAAGATGTTAAAAAAACAAATACTTAAAGATCTTAATTTATAAGTTTAAAACGTTTAAGATAATTGTAACTATAAGTTTTGTCATGTTCTGAAGTTTCGTCAAGATAATGAGTTTGTTAGTCGCAATAAAAATTATAATCTATAAAACAGTTAAGTTTTAAAGAATATGATGATATATAAACAATTGTTTTTAATATTGTTAGTGTCATATTATTATAATAAATAGATTCATGTTTTACAATAATGATAGTTAGTTTAAGTATGATCAAATACCTGCTATATAGTACAAGCTTTACAAAAAAAAATTAAAATAATTCAGGTATACCCAAAACCCAAAAAATGTACCTTTTACATGACCCGAAAAAGAATCGGGTTACCCAATTACCCGATACCCGAAAAAACCGGGCGGGTAATTTGGGTATCGGACATTTTCGACAGGGCTATATCATACAATATCATACACTAGTAAAAAAAATTATTGATGGTGTAATCTAAGTTGATATCACGATCACAAAGTAAATAGCGACCACACACCATAAATTGAAATAGTAGTTTTAGCAATGAAATAGTGACCGTAATAAAGCACTCATGGTACTCAAGTAAGATGTTGTTCAACATAGTATTCAAACGAATGCATATCAGAAAATGTTAAAACTAATGTATCATGAAATATTTAATCAATTTAAATATTTAATCTGGATCGGATGAATACTTTTTTATCGTCACTATTACATCATAAGAACTGCTACTTCAAAATGTGGTTCATGACTGTTATTTTCTTTGTGACCCAGATACCAACTTAGATTACATCATTAATAAAAAAAAATTAATTTTTTTATTAGTATATGGTATGAAATTTATTAAATCAAAGGAACGGTGTAGGTATCATATTTGTATGATTTTTTATTTACTTTTTGTTCCAAAATTTAATTATTTATTGTTATTTTTGTATACTTTTTTTTTAATATTATATAAATAAAATCAAAATTAAAGTAAAACAAAAAAGATGTAAAACCAATGAAAGGAAACCAAAATCAAGGATATGGGTTTCCAAATTAAAGGTGTAAAAAAAGAGATGAAATCTAAATAAGGGATGAAATCAATTTAAGGGATCAAAATCAAAGTTTTTATGATCGTGTTTCTAAAGGATAAAATAGGAAAATACAATATTATTAAGTGGATAGATGAAAAGACCAAGTGGAAATATCACCTCCTTCTTTTATTCATAAAGTATGTAACAAAAGTAACTAATTTTTACTCTTGTTATTTTTATGTAATAGATTAGTGTTAGACTAGATTTATTTTATAAAATATGTAACAAGATGAAGATGAAGGCCATTTTTGAAGACATTGGACGTGCCCACGGTTTTATGGCATTTTTATAAAAGTTTATAACTTTTATATAAATTTTATAAAATTTCAACAAAGTAGATTGACAATGCAAGTGGGAGCATAAAGTCAACATGAAGAACAACTTGAAGATTTTGGTCCCTTTGGTCCCTTAGGAAAGGACTTGACACTTTTATGTTGGCTCATAAAAGTGTCATTAGAAATTAGCTTGTTTTACACTTAAAGGTCCTAGTTCAATAGATACAACTCCAATGAATAGGTTCATGTTAATAAACAATAACATTCAATAGATACAACTCCAATGAATAGGTTCATGTATTGAGAGAAAATCTCGTGAGAGACATTAAATTGTATACACTTAAAGGTCCTAGTTCTAAACAAACCTAATTTGAGCAATAGACTTGAACATGATACCTAGTAAAGGCATCAATGTGATATAAAAGATGTTTCTAACATCAAACAAGGAATAGTTATTCCTCACTTCTAGGAAGTCTTGAATAATTTATATTTATATTTATATATATATATATATATATATATATATATATATATATATATATATATATATATATATATATATATATATATATGATATACTAGGTTAAGCAATATTCCAATAAATACAATGATGTTTTATTTTAAACAAGTTCAAACATTTGGAATAATGCAAGTCTAAAAGAGTAACCTTGTGTGGTCTAAGAGGTTTGTGTTTTAAGGGCTGAACAACTTTAAGCCTAAGAAATCCAATAAGGCCCACATAGATAGATCTTGTTTCTTTTATAGAGAAACTGGACATTGGAGGAGAAACTGATTCTCTTATCTGGAAAGAAATTCTGTAAGAGAATAGTACTTTAGGTATCTACTAGATATAACTTATACTTTTCATATACACTTAAGTGATGGATTTTACATGTATTAATGCAAATAAATCCTTAACACTTAAGGGTACATGCAACATAAAGATCTATGTCATAACATTATTGATGTAACATTCTATTGAACAACAACAAACCAATGAACCCTAGGGTAGTTCCAAAAAACCAAAAACAAGTTAGGGTTTACATACCTTTTAGTTATTGTAGTAAATAACTTGATCAAAAACCTTCTTGAAAAACTTTTGGAAGCAAGCACCAGAAGTATCGTGTCTCTAATGGTTCACACCCAAACCCAAGTAACCAAGGAACTTGAAGAGAGAGAGAGAGAGAGAGAGAGAGAGAGCAAGAGAAATTTTAGAATTTCTCTTAGGAATGAAGGCTTGGACAAAAATCAAACCCAAGAGAGGTTTATATAGGTGATAGGAAAGTATTAGATAAGGCAGGTATCTCCAAGATAACCCTAATCTCTTAACTTCCTACCTAACGCATCCAAGGCTCCTTAATGCCCAAGGAAAACCCTATAATACATTCTAGAACTCTTCACCCACCTAGGGAGGTTCAAGAATTTCTCAATGTTCAACTTTTAAACATTGTCACCTTTAGTCCTTCTACTTTTAATTAATCCCAAAATTAATTCCAATTAATTTATGAATAATTCTTAATTAAATAATGACATTTCTAATTAATAAAATGTTCCCATAATATATTAACAAATCATTTATTTTGATATCTAATTAATTTATTAATCATGTAATAAATTAATAAATCAATCTCTCTCTCTCTCTCTCAAAATTATCCTATTCAAATGACTTTGCTACTATAAATTCAAGTTTTTACCAATTATAGTTATGGGCTTAGACACCTAATCCAACAGTCTCCCACTTGGATAAGTATGTAACTATAACTGCAGGTATAACTTCCGAACCGATCAGTAAATTGTAGTGTCCAAAAGCCGTTATAGAACTCTGACCCAGTCGGTTACGTATCCTAAGATAAGTGATCAAATATCCCTCCGTTTTACAAGAAATCGTAAGGACATGAGACATGGATTCTAATCAATCTCATTGTCGAAGTTTTGTTTCTCGATTTTTGATTTGTGATGACGGCATAACACTTCTAATCGAACACATCAATTTAGTCATGGTTAGGCCTAGTACTTATAAGTCAACATCAAATCACCGAAAGGCCCAAAGATATCGCTTTTCCCGTTAGGGCAAAAGGAACGAATAAACTTTGACTTATATGCGTGCACTATTTACTTATCAAATCATGCATAAAAATATGTTTGATAACATCAAGTTACTGATGCCTTTACGGATTTTCAATGCACAACTGACTCGTAAAAAACAACTCATATATCTGTTTCAATAATATACGATATTATCGTCTCAAAATTACTCGTGATAAAATCCATGAAGTAATTCTCTGAGCGTGGATTTATCTAATACTTCAAATCTCCATTACTAAGTACTAATGAACATTGCAGCAAAATTGTAACATCCCGACTCTCAGGTATGAGATTTATGGCTTAAAAGACAAAATCTTCATTGCAACTCGTCGAGTTGATGGCATCAAACTCGACACGTTGGAAGCTCTCAACTCGACGAGTTGTTAAGAAAAACTCGACGAGTTGACGGCTGCGTATGAAACCCAAATTTTTAGGGTTTTGCACCCTATTTAAAGACTTATGACTCATTGTTGGCCTCCCTTATCGTCCCCTCAGTCCAGACAAACCCTAGTTTGTGCCTCATCTCTCATTTTGAGTGTGTGTGAACTTGGAGTGTATTTTTGGTGCTTTTTTTAAAGGAACTTGAAGTTTGGAGAGGATTAATTCAGAGGAAGGCTTTAGATCTGGGGTTTTCATTGCCGTTGCAGTCATTTTGAGGTATAAAGTTGATACCTTTACCATTCCTTTGCTAGATCTCTTCTTTTTTAAAGTTTATGGCCATTATTGGCCCGTTTTAGGACCATTTTGGGATTTGAGCATGTTATGAAGCAATCACTTCAGATATGGGAATCTCACGGCCTCCATGGACTTAAAGTCACCAACTTTATCAAGCCTTGGCCCTCCTCCATGCTCTAAGTCCCTTAATAAGCTTGGTTTTAGTGTTTTAGCCTCTTGATGCGATGCATGGACATAAAGTTAGCAACTTTACGTGGTATTTCAGTTCTAAGAGACCAGATCTATGGTTTGTGGCACTAGATCCACTTGGGAATTGGCTGAATGCTTTAAGACTAGGAGACCTTGATGAGTTGTTCTGACAACTCAACAAGTTGGATTGTGGTTTTCCTGCTTTTCTGTTAAACTGAAGGAACTCGACTAGTCGGCCAGAGGACTCAGCGAGTTAGCTTGGACTTTTCCCCGTTCCTTTGAACACTATAGAGCCTCGACAAGTTGTTCTAGCAACATGGAGAGTTGATTCAGGTTTTCTCATTTTTTGAAGTACTGAAGGAACTCGATGAGTTTGCATGTGCACTCGACGAGTTGGGTCAACATGGACTGTTGACCTTGGTTATTGACTTTGACTTTGACCATGGTTGACCAAGTTTGACTTTGAGGGTATTTTGGGTATTTAGGGGTTTTGATAAAACGGTCATATGGTCGTTGTAGGTTGTTGACTTCAGAGCTGAGTTTTTAGAGTTGGATTTTGCAGGTTCAACACTTCTTGAGAGCTGAGTTCTCCTCACTATACTAACAGGGTCGAAGGCACCAATACCGTCCCCTTGGATTGAATATTTGTTTATCATATGATGTTACGTGTAGTGATAGATTAGATATGTGTCCTAGTATATAGGATACTATTATGATTGATGATCGGTTAGGCCTGTATGACTAATATATATGCTAGCTAGCGTTTGATATTTATGTGATCTTGTGTAATGGCGGGTGGGTTGAGGTGGTCATGTTGTGTGCTAAAGGTAATAGACCCAGGGCGGCCCGGATAGACTGAAGGGCCAGTGGGGCATACCAGTCAAGCCGAAGGCCCGGAGAACAGTGCAGATAGGCTAAAGGCCCGGTGAGGCGGTCCAATCATGCTGAAGGTTTTGTGAGCGGTCCAGTCAAACTGAAGGCTTTGTATGCATAATGTTTGTTTATGATATTGTTCTGGTTTGTATGATATTGGTATTTTGGGGGAAACTTACTAAGATTTAGGCTTATAGTTTTGGATTGTGTTTCAGGTACCTCTGGTGATCATGGAAAGGCGAAGGCTTGATCATGCACTCCTCACATTTTGTGTTATGATTTCTGGGATTACTCTGATGATAAACTATTTTGAAAACAATTTGTAATAAATGGTGGTTTTGAATATTTGAAAAGTTCAAATTTTTATGAAATTTATGGATGTTACAATTTGGTCAGCCTTGGTTTGAGTGAATTGGAGGAACACTCGTGTGAATCCAGTATCAGACTAAGGAAAAGATTTTCAAAAGGTTTTCAAAATACTAAAGGAGGATGCAATGTGTACAATCAGCTGGAGCCAGTAAGTAGACCCCAAAATACCATGTTGTTATTTGATATTGTGATATGTTAGAACAATATGCTAGTGATAGGCTAGGGATCTTCTGGAATTGCATGATAGGGTTGCTGATTATATGATGCCTGATAGCCTGGGGTCTTTCTTTTATGAGATTGACATCATTACTGTAGTTGCTTAGTGTATGCATCACAGTTATATATAAGTAAGATCCTATAGCATGAGAATGTTTGGTTTGGCCTTATTTCTTGTTCTTGTTTGATGAAGGGCTTAGGGTAGGATCAGATATTAGAATGTCTATAGGGTCCAGTTATGTATGGCTAGCATACACGAGTGTTGCAGGTTTGGTGGAAGTTTCATGGTTAAGTTGTGTGAGGAAAACCGGCCAGTCGTGAGATGTTTAGTTTACTCTAGGAGTGAGGACTACGCATTTAGTTATGCTTATGAGTATTGTTAGGGTGTTGTGATGATCCTCAAGACAAACACGGGTAGGTGTGGAAGGTAGTATAGGCCCGTACTACTGAAAGCACAGGACCCGTATATGTTGCGAGGAAGTCACAACCCCTAAGGATTCATTGGGAGTTGCTTCCCCGTTATGTATGTAAATTATCTAATATATTCCTAATGTATTTTTAGTATGGTGGTTACGAGACGATTCGAGACCAGATCCGGGTTGGGACCGGGGACTAGCAGTTAGGATGGGCCAGCATTGACAGAGGACCGTGTCAGGGGGATCATCCATGAGGAGGTGGTTACTATTGTCTGGGGCCAAATTTCATAGATGTTCGGTTCTATCAAGACCGCGATGATGGAGTTCTTTGATGACCGTTATGCAGCCATTGCTAAGACGACTAATGATGCAGCCTCCGCAGTTGTGGTGGTTGCAGGTGCTGGGTCAGGTCGAGCTTTTCAGTATCGGGACCTCGATAATACAAAGCCTTAGACATTCAATGGAGTTTACGATCCGATTATGGCCATGAGGTGGCTATCTGATGTGGAGGGATGTTTCTTTACGTGTTCATGTCCTGCTGACCAGAAGGTCAAGTGTGCTCTGAACCTCCTGAGGTCCAGAGCGAAGGATTGGTGGAGACTTGTTACGGGATCATATTCTAATGAGCAGAGGGTTGCGGTATCATGGGATTAGTTCAGGAAGATGTTTCGCACTCGCTATATTCCTCGGATCGATCAGGAGAGGTTGGCACAATAGTTTTTAGACCTGAGACATGGAGTGGAGTCGGTGATGGAGATCACCTGGATGTTTACTAAGAGGGCGATGTTTTGCCTTGAGTTTGCTTCAGAGCAGGCTCATATTACTCGTTATTTGAGCATGCTCAAGATGGACATCAGATAGTTTGTTTCTACTCAACCGTGTGATACTTTGCTAGAGCTACAGGAGACCGCCAGGCAGCATGAGCTGGAGATTAAGTTTCAATTGAGGGAACAGAGATAGGCCCCGATGCAGTCGCAGCCGCCGTGGAAGCAGTTCAAGCCCATCGATTCTAGGCCTGGAGGTCAGCGAGGCCGCACTTGTGGGAAGTGTGGGAAGGTTCATGCTGGAGCTTGTTGATCCGGTGGTGTGTGACACAAATGTGGAATGGAGGGGCACTTTGAGAGGGATTGCCACTAGTTAGCCCCGGTTCAGAGTATGAGGATTTGCTACCATTGTAATCAGATTGACTGTGTGAGGACCTACTATTCGTTGCTTGCCACTAAGCCGACGCAGTCCCCCGTGCCAGTTACATTGAGGATCAATAACGGGGGTCAAGGTAGGACAGAGCCCCCGAGGGCTCGGGGTCGCACTTTCCAGCTCACTGCCGAAGAGGCCAGGGCAGCACCAGACGTTATGACTAGTATGTTTCTATCTCTTATCTTTTGATTATGATCGTTTTATGCTTATATGTTTGTACCTCTGATAGGTACGTTCCTAGTGATCTCCTTGCCTGCTTTAGTATTGTTTGACTCAAGGCGAGTCGGTATTTTGCTTCTCGGTCCTTCAGTAGGGAGTTTGCTTTGCCCATGGGGGAGTTGGAGTGTCCATTGGGAGTTTCTATCACCAACGAACATGAGGTTTCTGCTTCTACCATTTATTAGGGATGTGTTCTAGAGATCTTTGGGGTGTCCTTTCCGATCGATATGAATCTGATTCCTATGGGGGATGTTTGTGTGATCGTGGGTATGGACTGGTTGAGTCGATTTGGTGCTATGATAGATTGTGAGGGTCAGCGCATGGCAGTTCGAACCCCAAGTGGGGGAGGACAGGTTATTTATGGAGAGGGCACCAAACTGAGTTCAGGATTTTGTTTGGCAGCCAGGGCTCGGCAATACATTCAACATGGGTGTGTGCGGGTTATTTGGCGTATGTGGTGGATAAGCGGGTCATGGATCAGGTTTCAGTTTTAGATGTTCCAGTCGTCAGAGAGTTCGCTGATGTATTCCCATAGGAGTTACCCGGAGTTCCTCCTGAGAGGCAGGTCAAGTTCTGGATTGACCTTGTGTCGGGTGTGGCCTCTATTGCCAAGGCGCCATACCGATTGGCACCACCTAAGATGCAAGAGATGTCATCTCAGCTACAGGAGCTGCTAGGCAAGCAGTTCATCCGTCCGAGCAGTTCTCTATGAGGAGCACTAATTCTTTTTGTCAAGAAGAAGGATGGTTCGCACCGGATGTGCATCGATTATAGGGAGCTGAACAAGTTAATTGTGAAGAACTGTTATCATCTTCCTCGTATTCATGATCTTTTTTATCAGTTAAAGGGAGCATCTTGGTTCTCCAAGATCGACCTGAGGTCTGGGTACCATTAGGCCAGGGTGAGGGAGGAGGACGTGGAGAAGACCGCGTTCCGGACTCCTTGTGGTCATTATGAGTTCGTTGTGATGTCGTTTGGGCTCACTAATGCACCAGTAATGTTCATGGATCTGGTGAATACGGTATGCAGGCCAATGCTCGATCGCTCAGTTATTATATTCATTGATGCTATATGAGTCATCGTGGATCGATTGACCAAGAGTGGCCATTTTCTAGCAATTTGGGAGAGCTCATCAGCCGAGAAGTTGGCTAATGTGTATATTTGCGAGATTGATGCTTTCCATGGGGTTCCGGTCTCTATTGTTTTAGACCATGATGTTCAGTTCACCTCCCGTTTCTGGCTGAAGTTCCACGAGGAATTGCGCACGAGGCTGCATTTCAGCACAACTTATCATCCGCAGACCGATGGAAAGAGTGAGCGGACGATTCAGAACCTCGAGGATATGTTTCAGGCCTACTTCATTAATTTTGGTGGGATCTGGGACTCCTAGCTACCCCTTGTAGAGTTCTTCTACAACAACATATTTCACTCCAGTATTGGTGCTCCGCCTTTTGAGTTGTTGTATGGGCAAAGATGTCGTACCCCAGTCTGTTAGGGCAAGGTTGGTCACAGGGTGATGGGTCAGGCTGAGGTGGTTCTGCAGACTAATGAGATGATTCAGCAGATCAGGCAACAGCTGCAGACTGCTCAGAGTCGGCAGAAGTGTTACGCCTACCGGCGCCGATCTGATTTCGAGTTTCAAGTCGGTGACATGGTGTTACTGAAGGTCTCACCCTGGAACGGTGTGATCCACTTCAGGAAGAGGGGAAATTTGGGTTCCCGATTTATTGGATCGTTCTGGGTTATTGCCAGGGTTGACAAGGTTGCTTACGAATTGTATCTTCCGGAGGAGCTCGATCAAATTCATAGCACTTTTCATGTTTCGTAGTTGCAGAAGTGTATGCTGCACGAGCATGCAGTGGTTTCATTGGATGACATTCAAGTTGATGAGCACCTGAATTGTGTTGAGAGGCCAGTGGCGGTTCTATAAAGGAAGGTAAAGAATTTGCAGAACAAGGAGATACCTTATCGTCACATCAGTCTAGGGAAACCCTAGTTTGTGCCTCATCTCTCATCTTGAGTGTGTGTGAACTTGGAGTGTGATTTTTGGTTCTCTTTTGGAAGGAACTTGAAGCTTAAAGAGGATTGATTCAAAGGAAGGCTTTAGATCTGGGGTTTTCATTGTTGTTGCTGTCATTTTGAGGTATAAAGTTGATACCTTGACCATTCCTTTGCTAGATCACTTTTTTTTGAAAGTTTATGGCCATTATTGGCCCATTTTAGGACCATTCTAGGATTTGAGCATGTTATGAAGCTATGACTTCAAATCTGCGCATCTCATGGCCTTCATGGACTTAAAGTCGCCAACTTTATCAAAACTTGGCTCTCCTACATGCTCTAAGTCTCTTAATAAGCTTGGTTTTAGTGTTTTTGCCACTTGATCCCATACTCGGATGTAAAGTTAGCAACTTTACATGGTATTTTAGTTCTAAGGGACCAGATCTATGGTTTGTGGCACTAGATCTGCTTGGTAATTCGCTGAATGCTTTAAGACTAGGAGACCTCAACGAGTTCTTCTGACAACTCGATGAGTTGGATTGGGATTTTCCCGCTTTTCTGGAAAACTGAAGGAACTCGACGAGTTGCTCGGAGGGCTTGGCGAGTTGGCTTGAACTTTTCCCTGTTCCTCTGAACACTATAGAAACTCGAAGAGTTGTTCTAGAAACTCGATGAGTTATTCAGGGCTTCTCGTTTTTTGAAGTACTGAAGGAATTCGACGAGTTGGCATGTGCACTCAACGAGTTGGGTCAACATGGACTGTTGACCTTGCCAATTGACTTTGAATTTGACTCATTGTTGGCCTCCCTTATCGTCCCATCAGTCTAGGGAAACCCTATTTTGTGCCTCATCTCTCATCTTGAGTGTGTGTGAACTTGGAGTGTGATTTTTGGTTCTCTTTTGGAAGGAACTTGAAGCTTAAAGAGGATTGATTCAAAGGAAGGCTTTAGATCTGGGGTTTTCATTGTTGTTGCTGTCATTTTGAGGTATAAAGTTGATACCTTGACCATTCCTTTGCTAGATCACTTTTTTTTGAAAGTTTATGGCCATTATTGGCCCATTTTGGGACCATTCTAGGATTTGAGCATGTTATGAAGCTGTGACTTCAAATCTGGGCATCTCATGGCCTTCATGGACTTAAAGTCGCCAACTTTATCAAAACTTGGCCCTCCTACATGCTCTAAGTCTCTTAATAAGCTTGGTTTTAGTGTTTTTGCCACTTGATCCCATACTTGGATGTAAAGTTAGCAACTTTACATGGTATTTCAGTTCTAAGGGACCAGATCTATGGTTTGTGGCACTAGATCTGCTTGGTAACTGGCTAAATTCTTTAAGACTAGGAGACCTCAACGAGTTCTTCTGACAACTCGACGAGTTGGATTGGGATTTTCCCGCTTTTCTGGAAAACTGAAGGAACTCGACGAGTTGCTCAGAGGGCTTGGCGAGTTGGCTTGAACTTTTCCCTGTTCCTCTGAACACTATAGAAACTCGAAGAGTTGTTCTAGAAACTCGGTGAGTTATTCAGGGCTTCTCGTTTTTTGAAGTACTGAAGGAATTCAACGAGTTGGCATGTACACTCAACGAGTTGGGTCAACGTGGACTGTTGACCTTGGCAATTGACTTTGACTTTGACCATGGTTAACCAAGTTTGGCTTTGAGGGCATTTTGGGTATTTGGGGGTTTTGATAGAATGTCCATATAGTGGTTGTAGGTTGTTGAGTCCGGAGCTGAGTATTTTGGATTTGGAATTTGCAGGTTCAGCACTTCTTGAGAGGTGAGTTCTCCTCACTATACTTACAGGGTCGAAGGCACCAATGTTGTCCCTTTAAATTGAATCCCGGTTTATCATATGATGCTATGTGTAGTGATTGGTTAGATCTGTGTCCTAGTATATAGGATAATACTATGATTGATGATTGGTTAGGCATGTATGACTAATGTATATGCTAGCTAGCGTTTGATATTTATGTGATGTTGTGTGATGGCGGGTGGGTTGAGGTGGTCATGATGTGTGCTGAAGGCTAACAGACCCAGGGCGGCCCGGATAGACTGAAGGCCCAGCGGGGCGTACCAGTCAGGCCGAAGGCCCGGATAAATGTCCAAAATAAGCTGAAGGCCTAGTGAGGCGGTCCAGTCACGCTGAAGGTTCTGTGAGCGGTCCTGTCATGCAGAAGGCTTTGTATGCATACTGTTTGTTTATGATATTGTTCTGGTATGTATGATATTGGTATTTTGGGGGAAACTCACTAAGATTTGGGCTTACAGTTTTGGATTATGTTTCAGGTACCTCTGATGATCACGGAAAGACAAAGGCTTAATCATGCACCTCTTCACATTTTGTGTTATGATTTCTAGGATTACTCTAATGATAAACTAGGTTGAAAACAATTTGTAATAAATGGTGGTTTTTTGATGTTTGAAAAAGTTCAAAACTTTATGAAATTTATGGTTGTTACAAAAAACTATTGATATCTGTAATCTCTATAGACAAGCTACAATTTAATTCATGGCAACCTTATTTCACTACCTACTTCCAAAAGTATGAGCGACTGTGGAATTTTGAATAATCAAATTATTCTGGAAGTAAAACATGCAAAGTGAAACACAATAATAACCTAATTAACTATGGTCTCAAAACAATAGAGTATAAATAAAACTATTATTATTTAATCACCATAACAATTAAGACTTTATTCATTGTATAATGTTGTGAGTAATCAACTAAAAACTTGAATTAAACATCAGTCATGCCCTGTAATGAACACACATACTATATTTCTCTATGGTCCTACCTTTGTGAACAGATCGACTAGACACTATTCCAATGATGCTTATTTCACAATCCCAAATTCTCATCACTACTTAAAATGTGTTAGAATTCCAACCTCAAATGTATCTTCCTTCTGTGATGTCGAAGCTTCAAAGTCACAGAGACTTAGCCAATGACATTACAAAATGTTCCATTGGAACTTTATTACAAAAACCAATTCCATGGAAAATCAAGTCTCAAATTCAAGGTACACTCCTTGAACACCTTTCTTCCATTAAAGTTTACAACTCACATGTGTATTTTAATAATTAACTCCCTCTATGGAAACATATCCATATTCCCATATAACCATCAATTTTGACCAGGAATCATCCTATATAAAACATGTCAATATGGTCCTTCCAAATAACCATACTTCCAACTGTCTACAAGCAACCTATCTTTTAGTATAACCTTAAAATGTTCTTGACAGTTGTTTAAAAACATTAGTCACACAAAGTTCTAGTCCTTTTCCCTTTAAATGTCCAATGCATTTGGAAAAATCATAACTAGTGAATATTATAAGAATATGTAATCGATCCTATGTCCTAAGCATATGGGACTTGATTCATTATGTCTTACATAAGGACCCGATATTTGTTTTGTCTCTTGCTATAACATTTTCATATATTGAATTTCCTATGTTAAAGCATTTCAACATGATATTCATATATGTCCAAGACTAAGTTCTATTAAACCCTTCAATCTAAACTTTTAGATTTGAAACGAAGTATGAGTGCCCTCTCCCTTAAGCTTACTATTGCGAAACAACTTTCAAACTTTGCAACTTGCCAATTGAAAACTTTGTTCCCTACGAATAGTATTGTCATCTTGCAATACTACCATAACAATTATGCTCCCACTAGCATAATAATTATGCTCTCACTTGCATAACAATTATGCTCCCACTAGCTCTGACATGTACCCAGAAATCAACTGGACTTCTAGAAATCAATAGTCTTGACTTTCTTACTTAAGTGTGGATTTCTGATACGTGATCCTTCGATAAGTCTCCAACTAGACTTCTTTAGCTTATACACCTTCATTAGATAGCATATATGTGTGTTTAACCCTTTCAGGACTTATAGTTATATGTCTTGAAAGTTCAAAACAATTCCTTGCTATTTCTCAGAATTTGAACTACAAAAAGGGATGGTGTAGTCAAATTACGAATTTGAGAATGCAAGTAACACAACCACTAACCATAACGAATTTTATTAGATCTTTAAAATCCACTAGCGAAAGTGTTTCCTCATTATTATTCTCATAAATTAGAGCGAAACCTTTTGCCACCTAGATTTTATGGTGTATATGTTCCCATCCATGTGAATCTACCATTTCCAACCTGCAATCATAAGATAAGGTTTATGAAAAAACCAAATTCAAATTTAGCTTTCCATTCTAGGAATGAACTTTGTTTATTCTTAAATTTTTTCCCTCTGGTAGCACAAGGGCCTACCAGTTCTTCCAGGTTGTTAAGCAACTCACCTATATTGATGAATGTACTTTCACTGACCAACATGCTTTGTTTTGGCAGTCAAATAAGAACCATATAACTCATAAGCATTACCAACTCAACTTGAAGGTGCACAGAAACAAGAATGTATCAACTTAACACAATAGGTTATCAACCTCAGGTCGTGTGCTAGTGATAACTAAAAGGTTTAATATCGATTAACTCCTGAAACTCTCAAGATCAATAAGACTCCCACTGAATTCTTGACATATAAGTTTCTCTCAAGGAACATTTCTTGGCAAACTAAAACAAATATCCAAAAGTTAGTGTGGATTCCTGACAAAAACCCTTCATGAAATAGGTCTCAATTTATCCTTTATTTTAATCAAAACATCACAACTTCCAATTCCAAATGTGCTAGAGTAAAAAAAGATTATTACTCCACATTTCTTAAGGTCTTATAAACCTACGTAGTACAAAATAAGCTTCAATATACTATTTGTAATAACTAAAGCATGGCCCTAACACTTGATTGGAAACGGAGTATGACTCATCTCTTGGTTGAACCATTTCAACAATATCCGATTCCTCTTCTTAGTCATACAACTACACTAAGATGTTCTTCAAGGATCAATTGTGATGAAGTTCCATAATTATTAAGATGATCATAAAACATGATACTGAAGTACTCTCCTTTCCTTTCAGATTGGAGAAACTTTTATCTTTCTGCCTAATAGATTCTTCATATTCGTTTTGCAACTTTTTGAAACTTTTCAAAGTATCAGAATTATGTTTAATATTATAAACACCACCATGTTTACTAAAGCATCAGTACATCATCACGAATAAATTTATCATCCTTTGTAGTGGATCGAAATAATCCACATCAACATGTACTAGATCCATTAGTCCTTCACTTGAATCACATAAACATGTGATCAAAGAATTATTCATAATTTTCCAACAATCAAGATTCTCATACATCACGTAATTCAAATTGCATGACTCCAAGTTTCTATCCGATTGAAACTTGGGTAATGAGAATTCTTTATCACTTAGTTAATTATGACATTACCACAAACGATATAATAAGAATCAAATTCCAATTAACATTGCTAATAATAGAACTGTAACCAACATTTTCATAAATGTCATAGTAAGGAAATATAAAGTAAGCCAACTAGATAAACCAAAATTTCACTTTTATTGATAATAAATGAAAAATTGGAACTTCTCCTTACAATGCATAAAATGAAAACTATGTTTCTAGATATTTCCTAAGCCAACTAGCCACACATGCTCCATTAATCAATGATAATTTTTCAGACACCCACTACCACTCTTTATTAGTCCCCTATTATTGTGTCGGTTAACCATACACGCTCCGTTAACAACTTATAAAGTGTAATGTGCAATTTCATGGATTAGCATGCAAATTCACATTTTTCCTAAAGTAACTAAGAGTGGGATTTTAGAAATTGTTTAGTTACTTTATGTCATTATACTTATTAATAACATTATGTCCTATCAAATTCGTTCGGCTAACGAAACTCCACCACATAAGAGAGCGGTGGATGAGAGTGGACACCCATTCAACGGCCATTTTATAGGTCGTTTCCTTATACCCTCTTTATAGCATTGTTTCGTGAACGAGGCATACTAGTGATTTGACTGTCTATCTTATACATTATATATATATATATATATATATATATATATATATATATGTATATATATATATATATATATATATATATATATATATATAACTTTTGATTATATATACATAGTATAAGGTGTATTTAATTTAAAACATTTTAAAATTACAAGGTTTAATCTTTAAATAAATTAAACTTTTAATTTAATTAAATTTAAACCATTTTAGGGATTGATTGATTATCTTTTAATTTATCATTGGAAACGGAGAATGACTCATCTCTTGGTTGAACCATTTCAACAATATCCGATTCCTCTTCTTAGTCATACAACTGCACTAAGATGTTCTCCAAGGATCAATTGTGATGTAGTTCCGTAATCATTAAGATGATCATAAAACATGATACTGAAGTACTCTCCTTTCCTTTCAGATTGGAGAAACTTTTATCTTTCTGCCTAATAGATTCTTCATATTCGTTTTGCTACTCTTTGAAACTTTTCAAAGTCTCTGAATTATGTTTAATATTATAAACACCACCATCTTTACTAAAGCATCAGTAAATCATCACGAATAAATTTATCATCCTCTATAGCGGATCGAAATAATCCACATCAATATGTACTAGATCCATTAGTCCTTCACTTGAATCACATAAACATGTGATCAATGAATTATTCATAATTTTCCAACAATCAAGATTCTCATACATCACGTAATTCAAATTGCATGACTCCAAATTTCTATCGAATTGAAACTTCGGTGATGAGAATTCTTTATCACTTAGTTAATTATGACATTACCACAAACGATATAATAAGAATCAAATCCCAATTAACATTGCTAATAATAGAACTGTAACCAACACTTTCATAAATGTCATAGTAAGGAAATATAAAGTAAGCCAACTAGATAAACCAAAATTTTACTTTTATTGATAATAAACGAAAAATTGGAACTTCTCCTTACAATGCATAAAATGAAAATTATGTTTCTAGATATTTCCTAAGCCAACTAGCCACACGTGCTCCATTAATCAATGATAATTTTTGAGACACCCACTACCACTCTTTATTAGTCCCCTATTAGTGTGTCAGTTAACCACACACGCTTCACTAACAACTTATAAAGTATAATGTGCAATTTCATGGATTAGGCAAATTCACATTTTTCCTAAAGTAACTATGAGTGGGATTTTAGAAATTGTTTAGTTACTTTATGTCATTATACTTATTAATGAGTTCGGCTAATGTAACTCCACCACATAAGGGAGCGGTGGATGAGAGTGGACACCCATTCAACGGCCATTTTATAGGTCGTTTCCTTATACCCTCTTTATAGCATTGCTTCGTGAAGGAGGCATACTAGCGATTTGACTGTCTATCTTATATATATATATATATATATATATATATATATATATATATATATATATATATATCTTTTGATTATATATACATAGTATAAGGTGTATTTAATTTAAAACATTTTAAAATTGCAAGGATTAATCTTTAAATAGATTAAACTTTTAATTTAATTAAATTTAAACCATTTTAGGGATTGATTGATTATCTTTTAATTTATCATTTAATTAAATTAAGAATAAGATCCATATGGATAATTCATGAATTCAAGATAAGGATATCTAATTTCTTGGATAATTATTCAGTTTCACATAATTAAAACATTAATTATCCTAATCAATTCATGATATTAATCAAAATCCGATTTTTTTATGGATATGGTCGTCCACCACATAATGGTAAGCAATTAGCACGTCGTGGTCGAACGAAAAGAACTCGAAAACGCAGATCGCCACGTCGTGGTGGAAGATACCACGTCGTAGTGTCGAAACAGAATTACGATTATGTTTTCCTCCTTGTCCAGGATCAAGCAACATACATTCAATTGTTAGACAACCTACGCTCTGATACCACTGTTGGGTTTTACATGTATCAACGCGGATAAATCCTTAACACGTAAGGGTACATGCAACCTAAAGATCTATGTCATAACACTATTGATGTAACATTCTATTGAACAACAAGAAACCTATGTACCCTAGGGTAATTTTCAAAAACCACAAATAAGTTACGGTTTACATACCTTTTAGTTTTAAATAACTTAATCAAAAACCTTCTTGAAAAACTCTTGGAAGCAAAAGCCACATCGTGCCTATAATGGTTCACACCCAAACCCTAGTAACCAAGGAACTTGAAGAGAGAGAGAGAGAGAGAGAGAGAGAGAGAGAGAGAGAGAAGTGATAGGAAAGTATTAGATAAGGCAGGTATCTCCAAGATAACCAATCCCTTAACTTCCTCTCTAAGGCATCCAAGGCTCCTTAATGCCCAAGGAAAACCCTAGAATACATTCTAGAACTCGTCCCCCACTTATGGAGGTTCTAGAATTGCTCAATGTTTAGCTTTTAAGCATTTTCACCTTTAGTCCTTCTACTTTTAATAAATCCAACTAATCCCAAAAAGAACTCTATTTAATTCTTAATTAAATAACAACATTTATAATTAATATATTATTCGCATAATATATTAACAAATCATTTATTTTGATTTCTAATTAATTTATTAATCATAAAATAATTTAATAAATCTGTCTCTCTCTCTAAAAGTTATCTTGTTCAATTACTAGGTTTGAAGGCAACCCAAAAAGACTGTGATACTATCAATTCAAGTTTATACCAATTATAGTTATGAGATAAGACACCCAATCTAACATTAAGTACTTGGTACTTAATGTTGATATAATATTTGTAAATGGCTTGCAGATATTTACAAAACAGTAACCAGCTGAACACTATTGGAGTTTAGTTTGCTAGTTATGCTAGGAACATAATATACTTGTAATATAAAACAATGTTTGTTTTGGAATAATGTATGTTTTAATTTAGCTTATCTAAATATATGTCTTAGTTTAATTTCTGGTTGATTATTTACTTCAATCTTTTTTCATAACGATCACCTTCATATTTGGAAATGATTAAAAATCTTTTTATAAGACTAGATCTCTTAATAAGAATTATAAAATAAATATCAATGTTTTATAAATAACATGTTCTATATGCAAAATATTTTTACTAAAACTTGTTTCAAATCAAACTCATCTTTGACATTGTTATCTTTATTATATAAATGGCACTTACATATTCCAACTTCAAGAAAGCGATATTTGAAGGAAATAAATGTAGTGTAAATGACATATGTAAATCTTATTTATATATAAAATTTCACTAATGATATTTTCACTAAGTAGTGGATAAAATAAATAATTAAGGGACTATACAATGTGATATATGACTTCCTTTTTAATGAATGTCTAAGATTTAGCACAAGATACCAAATCAACTTTATTAAAAACTATAGTAGCTTTAATTATATTTAACATGGTAAAGCATGACTGTGAAACCTTTGTTTAAGTTTTCAAATATAAAGTTGAAATGCAAACCGGTAGGAACTATTTAAATACTTAATGATAATAAAGGATGAATTAAATCTTGTTTGGTATGATTTACTTTCTAAATCGGTAGAAATGTCTTCCTTTTATTTTATTCGGATAACACCTATAACACTATCAATTGTACCTTGAGTACAGTTACCAACTAATAAGTAAATAAAACATCTTCTTTATAAATTTTTTTTGGAAAGGATCCATCTCTATCTTATTTAAATGTTTTATGGATTTGAAGCCCATGCTGGACTAAAGCTTCTAAACCAAAAATCTCCTAGATACATATTTGTATAATACTTTAAATGTGGCTTAGATTATTATATGCAAATCCACCAAGAATAAGTTCTCTTATTCCTCTGATAGTTGCATTAGCAGAAAGCAAGATTCTAATCATAAAGCAAGTGAGAGGTACATGGAACTTGAAGCAGCACAAGAACCATAACCTGATATAGTAACGGATGGCACTAATTTTAGAAAGGATTGTTAAACTTGAATAATAGTTATTCATAAACATAAATTGTTCATTAGTGGAAGAAATCATCTATGACTTGAGAAATGGGGAATCTCTCATTGATGAGATTTTATTGATGGTTTCTGGCAAATCCATCAAATACCAAGATGTTATATCATATCTCGAATATGATAAATGACTTAAAGTCAACAACATAAGATGTAATCCATATATAATAATCAAGTGTGGTTTTGATTAACCTTCCTCCATATAGCAGAGCTAGAAGGAGTAAGTGATTATTCTAAAAAGAATACATTACATGGATAACAATACACATTTAATGCAAGACTTGTTATAAAAGAATTTCCTCCCACTCATTTCATTGACTATGGTCCTCATCATACTCATGTAATTGACTATGATCAAACCATTTTCACAAGTAGCTATGACTAGATCAACAAGGATATTATTTACGATAAAATCATATTCTTAATATGAGATATAGCAATAGATTTTAAAAATACCGTTTTTATTAATAGAGATTTTCTTGAATATAAAACTACAAGGTATGCTTTTATATCAAATTGAATAAAACATGTGTGCTTACTAAGAACTAGTGGAAGCTTACTGACATTCCTAATCTTGTATGAATGAGACATACTTAATGATAAGAAATTACATTCTGACCATGTCAAGCCTATTCACCTTGACTCGGAATGTATTTCTAAAATGAAAGAGTTAGGAAGAACAAGATACATTCTTAGAATGTAATGTAACGTCCCAAAATTCAGAACTAAAAATTTTGTTTTTATATTAAAGAACCCATCAACCAAACATATTTGAAAAAACCATAAAACATTCAGAAAATATTAGTAAACATCCCAACGGCACATCAGAGTCAATAAAACAGAAAATCACGGCGCGTGCAATGTGATCATCCTGAGCCCTTCCCTTTCGAATCAAAAGTACCTAAAACATAAACTTAAAACCGTAAGCACAAAGCTTAGTGACTTCCCTAAAATACCATATACCATACATATATGTCAGCTCAAGGCCATACTGGGTCTATTTCACCCTCATTCTATTTCACCCCCGAGTATATTGAAACTCATATGTCAGCCTAAGGTTGTATCGGGTCTATTTCACCCACGAATCTATTTAAACTCATATGTCAACATAGTATTGTACTGAGTCTATTTCACCCCCAGTTCTATTTCACCCCACATACGTATAGCAAACAGGCACACATGCATACAACACATGTAGTAGGAGTCTAGTGTCTTACGATATAGTGAGCAAACTCACCTCGCAAAGCAGCTCAGAAGTCAACACGCCCTCAAAATCCCACAACAGGTGCTAAGTGTAACCTAGATAATCACACAAGGAAAACCCTTGATCTACCTATTAGGACATTAATAGTTGAGCAAAATCCACAAGTCAAACGTCAATCCTCAAGGTCAAAGTTCAAAGTCAACAGTCAATGTTGACTCCAGCCGACTGCCACGACGTGGTCTTCCTTGGCCACGTTGTGGCCACCATATGACCAAACAGTTGGGAAAATCTTAGACGCCAAGTCGTTGTGACTTAGAACCACGTCGTGGAAGTTGGGGGTTCCAACAGCTTAATGCATTAAGTTGTTTTCTTCGATTCCAAGAGCTCCAAAACTCATATCTGGTCCGAAATATGAAATACAAGATAAAGTTTCTAACTTTATCGATTAGTACCACCCAAAAGGTCCAAAACCCAAATCACTAAGTCCCAAAATGCTTAACAATGCAAGAACTTAACCAATAATAACTTATTTCATAAAGTCTGAAATCCATCCTTTCTAGAAGAGATTCTAGCACCAAAACTAACCTAAAAGTTGGTGCTTTATAGACATGCATGTCCAAAGCATGTCTTGAACCCATATTAAGTCAAAATAAGGATTTATGACCTAAATCTTATGCATGGGTTGTAAACCTAACAAAACTCTAGATCCAAGACACAAATTACACCCAATGCCCCAAAGATTCATAAAGTTGCAAACTTTAAGAGACCTCACCATCCCAACAAACAAGAACAAGAAGTTAACAGGACAAAACTCAAGATCTAACAACTTTAGCATGATAAAACTCGAGTCTTGGACACTTACAAAGGTCTAGAAGAGTGCTATGGTGAAAAATGGAGACTTGCTTGCTTGATCTTTTTTTTCTTCTTCCTCCTTCTTCCTTCTTTAGCTTCAAGGAACACCAAAAATAGCTTATTAGAGGAAAGTGATTGGGGTTTTCTTTAAGGATTGAAGGGGCTAATGGAGGCTGAGAATGAGCCAACCCTAGCCTCCGCGTTCCTTTAAATAGGGAGAAACCCTAAAAAAATAGGGTTTTCACGTGAACCATCCACCACACCATGGCCAATACTGCCACACCATGGTGGCTTAAATGAAACACGCGAACCCTTTTTGCCTTCCTTGGTTTGTGAATCGACGTCCTTTTTTATTGGTTAACCTCGCTAATCAAACATCACATGAATGCAAGATTTCCCTTATCTGCTTCTCATTTTGATTTCGATCTTACCTTCACTCTTCAGCATCCCAGTATTCTATTTCTCACTCTCCATCTCACTATCATCACACCAATTCATTAGAAGAGTGTGTTAAATATTTATGAATTCCAAATTTGTTAATCACATTGATTAGCTTCTGTTGGGTGAGGGTTGTGACGCCTCCCACTTGGAGGTTAGAAGTTGTGCTGATTATGGGTAATTTGTTTGTTTTGGTTATGATTTCCGACTCTACTGATTTTTTACTTTTTGGTTTTTTGTTTAGATTAGGTTAGATTTGGTCTCAATCTTGAATTTTTTTAATCAAAAGCTTTTGTATAATCGGAATTTTAATTTTGATCAAAGCTTTTGTTTCTTAATCTTGAACTTTTATTTCATCTTTTCTGATTTTTGTTTGTCATTTGATTCTTGTAGAATGGTTCGTTATTAGAATGGTAATGTTAAGCAGAATTGTTGGTTATCAAATTTTTGATTTTTGACTTGATATGGTATTGTTAATCAAAATGTTTATCAGATTTCTTACTTGGTTTGTATATCATATTTATTTTTTGTGTGTATTTGAGATTTTTAGACTAGATTCTTTCAGCTTGAGTTCGAGCCAATTCTTTCTATAGAAATATATTTTACATAAAACTGAAACTTTGTCCATTGTTAAATTTGTTTATAGTTACCTAAATATTTTTATTAATGTCATTGTTGTGTTGCATCTATGGAAACAGTTTTTAAAAGCCGAAGGTAATGTAGAATTATCGAAGGTCACCGATGTTGCAAAAAAGTTAAATGCTTTGGCAATATTATATATAGAGAAAGATATTTTAGATAAAATTGATATTATTATTAATGACTATGCATTTAAACTCGCACTGAAGAAGTATTTTTCTTTAAATGTGTTGTTTTTGTAATGTTGTTGCCATATCTATGTTTTTAATATTATTAGTGAATTTTGTAATGGTATTTTTATTTTTAAATTAATCATTATTTTAATTATGACTTTGGGGGCCCTTTTTTTCATTTCTCCCTGGGCCGATGATATGTTGGGACCGGCCCTGGCGGTTACCTAAAAAGACAACACAATCAAATTTGATAATTTTCTTGAAACTAATTAAGATCATGATTGCTTTGAAACGCTTTGCAGAGTAGCAGCAGTGGCGTACTACTCTTCTCCCTCCATTTTTTTCAAAAATGTTAAGTGAGTCTGGACCGCAATATGTATTCTAAAAACATATTTTGTTGAGCGAAGCTTGCAGAACGCGACCATAAATGGCTGATTTTTGTCTTGAAAAATTGGGTCATTTTGTGTTGTTGAAGATAGCATAATATGATAGAAACTAGTTTGGAAAGGGCCAAAAATAAAAGGTGCAGCCCACTTATGGTAATAGGAGCCCAAAATGAGACTCCTTGGAGCCCATTTCTAAATTTAGGCCCAAGGTGATACATGGTGGCCCATTTGCAACTTGTAAACCCTAGTCATTTTCTTCTTTTTTTCGTGACTTGAATGTGTACAAGTACCACACCTGGGGCCCACCTTTGTTTTATATTAGTTTGGATGAAGACCTTGCAGCCTCATCACCTCTTCCCCAACTTTCTGAATAAGTCACGAAAATCGATATGAAAATGTTTTTGCAAGCTTCATAAATGTTCAAATGAACAAGAACAAAACAAATTTGGAGATATGAGTGAAAATAGTGAAGCATATCATAGAGATTTGGGCAAAAATGAAGCAGATCTAGAGATATGAAAGAAAGAATGAAGTAGATCTAGAGATCTGAACGTTCGGGAAGCAGATCCGGACAACTCTTGGCGAGAGTTGATCGGATTTGAGCAGATAACGGTAGAAATGAACAGATCTGAGAAAACCTGAGGCGAAGAACAATAGATATGAACATATCGGTGATAAAAATGGGTTAGGTCCAAGAGACGGTAGCTATTCGCTCTAGGTCCCACGGGTGGCACCAAATGTTGCGATATATTCTCAGGCCGCCGGGTCAGGGTGTCTCGGATCTGGATTGAAGATCTTGAGATGGTGTCGTTAGCGAGTTCCTAGCGAGATACCAAAGTTGTCATCACAGTAAAGTCGTTAGAGTTTCCCCAGGGACTATGCCCCTGGAGCAAACTCCGACTATCAAGTTAGATCGGTTGGTAGAGGTGAGATGGTTCTTCCTAGCCGGAGAGAACTGTCTTGGTGTGTTAGGTGTAATTTTAGCCATAGAGGCTGATGCTGTGACATCCCCATTTTCATGGCCAGAAAAGACCGATTTCGTTTATGCTTTTTAAAATAAAATCAAAGTAACCCTTTGATTAAAAGTGTTGCGGAATTTGTTCCCAAAACAAAATATGATAAGAATTTATCAAATAATTTCTTAAAGAAATATATTTTCCATTTCATAACAAAACCTCGGGATCTCATGTTCTGATGCAGACCAAAAGCATAAACAGTACCATATAGGCCTTACAACATTTATTCATATCTACTGGCCTATAATCCAAAATCCCTCGTCAACGTCCAACTATGCTCTTGTTCCACTACCTATAATACAGAAAAACTGAGTGGGTCAGGCTTCGGAGCCTGGTAAGCATATAGGGTTTTCAAACCCACAATAAGTAAATTTATTATGTTTAAACATCAAACAACTAACCAAATTTTCCTATCCCTATTATCTTCTTTATTCTTTAAGATCTTAAAAAATCATCTGTCCTCCATTCATTCATTCCTAAGGATTCACCAAAGCTAATTACCCGTTCCCGTATTCCTCACTTTATGTCCCAAAAGTATCTATTTATAAGGGACCTAGTCTAAGGATTTTTCAATGGGGCGGCAACACTGCTTCAGGGTTTCCTTAGCAATTTATGTCAAATTGGCACAAAGTAAATCGTCGTCAGGGTTTATACAACAGACACTAATTTCATAGCTACCAATATTCATCTATACAATACTAAATCCATACTCTTAATGTACATCTATATGGCACTAAATCCATAGCTTCCAACCTACATCTATAAAGCACTAAATCTAAAGTTTCCAATATAATCCTTTAGGCGCAGCTGCCAGGATATTTAGATTACAACTAGTGAGCACTTAAATCAAAACACTTGGTAAACACTCTGTTTGAAAATACTTAATCAACACCTAGTTCAAATAATGTGATAATAATGTATATCTAAATCCTACAAGAGCACTATTATTACAAACACACACACACACACACACACACACACACACACATATATATATATATATATATATATCATATTTCTAAAACAATCTATCCTATCTCGTCGATCCCTACATACTGACCCTATACAATGATCTTACGAGATCTAGCCTAAGGAATCGATATGCACAACAAACTGACGAAGCTGCTTCCGAAATTCCCTGGCAGCAAACAAGGATCAATAAAGACATCAAATGAGGGGAATGGACTAAGTTTCACCACGAACCCTCGTTTGTAAAAGGCTGTTGGGTTTTGAGCAATCTAACACTCCTAAGTGTACATGCAACCCTAAATACCTTGGATCTATGTTTTCTCTATTATACATGCAAATATCAACTTTGCAAGGTATTGTTCTACTCTAGCATACAAAACTTTGAATAACACAAGTTAGAATAACATGCCTTTTGTTGGTGCTTGTCTTCATGAAGCTTGAGTGCCTAGTGCCCCAAGTGTGACACCTCAAATGGTTCACACAACACCACAAGCACTTGGAATAACTTAGAGAGAAATTAGAACACTTCAAGAATCGGCTTGCCCTCCATGCATAACTAGTGTCCGATTTCTCACATCAATAGGATGCTTATATAGTTGTTACAATTAGGGTAAACCCTAATTGTCATGGCTTTCCATTTCCTTGGATCCATGGGTTCAAATACACCATGGAGCATCCATGGAGCATCCAATGGGTTTGAGCCCAACTTGATAATCCATGGAGCATTAGCCCACTATATAAGTATGGATGATTTACAGAATCAACCCATATATTTAATTAGTCTTCTTTTGATCACATAATTAATTCTAAATCAATTATTGATCAATACTAAATAATCCTATTAATATATTAGAACTTATAATATATTAATAAACCTTAAGTTTTATTTCTCTCATTTTAGTCTATCCAAGTGCATGATGCCATGCAACCCAAATGGACCATGTCGGGTCGGGTCAAGTCTTACCAATTATAGTTATGGACTTAGACATTAATCCAACAGTCTCCCACTTGGATAAGTCTAAAACTATTATTGTGTATGACTTCAAGAACTGACTGGCAATCGTAGCTCTCAAAAGCTTCTGTCGAACTCTAACCTTGTAGATGAACTCTGACCTTTGTCAATGACTTGTCCATTGGATAAGTGATCATATATTCCTCCATTCTAGATATCATATGGACTGAGACATGGATTATAATCATTCTCTCTGTCCATTTGTTGTTTCCTGATTTCTGATTTATGACGACTGACTAATTGAACAAATCAAATCAGTCCAGGCCCGGCCGAGCACTTACTTTTGTCAACACTAAATCATCGAGGGGCCCACAGATATCGCTTTTATCCCGAAGGTAAAAGGGATGGATAAACTTCAACTCACATGCTTGTACTAACTGTTTGTTGAATCATACACAAAGGCACATTTTATAACATCGAGTAACCAATGCGTTTACGTGCAATCAATGTATAACCAACTCATAGTCAACAACTCATATCTCTAGGTTTGAGGAATATAAGATATTATTGTCTCATAATTCACTCGTGATAAAATCCATGAAGTGAATCCAAATGAGCGTGGGTTGAATCCAATACTCATCCCTTATGAGTACTCATGAATGTTGTAGCAACTATTGCATTGTCTAAAGCACTTTAGACAAATCATACAAGCCAAATTCACGACAGTCTTGATTCATATCTACTTCCAACATATGACCGACTGTGGATGGTTTGAATAACTTGGTCATTCGGGAGAATGACCTAGTTATTCTGGAAGTCAAAACATGCAAAGTGAAACACAAAATAATACTAGTCCTATATGGCCTCAACACTTTGAGCATAAATAAATCACCTTTTATCTAAGCACCATATTGATCACTCATTATTCATGTTTCGATTAATCAACTTAATACTTGAATTGAAACAGTAGTGATGCCATGCTCCAAGCATGCATACTATGTTTCTCTAAACAATAGTTATGCCATACTCCAAGTATGCACACTAAGTTTACATGTGGTCATCTCTTTGTGAAATGTATATCAATTGAACATGACTTCAATGATTCTCATTTCACAATCCCAATCCTTATTGTAAATGTAAGAATACCAAGTTCTTGTCATTTACCATAATCTATGCAATGATCCTCTTGTAATGATCTTCACACAAGTCACAAAGACTTGGCAACAAACATTACAAAGTATTCCAATGGAAAGCAATTCCAAGGAGATGAAGTCTCAAATTCAAAGTACATTCCTTTGAACATCCTTCTTTGCATTAAGTTCTTTAATCTTACACAGATTCAAAGAATAACTTCCACCTATGGAAAAAATTCCATATTCCCATCTTGACCATCACTTTTGAACAAGAGTTGCCTCTTTCCAAAATATGTCAATACGATCCTTACTCTATACTTCCAATTGTCCATGAGTAACCAAACTTTGGAAAACCCCAAATTGTTCTCGACAATTGCTTAATCATCTTAGTCATATCCAGTTCTAATCCCTTTTCCCTTCTTAACACTCTAAGCATTAGGAAAAATTAGAATGGATGGATATTATAACACATGCAATCGATCCTATATCCGAAGCATATGGGATACGATTCATGCTATAAAATCTTTATTTGCCATGTTCTCAAAATTCGAACTATGAAGAGGGATGTCGTAATCATAATCGAATTTTGAGAAAGAAAAATATACAGAAATTCCTTATGTTGAACCATTCCAACATAACATTCATATATATTTTTGACTAAAGTTGATTAAAATCTCAATCTAAGCTTGTAGAATTGGAATGAAGTATAAATTTATCTCCCTTAATTATAGTAAAACAACTTTTTCAAAGCGAGTTGAAACTTTTGTTTTCTATAATTAACATTGCTAACTTGCAACATAATCATCATGCTCCCACTAGCATAATGATTATTATCTAACTAGCATAACACTTTATGCGCCCACTAGCTTTTACATGTACCTAGAAATCAGTCATATTTCTGGTACTAGATTTCCTTGATAAGACTTTATCAAATAATACACCTGGAGTCTAAACCTTTCCTTAGATAGCTCACATGTGAGTCTAAACCTTTGTCATTCTCATTAGTTAGTGTGCCGGTTAACCACACACGCTCCACTAACGACATGAGAATGCAAACTTCACACTTGCTATCCACTTAAATCTACTTAGTGAAAGAGTTTCCTCACTATCATTTTCATGAATCGGAGAGAAACCTTATGACACTTAGATTTAATCGGAGAGAAATCTTATCCATGTGAATTGTCAAAACCATAGTCACAAGAAAAGGATAATGACAAATCCAAACTCATATGGACTGAACTCAATCTAATTTCTTGCCACCTGGCAGCTCAAGGGCCTGCCATTGCTTCCAAGTTGTTATGCAACCAGTTGAGAACTCTCAGAACTCCAATGCAAAACCAACTTTAACTGGAATGGGCACAGAATATGTCAACACGATAGGTTACAAACCTCAAGTCGTGGTCTAGTGATTAACAAAACTCTTGATTAGTTCTTGAATCTGTCTTAAGATCCTTTTAAGACTCTCACTGACCTCTTGACATATAAGATTCTCTTTGTCAAGAACCATTCCTTGACAAAAACGAATATTCAAGAGTTAGTGCAAATTCTTATCAAGTTAAACACTTCTCACAATTGGTCTTGGTTGGTCTTTGTTTTATCCAAAACATCACAACTTACCAATTTCAAATGTACAAGAGTAAGAACACATTTTACTCTACATTTAACAAGTGTTTTAAACCTTTCTTAAGATTATGTCACTCAAGGATTAATCTTGGAGTATGACTCTAAGATTTAATTTTGGAACGAAGTATAATTTATCTTTTGATCTAACCATTTCAACAATTCACGATTCCTCTCCTTAGCCAAACAAAATGAACTAAGGTGTCCTTAGAGGATCAATTGTGACATGGTTTCATAATCACTAAGATAATCATAAAACAAGATACTCAAGTACTCTCCCATCTCTTCAGATTAGAGAAACTTTTATCTTTCTGCCTTATTTGATTCTTCTTACTCATTATGTCTATCATTGAAACTTCTCCAATGATCCAGAACTATACTTAAACTTGTAAGTATAACCACATTTACTAAACTTTAGTAAATCATAATGAATAATCTTATCAACTTTGTGGTGGACCTGATCAGCGCACACCCAAGTGTATCCGATCCTTTTGTCCTTCACTTGATTCACATATACATGTGAACAAGGAATTAGACTTAATTTCCCAAATATATAAAAAAATTCTCATGATCATACAATACAAGTTGAATGATTCCAAGTTTCTATCCAACTGAAACTTGGGTGATGAGAATCTTTCCTTATTTGGTAAATTATGACACTTCCACTAATCAAAGAATCAAATCCATTTACCCATATTGCTTATCAATGGAAACATATAATCAACAATTTTTTCACAATTGCCATTGTAAGGATACTTAAAATAAATAAAATCAAAACCATTTTTCTTTTATTTTAAAAACTCTGCGGGAAAAATTTATCCTTACAATCCATATGGAAAACTTGTTGTTATCTATTCCTAAGCAATATATCATAACTCTTAAGTAACAACTCAAAATTCTGATCACCGAACCATGCGATCGAAATCCATCTTCGCGATCAGAATCAGTATATACTTCCTTTAAGTTTCTTCTCCTTTTCTTTGATTCTTAAAACATCAACATGTGACCTCGTCACATTATGCAATAAGAATCTCAGAATAGAAACTTAATAGAGTTAGACAATGGACTTTACCTGAAGTAGAGTCAAACCTATTGACTTTAACATCCTTAAGATGTTTCAGGTAAATCTAGCAGCTTCGCAACCAATGTCTTTCCTTTGGCAACAGAATCATATGGACTCTTTGGAAACGGTATATGGGACTATCACAGACTTAACTTTTCTCTTTACCATTTGGTCAACCGAGTTGACTATGGCCGATCCCTTTCCATTGGGAAGAGAGTTTTTCCTGGACCTCCAATGTCACCATTTTCAATGTCCAAATAGGTTTGGAAAGTAGATCTTCCAATCCAATTTGCTTTACTAATGCTCCAAATCACTGTTGATTTAGCATCATCAAGCAAATAGGTAAGATCATTAAGGGTCTTGTCGCGACCTGTCATCAGGGAGTGACTGAAGAACCAAGTCAGCAGCCAGCTACCCCGAGACTTCGACATCCGACTCTCCCGACTTGTCAATATGTGGCTTAATCCCCAAGATCTAAGCACATATAGACTTTGCTTGCCAATAGGGATTGAGTGACTTAGAACTTATCAAGTCTTAAAACTTGTGGGGTAGGGAGATTTATTGGAGGAGGTGGATGAAGTGAAGTATGATTTCTAGTCCCACAAATGCCCAACAAAGGGATTGATCTTTCACCTTCATCGCCATTTGGGATATCATCTTCATTAGGAAGCTTGTTCCTAAAGATTTGGGAAGACCATAGCTGTCTAAACTAGACATCTATAATGGGATAAATTCAAGTTAGTTGATTTAAAGTCCTTAATATAACACCCAATATGAAATATTAAGGCTAGGACCCAACAACCTATTATTAAATGGAAGAGGGATGCCGTAATCCAAATTATAAAATAGTTGAAGGTAGGTAAATGACGATTTACCAATCTCCATCATGAAAACGAAATATTTTATTATTAGGTTTTATTAGTTTTGAAACTCCTAGATCTTTTGAGATACATTGAACTTTTCAATGGCATGTTTGAATCTCGATTGTGCCCTCTCAAATTTGTGACTGGGATGCCGAGGATCACAAACAAGGTGTGAATAACCATACAAATTGACTTGGTACCCTTAACAATATTACCTAATCGATGTGCCGGTTAACCACACACGCTCCACCGATCTATAATAAAGTCAAGTTACCCTTTTCCGCTCTTACTAGTCCATGTTAGTGTGCCGGTTAACCACACACGCTCCACTAACGACTTGGTAAGGTACAAAGTGTAATTTTATAGGCTAGCACCTTTTCACATTTTCCTAAGTAACTAAGATTGGGAATTTATAAGTGTTTAGTTACTTAGTATTTTTCATTATACTTTTAATGAAGGGAGAATTATAGTCCATTCCTACCCGTTCGGCTAACGACCTTCCACCAGTCAAGGAAGCGGTGGGTGAGAGTGGACACCCATTAAACTACCATTTTATAGGCAGTAACCTTATACCCCCCTTATAGACCGGCTTCGTGAATGAGGCCTACTAACGGTAAGATTGACTTCCTCTTATACATATCTATATAATTAAAATTATAATAATAGTATAAGGGTTGAATTTTAAACCTTTTAAAATTTCAATGTTCAATTTGGAATTAAAGTATACATGAGGAGTAACTTTTCAAATTCCAAAACTTGAGGGCAAGTTTTGAAACTATTTCAAGACTCTTTAAATCATAACTTATGAGTTTAATGGTTCATTAAAATGAAGACTCTTCATTTTAATGTAACCCCTTATTCTTTAAAAACACTTTAAAGAAGTGTCTCTTCAACATCCATAACTTGAGGACGAGTTATGGAGTCATTAAACTATTTAATGGAAGAAAAAAAAACTCTTACATTTTATGTAACCTACAAAACTTTTATGAGTTTTTAAGATTCATAAATATGACTTTTCACATAACTTGAAGACAAGTTACAAAAACATATTTTATGAACTTCTTTTAGACTAATATGGATTGAAAACAACTAAAACATAATTTTTCATTATCAATCTAAACTAACTCATAAATCAAGGAAACATAAAATTCTTGAAAATTCATAACTTGAGGACAAGTTATGAACTCCATACAATTTTCAACAAGATCATGAATTATATCAACAAACAATTTGCACACAATTCCTATGATCTAGCAAAACTCATAAGCATGATCATTCATAATCAACAATTTTCAAGAATAACATGAACACATATAAACTTGAAACTTTTATTATAGCATTGAAATTGGTTTAACATAATCATTACCACATTCAAAACAAGTTTTATAAGCCCAAAACAGTCAAAGGTAATGATTCTAGACCAATTCCAGCACCAAAACTCGAAAATATGCTGTCTGGGGTCCAACTCGTCGAGTGCGTGAACAAACTCGGCGAGTTGGATGCATTTTGCCTTGGACTCGGCGAGTCTGCTGGGCAGACAACACCAAAAGTCGATTTTTAAGCAGTTTAAGCAAGTACAACAAGAAAACAAGCCTAGGCTCTGATACCACTGTTCGGTTTTGAGCAATCTAACACTCCTAAGTGTACATGCAACCCTAAATACCTTGGATCTATGTTTTCTCTATTATACATGCAAATATCAACTTTCCAAGGTATTGTTCTACTCTAGCATACAAAACTTTGAATAACACAAGTTAGAATAACATACCTTTTGTTGGTGCTTGTCTTCATGAAGCTTGAGTGCCTAGTGCCCCAAGTGTGACACCTCAAATGGTTCACACAACACCACAAGCACTTGGAATAACTTAGAGAGAAATTAGAACACTTCAAGAATCGGCTTGCCCTCCATGCATAACTAGTGTCCGATTTCTCACATCAATAGGATGCTTATATAGTTGTTACAATTAGGGTAAACCCTAATTGTCATGGCTTTCCATTTCCTTAGATCCATGGGTTCAAATACACCATGGAGCATCCATGGAGCATCCAATGGGTTTGAGCCCAACTTGATAATCCATGGAGCATTAGCCCACTATATACGTATGGATGATTTACACAATCAACCCATATATTTAATTAGTCTTCTTTTGATCACATAATTAATTCTAAATCAATTATTGATCAATACTAATTAAATAATCCTATTAATATATTAGAACTTATAATATATTAATAAACCTTAAGTGTTATTTCTCTCATTTTAGTCTATCCAAGTACATGATGCCATGCAACCCAAATGGACCATGCCGGGTCGGGTCAAGTCTTACCAATTATAGACATTAATCCAACAGAAAGAACCACACTTAACTCATGGGTAGTTATTTAGATAACAATGCCTAGCCGTGGTCCGAATATCGTGAGGTATTTTACCCCCAGACTGACCCTATCCAGCATCGAACTTTGCCTAGCAGTGGTCTGAATATCGTGAGGTATTTTACCCCCAGACTCACCCTATCCGACAATATAACACCAAACATACCTAGTAGTGGTCTATTACCGACACACTTTATTAGGCAGTCTATGAAGTTCCCTCAACTACTTCGTGAAAGGAAACGCTGACATATGAAGCTCGTCCGATGACTTCGTAAAAGAAACGATGACTCCAAAGCTCTTTCAAAATAAAAAGTATGGGGAAATACTAATAGAGTACACCCGTACGCTCCCGTAACCGGCACACAATAGTTTCAAAAAGACTTTGTACCTGATAGTACTTCTAGCACATTATAGTACTCTGGTATGCGTAGGACTCGTACCCGAGAAAATAATAATACCTCGGAACAAGCAGCGCCTAATACATAGGGCTTTGAAAAGGACAAAGTACATAAAATGTACTTCTATACGTAGCATATACTCCACCGATCATCGATCTCACCACACACTTACTCTTAATAAGAGGCTACCCAATGTCCAAACTTAATTGAACTAAACATCCCTTTTTAAGTCTTAACCCATCACTAGGCAAACCTACAATGCTTATAAATCAATTTTCGATACTATCTCCATTTAGGCAACGCTAACTAGTATATACTTAACACAGATTTTTAAGTAATAATATCATATATACACATCTTAACATATTTTGAACCATAACTGATTCACACCTTGTATATCATCAAATATATATCTAACACGTATTTCGGGCATAACAAATATTTCACATACATATATATATAATACTTTAATCAATACTTGTATTAAAATCATGTCCATGAAAGGGACTATGCACATGATACCTTATCGGATGAACACGTAGTTCAAAAATACATAATCCGTACTATCGGATCTAAAATTTACCTCCTTACCTAATCCATATTCTCAGATCGGGTATGTCTGATCTATCTTAATAAACAAACAATATATATATATATATATATATATATATATATATATATATATATATATATATGTATGTATGTATGTATGTTGGATTAGTGTCTAAGTCCATAACTATTTTGGTATGTACTTGACCCGATGGTGCATGGTCCTTTTGGGTTGCCTTCACCAAAGCAACTTGATAGGATGAATTATGGACAGAAAGGATTAAATATGATTTATTAATATATTATGGGAATAATATATTAAAGGAGAAATCATATTCTTTAATTAATATTAGTCAATAATTAATTGGTAAGTAGTTTTGTGACTAAAAGAGATTAATTAAACTTAAGGGACCGGAATTGTAATTATAAGATAATTGCAATTTGGGTCATGGATTGTCTTAAATCAAGAGGTGGATGAATTCTTATGGGAAGCCCATAAGGAAATCGTCCAAGGGCTTGATTAAAGGAGTCTATGGGTTGCTTAGGGCTTAAGCAACCAAATTAGGGTTTCCTTGTTAGATAACCCTAATAGCCTCACTATATATAGAACCCTTAAGGCTCAAAAACGTGGGGAACTTCTTTTCCATGGTTAGAACACGTTTTGGGCAGCCTCCATCCTCTCTCCTCTTCATCCTCTTGCTTATGGTGTTTGTGAGCCATTAGAGGAGTGACACTTGCGACTCTCAGCTTTCTAAAGTCAATACAAGGAGATTTGGGATTGTTATTGCTACATAACAATCAAGGTAACATCTTAAACCTATTCTTATGTTAATATGATTACTTGGATGCTAGAATTAGGGTTTATAGTCTTGGATAACTTGCATGTACAATAGAGAAACCTAGATCCAAGCATTAGGGTTTGTATGAGCACATAGGATGTTCTTTGGACCAAAACCCATCAGTGGTATCAGAGCCTTGATTGGTTTCTATTGTATTGATGTATTATGTGCTTATTCAAGTTGCAAAATCGTTTTTGATCCCTCTGCCTGATGAACTCGGCGAGTACCACAGTGTACTCGGCGAGTAGGCCTCAACTCGGCGAGTACAGTGTGGTACTCGGCGAGTTCGAGTGTCAGATGGAGCTATTTTCGGGATTTCTTGTTGTTTATCTTTGAGATAATTGCCTTTATCATATTAGATCAATATAAATCCAATTTTTTGATATATATGAGTATATTCTTGATCTAATTGAAGATATTTATCAATTAATAAGATAATTGTTTCCTTATGTGATAATTGATTAATTATTTTGATTAAATTGGTAAATTGTTTTGCAAGAAATCATTAAATAAATCAAATATGGATAATTATGTGATTAATTGTTAATTTAGATTATTTGTTATTTGATCCTTGTTGTTATGAAAAGTTTCATATTTTCCCCTTAGGTTTTATAGTTTAAATTTGAACCCAAAAGTTTTGTTGTTTTGAAATTTAAATAGTTAAAACCCTAATGTTTTGAAAAAGGTTTCAAAACTTGCCCTCAAGTTTTGGAATTTAAATTTTGTTTAAATGGTTTAATTTTGATGTATATTTAAATTCTAAACCCTAATGTGTTGAAATGTTTCAAAACTTGCCCTCAAGTTTTGGAATTTAAAAGTTGATTAAAAGTTTAATTAGGAATGTTAAATTCTAAAACTCTTGTATTGTTTTGAAAAAGTTCAAATCACACCCTTATGGTTTTATTAATTAATTAAGCTGTATAATTAAAAGAGGTTTAATAAACCCATAAAGTTTAGGTTTACAATTTAATTGAATTAAAAGTATAATTGTTAAATTTGACCACCTAGTATTTTAAAAGGGTAAAATACACCCTATACCATATATAACATTAAAAGTCTAACATTATATATATATATATATATATATATATATATATATATATATATATATATGTATGAGTAAAAGTCAGTCTTACCGTTAGTAGGCCTCATTCACAAAGCTAGTCTATAGGGGGTGTTTAAGGAAATTGCCTATAAAATGGCGATTGAATGGGTATCCACTCTTACCCACCGCACTCTTGACTAGTGGAGGGTCGTTAGCCGAACGGGTAGGATAGGACGAAACCTTCCATTATAAGTATAATGAAATATTAAATTAACTAAATGTTTTCATAAAATTCCCAATCTTAGTTACTTAGGCAAAAGTGAATTGATGCAATTCCATGAAATTACACTTTGTGCCCTTACGAAGACGTTAGTGGAGCGTGTGTGGTTTACCGGCACACTAAATGGTTCTAAGCAAAGGTAGCAAAGGGTGACTCAATGTTTGTCATAGTTCGGTGGAGCGTGTGTGGTTTACCGGCACATCAAATAGGTGACTGTAACATGTGAGGGCACCATGTAAGTTTGCATGGTTATTCACACCCGCTTTGTGATCCTCGACATCCCAGTCACAAACAAGAGGGGCATATCGAGATTTAAACATGCCATTGAAATGTTCAATGAATCTCATAGGATCTAGGAGTTTTCATAGATTTAAAACTTAAATTTCTTTTTCGTTTTTCATGGTGGAAATTAGTGAATTGTCATTCACTTACCTTCAAATATTCTGCAATTTGGGTTACGACATCCCTCTCCCTAGTTGTAGAATATTGTGTTGGGTCCTACCCTTAGTATCTCATTTGGGTGATTTACTAAGGACTCAATCAATCAACTAACTTGAATTCGTTTTCTCCCGTTTTGTAGATGTCATAGTTCGACAACTATGGTCTTCCCAAATCCCGTGGAACAAGCTTTCCACATGAAGATGATATTCCACAATTCAATCGAGGAACAAGAAATCATGATTCACTTCCTCCACCTCCTCCAATTGTTCTCCCTAACCTACAAGTTTGAAGGCCTGAAAAGTTCAAACTCACTCAAGCCCTTTTGGCAAGTAAACATAAAGAAGGAAAGTCGGTGTGTGCACACGTCCTAGGGATGAAGTCACACATTGATAGGATTAAGAATGTTGGGATCCATTGTCAGTGAGGAAATGGTTGTTGATTGGGTTCTTCAGTCACTTCCTAACTCATATAGTGAGTTCGTAAGAGAGTACTATATGTTGAACCGCGACGTGACCCTTATAGATCTCACCTATATGCTTATTGCTGCTGAATCAGCAATGGTTTGGTGCAATAGAAAAGCAAAGTTGATTGGTGAATCTGCCTTCAAGACCTCTATAGATATATACAATGGCAACGAAAGACATGCTATGATCGAAAAGTTTGATCATAAGAGAAAGGCAATGTCTGAAGTAGTTCCATGTCATGTTTCAAAAGAGTAAATTTGCTTTTATTGCCAAGAGAAAGGGCATTGGAGACGAAGCTGCCCCATTTACCTAAGAGATCTAAGAGATGGGAGAGTCAAAACGTATGGCTCTACTCTAGGTAAAATCCATTGACTAACTCTTTTAAGCTCCTATTCTAGATTTTTAATACATAATGTGATAAGATTACATTTGATGTTTTGTAGAATCGAAGAAAAAGAGAGGAAGCTTAAGGGAAGAAGTGAGCAGAATCTAACCATGAAGAAATGGATTTCGATCGCATTACTTGAAGATTAGATTCTTGAGCTACTACTTAGAGTTAGAATTAGATTGCTAAGAAAGATGTATTAACATAGTTTTTCAATGAATTGCATTGTAAGGACGAATTTTTCCGCAATAAAAATAAATTTTGATTTTATATTATTTACTTATCCTTGCAATGGCGTGTATGAAAAAACTGATGTTAGAATGTTTCTATTGTTAGCAATAATGGATTTAGTTCTTATTATGTTATTTATGGAAATGTTGAAGAATTTACCGAATAAGGAAAGTTTCTCATCGCCCAATTTTCAATTGGACAGAAACTTGGAATCATGCAACTTGGTTGCACGATGAATGAGAAATTTCATATTTGGAAATTAGAACAATTCGTTGACAAAGTGTCAAGTGAAGGACTAGGAGATCGAGTACACAAAGTTGTGTGTTGATCAAGTGCACCACAAGAGTAACAAAGACATTCGTCTTGATTTACTAAAGGTTTAGTAAATATGATTATACTTATAAGAATAAGTGTAATTTTGAATTGATTGAAAAAGCTTTAAATTAATAGCAGAACGAATAAGAAGAATCAAGTAGGCAGAAAGATAAAAGTTTCTCCATTCTAAGAAGAAGGGAGAGTACCTTTTATGCTTTATGATAGGACTTAATGATTGAGAACCATATCTCAATTGATCCTCTAAGTGAGTCTTAGTACAATTGTATGTTTAAGAAGAGGAATCAAGGATTGAAGAAATGGTTAAATCAAGAAGTCTATCATACTTCGTTCCAATAACAAGTCTTAAAGTTAAGATTGTGACAATGAGTGAAAAGTATTAAAGGTTTATAACATTCATCAAATGTGGAAAGTTGTGATGTCTTGAATAAGACAAAGACCAACTAGGACCAATTTATGAAGTGTTTTGATAAAAACTACACTAACTCTTGAATATTTGTTTGTCAATAAATGTCCATTGACAAGAGAATCTTATATGTCAAGGAGTCAGTGGGAGTCTTAATGGTCTTGAAAAGTTTCAAGAACAAATCAAATAAACCTTATCGATCATCACTAGCACACGAGTTGAGGTTTTCAACCTATCGTGTTGACATTATTTTGTTTCTGTGCCGTTCCAATTAAGTTAATTATGCATGTGAATTCTATGAGTTCTCATTTGAATGCATAAAAGGCAAGGACCTTGATCAATGAAAAGTACATTGATAGGAAAAGGTGAGATGCTTAACTACTTGGAAGACATGGTGAGCAGCTGTGCTACCATAAGGCAAGAAATCGAGATTAAGAAAGTTCGATCCATATGAGTTTGAATTTGTCGTAAACTTTGGTTTTGACAAATTCACATGGATAGGAACAAATACACCGTTTAAATCTAAGTGTCATAAGATTTCCTCCTTCATGAAAATGATTGTGAGGAAATGCTTTCACTGAGAAAGATTTTAAGAAGATAGTGATTGTAAAATTGCATTCTCGAATTCGATTATGGTTACGGTATCCCTCTCCATAATTTGAATTGTGAGGTTTGGCAATTAGTCTTAATTGTTTAGACACACATATGAACTATCTAAGGCAAAGGTGTATAAATTCAAGAAGCATTGATAAAATATTATCAAAGCACTAAGTATTAGAAACATGAACCTAAGAAATTCAATAAGTATTGTTTGTCTGAAAGTTAAGCTGTTTCTGAATAAATGTCGAAGCTAGTGGGAGCATAAGTGTTATGTTTTATAATAATCATCATGATAGTGGGAGCATGAATGTTATGATTGTATGATTATTATGGAAAGTATTGCAAGTTGGCAATATTAATTATAGAAAACAAGAGTTATACCTTGCAAAGTCGTAAGGGTTGTAAAGTTGTTTTGCTATAATTAAGGGAGAGAATATTATGCTTCATTTCAAATCTAAAGGATTAGGTTGAGAAATGTTAATAAATTTAGTCAAAGGTACATAGTGTGTTCTTAAAATTTCGATTATGATTACGGCATTCCTCTTCACAATTCGAATTTTGAGAACATAGCAAATAAAACATTATGTGTCGTGTCCCATACGCTTCGGGTATAGGATCGATTGCAAATGCTTTAATATTTGACCATTCTAAAATTTTCCAAATATCTAGCGCATTTAGAGGGAAAAGGGACTAGAATCGTTTTTGACTAAAATAATTAAACAACTATCAAAGGACAATCCAAAGTTCGACGAGGATTGGTTGCTTGTGAGTAGTTGGAAGCATGGTATTGAATGGACCATATCGACCTTATTAAGAATGAGTTGTCTTATGGAAAATATGGAAATGTTTCCATATTGGATGGACCATATCGACATCATTACGAATAGATAAGATTCTATTAAGAATGAGTTGTCATATGGAAAATATGGAAGCGTGTCCATATTGGGAATTGAATATTGAAAATCTATGACTAGATTAGAAACTTTTTTGCAAAAGGATGTTCAAAGGAATGTACTTTGAGTGAGAGACATCACATCTAAGGAATTGTCTTGTAATAATCTCCGATAGAGGACTTTGTAATATCATTTACAATAGTCTTTGTGACTTTGGTGCAGTGACATTACGAAAGGATCATTGCATAAAGTGTTAGAATCTAGCATATTCTATAAGTAGCAAGAATTTGATATTCTTTCACTTATGAAAAGGATTTGGAGTTGTGAAATGAGAATGATTGGAAATGTGTTCAATATGATATATTTCACAAAGTAAGAACCATAGGTAAACATTGTGTGCATGCTAGGAGCATGGGACAAGTGTTGTAATTCAAGTAAGAAGTTGATTACCAGAAACGACAAATAATGAGTAATCGATATGGTGATAAATAAAAGGTGTTTTATTTATACTCAAAGGTTTGAGGCCATATGGGATTAGTATTATTCTTGTGTTTCACTTTGCATGTTTTGACTTCCAGAATAATTGAGTTTATTAAGAATAATCGAATTATTCGAACGGGCCACAGTCGTTCATATGTTGGAAGTAGATATGAATGAAGCCTGTCATGAATTGGTTTGTAGATTGTCTAGAACGTATTAGACATAGCAAAGGTTTGCTGCAACGTTCATGAGTGCTTATGAATGTGATTTGAGCATTGGATTAGACCCACGCTCACTTGGATCACTCCATGGATTTTATCACGAGTGATTGGTGAGAAGATAACATCTTATATTCTTGAAACCGAGATGTGTGAGTTGTATCTTGCAAATCGGTTGCACATTGATAATATGTAAACGCACTAGTAACTTGGTGTTATAAAACATATTGTGGTGTGTGATTCAGTGCGTGAGTGCAAGCAAGCATTGTATCAAAGTTTATCCGTTCCTTTTATTCAAAGTAGGATAAAAGCGATATCTTTGGGCCCCTCGATGATTTAGTGATGACAAACGTAAATGCTCGGCCGAGCTAGGGCTAATTTGATTTGTTCAATTAGTCAGTCGTCATAAATCGGGAATCGAGATATAGTACAAAGAGAATAATTTGAAATCATATCTCATATGATATCTAGAATGGAGGAATATATGATCCCTTATCTAAGGACACGCGTATCTGATAGGATCAGAGTTGACAGCGGCTTTGGAAAGCTACGATTGCAGATCAGGATCTGAAGTCATACGCAGAATAGTTGTTAGACTTATCCAAGTAGGAGACTGTTGGATTAGTGTCTAAGTCCATAACTATTTTGGTATGTACTTGACCCGATGGTGCATGGTCCTTTTGGGTTGCCTTCACCAAAGCAACTTGATAGGATGAATTATGGACAGAAAGGATTAAATATGATTTATTAATATATTATGGGAATAATATATTAAAGGAGAAATCATATTCTTTAATTAATATTAGTCAATAATTAATTGGTAAGTAGTTTTGTGACTAAAAGAGATTAATTAAACTTAAGGGACCGGAATTGTAATTATAAGATAATTGCAATTTGGGTCATGGATTGTCTTAAATCAAGAGGTGGATGAATTCTTATGGGAAGCCCATAAGGAAATCGTCCAAGGGCTTGATTAAAGGAGTCTATGGGTTGCTTAGGGCTTAAGCAACCAAATTAGGGTTTCCTTGTTAGATAACCCTAATAGCCTCACTATATATAGAACCCTTAAGGCTCAAAAACGTGGGGAACTTCTTTTCCAGGGTTAGAACACGTTTTGGGCAGCCTCCATCCTCTCTCCTCTTCATCCTCTTGCTTATGGTGTTTGTGAGCCATTAGAGGAGTGACACTTGCGACTCTCAGCTTTCTAAAGTCAATACAAGGAGATTTGGGATTGTTATTGCTACATAACAATCAAGGTAACATCTTAAACCTATTCTTATGTTAATATGATTACTTGGATGCTAGAATTAGGGTTTATAGTCTTGGATAACTTGCATGTATAATAGAGAAACCTAGATCCAAGCATTAGGGTTTGTATGAGCACATAGGATGTTCTTTGGACCAAAACCCATCAATGTATGTATGTATATACACAAAACACGTATTTTATAAAATACTTCACATCTATGTGTAAGATGAAAGTGACTATCACTCACTTAAGATGACGATTGGATAGCACTTCGTCTGTTAAAATAATATTCTTCGATGAAACCGGGATGTTTTCTCAGAAACCGAGCTTCTCGCGGGCAGAGTTTCGGCTCGAAAACTCTTATTCTCGGGATCTTCGGCGCTTCGGGACTTGCTTCGGGTATCGGGATGATACCGGGACTTTGGGGGGTTAAAAGGGTGGCTAGAGAGGGTATAGAGAGTGAGAGAATGGTGAAGTAGCAACCATGGCCGGCTGCCCTTCAGTTTCTATTTATAGAGCCAATTTTTTGGATTTACATCGTGAACCTCAAATATTCACGTCGTGAGTTTGGTCCTGCTTAGGTCATGGCGTTCGTCATCAGTCCACTGGCTCTGGAAGGTGTCAATCACATGTTCACGTCGTGAACTCTAACAGTGGTGGAAGTTCGTGCCTCGAACTTCATAAATTCATATCTCTCACATACGAGCTCCGTTTTCGACGTTCTTTATATGCACACGTAGGTGAGATTATGCGCTACAATTCTTGTTTAGACTCCGTCGGCATATTTTGAATTAATTTTTATTATATTATTTTTAGTAGGCCGGAAGAGGAAAACTCCGTTAGAAATTCATAACCCCTTCATCTGACGTCCATTTTTGTCTGTCTTTTTACCGTTGGACTACTATCAACGAGATCTTTGATTCTTGTTTAGATTGTTTCGGCTAGAAATCACTCAATCTCATATTCGAACTTTGGGTTGCATGCTGCTAAGCTGAAACTTAGAAAAATCATAACTTCCTCATACGAAGTCAGATTTAGACGTTCTTTTTATGCACGCTCTCGGTTTTAACGGATTCTATGACTTTCGTTTAGATTGCTAAGGCCAAATATCGCTCTATCGTAAATTCACTATTAACGTCGCACGGTGTCGTGTCCGTTCTGTCGTGTAACTTCGACGGGTCATAACTTCTTCGTTATAACTCAGATTTTGGTATTCTTTATATATTCAGAATCCTTGTCACGACCACTACAACTTCCTTCATAGATATCGGTTTATCTAATATTTATTTTCGACACTTATTTTTTAGCCTTAGTCATAATAATTAAGTTTAAAGCACATAATTCATTCTTATTTCTTCAAAACGAGTTCCAATGGTTGATCTAGACTATTATATCGTCATTAACGCATAGCCCAGAAACACGGGCATTACAATTCTCTCCTCCTTAGAATGATTATGTCCCCGGAATCATACATCAACAAACAAATGCGGATAGTGACTCATCATGTCATTCTCCGTTTTCCCTAGGTGAGATTTGGCCCATTCGTGTGTATCTATTGCACAAGAACTAAATCGACCATCTTGCGTCGCAACTCCTTAGTCTTACAGTCAACGATTGCCTCTGGTTCTTCAATTAGTCTCTTGCTTTCATCCAACCTTAATTCAGAAAATTGGAATTATGTCGGGAACTTCTTCCGTGAACTTCCTTAAATAACACATGTGGAAAGTGTTATGAATATCATCTAGTTCTTCTGGTAGTCCTAGCTTGTAAGCTTGGTTCCCAATTCTCTAAAGAACTTTAAACGGTCCAATAAACCTTGGACTCCACTTTCCCCGAACCACGTAAGATACTCTTCTTAATTGGACTTGATTTGATGTGACCTATAGGGTCGGAATATCAATCATCTTCTTAGTCATTACTGAAACGATGGTAACGACATACTTGAACAAAAAAGAAATCAATTACTGGCTTCTTGGTAACCTTGTGACTTTCCCTGATCCAAGTGTGAGTCTTGTGCTTCCAGTAGTATAGATCTCTACTACTATTCACACCTACTCATACTCGTCGTAAGTATTGTCTCGCAGTCCCCAAGTCCTAAAATCACAAAACAATTTAACACATACAAATGTGCCCAATTAATCATAAAAAATTTCCTAGATCCTATTAGGACTTCTTCCAAGCATATCTTCAATCATCAATTCTAATTCAACTCGGTTGGTGATAGAAATTCCAGGCAATGGGACAACTTCAAGAATTACACCAATAGTTCCATCATCCTTCCAATCGAATGTGTACTTCAGACGTACCGTACTCCTCTAAACGTTCCGTTATTTTGTCAGACATATTCTAAAGGCAAGATACCACTCTTAAGATATGTTCTGATAGGTGTCATTCACTATCATAAGCTTTTTATTTCCTCCATTTACTCAATTCTCTACAAGTCTTCACCATAACATTTTGTATATCCAACCAGACGTTCGGTGTACTTAGGCGAGAATTTTAAGATAGGAAAGCTTTATTTACGATAGACGTATGAATCTCCTTATTATGCCGAAACGTTTACATGCTAGTTCTAATATCGTAGTCATACGCTTAGAATCCTAAACACATAAGGTTTCCAGATCCGGTCGGCAACAGACCATAGACCCAAACAAATAATACATATATGGTAAACATATAGTATTTAGCAAATAAAGGCATTTTAGGCATCTTTCCTAAAATAAAATAGTGCTCGTGTCTAAAATATGGTAGACACTCATCTCACAATCATCACATAGCATTCTAAGTTTAAGTCTAGAAATCCTAAAAATTCCTAGTTCGCTTTAACTAATGCTCTGATACCAACTGTGACATCCCCATTTTTACGGCCAGAAAAGACCGATTTCGTTTATGCTTTTTAAAATAAAATCAGAGTAATCCTTTGATTAAAAGTGTTGCAGAATTTGTTCCCAAAATAAAATATGATAAGAATTTATCAAATCATTTCTTAAAGAAATATATTTTCCATTTCATAACAAAACATCGGGATGTCATGTTCTGATACAGACCAAAAGCATAAACAGTACCATATAGGTCATACAACATTTATTCATATCTACTGGCCTATAATCTAAAATCCCTCGTCAACGTCCAACTATGCTCTTGTTCCACTAACTGTAATACAGTAAAACTGAGTGGGTCAGGCTTGGGAGCCTGGTGAGAATATAGGGTTTTCAACCCACAATAAGTAAATTTATTATGTTTAAACATCAAACAACTAACCAAATTTTTCCATCCCTATTATCTTCTTTATTCTTAAAGATCTTAATAATCATTTGTCCTCCATTCATTCATTCTTAAGGATTCTCCTAAGGTGATTAGCCGTTCCCGTATTCCTCACTTTACGTCCCTAAAGTATCTATTTGTAACGGACCTAGTCTAACGATTTTTCAATGGGGGCGACAACACTGCTTCGGGGTTTCCTTAGCAATTTATGTTAAATAGGCACCAAGTACATCGTCGCCATGGTTTATACAACATGAACTAATTCCATAGCTACCAATATTTATCTATACAATACTAAATCCATACTCTTTACGTACATCTATAAGGCACTAAATCCATAGCTTCCAACCTACATCTATCAGGCACTAAATCTATAGCTTCCAATATAATCCTTTAGGCGCAGCTGCCAGGATATTTAAATTACAACTAGTGAGCACTTAAATCAAAATACTAGGTAAACACTCCGTTTGAAAATACTTAATCAACACCTAGTTCAAACAATGTGATAATAATGTATATCTAAATCCTATAAGACCACTATTATTATTAACATATATATCATATTTCTAAAACAATCTATCCCATCCCGTCGATCCCCACATACTGACCCTATACAATGATCTTACGAGATCTAGCCTAAGGAATCGATATGAACAACAAACTGACGAAGCTGCTTCTGAAATTCCCTGGCAGCAAACGAGGATCAATAAAGACATCAAATGAGGGGAATGGAATAAGTTTCACCACGAACCCCCATTCGTAAAAGAAAGAACCACAAATAAATTAAGTCAAGGGTAATTATCTAGATAATAATGCCTAGCCATGGTCCGAATATCGTGAGGTATTTTACCCCCAGACTGACCCTATCCAGCATCGAACTTTTCCTAGCAGTGGTCTGAATATCATGAGGTATTTTACCCCCAGACTCACCCTATCCGACAATATAACACCAGACATACCTAGTAGTGGTCTATTACCGACACAATTTATTAGGCATTCTACGAAGTTCCCTCAACTATTTCGTGAAAGGAAATGCTGACATATGAAGCTCGTCCAATCACTTCATAAAAGAAACGATGACTCCAAAGCTCTTTCAAAATAAAAATTATGGGGAAATATTAATAGAGTACTCTCATATGCTCCCGTAACCGACACACAATAGTGTCAAAAAGTCTTTGTACCTGATAGTACTTCTGGCACATTATAGTACTCTGGTATGCGTAGGACTCGTACCCAAGAACATAATAATATTGTTGAGTCTTGTTATGTTGCGTCATGGGCTTGTGTTTTGTATCCGGAATGGGCCTGTCCATCCGTGATTTTCTACTAGGGTTTTACTATAAATAATGCAACCATGTATGCATTAGATACGGTCAGGATTATCATTTATTATTGTTTTGTAACCCTAAGCACCTCTATAGTCGAATTTCTTAATCGATCTCTTCTGAGGTGCTGACGTTTTAATCATACGACATATTCAAAGCCATTCTTGTGTTCTTAATTACGTTCTTAATTGTTTTCCTGCATAGAATCTATCGATCCTAATAGAACTTAGTTCTAAAAATTGGTATCAGAGCAGGAGACTGTGTGATTAATACACATTCCTTATGTGTTAAGAATTCTTTAGGGTTTCCGCTTTTATCGAATATAAAAGACGTCATCCTCTTCCTGTCGACGGTAATTCTATTTTTGATAAAACCCTAATCTCAAGTTGCAGGTCTGATTCTAGCGGCTCACCATTTCTCTTGAAGATTCTTAAACAAATCTCATCAACATCTCTAACAGCATTGGATCCACAACCAAGATTCCTATTCTTTACACTCAAGACTATGAAGTATGGGCGCACCACTTTGAAGGTTATGTGGTCGGATCTGAAGATAATGGTTATCTTATCTAGGAAGCCATCACACTTGGGCCGTTTATTCATTCTGGAATGAACACAACAGTTGAAACTCAAAAAGAATATAACAAGTTGGTGGCAGACGAAGACAAGATGCCACAGGATGAGAAGGACGAGTTGCTAAGTAATGTGAAGGCCATGAGAATGATCAAATTCGCCTTGTAATCTGACACTTTTCGGTTAGTTGGTTCATGCATGACGGCCAAAGAAAGATGGGATAGGTTGAAAGAACTTAACTCAACCGATGAAGATCTATAACACTCCATTCAAACCTTGTTGCTCTCTGAATTTGGAGTTTTCGAACAGAAACCAGAAGAAAAACTGATACAAACTTTCGATCGATTCAATCATCTCCTAAGTAAGATGATCAAGCATGGAATATAAAGAAAGTTGATCGAGCAGAAGGTAACCTTCATGAACGGTCTGAGACCAGAATGGATGGTTGTGGTGTCAACAATGAAAGCTCATGAACAGTTTAAATCCTACTCACTAGCGAAACGTGTGGGAATACTTAAGTCCCACGAAAGTTTGGTAACCAAGGAGGCGAAAGTTGTTTCTGGTGTGGGATTGTTGGCCCTTGTATCAAAAGGAAAGAATATTGCAAAAGAAGGAGAGGATTCGGATATATCTGAGTGTGACCTTACAAGCGAAGAATATGCTATGATGGTCACCAATCCAAAGAAGTTTGCACGAAGAAAATTTCCTGTCAATAAAAACAGAAATTGGCAGGGAAGTTACAGCTCTAAGAAGGTGAAAGATGAACTGAAAATTACTTCTCAAAAGGATGATGAAAAGAAGGAGAGAAAGCTTACATGAGACTCTGGGTTCGACTGCAATTACTGTCACGGCAAGAACCACTTTGCCAAAGATTGCATGCAGAGGAAAATGGCTGAGAAAAGAGAGGGTGAAGACAATGAGGCATACTACATGAGAAAGTTGGAAGAGATCAAGAAAAATAAGGCTTCTAACAGTTCTATGAATGCCTTGATTTTGCAGGAAAATGTAGAAGAAGATGGGTTCGGTGGCGTTGAAGTTTGGTCAACCGATTCTGAAGATGAAGAGGTGAGAAAGCCCACTCATGGAAAAGCTTATGTGGCAAAGGATGCAAGTTTGGCAGGAAGATGTTTGATGGTCACAACTGGTGGATCAACCGAAAGTCCAAATAAGGAGCCGAACCTAACTGAGGACAAATGCTTTGCAGCCAAGCCCGTGAGCAAGAAGATCAACGACTGTGATCGACTGATAAAAAAGGTACACTCCATCCTTGAATCACTTTAAGTTCCAGTAAAAAATTATGAAGAAGAATTAAATAAATTAAAATTTAAATTTTCTAACATAAGTGGTAGTCTCATACAAACTCGCTTAGCGAATTCTAACCTAACTGACCAACTCAGCAGGGTGTCTTCAAAAGTGAGGAGAGAAGGATGTGGATTGAGCTGAAGGAGACGGAGTTAACTAGGGCTAGGGATGAAATTATTTATTTGCAAAGAGACAATTAAAATTTTTTGAAACAAAGGAATGTTTTTTGTTTAATTGCTAAGCGCTTATATACTAATATTGCTCAATTGCATTTAAGTTGTGAAATAGGGAAAAGATTCATAAGATGATCTTACCCTTTCGTGAATTTAAGGAGGATGGGGTCATTGCTGAGTGTGAATCAATAGTGTCCTCAGAAGAGACGTCCAACGCTTACAAAATTGGACTGGATAAAATAGAGACCTTCAATGACTCTAAGGAACATAAATGTATGCTCAAAAATCTTTTAGATGAAAATGACAGGTTAAAAATTAAGTCTAAAACCATTCAATCATTTGACTCATCCAACGCTAAATTAATTTCAGAAAATAAAATGAACATAGAAAATACGTCTAAATTTGATGAAGAAAGTGAGATGAGCAAAATTTCAGTTGAAGATGTGGTTGATTGCTCCGAGTTCATGAAGAGCGAAACCAAAAATGAGAAACCCCTCATTTCTGAAAAATCGCTGGAATACGCTCGCATGTCAAAGGACAAGCCTCAGAAACTCAAGGAGAAAGCAATGGCTTATAATAAGGTTCAAACTATGCCGAATCAAGTCTATGTTGTTACAGGAGTTACTACAAAACAAACTGCAGAGTTAAAAATCTTAGTTGACAAAGACAATGTTGAAGGGTGCGACGATTACTTCTGGTCAGCCCCTATTGACAACGCAGAGGAAACCATTGGCTTATCTAAGAAAACTTCATAGAGAGTTAAAGGAAGATATGTTGTTGAACCTATCAACAAACCCTCAAGTTTCGACAAACCAAGCACAAGTGGAACAAAAGAAATCCCTGAAGAACCAAAGAGAGAACCAGTTGTTCCAACTAGGACAACCGAAACTCAAAGGAAAAAGCCAAAATCAAGTTTCAACATTCACAAATCTCAGAAAGAGTTATTTGAACAGAAACGCCAAAGAAATCAAAGATACAATAAAAATTTGAATGAGCGAAAACGTTATTGGCATTCTCAAAATCTCAACTACGTACCTCCTAAGAAAGAATCAATTGACAAAGGAAAGGAAAAGCAAAAAGGAAAAGAAAATTTCAGTCCAAATTCCTAGTATTCCAAAGCTCAGAACCAAATGTTTAGTTTTGGTCCAAACGTCAAGGCTAACAACCAATCGTCTACTTTCGGTTCCAACATCAGCACTCAGAACCGAAAGTCTAGTTTCAGTCAAAAGTCTAGTTTCGGTCCATCCAACTCCCAAAGAAAATTCAATACAGTGAAAGACATCAAAGGAAAGGGAAAACTTGACTCAGATTTTGATCTCAATAATAAGAAAAAGTCAGCTAACCCTAGGATTCAAAAGAAAACACCAAAACCATCTAACAACACACCATCGAATTCACTAAAATTTAAACAAGATAAAACCAAAATCAAGGTGTATACCATCAAAAGAAAAGATCAATCCACTCTAATAAAAAGAACTTATTTGGTTGATGTTTCTACTGTCATTCCTTTTTCTGTGAAAAACTCACAAGGACTCAAGAAACTTTGGGTTCCTAAATCTGCTTGAATTTACAGGTGATAAGTGACGAGCAGTTCGATGATGAATGGTATATAGACAGTGGCTACTCACCTCACATGACGGGAAGGAAGGAAGATCTGAGGGAGTTTCGGTCCCTAAAGGATGGTGGATGTGTGAAGTATGGCAATAACTCATATGGGACAATCAAAGGATATGGTATGGTAACCAACGGAGACTTCTCGATTCGAAAAGTAGCGTATGTGGAAGGATTGCAGCATAACCTCATCAGTGTGTCACAATTAGTTGTCAGAACAGGCTTGAAGGTTTCATTTGATGATGAGGTCTCTGAAATAATTGAGAAGAAATCCAAAAAGGTTTTGTTGAAGTCTGAACGCAAGGGAGAGATGTATCCTTTGAATCTCAACCCAAATCGAGGAAAGCCAGCAATATGCTTGTTATAAAAGGCAAACACTGATGAAAGTTGGTTGTGGCATCGACGCCTATCGCACCTGAACTTCAAAGACGTTAATAAGTTGGTTCTTGGTGACCACGTTTGAGGACGTCCTCTTCTCAAGTTTGATAAGGAACATCTGTGTGCAGCGTGTGAGATAGGCAAACAAAGCAGAAAGAGCCATCCTACATGAATCAACACAAAGATTGTTGAAGCTCTTGAACTTCTGCACATTGACTTGTGTGGACCTGCGGCTATCGAAAGCTTCAGTGGTAGTAAGTTCATTCTCATCATTGTAGATGATTTTGCACGCTTCACCTGGGTTTTCTTTCTTAAAAAGAAATCAGATGCGACGCCCAAGTTAAAGTCGTTCATCAAGCAAGTGGAAGTACAGCTAAGGAAGCTGGTGAGAAACATTAGAAGCGACAACGGGCTGGAATTCAAGAATAAAGAGTTTGAGGATTTTCTGGCTGAAAGGGGGATATCTCACAAATTCTCAGCCCCTTATACCCCACAACAGAATGGGATTGTTGAAAGACAAAATCGTTCCCTATGTGAGGCAGCCAGAACCATGCTAAGCTTCGCTTCTCTTCCACTATACTTTTGGGCTGATGCAGTTGCAACCGTGTGCTACACTCAGAACTGATCCTTTCTCAACAAAAGATTCTCAATCACTCCATATGAGATTCTGAACAATCGAAAGCCCAATGTTAAATTTTTCCATGTGTTTGGTTCAAGGTGTTTCATCTTTAATTCAAAAGAAAACCGCAATAAGTTTGATGTCAAAGTTGATGAGGGAATTTTTCTTGGTTATTCACTCACTTCAAAGGCATATAGAGTTTTGAACAAACGCTCCAAACGAACTGAAGAAACATATTATGTAACCTTTGACGATAATTACATGAAGAAAGTTCAAAGGAGCGAAAGTGCCTTAGGGGAAATATTTCTTGAATCAGGACAAGTCTCGGTTCCAATATCCAACTTGTTTGAAGAGTACATTCGGCTATTTGATGAACCAGAGAAAGCAACACAATTAGAAGCGAAAGAAGCAGACAACAAAATCGACAATCTCAAAAAGATCATAGATGAAGCTGCCAATGAAATGGAAAGCGAACCTCCTAAACCGACAGGTGGTCAATCCTCCAATGACTCTCCAAACCATGGCTCAATGTTCAAGGGGGAGAGTTCATCAGCACCAAAGACAACCAAAATGTCTTTCGAAGGGGAGAATTCAATTCCATCCTCAACACATAAGGGTCCAAGTGAGGGGGAGCATACAACTCCAAACCAACCCACTCATAGTCCAATCGAGGGGGAGAATCCGACTTCCACATAGGATGAAAACTCTGATCCTAACACAGGTTATACTTCGCCAGTAGAGGTGGCGAAAGAGAATACAACTAACGAAGATGATCAATCAGAACTTGAAGAGGAAGTAAATACAGAGTCAGATGAAGCCTTGAGAATTGCAAGGGAGGCTGAGGAAAGGGAAAGGAGGAACAAGGAAGAAGAAGAAGCCTTAAACTGCAAGAAGGCCTTGTTTCCCCTCTGGACAAAAGAAAAACTGATCAGTGAGGCAATAGAGTTTCCAAGCGTCTACTGGATGGAACCTGTCGCTTCTTTTGATTGTGACAATTCTAAGGACTCACAGTTCGACATGCCGATAACACGAAAGGCATTCACGTTTCATTGCTTTGAATCAACTGTTGAAGTTCCTTTCCCTCATCCACAAGTTGATCGTGAGCTTATCGACTTTTTTCTGTAGTATGGTTAACTGCAGTACTTGACATGGTGCGCACAGAAGATAGTTACTGTCAAGGTACTGAAACCTATGCCTGCTGGGAAGTTCGTAAATGTTAATTTCAAAATCACACAAGGATCAGCAAACTCGGTGTCGATTATTTCCCTGGTGGATCTTCCAAATTTAAATCATCATGACTGGATTCTATTGTTTAACATTCTGCTCATCAATCCAAAAGAATATGAGTCGATACTGGATCAGGAGATAGCAAAAGTGATGAACAAGAAACTGAAGATAGCGAAAGTGATGAACAAGAAACCGACTGTCAAGCCAACACCGAAACCAGGAGATGTGAACAATATGAAGATGGGCCAAATCGATTCTACACATCTTACTGTGATGTTCACAAGAGGCAAAGCTAATCTCTTTCTGCTCGCTCTTGCTGATAAACATTTATTCTCAGCTGACTACTTGGAGTACATTATCAATATTATCCATTGGTGCAAGCAGAACTCAGAAGCAGACAAGAAGAACTTCACGGACATCCTTCGGTGGTACATTACGTTTTGTCATCATCTGTTGGCGATCATACCGAAGGTGTTCAAGACAATCAAGAAGTCTTCTGCAGCTCAACCGAAGTGAGCTTTCGGTTCCATTGACGCAAAGGGGGAGATTGTTGAGTCTTGTTATGCTGCGTCATGGGCTTATGTTTTGTATCCGGAATGGGCTTGTCCATCCGTGATTTTATATTAGGGTTTCACTATAAATAATGCATGCATGTATGCACTAGATACAGTCGTGATTATCATTTATTATTGTTTTGTAACCCTAAGCACCTCTACAGTCGAAGTTCTTAATCGATCTCTTCTGAGGTGTTGACGTTTTAATCATACGACATATTCAAAGCCATTCTTGTGTTCTTAATTACGTTCTTAATTGTTTTCCTGCATAGAATCTATCGATCCTTATAGAACTTAGTTCTAACAAATACCCCGGCACAAGCAGCACCTAATACATAGGGCTTTGAAAAGAAAGTCGTGCATAAAATGTACTTCGGTACTTAGGATGTACTCCACCGATCATCGATCTCACCACACATGTACTCTTAATAAGAGGCTACCCAATGTCCAAACTTAATTGAACTAAACATCCCTTTTTAAGTCTTAACCCATCACTAGGCAAACCTACAATGCTTATAAATCAATTTTCGATACTATCTCCGTTTAGGCAACGCTAACTAGTGTATACTTAACACAGAGTTTTAAGTAATAATATCATTTATACACATATTAACACATATTGAACCATAACTAATTCGCACCTTGTATATCATCAAATATATATCTAACACGTACTTCGGGCAATAACAAATATTTCACATACGTATATATTTAATACTTTAATCAATACTTGTATTAAAATCATGTCCATGAAATGGACTACGCACATGATACCTTATCGGATGAACACATAGTTCAAAAATACATAATCCGTACTCCGGATCTAAAATTTACCTCCTTACCTAATCCATATTCCCGGATCGAGTATGTCTGATCTATCTTAATAAACAAACAATATATATATATATATATATATATATATATATATATATATATATATATATATATATATATACACACACACACATAGCACATATTTTATAACATACTTCATATCTATGTGTAAGATGAAAGTGACTATCACTAACTTAAGATGACGATTGTACAACACTTCGTCTCTTAAAATAATATTCTTCGATAAAACCGGGATGTTTTCTCAGAAACTGGGCTTCTCGCGGGCAGAGGTTCGGCTCGAAAACTCTTTTTCTCGGGATCTTCTAGGCTTCGGGACTTGCTTTGGGTATCGGGATGATACCGGGACTTCGTGGGTTAAAAGGGTGGCTAGAAAGGGTATAGAGAGTGAGAGAATGGTGAAGTAGCAACCATAGCCGGCTGCCCTTTGGTTTCTATTTATAGGGCCAATTTTCTGGATTTTCGTCGTGAACCTAAAATGTTCACGTTGTGAGTTTGGTCCTGCTTAGGTCACGGCGTTCGTCATCAGTCCGCTGGCTCTGGAAGGTGTCAATCACATGTTCACGTCGTGAACTCTGACAGTGGTGGAAGTTCGTGCCTCGAACTTCATAAATTCATATCTCTCACATACGAGCTCCGTTTTCGACGTTCTTTATATGCACGCGTAGGTGAGATTATGCTCTACAATTCTTGTTTAGACTCAGTCGTCTAATTTTGAATTAATTTTTATTATATTATTTTTAGTACGCCGGGAGAGGAAAACTCCGTTAGAAATTCATAATGCCTTCATCTGACGTCTGTTTTCGTATGTCTTTTTACCGTTGAACTACTATCAATGAGATCTTTGATTCTTGTTTAGATTGTTTCGGCTAGAAATCACTCGATCTCATATTCGAACTTTGGGCTGCATACTGCTAAGCTGAAACTTAGAAAAATCATAACTTCCTCATACAAAATCAGATTTAGACGTTCTTTTTATGCACACTCTCGGTTTAATGTATTCTACGACTTTCGTTTAAATTGCTAAGGCCAAATATTGCTCTATCGTAAATTCACTATTTACGTCGCGCGGTGTCGTGTCCGTTCTGTCGTGAAACTTCGACAGGTCATAACTTCTTCGTTATAACTCGGATTTCGGTATTCTTTATATATTCGAAATCCTTGTCACGACCACTACAACTTCCTTCATAGATATTGGTTTATCTAATATTTGTTTTCGACACTTATTTTTATCCTTAGTCATAATAATTAAGTTCAAAGCACATAATTCATTCTTATTTCTTCAAAACGAGTTCCAATGGTTGAACTAGACTATTATATCATCATTAACGCATAGCCCAGAAACACGGGCATTACAATTCTCTCCTCCTTAGAATGATTATGTCCCCGGAATCATACATCAGCAAACAAATGCGAATAGCGACTCATCATGTCATTCTCCGTTTTCCCCAGGTGAGATTTGGCCCATTCGTTTGTATCCATTGCACAAGCACTAAATCGACCATCTTGCGTCGCAACTCCTTAGTCTTACAGTCAATGATTGCCTATGGTTCTTCAATTACTCTCTTGCTTTCATCCAACCTTAATTCAGAAAATTGGAATTATGTCGGGAACTTCTTCCGTGAACTTCCTTAAATAACACATGTGGAAAGTGTTATGAATATCATCTAGTTCTTCTGGTAGTCCTAGCTTGTAAGCTTGGTTCCCAATTCTCTAAAGAACTTTTAACAGTCCAATAAACCTTGGACTCCACTTTCCCCGAACCACATAACATACTCATCTTAATCGGAGTCGATTCGATGTGACCTATAGGGTCGGAATATCAATCATCTTCTTAGTCATTAGCGAAACGATGGTAACGACATACATGAACAAAAACGAAATCAATTACTAGCTTCTTGGTAACCTTGTGACTTTCCCTGATCCAAATGTGAGTCTTGTGCTTCCAGTAGTATAGATTTCTACTACTATTCACACCTACTCATACTCGTCCGAAGTATTGTCTCGCAGTCCCCAAGTCCTAAAATCACAAAACAATTTAACACATACGAATGTGTCCAATTAATCATAAAAATTTTCCTAGACCCTATTATGACTTCTTCCATGCATATCTTCAATCATCAATTCTAATTCAACTCGGTTGGTGATGGAAATTCCAGGTGATGGGACAACTTCAAGAATTACACTAATAGTTCCATCATCCTGCCAATCGAAGGTGTACTTCAGACGTACCGTACTCCTCTAAATGTTCCGTTATTTTATCAGAAATATTCTAAAGGCAAGATACCGCTCTTACGATATCTTCTGATAGGTGTCATTCACTTTCATAAGCCTTTCATTTCCTCCATTTACTCAATTCTCTACGAGTCTTCACCATAACGTTTTGTACACCCAAGCAGACGTTCGGTGTACTTAGGCGAGAATTTTAAGATAGGAAAGCTTTATTTACGATAGACGTGTGAATCTCCTTATACTCCGAAACGTTTACTTGCTAGTTCTAATATCGTAGTCATACGCTTAGAATCCTTAACACATAAGGTTTCCAGATCCGGTCGGCAACAAACCATAAACCCAAACAAATAATAGCATATATGGTAAACATATAGTATTTAGCACATAAAGGCATTTTAGGCATCTTTCCTAAAATAAACTAGTGTTCGTGTCTAAAATATGGTACGTATTTTATAAACAAACAATATATATATATATATATATATATATATATATATATATATATATATATATATATAGACACACACACACACACATAGCACATATTTTATAAAATACTTCATATCTATATGTAAGATGAAAGTGACTATACACTCACTTAAGACGACGATTGGACAGCACTTCGTCTCTTAAAATAATATTCTTCGATGAAACCGGGATGTTTTCTCAAAATTATGTTTGTAATTGGGGAACGTCGTTGTCACACTTATGATGTAGGCTGAAAGCTTATTGACTAAATATATGCACTATATATCATAGTTAAAAATAAAATGGACGTGAAAATGAAAATAATGTCTCGAAAATTAATGCAACATTGAAACAAATTCAAGAGAATCAAGCTTAATGGTACCGAGATCAGTTGATGTTAATTTACCTTTGGTTCTACGTAACTAGAATATAACAACAAGAAGATAACGAGAATAAGGATGAGGAAGTTTCAACGAAAAGAAATAGTTTGGGTTTAAATATTTTGACATACTATAACATTGATTGGTTTGGTATTGTTGACGTATGGTCCATTAGCATGGCCTAGACGTCAAGACCAGGCGCGCCAAACTCACGTGGCGCTCTCCTGCCAGCCTTATCTGGCGCTGGGGCGGTCTTTCCCAAATCCTTGCTAGTTGGGCCTGAGTTAGGTTGGCCCAAGGTCTGACATGACTCTTCCTTGACCTAATTGTCCCCTATAAGTAGAATGCTTCCTCCTCCATGAGGAGGCAACTTCTAAGGACCTTTCCTTGAGACCTTGAACCCTAAAGGCATCTGTAACGCCCGTGTTTCTGGGCTATGCATTAATGACGATATAATAGTCTAGGTCAACCATTGGAACTCGTTTTGAAGAAATAAGAATGAATTATGTGCTTTAAACTTAATTATTATGATTAAGGATAAAATAAGCATCGAAAATAAATATTAGATAAACCGATCGTCGTCTTAACTGGGTGTATAGTCACTTTCATCTTACACATATGAGTAAAACAAATACAATAACCATACATTATAATTTTTAAAAGTTTAGCAACATAACTACATTATTTAAATAACAACCATTCCAAAATTTAACATACATATAATAATGACAACATGATTAAAATAATTGCTAACAAGCATACAATATAGGTAATGTACTTTAAATAACAACATTTTACCAAAATAGCAATATATTTATAGTAATAGCTACATGCTTGAGATAGTATCAACATACTTAGACTAAAGGGAATATGGCCCAACAATATCCGAAGTTGATGGAAATGTGCCCCTAAGTCAAAGGTTGAGGGTTCAAGTCTTGTGTGATACAAAAGATGTACATTCAGAGGTATAGTATATAAACATCAAAATGTATACCTTATATAAGGTATATAAACATCAAAATGTATACCTTATATAAGTAATTGTTCTTGAAAACGATTTTTTGAGTAAAGAGATTCACGACTTGAAAATTCATTTTCATTATTTTCAAATTTAGATGATCAATTATTCTAATCGAACTGGCACATGCATCATGCATGGTGTACAAGGATCTTTCTACCCAGTGATATCTTTGAGTGTAGTATATGACTATCTTTCCAATAATCAAGATTTGACAAAGAGACAAGAAGTTTTCTGGCAAAAGAAGGGTAGAATGGGGTGGGGATGGGTATATATGTTGGATACTCATCGATCGGGTTGATAAAAGTAAATTTGGATAAAGAATACATAAATTTCAATTTAATATTTTCTTTATATTCATATGTATATATTTAATAATTCAAGATTTACATCACTATTTTATACTACATCTTAGAGTTTATAGTTTCAGTATTACATTTGTTAATCGAGTCATATATAAGCAAATAATGTATATTTATAATCAGATAATTGTTTTTGTAATTCGTGGACCCAATAGTGTTGATTGTAAAAATATGAAAAGCAAATTGAGAATTATACCAAAACATATACTATTTTTATGCTATTTTCCAACAAAAACGCAACCCAAATTAGGCAAGATAAAACCCATAGACATAAAATGACATTCAGATATGGACATAGTGATTTTTTTCAAAAGATTCGATGTTTGATGGTATGTAGGCAATATTTTCTTGTGTTGTCATGTTTATCTTTTGGAAATTAGAAAATTTGTTCAATTTGCATGTATATTTGTAACGTTGTCAATCATCGTCTACCTCTAACATCATATATCAATTAAGAAAATATACACTTTAACATATATTAATTACGTTTAAAAAATATAGTACATTAGTATTAAAAATGTAGTAAATTTGTATTTATTTTGTATAAAAATATAGTAAATATGTATTAAAATTAAAGAAACGATATCGGCTTTCCAAGGCATTGGCGATCCGTAGGAACACATTCATACTCAAACGAAATCTTCATTTAAACACTTCTGACATGTATACACAATTATCCGCAAAGTAATCGTGATATAGTCATTCGTGTCCTTCCTTGCAAATTTTATTTAACATTGCACGTCTTGTTAATAAAGGAGATGGGTATGCTTGTAGTAGCTCGTTGTTGTAATATTGGTACATCATAGTGATAAATATATCATCACTGTCATCGTTGGACGAGTCAAAAGGATCCATAATTTATTTATTTTTTTGAAAAGTTTTGAAATTCTATAGAGAAAGAGGAGAATTTTGTGAATTAAGTTATGATAGATAATAGGTATTTATAGGAAAAAAATAATTTTTTTTAAATTCAAACGGTGACATTGTAACGTTCAGAAAGGAAGGACCAATCACAAACGCGTTTTTGCTCGTGCTCCTTACAACCAGAGACACTTAATGAGAAAGTTGTGGCGGTGTTGGCCTCGTTATAACTGTAACATCCGGAATCTAGAAGATCCTTTATGGAAATAAATTCCATTTTTGGGGCCAACTCGTCGAGTTTATGGCATAAACTCGACGTGTTGGAAGCTTTTGGGGCACGTATTTTTAAGGACCAACTTATCGAGTTGGTGAACGGAACTCGACGAGTTGCATGCTATTTAAGAAACCCTAGTTTTCAGGGTTTTGCACCCTATTTAAAGGCATTAAAGTTCCTTGACCAGCCTCCTTATCAGCCTCCTTGTCCTCCTGAAACCCTAAATCGAGTTGTGAGCCTCTTGTTGGGAATCTTGCGATTTTGAGTGGATTTTTGTGTGCTTTTGGTGCTTGGTGAAGGTTTGGAAGAGCTTGAAGTTGTTTAGCTTGGAAGGAAGCTTTGGGATTCATAATTTATCACACTTTTGGCAACCATTTTAGGTAAAAAGTCTGGAACTTTGTGATTAATAGCTTCGATCTTCTCATTTGGGTTTCATTGTGATTTTGGCCTCCTTTTTGAGTTTATGGATAAGATAGGTGGTGTAAAGATTCATCCTTTCAGATCTGAGTTTGTTTTGCTGCCCTTGAGCTTAAAGGTACAAACTTTAGGAGGATCTTGATGTCATGCATGCATTAAGTTAAGTCTTAAGTTCATTTGAAGCTTAAGAGCTTCACATAGACATGGATGGACATAAAGTTAGCAACTTTACATGGTTTTCCAGCTCAAGGAAGTCGGATCTATATTTTGTGGCTATGCCTTTATGGATTAGGTGCTTATGGAATTAAGTTGTTGGGCCTTAAGTGAACTCGACGAGTTGGTGGGTAAACTCAACGAGTTGGCTCGGTTTTCCCCGATATTTTCAGATGAATAGAGGAACTCAACAAGTTAGTGGGTAAACTCGGCGTGTTGCTTTGGTTTTTCTCGATCTGTGCAGATTGAAGGGGGAACTCGACGAGTTGAAGGACAACTCGGCGAGTTGGGTCAACTTGGACCGTTGACTTTGACCTTTGATGTATGCCTTTGACCAAGTTTGTCCTGAGGGGTGTTTGTGATAACCTAATTTGGATATAAGGAAAGTATGGGCTTAGGATAAGACTCATATGAGGTTGGGCCCAATTTGGAAAATTGGACTATTAGTGGGCCATTGTGGATCTTTTAGTTTTTGGACTATTAGTGGGCCATTGTGGATCTTTTAGTTTTTGGCCTCAGCTTTGGTGCATGTTAGGTCAGGGGTAAAACTGTCATTTTACCCCAAGTATGGATTATAAATTATGGCATGGAGCCTAATTGCTAATTGGGTGTGTTGGGGTTGATAACTCGGAAGCCGGCAGGGCAGCAACTTGGGATTTCTTTCAGGAAGCTTTTGCATTCGAGGTGAGTCTTACTAACTGTGCTTATGGGTCGAAGGCACCAATGTCGGCCCTTTTGGATTGTTATTCTGGTTTATCGTATGCTTGTATGTTATAATGATCTATTAGATCGGTATCCTGGTAGATAGGATGTTGTCATGTTGTGGTGATCTGTTAGATCGGTATCCTGGTAGATAGGATGTTGCTATGTTGTTATGATCTGTTAAATCTGTATCTGGGTGGATAGGATGATGCTATGCTTAGTGATCTGTAAGATCTGCATGTTTGTCTGTTGACTGGTTATATGTTTAATTGTTATGTATATGTCGACATGTGTGTGTGTGCTTGGGTTGAGACGATCCTGCTTTGTGTTGAAGGCCAACAGACCCAGGGCGGCACGGATAAACTGAAGGCCTGTGAGGCGGTCCAGTCATGCTGAAGGCCCCGCGAGGGGTCCGGAGAGATTGTAGGCCTGGTGAGGTGGTCCAGTCATGCCGAAGGCTCAGGAGTGGTCCAGATATGCTGAAGGCCCTGCGAGGCGGTCCAGTCAGGCTGAAGGCTCATTTATGCATTATGTTATTTGTATATGTTATACATTTGGGTGTTGGTACTTTGGGCGAACTCACTAAGCTTCATGCTTATAATTTTGGTTTATGGTTTCAGGTACTTCAGTGGATCGTGGCAAGGTGAAGACATGATCATACACATCCTTGCATTTTGAACTGATGATTTCTGGGGAAACTCTGATAATGTGAATGTTTTGAAAACTATGCCGAAAGAGATTCTGATTTTAAATAATGTTTTAGGAGAACAAAGATTTTTAAAAACACTTCTATTTCAAAAGGGTTGTTTTGAAAAGTTTAAATTTTAGGAAATTTTTGAGATGTAAACATTGTTAAGGCTCCCGTACCGCACCGTCTAATAGTCCACTTAAATGATATGAGACCAAAGATATAAATCTCATTTGATCAAATATAATTTAAATATTTAATTAATTACAAAACAAGTTTTGGAGAAAAAAATACCTGTGAATATCATAAGTAAATATACTTAAATATCAAAATCAAATATAATTTAAATGTTTTCAAATTTTGTGGACCCAATAGTTTTGGTATAATTCTCAATCTCGATCGCTGATTAAAGTCATCGGACGACCATGATTGGTAGATGATACGTCTTTGATACCGATTTAGTAAACTTTTATTTTTATCTTACGGGTTTGGCAGGCTAGTTAAAAATTTATTTATCCTTGATTAATTTGTTACTAGATGATATAATAATAGTGTGTAATTAAAAAAAATGTTAATAAGCTAGGCTAAAAATATAAATGACATAAAATAATATTCAAAATTACAACAAAAAACTAATATGATGAAATATATGTTATTATTAAAATGATTAACATCATGGAAATATTGTCTTTTATCTGTGTATTTTAATTATACTGAATTTGAAAATTTGAAAATATTGTTTTAGTTGTTTACGATTTGTATGCATGGCACAATGTTACAAATGTTAAACTTATTTTTAATTAAGAATATATTTGGATAATTTATGGAAAAAAGCATGATAAAGAACTTATTAATAAGCCATTTCAAATGTTTTTTTAAACTAGTTTATAAATTATTTTAGTGATTTTATCAAACACTACGTTGCAATAAGCTCAAAAAGATAAACCAGCCAGTACATTACAAACATAGTCTTAAAACGTTTGATTTTTTTATGAGACGGTGAAGATCTTGAGTATATAGTTTACTCAAATAATTTGGTTTTGTTTTGTTTTTTTTAACCGACAAATAGATAGAGGGTAACCCGATCAGATGAATCAGGAATGTCTGGCGGACCACCAAAAGAGGCACCACCACCAAAAGGAACGAAGAATCGAACCGACAAATAATTTGGTTTTGTTTTAACCAACATTCATATTATCTATACATTGAGGATAATCATGAGACTTTCTTAAATGGCTAAAACTTATGGGAGATAACCTAAACATGACGTGTAAATAATATTTTAACATGATATTTAATAGATTGTCATAAATATGTTTCTGAAGAGATGAATTTATGTTTTAAAAATAAAAACTATTATTCCTAATATTCGCTGAAAAAGTCATGCAACTTTTGAGTGATTGAGTACCCTTACAGGTTGGAAAGTTTAAAATCTTTTTAACATATTGAAACAATTCATTTTACTTTATGAAAGACCATCAATGATGGTAAAAGTGAAAGTAGACTAGGGCTTGTCTCCTTTTCTTTTGTCCTTTTAATCTATCGTTTTTTTATGAGGTCAAATATGAATCCCAACACGGCAACACAAAAAGCTAAGTCAAATTTTATATTGGATTTTTTAATCTTTATAAACCAAGTTAAAACCATAGGGTAAATGGCACAAAAAACATTATTTTTACACAGAAATTCGATTTTGACACCGTGTTATTTTTTGTGTCAATTTTGACACTGTGTTTTCCAATTCGTTACAATTCTGACCACTTAACCGGTTAACCAGGTTACATGCTGACGTGGCATGATGACGTGTCAGTTTTAATGACGTGACATACTGACATGATATGCTGACGTGTCAAAATTGATTTTTTTTTTCCATAAAAAACACTAAGTTTTCACTTGTTTTCGAATTTGACACTAAGTTTAATTTTTTATTTCAATTTTGACACTATGTTTTTTTGTTCCAATCGAACGTCATTTATCAAATTTTGTTCAATTTTGTCTATTTTCCATTTGAAACCGTATAAATATATTTTTTTATTACATTTTAAACCGTATAAACATATTTTTTTTCGTTTAAAAACCACATTTTTATTTAAATACAAGGTGTTTTTTTTTCTTACATTCAAAACATTAGTTATATCATGAGAATCAAACTAACCATAAGCTTCTAATAAGATGTAAAAATTTGATGAGTTGCAAACTTGATATCCAAATTTTGATCAACTACACGCCTATAAACCTTCAAACACATTTTCAAGTTGCATATTAATATAAAATACAATTTTTATATAGCTAATACATATTTATACATAAAAATATGGTTTGAGTGTAAAAAAAATGTATTTATACAAAACTATGGTTTTTAAATGAAAAAAAAAACATATTTATACGGTTTAAATGTATTAAAAAAAATATTTATACGGTTTCAAATAGAAAATTGTCAACATTGAACAAAATTGGAAAAAATGATGTTCGATTTGGAACAAAAAAACATAGTGTCAAAGTTGAAAGAAAAAATTAAACGTAGTGTCAAAATCGAAAAAAAAAATGAAAACTTAGTGTTTTTTGTGAGAAAAAAATTCAATTTTGACACGTCAGCATATCATGTCAGCATGCCACGTCATCAAAACTGACACGTCATCATGCCACGTCAGCATGCAACATGATTAACCGGTCAAGTGGTCAGAATTGTAACAAATTGGAAAACACAGTGTCAAAATTGACACAAAAAAAAACACAGTGTCAAAATCGAATTCTGTATAAAAAGAGTGTTTTTTGTGTCATTTACCTAAAACCATAAGAACATAATGCACCTCGTTTTTAATTCGCTTTGAACCTAATTTCTTATTCATTAACTCTTTAATGAAACAAGTTTGTTCTCTCAAGCATCGGTCAAGGTTGATTTTTTATTTTTGTACAAATGACCTCATTTGTTACGCAAGACATAACATAACCAGACACAATGTATTTGACACACATCAAATGTGGTATCGCGATTATCTATATTGTTTTTTTTTTCTGTCTCATCCAAAAAAGATAGTATTAGTCTGTTGTTTTTAAAAAGACATAAATACCCTTCTTATTTTTATAATGGAAAAGATATAAATACCCTTTTCATAAATACCTTTTCTTTTTATAATTAGAATAACTTTAACCTATCCGATGGAGTATTGTCCCATGGACAAAAGTAATAGATAAAAGATCCCATCAAAGGAAGCGAGGGAACAAGTTTGAGGCAATGGTACTTATAATGGTCTCTTATGGTGTGGTCACCCTTGGACCAGGGTCCAACCCATCTGACACCCTGCCATGGACTCTATGCAAAGTTTCTTTCCTCTTAATAATGGCTAGCTTCTTAAATTCTTATTGGTCTTGTTTTTATTTAAAAAAAAAGGATTATTTAAGCCACTTACTCATTCTAGTTGGTTTATACAATATTTCATAAAACTAAGCCACTTACTCATTCTAGTTGGTTTATACAATATTTCATAAAACGCTAAAGGGTATGGTGTCTAATAATACCTCCAATATTTGGTGTCAATTGTCATATAGACCTCATGTAGGATTTAGCCATTCAATGTCTTTTTATACCTATATAATGGTGTGGTTTCATCCAATGCCTCCAACTTTTACAATTTTGTGTTTGTACCTTTGGCTTTAATAGTTGTACATCAAGGCATGGAGCGATATTGTCATTCAAATTTAAGCAGCACAAACATGCAGCCCATCGATGCTTACGAAAAATGTGGCTGTTGAGCGTTGTTGACAACGTCATTCATATCTACCACACCGTTTAGCCTAAATAAGTAAATAACTGAAATACTTCAATTAGTTATATCTATTTTTCTACTTTTATTCAGAAACTATTTATGTGGACTCAAAACATTTTTTTTTTGTCAAATGGGACCCTACTAGTGGACGTAAACAAGCTGTACTTATTTTTTTATGTTTTGTACATCACTAACGGACACAAACAATTTGTATAACAAAATAAAAAAATAATATTTTTTTCTTTTTGTTCAGAGACCTTAGATGTATATACATATAAATATAAAGAAAGCTTAGTGATCAAAATTAAAGAAAGAAAAATAATATATTTTTTTGAACGGTGGGAATTTTATTAAAAAACTAGTAAGAAGGTAGAAAAAAAAACATTACAACAAATTACAAGCAATGGCAGAATTATTAAGCCATGAAGTTCAGCCTATATTAGCTTTGCTACATCTATTCAAAACCAGGAAAACAAAAAAGTTTTTGACAACATCATCAAAAATTACTGATTTCTTAGGCAACATTGTTCCAAAAAGAATGGAATTACGAAAATTCCAAATACACCATAAAGCAGTCATGATCACCGCATCGAAAACTTTCTGTTGGCCACTTCTCCAAGCGAACGAATTAGACCAAAACAAGAACAAATCTATGGAAAGATGTTGAGGAAGCTGAACACCCCACCAAATTATAACTCTAGTCCAAAGATCAATCAACTCACTACACCCAACAAACAGGTGATCAAGAGACATACCCTTATGAGAAAGATTTACTTGAGTAGGAAGCCCATTTAATCTTAATCTCCAAATAAAAATATTCAACTTAATTGGAACACAATTACTCCAAGAGCCAACCCAACCGAACCGGACTGGAATTAAGTTGTAACCCCTGCATCAAAGTCAAAAAGGCCTCCCACTGGGACTGCTCAATACCACCCCGAGGCACTCTCCTAAGAGACGTAGTATCCCAACCCATCATCACCCTGTCACGAACTAAAGCAAATTTATGAGAATCCAAAGCAAAGATCCTATGGAAAATCTCTGCAAGAGACCGATCTCCTTTCCAAATATCCTACCAAAAAGAAGTCTGACTACCATCTCCAATCCGAATCGGACACAAAGAAAGCAAATCCAAACCACGATCTCGCATATGAGACATCATACTAATAACACCATTCCAAGGACCCATCCAACCTTTTTTAGGGAATAAAGAACCACAACCTCCATCAGAACCATAGATAGCCTTAAGTAAACGAACCCATATGAGATCAAGATTGTGAAAAAAAAACGCCATCTCCACCTAAAAAGCATAGCCATATTAAAAGAGAAAAGACTACCAACTCCAAGTCCGCCTTATTTCCTACCAACCAGCACCCTATCCTACTGGACCCAATGCATACGCCTGTCATCCAACTTCGCACCCCAAAAGAATCTAGAATGTAACCTCTCCAAGGACATAAGGACCGAAATAGGAACCATAAAAATAGACATCAAATAACTTCCCAAACTCCCCAGAACAGACTTGATCAAACTCAGACGACCACCAAGGGAGAGAGTTTTCACCTTCCACCCGGACAACTTGGAATGAAAAGCGTCAACAATAGGGGACCAACCCGAAATCTTGGACATACGTTAACCTACCGGCACACCCAAGTGAACAAAAGGAAGGTAATCTTGGGCACACCTTAACTTGCGGGCCACCAACTCTACCTGATGCTTAGAGACACAAACCCCAAGCAACATGCTTTTCTACAAATTAATTTTAAGACCAGAAGCTAGATAATAACATCGCAAAATACAAAGAACTAAATTAGCATTCTTGGGATCCCAATGAGACACCAAAACAACATCATCCGCATAAAAGAGATGTGAGACATCAATCCCACAAATAGAAAAATAATATTACTTGACTGGTTAACTTATGAAATTGCAATTTTTTTGTTTCGTTAAGAAAGGTGAAATAAAAAAATGGAATATCGACTCTCTTTCAACCCAACCGAATCTCACGAAAGACGTAAATATCCATTGCATCCTTATAATAAAAAATGACCCTAAAAAATTGTCAACTTATCTAGTCCTTTATGTATATGTTTAAACACAAAATTATATTTTTCTGCATCAGAACAAAAGGTTAAACAATGCGATTCAAGAACAAACATCAAACTTAACAAAACATCAAAACCATCAATCTTTCAACCAAATTCATAAAAATCACATGAGATGAAACCATCCAATTTGACCCAAGTCAAAGTTCACCAAATTGAGTCAACAATCAACATCTGTCTCAATACTCAAAAACATAGAAATAAGATAACTACCACAAATTCAAATTCAACTTATTCAATGTCATCAATCCAATCACCATAAATACCATTAATCTTGACAGGACCCTTCCAAGGTTTCCGCATCATCCCGGGCAGCTGCCCGGAACCAGAACCACCTGCACGACCCACCGATGAACCGATAGGTGCAACTGCATGAGCCATTGATGAGCCAGGGGTTGCAACTTTGTTTGAAGACATGAGTCGCTGGTTGTTAGGATTCGGTTTAGGGTTAGGGTTAACCTCTTGATGAACAAGCCCACCACCGTATCTTTGCAGTTCTACAAAAATAAAATATTATTTTTCATATATCAAAAATTGTAAAAATTATCTTTTTGTTTATTTTTTGGATGTTAAACTTACATGACCCAAAATGAATATTTTCTATTAACTTAATCACGTAATCTACATGAGTGTTTCTTTATTACTTTTATGTAAATAAGAGAAATCTTCAGAAAAGTCATTTGAAAAAATTAATGATTAAGTCCTCCAAAAAAAATGAATAGAAAAGCCTAAGACTATCCCCATTGGGTATAAATTTATTGTTTGGTTAGTGAGTTTATATTAAAATAATCTAAAACCCTTTTCAATCCCACCAAATATGTCTTAACTTTATTCGCCCACATTTTTATTATTACTTTTTCTAATATGTGGATGAATAAATTAGATATATGTTATTTAATAAAATTTAATTTTAAAAACCAAACAAAATTTTTTCTAATTAGAGAATAATTCTTATCTTCTAGGTATGTGTACTACAAAAAAATAATAACAATTTTCAAGTATTTTTATATATTTTTTACATATTAATGTATTTTTAAGTTTTTTTATATAGTTTTTTTTACGTTTTTATGTATTTAAATTATATAAACATATTTACATGAGCTTTAAGTATTTTTACATATTTTTATGTATTTTGGTTTTTTTTCATGTATTTATGTATTTTTGAAGTTTTTATATAGTTTTTTTTACATATTCTTATGTATTTTAAATGTATAAACATAATTTTTACGTATTTGTATGTATTTTTAAAGTACTTGTAAGTAGTTTTATGTACTCTGATATATTTTTTATGTATTTATGTATTTTTTTTACTTCAAATTTCATTGTAAGCCAACTATTAGACTTTGTAAAAGAAGAAAAAAAAAATCAATGGAGTACTTCAAAACAAACATTTTTCAAAAACCATCATTAGCAATCAACACCATTTTTGTAAATGAAGAAAAAAATCTTCCTTTATAAGGCTTAATAGTTAGCTTAAAATGAAACTTGAAGTAAAAAAAAAATTAAAAAAAAAAAAACAAAAAACATAAAAAATACTTAAAAATATTTTTAAAACAATACATAAACACATGAAAAATATACCAAAATATATAGAAAAAAACTATATACAAAACTTTAAAAACTTATATATATATATATATATATATATATATATATATATATATATATATATATATATATATATATATATATATAATGATAATAATAATAATTCGAAAATACATTAAAATATGTTTATACGTTACATACAAATTTTGAGGAAATTTGTAGAAAGTCTCATTATTTTGGAAAAATTAACGATTTGGTCTCATTTCATTACCTTCTGAACAGGTCAAAATAGGCTAAAGTGAAAGAAATTAGTCGATTTCTTGGGTTTTTCTATTCAAAAAAATAATTTTGGGACTTAATCTTTAATTTTCGCAAAATAATGAGATTTTTTTTTCCTTATAAATAATGACTTAATAGAGAAAGTGAGAGTTTGTTTGGTATTAGGAAATATATTTAAAAAAGTAATGGAATTAACAAAGTAATAAATGGAATGAGTCATTACATTTCACTATGATGTTTGGTTGGATTGAAGGAATATAAGGAGTCCTTTAAAAATGTTTATTGTTCACAATTAGAAAACTTAAATACTGATAAATAAACAATAAATGTTATATTTTAATGTAATTAGAAAACTAAAATGAAAGTGAACTGATAAATAAACAATAAATGTTATTTTTTTAATATAAATAAACTGATATCAAATAAAGATATACTGCTTAAAAAATAAACTACTATTCATATTTTAAATAGTAAAAAAAATGTTTATTATCACTTTGAAAAAAAATATGTACCAAAATAAAGAAAAAAAATAAAAACCAATAAATCTAGAATACAAATATAATCAAAATATATTTTTAGTTATTTTTGAATAATGACAATTATTTTAACTAAAGTTCTAAACTTTTTTTTAATTATTATTATTGTAGGATATATAAATAAAACTAATTTATAATCATAATATATGAGATATCATTTTGAACTTTTTCTCATATATTTGTAAACATCTTATTCAGACAAACACTTAACGGAGAAAAGAAAAAGAAATAGATTAATAATTTTACTTCCATTTTTTTGGCTACCCCTGTCTCTCATGACATAGAAGTTCCTTTTCTAACACATAACACACAAAATTTCTACCTAATTATGAATAAACACTCTCAAGTCATATTATCCTTTCATAATTGCCCAAATTATAAAAACTATTTCATTATCATATTAACAGGACTCATAATGTAATCAATTAATATCAAAATTTAATATTGAAAAAGTAACAATCTTTGTTTCCAAATTTTAGCCAAGAACTTAAGATAAAAACTATCATTCAAGCTAAGTAGTAAAAGATTTAAATTCATCATAAAACCACAAGCTATATAAATTAACAAGTGTAAATTGGTCAAAGATGAATTATACCTGTAGCCCCATGAGCAAAAGTGCACCGGCTTCCAAATGGGCAAAAGCCTGCCGATTCCCACTTGTTGCAAATCTTTGTCCTCCAGCATGCAGGCTTCACAGTTACATTAGTTGTTGCCACATGTCCTCCATTCACAGTTGTTTCCACATTCCCATTTCCATTTCCATTTCCACTTCCATTCCCAAATCCATCACTAGATTGAATTTGAGGAGTCAAAATTATCGAATTCCTTTCACGGATTCTTGATTGTTCATCATGAAGAAAGCCACATTGGTCACCATAAAGACACCCTACTTCACTATAGAAGTTTTTGCAGGGTCGATCTTTGAAAGATCTTTGATTCCCCACCATGAAACTACTAGAAGACCCAAAAGATTGTGTCTTGAAGAACATTTTCCCAATCTCCATTGATTGGTTTCTTGTTTCCATAATCGGTGGCTCATTTCTAGATTTTGGGGGTTGGATTTGGATGCCATCATAAAGGAACTCATCACCACCGATTATCTCAATGACATTTCCATTATCACGAAGATCATCCATTTGGAAGGCGGCTGAATCCATTAGGGTTTGTTTCTAAAGTTAAAGGTGAAAGAAGTAGGCAAAACCCTAGGTGAAACACGGGTTTATATAGGTAGTACATCTTATAAAACGATGTCGTAAAGTAAGTTAGTGTTAATTACCATAAATAAAGTGGATAAGATCCAAATAACTTAAGATATAACTCACATAAGGCTAAATATTTGATAAATCATGATACAAACTAGTTTAAAACACAAAGGCAAATAGGAAAGTACAACAATCCATGTTTGATATTTGAATGTGGAACTAAGAACAGAGGAAAGAGATGGAGATTAAGTGATATCTTAGTTACAACTTTTGAATTGTATAGAAATATCATATGTAATGCAACAATGAATCTATATAACTACCGAAAGAGAAATAAAAGATCTAGGAACAGGTAAACCAAGAAACTAAATCTTTAAGAATAATACAGTCAATGGAACAGATCTAGGGAGCAAGGATTCATAGATATATTATGGAGATTTAAAGAACTAAAAGGGATTTATGACAATGGAAAAGGAAAGCTAGCACATGAAACGAGTTATTGTCTAATGAGTATAGAGTATGGTAAACTAATGTGTTAATTATTAGGATTTAAATTAAGGATTTAAGATCAGCTATGAGTCTATGACATTGTAAAAGGGAAAAGTACAAGGTGAAAGAAGTTAGTATAGAATGTTTATTCTAAAACTATTTCATAGACTCATATAAAACTCAAAAGTTTTAGACTTTTGAAGCACATGGTACCTGTATTAAGGGGTTTAATGCCATTTACATGAAAATTTGAGAAAGAACAAGTGCTGTAATCAATGAAATGAAGACTTACTTGATTCTGTTTGCTTTGATCCATGAAAGCGTATTTAATTGTTCATTTACCCCTTTACATATTGTCAACACTAACCCTAAACTTTTTGATCATATATGTAACGTCCGTGTTTCGAGGCTAAGCATTGATACGATGATGTAATAGTGAGGTTCAACAAATATAACTTATTTTGAAGTAATTAAGAGGAATTTCTTGAATATTATGTGGATTATGTGATTTTATGTGCATTATACTTATTTATAAGATATAATAAATTAAGAATGAAAATAAGCGCCAAAAATAAAAATATATATAAACTCGATATCTATGAAGATATTTATATTGGTCGTGACAAGGATTCTGAAGATATAAAGAACGCTGAAATTTGAGTTATAACGAAAAAGTTATGATCTGTCGAAGTTTCGCGACAAAACCGGCATGACGTTGTGTGACGTAAAAAGTGAGTTTATGATAAAGTGCTTTTTAGCTTTAACGATCTAAACAAAATCCGTATTATACGTTAAACTGAGAGTGTGCATAAAAGGAACGTCCAAATCTGACTTCGTATGAGGAAGTTATGAATTTTCTAAGATTTGGCATGGCAGTGTGCAGCCCGGAGTTTGAATTTTAGATCGATCGATTTTTAGCCAACACAACCTAAATGAGAATCGAAGATCTCTTCAATAGGAGCTCAACGATAAAAAGATAGAAGAAAACGGACGTCGGATGACAAAGTTATGAATTTTTAACAGATTTTTCCTGTCCCGGCCTGTTAAAAATATAACTTTAAAAATAAAGTCAAAATTAGCCGACGGAGTCTAAATGAAAGATGTATAATACATCTCTATCTACGTGTGGATATAAATAACGTCGAAAATGGAGCTCGTATGCGAAAGTTATGAATTTTAGAAGTCGATAGTGTAATTTGCGAAGCTGTCTGAAGGGGAACGCCCCGCGTAGAAGGAAGGAACGCCACACGTTTGCAAAGTCTAGGTTTCGGATCCTCCACGTCGTTCCATATGATGGTTGACACACGTTGTACAAACCTCGCTATTTGCCCCGCTCCTACGTAATGTACGAGGGTACGCCCTACGTAGACCGAGGCTTCGACCTATAAATAAGATGTGAAGCCAACCGATTTTCTCACACCTTAAACCTATTCTTTCTCTTTCTACTCTCTCTCTCTCTCTCTCTCTCTCTCTAATCCTCCCAAACACCCCAAGCCTAGGAAACTTCCTTAGCACTTAGAAGAAATCCCCAGAGCGCCCGAAGGCTCCGAGAAAAAGAGTTTTTCGGTTCGGAAAGTTCTGACCCCGCAGAGCCCAGTTTTCAGCAAACCTCCCGGTTTCGTCAAAGGAAATCATATTTTGAAGAAGCGAAACGCTGTCCAAGTTGGAATCACCACTTTATCAGGTGAATGCATTGCCACTTTCATCTTACACATAAATATGAAGTATTTTATATAAATTACATGCTATGTGTGCATATTATTTGTTTACTTGAGAATTAATGATTTAAATTGTATATGTATTTTATATCTACAAATATGCTGGGTAAAACATGGGTAGATGAAATAGTTGATGTGTGATGAAATAAAATGATGAGAGGCCTCGATGTTGACGATGTTCTAGTCATCTAGCGGAGTATAGATGACGACCATGGACTTTTCTAGACAGTCCAGTAGAACGCTAGCAGGCTCGCAACCTGTAGGTGTTTGTGAACGATATGTTCACCGGTGTACTCCATCCCCCTTATGGTTGTCTTACGAGCATTTATAGCTGAGGAACCCCTTACCAGTAGTGTCTATCTCGGTGAAATTCTTTAGGATAGGTCCCTTATGATAGATGTTTTAGGGACATAAAGTGAGGATAACGAGAACGGGTAATCGGGTTGATTTATTTGATGAAGTTAATAAACTTAACTATTGTGGGTTGAAAACCCTATGTGCTCACCAGACTCCCCAGCCTAACCCACTCGGTTTTTTGTATTACAGGTAGTGACACAAGAGCATAGATGCGATGAACTGATGAGAGATTACGGATTATAGCCCAGTAGAAATAAATAGAATGTTGTAAGACCTATGTTGTTGTTTAGGCATATGTTGTTTTGTTTATGCTTTTGATCTGTATTGACAATGACATCCCGAGGTTTGTAATGTAATGAAAATACATTTCTTCGGAAATGCTTTGATAAATTCATTATCATGTTTTTGAGAACAAATTCCGCAACATTTTTCTTTAAAAGTATATTGTGATTTTCAAATAAAGCATAAACAAAGCGGTATTTTCTGGCCGTGAAATTAAAGATGTCACAATATAAGAAACTTAGAATAGTTTCCTACATAAGAAACAGGGAGCTGGGAAGTAGACAATTGCATTTTGTTTCAGATATCAATGACAAACAAGCATATAGGTGGAACATAGATTCAGTTTTCCTCCCCCAATTGGAACAAATATCCTGTTTTGTTTCATCTTTTAGATCTGTAAGGGCAACATGGAGTTATGAACCCTAGAGAAAAAGAATACCAACGCACTATAAATATACTGTAAATGCTAGAGATTCATGGCATCTCAAAATAATCGATCATCATCAATGGTAGCAACAACACACAATTAGCAAATACAACCAATTTTATGCAGTAAAATTGAAATTTTGATGACTTCGATGCCATTATACAGAGAAGAAAAAAAATTAAAGGAGAAGTGTAGAAGAGAGAGAGAGAGAGAGAGAGAGAGAGAGAGAGAGAGAGAGAGAGAGTAGATTGACCACGCCATGATCAGTGCGGATCACTTTAACACATTATAGGTATGACCGGGAGAAATCAAACTCACAAAATACGTTCCAATAATTGTGCAATACTATGAAACGTAAATACTTTTTTGCTCTGTATGAATGCTATGAACGACTCTGACTCTCTAAGATTGTTAAAGGACTACAAATCTACAATGTTGAGAAAAATAATTGTATTTCAAATAAAAAAACCTTCTTTCTTGGAGGCTTGAATAAGGAGATCTAAAAATCTATTCAAATTCAATTGGAAAATTGGAGACCAATAAATTAATGTTACATTTTTAGTCTCCATGGTTTCTTGATTTGTACGGGTTTTACATCTAGTAGTTTTATTTTTATTTTTTTGGTCTTCGAAACATAGTCTAATACTTTTTCAATCATTATGTCGCTTTAGTCTTTGAAACATAGTCTCACTTTTTCAAGTTTTAGTCAATGTTTTCAAATCGGTTTGAACCGGTCAATCGAACCAGTTGAACCGAAAACCAGGGAAAGGAGCAGTTCAACTATCACTGGCTTTACGTCAATTTTTGAAGCGGATTGAACCAGCCAGTTTTTAGAAAAACCCAATTGAACTTGTCAAAATAAACCAGTTGAATCGGTTAAACCGAATAAAAACACATAGAAAAGAACCATTTGGATAATAAACTTTGGTGATTTTTTTTCAAATCTATTTAGTTTTCTCTAAATAAAAACTTATGATAAATGTTATAAAGTTTTTTTTATATGTATGTATTCATCTAAAACTATATTTTGTTTCGGTATTATACTTTATTTTCTTTTTGACGTATATGGATTAATGTAAAACACTAAAACTTATGGTTATGTGTTATTTTAATGTATTTGGATTGATCTACAATTTACTTATATATATATATATATATATATATATATATATATATATATATATATATATATATATATATATATATATATATATATATATATTAATGTTTAAACTTATAAACGTCAAATTCATGATTTATATATGTATGTATGTGTAAGAAAAAAAAAGATGAAAATTATAAAAACCGGTTGACCCGGTGGTCGAACCGGTCACCATACCGGTTCAACAAAAAAACCGGTTTTTAAAACATTGGTTTTATTCTTTGAAACATAATCTATCAATTATTCAATCTTAAGTTGCTTCAAGAAGCCTTAAATAAAACACAACTGCAAAGCAAATCGATCCAACCCTCCTAAAAATCAAAAATAATAAAACCAAATCAAAATCAAAACCAAAAGTCAACAAACAGTTATACAAATTTTGCATTGTACACAAGAAAATAAAGTTAACACATGTTTTTCAGATAAAATGTTTCACTGTCCTCCCACTCCCACCTACATATTCATGTACATGCACACATCATATCTCATCAGTTTTGGTTGTTAATTATGTGATTGGATCCTTATATTTCATGCATACGCGTAACTAAGTTTGATTGATTCTAGTTCTTCTATTTCTTTTCCGTCGTGATTGGATGTGATATTTTATGGTTCTTCGTTTTCTTCAGTGTCATGATATGGTGTAACAATTTTAATTCTTCTTTTTTCTTTGTTGTTGAGACTGGATTCGATTGAACTATTTCAAACCAAATATCGAAATGGGTCATCTACATGTCCTCAAACTTTTAAAATCTTCAAATCATAGACTGCTACATCTAACCACGTGTCAAATAGTATGTTAGCCATGGAAATTCTAATGAGTAACATTAGGGTTATACCAAAAAGAAATAAACATAAATTTAAAATAAAATATTTTTACCCTCTTTTATTAGAAACTCAAAGAAAACTTTTAAACTCAAAATTTAAGGGAAACATTGTATAAATGTAAAAAATTATAATAAACATCTTAACTCATAAACATTACTAAAAGAAACAGTGTAATGTGCACATTGTATGATATGGAACCCAAGCCTAAGAGCATCCACAATGGGGAGTTTAATGGAAGAGTTGAATTAGGTGTGTCACAACGCGAAATTTCCATTCTGAACAAACCATATCAAGCCAATTGAAGTTAGAACAGTTACAGTGAAATTCCAGACTTCGGGTATAAGTTTGGCAGTTTTTCAGGATTTGCACTTAAGCAAATATCACGAGAGTGGATGCACTAGGGTTTTGTGCAACACTGTTATTCCAATACTCTAGGATATTAGAGTTCATTCCGGGAATAAAAATATTTTCTGCCAAAAATCTCAAGACTATATATAGAAATCTGAGCCATATTCATTCATTAGTTACATTTCCAATTAGAGAAAAGTCAAATTCTCTCTCACGGATCTTCGGGTTTTTATCCCAAATCGTGAGTACTTCTATCTAGTTGTATTATATAGCTAAGATTATGTTTTATAACCTCAAAATCGAATCAAAACCCCAAGATTTGGGAGTTTACCGCCCAAGAACACCTGGAGAGTAAACTCCATTTTAAGGGCCAAAAGTGTGCCCAATGTCCCTCAAAGACTTGGAACTCAACATAGGGACTACCATTACATGTTTAGACCACCAAAACAATTAAGAATCAAGGGTGAAAGTGAGTTTACGGCCAAGGAAGTTCTTGGGCCGTGAACTCCATTTTTAAGTGACTAAATTGGACATGTACCTAAATGAGTTTAGGACTAGCAAACACACTTAGAACACCAAGAGTAAGGTGTTCACGGCCCAAGAAGTTCTAGGGCCGTGAACTCCATAAAATGGTGCCAAATGGTGCCATAAACTCTTCTAAAGCCTAGTACAAAAGCCTAGTTTAGTTCCTAGTTAATTTAGGGACATGAAAACACCATAAACATCCTACCAAGGGAGATTACGGCCGTAATCTCCAAGGGATATGGTACCAGGGCCGTGAACTCCTCAAAGGAGTTAAAAGGAAGCCCAAACACTTGTTTAAGCCTTGAAGCAATTCACCACTTGAGCTGTAATAATGTTAGGCTTCATTTAGGAACCTTATTGAGAGTTTACGGCCAGGAGTTTACTCCCCTGGGCCGTAAACTCCAACATATATGGTCTTTTGACCATAAACTCCCATGAGAGGTCTTGCACTCCTTTGTTGCAACCCATTAGCCTCCTAGCACTTGACCAAAGTGTTTACCTCGCATTAGAATGTTTATACATGTTTAATTAGTGTTTTAATCACTAATTGTTTATATACATATGTCTTCATATGTAATTAGGATCATTGTGTGTGTCTAAAGTCTTCACTTGACACCAAGCACTTGTCCGATCCTTCCTTACGATACAGTCCGTTCAATTCCAATCACTTACTACAGGTGAGTTCATACCCTTAATCAATGTTTTAACTGTTTTTAAATGTTTTATGGGGGGGGGGGGGGATACAAGTAGAATTATGCTAATTATTATATCAATCACATGTGATTAATAAGCAGCATTCAAATGATTGGCTACTCATTAGCCGTTTTACCAAACAGTTTCCTTCAAATGTTTTTCATAAACACTTTATGTGTTTAAAACTCCTTATTACACTGTACCTTTTACTCTGTATGTTTCGTTTCAAACTTATTTACAATTGTGTTTCAAACAAATGTTTCTTTATACTAAACTGTTTTATCAAACCCATGCCTTCAAACCGTTTTATAGATTGACATCAAGTCGATCTTTTCTTAGATAATAATTATGTTCAAAGGTTTTACAAAACTTATTTTATGCTTTTATATTATAAATTGCATACCTGTATATCTATAGTTATATAAGCAACGTTTAAAGGACTTAGGAAGGCTATCCACTCTATTTCCTTTTCACGCTTGAGATGTGGTCTGGTGGGATATCGGGTACCCGTCCGAAGGTCGTTTAAATATTAGTTGTATATCATGTGTACATATATAGTCATAAAGGTTCTTCCAGTTCGGCCAATGCCCTTGGGTAGCAAGGGTATACATCCATGTCCATACGTACCAGTTAGATTACTAGTAACCTACCATATGGGTAGTTTAGGAAGATACTAGAACTATTACTAGAACGTGATATCATACTATGAGTCAGTTCATTCATGAGTCAATACTTGCTAGATAGAGAGAACATACATTACAGCTAGAACATTACAGTACATTACTATACAAATTCATGAGTACATTTACTTAGATACGTTTACATAGAGATCCTGTTATAAGCATGCCTATATATATATAGTTATATAAGAAATGTTTAAAGGACTTAGGAAGGCTATCCACCCTATTTCCTTTTCGCGCTTGAGATGTGGTCTGGTGGGATATCGGGTACCCGTCCGAAGGTCGTTTAAACATTAGTTATATATCATGTGTACATATATGGACATAATAGTTCCTTTCAGTCAGTTCAATACCTTTAGGTAGCGAATGCATACATTCATATACTTTTACATGATTACGCTTACATAAGTACATATACATGAATACGTTGACAAATTGTGATCCACTGTGTTGGAGCATGACTTCAATGTCATGGCCCGAATTGTAGCCAGAGTCTCTTGAAGGGAGAGCGTGAGTTTGCGTATAGATCTATACTGGATTGACTATCCTACACCTTGCTGCTAGCTACAGCCGGACCTGCAGGTCTGCGGGTGCCAAACGTCATTTCTTTTTACGACCATACCTTTGTCGTTGTTACCAGTCGATAGTATGGTACAATTAATCACATGATGCCTTAATATAATTCCGGTTTAAGGTAGTTAGTACAGTAGTAGCTCTTATAGCACTACACTACAGTACTACATTAGTTTTCCCTTTACATATATTTAGTGATCTTTTCACTTAAGCATTAAATGTAAAAACTATATTTTGTTAATGATAGTTACACTTGGGAAAATTACACACTTTTACAAGAAACGTACATTCAGAACAGTTAGGTCTTGGTAGAAGACTACATTCAGAGCAATTATGTCTTGGTAGAAGACTCCCTTTCATAATAGTAGGAATCATATGGATTTCTAGGGTTTTTCAAACGTTTACTGTTGTTTTACAAACATTTTCAATACTACAATTCATATACATTTTCAATACTACAGTTCTTATATATACAAATACTTACATACAAATTAAGACACTAAAATACTTATGATCTCACCAGCTTTGAAGCTGATACTCGCTTATAAAATTACTTGTATCCTCAGGTCAACCATAGACAGGTACCGATGCAAGGTTTAGAGAAGATGGAGCTCGATCAAGACTCATCTTTCTTTTGATTTATACTTTAGTGTCTATTATAATTTGTCAGAACACACTTGTATAATAATTACATTATTAATGCAATGGATGATGTTGTTGCTTGTTTACTACTTTATATTGTTGTGATACTATACATGACGTCCTCCACCCCAAAACGTTTCCGCCGTTCTTGGTTTTGGGGTGTGACAGATTGGTATCAGAGCATTGTTTATAGTGAATTAAGTATATCAACCCATAAAAGATATACAGACTATAAATACTATGGGATTAAAAATACTCTGACCAAGAGTATATACTTTAAATAATAAAATATTTAATTAAGTATACGTGCTGCATTCATACTAAAATCAGTGTCACTAGGACAATACAAAAGAATTACGATTGTTGGGCAACACAGGTGGACTTAGAGACATATAGTCAAAACTGGGAAGACATAGCTTGATCAACTATATTATCCGAGGGTTGACTAGCATGTGCCTAAGTGTAGTTGTGTGGTTGCAACAAATCTAACATCTTACCAACCCTGCCACGATGAGAACAGTAGAACATAACATTAAACTTAAAATACTATAGGAGTATTTGGTGTTACTATAAGTACTTTATACTTGAGAACTAAAACAGGATCTTCATTACTAAGTTGGTAGTTGCTAAGTGGATACACTAAGGATATATGTAATTAGGATGTTATAGACTTAGAATCTGTGAAAATTTTACTTTACCCCTATTATGTGTGAATTTGGAGTTAAGATCACTTATTCGAAGGCCTATCCTGTTTCGATTACATATAATTGGTATGTACTTCACAAATAGCGATGTAACTAATGAATATTTTCTAAATAATTATTTAGATAATTCGTCTAATAATTATTTTCTTACCCCAATTCTCGCGTAGATAATATGGTTGGACTCCATCCCCCCGACAACTCGTACCTTCCGAACGAAGTCATTGCTGGACGGTTTGAAGAAGAGCCAGAGAATGATCATCCTATCCCTGTGGATGATCACCATGATGAAGACCTTTCGGACAGTGCTAACTCCGAACTCGAGGTTGAGAACCTACCCCAGGCAGCTCCCGTCCCAATTCCTAACCCTCGTCCGGGTTTTCATGGCCTGAAGCCTCCATGGGTGGAATGCTTGGAAACATGGAGCCAAGGACAAGATCAGCCCATGCCATTTGATGGTGACCGAAGCTTTTATGACCTGAGCAATGGGGGCTCAGCAGACAGAATCTTGCTAATCTTGGTCCGCAGAGTGGCCCGAAATGAGATTCAAGGCAGGACAGCCCTACATCAGATCACTGAAGTTGTCGCCAATGCGAGAATGCATACCCTCCACACCATTCGTCTAGAAGATGCTCGTGAGAGATCTAAAAAAGACCATGAAACCCTGCTACAATCACTAGCTGAATCCCGATCCGAAATCAAAGAACTTCGCGTACACCTGAGAGTCTACGAAAGACACCTACTTGATGTAGAACGTCAACTGGATGAACTGAGAGTTCACCAGAGGGATGACCGTCGCCAGTAGTAGATGCTTTACTTCATTTTCCTTGTTAGAAAGTAATTGTTTTCTGTCTATGCCCGAAGTGGCATTTTCTATGAAACTATCTTGTATTGTAAGTACTATTGGTTAGGTCTTTATGATGTCAAGAACTATCTTCTCTAGATATGATGTAAGACCTTTTGCAAGGTCATTTTCCTGAACTTTTACGTCATGAATATCAAAGATATTGACAGTCGGCTAACTTCTGTGTCATTCTTTATTCAAGTACTCTTATCATACTTTCATTAGAGTCTATCTGAAACATGCTTTAGTCAAGTCATTGGACTATAGCAAGTTAGATCCGGAGACATTTCCAAGTCTCTTTTAGTGGTTGGATCATATTATTCGCCAACCATCGATACCTCGGCTTGAACGACAAATGTCTTGAGACCATTCTACGAACTTACTTTTACTCATTACTAGGACTGCATCATAGAGATGTAGGTCAAACCCTTCATGAACACACTTCCATTCCGTACTAGGACTGCATCATAGGGATGTAGGTCAAACCTTTGCAAACACACTTCCATTCCGTGCTAGGACTGCATCATAGGCATGTAGGTCAAACTTTCAAGAACATACTCTTACTCTTTTCTTGAGCAATCGAAGTACATCTAGGGTCAACCAGAATCGCTCACAAAATCCTTATCTTTCGTGCTAACAGAACCATGTCGTCATCAAGAAACAATCAGTTTCATACGTACATCTCTTTCTTCTAGATCTCTTTTCCAGCGAAGCCGTCATATCAGAACACCAAAGTACTCATGCATGAAGTACCTCATAGTTCTTTTCTTTTCCGAAGAAATCCCCGAAGTACCACTTGTACAGTACGTCAAGTTCAATCCAAAGATCCATACGGTTGATCTATCGCTCAAGAATGTATACAAAGGGGAGATATATAATCAAGGTTCTACAGGTTTAGAATTGATGATTCCGCTTTAACTTCTTTTCCTCGATAGGAGGTGAGCTTAAAGAAGAATCAGTTATTTGACTATCTTTTCAATCTTAATTATATACGACTCGTATACCCGAAATGGTGATCGTTGAACCAAGTATGGATTCTAATATGAACTTCATGACGGAGAACTGCCCAAGACTACGAGTAATCACATCGTCATGTGAACAAACTTAGAACCCAGTACGACTCCTGTAAACCGATCGCCCTACAGTCTAAACATCTACGGAGATACAATAATAGCCCAGACAACTTAGCAAACTACACAGAAATAGAATTAGAAGACTAGGCTTCTCACCCTGGAGAACTCCAGTCTTATTCTTCCAGAGATCGACGGATTGCATCGTATGTTCCTTGGCTATCGAGGACTCCGTCCAGATTTTTCCATTAGAAATCGTTGTCTCTGCCTCGCATAGATGAATCGATTGAGCAAACGCAAGGAACGAGTCACTTTTTAGAAATGGACCGAGATCCGAATATCAGCAGTTTTGAGTGTTAGCGAAGGATGTCTCGAAGACTACCTTCCGAACTCGATGCGGACACTTCGAGTCCGTAGTGATACCCTTCGGATAGGACCAATACACCCCTAGTATTCATGAGCTAAATGCTTATGGTACGTTTTTCTTACTTGGATCAGTTCGTCATTCTCCATGTAACAACTTACTTATCTACCCACGTAGTAAGAAGGAACCTATGGAAACATTACCCTCGGAAATACTTTCCGCGAAGTTCTCTAAACACGAGTTTTGAAATTTAAGAGTCAGATTCCTAAGACACACTATTAGTGATGTGGGAATCCTGAGTTCTCTTTCAGTTTGTCAAAACCGTTGAGAATTTGTCGACACCAGAGACGCCGACAGACATTCACCAAATTCTAGGTCTTACCAACATATCGTCATAGTTCATTCATAACTCCTCTCAAATTACATAAACCCTTACGACTTTGACCTAGCAAGGGGTGGCCCTTGACTAGGAAGTTGAGCAAGAAAAAGAAACCTTGGGAATTCCAAGTGAAAGACCAAGTTCTTTAGGAAAACTCACTCTGGGAATGGCTTAATACGCTTCGTATCGCGTGAAAAGCTAAATCCAAGGTAGCCATGACCTCCGAGATTCTTACAAGAATCGGTCTTGTACATCACAAACTAGACCTACTCCATGAACTCAGTAACGTACATTTTACTCTTCGCGTATCGATCGTGAAACCATACCTTTCCGTCAGGACACTCGTAAGCCCACTCGACGAGATCGAGATTAACGAGATCCTCGCCTTCGTATTAGAACCGTAGTGACCCTCGACCGAGAGGTCAAGCGGACGAAGAAACGCCGTCGCCCATTAGTGAAGGTTCGTTGGAATACCAACCGAGAACCCGATTTCACTTAGGAGCGCTAGAACCAATCGATTAGGAAGTTTCCTACTCACGACTCGATCATTCGTACCTACTTCCTTGCCTAAATTTTAATTTCGGGACGAACCCTTTAACAGGGGGATGATGTCACAACGCGAAATTTCCATTCTGAACAAACCATATCAAGCCAATAGAAGTTAGAACAGTTACAGTGAAATTCCAGACTTGGGGTATAAGTTTGGCAATTTTTCAGGATTTGCACTTAAGCAGATATCAGGAGAGTGGATGCACTAGGGTTTTATGCAACATTGTTATTCCAATACTCTAGGATATTAGAGTTCATTCCAGGAATAAAAATATTTTCTGCCAAAAATCTCAGGACTATATATAGAAATCCGAGCCATATTCATTCATTAGTTACATTTCCAATTAGAGAAAAGCCAAATTCTCTCTCACGGATCTTCGGGTTTTTATCCCAAATCGTGAGTACTTCTATCTAGTTGTATTATATAGCTTAGATTATGTTTTATAACCTCAAAATCGAATCAAAACCCCAAGATTTGGGCGTTTACCGCCCAAGAACACTTGGAGAGTAAACTCCATTTTAAAGGCCAAAAGTGTGCCAAATGTCCCTCAAAGACTTGGAACTCAACATAGGGACTACCATTACATGTTTAGACCACCAAAATAATTAAGAATCAAGGGTGAAAAGGAGTTTACGGCCAAGGAAGTTCTTGGGCCGTGAACTCCATTTTTAAGTGACAAAATGCCCTAAACCCCCCCCCCCTAAGCCAAGAGACTAAATTGGACATGTACCTAAATGAGTTTAGGACTAGCAAACACACTTAGAACACCAAGAGTAAGGTGTTCACGGCCCAAGAAGTTCTAGGGACGTGAACTCCATAAAATGGTGCCAAATGGTGCCATAAACTCTTTTAAAGCCTAGTACAAAAGCCTAGTTTAGTTCCTAGTTAATTTAGGGACATGAAAACACCATAAACATCCTCCCAAGGGAGATTACGGCCATAATCTCCAAGGGATATGGTACCAGGGCCGTGAACTCCTCAAAGGAGTTAAAAGGAAGCCCAAACACTTGTTTAAGCCTTGAAGCAATTCACCACTTGAGCTGTAATAATGTTAGGCTTCATTTAGGAACCTTATTGAGAGTTTACGGCCAGGAGTTTACTCCCTTGGGCCGTAAACTCCAACATATATGGTCTTTTGACCATAAACTCCCATGAGAGGTCTTGCACTCCTTTGTTGCAACCCATTAGCCTCCTAGCACTTGACCAAAGTGTTTACCTCGCATTAGAATGTTTATACATGTTTAATTAGTGTTTTAATCACTAATTGTTTATATACATATGTCTTCATATGTAATTAGGATCATTGTGTGTGTCTAAAGTCTTCACTTGACACCAAGCACTTGTCCGATCCTTCCTTACGATACAGTCCGTTCAATTCCAATCACTTACTACAGGTGAGTTCATACCCTTAATCAATGTTTTAACTGTTTTTAAATGTTTTATGGGGGGGGATACAAGTAGAATTATGCTAATTATTATATCAATCACATGTGATTAATAAGCAGCATTCAAATGATTGGCTACTCATTAGCCGTTTTACCAAACAGTTTCCTTCAAATGTTTTTCATAAACACTTTATGTGTTTAAAACTCCTTATTACACTGTACCTTTTACTCTGTATGTTTCGTTTCAAACTTATTTACAATTGTGTTTCAAACAAATGTTTCTTTATACTAAACTGTTTTATCAAACCCATGCCTTCAAACCGTTTTATAAATTGACATCAAGTCGATCTTTTCTTAGATAATAATTATGTTCAAAGGTTTTACAAAACTTATTTTATGCTTTTATATTATAAATTGCATACCTGTATATCTATAGTTATATAAGCAACGTTTAAAGGACTTAGGAAGGCTATCCACTCTATTTCCTTTTCACGCTTGAGATGTGGTCTGGTGGGATATCGGGTACCCGTCCGAAGGTCGTTTAAATATTAGTTGTATATCATGTGTACATATATAGTCATAAAGGTTCTTCCAGTTCGGCCAATGCCCTTGGGTAGCAAGGGTATACATCCATGTCCATACGTACCAGTTAGATTACTAGTAACCTACCATATGGGTAGTTTAGGAAGATACTAGAACTATTACTAGAACGTGATATCATACTATGAGTCAGTTCATTCATGAGTCAATACTTGCTAGATAGAGAGAACATACATTACAGCTAGAACATTACAGTACATTACTATACAAATTCATGAGTACATTTACTTAGATACGTTTACATAGAGATCCTGTTATAAGCATGCCTATATATGTATAGTTATATAAGAAATGTTTAAAGGACTTAGGAAGGCTATCCACCCTATTTCCTTTTCGCGCTTGAGATGTGGTCTGGTGGGATATCGGGTACCCGTCCGAAGGTCGTTTAAACATTAGTTATATATCATGTGTACATATATGGACATAATAGTTCCTTTCAGTCAGTTCAATACCTTTAGGTAGCGAATGCATACATTCATATACTTTTACATGATTACGCTTACATAAGTACATATACATGAATACGTTGACAAATTGTGATCCACTGTGTTGGAGCATGACTTCAATGTCATGGCCCGAATTGTAGCCAGAGTCTCTTGAAGGGAGAGCGTGAGTTTGCGTATAGATCTATACTGGATTGACTATCCTACACCTTGCTGCTAGCTACAGCCGGACCTGCAGGTCTGCGGGTGCCAAACGTCATTTCTTTTTACGACCATACCTTTGTCGTTGTTACCAGTCGATAGTATGGTACAATTAATCACATGATGCCTTAATATAAATCCGGTTTAAGGTAGTTAGTACAGTAGTAGCTCTTATAGCACTACACTACAGTACTACATTAGTTTTCCCTTTACATATATTTAGTGATCTTTTCACTTAAGCATTAAATGTAAAAACTATATTTTGTTAATGATAGTTACACTTGGGAAAATTACACACTTTTACAAGAAACGTACATTCAGAACAGTTAGGTCTTGGTAGAAGACTACATTCAGAGCAATTATGTCTTGGTAGAAGACTCCCTTTCATAATAGTAGGAATCATATGGATTTCTAGGGTTTTTCAAACGTTTACTGTTGTTTTACAAACATTTTCAATACTACAATTCATATACATTTTCAATACTACAGTTCTTATATATACAAATACTTACATACAAATTAAGACACTAAAATACTTATGATCTCACCAGCTTTGAAGCTGATACTCGCTTATAAAATTACTTGTATCCTCAGGTCAACCATAGACAGGTACCGATGCAAGGTTTAGAGAAGATGGAGCTCGATCAAGACTCATCTTTCTTTTGATTTATACTTTAGTGTCTATTATAATTTGTCAGAACACACTTGTATAATAATTACATTATTAATGCAATGGATGATGTTGTTGCTTGTTTACTACTTTATATTGTTGTGATACTGTACATGACGTCCTGCGCCCCAGAACGTTTCCGCCGTTCTTGGTTTTGGGGTGTGACAAGGTGTCATGCCTATTTATCATTCAATGGATACAACTCCACCATTGTGAAATGCCACCTTGGCATTTAATGGATTTGGAGTTCAATGACCATTGAACTCTTCAATGGGAAAAAGGAAAGTCTTTAAATCTTTAAGTAAATATTTTTTTAATATGTTCCATTGAATTTGTAGAGTTTAATGCATTGTGGGATAAAAATGAATACAGTTGTATGGAATAATGAATGATGATGTGGCACTCAATTGAACTCTATAGAGTTCATTGCATTGTGGATGCCTTAAACTCTAAGTATTATATATCCTGAATTAAGCCTCTTACAATAAATCATGATTTTTACTTTTTATAGAACCTTTATATAGCCCATCTAAGTCACAAATGAAAGTTGATTGAAAAAATGTCTAAGTTACTAGAGAATATGGTTAGAAAAGGTGATCGAGGAAGGTCTCTTGAGGCTTTCCTATTTTCTCGTTATTTCTCCATCGCAACTAGGTCAAGATGACTGCAAAAATATACAAATTATTGGAAAATTGGTGGAAGAAAGAGAGGTGGGGATACGGGTGGAGTGGTGGCATGTTTTCTATTAAATCTTATAAAGTTTATTTAAAGAAAATAATTCTTTTTAAAAGGTACCATATAAAAGCAATTTGTTCATGGGAAATTGAGTAACCTAACCACTTTTTTGGGTTTTATTTTAAATACATTTTTTTTTCAAAATAACCACATATTCCAGAATTGATCGTTCCGGAACGAATTCCAAATTATTTTCAAGTGGCCCAGCCCATTTCATTAGACTCGGAATGCTTATTCTAGAGCAACCGTATATGTTCCGGATCGGGATTTTGAATTTCAAAATATGAAATATAATTTGAGGCGGCAATATCATTCTGAAAATACGCATTCCGATTCCGACGTTCCGACATGCAACTCTCATCTCTGACACACATTGACACCCATCTCCAACATGGAAGACGAGAACTATGACCTCGTTATTTTACAGGTATGTTCTTCGTTTTCTCATTGTTTGTTTATGGTTCCTATTTTTCTACTGTTACTTATTACTCTGGAATTTGTAGACCATATCCTAAATGAACTGAAAATGTTTCGGAGTTTAAATTAAAGATGTCATTGTTGTAGGACCAACTGAAAAATAGTTTAGATGTTTAGGTATTTTTATTTACATCAAAATGTTGTGTTCTGGATCTTAAAATTTCATTCCGGAAGCCTCCGGAACGCAAAGAACTGTTCTGGAACACGATGAACTCGTCCAGAACATGAAGAACAGGTTCGAAATATTGGTCATTTCCATTTTAGAATGAAGTGATAAAACCTTTTTTTATTTATGCAGCACGACATGGTTTTTTATGCATCAATTACACTCTCGTGTAAACCAAAATCAACGGGGAAATTCTTGCAGCATTTAGAAACATACCTGAATGTGAGACTATGTTCTGGAATACAGGTTTCGGAACGTGGTTTGTAACATCCTGTTTCGGATCGTCTATGATCTAGGGTTCGTGGGCTGCAACCTGGGCATGAGGAAGCCTTGAGACTGCGACGAGTTACTAGAAGCGTTGGGCTTCTCGCCATTTTTACGTGGATGTGGGGATTGTTGGAAACAGGCTTATAGTGAGGAAGCTATGATAGTTCGAAGCGTTGGCAAGTTTGGTCCCTTATTTGAGAAAAGGTGGCAGCAGAGTTCGCGGGGCATACGTGTGAGTACACTCAGCGTACTCATGTGCTTAATTTGGACGCGGAGCCACCTAGTACGCTGGGCGTACTAGGATCAGAGAGACAACCTTAAATGAGGGGTGTGACCCTATTTAAAGAACATCATGGCCTCATTTCTGGCCACCATTTCCAGTCTTCAACCCTCTCAAAACCCTAATATACATTTCTCTAGCTTGAGTATCCATTTGTGATCTTGTGGTATCCTTGAAGTGAAGAAGGAGCATTGAGGAGGATGGAGTTGGAGTCCAAGCCTAGGATCTGAGCTTTTCTATGGTTGGAGCATCATTTGAAGGTATAAAGCTCAAAGCTTTCTCATCCTTTTTGATTTGAGCATATTATGGTCCATTTTAGGGTTTTGGTCCTAAAGCTTTAAGCTTTATAAGTTGTTGAAATCCAGAGCTTAATATATGTCCCATTAAGTGTTATTAATGGAGTGGATTTATAAAAATGAGGTCTTGGTTGTTAAAAACACCCCATGCATGAGATATGAGCATTTTTGGGAGTAAAGAGTGAGAGCTTTCGTGTTTGGGACTTCCTCAGCCATGCAAAGGCTTAAAGTCATGAACTTTATGGAGTATGAGCCTTTAGGAGGTCCAGATCTGAGAGTAGAGCTATGGTCTTAACGGATTAAAACCAAGAGAGTGGGAAGAACAAGTTGATGGGTTTTAGGCATAAGAACAATCCTATGTGCTCATACAAACCCTAATGCTTGGATCTAGGTTTCTCTATTGTACATGCTTTGAATCCAAGACTAATAAACTTAGATCTAACATATTATAAACTGAATTAGGGTTTATAGAATTACCTTTGATTGTTATATAGTAATAATAATCAATTCCTTGCTTGGATTGGCTTCAAAAGCTTAGTGCCTCAAGTGCTGCACCTCTAATGGAGTCACAAACACCTTATGCAACTTGGATGAAGAGGAGAAGAAAGGAGGCTGCTCAAAAACGACTAGAAACCCAAGAGAATCAGTTGTCCACGTTTTTGGAGCCTAATGGGTCCTTTATATACTTGTGTGGGCTGCTAGGGTTTTAGTCAAAACCCTAATGGACAGCTTAAACTCTAAGCAGCCCATGGAACCTTCTAAATAAGGCCATGGACGAAAATATGATGGGATCCCATCATAATTTCGTTCACCCCTTGTTCCTTTATCATTCCTTAGCCCAATAACTCAATTATCCAATAATTGCAGTCCAGTCCCCTAAATTTAATTAATCTCTTTTAGCCACAAAATTAATTCTTAATTAATTCTTGACTAATATTAATTAAACAATATGATTTCTCTTTTAATATATTATTCTCATAATATATTAATAAATCATATTTAAACCTTTCTTTCCTTAATTCATCCTACATATTGCTATGGTGAAGGCAACCCAAAAGGACCATGCTCATAATCGGGTCAAGTACATACCAAAATAGTTATGGACTTAGACACTAATCCAACAGTCTCCCACTTGGATAAGTCTAATAACTATTTTCCTTATGACTTCAGAACCTGATCAGCAATCGTAGCTTTCAAAAGCCGCTGTCAACTCTGATCTTATCAGATAGCGTGCCCTCTAGATAAGGGATTATATATTCGTCCATTCTCAAGATATCGTATAGACAAAAGACATGAATTTCAATCATTCTCTCTATACTATTTCCCGACTTCCGATTTATGACGACTGATAACAGACTACAATTGAACACATCAACTTAGTCCCGACTTGGCCAAGCGCTTAGGTATCATCACTAAATCATCGAGAAGCCCACAAATATCGCTTTTATCCCACTTTGGGTAAAAGGAATGGATAAACTTCGACAAATGCTCGCTTGCATTTATTGATCGAATCACACACAACAATAAATTTTATAACACCAAGTTACTGGTGCGTTTACTTATTATCAATGTGCAACCGACCAACAAATAACAACTCACATGTCTCGGTTTCAAGAATATACAATATTATCGTCTCACTAATCACTCGTGATAAAACCATGAAGTGATCCAAGTGAGCGTGGCTTTAATCCAATACTCTAATCTTATCAAAGCACTCATGAACTCTGCAGCAAACTTGTGCCATGTCTAAACACTTCAGACAATCTACAGACAGATTCATGACAGTCTTTATTCATACCTACTCCCAACGTATGACCAACTGTGGATGTTTGAATAAACTAGTTATTCGGGAAGTCAAAACATGCAAACTGAAACATAACAATAATACTTAATCCTATATGGACCCAAACTTGTGAGAGTAAATAAAACACTTCTATTTATCCACCATATTGATTACTCATTATTTACCATTTAATGTTTCGGATAATCAACTCATTACTTGAATTACAACAACAATTGTCCCATGCTCTAAGCATGCACACTTTGTTTCCTATGGTCCATGCTTTGTGAAATAGATCAATTGAAAAACTTTTTCAATGATGCTCATTTCATGATTCCTTAATCCCCATTGTTAGTGTAAGAACACAAGGTTCTTGCCACTACTAGAATATGCTAGATTCTAACATTTTACGCAACTATCCTTTCGCAAAGTCATAGCACAAAAGTCACCAAGACTTGGCCAATGAAATTACAAAGTACTCTATCAGAAATTGTTACAATACAATTCCATAGACGTGAAGTCTCACATTCAAAGTACATTCATTTGAACATCCTTCCTGCATAAAAGTTTCTAATATAGGCATAGACTTTTAATATCCAACTCCCAATATGGAAACATTTCCACATTTTCCATATGACAACTCATTCTTAATAGAATCTTATCTATTCATAATAATGTCGATATGGTCCATCCAATACCATACTTCCAACTACTCACAAGCGACCAATCCTTAGCGAACTTTGGATCGTCCTTTGATAGTTGTTTAATTATTTTAGTCAAAACCAATTCTAGTCCTTTTTCCCTCTTAATGCGCTAGAAATTTGGAAAATTTTTAGAATGGTAAAATATTATAGCATTTGCAATCGATCCTATACCTGAAGCGTATGGGACACGATGCATAATGTCTTACATAAAGATATGATACTTTACCAATCTTTTTCCATAATATTTTATGTGTCATGTTCTCACAATTCGAACTATGAAGAGGGATGCCGTAATCATAATCGAAATTTGAGAACACAATGTATCCTTTGACTGAAGATATTAAAATTTCTCAATCTAAGCTTTAGATTTTGAAACAAAGTATAATATTCTCTCCCTTAATTATATCAAAACAATTTTCAACCCATGCAACTTTGCAAATTGAATCTTTGTTTTTCTTTAATTAATATTGCTAACTTGCAATACTCTCCATAATAATCATACAATCATAACACTTATGCTCCCACTATCATGATGATTATTATCATATAAGCATAACACTTATGCTCCCACTAGCTTTGACATGTATTCAGAAAACAAATGAACTTCCAGAAAAACAATGCCTATTGAATTTCTGAAATTCATATTTTTAATACCAGATGCTTCGATAAGCCTTTATCTAAGCTTCTTAAACTTATACACCTTTGCCTTAGATAGCTCATATGTGTGCTTAAACAATTTAGAACTTATGTTACTAAGTTCCAAATTTTCAAACTATTTGCCAAATCTCACAATTCGAACTATGGAAAAGGGATGTCGTAACCATAATCGAATTTGAGAATACAATTTTCACAATTGCTATCTTCTTAAGATCTCTCTTAGTGAAAGCATTTCCTCACAGTCATTTTCATGAAGGAGGGAATCTTATGACGCTTAGATTTTATGGTGTATGAGTTCCTATCCATGTGAATTTTCCAAAACCAAAGTTTGCGACAAATCCAAACTCATATGGACTGAACTTTCTTTATCTTGATTTCTTGCCTTATGGTAACACGAGTGCCCACCATGTCTTCCAAGTAGTTTAGTAACTTTTCCTTACATATCAATGTACTTTCCATCGACTAAGGCGCTAGTATGCATTCAAATGAGAACTCATAGAACTCACATACACAATTAACTCAATTGGAATGGCAAAAAAACAAAATAATGTCAACACGATAGGTTGTAAACCTCAAGTCGTGTGCTAGTGATGATCGATAAGGTTTATTCTTGGTTTGTTCTTGAAACCTTTCAATACCATTAAGACTCCCACTGACTCCTTGATATATAAGATTCTCTTGTCAAGAAACATTTCTTGACAAAGCAAATATTCAAGAGTTAGTGTAGTTCTTATCAAGACAAAACACTTCACATAATTGGTCCTAGTTGGTCTTTGTCTTATCCAAGACAGCACAACTTACCAATTTCAAATGTGCAAGAATAAGAAAAAATTTCCAAATTTCACATTTGATGAGTGTTATAAACCTACTTAAGACTTTTCACTCAATGTCACAATCTTGACTGTAAGACTTGATATTGGAACGAAGTATGATTGACTTCTTGATTTAACCATTTAAACAATTCTTGTTCCTCTTCTTAGACATGCAAATGCATTAAGACTCACTTAGAGTATCAATTGAGACATGGTTCTTAATCATTAAGACTTATCATAAAACATAATAAAAGGTACTCTCCCTTCTTAGAATAGAGAAACTTTTATCTTTCTGCCTACTTGATTCTTCTTTATTCGTTCTACTATTCATTGAAACTCTTTCAATCAACTCAGAATTACACTTAATCTTATAAGTATAATCATATTTACTAAAGTTTAGTGAATCATGACGAATATCTTTGTCACCTTTGTGGCGGACTTGATCAATGCACAACCTAGTGTACTTGATCTCCTAGTCCTTCAATTGACACTTTGTAAAAGAATTAGTCTAATTTCCAAATATGAAGTTTATCATTCATTACACAACCAAGTTGTATGATTCCAAGTTTCTGTCCAATTGAAACTTGGGCGATGAGAAACTCTCCCTATTTGGTAAATTCTTGACATCTTCACAAATAACATAATTAAGAATCAAATCCATTATTGCTAATAATAGAAACCTTCAAACATCAATTTTTTCATACACGCCATTGCAAGGATAAATAAATAAGATAAAATCAAAATTTATTTTATTACGGAAAAACTTGTCCTTACAATGCAATTCAACTGAAAAACTATGCTATTACATATTTCTTAGCAATCTATTCTAACTCCAAGTAGTAGCTCAAGAATCCATTCTTCAAGTAATGCGATTGAAATCCATTTCTTCACGATTAGATTCAGCTCACTTCTTCCCTCAAGCTTCCTTTCTTTTCTTCGATCCTACAAAACATCAAAATTTAATCTTATCACATCATGTATTAAGAATCTAGAATAGGAACTCAAAAAAGTTAGATAATGGATTTTACCTGAAGTAGAGCCATACGTCTTGACTCTCCCATCTCTTAGATCTCTCAGGTAGTTAGGGCAGCTTCGTCTCCAATTCCCCTTCTCTTGGCAATAAAAGAAAATGGACTCCTCCGGCACAACACATCGGACAATCACAGACTTAGTTCTTTATGGACTTCCAATGTTGCCAGTGTCCATTGAAGTTTGGGAGTTTGATTCACCAGACAAATTTGCTTGACCAGCACGCCAAATCATTGTTGATTCAGCAGCTATGAGGGTCACGTCGTGATCCATCATATAGTACTCTCTAACGAACTCACTATATGATTCAGGAAGTGACTGAAGAACCCAGTCAGCAGCCAACTCGCTTGAAATCTCGACACCCAACATGCTTAACCTATCAATGTGTGACTTCATCTCTAAGACGTGTGCACACACAGGTTTCCCATCTTCGTGTTTACTTGCCAAAAGGGCTTGAGTGAGCTTGAACTTTTCAAGCCTGTGCACTTGTGGGTCAGGGAGAACAATTGGAGGAGGTGGAGGAAGTGAAGCATGACTCTCATTTCCTTGATCGTATCTTGGAACATCATCTTCATTTGGAAAGCTTGTTCCAAAGGATTTGGGAAGACCATTGTAAGATTCAGACATCTACAAAACGCAAGAAAATTCAAGTTATGTTTATTAGAATTCTTGATGTAACACCCAAATGAAACATCAAGCTAGGATCCAACACAATACTCTACAACCTAGAAGAGGGATGCCGTAATCTAGTTGCAGAATATTTGAAGGTAGGTAAATGACGATTTACCAATTTCCACCATGAAAAACGAAAAGGAAGTTTAAGTTTTAAATGAATTGAAACTCCTAGATCTTTTGAGATTCATTGAACTTTTCAATGGCATGTTTAATCTCGATTATGCCCTACTATTTGTGACTGGGATGCCGAGGATCACAAACAAGGTGTGAATAACCATACGAATCATGTGGTGCACCCAATGCTACTATCACCTAATCAATGTGCCGATTAGCCACACACGCTCCATTGATCTATGATAAGCATCGAGCCACCCTTTGCCACCAATGCCATCCCCAAATTAGTGTGCCGGTTAACCACACACGCTCCACTAACGTTTGACAAGGGTACGAAGTGTAATTCCATGGGTTAGCATACAATTTCACATTTTGCCTAAAGTAACTATGATTTGGGAATTTGAAAAAGCATTTAGTTACTTTATACTTCATTATTCTTATAATGGAAGGTTTCTGTCCTATCCTACCCGTTCGGCTAACGACCCTCCACTAGTCAAGAGTGCGGTGGGTAAGAGTGGATACGCATTCAATCGCCATTTTATAGGCAATTTCCTTAAACACCCCTTATAGACCAGCTTCATGAATGAGGCCTACTAACGGTAAGACTGACTTTTACTCATATACTTATAATATTAGACCTTTAATGTTACATATATATAGTATGGGGTGTATTTTACACTTTTAAAATACTAGGTGGTTTAATTTAGTAAATTAAACTTTTAATTTAATTAAATGTAAACCAAAACTTTATGGATTTATTAAATCACTTTTAATTATAATCTTTAAATAATTAATAAAACCATAAGGGTGTGATTTGAACTTTTCAAATTACTAGGGTTTTAGAAGTTAACATTTCAAAATTAAACTTTTAATCAACTTTTAAATTCCAAAACTTGAGGGCAAGTTTTGAAACATTTCAAAACATTAGGGATCAAATAACAAATAATTCAAATTAAACAATTAATTTCATAATTATCTATATTTGACCTAATCTTATTTTAGTCGTTAGATAATTACCAAATAACTTTAAATAATCCATATTTATCACATAAACAACCAATATTTAAAAGATTTGAAATTATCTATTGTTTTGGCAAGGATAAACATATAATTAAGATAAAATTCGGATTTTAACTTCATAAAACAATTTAAGCATCAAATCCAAGTCAAAACAGCAGCAAAATCCCGAAATACCCTCTGCCTGACGCACTGACTCGCCGAGTAGGGCCAACTCGCCGAGTCAAGATACTAACTCGCCGAGTTGAGTCGGGCAGAGGCCAAAAACTCGATTTTTTAGCAAACAAAGCAGTTAAGAATCACATACAACTGAAACCAATCAAGGCTCTGATACCACTGATGGGTTTTAGGCATAAGAACAATCATATGTGCTCATACAAACCCTAATGCTTGGATCTAGGTTTCTCTATTGTACATGCTTTGAATCCAAGACTAATAAACTTAGATCTAACATATTATAAACTGAATTAGGGTTTATAGAATTACCTTTGATTGTTATATAGTAATAATAATCAATTCCTTGCTTGGATTGGCTTTAAAAGCTTAGTGCCTCAAGTGCTGCACCTCTAATGGAGTCACAAACACCTTATGCAACTTGGATGAAGAGGAGAAGAAAGGAGGCTGCTCAAAAACGACTAGAAACCCAAGAGAATCAGTTGTCCACGTTTTTGGAGCCTAATGGGTCCTTTATATACTTGTGTGGGCTGCTAGGGTTTCAGTCAAAACCCTAATGGACAGCTTAAACTCTAAGCAGCCCATGGAACCTTCTGAATAAGGCCATGGATGAAAATATGATGGGATCCCATCATAATTTCGTTCACCCCTTGTTCCTTTATCATTCCTTAGCCCAATAACTCAATTATCCAATAATTGCAGTCCAGTCCCCTAAATTTAATTAATCTCTTTTAGCCACAAAATTAATTCTTAATTAATTCTTGACTAATATTAATTAAACAATATGATTTCTCTTTTAATATATTATTCTCATAATATATTAATAAATCATATTTAAACCTTTCTTTCCTTAATTCATCCTACATATTGCTATGGTGAAGGCAACCCAAAAGGACCATGCTCATAATCGGGTCAAGTACATACCAAAATAGTTATGGACTTAGACACTAATCCAACACAAGTGTGGGACGTACGCCTCGCGTAATCCTAGTACGCCCCACATACTAATATAATGTCCCCGATTAGGATTTATGTGGATGCTTGTGTATGCTGAGCGTACCAAGGGAGGTACGCCCCGTGTAATCTAGTTGTGGGCTTTTTGGGCTAAATCTCATATTGGGCCTGGATTTTGGGCCTGTTGTACTAGATATTTTTATCAGAGAAGTATTGTGTATGTTTTGGGTCTTGTGTTGGTTTTGCCATTGGGACTTAAGTTCCGCTTAATGGATAACCTTTTGCTACCAATGGATTTACACCAATAGAAACCATAAATTTCATACACAATAAAAGGGATATGCTCCATTTTCTTATTTTTAGATAGGAAATGTAGTTCGTTTTCTGTTCTATCCTATTTGATCATTGATATTCGAACATGGCTCTATTTCCTTTTTTCTAGTTCATGATCTGAACGAGTCACACATACACCCTAGTACATGTTCCTCGACGCTGAGGGCATCCCCGGAGCACGGGGGATTTTGTGACATTTCAAATTGGCTGTCTTGTATTTCTAATAAGTTGTTTAATCGTTGGCATGTTGAATCATATACATAATGGACTGGTTTAGATCGATCCTAACCGCATGATTATGAATTCCTTTTATTGAATAGAATAGTAAATAAAAGTCATAATATATTAATATGAAACTCGGCAGGGGTAATTTCAAATCACGAATTGATGCGAAATCTAGGCTATGCTATTGTCATTCAACCGCTACAAGATCAACAATTTCATAAGCTTGGGCCTCTGTTGCTGACATAAAAACATCTATTTCCATGTCTTCGGAGACAACCCATAGGGATTTGCCCGTTCTTTGTACATAAACCCTTGTCTGGGTTTCACGTAGTTTCAGCAGTTCTCCCACTTCCAGGATGAATTCTCCTCACATATTCTATAAGGCTGGCATCTAATATAAAGAAAGTTGTCCTTGTGGACTCTATCTCATCTTTTTTTATTAACTACATTCATGCTTCATGAAAAAAATGAAGCAATCCGCTTCGCACCTTTATCCCTTTCTTTTTTGGGGGAAAATGCATTCTCACAACTTCCTATTGAATCAAAAAAATGCCTACACCCATGCTCTCTGGAAAAGTCTTCTCCATAAGTTTTATACTAAGCCCACTTATTCTTATCCCTTAGGCCTTGGGAGAGCGCATTTAGTATTGGGCCTTGGTGGGCCCAATGAGCTTGAGTAAATTGTGGGTCGGGTAGTGAGCTATCTTTAGACCTAATGAGTGAGGTTTGGTCTTAGATCTTAATTGGGTAATTGTGGGTTTTGGTTCGGTGTTAGAGGTCGGTGTTCAGCAGCAGCATCTATAGGAGTTGCTCATCATCCGAGGTGAGTCTTCTCACTATACTTAACTTGAGTGGTAATCTATGTGTGACCAGAGGGTCTTACGTGCTTATATTGAGTATTGTGATATCCTGCATTATGTTTTTGTGATTTATGTTGTGTATTATACTGAGTTTACTGAGTAAGGACCGGAGGGTCCACCCGAGCTGTGGGACCGATGGGTCCCACTGAGACACATTGACAGGAGGGTCTTATTTGATCATAGCCATGAGAGGCTAATGAGATATGTGTGGTATTTTTGGGAACTCACTAAGCTTCGTGCTTACCGTGTTATGTGTTATGTGTTTCAGGTACTTCTGAGGATCACGGGAAGGCGCCGGCTTGATTGTACACACGAGACTGAGTTATATTTGTGGATCGTGGATTTTATTATTATAGAGATGTGTTTGATAAATTGAGATTTTAGAGATTTTGTGATTTATGTTAATGAGATTAATGTGATTTCTAAATGAAAATTTTGTTTGAAATTTTATGGTGTTACAAGTTGGTATTAGAGCCCTGGTTTGAGGGATTCGGATGCACCTTCGGGTATGTTTGGACTCAAAATGAGGATTTGAGAAAAGTTTTCAAAAGAAATGATTTTTCTAAAATGAGTAAGAGTTTCTAAGAGAAAAACAAGAAGGGGCGGTGTGTAAAATTAGCCAGAGCTCGAACGGCGATTTCCCAAAATACCTTAATTGTTTACTTTATGAGATATTTCTGAGATGTTTATGAGATATTAGAATTGCATGCTAGAGGATAGGCTAGGTATTTCAGATTCTAGGGCTAGAGTTGCCTGATTTGTGATGCCTTAGCCTAGGAGATGTTGCTATGTATTATTTGCTCTATGAATGTGTTGAGTAGGAGTACCTAGCAGGAATCTTTTAGAGAGGGAGCTTTGAGTAGCAGGGTAATCTAGGAGAGATACCTAGATGAACATTTGAGGAGTCTACTGAGAAGAGTGATTAGATACCATGATAGGTAAGATAGCATGAGTTCGGTGATGCCTTTTGAGTTGTGAATAGAGCAAGTGGAGTTGTGTGCTCGACTAGTGTTTTGTGTCGGTGAGGGTTATTCGATGCCCAAATGTTGCTTGCTTCGTGATTTGTGGAACTCTTGATGATGGGAGTTAGCTACTAAGTGAATATGAAGATATTTAGGAGGTAGATGGTTGGCATCATAAGGAGTTCTTCAGCAGCTGATGGCAGAGAAGTGTGAGAACATAGGAAGAGCCTAGGGAGTGACCTTAGTCAGATGAGTACGCTGATAGAGGAGAGTATTCGCTAGAGAGCGACCAGGTATAACGGGATTGGTGATCGAGAAGGTTGAGTAGCTACTTAGGAAATTTAGGATGATCCGTGTGGAAAGTATGGATAGATGTGGTAGGTAGTATGGGCCCGTACTACTAAAAGCAGAGCACCCATACTCGAAACAGGGAGAATTCCAGGGGTTCTAAGTAGCAGATTGAGGGGAGATAACATGGTTCGAGTACCATGATTGTAGCAGCTAGTGCTTCTAACTTTACCAGCTGTCCCGTTGTGATTGTTTAGACTGAGAACTGATATGATAGAGTGTGGGGCCAAAGTTCCATGTCGAGAAAGCTTCAATTAAAGCGTACCTTGAGAGGGAAATTGAGTTAGTTTCCAAGAGATTTTACTGGTGGGTTGGAGTCACAAGACTCAGGGATGAGTAGAGATTGTGATTTATGGAGGATTGCGGTATGAGTTGAACAATGAGCCGATAGTTGAGATGTCACTTTCTGTGACCAGAGTTGCGCTATTTCCGTTTCCCGTGAGAAGTAGAAGAGATATTGAGCTTCCGATTTTCGATTTTGTAGGTAAACCTCATAGGGTAGCATATGGTTGCGACCTTTTCACCAGAGTATTTGGGCAGTATCTCTACTACGAGTTATTTCTTATACGATGAGAGAGTCATCAGTAGGGACTAAAATGGATGAGGACAAGGGTATACCTTTGTTGAGTATAGTAAAGTATAACCAGTAGCAGTTCCAGGTTCAAGGGGAACGTATCGGGGCGGTGGCCCTCGTGGGTTATATCGGACATCGAGTGTGGGAGTGAGGTCTCTTGTTTCCATGATAATTCTCATGATGGAACGATGGTTGAGGAGTCGAATATGAGGAGTGTGATAGTTCATTATTTTCAGACTGAGAGTCATGACTACTACGGGACAGTTGAGATGTCCAGTAGTGTGTCGATATGAGATTTTGGATGACTAGAGGCAGTCACGTTGGGAAGTTTCCAAGGATTTCATATGAGATTCGGGATATTTGGAGTCACTTGGTCTCTATCGGGAAGATCATCGAGTGTTACGTAGTACGTTCCAAGAGTCAAGTGCGATGTACCTGGTGAAACAGTTTGTGGAGTAGATTGTTTGTATGCCAATTGGTGATGGTTCGAACCCTGAGTGGGGGAGAACTGAGTATTTTATTGAGAGGATCAGAGATTTGTTCAAGTGTGGTTAGAGAACTGGTTATGGAGATCTTCGATACGGATTCATGAGACTTGGGTTATTGGTGGATGAGGCAAGGTGCGGAGCGAGATAATGCATGTTGTGTGTGTTCAGGAAAGGATGGTGTATCCACGGCGAGTGGCCGTTGGTCAGGGACCTTATAGTGGTTAGGAACATTTCGAGGTTGTAATGGTTGAGTTCGAGGCGGTTGGCTCGTTAAGGATAGTTTCGACGGTTGAGCATTTCTAGTTTGATGTATGGGTTGTTATATGCACTTTGGGAAGGGCAGAAGTTGATTGGCAACCAACTTTAGAGTCGGTGTGAGTATTCTTGCATGGGTTCTTGAGCAATAGAGGATGGGGTTTCAGATTTTCGTCAACGTGTTTTGATCCATTGACGATTCCTCCGTATTTCAAATTTAGAGTTGGAGTATTTCGAAATTACGAGTTGTGCGAGAGGAAGATCAATGGTCGAGGCAAGACATTGTGAGATTCTTAGAGGGTGTATTGCGGTATCCGAGTATGATGTCGTGAGTGAGAGATCAGTGGTTGAGGAAAGACATCGTGAGGTTCTATGATTGTGTACTGAGGTATCCGAGCATGATGCCCTAAAATTTTGGATTATTTTGAGACTTGAGTTGTGAGATGGCAAGTGGGGTACCAAGTGACTATGGTTCCAGTGGGAGCCCTTCAGCTATTTGTCATCAAACGGAATTATCCAAGAATATGAATAGCAGCGAGAGCAACTGTTTTGTCACTTCGGTTGTCGTCAGGAGTAGTGACGCTTAACCCGGGTGGGTGTGTGTACCTATCTATGTTGGACCGTGGAGTATTCGATATTGAACTCAGTGGGGTGATGACTCGAGGATGAGACTATGGGGTGATAAGAGAGTGAGTGGATCCGAGTGGGAGTAATCACTTGAGGCTATCAGGGAAAACCATGGGGTGAGCCCCTGGTGAGCGAGAGAGTATTGTGAAACCGCAGGGAGCCGTAGCTTTCACTGGCGAGCGAGAGAGTATTGTGAAACTGTGGGGATTTGTAGCTTTCACTGGCGAGTGAGAGAGTATTGTGAATCTGCGGGGAGTTGTAGCTTTCACTAGCCAGCAAGAGAGTATTATGAATCTGTGGGGAGCCGTAATGATCACTAGTCAGAGCATGATGCATAGGAATTCTTAGGCTTGGGTAGCCTTACCCATCGAGTCTTTGGGAACCAGGTGGCCGGACCAGGGGTGACATGGGGGGTCTCCGTGATGGTCGGGAACCGTTATATTCCGAGTTGGGGTGGGGTTATCACAATAGAAGGAATCAGAGAAGTGATGTACGCATGAATTCGTGAATCACTGGTCGTGAGTTGAGTATTAGATTAGAGATGAGTGGTACCATTTATGTTGTCAAAGCAGACTCTCGAGTTTGAGTTTGGCTCTAGTAGTGTATTGGGTAGACATGATGAGATTCCGGAGGTTCAGATGGATTTCATTTTGAGAGTTAATGATTTTTGTCTAATGTCTTAGACCTGAGTGGGTCAGTTCGTTGGTTTGGGAAGGACCACAAGACACATAGAACTAGTGAATGGTAGACGACAGACGTCGGAGGTGAGACGACTTTGGAAGGGGTTGTAGTGTTCGCTTGAGGTAAGGCGAACTTCGTGACTTGTGTGTCACATGATGGGCTAAGATAGCTATTGTGAGAAGGAATTTATAAGGCCGACTTGTTGGGTGTGCAATGAGTAGCCTTCGGAAGTTCAACTGTTGGGTCGGGAGTTGACCTGGTGCTCGGTGTCGGAAGGAACATTTGAGAGGAAGTTGGGGCTTATGATTATAGATGTCAGAGGATCGTTCCGAGCAGGCATGATCGCTTTCTTGGGTCTGAGGATAGAGTTTAGAGCTTCATTCTTTCAGATGAGTTCTAATAGTTGTTCAGGCAGAGGGTCCTTGGTGGGATGTGACCCTTCCGTTCCTTTTGAGATACGATTTGGATTGATTGGTATATCTGGTATGAGTGATCGGTAGCCAATTTTTGGCAACGAATTGTTTCCATCAGTCGCAACAAGAGAATCAGAGTTGGCAGTGTGTTCTCAGGGTCTGTTATTCGAAGAGCGATTAACATGATGATATCTTGCAAGGGCGGTCTAGCAGGGAGACAGACCACTAGAGTTTTCAAGTTCTGGAGAGTCAGAACAGGGACCGTAGCAACAGAGGGGTCCGTCTTTTTTGGGATTGGGAGTTCCTGTTTGGGTTTAGGTGTCTTTGGAGGGGGATTGTTCTAGGATATGAGATCCTTTCGGTCGTGCTTCACAAGTTATTGGGTTCGATCTATGTGTTGTTGAGGAGCGATTTCGAGGGCAAAATCAAATTAAGTGGGGGAGAATTGTAACATCCTGTTTTGGATCGTCTGTGATCTACAAATTCCTAGTTCACTTAAACTAATGCTCTGATACCAACTGTGACATCCCTAATTTTCTCGGCCAGAAAAGACTGATTTAGTTTATGCTTTTAAAATAAAATCAGAGTAATTTTCCAAAAAATGTTGCGAAATTTGTTCCCAAAACAAAATATAATAAAAAAATTTATCAAAACATTTCTTAAAGAAATATGTTTTAATTATATAACAAAACCTCGAGATGTCATATTCCGATACAGATCAAAAGCATAAACAGTACATTATAAGCCTTACAACAGTTATTTACAACTACAGGCCTATAATCAAAAGGTCTCTTGTTGTCTTCCAATTATGCTCGGGGTCCACTACATGTAATACAGAAAGCTGAGTGGGTCAGGCTTGGGAGCCTGGTAAGCATATAGAGTTTTCAACCCTTAAATAATAAATTTATTAGTTTTCATCAACCAACAATAAATTTATTAATTTCATGAAACAACAATAACCCTGATTACCCGTTCCCGTTATCCTCACTTTACGTCCCTAAACACCTTTCATAAGGGATCTAGCCTAAGGATTTTCATCGGGATGACAACATTGCTTTAGGGATTCCTCAGCAGTTTATGTCAAATAAGGCAACCATGTGGGGGATGGAGTATACCATCGAACACTAACTTCACAAACACCTACAGCTTGCGAGCCTGCTAGCGTTCCACTGGACTGTCTAGAAAGGTCCGTGGTCGTCATTTATACTCCACTAGATGACTGAAACAATAACAATATCGAGGCCTTTCATCATTTTAACAGACATCAACTATTTCATATACTCATGTTTTACCCAACATATTTGTAGATAAAAATATATATATATATATATATATATATATATATATATATATATATATATATATATATATATATATACAATTTAAATCTTGTCTAAAACATATATTCAACACTCATTTCAAATAAACAAACAATATAATTACACATAGCACATATTTTATAGAAAATACTTCATATTTATGTGTAAGATGAAAGTGACTATACACTCACTTGTTAAGACGATAATTGGGCAGAACCTCATCTCTTAAAATAATATTCTTCGATGAAACTGGGGTGTTTTCTCAAAAACCAGCCTTCACGTGGACAGAGTTTCGGCTCGAAAACTCTTTTTCTCGAGATCTTCGGGGCTTTGGAACTTGCTTCGGGTGCTAGGACGATACACTAGGCTTTGGGGGTATTTCTTGCAATTTAGAAGTGAGTATAAGGGTGAGAGATGTAAAGAAAGTAAACAAAAATCGGGCAGCCTTGAGTTCTATTTATATTGGTCCGAAGTTACTGACTACGCTGAGCGTAAGTCCTCGGTACGCCGGGCGTACAGCGAGGCGGTCCACTACGCGGGGCGTACCCCTCGTATGCAAGGCGTAAGGGTGGATCATCTCGGACGCATAGGTGCTATATTCACATGTCAACCATGCGATAGAGTAGGCTACGTGTCCCAACTCAGACCATGAACATGAGTACGCTGGGCGTATTCCCTTATGCTGAGCGTACTCTGAATTTCCAAACTTTTAAAACTCGTAACTTTCGCATACAAGCTCCGTTTTTGATGTTCTTTATATCCACACATAGGTGAGACCGTGCTCTACAACTTTCTTTTAGACTCAGTCGGCTAAGTTTGAATTAATTTTTAACATTATATTTTTAACACGTCAGGATAGGAGAAGTCCGTTAAAAATTCATAACTTTTTCATCCGATGTCCGTTTTCATTTGTCTTTTTATCGTTAAACTACTAACGACGAGATCTTCGATTCTCGTTTAGGTTGTTTTAGCTAAAATCACTCGATCTAAAATTCGAGTATCGGGCTGCATATTGTTATGCTGAAACTTAGAAAAATCATAACTTCCTCATACGAAGTCAGATTTGGGCGTTCTTTTTATGCACACTCTCGGTTTAACGAGCACTACGACTTTCATTTAGGTCGCTAAGGCTAAAAAGCACTTTATCGTAAATTCACTTTTTACGTCATACAGCATTGTGCCGGTTCTGTTGCGAAACTTTGAAAGGTCATAACTTCTTCGTTATAACTCGGATTTCGGTATTCTTTATATCTCCGGAATCCTTGTTTCAACCACTACGATATCCCTCATAGATATCGGGTTTATATAACGTTTATTTTCGATGCTTATTTTTATTATTAACTTATTAAATCATAATAATTAAGTAAATAAGCACATAATTCACATAATATTCACATAATTCCTCTTTATTATTTTAAAATGAGTTATAAAGGTTGACCTAGACTATTACATCATCATTTATGCTTTGACCCAGAAACACGGGCGTTACATAAGTGTTCTTGTGGTATCTTTGAAGTGAAGAAAGAGCATTAAGGAGGATGGAGTTGGAGTCCAAGCCTTGCATCTGAACTTTTTTGTGGTTGGAGCATCATTTGAAGGTATAAAGCTCAAAGCTTTCTCATCCTTTTTTATTTGAGCATATTATGGTCCATTTTAGGGTTTTGGTCCCAAATCTTGAAGCTTTATGAGTTTTTGAACTCCATAGCTTAATATATATATCCCATTGAGTGTTATTAATGGAGTGGATACATAAAAATGAGGTCTTGGTTGTTAAAAATGATGGGTTTTAAGCATTACATCAATCCTATGGTGCAGATGCAAACCCTAAAATTTTGGATCTAGTTTGTCTAGCTGTACATGCAATAATCATCCAAAACTCATAAACCCTAGATCTAGCATACTATAATCGAAATTAACATATGAATAGGGTTAGGAATATTGCCTTGATTGTTATGTAGCAATAACAATCACAAACCTTCTTGAACCTGACTTTTGAAAGCCTAATGCCCCAAGTGTTGCACCTCTAATGGAGTCACAAACACCACTAGCAATAAGGATGAACAAGAGAGAGAGAGAGAGAGAGGGAAGAGGCACAAAAACGTCCAAGATCTTCTAAGAAAGCTTAGCCACGTTTTTGGGAGCCTTAAGGGTCCTTATATAGGTAAGGCTTCTAGGGTTATCAACTTGGAAACTCTAATCCAGTTGCTTAGTCCTTCAGCAGCCCAAAGGATCCTTACAGAAGGCCCTTTGGACGATTTCTATATGGACTCTCATATAGAATTCGTCCATTGCTTCCTTATGGATCCTAAGCCCAAGATTGTAACTATCTTATAATTACAGTATCAGTCCCCTTTATTTAATTAATCTCTTTTGACCACAAAATTAATTCTTGATCAATATTAATTAAACAATATGATTTCTCTTTTAATATATTATTCACATAATATATTAATAAATCATAATTAATCCTCTTTCTCCTTAATTCATCCTATCAGTAGCTATGGTGAAAGCAACCCAGAAGGACCATGCTCATAATCGGGTCAAGTACATACCAAAATACTTATAGGATTAGACACCTAATCCAACAGTCTCCTACTTGGATAAGTCTAATAACTATTTTACAAATACGACTTCATAATCTGATTAATAATCGTAGCTTTCAAAAGCCGTTGTCAACTTTAATCTTATTAGTAACACGTCCTTTAGATAAGGGATCATATATTCCTCCATTCTAGATATCATATAGACATGAGACGTGGATTATAATCATTCTCTCAGTCTATGTGTTGTTTCCCGATATTCCGATTTATGATGATTGACAATAGACTACAATTGAACACATCAACTTAGTCCAGGCTTGGCCAAGCGCTTAGGATGTCATCATTAAATCATCGAGGGGACCACATATATCGCTTTTATCCAACTTTGGGTAAAAGGAACGGATAAACTTCGACTCAAATGCTTGCTTGTATTTATTCATCAAATCACACCCAACAATATGTTTTATAACACCAAGTTACTGGTGCATTTACACATGTCAATGTGCAACCGACTTGCAAACTACAACTCACATGTCTCCGTTTCAAGAATATAAGATATTATTGTGTCACTAATCACTCGTGATAAAATCCATGAAGTGATTCAAGTGAGTGTGGGTTTAATCCAATACTCAAATCTTATTTCAGGAGTACTCATGACCACTACAGCAGACTTTTGCTATGTCTAAATGCTTTAGACAATCTACAGTCTGATTCATGACAGTCTAGCTTTAGTACCTACTTCCAAATTACTTATCGACTGTGGATGGTTTGGATAATCTTATTATTCGGGAAGTCAAAACATGCAAAGCGAAACACAAGAATAATACTAATCCTATATGGCCCCAAAATTTTGAGTATAAATAAAACATCTTTATTTAATCACCACATTGATTACTCATTATTCAATGTATAATGTTTCGGATAATCAACTTATTACTTGAATTATAACAATAGTTGTCCCATGCTCCAAGCATGCACACTATGTTTACCTATGGTCCATACTTTGGAAATGGATCAATCGAACACATTTCCAATGATGCTCATTTCACAACTCCTAATCCTTGTCATAAGTGTAAGAATACCAAATTCTTGCCACTATTAAAATATGTTAGATTCTAACATTTTATGCAACGATCCTTTCGTAATGTCACAGCACCAAAGCTACCAAGACTTTGTCAATGATATTACAAAGTTCTCTATTAGAGATTGTTACAAGGAAATTCCATAGATATGAAGTCTCACATTCAAAGTACATTCCTTTGAACATCCTTCTTGCATAAAAAGTTTCTAATCTAGACATAGATTCTTGATATCCAACTCCCAATATGAAAACATTTCCATATTTTCCATATGACAACTCATTATTAATAGAATCATATAATCATAATAATGTCATTATGGTCCACTCATTACTATACTTTTAACTGCCCATAAGTAACCAATCCTTGGAAAACCTTAGATTGTCCTTGACAGTTGTTTAATTATTTTAGTCATATCCGATTCTGGTCCTTTTCCCTCTTAATGCCCTAGGCATTTGAAAATTTAGAACGGTCGAATATTACAACATATGCAATCGATCCTATACCAGAAGCGTGGGACACGATTCATGAAAAACGTGATACTTTACCAAAGTCTTGCTATAATATTGCCATATATAGAATTCTTTTAACTTGAACCTTTTCAACATAACATCCATATATGTCCATTGACTAAATTTGATTAAAATTTCTCGATCCAAACTCTTAGATTTTGAAATGAAGTATAATATTCTCTCCCTTAATTATAGCAAAACAACTTTTCAACCCCTGTAACTTTGCAAAGTGAAACTTTTGTTTTCTATAATTAATATTGCTAACTTGAAACAATTAAAATAATAATCATGCTCCCACTAACGTGATAATTATATCCATACCAACATAACATTTATGCTCCTACTAGCTTTGACATGTATTCAGAAAGCAGTTGAACTTTTAGAAACCAATACTTATTGACTTCCAAAGTTCATATTTCTAATACGATATGCTTTGATAAGACTTTATTTAAGCTTCTCAAACTCATATGCCTTTCCTTAGATAGCTCATATGTATGTCTAAACTAATTCAGAACTTATAGCAATAAGTCCTAAATGTTTAGACTAATTGCCAAATCTCACAATTCGAACTATGAAGAGGGATGTCGTAATCATAATCGAATCTGAGAACGCAAATATCACAATGACACTTAGATTTTATGGTGTATGTGCTCCTATTCATGTGAATTTGTCATAACCATAATCATAAGATAATGTTTGTGACAAATCCAAACTCTTAGGGACATAACTTGTTCATTCTTAATTTCTTGCCATCAAGGGTTCCACCACTACCTCCAAGTTATTTAGCAGCTCACCTATACTAGTCAATGCACTTTTATTAAACAAGGTGCTTGCCTTTATGCAGTCAATTGAGAACTCGTAGAACTCATATGCATAAGTAACTTTACTGGAATGGCATAGAAACAATATTGTGTCAACTAGTGATTAACAATAGGTTTACTCTTGATTAGTTCTTGAAACTTTTCAAGATCTTTAAGACTCCCACTGACCTCTTGACATATAAGATTCTTTTGTCAAGAAACATTTCTCGTGAAACAAATATTTAAGAGTTAGTGCGGTTTCTTATTAAGATAAACACCTCATACAATTGGTCCTAGTTGGTCTTTGTCTTATCACAACTTACCAATTTCAAATGTACAAGAGTAAGAAACTTTTATACTCCACATTTGATGAGTGTTCTTCAACCTTTTCTTAAGATTTTTCACTCAAGTCACAATCTTTGAGTATTACTTTAAGACTCGGTTTTGGAACGAAGTATGTCTCATCATTTTGATTTAACCGTTTCAACAATTCCCGATTCCTCTTCTTAGTCATACTTATGCACTAAGGTGTCCTTAGAGGATCAATTGTGATACGGTTTCATAAGCACTAAGATGATCATAAAACATGATACTTAAGTACTCTCCCTTCTTCTCAGATTGGAGAGACTTTTATCTTTTTGCCTAATTGATTCTTCTTATTCGTTATGCTATTCATTTGAACTTTTCCAATGATTTAAAATCACACTTAATCTTGTAAGCATAACCATGTTTACTAAACTTTTAGTTAATCATGACGAATAGTCTTATCGTTTGGTGGACTTGACCAGTGCACAACATTGTGTTCTATTCCTTTAGTCCTTTACTTGACTCACATACTTATGTGAACAAGGAATAAGTCTTAATTTCCCAAATACGAAGGTTCTCATTCATCACACAATACAAGTTGTATGATTCCAAATTTCTGTGCAATTGAAACTTGGGCGATGAAAATCTTTCTTTATTTGGTAAATTTCTGACACTACCACAAATAACATAACTAATAATCACATCTATTCCAACATTGCTAATAGCATAAACAAATAAACATCAATTTTCACAAAATGTCATTGCAAAGAATTATAAATAAGACAAAAAAAAAATAATTTATTTTATTTATAAAAAACGCGGAAAAACATGTCTTTACAACACAATTCAAATGAAAACTATGCTATTACATATTCCTAAGCAATCTATCATAACTCTCTAAGTAGCAGCTCAAAAATCCGATCATCGAACCATGCGATCGAAATCCATTTCTTCGCGATCAAACTTAGCTCACTTTTCCTTTAAGCTTCCTTTCTTTTCTTCGATCCTACAAAACATCAAAATGTAATCTTATCACATCATGTATTAAGAATCTACAAATAGGATCTTAATAGAGTTAGATAGTGGATTTTACCTGAAGCAGAGTCATACATCTTGACTCTCCCATCCTTGCGATCTCTCAGGTAAACATGGCAGCTTCGCATCCAATGCCCCTTATCTTGGCAGTAGAAACATATGGACTCTTCTGGAATGGCACACGGGACTATCTCAGACTCAACCTTTCTCTTGCATAGAGAAAACTTTTTTGTACTTCCAATGTTGTCATTGTCCATAGAAGTTTGGGACATTGATTTACCAGACAAATTTGCTTGACCAGTCCGCTAAATCATTGCTGATTCAGCAGAAATAAGCAAGTATGTAAGATCAATGAGGGTCCCGTCGTGGTCTATCGTATGGTACTCTCTAATGAACTCACTATATGAGTCAGGAAGTGATTGAAGAACCCAGTCAACAGCCAACTTCCTTGAGACATCGACACCCAACATCCTCAACCTGTCAATGTGTGACTTCATCTCTAAGACGTGTGCACACACAAACTTTCCATCTTCGTGTCTTTTTGCCAATAGGGCTTGAGTGACTTTGAAATTTTCAAGTCTTCGAATACGTGGGTTAGGGAGAATTATGGAGGAGGTGGAGGAAGTGAAACATGATTTCCATTTCCACAATCCAATCGTGGAACATCACCTTCATGTGGAAAACTTTTTTCAAAGGATTCGGGAAGATCATAGTTGATAGACTTTGACTTCTACAAAACGGGAGAAATTCAAGTTAGTTGAATGAGTCCTTAATAAAACACCCAAATGAGATATTAAGGCTAGGACCCAACACAATAATCTACAACTCTGAAGAGGGATGTCGTAATCCAGTTGCAGAACATTTGAAGGTAGGTAAATGACGATTTACCAATTTCCACCATGAAAAAAAAAATTAGGTTTTAAATTTTTTGAAACTCCTAGATCTTTTTGAGATTCATTGAACTTTTCAATGGCATGTTTAATCTCGATTATGCCCTTTAAGTTTGTGACTGGGATGTCGAGGATCACAGCCAATGTGTGGATAACCATGCAAATTAGTTTGGTACTCTCGATGTTGACCACACCCAATTAATGTGTCGGTTAACCACACACGCTCCATTGATCAATGATAATCTTACGAGAAACTCATTGGTCCCATATTAGTGTGCCAGTTAACCACACACACTCCACTAATGACCAACAAGGTGTAATGTGTAATTTCATGGATTAACACCAATTCCACATTTTTCCTAAAGTAACTAAGATTTGGGAATTTATAAAAGTGTTTAGTTACTTCGCATTTCATTATACTTATAATGGAAGGTTGTTTCCTATCCTACCAGTTCGACTAACGACCCTCCACTAGTTAAGAGTGCGATGGGTAAGAGTGGATACTCATTCAATCGCTATTTTATAGGAAATTTCCTTAAACATCCTTTAGAGACTAGCTTCGTGAATGAGGCCTACTAACGGTAAGACTGACTCTTTACTTATACATATATAATATATTAGACTTTTAATTTTATATAGTATAAGGGTGTAGTACTAGGTGGTTTAATCTAGTAAATTATAGTTTTAATTTAATTAAACTTAAACCATATCATTATGGATTTATTAACTCTCTTTTAATTATACACTTAATTAATTTAATAAAGCCATAAGGGTGTAATTTGAACTTTTTCAAAATACTAGGGTTTTAGAATTAAATATTTCAAAATTAAAAACTTTTAATCAAATTTTAAATTCCAAAACTTGAGGGCAAATATTGAAACTTTTCAAAATATCTTTTAAATCAAATTTGAAAAAAAATTAAATAACATATAATTAATAATTATCACATAATTTGACCTAATCTATTTTTCCTACAAGATAATTCAAATCAAAATACAAATAATTAATCTTTATCTTATAAAAGAAGTAATTATCTTAAATTGACAATTATCCATTAATTTGATTAGGATACCAATTACCATAATACAAAAATCTGATTTTAATTTGGAAAAAAAAATATGGTAATTATCCAAATCAAAATAGGGAAAAAATTTCGAGATTTGCTGTCAGAACTGAGCTCACGTCGTGAGCTTGGTCAGAACCCAAAAAATGAAATTTTTTCAGCTTTGAATGATCAAACATAGCATCAAATACATTAGATAAACAGCCTAGACTCTGATACCACTGATGAGTTTTAAGCATTACATCAATCCTATGGTGCACATGCAACCCTAAAGCTTTGGATCTAGTTTGTCTAGTTGTACATGCAATAATCATCCAAAACTCATAAACCCTAGATCTAGCATACTATAATAGAAATTAACATATGAATAGGGTTAGGAATATTTCCTTGATTATTATGTAGCAATAACAATCACAAACCTTCTTGAACCGGACTTCTAAAAGCCTAGTGCCCCAAGTGTTGCACCTCTAATGGAGTCACAAACACCACTAGCAATAAGGATGAACAAGAGAGAGGAAGGGAAGAGGCACAAAAACGTCCAAGATCTTCTAAGAAAGCTTAGCCACATTTTTGGGAGCCTTAAGGGTCCTTATATAGTTGAGGTTTCTAGGGTTATCAACTTGGAAACCCTAATCTAGTTGCTTAGTCCTTAAGCAACCCAAAGGATCCTTCTAGAAGGCCCTTTGGACGATTTCTATATTGACTCTCATATAGAATTCGTCCATTGCTTCCTTATGGATCCTAAGCCTAATATTGTAACTATCTTATAATTACAGTACCAGTCCCCTTTATTTAATTAATCTCTTTTGACCATAAAATTAATTCTAAATTAATTCTTGATCAATATTAATTAAGCAATATGATCTCTCTTTTAATATATTATTCACATAATATATTAATAAAGCATAATTAATCCTCTTTCTCCTTAATTCATCCTATCAGTTGCAATGGTGAAGACAACCCGAAAGGACCATGCTCATAATCGGGTCAAGTACATACCAAAATAGTTATGAGCTTAGACACCTGATCCAACAAAAAACACCCCATGCATGAGATATGAGCATTTTGGGAGTAAAGAGTGAGAGTTTTTGTGTTTGGGACTTCCTCAGCCATGCAAAGGCTTAAAGTCACAAACTTTATGGAGTATGAGCCTTTAGGAGGTCCAGATCTGAGAGTAGAGTTATGGTCTTAACGGATTAAGACCAAGAGAGTGGGAAGAGCAAGTCTGGGATGTACGCCCCGCGTAATCCTAGTACGTCCCACGTACTAATTAAATGTCCCCGATCAGGATTTATGTGGACGCCTGTATACACTGAGCGTACCAAGGGAGGTACGCCCCACGTAATCTAGCTATGGGATTTTTGGGCGAAATCTCATATTGGGCCTGGATTTTGGGCTTGTTGTACTAGAGATTTTGATCAGAGAAATAATGTGTATGTTTTGGGCCTTGTGTTGGTCTTGCCATTGGGACTTAAGTTTAGGAGTTGGGCCTTGGGAGAGCCTATTTAGTATTGGGCTTTGGTGGGCCCAATGAGCTCAAGTAAATTGTGGGTCAAGTAGTGAGTTATCTTTAGACCTAATGAGTGAGGTTTGGTCTTAGATCTTAATTGGGTAATTGTGGGTTTTGGTTCAGTTTTAGAGGTCGGTGTGCAGCAACAGCATCTATAGGAGTTGTTCATCATCCGAGGTGAATCTTCTCACTATACTTACCTTTAGTGGTAATCTATGTGTGACCAGAGGGTCTTATGTGCTTATATTGAGTATTGTGATATCCTACATTATGTCTTTGTGATTTATGTTGTGTATTATACTGAGTTTACTAAGTTAGGACCGGTGGGTCCATGCGAGCTATGGGACCGGAGGGTCCCATTGAGACACATTGACCGGAGGGTCTTATTCAAGCATAGGCATGAGAGGCTAATGAGATATATGTGGTATTTTGGAGAACTCACTAAGCTTCGTGCTTACCGTGTTATGTGTTTCAGGTACTTCTCATGATCACGGGAAGGCGCCAGCTTGATTGTACACACGAGACTGAGTTATATTTTGTGGATCCTGGATTTTGTTATTATAGACATGTGTTTGATAAATTGAGATTTTGGAGATTTTGTGATTTATGTTAATGAGATTAATGTGATTTCTAAATGAAAATTTTGTTTGAAAATTTACAGTGTTACATGGTTAGACATTCCTAATGTAGATGAGGATCATTTTCTTCTACATTACGTCTTTTGCCACGAAGTTGTCTCCGGCCCCCGAAGCCGAGTAAAGGAAATGGTTTTTGAGAGTGGGGTTACGATCTGTCTTTCAGGAAGAAAGAATTTTGTCACATCATCGACATCCGGTTTGGTGACTATTTTCTTGCTTCTACATTCGACAGATGTGTTTCAACATTCACTTAATGAGTTATCGGACAATGATGCAATCCATGTATGTCTTCTATACTTGTTAGAGAAGGGTTTCAATGGACGGTTGGCTAAACAGCCTGTTACAGAACAGTATTTCTCTTTGCTATCCAACGTTGATGAATTCAAAAGGTATAATGTCATCTATTTTCTAATCACTAATTAATTAAATTACCTATCGTTACTAATATTTTTTAGAAATTTAATTGTTAACTAATTTTTTATGTGGCAAATATCCATGGGGGAGGATAATTTGGGATCAATTGTACAAACAGCTATATACTATATTCAATAAGGTTGACAAACTTATACATCTAGAAGAACCGAAAGAGAACTCACCTCAAAAATTGACCTACACCCTACATGGTTTTTTATACGCTTTTAAGGTAAGTATATGATGAAAATTTTATTATTTATTTTTGTTTTCTAACATTCTAATTTATTTATTGTTTGCTAACATTTAGATATGGATACTTGAGGCTTTTCCGGTGAACAGTTTGTTTGGTACCCGACAACAGAATGTGATCCCTCAGGCTGTTGCATGGTCAAAACTAAGGGCGTTACAAAAGACTCACTGCAACCAATTTTTACAAATCGATGACGTATGGTTACTTTATTATTTAAATATTTATTTATTTTATAATTTATGTTTATTTATAATTTCATAATTTTGTTAGCAGAGTAATAGACTTGTACAGAAGTTGGAGCCGATGCAAGATAAGATGCATGCTGAATGGTGGATTGTTAGCTCGACATGGATTGATCGCCCTGATTTTCCCGAAATTGAAGTTCATAGGGCACCTTCCCTAACATCATCACCCAAAAACTCCCCTACCGATGAGCCTCGAGAAAAGAAGGCATGGATATATGATCCATCTCACCCGCCAACACCACCACCATCGGTCGTTGACTCATTAGCTGACAATGATCGAATTATTAGTGACTTGCAGAACGAGGTCGGTCAATTGAAAAATGAGGTATGTGAATGTTGCGAGCGGTTGCGGTCTCAGGGGGAGAATTTAGTAGAGCATGAGGCTACTTTAGCCATGGTTCTAGAACTTATCAATAAGACTCCCGAAGAAAATGTTGGTACCTCGAAGTGGATAGAGGTACATTTTGAATTATTTCATCGTTTATGGTCGTTATGTTTTTGCATCGTTTACAAGTATACATTATTGAACTGTATAGGGATACTACAATGACAATGAGTTATGTGAGCATGATTATGTCTTCCGCAGCCCCGAACAGCCGCTGAATGACGGCCATGAGCAGCCGTCTCCGGTTATTCACTCGTCGGATGTAAAATAGATTTCGCGTGATGAATACAGAACATTGTCGCCAACACCTCTTAGGCGTTCTAAGCGCCAAAAAAGTTATGTCTATATGGTATAAGTCGTCATGGATACAAACGAAGAGGAAATGTGTTACATGACATCAACCAGCACCGTTGGACAATCTCTTAGATCCTACCTTACACACTGTTTATAATGAACGGGATGGCTCGCTGATGTTTGGTCATAATTATTTGACCGGTTTTGCTACGCTTTAGTTTTGGACATGGTTATATGTGGATAATCATGGAGGATGGTTGTCATGTGATGTAAGTAATATAATTATTTGCTTATTAGATAATACTCTTCTAATAACAATACTTACTTTGCTTCAAAAAAATTAACTGTCAGCACATCATGATGTGGATCTCATTGCTGGTAGAGCATAAAGAGGATGATGCTTGGTGGACGGTTGTGTCGTCAGCTGTCAACACTGATACATTTGACTGGAGTGACCTGGTTGACGGATCCGTTTACCATGCTTGGGCAGAGTGTGATACGATATAATTTTGTTTGGACCTGAGTATTTATATACTAATTAATTATTTCTAACCTTTTTTTTATAGCTTTACATCCCAATTAATATAATACATGCTCATTGGTTTTTAGGTGCTTTGGATTTGAAGACATTTCAAATGACTATATACGATAGTCTTTGGAAGGGCAGCTGCTGTTCGGAAAATAAGGATTGGTTTATAGGAATGAGAGCTTGCATCCACAAATTGCTAGTGGGGGTCAGCTACTGGGGTACCGAACCAACTAATTTAGTCTCACTTGAGAGCTTCAAGATGATCCTTGAAAAGGCCCCAAACGTACCACAACAGATTGGCAACAAAGGAGATTGTGGGGTATTTTTGTGTTGGTTCCTGGAGGTGTTGATCACCGGGAAATCGATTTCTATAGAGGGTAAAACCACCGGTCCATGGGCTGTGGGTTATAGAAAATGATTATCGGAAATATTTTGGGGTATAAGGACAAAGATAATTTGAACATCGTATTTGTAACATGACCTACACATACATCCTTTAATTAGTTCATGTATTTATTAGTTGTTTGTTCATTTTAATTGCATTTTATATTTTATAAAACCTAAAGTTATAAATTTTATAAAAGCAAAACTTACACGCAAAAAAAAAAATCAAATGTATTCCGGAACCATTGTCTAGAATCGTACACTCTGGAATTCCGGAGATATCTTCGGAAGAATGTGTTCCGAAGAATGTGGTTACTTTACCAAAAAAAATGATATTTTTGTCAAAAAATCGCTTATAAAGATTAGATTACTCAATTTTTGTACATTTAAATTTGAAGATCAACCTAATCTACAATAAAAGATGGACATAAAGACCTTTTTAACAAAACATATGATCAAAGGACTGAAACTCCATTTTCTCTAAACAAGGGACCGAATTTGCAGTTTACTCATTGATACCCAATGCTCTCGGCCACTTCCCAACAAAACGCTACCAGACTATCGTTGAAAGAGTAAAAGGCTGCCGTCGCCGATCTCAATCCCACGTTCCGATGAACAACCGCGATGCTTCCACAGAGGCAACCACCGCCACTGCTACTCCTGGACTGATCATCTCCAAAACAGAAACCCTTCAATCATTTCTTTCCACATCAATCAACAACCCTCACCTCTCCCCAGACCTCCGTCAAATCGCATCATCCCTATCTCTCCGACCCTCTTCCGTGCCCTACAAATCCCTCCGATCCATTTGGCTCGCCTCCGATCCATCAACTCGACCTGCTCTATCCGCCGTCGTAACTGGTTCGCACTTCATCCTCAACAGCCCTCAACCTCGCGAAAAGGTAATTAATCGTCGTTATCTCTTGCATATATGAAGTTCCAATTGATCAATACTGAAATCAAAACCTGTATAAACTAAATTATTATGTCTTCTGGTTTCAAATATTAGCTTCCGATCACTTTGATTTTAATGTGTTTTGCAATTGATTTCAAATGTTCAATAAACCCTAAGATTTACATCTGTGATCAGAGCGAGGAACTGAAAGCGAGGCTCAGGAAATACGAAGAGGCGGCAGAGAGGAAAGCATATAAAGAGCTAGTGAAGGATATTACTCCAAGAAGAGATGAAAGTGAACCCTTTTCGTCATACAAGGATCAACTAGGATTCGGTGAGTTCTTGTAGCTACCCTTTAGTTGATTTGATCACAGAAAGCAGTGCATTTGTCCTTTGATCTTACTCTTTCTCTTCCGCCATTAAAGAAAGTTGCTTGATCTTGGCAAAACTTGCTTCTAACATGAATCTTGAACCTTTTTTTTTAGGTTTACATGTGGCGCTTACGATGTTTACAGGGTATTTAGTTGGATATTATACATTTAGAGCATTGTTTGGGCATAGTCCTGTAATGGTAAAGAACTTAATTCATTCAGCAACTTTTTAAGCGTATTCAAACACCCAATTGGAGTTAAATTGATCATACTTTTGTTGATTTTGCAGCATGCTGCTGGAGGGATACTTGGATTTGTGGTGGGGATGCTTGTAGAAACAGTTCTTTTTATGATAAGAACTACCAGCCAAGATCGTATGAAGACCACATTTACAGCTTCTAAATTAAAGAAGAATCAATAGATTTTTGTGTGTAAATCTTTATAAATTATTGTGTTTTTGCAAATTTTGGGTAGAAGAAATATTTGTTGTTGTTTACATGAATGCCTATTTCTTTGATTTGGATGGTTGTATTAGGAATGTAAATGGATATTGGAATAATAATTTAGTTTTGAAAAAACTATTTACCATGAACATTATTTATTTTTTAAAAGAAAAAAACACTAATAAAAGTGTTTTTTTGTACATTGGAGTTTTAAACAAGTTTTGTTGTGTTATTTATATTATTATAATTTGGTTATCATAGGTTTAACCGGTTTGAATGTTGATAGGACAATGTACATGTAATCACTAAACTTCAATCTTCACATTAGAATTTTAAAAAAGAAAAGAAAATTATTTTGTTACATGTAATCACTAAACTTCTATCTTCATATTAGAATTTTAAAAAAGAAAAGAAAAACTATTTTGTTGTGTTTTTGTACCATTTTGGTGGTTTTTAAACTCTAATTATTAAAATTTATTGTCAGTTTTAAATAAATAGTTATTATTATTAATAAAAATTTCATACCTTTTTGAATACTTAGAGTCCGTAAATAAATAAATAAATATTTATTCTTTATAGGAAAAAAACCCATGGAAGGAACTAAATTGAAAATCATTAATTTGAATAATTATTTTGTCCACATTAAGACAATCTCTAACCTATTTTTATTTTTCCTTCTAAAAATTGAGTAAAAAATAAGGCAAATAGTGTTTGATCTTCAACCCTACTTCATTTTTATCCCATTTTTACCCCTAAAAAGTATATTCTTAATATATTCCATTACTCCAACTTATATAGATTGTCAAACACACCCCTCTACTAATTTAGTTTTAACAAATATATAATCTATATATTTTTCATTAGATTAATATTAAATACAAAAAATTATTTATAATAAACTTATAAATACATATTATACATGCATTTATAAAAATATTACACATACATACTTTTAAATAAATATTAAATAAATAAATAATAGTATTGTCACTTGTTGGTTTTTATTAGATTATTATTGTAATATATAGGTTAACTATATGTTTAATAGCATATGTTATCATGTTTGTAATATATATTTTAATTATAAGTTTTTGTAAAATACGTTATCGTTTTTAAAACGTCAATATGTATTTAAATTTTTATATAAATTTGATGAACAAAAAACAAACTTTATATTTATAATTAATTAATATAATTTAATATATAACAAAATATTATAAGTATTAAATACTATATTTAAATTATAATTAGTAGATAAAAATAAACTAAAAATGTATAAATATATAACAGAGGGACTAAAATCGACAACGTAAAGTTCATCTCCATTCTAGGAGAAATGAATACTATAACACCATATTTGGTGTAATACTATTCATATCCCCCAAAATGGGGGAGGGTTGGAGAAGAATGCGTGAAGAAATGGGGAAAATGGAGAATGAGAGCATCTCCAACCCACCCCCAAACTTCATTTCTTCAACCTACTAATTAAAAATGTATAAATATAAGTTTAATTAGTAGAGGGGTGTATTTGACAATATATATATATATATATATATATATATATATATATATATATATATATATATATATATATATATATATATATATATATATATATAAGTTATAAAAATGGAATATTCTAGGAATATATTTTTTGGGGTAAAAAATGGGGTAGAAAATAAAGTAGGGTTGTAGATGAAACACTATTTACTCCATTTATGGGGGAAAATGGAGATGAGTTGGAGATGGTCTAAGGCTAATCGGAGTGGAAGCTTTTCCATGCGTGAGAATCTGATGTGGCACAACAAAAGACACGAGGCCGGTGCTCTGGTTGTGGTGTGAGTCCGAAGACGGGGTGAGACGACCAATCGGAGAAGAGTTTGACAACGGTCCATTTGACCCGCAAAAATCCTACAATTAAAAAAAAAGCAATTTAAAACCTATCAACTACAATTATAAATACCCAATATTTTACTAACATTTTACACTAAAAAAAAACTCTTCTCATATATTTTTTTACCTTCACTTATGGATCTAAATCAAAATACTCCATCTACCCCAAACACTCCAAATGATTCATTAACAAATCTTAGTTACATGCAATTTATAACATTTTCAATCCAACAACAATCTCTATTAACCAGTCGTTCATACCACCCATATTACTACCAACAACAAAAACCACCACAATTCAATCAATCCTAATTTCAAGAATTTGAACAACCTTCTCCACAAGTTCAACCCCAAGCTTCTCAATGTCAACAATTTCACGCACAACCTTCACAACCATCTCAAGTTCCATTATCTCAATCCCAACATATAAACATTGACAATGACAACAACGACGAACGGGTTGAAGAAACACAACCAAATCATAGAAAGCAAAAAAAATCAAAAGATCCAAAACAATCGTTGATGACTTAGTTGTGACCACTCTCCACAGCCACTCTCGATAACCTTAAAGTTTAATTTTATTATTTTATTGATTGATATGTCGATTAGACATTTCATATTTTAATACTGTATATTTGTTACAGTTTTTGGTGTATTATGTAGATTTTCATGGGTTTTCTATTTGATGTTTTAAACCACGTTTTAAACATAAGTGATAGGGTTATGAGACTTTTCAATCGGAAGGGTCAACAATCAGCATATGAATATGTGCATTTATCCACTAAAGCTATGGTGTAATCTAATTGGCCCAATATGGGTAAGGCGCACATTCAAGATTTGAAGGTGAAATTCATATACTTTTCTTGATTTACAATTGCTACACAAAATTATAACTTTTACCAAATCATACAAATAAATAAATAAATAAGAGAGAGAGCCGCAACGAGATGCGACTTTTGTATTTAATATTATTTTGTCATATATCATTTTAATATAACCCCTTATTAATATTTATTAATATTATATTATATAAGATAAATCATTACAATTACTACACAAAATTATAACTTTTACCAAATCATACAAATAAATAAATAAGAGAGAGAGCTGCAACGAGATGCGACTTTTGTATTTAATATTATTTTGTCATATACCATTCTAATATAATCCCTTATTAATATTATATAACACATGTCACAGAGATATATAAGATAAATCATTATCATAATTAATAATGTTAAGGTTTTAAATAATACATTTTAAACTTTTTATACAAACATTTACTTTTTATAATTATATGTTAAATTTAAAATTATAACTAACTTTAAAATTTGGTATATCTCTTATGTAATAATTTATTTGAAATAACTGATTAATAATTATGAATTTTTACTATGAAAATTTAATTAGTTTTGTAACAATGGTTCTCACGGGTTATAAACTAGTTGTTAATATATTTACTTTAAATTTATATGCATAATAATCCAAATCTGGACAATTTTACTGCATATATTTACAAGTTGTTTATATGTTGATATATGTATATATGCAATATGTGCAAATGTTCATGTGTATGTGTGTATATGTATATCAACATACTAGTATATAACCCGTGTGAACCACGGTGACAAAATTAATTAAACTTTCATAGTGAAAACTCAAAATTATTATTCAGTTATTTTAAATAAATTATTAATTAAAAGGAATTTTTTTAGTTATATAAAGTTATAATCGTTAATTTGAATAAATATGTGAAATTATATCAACTTATAATTTTTATTAATTTTATTTTAATTTTTATTCTAATGTTATTAATTTAATTTAATTAGAGTGAGAAATTTAAAATTTGAAATTGAGAATCAATAGGTTGACAAGTGACATGTATTAATTAGGAGGTTTAATAGGATGCCACTTGGCAAAAAAAGAATAAAATATGTATTAATTAAGAGGCCTAATAGGATAACACATGTCAAAAGGAGATTAAAACTATTCTTTTATTAGAATAGAAATGTGCACACGTTCATAAATGTATCTACACATGTTTACAAACATATGCGTACAAGTATATAATCTTATATGTAGATATGTATTTATTTATTTTAATGAATGTTCTTGAATAAGTATTTTTATTTATTTTTATGAAAGCTTTTGTAGATTAAGAATAATAATGGAAGAGGTTAAGGGTGATAAACAGAAGAAAAACATGTATTCAAGGAAGGAAAAAATGAAGACACATATAAATTTTATCATATATTTTTTTTTTTATATATATATTTTATCCGCTAAAAACAGTTATAGTTTTGTGAATATTATCTAATAAGATATATTAGTTTATTATTCACGTTTAGATATTAGGAAATAAAAATATGTATTTATACATCCTAAAATATAAATATATGTTATCGGGAATACGTGTATACACCTAAAAATATATGAATTTACATGTATCTTTTTTTATTATTACTAGACGTGTTGATAGTTTTGGTGATTTTATAAAAATGGATATTATATTACAATAATATCAAATTTTAATAATATTACAATAATATCAAATTCTATAAAAATGGATATTATATTATCACTATAAATAAGTTATAATGATTGGTTATTATTTATACAAAACGACCACTATACCCTTTTTATTTTGAATTTGATTTTATCTAAATATAGTTGTTGAGATTAGAGTTCTCGAAAAACTAAGATTAGAATTCTCAAAGATCATCGTTGATTGAGGAATGAGTGAATCTATTATAACTAAAAATTGTTTGTTTTTTATAAATTTTGGAAGTTCAATCGCATTTGACTTGGTTTTTTCCTTAGTTCCATCTTCGTCGATGCTAAAAATTGTTTAATTTTGTCCCATCTTGAATAGCATACCAAACACTATTTTAAGGGCTCACAAGTACAAAATAAAAAGTATAAAAATAAAAATAAATAATTTATTTTGTTTGTTTTTATTAAAATTTGGAAGTTTACCACATTTGACTTGGTTTTTTTTCCTACTTCCATCTATTGACATGACTTGGTTTTTTTCCTTAGTTCCATCTTTGTCAAAATTGTTTTATTTTTGTCTCTGTCAATACTTAAATGTATCATTCTACTCGTTTATTGTTAAGTTAAATGAATACGAAATTACAAATTATGCAAATGCCCCTATTAATATACATAAATAACATCATCAAGTAGAAGTAAATATTGTAAATACAAGTTTTTAAAAACCTTAAAAATCAACAAAACCAACAAATCTGGTGGCAAATGAGGAAATGAACTTCCATTATTCTTGACATTAAAGACTGGATTATCAACTTACACACATCTAGTCTAAATGGATTAAGCCTTAAAACCTAAAGGAATAGACAATGTAACTGGATTCTTTAAGACATTACTACTGGTTTTCACTTAATCTCATATGTGTCTTTATATAATATAACATGATATTCAAGTAACAAAGTGACTAGTATCATTATCATCATTCAAATTCAAAAGGAAAGATTCATTGATCAAAGATGTCAAGGCACACAATTTTAAAGTTTCCCAAAACATGGAAATATAATATGGGCCTTGTAAAGAAACTTAATCTTCCTACAAACTTTGGGCGAATTTGAAAAGTACCTATCTCCAAAAGCAAACGATGAGATGTACATGATATGATCAACAAGAGAACACCAAGTAAATTGCTGTCAGGAGGCCAAACCAAAGAAACCCTATTCATAAACCCCTGTACTAACAACTATCTAGAAGAAAATGCCCAAAGCAAAAGCTTCCTTTGACCAACAAACCTCAAGATCAATCAATGATATCAGTAATTCAGCGTACCTTTTGTTTTTGAACAGAACTGATCTTCATCTCCTTGAGCATATCATCAGATCTTTCTTGGTTCTTCTTTTGTTATGCAGAAGATTCATTATCAGACCCTGCACCATTGTTGCCCACCAACTTCATTAACTCTTTGTCGCTGTTGAAAGATCTAGCTTCTTTCTTGTTCAACACATCCCAGAAGAAATCAGTAAGAACAGATTCATAACCAGGCATCTTTGCGTATCCAGGGAAGTAGTTGATGTCGATAACAAGGTATCTGTTCCCAACTTTGGTATCCCTGATGACATCGAAATTGAAGAGGTGGAGTTTCATTGCCTTACGCAATCCACGAGCAATGTTGGTTATCAGACTCATCGGTGGCATCTCTGCATCTTCCAAATCCATCCTCTTATAGTACTTATCATCGTTTCTGTCATGTGAAGTCAGGTTAGAAACCTGAGAGAATGATAAAGAACCATGCAAACTCTCCAATTTCTCTTCTGCAATGTCCGGCAACGATTTCCGTTTCACGCATTTCACATACTTCCCGACGACATACACTTTGAAGATAACCCCGCCGTGGTTCACAAACTCCTGCAGAACAGTAGGGGGTTTCAGTTTATCAAAACCCTCGCTACTGAAAATCAACAACATCTTATGCGATTTTGCGCTCCCGTCCGCCACCAAGGGTTTTGCAATCACCGGAAACTTCAAACCCTCGCCCCACGTCTTCGCCTCTTTCAACTTCTCCGGCTCGTATATCACAATCTGTTTCGGTATCCCAAACGACGCCATCTCATCGCTTTTCACCTCTTCAATTTCCGACACAACGTCGAGCATCGAAATCCGGTTGTGTAGCCGCTCGATTGCATCCGGAAAGTCGACTACAATAGCGTTAGGGTTATAAACCAAGTATTCCCGGAGTTGTTTCCTCCATTCTTCCCCGTACAACTTATGAAGCACACAATCAAAAGGACCTTGATCCACCAACGGCTTGTCGGTGTCGATCTTGATAAGATCGATACCGCGTTCTTTCGCTAAATTCACCAAAGAATCCTGGATAAAACTCTTCTGTTTCTTCATTAACAGCCCGTAACCTATACTGAATCGCTTCGTCGTCGTCATTTCCGCCATTCCTGCAAAATTTTATTCCCTTCTGATTTCAAAAATGCAATCACAACACTCATAACAAAGATTTTCAGACAAAAAATTAGGGTTTTCAGATTTTGAATATAGAGATACACAAAGGGTGTATATGTATATATGAAGCGATATAGAAACACCGGTGAGATTCTCGGAGTTAACGAGACTGTGGTTGGGTGAAGCGAGTATATATATAGGGTTTGAGAAGGTGAGTTAAATCGGGTACAAGAGGTAGGGTGAAGTTAACCATGGTTAAAGAGCGTGAAGAGTCCACGTGGCATATTCTCTCAATTAATATACGGATTCCGCCGCACTAACGAGTGTTAGAATTTTACAGAAACAAATTATTTGCCAAAAGAAGCAACGCGTATTACTGGCCGTTGGATTATTCTACATTGTGAGATCAACGGATAAGATTGATCCACGTGCCCTTGGTTAAATAGTGGTTGGACCACACGTCAAGTTGGGGGGTCAATAGCTATATAGTCTTCTAATTAATTTTGAAAATAGAATAACTTGTGTGTTTTTTTTAATGCTTTTGTGCATAGAATTAATAATATATCTCAACCAAGAGTGGGGTTATAAATACTAAATAGTAAATAGTGGACTATGAATGACCGGAAGTATCTTGGTTAATGGGCAAGAATCTTCTCTCCTATGATCACAAATGGAAAAGTTGAGTTTAGTTGTAATTGGAAATAGATTTTGGGTTTTCTTGCGGACTAGTTGAAAAGCTAGCTATTAAATAAAAACTAGTTGATAGTTAAAAAGTTATTGATAAAAAATAACATTTGGTAAAACTGGATGAAAAACTAGCTGTAATATATAAAATTACATAAAAGGACATGTAAGAGTATGTGTTTCTATAATTAATTAAGGGGTGTCTTTGGAAAATTTTAAAAAAGATCATAAAAAGCTAGTATAAGTAGCTTTTCAAAAAGCTAGCTTATAAGCCACTTTTTGGCTTACCAAACACGAAAACATAAAAAAAAATTCAAAAAATAAGCTAGTTGTAGCGCGCCAAACACAGCCTTAGCCAAAATAGATTTAGGACTATACTTGGGGGGGGGGGGGGAGAGAGAGAGAGAGAGAGAGAGAGAGAGAGGGGGACAGAGAGAGTAATGAATGATTAATATTGCTTATTAAGACCTTACCTCGATGGTGTTTATAGTATTGGTATGACTTTATGAGAGATAAGATGTCTTTTGGCCGGGTAAAGTTGTCGTATGTTATGCATTTGATAGATTTTTTTTGATATGATGCTTTTAGAAGGTGGGTAGAACACAAACTTGTGTTTGTTGTGGATGTTCATACCTTTGTAAGTGTGTACAAACATCTTTTTGTTAAAGTAGTTGCTTATAAATGCATTAAGATATTGATGTGTATAGTTTGTATATACGGACACAGTGAATTCCAAGTCTACAAATACAAATCCTTGTTCCAAGTCTATTTGAAATGTATCAAACCTAGCTTAACTTCACATATACGTATCTTACTTAATACTACGACCCATAACCTGTAATATTATATAATGTTAGTACAAATCTTGACGCTTTCTTAAGAAACAATAAATAGTACCTCATGTAAGCACACCGGTCTTGAAGCTTTCTTAAGATTGAAGGACAAACATCCTCATTTAAAGTAAGATTTTTTTGACATTTTGCAAAACCTCGCCATAACATTGATTCCTATAAAACGGATGCAACAGCCTGCAAAACCCCCCAACATCTGGTGCTGTCCTGGCCTCCTCGACAGTGAGCTGGAAAGTGCGACTTGGAGCCCACGGGGGCTCCGCCCTGCCCTGAACCCCATTAGTAATCCTCAAAGTAGCTGGCACGAGGGCCCGCACTGGCTTGGCGGCGAGCAATAGACAGTTGACCTTCACATGACCAACCTGAACACAATGATAGCAAATCCTCATACAATGAACGGGGGTTGACTGGTGACAGTCCCTCGCGTAATTCCTCTCCTTTCTATATTTGTGGCACACACTACCAGATCGACATTCTCTGACATGAACCTTCCCGCACTTCCCACAAGTGTGGCCTCGCTGACCTCCAGACCTAGAATAAGCAGTCTTGAACCGCTTCGGTGCAGGTTACGACTGTGTCGGGGCCTGCCTCTGCTCTCTCAACTGAAGTTATATCTCAAGCTCACATCGCCTGGCGGCCTCCTGTAACTCTAGCAAAGTATCACACCGCTGAGTAGAAACAAAGTGCCTGATGTTCGTCTTGAGCATGCTCAGGTAACGGGTCATCTGAGCCTGCTTTGAAGCAAACTCAGGGCAAAACATATCCCTATCAGTAAACATCTGGGTGATCTCCGTCACCGACTCCGATCCCTGCCTCAAGTGTAAAAACTCATGAGCCAACCTCTATCGCTCGACCCGAGGAACGTAGTGAGTATGAAACATCTCCATGAACTGATCCCAAGATATTGCAGCCCTCTATTCAGCAGAATACGATCCCGTAACAAGTCTCCACCAATCCTTCGCTCCGGACCTCAGAAGGTTCAGAGCGTACTTGACCTTCTGGTCAGCAGGGCATGAACAAGTGAAGAAACAACCCTCTATATCAGATAGCCACCTCATGGCTATGATCGGGTCTTGGACTCCATCGAAAGTCGGGGCCTTCGTATTATCGAAGTGTCGATACTGAAAGACCTGCCATGTCCCAATGCCTGCAGCCGTCACGGCTGCGGAGGCTGCGACAACATCCGTCTCAGCCATGGTTACATAGTGATCATCAAATAACTCCATCATCGCGGTCTTGATAGACCTAGACATCTCCCGAATCTGACCCCAGACAATAGCAACCACCTCCTCGCGAATGATCTCCCTGACGCGGTCCTATGACAATACCGACTCACCCTGTCTGCCGACTCCTGATCCCGATTCGGATCCGATCTCAACTCGCCTCGTAGTCACCATACTGAAAATACACCAGGAAGATATCAGATAAATCACATATCATAACAGGGAACCAACGCCCGATGAAGCCCTAGGGGTTTTTGTTGGATAAGGTGTCTAAGTCCATAACAATTTCTGATATATACTTGACCCGGTTGGCATGGTCCATTTGGGGTGCATGGCATTGCAATACTTGGATAGACCAAATGAGAGAAAGGACACTTAAGGTTTATTAATATATTATAAGTTCTAATATATTAATAATATTATTTAATTAGTATTGATCAAGAATTAATTTGGAATTAATTAAGTGATCAAAAAGAGACTAATTAAATATATGGGGTTGATTGTGTAAATCATCCATTCTTGTATAGTGGGCTAATGATCCATGGTTTATATGAATTGGGCTAAAACCCATAAGGTTCTCCATGGATAGTCCATGGAGGTTATAAGCCCATGGATCATGGAATATGAAAAGCCATGCACATTAGGGTTTACATGGAGTCATGGAGTAACCCTACATGTGACACACTATATAAGAAGCCCTATGGTAAGCAAAATCGGCCACTAAGTGAAGAACTAGAGGGCTAGCTGATTTTGAGTGTTAGTGAACTTCTCTCAAGGTTATTCCAAGTGTTATGGTGTTGTGTGAGATATTTGAGGCATAACACTTGAGGTGCTAGGCTCATAAGGTTCTCAAGGAATCCAAGCAACAAGAAATGTATGTTTTTCTTACTTGCTTTTATGATTCAACTTCCCCATGCCATGCTAGATAGGTTAAGAACCTTGGAAATCAAATTTGCATGTATCTTAGTAAAACATAGATCCAAGGTTTCTAGGGTTGCATGTACACCTTAGGAGTGTTAGAATGCTCAAAAATCTTAAGTGGTATCAAAGCCTAGGCTTGTTTTCTTGATACTTGATGCAAATTGTTAAAGAAAGTTGAAAAATATGCATTCTGCCGAGTTAACTCGCCGAGTCCATGGGGGGACTCGATGAGTCCATGCATAAAATCATCCTACTCGTCGAGTAGGTTCACGCACTCGACGAGTAGAATGCCCAAAGTGCAGTTTTTCGAGTTTTGCTGCTGGAAATGGACTGAAAACATTACCCTAAACTGTTTTGGTCTTATAAAACTTGTTTTAGATGGTGTAATGGTTATGCTAATCCATTTTCAATGGCTATTATCAAAATTTCAAGCTTTGTATGGTTTATTTATGATTCTTGAAATTGTTGATATGAATGCTCATACACTTATGAGTTTAGAAGATCATAGGAATTATTTGCAAATTGTTTGTTAGTTTAATTTTTGATCTTGATGTGTTTTAATGGAATCCATAACTTGTTCTCAAGTTATGGATTACCAAAAGTCACTCTTTTAAAGTCCATTAATAAACACATAGGTTACATAAAATGAAAAGTCTCTCATTTTAATAAAACCTTAACTCATAAGTTATGAAAGATGAAAAGCTTTGAAAGTTACAAACTTGCCCTCAAGTTTTGGAACATGTAAAGTCACTTTAAAAACTTTAGTTCCAACCCCTAGAATTTTAAAAGTTAAAATTCAACCCTTATACTTTATAATATTATAAGTTAATAATATGTATATGTATAAGAAAAAGTCGTTTTACCGTTAGTATGCCTCATTCACGAAGCCGGTCTATAAGGGGGTATAAGGTTGTTTCCTTTAAAATGGCAGCTTAATGGGTGTCCACTCTCACCCACCGCTTCCTTGACTGGTGGAGTGTTGTTAGCCGAACGGGTAGGACAGTGACTTTAATCATCATTAAAAGTATGATGAATGTAAAGTAACTAAATGTTTTTATAAATTCTCAATCTTAGTTACTTTAGGAAAATGTGAATAAGGTGCTAACCCATGAAATTACACTTTGCATTTTGCTTAAGTCGTTAGTGGAGCGTGTGTGGTTAACCGACACACTAACCTGGATTTAACAAGGTAGGCAAAGGGTGGCTTAAGGTTTATCATAGGTCGGTGGAGCGCGTGTGGTTAACTGACACATCGATTGAGTGATAAACATTAAGAGTACCAAGTATTTTGCATGGTTACTTCACACCTTGTTTTGTGATCCTCGACATCCCAGTCACAAAACTTAAAGGGCACACTCGAGATTGAAACATGCCATTGAAAAGTTCAATGAATCTCAAAGAATCTAGGAGTTTCAAAACCAATTAAAACCTAATAATTTCTTTCGTTTTTCTAGTGGAAATTGGTGAATCTTCATTCACCTACCTTCAAATAGTTTATAGCTTGGATTACAGCATCCCTCTTCCAAGTTATAAAATATTGTGTTGGGTCCTAGCCTTAATATTACATTTGGGTGTCTTATTAAGGAATATCTTTATATCTAATCTAAACTTGTCCTTCTTTCTTTTCAGATGTCTTCCAAAAATGTTGCTTCTGGGTCAAACCCTACCGGCTCCTTCTCTCTCATGAACCTTTGTGGGAGAGTCACCTTCGATGGTTCCAACTTTATGGATTGGATCTGGAACATCAGGATGGTCACTCGTTACGAGGACAAGGAATATTTCCTCGACATGGAGCTTAAGGAACTTGATGAGTCGTTTGCTACTCCTGAGGAGATCACTGAATACCAGACTCATGAAAGAGATGCCACCAAAGTGGCATGTATCATATTGGCCACAATGACAGACGAGCTCCAAAAGTCCTATGAGGACTATTACCCTTTTGAGATGCACCAGGACTTGATGGACCGCTACCATCAGAGTGCTCGTCAAGAGCGATATGAAATCATCTCCTCCATGATAACAACCCGGATGAAGGATGGTGAACCCATCACAGGCCACATGCAGAAAATGCAAAGTATGTGAACCGTTTGATGAAACTGAATGTGAACTTCCCCGAGGAGTTGGCAATTGACATCATTTTGCACTCCTTACCTTCATTTTATGATCAATTCCGAATGACATACCACATGAACAAGGAGGAAGTTACACTCAGCAAACTTCAAGGACTCTTGAAGACCGCCGAAAGTGATCTTAAGGGGAAAATCGGTTGTTACCACTCCTACTCCTACCACGGTCCCTGTCTTGGCAATCAGGTAAGGCAAGGAAAGAAGAGAAAGAGCCCTTCGAAGGGTACCAAGGGAAAGTCCCTTAATGGCTCCTCTTCAAGTGGAACCAAGAAAGGTTCTGTCCCTCCTTCTGCTAACCCTAAAGAGGCTGAATGCTTCTATTGCCATGAAAAGTCGCACTGGAAGCGAAACTTCCTAAAGTACCTACAAGATGTTAAGGATGGGAAAGTGAAACCCAACCATGCAGGTATTTACACTATATTGTCTAATAACTCATCCTATTCTAATTCTTGGGTCCTTGATATAGGTTGTGGTATTCACATATATACTGATTTGTAGGGACTAAGAAGAAGTGAGAATGTGGAGCATGGGAAGATAAACTTAATCATGGGGAATAGGAAAGCTTCACCTGTCACCAAGATTGGAGTTTACTCTTTGTTGATAAGTAGTGGGTTTACATTAGATTTGAATAAATGTTGTTACTTGTCTGAAATGGCGAGGAATATTATTTCCTTTCATGGTTGGTACAAACAAGGGTTCACCTTTTCGTTTGATAATGAATGTGGTGGTATTAATGCTTTCTTTAATAATGTTCTTTATTTTAAAGCATTACCTTGTGATGGTGTGTATGAAACTGTGTCGGTTTTAGATAACCTAGGAAATAATGTGTTGTGTATCGATTCTTCCATTAGCTTGGATAAAGCATCATTATGGCATTGTCATCTTGGACATGTAAGCAATAAATGCATAGGCCAACTCTAAAAGGATGGAGTCTTAGAGTCATTTGACCTAAAGTCAGATGATAGTTGTGAATCTTGTTTGCTTCAGAAAATGACAAAGTCACCCTTCACTGGTTCTTGTGCTAGGGGTGAGGGTTTGTTGGATCTCATACATATTGATGTGTGCGGACCCTTCAGAACCGCCACAAGGGATGCTAACTGCTTCTATGTGACTTTTACTGATATTATAGTAGATATGGATATGTCTACTTTATCAAGCATAAGTCAGAAACCTTTGAAAAGTTCAAGGAGTTTAAACAGGAAGTGGAGAATCAGTTGGGCAGGAACATTAAGATGCTTTGATCCGATTGAGGTGGTGAGTATCTTAGTACATAGTTCCTTGACTATCTTAAGGGATGTGGGATTGTCCCACAGTTGACACCTCCCAGGACACTGCAGTTGAATGGTGTGACTGAGAGGCATAATTGGACCTTGTTGGATATGTTTCGTTCCATGATGAGTCGAGCTTCGCTACCAATCTCATTTTGGGGGTATGCCTTAGATACTGCCACCCATATCCTTAATCTAGTCCCTACCAAAAAGGTTTTTAAAACACCTCATGAGATGTGGACTGGAAAAGTTCCTAATCTAGATCACATCAAGATTTGGGGTTGCGAGGCTTTCGTGAGGCGCGAGACTCACGATAAGCTCGAGCCTCGAAGTGAGAGGTGTATTTTCGTCGGCTACCCACATAAATCCTTTGGTTACCTCTTCTACATACCTAGTGATAATGTGGTCTTTGTAGCAAGGAGAGGAGTCTTTCGCGAGAGAGAATTCATAAGCTAAGGAAAAGGTGGGAGGCAAATTGACCTTGAATAAATTCAAGAGTCGAGTGGTGAAGGAACCTCAAACCCTAGCAATCAACCTGAGGAGGAAACTCCTATTGATCCAACATATAAGTATGTACCTCTGAGGCGTTCCACGAGAGTTAGGAATGCACCTGAGCATTACTATGGTTTCCATATTACTGCGGAAGGTGATACACTTATCAGTGATAATACACTGGTAAGTCTAGATGAACCTAACAGCTATACGGAAGCCATGGCAGGCCCTGAGGCTGCTAAATGGAAAGAGGCTATGGACATCGAAATACAGTCCATGTATGACAATCAAGTTTGGAACTTGGTTGACAATGTACTAAGTCGTAAGACAGTCGGGTGCAAATGGATCTTCAAGAAGAAGACCGACATGGATGGTAATGTACACACTTATAAGGTGCGACTAGTTGCAAAGGGCTTTTCTCAAACTCCGAGAGTTTATTATGATGAGACCTTTTCACCAGTAACGAAGATTAAGTCTATTAGGGTTAGGCTAGCCATTCCTGCATTTCATGACTATGAAATATGGCAAATGGATGTCAAAACCGCTTTCCTTAATGGAAAGTTGGCTGAGGATGTTTACATGAGTCAGCCAAAAGGTTTTGTCAGCACAGAGTACCCTAATAGAGTGTGTAAGCTTGAAAAATCCATCTATGGATTGAAACAAGCACCTCGCAGATGGAATCTTTGTTTCGGTGAGAAAGTCAAAGAGTTTGGTTTTTCGAGGAGCGAAGATGAGTCCTGTGTATATGTCAAGGCTAGTGGGAGTATAGTTAGCTTTTTGGTATTGTATGTGGATGAAATACTACTCATAGGAAATGACATCCCAACTCTACAAAAAGTGAAGTCCTGGCTTGGGAAGTGTTTCGCTATGAAGGACCTTGGTGAAGCTGCCTATATCCTAGGGATAAGGATTTTGAGAGACAAGAGTAAGAGACTAATTGGACTTAGTCAGAGTACCTACTTAGATAAGGTGCTGAATAGGTTCAGCATGTAGAATTCCAAGAAAGGAGAGGGCTCGATCATGTATGCTATGACTTGTACTCGTCCTGATGTGGCCTTTGCGTTGAGCATGGTCAGCAGATATCAGGGGACCTTGGCAAGGCTCACTAGACTGCGGTAAAGAACATTCTCAAGTATCTGTGGAGGACTAAGGACAGGGTCCTTACCCTCGGTGGGAGTGATGACTTGAGAGTAGTATGGTATAGTGATGCTAGCTTTCAGACTGATAGGGATAATTTCCGCTCTCAGTCAGGTTGGGTATTTACCTTAAACGGAGGAGAAATTACTTGGAAAAGGTCCAAGCAAGAGACAATGGCTGATTCAACTTGCGAATCAGAGTATATAGCGGCAAGCAAGGCGGCAAAGGAGGCTATATGGCTAAAGAACTTCATTGGAGACCTTGGGGTTGTAGCAGCTATAAAGGAGCCTATGGAGATTTTCTATGATAGTGAAAGTACAGTTGCCTTAGCCAAGGAACCAAGGGATCATGGGAGATCCAGACATATCGACAGAAAATATCATTTCATCGGACATCGAATAGAAGAAGGACTCCTCGTAGCAAAGAGGGTATCATCGGATGAGAACCCAACAGATCCCCTCACGAAGGGACTGGGTAGGGTTAAGCATCTCTAACATGCGAGGCGCATACGGCTAAAGGTGTAGGATAAGGTGTCTAAGTCCATAACTATTTCTGGTATGTACTTGACCCGACCCGACATGGTCCATTTGGGTTGCATGGCACCATCCAATTGGATAGACTAAATGAGAGAAATAACACTTGTGGATTATTAATATATTATAAATTCTAATATATTAATAATATTATTTAATTTGTTTGATCTAGAATTAATTTAGAATTAATTAAGTGATCAAAAGATAACTAATTAAATATATGGGTTGATTATGGAAATCATCCATAACTTGTATAGTGGGATAAGAGGCTCCATGGATTATCAAGTTGGGTTCCACCCATAGGATGCTCCATGGGAGTTACAAACCCATGGGTCATGGAAATGAAAAGTCATGACACATTAGGGTTTACATGGTGTAACCCTAGATGTGTCAACACTATATAAAGAACATATTCTCCACCAAAATCGGCTACACATAAGAAACAAGAGGGCTAGGACGATTTTAGAAGTGTGTATTCTCTCTAAAGTCATTCCAAAAGCATTTGGTGTTGTGTGAAGCATTTGAGGCATCACACTTGGGGTGCTAGGCTCACAAGGTTTCAAGGATCATAAGCAACAACAAGGTATGTTATTCTATCTTTTCATTCAAGTTAAAAATTGTTCCCCATGTATGCTAGATAGGAATATAACCTTGGAAATTCAACTTTGCATGATTATTAGACAAACATAGATCCAAGGTTATTAGGGTTGCATGTACACTTAGGAAGTGTTAGAATGCTCAAAACTCATCAGTGGTATCAGAGCCTAGGCTTGTTTGTTGATTTTTTATGCAAACTGTGTTTTTCTGTTTTCTGCTCGTATGAACTCGCCGAGTCCATGGGGGGACTCGACGAGTCCATGAACAAATGCAAGCTACTCGTCGAGTCTATTTTTGCACTCGATGAGTAGAGGCTGCAGTTTTCAGAAATTCGACTTTTGTTGCTGGAAATGGACTAGAAACATTACCCTAAACTGTTTTGGTACTGGAAAACTTGTTTTAGATGGTGTAATGTTTATGCTAATCCATTTGCAATGGCAATTATCAAAATTACAAAGTTTTTAAGTGTAATTTTTGATTCTTGAAATGTTCATATTCATGTTCTTGAACTTATGAAGATTAGATGATCATAGGAATTGCTTGTAACCTTCATGGTAGTTTAATTCATGATCATAAAGTGTTTTAATGGAGTCCATAACTTGTCCTCAAGTTATGGAAAACCAAAAGTCACACTTTTATTAAAGCCATTAAAAGAACACTAGAGTTATAAAAATGAAGAGTCTTCATTTTTATTACTCAATTAAATTCATAAGTTATAAGAAATGAAAAGTTTTGAAAGTTTACAGAACTTGCCCTCAAGTTTTGGAACAAGTAAAGTCTTGATTAAAACTTTAGTTCCAACCCTTAGAATTTTAAAAGTTAAAATTCAACCCTTATACTTTACATTATAAGTTAATAATATATATATATATATATATATATATATATATATATATATATATATATATATATATATATAAGATCAAGTTGTCTTACCGCTAGTACGCCTCATTCACGAAGCCAGTCTATAAGAGGGGTATAAGGTTTGTGCCTATAAAATGGCAAATCAATGGGTGTCCACTCTTACCCACCGCTTCCTTGATCGGTGGAGGGTCGTTAGCCGAACGGGTAAGACAAGGACTTATAAATTCTCATTAAAAGTATGATGAATATTATAAAGTAACTAAATGTTTTTATTAAATTCCCAATCTTAGTTACTTTAGGAAAAATGTGAATAAGGTGCTAATCCATGAAATTACACTTTACACTTTGTTTAAGTCGTTGGTGGAGCGTACCGGCACACTAACTTGGACTTAACAAGGTAGTTAAAGGGTGACTTAAGGTTTATCATAGTATCGGTGGATCGTGTGTGGTTTACCGGCACATCAATTGAGTGAAACTTTAAGGGTACCAAGTGATTTGCATGGTTACTTCACACCTCGTTTTGTGATCCTCGGTATCCCAGTCACAAAACTTGGAGGGCACACTCGAGATTGAAACATGCCTTTGAAAAGTTCATTGAATCTCAAAAGAATCTAGGAATTTCTAAGAACCAATTAAAAACCTAATATTTATATTTCGTTTTTCATGGTGGAAATTGGTGAATCGTCTTTCACCTACCTTTCAAATATGTTATAGCTTGGATTACGACATATCTCTTCTAAGTTATAATATATTGTGATTGGATCCTAGCCTTAATATCACATTTGGGTGTTTTATTAAGGAATCTCTTAATATCTAATATAATCTTGTCCTATTCTTTTAGATGTCTTCAAACAACGCTGTTGCTGGCTCTAACCCTAATGACTCCTTTACCCTTACGAACTTGTGTGGGAAAGTGACTTTTGATGGATCCAACTTCAATGAATGGATCAGAAACATCATGATGATTACCCGCTATGAGGACAAAGAATATGTCCTTGACAAGGAGCTTAAGGAGATTAATGAGACCACTGCAACTCCCCAGGAGATCGCTGACTTCCAGGCACATGAAAGGGATGCTACGAAAGTGGTATGCATCATGTTGGCCATCATGACAGTGGAACTCCAAAAGTACTATGAGGACTTCTACCCTTTTGAAATGCACCAAGATCTGATGGAAAGATACCATCAAAGTGCACGACAAGAGAGGTATGAAATCATTTGCTCCATGATAACAACCATGATGAAGGACGGGGAATCCGTCACGAGCCACATGAAGAAAATGCAAAAGTATGTGGATCGGTTGTTGAAGCTTAATGTGAACTTCCCCGAGGAGCTTGCAATAGATATCATTTTTCACTCCTTACCATCGTGGTATGATCAATTCCGCATGACATATCACATGAATAACGAAGAGGTCACACTCAGCAAACTTCAGCGACTCCTCAAGACCGCAGAAACAGGTCTTAAGGGTAAGTCGGTTGTTAACACTCCTACTCCAAATTCCGCCCCGGTTTTGGCTATCGGGAATGGTCGAGGGAAGAAGTGGAAGAGCTCTTCAAAGGGTACCAAGGCTAGGACCCTTGATGGATCTTCTTCAAGTGGAACCAAGAAAGGTTTCGTCACTCCTTCTTACCCAAAAGAGGCTGAATGCTTCTATTGCCATGAAAAGTCACATTGGAAGCAGAACTGCCCAAAATACTAGCAAGATGTGAAGGATGGGAAAGTTAAACCCAACCATGCAGGTATTTACACTATCTTATCTAATAAATCACCCCATTCTAAATCTTGGGTCCTTGATACCGGTTGTGGTATTCATATCTGTTCTGATTTGTATGGACTAAGAAGAAGTGAGAATGTGGAGCAAGGAAGAATAAACTTAATCATGGGGAATAGGAAAGCTTTACCTATCACCAAGATTGGAGTTTATACTTTATCGCTAAGTAGTGGGTTCAGTTTAGATTTGAATAAATGTTGTTATTCGCCACAAATGGCAAGAAATATTATTTCCTTCTATGCATTGTATGAACAAGGTTTCACCTTTTTATTTGATAATGAAGTTGGTTCGATTAATGCTTTCTTTAATAATGTTCTTTATTTTAAAGCATTACCTTTTGATGGTGTGTATGAAATTGTATCTGTGGTTGATAACTTAGGAAATAATGTTTTGTGTATGGATTCTGTTAATGATAATAACTTGGATAAAGCATCATTATGGCATTGTCGTCTTGGACATATAAGCAAGAAACGCATAGGCCAACTCCAAAAGGATGGAGTCTTGGAGTCATTTGACCTAAGGTCAGATGATAGTTGCGAATCATGCTTACTTGGAAAAATGACAAAGTCACCCTTCACAGGTTCTTGTGAGAGGGGTGAAGGTTTGTTGGATCTTATACACACGGATGTGTGTGGACCCTTCAAACATGCCACAAGGGATGCTAATCGTTATTATTTGACTTTTACTGATGATTACAGTAGATATGGATATGTCTACTTAATCAAGCGTAAGTCAGAGACTTTCGAAAGGTTTAAAGAATTTAAACAGGAAGTCGAGAATCAATTGGGCTGGAACATTAAGATGCTTCGATCCGATCGAGGTGGTGAATATCTTAGTTCAGAGTTCCTCGACAATCTTAGGGAATGTCGGATTGTCTCACAATTGACACCTCCCAGGACACCTCAGTTGAATGGTATAGATGAAAGGCATAATCGAACCTTGTTGGATATGGTTCGTTCCATGATGAGTCGAGCTTCGCTACCAATCTCATTTTGGGGGTATGCCTTAGAGATTGCTGCCCATATCCTTAATATAGTCCCTACAAAGAAACTTGCCCAAACTCCTCATGAGATGTGGACTGGTAAAGTACCCAAACTAGACCGCATTATGATTTGGGGTTGCGAGGCTTTCATGAGACGCGAGACTCATGATAAGCTCGAACCTCGAAGTGAGAGGTGTATTTTCATCGGCTACCCACAACAATCCTTTGGTTGCCTCTTCTATAGACCTAGTGAAAATGTGGTCTTTGTAGCTAGGAAGGCTATCTTTCGAGAGAGAGATTTCATAAGCCAAGGAAACAGTGGGAGGCAAGTTGACCTTGAAGAAATTCAAGAGTCAAGCGGTGAAGGAACTTCAAACCCTAGCAGTCAACTTGAGGAGGAAACTCCTGTTGAGCCAATTGACAAGTCTGTACCTCTGAGGCGTTACACAAGGGTTAGGAATGCACCTGAGCATTACTATGGATTACATATTACTGCGGAAGGTGATACACTTATCAATGATGAGACACTGATAGGTCTGGATGAACCTAACAGTTACGCGGAAGCCATGCTAGGCCCTGAGCCAGCCAAGTGGAAACAGACAATGGACAGCGAGATACAGTCCATGTATGACAATCAAGTTTGGAACTTGGTTGAGAATGTACCAGGTCGTAAGACTGTAGGGTGCAAATGAATCTTCAAGAAGAAGACCGACATGGATGGTAAGGTACACACTTATAAGGCACGACTGGTTGCAAAGGGTTTCTCACAAACTCCGGGAGTTGATTATGATGATACCTTTTCTCCAGTGGCCAAGATTAAGTCTATTAGGGTTCTGTTAGCCATAGTCGCATTTCATGACTATGAAATATGGCAAATGGATGTCAAAACCGCTTTCTTTAATGGTAAGTTGGCTGAGGATGTTTACATGAGTCAGCCAGAGGGTTTTTTCAATACAGAGTACCCTAATAGAGTGTGTAAGCTTGAGAAATCCATTTATGGGTTAAAACAAGCACCTCGTAGATGGAATCTTTGCTTTGATGAGAAAGTCAAAGAATTTGGCTTTTCTAGGAGTGAAGATGAATCCTGTGTATATGTCAAGGCTAGTGGGAGTATAGTTAGCTTTTTGGTATTGTATGTGGATGACATACTACTCATAGGAAATGACATCCCAACTCTGCAGGAAGTTAAGTCCTGGCTTGGGAAGTGTTTCTCTATGAAGGACCTAGGAGAAGTTGCCTATATTCTAGGGATAAGGATCTTGAGAGACCGGAGTAAAAGACTAATTGGACTTAGTCAGAGTACCTACTTGGATAAGGTGCTGAAGAAATTTGGCATGCAGGACTCCAAGAAAGGAGAGTTACCCATCCAGAGTAACGCCAGATTGAGTAAGACACAAAGCCCTAGTACTGAGGCTGAGATAGCAGAAATGAGTCGAATACCTTATGCTTCGGCTGTAGGATCGATCATGTATGCTATGACGTGTACTCGACCTGATGTAGCCTTTTCCTTGAGCATGGTTAGCAAGTATCATGGGAACCTTGGCAAGGCACACTGGACTGCGGTAAAGATATCCTCAAGTACCTACGGAGGACTAAGGACTGGGTCCTTACCCTCGGTGGGAGTGATGACTTGAGAGTTGTAGGGTATAGTGATGCTAGCTTTCAGACTGATAGGGATAATTTCCGCTCTCAGTCAGGCTGTCTTTACCCTAAACGGAGGAGCAATTTCTTGGAAGAGTTTCAAGCAAGAGACAGTGGCTGATTCAACTTGCGAGTCAGAGTATATAGCAGCTAGCGAGGCAGAAACGGAGGCGATATGGCTGAAGAACTTCATTGGAGACCTTGGAGTTGTAGCAGCTATTAAAGATCCAATGGAAATTTTCTGTGATAGTGAAAGTGTTGTTGCCTTAGCCAAGGAACCAAGAGATCACGGGAGATCCAGACACATCGACAGAAAATACCATTTCATCAGACATCGAATTGAAGAAGGACTCCTCGTGGCGAAGAGGGTATCATCAGATGAGAATCCAGCAGATCCCCTCACGAAGGGACTGACTCGGGTTAAGCATCTCCAGCATGCTCGGAGCATAGGGCTGAAGGATGATATTAGATTTAGTAGTTAGATAACCTTGAAATTTGTAAAGTGTAATTGACATTAGATGAAGAATAAAAGGTGTTTTATTTACGAGTAAAGTGTTGCTATCTCTTGTCGATCGTTTACTATATTTCTTTTGCATATTTTAACTTCCAGAATAATTATGTTTGGTATATCGTATTATTCAAACCTCTAGAGTCGGTCATATGTCGGAAGTAGGTATGAATCAAGACTGTCATGATTGGTTGCAGTGGTTTAAGGTGTTGGACATGGCTACAACAATCATGACTGCTCATAAGTTCTGAGCATTGGACTCAACCCACGCTTACTGGAATCACTTCATGGAATTTATCTCGAGTGATCGTGAGACGGTAATATCATATAAGTCTTCAAACCTAGAGATATGATTTGTTACTTATGAGTTGGTTATGCATTGATTGTACGAAAACGCATTGGTAACTCGATGTTATAAAACGTGCTCTTGTGTATAATTCAATGAGTGGTAGAACAAACATATGAGTCGAAGTTTATCTGTTCCTTCTTGGATTAGAAGTTGATATCTAGGCCCCTCGATGATTTTGTTTTGACCTATGTACCGGGCCCGGTCAGAACTAAGTTGATGTGTTCAATTAAGTTCTTTGTCAAACAAATCGGAAATCGGGAAACAAACTGCTGGACAATAAGTAAGACATTGTTCCATGTATTTGTCCGGCTGATATCTAGAACATAGGATTATATGATCACTTATCTTAAATGGCATATCATCATCTTCTCAGTTCCGAGAGACCTTGAAAGAGCTACGATTGTCTTTCGGTTCCTGAAGTATTACAATTATAGTTATTAGACTTATCCAAGTGGGAGACTGTTGGATAAGGTGTCTAAGTCCATAACTATTTCTGGTATGTACTTGAACCGACCCGGCATGGTCCATTTGGGTTGCATGACACCATGCAATTGGATAGACTAAATGAGAGAAATAACACTTGTGGATTATTAATATATTATAAGTTCTAATATATTAATAATATTATTTAATTTGTTTGATCTAGAATTTATTTAGAATTAATTAAGTGATCACAAGATAACTAATTAAATATATGGGTTGATTATGTAAATCATCCATAACTTGTATAGTGGGCTAAGAGGCTCCATGGATTATCAAGTTGGGTTCCACCCATAGGATGCTCCATGGGAGTTACAAACACATGGGTCATGGAAATGAAGAGTCATGACACATTATGGTTTACATGGTGTAACCCTAGATTTGTCAACACTATATAAAGAACATATTCTCCACCAAAATCGGCTACACATAAGAAACAAGAGGGTTAGGTCGATTTTAGAAGTGTGTATTCTCTCTAAAGTCATTCCAAAAGCATATGGTGTTGTGTGAAGCATTTGAGGCATCACACTTGGGGTGCTAGGCTCACAAGGTTTTAAGGATCATAAGCAACAACAAGGTATGTTATTCTATCTTTCATTCAAGTTAAAAATTGTTCCCCATGTATGCTAGATAGGAATATAACCTTGGAATTCAACTTTGCATGATTATTAGACAAACATATTCAATTGGTTAAAACTAAACCAAAATTGTAAATTGTGTGACTTAATTGTAAAAAAAACATGGTGTCATAATTGGACTTTTTTGTAAAAAAAACTTAACATCTTTTATGAGGTTTGCCCTTATTTTCATAGTGCTTGTACTCGTTTATGGTTTATAAACCCTCTTTTTCATGATCAACTTAATCAAATGCTTAGATGCATGTTGCACATGGATCCACTAATGCAATGTCAGATCTTCTACTCATAAGTCAATGCAACTTCCTACTTTGCTTCCAATGTTTTCAATAACATCATAATCTCATCATGAGACAAGTGTTGTTGCATGAATCACAGATGTACACTTAGGGATGATTTTGTTTATTCTGTTGCGCTTATCATTTGTGTATAAATGTAATCAACAACACTATAATCCCATCATGAGATAGGGGGTGCTACATGAATCATGGATTTGGATGGAGAATACAATCTAAACATAAGATTAAACTCATATCAATGCTTGATATCAAGAAACTAGATCTATGACACTAAGGGTTTTAGAATCCCCTAAATCAACACATGGAAGCTAAACTTGAATCAAACACCAAGCAATTTCATCATAAGTGAATAATTGACAAACTAATCATTGAGTTGAAGTTAACTACAATCATTGAGCACGAAATCAAGCTCAACACTAGATAATAAACATTAGAATCAAATGTCATTTCTAGGTTTAGAAAACCCATTAAAACAACCCCAATAATCCAAATTTCACAACTATTAGCTAGTTGGATCTTGGAGATGATCATGGTGTGAAATTAAAAAAAAATATATGTCATGAGAACACCATAGAAAGAGAAGGAAATTAAACTTCAAGTTTCTCTTAGCCTTAAACATGAATTTGAAGAGAAAGGGAAGAAGGAAATTACCTTTAAAGGTTAGTTTGAGAATGAATTTGACCAAGCTTCAAGTATGGTCTTTAATCATAAAGCTCCATGGATTTAAGGTGGGAAAACTGTTCAATTGGAGAGGAGAGGGGCTGATTTACATGAAGGAGGGAAGAAAAAGGCTTCAAATATATCCATCATTGTCCACCTACACACTTTTAGTTCCTCATTGTGAAACTCTTTCAAAAATCTTCAAACTAGCTAAGGAACTCCAAATAACTTCCAAAATGGTCCCTTTCCATCCTAACCTCAACAAAATTAGTCGTGTCTAAAAGATATTTATGCCCAATAGTTATTATATAATTATATTTGCTAATGACATACAATCCTATAGGGTCATACCTTATAGCAAGTTACTACTAATTGATTATTTACTAAAGTAATTTGATTATTAATAAATATAATCAACATTTGTATTTAATTGGAAAATTATTATTTTATGAGAATAATATTTTAACAAATAATTGGGAAATTATTGTTTTATGAAAATAATATTATTAGAGAGCATAATTAGTTATATTATCATATGGTATGATTATATAAGTTGTGTACATATATTTTGTACCCTTAGTAGTTCATTTAAATGTTACTAGGACATGTAAGTCAAAGGCCTGAGTGTAACACACTTCACTTCTCTTTCTTTGTCCACTTTGTCGTGAATTAAGAGAGAGATGGGATGGGTTGCTTGTTGGACATTGTCTTACACTCCATGCATTCTTACATAACAAAGCTTGTATATTTAATTAAGGTATGACCCTTACTTGAGATATGCAAGTATAAAAGAGACCATGCATTAGAAAAAGGCTAGTTTTTCACTTTTTCTTTTTGGAAATTCTATTCTTTTCACTTATAAAATCGTGAGCATCCTTGTTCCATTCCCTCTCCTTTCTAGCAAATTGTTGAGTAGAGTTTGAGCCTTCATAAGTTGATTCTCCTTAAGGCTTATTTGGTATAAGTCTTAATGAATTAAAAACAACTTATATACAAGTGAATACTAGCATCTTTGGTGGTTTATCCTTGTTTGGTGGATACATCTAGAGAAGCTCTACTTTGAGTTGCTTTGCTATCTTCATCAACTTCCAACCTCCCGAGAGGAATCAAAGTCTTCAAAGGTTGTTTCTTTGTCCTTCTATGGTTGTTTTGATCTTTCCATGATTGCAAAATGATCATTGGTTGATTAAAATAGTTTTAATTTTATTCTATTTTTAAAGTTTCCGTTTCCGTTTTAGCGTTTTTGGGAAAATATTTTTGAATAAAACCCAACAATGTCATCAATTTTCACCCTTAGTTTCACCGTTTGATGCAATTATGCATTTTTAACAAAAATACATCGTAGACACTAAAACCTTATTATTTTATAAATATCCACTAACGATAAGATTTTTATTCTTATTTTTATCGTGTTCTCGCATTTCAACTATTAAATTTATTTTATTTTTATTTTCTTATTAATTTATTTTTAAACTAAAACTTTTATTTTTGCTAAAAGTCCAGAACTTATAGCCCAAAAATTTGGATGTTACAATTGATTTTTTAACCATATATTTATTTTAAAAAATTATACTTTTCATTTTGTATCACAGTCTTTAAAACCCATTGATGTTGTAACATCCAGTTTTGCGATGTTTTCTGATTTTGGGGTTGTGGATTGTAATTCGATCATGTATAGGCATTAGGATTTAAGGGAATAAGTTTTAGACCTTAATGAATGTTGATAATGTTGGTTAAGTGATCTAAGACCTTGATTTGTGTTTTAGAGACGAAAAGGGTAAAATAGGAAAATGTGATATTTCGGGACTCCTTGCATGAAGTAATGAATTAAGTTCGATATGCATTAAGTTAAAAGTAATTATATAGAAATTTGGGTCTCGTTGATACCTTCGCATGCACATAAAGATCACCTAAAATGGAGTTGAAACAAAGAAGTTATGGTCGTTTGAAGTTGGATAAAATAGTTGCAAACCCGTCACCACAGAGTGGTGAGCAGGTTACCACCGAGTGGTCGCTATGCAGCCCAATCCCATGATTTTTTATGGTTTTCATCGTATATTAAGGTAAGGTTCCATGTTTTAAGGTATTTTCTCAACCTTCATCACATCTAGAGCTCCTTTGGAGCAACCCTAGCCCCGTCCCCTACATGATTTGAGTTCCTCCTCTCTCCTTGAACATCTTTTGGGTGTTTTTGATGGTGATTTGATGAAGCTTAAAAATTAATAAAGTTCTTTTGGTTTAAAGGAATGTTATTTCAAGTTTAGATCCATCAAAGTCACTCCATTTTTGGACTATTGTGAGTATAAAGTTCATATATTGCTCTTTAGATATTTTCATTTGTGGTTTTTAGCACTTTTGGTACATTTTATGGATGATCTTGGATTTGAGAGGACTCCAACACCTTTTGATTAGTTTGGATGATTTTATGCCTTCCCTTTAGATAATTTTGGTGTATTAAAGTTTAGATATTGAAAATTTGTGGCATTATTATGGACAAAGTTGGAAACTTTATCCATCTAAACATTATGTTAATTCAGATATGAAGGTTGGAGACGTGGACTTAATGGATTAAGTTGAGAAAGATGCATTCTTGGTACGTTTGAGACTTAAAGTTTAGATCTTAGTTGTTTAGACCATCCCAATGGATAAAGTTGGAAACTTTATCCATTATGAAGTTATTAGGTACCAATTTTGAAAAGTTGGAAGCTTGAGCTTAAGGGTTAAGTTCTTAACCCATTAAGTTATTTTGGGCCCTGGTCAAGGCGCGGTGTATAGCTCGCTATGTCGTGGTGGTGGGTTTCATCCACAACTGTTTTCTCGTGTGGCTTCCACGATGTGGTTAGTGGATGGCCACGGTGGGGTGGCTGACCATTAACTTTGACAGTTGATCGTTAAATTTTGACTAGTTTGACTATTGGCAAAACTTTGGTATAATTGAGTATTTAGCTAAGGTTTAGTCTTGGTTTGACATTAGGTAGCTCGAGTTAGTTGTTATGTTGCGGAGATTGTTTTTGAGCTTCTGTTGATTAGTTCAGGTGAGTTTTCTCACTAAACTATGTAGGACACTAAGTGTCGTTTGTGCTTGTTGTCTTTATGACTCTTGTTGTTATGGTTGCATGAAAGACCATGGGGGAGCCCATGAAAATTGCAGAGTTTTTGTAAGACTAAAATTTTGACTGTTGCATTCACTTGGGTTGAAATAGACCCGTTGGCTGAAATAGGCCATTGTAGGAGTGAGTGTAAGAATATGGTATGGCCTATAGCATATCACTTGGGATGAAATACGCCCACTGACTAAAATAGACCATATTGTTATGTATATGGTTATGTATGGTATGTGGTGTGACATCCCCATTTTTACGGCCAGAAAATACCGATTTGTTTATGCTTATTAAATCAGAGTATTCTTTTAAAAAGATTAATTTTGCGGAATTTTGTCCCAAAAAAAAACATGATAATAATATTATCAAAGCATTTCCAAAAAAAATGAGTTTTATTTATAAAACTTGAGATGTCATCGTCAATATAGAAACATAAGCATAAACGAAATACTACAGGCCTTACAATATTTACACTAGAGGACTACAAACTACTAGATTCTCTCCGCAGATACTTATATCATTATCCAGCTAACTTCATACTGCTACCTATGATACAAAGAAGCTAAGTGGGTCAGGTTGAGAAATCTAATGAGCACATAGGGTTTTCAACCTATAATATTGTTATTATTATATTGTTTTATATAACACACCGCATATGTTGATCTTGATTGCCCATTCCCATTATTCTCACTCTTTGATCCCTAAATGATGATCTCAAGTGTTCTATCCTAGAGGATCTCTGTAACAATGAGTAGAGAACATTGGCTCAGGGATTCCTTAGCAGTACATGTCAGTAAGGCAACCACGAGGGGGATAAAGTACTCGAATGAACACATAATCCATTCTCTCGGATAGTATGATCCATTAACACCTACAGATTGCGAGTATACTAAAGTTCAACTGGACTGTCTAGAAGAGTCTGTGGTCGTCATCAATACTCTGCTAGATGATTTCTATCAGTTGGGCATGGTCTCTCACCCATATATAATCTCTGGTATGGTATCTCAGCACTATTTTATCTCTGGCATGGTCTCTCACCATTATATTATCTCTTTTATCTCTCTACCATTTTTACCCGATTTAATATAAGTATAATAAAATACATATAATTTACTGTAAGTAAAACCATTATCTCATTTAGCACAATTATCAGGAACTTAGATAATAAACACATAGGACATCTAAGAAAAAAAATATTTGATATCTATGTGTGAACAGAAAGTAACTATACACTTACTTAACTTAGGTAGATGATTGGTGATTTGGGCAGAGCTTCGCCTAACACCTTTAGCTTTTCCTTTACGTGACCTAAGTATGAATATCACTAAGCCTTAGCCTTATATTCCTCGTGACTAACGATAGTCTAGATTTCTCACTAATCCTAATGTCTACATCAAGATCTATCAAGTAAGGATCAGCCAGGCATGACAGTTGGTAGGCAGGACCATTTCGGCGTATAACCTTTCTGAAATCCAACAACCAAGCCAACATGACCATTCTAGGCACCTCTCTTGTAAGTAGATCAATCAGTATAAAGATATGGAATTATTGACAAATATTATTTATAGGTTCATAATAACGACTTATGACTATAAATATAAGTTGCACTGAAAACACAAGAGTGTAGCTTAACTTACAGAAGTTCTTGATGAAAAGTGGAATCTAAGCGGAAATAATACCGACTTAGGAACTCCTGTTCAAAGGTTACAACTAGCTAAGTATTCAGGGGTGCTGTAGGGATTTGCCGGAACACAAAACTAAGGGGAAATGGCTAAAAGTGAACAATACTTGAGAGAGAATGTGTGTACGGGTGTGGGGGTGAAAGCATATACAAAGCCGAATATTTATAGGCAAGAAAAGCATTACATGACGTGCACTCTAGGCATGCGCATCGCGCACTAGGGTGGTGTTGGCTCCTTTGGGATTCTGCCACATGTCGTAGCCTCGTTCGTCTGCATACACATGTCACCTTCCTATGGCGCCACATGTCAAAATATCCTTCGTCCACGTCGGCATGTCTCAGAAGAAAGGGGTCGTCCTGACATGGCCACGTAACGCTCTCTCGTGGTGCAACATCTTTATGCGTGTCGTGCACTTCGTGCACTCGATTTTTCCAGATAGCTCCGTTTTTTACGTTCTTTATATCCCCATAAAGGGGCTGTCCCGACAAGCTCTGTTTTTACGTTCTTTATATCCCTATAAAGCTCTTGATGAGATCAACAACTTTCATTAAGGCCTCAAAATCTAATTCTTGCTCTAACAAAAATTCATATTTTAGACTGGTTTAGGATGTTAAAGTCCGAGCGAAATTCATATCTCCTTCATACGAACTTCGTTCTCGGTTGTCTTTATATCGACAGGTTCATATTTATGAGATCTTCAGTTATTGTTTAGATTGTTTTGGCTAACAATTAACCGATTAGAATTTCGATTTATGTGCCCGCACTGCTACGTTGAAACTTCGAAAAATCATAACATCCTCTTACGAAGTCAGATTTGGACGTTCTCTATATGCACGCTCTCAATTTAACCCCTACTATAACTTTCGTTTAGATCACTTAGGCTAAAAAGTAATTTATTAAAATTTCACTCTTTACAATACGTAGAGCCGAACCGGTTTAATCGCGAAACTTCGAAGAAGCATAACGTCTTCATACAAAGTCGGATTTCAGTGTTTTTTATGTGTATGGAATCTTTGTAACATGTACCATAACTTTTGTTAAGATTATTTGTCTTAAATAGTCTTTTATCAAAAAGTAATTTTTAATGTTTATTATCTCTAAATTGACTAGCCCGAATCTGCAGACGTTACATATGGTATTTTGGGAAAATCACTAAGCTTTGTGCTTACGGTTTTAAGTTTAAATGTTGCAGAGCTTTTTGTCAGTACAGAAGAGCACGATGTGATTGCGTCGCATCAGCTGTTATGTTTTCAAGATGTTACGTATTACAAAATTAACACTTTGATTTATGTTTTCGAAATAATTGAATATTTACTTTTATGAATGAATGACATGGTTTCCTTTTGATTTTAAAATGAAAAATTTAGTTTGAATTTTGGGACATTACGGATGCGTCACCTATGCCAAGTTAAGGTTAGATATTGAAATCTTGTTGACAACACTACATTACAATTGAGTTGTGATTTTCGACCGTGTACACCAACAATCATTAGAATTGGGAATTCTAGTACCGCCTCCTGTTATAATATGTAAATGCTCATGATTGTATTTTTTCTCATAAGATACAAAAATTTGGTTAACTCAACTGAAATAATTGTAGATGTATGTGTGCATAATGCAATATGGGAGCAAGTTATAGTGACCGATATTATCATTAGGGGCGGACGCAGGATTTTACAGTAGGGGTTGCACGGGAGAGTTAGGGGTTGCACGGTAGTAGAAAAAATAAAAATTTTAAAATTTACGAAAAATTTCCCACTGCGGCCGGAAAAGTTAGGGGTTGCCGGTGCCACCGTGGACCACCCCTAGGTCCGCCTCTGACTATCATGACGTTAATTGAAAGTTATATTGAATTTTTTGAAGTTCATATTGAGATTGATCGGTCGGAACATATACTAGTCCAAACATACATTAATGTTACATATAACACAGTATGCAATGTAATTATGAACACTAATACGCAATTGTTATGATTTTCATGAGTGACAATACTTTCTATTTTCATACTCATAATAATACGGTACAAAACAATATGAGAACCTTACAAACCTATGACATTGTCATTAAATAAATTAGAAACCTAACTTTCTAGCAATATTTCGGTAAATTGTAACGAATATATTCGCTATCAATAAAACCTTCTTAAATTTCAATACTATTATTTTCAAGATGACCCCATTATTCCATAAGCACGCCAATTTCCGCATTCGCACCAACAATTTACTTTTTTGCCACTTAAAGTTTTTTTTAGTATCCGTTACCCATCCCATCTTTATTTTTACATGAAAATTAAACGACTAAATGGACGTTAGTCCATCTAAAGGGGTTCCACGTCCATCTTGAGCATTTTCCATTCATATGGAGTCGGTGCTGATGCATTATTTTTGTTCGATATGCAGCTATATACAATACAATAATAAAATAAATATGAACCACATGGTTATAATCTATAAACGGTAATCATCATGTTGTCGTTATCACATAAACATAAGATATACCACAACTTCACCATTTTCCACATGTATAAGAATGGTTTGTAAATTGACAAAAATATTTTTCATAACATCATTTAATTCAAAGTTGAAGTTAGAGACGAGGCGCACCCGCCAACTTACACACTTACATATCCTCCTTTGAAGCACCATATTTACGTAAGGGGGTGAGTTCACCATCGAGTCCTCTTACAAAAATTAGTAGGATTCTTGTCATACAATGCCAATATATATATATATATATATATATATATATATATATATATATATATATATATATATATATATATATATATATATATATATATATATATATATGAGAAAAGTGAATATCCTCTTAAGGGTATATAAGTTTAGGTACCCAAACACATCATAATACGTCATTTTGTTTGATATATTCATTATAATGTTTTAAACTTCAACCTCCAACGTTAGTTACTTTCAATATTTTCAAATTTTCACTATTATCTTTCTCTTTTATCACATCTTTTTGTCAAACACCTACTAAGCTTTATATATTGTCGTTGAAAATGAAAATTATTTAAGAGAAAGATAAATGTGTAATTTATAAAAATCATGAAAGTAAATCAAGTTAGAAATTAAATTACATGAATATTGTACAATTAGAATGTATTATATGATATAAAACGATGTGGTATGGTGAGAACAAAAAAAACGTGTGAAATTGAGAACTACCAATCCAAACATGATTTTTTCAACATCAAAACCATAAATTTTAACGAAATGCAATGTTAAACCATCTCTAGGCTAAAAAAATTGATGACTTTTTTTTTTAAAAAATGTTCATATATATGCACTGGTGATGCATGCATGCATATATGCGTCCGCAGTCAATATGACTATTGATGCATGCATGCATATATACGTCCCTAGCCCATATAACTGTTGGCGCGTAGTTTTCAACTGTTGATGTCTAGTTTGCAAGTTCTCATGTTTTTTTTATTTGCACGATAACTCAGCCATATATATATATATATATATATATATATATATATATATATATATATATATATAGAGAGAGAGAGAGAGAGAGAGAGAGAGAGAGTAACTTAACACGAATCGTCCCTCGTATAGGTACCAAAATGCATGTTCAATCCCTATTTTCAAAAATTAACTTGGACCATCTCTCGTTTGGTTAAAAGTTGCTCTTTTTTATTCCTTTTTGATTTATTTATTTTTCTTTAAATTATTTATAATATAAAAAAATAAAATATAAAACCAATAAATCCTTCAAGAAATCCGAATTTGATATTAGTTTGTTGTGCTTCAAGAAAGTCTTCACCGGTTCTTTATTCCAAAATCTATCATATTCTGCATCTCTCCATCTTCGTCAATCCCCTATCCGTTTGGACCACGAGTGTAACATCTGTTTTTCAAGTATTATTCTTTAGGTTAATTGTTTTAAGTCTTAAATTTTTGGGAATTTTAGTTGAGCCTGATGTGTTGGTGGAGGATCACCACGATGCAGCCAAGTCATTCAATTGGACGCGTCATTTACTTGACCACGACGTGGTCGAGTGTTGCCCACGACGTGCTTGCGGATGGATTCAAAACACTAGGTCTCGCGCCTTGGGCCCTATTTGTAACATCCCAAAAATCATAGGTAAAAGTTTCATTTTTAATTCAACTCAAACCATTAAATATTTATATCAAGTCATCCAAAAGTATGTCATAGTAAAATAGTCATCATGTGCAATTCTCAAAATCATAAAAGTGCGGAAAACATGTGTGGATGCGTTGCGATCAAGTCGGGCCCTTCTCTTTCGAGCTAGAGGTACCTGAAACATAAACTTAAACCGTAAGCACAAAGCTGAGTGAGTTACCCCAAAATACCACATATCACATGTCACATACATGCATACAGACCCCGCCTACAACATAATGGGCCCCACCTAGATTGCATACGGGCCCCGCCAACAACATAACGGGCCCCACCTATATATATATATATATATATATATATATATATATATATATATATATACTCCCTTCGTCCCATATTAATAGTTAATGTTTCCTATTTGGCTTGTCCTAAAATAATAGCCTACTTCTAAAAATAAATATCTCTTTTACCAAAATACTCCTTATTATTAGTTAAAGTACCGTGGAATTCAATGCAACTACTAGGGAATTAAATGCAATAAAAGGGTACAGCTGTCATTTTATTTAATAAAGTTAGTGGTAATTAATGTTTCATTAATTTGTATGTTTTTTGTCGGCGGACAATAATGTTGAGATGGAGGAAGTATATATATATATATATATATATATATATATATATATATATATGTGTGTGTGTGTGTGTGTGTATATATATATATATATATATATATATATATATATATATATATATATCATACATACATATGCAAGAGTCACAGACACAACAAGCACACATACATGCATAACATTAAGTGTCACAAAGACAACTATCATCCTACAAACATAATCTAGTGGGACAACATCGGTGCCTTCGACCCATGAGTAAAGTGATGGAACTCACCTCTCAAAAGATAATCAATCGTTTCTGCTCTTATTGATACTCAAGACAAGTGCTACACCACACCAAGATAGTCATACAAGGTAACTCTTAGTCTACCTTCCAAAGCTAAGGTGTTGGCCAAAAGTCAACCCAAATCAAAGTTGAAGTCAAACACAGTTAGCCTCCACGTCGTGGTCTTCCTTGGCCACGACGTGGGTATAAGATGACAAAACAATCGATTGGTCCCTTACTCGCCACGCCATGGTGAGCAGTCTGATTAGCTTAATGAAGTTAAGCTACTTTTAACTCAAAATCAAAGGCTCAAAAATCTAGATCCACTCCTTCTCAACGCCTTAATCGATAAAGTTTCCAACTTTACTCGTTAAGATACTTCAATAAGACAATATCTCCAAACCAATGTCTAATAAGGGCAAATTTGACTCATGACATGGTTAACCATTAAGCACTTTTCCTCAAAGTCCATAGCCAAACCAATTCCAGAAGGGTTTTAAATACTAGATCTAGCATAAAGTTGGGTGCTTTATAGACATGCATGTCCAATGCATATCTAGATTCCATTTTAGGTTAAAATTAGCAAAAAGGTGACCAAAACTCATGCAAGGCTAAATATCTCAACAAAAAATCTAGATCCACAAACTATATTGTTCATGGGACTTAGGAGAGTCATAAAGTTGCAACCTTTATCACATAAAATTAACCAAACATCACTTATGGATTAAAATAAGCTAATAACGATAGATCTACAACCATAGAATCATCAAAATGGAGACTTAAGGACTTACAAATGGTCTAGAGAGTGATTCCAAGGATAGGGAGGAGTTGTTGGTTGATATTTGGGATAGCACCTTCTTCCCCTTCCTTCAAAATGAAACCAATTGGTCCAGAGAGTGATTCCAGGCACCGCCACTGCTCCTCCAGACAACCTTGGACAATCAGACTTTTTATGATCGGTATGGTTGTAGTGAAAAAAAATCAAGCCCTTCTTGGGGCAATCCCTACTCATGTGGCCCGATTTGCCACAAGCATAACATGTCGAGCCTGCTTCCCGATAGGCCCCACTGTCCGTCTCGTCGCACTTGGCACAACGGCCCCAACCCTGCTGACACTTACTGGGAGGATCAAAGGTCTTAGGCTTCTTAGTCTGACCCACTGCTGCCTGAACCTGCTCCAGATACTGCTTCATCCGGAGCTCCAACTTAATTTCCCATTCCTGAGCCTTCTCCACCATTTTATTCAGGTTTTTGCACCCTAAAAAGCTCACGAACTCGCAGATATCTTCCCTCAGCATGGAGTGATACCTTGTCTTCTTCATCTCCTCATCTGCAACGTACTACGGAACCAACAACACCCTCTCTCTGAACTTGGTGGTGATATCTGCCACAGTCTCTGTCGTTTGATTAAGGTCCTGAAACTCCTTCACCAATTGTTGCACCTCAATGGCCGGTGCAAACTCCCGATCAAACCTCCACACAAACACCTCCAAGACATCTCAGCCACACCCACCGATCCTATCTCACGGGTAACCTCCTCCTACCAACCTCGCGCCTAATCCCTCGGCATATAGGACGCAAACCCCACCTTTTCGGCCTCGAGGTAAAAGCTCGTGCGATGGGCATTCTCCATGTCTGCAACACAACAACGACTAGTGACGAGGTCCCTAACACTAAAGAACTTAGGCGTACCACATGCCTTGAACTCCCGAAACGAGGGAGATCAAGTCCTAATCTATCCCACAAAAAACTTGTCTCGGAAAGACCTGAGCTTCTCCTCCATAATCTCCATGATCCCCTCCTTGACGGTACCAAAGATCACCAGGGTAACGTCAAGGATGCCACGAGTAACCTTAGTTGCGATAAGCTCACGCAGTCTCTCATCAGTTGGTTCTACACCAGAGCCTGAACCTGATGTTGATCCTAATCCTGAACCAGAACCTCCTCGCGTAATCATCACCATCCTCAAGTGAAAATACAACATAAAAAAAACAATTTATAAGGAAGTTCGAAAGGATTCCTCCTCACCGAACTACTCAGAGCTTCCAGGTCTGCCCTTGTTTCGGGTACAGGTCCTGTGCTTTTAGTAGTACGAGCCCAATACTACCTTTCACACATACATATAACATCCCCAAGGCCATGCCTGATGCCTCTAATTCACCCAACCACAGGTAAACATGACCCATAGAACACAACACAAACTTAGATCCTAGACTATTCTAGTACTTCTCAATCCTCACCGAACCAAAAATCTAAATCAATCATCGCAGGTTGCCCTATGCATGCAAGTTATACACAAATAGAATCACATAGACTGTCAAATAAAGCTTCTACCCTAAAACCATAACCAAACAAGGAACATGAAATAAGGAAGAATCCATCATTATAGGGCTATGCAATCCTAGACATATACAACTTTGAAAGCATACACTTAGCAAATAACCAATTCAACATCGGTTTCCAAGAATATATCTCTAGCATGGCCGATATAATGTGAACACTTACTTGACCTCGTCCGATTACGCGCATTGCACTCTCCCCCTTTTACTTAAGAAAATCCTTTTCAGGAAAAATTTAACTTTTGTTTCTTTTGTAAAAGGGTTTACCATTTCCTCAGTTTGAGTTCTGACACACCCCAGAGTGTGCCTGAATCCCTCAAACCAAGGCTCTGATACCAACTTATAACAGCCCTAAAATTTAGATAAATTTTTTCATTTAATATTTAAAAATTACAACCATATATTGTCTTCTAAAATTCCATTACATAAACTCATGTCCATAAAATCAAGGTATCCAAAACAATTAATGCCGAAATACTGGAGAGTGCATGTTACGCCATCAAGTTGGGCCCTTGCCCTTAGAACCAGAAGTACCTGAAACATCCAACAAAATTGTAAGAAAACACTTAATGAGTTCCCATAATACACAAAACATATAACAACATAATTCCATGCAACATATATACATAGGATTTCCATGGACCCCCTCCATGGTTTTCACCCAGAATGCCATGGGCTACCCCTATGGTCTTTCATCTATGAGCCATGGACTCCCCCATGGTCTTTACCAAGTGTCATGGGACCCCATGGTCTTCACATAAGTCATAACATACCAAATAACAAAACCATTTCATATTAAATATTGAAAGCTCATGTCAAGTAATGGGCCGACATTGGTGCCTTCGACCCATTAGTATAATGATAAGACTCACCTTAGTCTGTTGAAAACAATAGCTGCTTGACTACCAATCCAAATTCTCAGACTGTAAGAATATACAAATAGCCCTAATTTGGATTATGGCACTACCTAGACAAGGGCCCAAAATGCTAAGTCCAAGTCCCACCATGATGACGCAAAGGTCTCTACTTCCTTAATGGGCTCAACATTAAAGTCCAAAACCATAATGGGCAACAAGGCCCAATCATGCCAACTATAGCCCAAACTAGAACAAAAGTCCAATAATTCTGAATGGGTCCAGGCCCAAGGCTGAACAGGGCCCAATAAGCTTACAAGCCCAAAGAAGCCCAAAATCATATGGGGTCTGTACGCCCAACATACCACATCTGTACGCTTAGCGTACTGACTCCTTTGGCTGTACGCACAACGTACTCATCCTTACGCTTAGTGTATAAATGACTTATCCTATGTGCTCATGCAAACCCTAATGCTTGGATCTAGGTTTCTCTATTGTACATGCAATTCATCCAAGACTTTAAATCCTAGTTCTAGCATACACTTAATCATATTAACATGTGAAAGGGTTTTTAGATCTTACCTTGATTGTTATGTAGTAATAACAATCTCAAATACTCCTTGTAATTACTTTAGAAAGCTTAGAGTCACAATTGTCACTCCTCTAATGGATCACAAACACCAAGAGCAAGAGGATGAAGAATGAGGAGAGAGGAGGTTGCCCAAAACCGTCCAAAACCCTAAGGAGTTACTTCCACACGTTTTGGTGCTCTAGGGATCTTTAAATAATGAGGATATTAGGGTTATCAAACAAGGAAACCCTAATTTGGATGCTTAGGCCCTAAGCAACCCATGGACTCCTTCCTTAAAGGCCTAGGACGATTTCTAATGGGTTTCCCCATAGAATTCGTCCACCCCTTTAATATGGAGTCCATTAGCTCAATATTCAACTATCATACAATTGACAGTTCTAGTCCCTTAAGTTTAATTAATGTCTTTTAGCCACAAACTTAATTTTCATTAATTCTTGACTAATATTAATTAAACAATATGATTTCTCCTTTAATATATTATTCTCATAATAAATCATAATTAATCCTTTCTCTCCATAATTCATCCTATCAAGTTGCTTTGGTGAAGGCAACCCAAAAGGACCATGCACCATCGGGTCAAGTACATACCAAAATAGTTATGGACTTAGACACTAATCTAACAGTCTCCCACTTGGATAAGTCTAATAACTATTCTGCGTATGACTTCAGATCCTGATCTGCAATCCTAGCTTTCTAAAGCCGCTGTCAACTCTGATCTTATCAGATACGTGTGTCCTTTAGATAAGGGATCATATATTCCTCCATTCTAGATATCGTATAGATATGAGACATGAACTTAATCATTCCCTCTATACTATTTCCCGACTTCCAATTTATGACGAATGACAACAGACTACAATTAAACCATTAATTTAGTCTCGGCTCGGCCAAGCGCTTAGGTGCCATCACTAAATCATCGAGGGGCCCAAAGATATCGCTTTTATTCTACTTTGGATAAAAGGAACGGATAAACTTTGACTGAATGCTCTCTTGCACTCACTTACCGAATCACACACAACAATATGTTTTATAACACCAAGTTACTGGTGCATTTACATATTATCAATGTGCAACCGACTCGCAAGATACAACTCACACATCTCGGTTTCAAGAATATAAGATGTTATCGTCTCACCAATCACTCGTGATAAAATCCATGAAGTGATCCAAGTGAGCGTGAGTTTAATCCAATGCTCAAATCATATTCATAAGCACTCATGAACGTTGCACCAAACATTTTCTTATGTCTAATACACTTTAGACAATCCACACACCAATTCACGACAGTCTTCATTCGTACCTACTTCCAACATACGAATGACTGTGGCCCGTTCGAATAATTTGACCGTTCTGAACCAATTAAATTATTCAGGAAGTCAAAACATGCAAAGTGAAACACAAGAATAATACTAATCCTATATGGCCTGAAACCATTGAGTATAAATAAAACACCTTTTATTTATCACCATATCGAGTACTCATTATTTGTTGTTTCGGGTAACCAACTCCTTACTTGAATTATTACAACACTTGTCCCATGCTCTTAGCATGCACACAATGTTTACCTATGGTTCTTACTTTGTGAAATAGATCAAATGAATACATTTCCAATCATATTCATTTCACAACTCCCAATCCTTTTCACAAGTGAAAGAATATCAAATTCTTGCCACTTATAGAATATGCTAGATTCTAACATTTTATGCAATGATCCTTTCGTAACGTCATAGCACAAAATTCACAATGACAATCGCCAATGAAATTACAAAGTCCTCTATTTGAGATTGTTACAATACAATTCCATAGACGTGATGTCTCTCACTCAAAATACATTCCTTGAACATCCTTTCGCATAAAATTTTCTAATCTAGACATAGACGTTCAATATCCAACTCCTAATATGGAACCATTTCCATATTTTCCATATGACAACTTATTCTTAATAGAACCTTTTCTATTCATAATAATGTCGATATGGTCCATCCAATACTATACTTCCAACTACTCACAAGCGACCAATCCTCAGTGAGCTTCGGATCGTCCTTTGATAGTTGTTTAATTATCTTAGTCAAAACCAATTCTTGTCCTTTTTTCCTCTAAATGCGTTAGACATTTGGAAAATCTTAGAATGGTCAAATATTATAGCATTTGCAATCAATCCTATACCCGAAGCGTATGGGACACGATACATAATGTCTTACATAAATATACGATACTTTATCAATCTTTTGCCATAATATTTTTATGTGTCACGTTCTCACAATTCGAACTATGAAGGGGATGCTATAATCATAATCGAAATTTGAGAACGCACTTTGTATCCTTGACTTAATTTATTAACATTCCACAACCTAAGCCTTTAGATTTGAAATGAAGCATAATATTCTCTCCCTTAATTATAGCAAAACAACTTTTCAACCCTTGCGACTTTGCAAAGTATAACTTTTGTTTTCTATAATTAATATTGCTAACTTGCAATACTCTCCATAATAATCATACAAGCACAACATTTATACTCCCACTATCATCATGATTATTATCAAATAAGCATAATACTTATGCTCCCACTAGCTTTGACATGATAATCCTTTATCTAAGCTTCTTAAACTTATACACCTTTGCCTTTGATAGCTCATATGTGTGTCTAAACAATTCATACTAATTGCCAAATCTCACAATTCGAATCATGGAAAGGGATACCGTAACCATAATCGAATTTGAGAATACAATTTCATAATCACTATCTTTTTAAAATCTCTCTTAGTGAAAGCATTTCCTCACAGTGATCTTCATGATGGAGGGAATCTTATGACACTTAGATTTTAATGGTGTATGTGTTCCTATCCATGTGAATTTGTCAAAACCAAAGTTTACGACAAATTCAAACTCATATGGACCGAACCTTCTCAATCTTGATTTCTTGCCTTATGGTAACACGAGTGCTCACCATGTCTTCCAAGTAGTTAAGTAGCTCACCCTTTCCTATCAATGTACTTTTCATTGATCAAGGTGCTTGCCTTTTATGCGTTCAAATGAGAACTCATAGAACTCATATGCATAATTAACTCGATTGGAACGACACAGAAACAAGATAGTGTCAACACGATAGGTTGTAAACCTCAAGTCGTGTGCTAGTGATGTTCGATAAGGTTTATTTTGATTTGTTCTTGAACCCTTTCAAGACCATTAAGGCTCCCACTGACTCCTTGACATATAAGATTCTCTTGTCAATAAACATTTCTTGACAAACAAATATTCAAGAGTTAGTGTAGCTTTTATCAAGACAAAACACTTCACAAAATTGGTCCTCGTTGGTCTTTGTCTAATCCAAGACATCACAACTTACCAATTTCAAATGTGCAAGAATAAGAAAACCTTTTTACAAATTCTACATTTGATGAATTTTATAAACCTTCTCAAGACTTGTCACTCAATTTCACAATCTTAACTCTAAGACTTGTTATGGAACGAAGTATGATTGACTTCTTGATTTAACAATTTCTTCAATTCTTGATTCCTCTTCTCAGACATACAATTGTACTAACACTCACTTAGAGAATCAATTGAGATATGGTTCTTAATCATTAAGACCTATCATAAAACATAATAAAAGGTACTCTCCCTTCTTCTTAGTATAGAGAAACTTTTATCTTTCTGCCTACTTGATTCTTCTTATTCGTTCTGCTATTGATTTAAACTCTTTCAAATCAACTCGGAATTACACTTAACCTTATAAGTATAATCATATCCACTAAACCTTTAGTAAATCATGACGAATATCTTTGTCATTCTTGTGGTGGCTTTGATCAACACACAACCTTGTGTACTTGATCTCCTAGTCCTTCACTTGACACTTTGTCAACGAATTAGTCTAATTTCCAAATATGAAACTTCTCATTCATCATGCAATACTTGTTGTATGATTCCAAGTTTCTATCCAATTGAAACTTGGGCGATGAGAAAACTTTCCCTATTTGGTAAATTCTTGACCTTTCCACAAATAACATAATTAAGAATCAAATCCATTAGAAACTTACAAACATCAATTTTTCATACACGCCATTGCAAGGATAAATAAATAATATAAAATCAGAATTTATTTTATTGCGGAAAAATTTGTCCTTACAATGCAATTCAATTGAAAAACTATGTTAATACATATTTCTTAGCAATCTTATTCTAACTCCAAGTAGTAGCACAAGATTCTAATCTTCAAGTAATGCGATCGAAATCCATTTCTTCACGATTAGATTCCGCTCACTTCTTTCCTTAAGCTTCCTCTCTTTTTTTCGATCCTATAAGACATCGAAATGTAATCTTATCACATAATGTATTAAGAATCTAGAATAGGAACTTAAAAGAGTTAGTTAATGGATTTTACCTAAAGCAGAGCCATACGTTTTGACTCTCCCATCTCTTAGATCTCTTAGGTAAATATGGCAGCTTCGTCTCCAATGCCCCTTCTCTTGGTAATAAAAGCAAATTGAATCTTTTGGAATAGCACACGGAACTACTTCTGACTTTGCCTTTCTCTTATGATCAAACTTTTCGATCATGGCATGCCTTTCGTTGCCATTGCCTATATCCATAGAGGTCTGGAAGGCCGATCCACTAATCAACTTTGCTTTTCCAGTGCGCCAAATCATTGTTGATTCAGCAGCAATAAGCATATAGGTGAGATCAATAAGGGTTACATCGTGGTTCATCATATAGTACTCTCTTACGAACTCACTATATGAGTTAGGAAGTGACTGAAGAACCCAGTCAACAGCTAATTCCTCACAGACAACAGATCCCAACATTCTTAATCTATCAATGTGTGACTTCATCTCTAGGACGTGTGCACACACCGACTTTCCTTCTTCATGTTTACTTGCCAAAAGGGCTTGAGTGAGTTTGAACTTTTCAATCTTTCGAACTTGTGGGTTAGGGAGAATAATAGGAGGAGGTGGAGGAAGTGAAGCATGATCTCTTGTTCCTCGATCGAATCGTGGAATATCATCTTCATGTGGAAAGCTTGTTCCACGGGATTTGGGAATACCATAGTTGTCATACTTTGACATCTAAAAAACGGGAGAAAACAAATTCAAGTTAGTTGATGAGAATCCTCGATGTGACACCCAAATGAAACATCGAGGCTAGGATCCAACACAATACACTACAACCTAGAAAAGGGATGCCATAATCTAGTTGCAAAATATTTGAAGGTAGGTAAATGACGATTTACCAATTTCCACCAAGAAAAACGAAAAAGAAATTTAAGTTTTAAATCCATTGAAAATTCCTAGATCTTTTGAGATTCATTGAACATTTCAATGGCATGTTTAAATCTCGATATGCCCCTTTAGTTTGTGACTGGGATACCGAGGATCACAAAGCGGGTGTGAATAACCATGCAAACTTACATGGTGCCCCCACATGTTACAGTCACCTATTTGATGTGCCGGTTAACCACACACGCTCCACCGAACTATGACAAACATTGAGTTGCCTTTGCTTAGACCTATTTAGTGTGCCGGTTAACCACACACGCTCCACTAAATGTCTTCGCAAGGGTACAAAGTGTAATTTCATGGAATTGCATCAATTCACTTTTGTCTAGAGTAACTAAGATTGGGAATTTGTAAAAAAAATATTTAGTTACTTTTGTACTTCATTATAGTTATAATGGAAGGTTTCTGTCCTATCCTACCCGTTCGGCTAACGACCCTCCACTAGTCAAGAGTGCGGTGGGTAAGAGTGGATACCTATTCAATCGCCATTTTATAGGCAATTTCCTTAAACACCCCTTATAGATCAGCTTCGTGAATGAGGCCTACTAACGGTAAGATTGACTTTTACTCATACATATATATAATGTTAGACTTTTAATGTTATATATAGTATAGGGTGTATTTTACACTTTTAAAATACTAGGTGGTCTAATTTAATAAATTACACTTTTAATTTAACTAAATGTGAACCTAAACTTTATGGATTTATTAAATCTCATTTAATTATACACCTTAATTAATTAATAAAACCATAAGGGTGTGATTTGAACTTTTCAAAACAATACTAGGGTTTTAGAATTTAACATTTCTAAATTAGACTATTAATCAACTTTTAAATTCCAAAACTTGAGGGCAAGTTTGAAACTTTTCAAAACACAAAGGATCAAATAGCAAATAATTTAAATTAAACAATTAATTTAATGATTATATAAATTTGACCTACAATCAATTTGTTGCAAGATAAGTTACCCAATTAATACAAATAATCAAACTTTAATCATATAAGGAAGTTATTATCTAATCAATTGGTAATTATCTTTTTTTTAATTAAGGATATACTCAAAAATATGTTTAAAATCGGATTTTAATGACCTAAAACAGATAAGGCAAATATCCATGAGTAAAACAGCAAGAAATCCCGAAACTGCCTCCTTCTGATGCTCGAACTCGCCGAGTTCCTCTATGGACTCGCCGAGTTGGAGGTACTCGCCGAGTCCACATTGGAACTCGCCGCGTTCATCAGACAGGGGGGACAAAAAATCGATTTTATAGCTTGAACAAACAAACAAGGCATCAATACAATAGAAACCAATCTATGCTCTAATACCACTGATGGGTTTTAGCCATAATGCTCTAATCCTATGTGCTCATGAAAACCCTAATGCTTGGATCTAGGTTTCTCTATTGTACATGCAATTTATCCAAGACTTTAAATCCTAGTTCTAGCATACAATTAATCATATTAACATGTGAAAGGGTTTTTAGATCTTACCTTGATTGTTATGTAGTAATAACAATCTCAAATTCTCCTTGTAATGACTTTAGAAAGCTTAGAGTCACAATTGTCACTCCTCTAATGGCTCACAAACACCAAGAGCAAGAGGATGAAGAATGAGGAGAGAGGAGGTTGCCCAAAACCGTCCAAAACCCTAAGGAGTTACTTCCACACGTTTTGGTGCTTTAGGGATCTTTAAATAATGAGGCTATTAGGGTTATCAAACAAGGAAACCCTAATTTGGATGCTTAGGTCCTAAGCAACCCATGGACTCCTTCCTTAAAGGCCTAGAACGATTTCTAATGGGTTTCCCCATAGAATTCATCCACCCCTTTAATATGGAGTCCATTAGCTTAATATTCAACTATCATACAATTGACAGTTCTAGTCCCTTAAGTTTAACTAATGTCTTTTAGCCACAAACTTAATTCTTATTAATTCTTGACTAATATTAATTAAACAATATGATTTCTCCTTTAATATATTATTCTCATAATAAATCATAATTAATCCTTTCTCTCCATAATTCATCCTATCAAATTGCTTTGGTGAAGGCAACCCAAAAGGACCATGCACCATCGGGTCAAGTACATACCAAAATAGTTATGGACTTAGACACTAATCCAACACAAAAGTCCATTAAGTGCTTAATACTTGGGACCTCAACGTCTAACTCCAGATCTGAGTCTATTAAGGTGTCCTAGGGAATAAATTTGGCAACTTTATGCCCTTACATGCCACATGGGACCCCAATACTTCATTATTCCCATTAAGACAACTTTTAAGACCTTAAACTCATGCATGGTCCTAATACAACCTTCAATATGGCATTTTTACGCATCAAGCATGTCCAAGGAGCTTAGATCTAACATTTCTAGCCTATGGAGTTGCTCAAACTCACAAGAAAGGTTCCATGAACTAAAATTGGACTTCACAACAAACCCTAACTCAAAATCGCAAAAGAGATAGCAAGGTCTAGACTTTTTACCTCCAGAAGTTCCTCAAGATGAACTAGATGCAGAATCTAGAAGCTCAATAACATCGAAGACTTGATCACCACCTTCTCCTTCTTATAAACCCACTAAAATGGCCACTAAAACACTTTTAATCTCAAAGATTACACTCTCATGCAAATCTAAGGATTTGGGATAATAATAGACTTTGAAGGCTGTCTAGGGTAAGGTCCAAGCAACATAAGAGTGTTTAAATAAGGGCCTTGCCCTAAAATTAGGGTTTTAGTCTTGAGCCACGTACTCCCCGCGTACCTGGTGCATGCCCATGACCAGCCTCCCCTAGTACGCTAAGCGTACACTTATCTATGCCCAGCGTATGTAGGGACCCTTTTCGCAAAGAAAGTTCATTCTAAGGGAAAGAAAAGTAATTACCTGAATTCCGACTGTTACATCGTCATTGCTATCACATGGGTCATGGCTCTTGTCACCTTTCTTTGAATCCAAACCATTGATGGAGATGTTGTCAGAAATAAATAGAAGAAAAGTCCAAATCAATGGTACCGTAGAGGCGGAGAGGTGGTTTCCACCGGGTTCCACACAAATATAGAGATGTCGTTGCCGCCTAGGGTTTTAGATCGAGCTCCAACACTTGTTTGGGGATCAGTAACACAAGAAATGAAGTGTGCAAGATGAAGGGTTGGTTGTTACAGATCCGATTCTTCATGTTTGATGGAGGTCAACATCATCAATGTGAGGTTCTTTGATAGTAGTGGGATTCAGGGTGACCCCCAATGCATCGATTCACTACAAGAAAAATAGCCTTTAATGACGCACAAACAATGACACTCGCATATTTAGGATACGCATTCTTGTGTGTCCATAAAAATAATGTTAGGTTTCCAAAAACTGAAGGATAGAGGACACGTATTTTGGCGTGCCCTTAAATTTGTGTCTAAAAAAAACACGGAGGGAACCTTTTATAAATAGTGTGTCGTCTAGGCCTGCCGTTTTATAATATTTTAATGAAACACGCGTCTCCATCCATATAGCATCTCTGTATACCTAAGGAGGGAAATGAAATCCCAAAAATCAAAAGCCCCACTAATTCTCCTCTCCCATTTTCCATCAGTTATGCTATTGATTTTTTGATTCGTTCACACTCTAGAACAAGTACATACATCACTCTCTTATTATTCTCCTTTAATTTCTTACTCTTGCAATTAAGGATTTAGGGTTTTTTCATATTACTGTTCCAATTTTTTTTGTTCAGGTTTGGATTTTATTCAAATGGCATCCCTAAAGGAAAGTCTAATGCGTCGGGCCGTCGGCCCATGGTGTCGACAGTCCGTCTCACCATCCCAGCTGGCGGAGGAATACCTGGACCACCGGTGGTAGTAGGTCAGTACAAAGTCAACGCTTGCACCCAAAAATACAAATTGGAAGACCTGATCGCTGGCACTGTGATGTTTTCAAAGACAAACTTTTGAGATGAGTGTTTGTTTCCCTTTAGTGACCCGATTTCTTAAAAACGTTGGTGGAATTGACTCCGGGAGTGGGCGTGCAGGTCGTGTTGCTGCATCAACCGTAACCCTAAAACACATCTATGAAATCACAAAGGTGAAGCAAGTAGATCCGTAGTCCAATTTCTTCCACATCGAGCCTCACACTAACTGGTTCGGCAACTACAACTCCCTTGATTGTAACGTCGATCAACAACTACGAACCATAATCGCTAACTGCATGGATAAGGTACTTGTTGGCTATTAAATTCTATTCATCTTAATTTCCCCTTTCATATATGTTTTTCATTAGTTCTTTATTTGTATAATCAACCACTTTCTCCCAAAGATGAAAGGATTGTTTCTCCAAATCCTTCTCCAGATGCAACCCTCACAGGGTTCATGAGAAATATATCCAACTAATTATTGGAAGAGCATTATTGAAAGCTTAACTAGTGTTCTTGATAAATTCATATTTTTCGTGCTCATGAGTTTGAGGAACATGCTGATGAAAAAACTAGGCTTTTATTACTTCTTTTTGTTACATTTTTGTTACTTCTTTTTTTTACATTTTCTTGTAATCTGTAGGGGGTCTTCAAGGAAACATGGACAGGGGTAAAACAGATAACAATCGTCATATGAAGCTTATGCACTTGTATCTTTTTACAACAAGGTGCAGACCACTGCTCTTATATCTTTTCTTTTGTCCTATTCCTTAAGTAGTAACAACCTTTTTCTTGGATTTTGTAGATTATGAAAATCATGACATGTTTGCATCTGTGGAGACAATTTGGAGATAAGAGTCTATAAGTTATGCAATTTTTGAAATCAAGATCATTGATTGTTCTTCATCTTTACAATATGATTTTCTCCATTGTATGATAAAACCCTCCAAGACAGCCATTACCAAATCAATATCATAAGTTTGATGATGATCACCAAAAGAGTCATGATCATGTGAAGGTAATAATAATATCAAATCATTTGGTGTTGCCTCCTCTAACTAAAAGCTACATTTCCTAATGAGTATCATACGTATGGATGGAGATGCCCCTAAAATACTCACCATGCTAAGGAGTCTCAGTAGGAATCGAACTGAAACTGATCCTCTATCTTCTGGAATAAGGCTTACAATTATCTCAAGTTGTTTCTTTCTGTTTAAAGATTCTTCTTGAGTGATTTGAGAAGATGTTGATGTTTTAGGCCGATCAGATCTACCGCTTGTAACATCTGGAAGCCAATGACATGCATAAACATGCAAAGCTTCACCTATAAGCTTTGGTGGAATCATGTCTGTTGACCTTATAGTATTAATGACACATCTGAATAGGTCTATATTAAGGTCTGCTATATCTTCTATCCACCAATCTTTGGGTGGAGATTTGTGCTTCTTTTGAAATTGGTAATTTTAGGAAGAGTTGTTGATGGAAGAAGCCCAAGTAGGTCTCCTGTAAGGTAAAAAGACGTAAATGCCCTTATCATTGAAAATAGCATCCGTAAAAAGTTTTTTTTGTCTGTTTAAAGTTGATGTTTTGTTAGGAACCTGATGGACTATTCACTATTCTATACGTGTTTTTTACTTACATCAATGTTTTTATTTTTTGCTAACAGGCAAAATAGAAAACTGGATGAGATGTATGACCAATTGAGAAGTGAGTATGAGTCGGTCAAACGGTCAGCCATTCAACCTGCAAACAACTTCTTCTCAAGGGGTGGTGATTCTGATCTGTTTTCTAGTCCTGCTAACATGATGGATAACAGAGATCAAATATTCTCTTTGAGAGGTCAAATATCAGTCAAGGCTGGTCAACAGGTGAGTCAAACCTATCACATTCAAGATTCAAGTTTCTATAGCTTCTCCCACATATTTTAACATTATGTTGTTACTGAAATTGCATATAAAATTTAACCATTTGGTATAGCTTCAAAAGAAATGAAGGCTATAGCTTCTCCCACATATTTATTTATTATTTTAAATTTTGCCCTTAATTCTATTGTTTACTGTTATTAGGTTAACCAAATTGGATCCGTAACTGAGTGTATAGAAGTTGTGAAGATGTCCAAGCATGCTGGGTGAGGTGTAATGGCCAGTCACCGAAGGTACAAAAATCCCTTTCAAAATATATATATATATATATATATATATATATATATATATATATATATATATATATATATATATAAATTACTTTTTCTAAAAAAATAAAAAATATATAATATTCTTGAAATATGAAATAATTTATTATGTTTGCAGCGGTCTTGTAAACACTGAAATCACTCAAAACTCAAAACAGTATATAACAAGAAACAAATATTCAGTAGATTTCTAATATAATGACTTGTGTTGATTCAGTTTTTGATGAATTGGTTCCGGGTGAAGGGTATAAGGATTCAGCTCAAAAGCTGAAGGCATTTAAAATGGGAAAGAGCTCAGTTCACAAGATATGGAAATGAACACAAGGTAGCAGGATTTTCAGCAACTCTACAAGCCATTATTTCCTCTGTTGAACACGGGTATATTAAATACATATCACCATCGCTTATTATTTTTTTTTTTATACAGGTGGATTTACTCTTGTTGTTCTATATTTATTTTCTCTTAACTCTAATAGTTTGGTTCATTGATCTCTTTTTTTTTCAGGGGCGAGCGGATTCATTTGATTAGGGCAGGAAAACACCAGGTTAGATAAGATATGTTGTAGTTTTAACAAAATATACTAAAACCAAATATGGTTTTTTTTCCTTTTTTGGTGGACAGGTGGCTTTTCTTGTAAAAGGACCAATTCATTTAGTTTGCATAAGTTGTACAGAAGAGCCTTATGAGTCATTACGTAGTCAACTGGAACTTCTTTATGGCCAGGTTGGTACCTTTTTGTATTTTACATTCTTATTATCATTATTATATGATTTTATACATTTGAGTTTTGAGATATATCATTTTACATGGGATGCAGATGGTGCTTATACTCACAGAGTCTGTAAGTAGATATTTTGAGAACAATCCAAAGTTTGATATGACGCCTTTACTTAGAGGAATAGATGTTGTTTTCTCTTCCCTCTTCCACTCTTTTAGGTTGGTTCGTTTGATCTTATTTTATTTTCAAAATTATAACAATGTCAGTATTCCATCAAATTACAAAACCAAAAATTATGCATTTCATTGTTGTTGTTTTTTTCAGGAACCCTGCCTCTTTTCTTCATGCATACACCTATCTTCCCCTTCCTTGTGCAACAAGGCAAGCAGTTGCTGCTATCTTGCAAGATGTTTCTAATTCAGGCGTCATCTATTCAATGCTCATGAGTAAATACAAGGTTTTTTCTTTTTTTTTTTTCTTTTTACCTCATAAATGGATTTCTTTTATGTAATTTATTTTCTTCAAATGTAGGTTGTGAGTCTTGTAGGTGCATAGAAAGCACAACTCCATCCTGATGACATGCTGCTTCTTGCTAATTTTGTCATGTCATTTGAATCTTTTAGGCAAGTTCATTATGCCATCACTTTTTATTTTCCATATTAATTGTGTGTGTGTGAAATGTTACATGTTTGATGCAGGACATCTGAGTCATTCTCCCCCATATTTTTACCAAGATACAATTCCATGCCCTTTCTACATGCTTATGTTCATTATTTTGATGTAAGTGAGAGAAACTTTAATTAAGTTTTTCTTATGATATTTTTTTCACTACTCACTAGTGATTGTTACAGGATGATACATACCTGGTGTTGCTAACATCTAATTCTGATGCCTTCTTTCATCTAAAAGATTGTCGGTATGTATTTATTTATTCATTTGTTAAAGAACATTCCATTTAATACACATTCGAAACTATATCGTATAATTTGATTTATCAATTAATTTGATTTCAATTAATTTGGCAAGGTCACACTGTAAGGTAATTATTTGATTTCCTTTCTTATATATTATATATTTTCACAATAGATTTAACATTTAATGCCTTTATTTTACATTGATGTAGGATGGTAAAGCTTATGAGGCAGTGCAAGAATGTGAAGAACTAAAGAAGAAATGTTTGTATTTGTGAGTATTGCCTTCTCTTTCATTCCTACTTCGTTAGTTATTGCTATTATGAAGGTAGGCCACTCTTCGGTTGTATTTTCACATAATTGACAAGGAGCTGTTGTATCTATTCAGACTAGGCTTAGAGCAATGATTGCAAGAGATGAGTTCAGAAGAAGAAGAAACAAGGCTGCAACTATAGTTCAGGTACTATGGATGAATTATGTTTGTAAAGTATTTATGAAAATGATTAGAAACAAGGGTGAATTTGTATAGATTAGTTAGCTACTTGTAGGTTGATCTTGAATAAGCAAAGGGGCAATGGATTGTATTTTTTGTATCTAATTTGTTTGTAAATTTTTGTTACAACTTCTATTGATTTGTGTTATCTTTCCATGGAACGATTATTTGTATGACATTAAATTTATGCAATGGATTCTATTTTTTGTATATGATATTTTATTTTCTATTATGAAACATTAAATACAAATTTAATTTGAAAATAAGTAAATCTATAAATAATATTTTTTTAAACATTTAAAATTATGATACGCAAAAATGTGTGTCGTCTTCATTATGACATGGCCTTTCTTGACGGGGGCTTTTTTGATACGCATTGCGTGTCATTAACACGCGCGTCGTAAGGTTACGACACGTGAATGCGTGTCGTCTTCCTTTATGACAGGGCCTTCCTTGATACGCATTGCGTGTCGTAAACGCGCGTCGTAATTGCGCGTCATAAATGAGTGTCGTAAATGCGCATCGTTTCTCTTTATGACAGTGTCTTCCTTGACGTGCATTTGCGCGTCCTCTGAGCCTTTTACGATGCGTAATGAGCGTCGTAAAAGACTGTTTTTCTAGTAGTGATTTGAATCTTCTTTCTGCTCCTACAACTTATGGGTTTCGATTTACAAGTTTATAGTTTGATTTTCAGGTTTAAGGTTTCGTTAGATTTGATTTCAGCTTATAAGTTTATCAATTTCAAGGGGGCCATCAATTTTTTTGGGAAGGAAAAATGTGGGATGTGTTCAATGTTGGTCGGACATAAGGCCTCTCTTCTAAAATAAGCGGTGGGAGAGAAATAGGAGTGACATGTCGCAGTTTTAGGTTGTGATAGGTGGTAGTTGATGGTGGTAAAATGTGGTGGTTGCTGAACTTGAGAAATAACAGGGAAGAGATATGACATTTATGATGGGTTTTGAGCACTACACCATTCCTATGGTGTACATGCAACCTTAATGCTTTGGATCTAAGTTTTTCTCAAGTTATACATGCAAATAATCATCCAAAGCATAAACCCTAACAGCTAGCATACCATTTTTCGGGTAAATTGACACATAAAATAGGGTTTAGATGTTACCTTTCTTGTTGTTGAATTGATCTTGACCTTCAAGAGCTTAGTGCCCCAATTGTTGCACCTCTAATGGAGTCACAAACACCACTAGCAACAACGAAGAACAAGAGAGAGGAGAGAAGGCCTCAAAACCGGCTAGGGTTCTCTTAGAAACTCATAGGGGCCAATTTTGTGTGCCTTGGGGTTTCTTATATACTTTAGTTATTAGGGGTTTCAAGTGGAAACCCTAATTTCCCTTGCTTAGGCCCTAACTAACACATGGATCCCTTATAGTAAGCCCATGGACGAAATCTATATGGAATTTCATATAGTTTTCGTCCACCCTATACCAATAGAGTCTATTAACCCAAACTACAACTACTACTGATTTAATTACATACTAATTAAATTAATTTTTGATTAATTTCTGATCAATACTAATTAAATAATATGATTTCTCAGTTAATATATTATTCTTATAATATATAAATAAACCATAATAAACCTCTTTCTGCATAATTCATCCTATCAAATTGCTATGGTGAAGGTAACCCAAAAGGACCAATGCTATTATTGGGTCAAGTACATACCAATTATAGTTATGGGCTTAGACACCTAATCCAACAGTCTCCACTTGGATAAGTCTAATAATTATTATTGCAAGTACAACTTCAGAATCCGATTAGCAATCGTAGCTCTCAAAAGTCGCAGTCGGACTCTTATCATATCAGAATCGCGTGATTTAGATAAGGGATCAAATATTCCTCCATTCTACAAGATACCATATGGACTGAGACATGGATTACAATCATTCTCTATGTCCATGTGTTTTTTCCCGATTTCCGATTTATGACGACTAACAAAAGACTACAATTGAACACATCAACTTAGTCCAGGCTTGGCCAAGCGCTTAGGATGTCATCACTAAATCATCGAGGGGCCCACAGATATCGCTTTTATCCCACTTTGGGTAAAAGGAACATATAAACTTTGACTCATATGCTTGTACTATTTACTCATCAAATCACACATAACAATACGTTTTATAACATCAAGTTACTGATGCGTTTACGTATTATCAATGCGCAACCGACTCGTAAACAACAACTCATATGTCTCCATTTCAAGAATATAATATATTATCGTCTCACAATCACTCGTGATAAAATCCATGAAATGATTCAAGTGAGTATGGGTTTAATCCAATAATCAAATTCTTATTTCAGGGGTACTCATGAACACTACATCAAACTTGTGCTATGTCTAAACACTTAGACAATCTACAATCGGATTCATGACAACCTTACCTCATTACTTACTCCCAAAGTATGATTGACTGTGGATGTTTGAATAACCTAGTTATTCGGGAAGTAAAACATGCAAAGTGAAACACAAGAACAATCTAATTAACTATGGTCTCAAAACTTTTGAATATAAATAAAACACTTATTATTTAATCACCATATTAATTTGACTTATTCATTGTATATTGTTTTGACTAATCAACTTAATACTTGAATTAAAACAAAAGTTATCCCATGCTCCAAGCATGCATAAATTGTTTACCTATGTTCCTTACTTTGTGAAATAGATCAATTGAGCACATTTCCAATGATGCTCATTTCACAGTTCCAAATCCTTATCATAAGTGTAAGAATACCAAATTCTTCCACTATTAGAATGTGTTAGATTCTAAGCTATCATGAAATGATCATTTTGTAATGCTAGGCAACAAAGTCATAGAGACTTTGCCAATTACAAAACATTCCATTGGACATTGTTACAAGACAATTCCATAGATACGAAGTCTCATATTCAAAGTACATTCCTTTGAACATCCTTCTTGCATGAAAGTTTCTACACATAGGTTCTTAATATCCGACTCCCATTATGGAAACATTCCCATATTTTCCATATGACAATTCATTCTTAATAGAATCCCATCTATTCATGATTATTTCAATATGATCCATCCATTACTATACTTCCAACTGCCCACAAGCAACTAATCCTTAGTGAACCTTAGACCTTCCTTGATAGTTGTTTAATTACTTTAGTCATATCCGGTTCTGGTCCTTTTTCCCTCTTAATTCCCTAGGCATTTGGAAAATCATAACAGGTGAAAATTATAACATATGCAATCGATCCTATACCCAAAGCATATGGGATACGATTCATAATAAATATATGATACTTTCCCAATCTTTCGTTATACTATTTCCATATATGGAATTTCCAATGTTGAAACATTTCAACTCGCTATTCATATATGCTCATGACTAAGTTCGATTAATACTTCAATCTAAACTTTTAGATTCGAAATAAAGTATAAGTATCCTCTCCCTTACTATAGCAAAACTACTTTTCAAACTCTACAACTTTGCAAATCAAAACTTTGTTTCCTATAAATAGCATTGCTAACTCGCAACATCTATCATAATGATTATGCTCCCACTAGAACAATGATTATGTCCTTACAAGCATAACACTTATGCTCCCACTACCTTAGACATGTACCCAGAAATTAGCTGGACTTCTAGAAATCAATACTTACTGACTTTCTTACCAAAGTTTAGATTTCTGATACAAGATACTTCGATAAGACTTTATCTAGGCTTCTCAAACTTATACACCTTTCCTTAGATAGCTCATATGTATGTCTAAACTATTTCAGAACGTACAACAGTAAGTCCCGAATGTTCATACTATTTGCCATTTCTCACAATTCGAACTATGAAGAGGTATGTCGTAATCATAATCAAATTTGAGCATGCAATTAACACAACTGCTAGCTCTTAAAATCTACTTAGTGAAAGTGTTTCCTCACAATCCTTTTATGAAGCGGAGAGAAACCTTTTCCACTTAAATGTTATGGTGTATGTATTCCTATCCATGTGAATTTGTCATAACCATAATCACAAGACAAGGTTTGTGACAAATCCAAACTCATATGGATTGAACTTGTTCAATCTTAAAATCCAAACTCATATGGATTGAACTTGTTCAATATTAATTTCTTGCCATCTGGCAACACAAGGGTCCTACCATTGCTTCCAAGTTATTGTGCAGCTCACCCCCAACAAATTAATGTACTTTCCATTTATCAAGGTACTTTGCCTTATGCATTCAAATGAGAACTCATAGAACTCACATGCACAGTCAACTTAACTAGAATGGGCACAAAAACAAAAATATGTTAACACGATAGGTTACAAACCTCAAGTTGTGTGCTAGTGATAAACAATAGGTTTATTCTTGATTAGTTCTTGAAGATATTCAAGATCATTAAGACTCCCACTGACCTTTTGACATATAAGATTCTCTTGTCAAGAAACATTCCTTGACAAACAAATATTGAAGAGTTAGTGCGGGTTCTTATCAAGAAAAACACTTCATATAATTGGTCTTAGTTGGTCTTTGTCTTATCTAAGACATCATAACTACCAATTTCAAATGTGCATGAGCAAGAAAACTTTTCTACTCCATAATTCATGATGTGTTATAACCCTATTTATGATATGTCACTCAAGACACAATCTTGGAGTATGACTCTAAGACTTGATTTCGGAACGAAGTATGACTCACCTTCTTGATTTAACCATTTCAACAATTCCCGATTCCTTTTATTAGTCATACTTATGCACTAAGGTGTCCTTAGAGGATCAATTGTGACATGGTTCCATAATCATTAGGATGATCATAAAACTTGATGCTAAAGTAATCTCCTTTCCTTTCAGATTGAAGAAACTTTTATCTTTGTGCCTAATTGATTCTTTTTATTCGTTCTGCTATACTTTGAAACTTTTCAAGGTATTAGAATTACACTTAAACTTGTAAGCATAACCATATTTACTGAACCATTAGTAAATCATGACGAATAACCTTTATCATTCTTTGTGGTGGATCTGAACAATGCACATCAATGTGTACTAGATCCTTTCATGTTTCACTTGACTTGCATACATATGTAAATAAGGAATTAGTCTCAATTTCCCAAGTACCAAGATTTTCATAGATCACATGATTCAAATCATATGATTCCAAGTTTCTTTCCAATTGAACTTGGGCGATGGGAGTCTTTCGTTACTTAGAAAATTATGACACTAGCATAATTGATATAACTAAGAATCAATCATTTTCAATATTTCTATTAATAGAAACATATGAACAACAATTTTCACAAATGCCATTGCAATGGAACATAAAATAAGATAAAATCAAAATTTTTCTTTATTTATAAAATGCAGAAAACTTGTCCTTACAATGAAAATTCAAATGAAAACTATGTTACTAAATATTCCTAAGCAATCTATCATAACTCCTAAGCAACAGCTCAAAATCTGATCATCGAACCATGCGATCGAAATCCATCTCTTCGCAATCAGAGTCGACTCACTTTTCCTTTAAGCTTCCTTTCTCTTTTCCGATCCTACAAAACATAAAAATGCAATCTTATCACATCATGTATTAAGAATCTAACAATATGAACTTAAAAGAGTTAGATAGTAGACTTACCTGAAGCAGAGTCACACATTTTGACTTTACCATCCTTGCGATCTTTCAGGTAGATAAGAAAGCTTCGCATCCAATGCCTTTTCTCTTGGCAATAGAAACAAACAGACTCTTTTAGAATGGTACATGGAACTATCTCAAACCCAACCTTTCTCTTTACCATCTGGTCAAACAGTTTGACCTTGGTCGATCCCTTTCCATTGGGAAGAGAAAGCTTTTCTGGACTTCCAAAGTGGCCATTGTCAATTTCCATGGAAGTTTGGGAGGCTGATCTTCCAAACAAATTTGCTTGACAAGTGCTCCAAATCATTGCTGATTCAGCAGTAATAAGCAAATATGTTAGATTAATAAGGGCCACATTGTGATCTATCATGTAGTAGTCCTTAACAAACTAACCATATGAATCGAGAAGTGACTGAAGAACCAAGTCAACAACTAGCTTCCTCCGGAAAATGACACCCAACATCCCTAGTCTATCAATGTGCGACTTCATCTCCAATATGTGTGCACACACAAACCTTCCATCTTGGTTTTTGCTTTCCAATAAGGCTTGAGTGACCTTGAACTTTTCAAGTCGATGAACATGTGGGTCAGGGAGAATAATTGGAGGAGGTGGAGGAAGAGAAGTTCCACCAAAGCACGGAGAAGGGATTGATCTTTCACCTCGATCGTCATGTGGAATATCATCTTCGAATGGAAATCCTTTTCCAAAGGATTGAGGAAGACCATAGTTGTCAAAACTAGACATCTACAAAAGGGGAGAAATTCAATTTAGTTGATTAAATCATTAATATAACACCCAAATGAAATATTAAGGCGAGAACCCAACACAATAATTCACAATTCTGAAGAGGGATGTCGTAATCCAATTGCAAATTATTTGAAGGTAGGTAAATGATGATTTACCAATTCCACCATGAAAACAAAATTTTTAGCGAATTAGGTTTTAGATGAAATTCCTTGATCTTTTAAGATTCATTGAACTTTTCAATGGCATGTTTAATCTTGATTATGCCCTTCAAGTTTGTGACTAGGATACCGAGGATCACAAACAAGGTGTGAATAACCATGTAAATTAGCTTGGTACTCTCGATATCATTTATCATCTAATCGATGTGCTAGTTAACCACACACACTCCATCAATCAACAATAATATACGAGCTACCCATTACCATCCTTCATTAGTCCTGATGAGAATAATGCGCTATTAGATCGACAGATTCTTAACAGATAAACGAATATAAAGTAACAAAAGAACACGAGAAGGAATCAAACGAATGTCGAATGATTAAATTATGCTCCACCTCATAAGAGCTCGATGAAGAACTTCGACTGTAGAGGTGTGCTAGGGTTACAATGCTATTTAATACAAAACAATTAATGAGAAACGTGATAATAACTAAGCACGCATGCACTATATATACTAACCCTAAAGACAAAACACGGTTGGACATGCCCAAACCGTGAATACAAGATGGACTATAACACGAGCCCAAAGACGCAACACCCTAGACTCAACAATCTCCCCCTTTGCGTCAATAGAGTCAAGAGATCAAATGGGTTGAGTAACAGAAACCTTTTTCATAGTTTTGAAGATCTTCGGTATGATGGCAAGAAGAGTATGACGGAAATCTATGTACCACTGAAGCATATCTATGAAGTTCTTCTTATCTACTGCTTCGTTCTGTTTACACCTATGGATGATATCCAAAATATGCTCTAAGCAAGATGTGGAAAACAGGTGTTTGTCATCAAGATAAAACACGAACTTCTGATTTTCTTGTCTGGTGAACATAACAACACGATACTTAGAATCAATCTTGCCCCTCTTCATCTTGGTAGCATCACATGACGTTCCAATGGGTTTGACTGTAGGCCTTTTCCTCATAACAAGAGCAACCTCCAGCATTATCTTTGTCAACCAAGGAGGTCAACTCGGCTATCTGTTTCTTAGTTACCCCTGTGACGGCATACACTTGATTAGGCACAGTTTGCACCTTTTGATAAACAACTGCCTTTTCTTTGAGGACCTTGGATTTATCCTTGGACAAGCGAGCGTACCCAATAGAATTTTCAGATATGAGTGGTTTTATAGGCTCGGGTTCGTTCATAAGAAACTCAGAACAATCAACCACGTCTTCTATAGAGATTTCACTCATCTCATTGTCATCGTCAAATTCAGAAGTGGCTTCCATATTAATCTTATGTTCTGAACTTAATTTGACATTCGATGAGTCAAATTTCTCTATGGTTTTCGGCCTTGATTTTTAATTTTTCATTTTCATCCGATAGATTCTTAAGCATGCTTTTGTGTTCTTTGGACTTAATAAAGGCCTCAATTTTGTCCAGTCCGTATTTTTAGGTTTCTGAAACCTTCTCTGAGGATACAATAGATTCACACTCATAACATTCAGCATTGACTTCATCCTCCTTGAATTCAAGAAAGGGAAAAATCATTTTATGAATCTTTTTGCCTATTTCACAATCTAGATGCAACTGGGTGATATTTGTATATAAACGTTTTGCAATCAAACAAAAAATATTCCTTTTTTTTAAACTTCAAATTTTCACGTTGCAAATAAATAAGTTCATCTCTATTCCTAACTAACTCCGATTCCTTCTGCTCTTTCCACATCCTTCAATTCTTTCCTCATTCTTGGAAGACACCCTGCTGAGTTGATCAGTTAGGTTAGCATTCGCTAGGCATGTTGGCATTAGACTTCCACTTAAATTAGAAAACTTGAATTTTAATTCGTTTAACCCTTTTTCATAGTTGGTTACTGTTATTTTAAGTGACTCAAGAGTGGATTGTACCTTCTTGATCAACTGATCACAATCATTGATCCTTTCACTCACAGGTTTGGCAGCGAAACATTTATCTTCCTTTTGCTTCGCTTCACCATGCTCACCTTCGGTCGTATAGCCCCTTATTTTCAATACTCCAGCCGTCACCATTAAGCATTGTCCAACAAACTTTTCACTTTCTTTTTTCGCCACGAAGGCTCTGCCATGCGAGGGCTTTCGTACTTCATTGTCTTCAGAGTCAGTAGACCAGACCTCCATGCCACTGAACTCATCATCATCATAATTTTCCTGCACAATTAAAGCATTCATAGAACTGTTAGAGGCTTTCGTCTTCTTTAGTTCCTCTAGCTTACACATGTAGTAAGCTTCATCATCTTCACCATCCTTCTTCTCGGACATCTTTCTCAACATGCAATCCTTAGCAAAGTGGTTCTTGTCGTGACAGTAGTTGCAATCATATCTTGAATCTTCCATAAGCTTGCTCTCCTTCTTTTCTTCGTCCTTCTAAGAAATTTTATTTGGCCCCTCTTTCTTCTTTTCAGAACTGTAGCTTCCCTGCCAGTTTCGGTTCTTGTTGACAGGGAACTTTTTATGAGCAAACTTCTTCGGGTTAGTAACCATCATTGCATATTCTTCACTTGTTAGATCGCATTCTGACATATCTGATTCTTCCTCTTCTTCTATCACATTCTTTCTCTTAGAAACAAGGGCCAAGGATCCTACACCCGAAACTACTTTTGTTTCTTTTAACACCACGCTTTCATGTGATTTGAGAATACCCATCAGTTTCGCCAGTGAATAGGATTTAAATTGCTCATGAGCCTTCACAGTCGAGACCACTGCCATCCATTATGGTCTTAAGCCATTCATGAATGTAACTTTTTTTCTATCACCTTCCTTTCAATACCATGCTTGATCATTTTGCAAAGCAGATGGTTGAAGCGACCGAAACTGAACGTCTGAATGAGTTTCTCTTTTGGTTTTTGTTGGAAAGCACCGAACTCAGAGAACAACAGGGTTTGGATTGAGTGCTCTAGATCCTCATCCTTGGAATACAACTCTTTCAGCCTATCCCATATTTCTTTTGTTGTGGTGCATGAGCTTACTAGATGAAATGTGTCCGATTACAAAGCGAATCTAATCATTCTCAGGGCTTTGACATTACACAGCAGCTTGTCTTTCTCGTCTTGAGGAATCTTCTCCACATCTATCAAGAGTTGGTTATACTCCTTTTGAGTCTTAATTGTTCTATTCATTCCAAAGTGAACAAATGGACCCAAGGTAATTGCCTCCTAGATCAGATAACCATTGTCTTCTGATCCAACCACGTAGCCCTCGAAGTGGTGCGTTCATACTTCATAGTCTTGAGTGTAGAGAATGGGAATCCTAGTAGTGGATCCAATGTTGTTGGAGATGTTGATCGGATAGGTTTGAGAATCATCGTGAGACATGATGACCTTCTTCTTTTATTTGCTAGAATCAGACTTGTAAAGTTTGGCTTAGGGTTTTATCAAACACAAGAAACACCGTCGATAAAGAAACAATGGCTCCTATAGATTCGATAAAAGCGGAAACCCTAAAGGATTCTTCAAACAGAAGAGATGCGTATGTATTACACAGTCTCCCGCTCTGATACCACTTGATGAGAATAATGCGCTATTAGATCGACAGATTCTTAACAGATAAACGAATATAAAGTAACAAAAGAACACGATAATGAATCAAACGGATGTCGAATGATTAAATTATGCTCCACCTTAGAAGAGCTCGATGAAGAACTTCGACTGTAGAGGTGTGCTAGGGTTATTGTGCTATTCAATACAAAACAATTAATGAGAAGCGTGATAATAACTAAGCACGCATGCACTATATATACTAACCCTAAAGACAAAACATGGTTGGACAGGCCCAAACCGTCAATACAAGATGGACTATAACACGAGCCCAAAGACGCAACACCCTAGACTCAACAAGTCCCATATTAGTGTGACGGTTAACCACACGCTCCACTAACGACTAATAAGGTGCAATGTGCAATTTCATGGGTTAGCATCAAATTCACATTTTTCCTAAAGTAACTAAGATTGGGAATTTATAAAAGGTTTAGTGACTTTATATTTCATTATACTTTTAATGAGGATTTAAATGTACTATCAAACCCGTTTGGCTAACGACCCTCTACTGGTTAAGGGTGCGGTGGGTAAAAGTGGATACCCAATGGTGGTCATTTTACAGGCCGCTTCCTTAAACACCCCTTATAGACCAACTTCGTTAATGAGGCCTACTAATGGTAAGACTGACTGTTTACTTATACATATATAGTATATTAGACTTTTAATTTTATATAGTATAAGGGTGTATTTTACACATTTAAAATACTAAGTGGTTTAATCTATTAATAAATTAGACTATTAATTCAATTAAACTTAAACCATGTCAATATGAATTTATTAATTCTCTCTTTTAATTAAACACTTAATTCATTTAATAAAACCATAAGGGTGTAATTTGAACTATTCAAAATATCAAGGTTCTAAATTTAAGATTTCAAAATTAAAGCTATTTAATTAAATTTCAAATTACAAAACCAAGATGTGCACTTTTGAAACATTTCAAATTATTAGGGTTTAAGAATTTAATATTTCAAAATTAAAACTTTTAATCAAATTTTAAATACCAAAACTTAAGGGCAAATTTTGAAACTTTTCAAAACATTTAGATCAAATTTGAAAACCAATTAAACTAATCACATAATTTATCCTTATCACATAATTTGACCTAATCTTACAATTCTGGTAAGATAAACACAAATCAAATTTTACAAATAATTAATTTATCATATAATCTAGTAATTATCTTAAATTTTGACCATTATCTTCCAATTAGATTAGGATATCCATTACCATATCAAAAATTCAAAATTTTTAATTCAGAAAATAACTTATGGTAATTATCCAAACCTAATTTAAGCCAAAATCCTGAAAATCTGCTAACTGACGAGACACCACGCCGTGGTCATCAGGCAGGTTCCAAAAAACAATTTCCTTTTTCTTTGAACAATTCATGAATGCATCATATATAACAGAAAAAGCATCATAGGCGCTGATACCATTGATGGGTTTTGAGCACTACATCATTCTTATGGTGTACATGCAACCCTAATGCTTTGGGTCTAAGTTTTGAGCACTACATCATTCTTATGGTGTACTACATCGATTCTTGAATCTCTTCAAGCTCGATTTGCCTCCCACTGTCTCCTTGGCTTATGAGTTCTCGCTCTTGGAAAACTCCTCTCCCTGCAACAAAGACAACATTGTCCTTCGGTCTGTAGAAGAGATATCCAAAGGATTTCTGCGGGTAGCCGATGAAAATACATCGCTCACTACGAGGTTCGAGCTTGTCGTGAGTATCTCGTCTTACGAAAGCCTCGCAGCCCCAAACCTTGATATGTGCCAACGAGGGAGCTTTCCCTGTCCACATCTCGTGAGGTGTTTTGGCAACCTTCTTAGTAGGGACTCGGTTAAGGATATGGGCGGCAGTCTCTAAGGCATACCCCCAAAAAGAGATTGATAGTGAAGCACGACTCATCATAGAGCGAACCATGTACAACAAGGTTCGATTACGCCTTTCTGCCACACCATTCAATTGTGGTGTCCTAGGTGGCGTCAATTGTGAAACTATTCCACACTCCTTGAGATAATCGTGGAACTCAATACTTAGGTACTCTCCTCCTCGATCGGATCGAAGCATCTTGATTTTCCTGCCCAATTGATTCTCCACTTCATTCTTGAACTCTTTGAACTTTTCAAAAGTTTCTGACTTTTGCTTGATTAAGTAGATATACCCATATCTACTATAGTCATCGGTGAAAGTCACATAGAAGCGGTTCCCATCCTTTGTGGTTGATCTAAACGGTCCACATACATCGGTATGTATTAGGTCCAATAGACCCTCACCCCTTTCACACGTACTTGTGAAGGGTGACTTAGTCATCTTTCCAAGTAAACAAGACTCGCATGTGTCATCTTCCCTAAGGTCGAATGACTCCAACACTCCATCCTTTTGGAGTTGGGCTATGCGCTTCTTGTTGACATGTCCAAGACGACAATGCCATAAGGATGCTCTATCCATACTATTAGAAGAATCCATGCATAAAACATCATTTCCTAAGTTATCTACAATCATAACGGTTTCATAAATTCCATTACATGGTATAGCTTCAAAATAAAAAACACCATTTAGATAAGACAAAATAGAACCATTCTCATTATTAAAAGAAAATCTAAAACCTTGTCTAAACAAACCATGAAATGAAATGATGTTTCTAGCCATTTCTGGCGAATAGCAACAATTGTTCAAATCTAAAGACAAACCATTCCTAAGCACTAAAGAATATACTCCAATCTTGGTCACAGGCGACGATCTTCTGTTCCCCATGATCAGATTTATTCTTCCAGCCTCCACATCCCTATTTCTTCTTAGTCCCTGCACATTAGAACAAATGTGGTAACCACAACCGGTATCAAGAACCCAAGAAATAGCATGAGATGAATCGTTAGATTTAATTGTGTATATACCTGCGAAAGACGGCTTGATCTTTCCTTCCTTGATGGCTTGCAGGTACTCTGGGCAGCTTCTCTTCCAATGTCCTATCTTGTGGCAGTGGTGGCACTCTGCCTCCTTTGGGTTAGGGCAGGGTTTAGCAGGATCAACTTTGGTCCCACTAGAAGAGGCACCATCTCGGGACTTAACCTTGCGATGGTTCTTAGATGAAGCCTTCCTCTTCTTTCCCCTTCCTTGTCCAATAGCCAACACAGGAGCAGCGGGTGGATTGGGAGTTAGTGCAACAGACTTGTCCTTGAAGTTGCTCTCAGCGACCCTCAAGAGACCTTGGAGCTTGCTTAGGGTGACCTCTTCTTTGTTCATGTGGTAGGTCATCCTAAATTGATTGTAACTTGGAGGCAAAGAGTGAAGCACCATGTCGATCGCCAAGACTTCCCCAAAGTCAACATTCAACTTGCGAAGATGGTCGACATACCTTTGCATCTTTTGCAGGTGCACCGTAAGAGACTCTCCATGACCCATTTTAGCGGAAATCATGTTAGTGAAAATATCATAACGCTCTTGTCTCGCGTTTTTTTGGTATCTCTCCAACAAGTCTTGGTGCATCTCGTACATGTACATGTCCTCATAGGACTTTTGGAATTCGGAGTTCATAGTGGCTATCATGATGCAAAGATAGATTAGAATATGAATCCCTAATTATCACCCAATAAGAAAATTAAGGCTAGGATCCAACAACAATATTTACATATTACAAAAGGGATGTCGTAATCTAACATGCAAACAATTTGAAGGTAAGTGAATGACGATTCACTAATTCTCCATCACGAAAACATAACTTTAAGTTCTAAATGTATTGAGAATTCCTAGGTTTAGATGAGATTCATTGAAACTTTTCAATGGCATGTTTAAATCTCGATATGCCCCTCTTGTTTGTGACTGGGATACCGAGGATCGCAAAGCGGGTGTGAATTACCATGCAAATTTACATGGTGCCTTCATTGTAACGATCACCTATTCGATGTGTCGGTAAACCACACACGCTCCATTGAACTATGATAAACAATGAATCACCCTTTGCCATGTTTGCTTAGAACCAATTAGTGTGTCGGTAAACCACACACGCTCCACTAACTTCTTAGCAATGGTGCAAAGTGTGATTTCATGGGATTGCATCAATTCACTTTTCCTAAAATAACTAAGATTGGCAAATTTTTGAAAAATATGTACTTACTTTGTATTTCATATTATACTTTTAATGAGAGATGAGGTTGCCCTATCCTACCCGTTCGGCTAACGACCCTCCACCGATCAAGCAAGCGGTGGGTGTGAGTGTACACCCATTAAGCGCCATTTTATAGGCCGCAACCTTATACCCACCTTATAGATCGGCTTTGTGAATGAGGCCTACTAACGGTAAGACTAGCATTTTAGTTATACATATATATACATATTAATCTTGTAATATTATATTAGTATAGGGCTGAATTTTTAAACTTGTAAAATTCTAGGGTTTGAAATTTAAATTGTCTAAATTAAGCTTTTAATCAAAAAACTTAAATTTCTAAACTTGAGGGCAAGTTTTAAACATTTAAAACACAGATGATCAAATAACAAATAATCTCAATTAACAATTAATTTCATAATTATCCATATTTGATTTATTTAATGATATCTTGCAAAATAATTTACCAATTTAATCAAAATAATTAATTCATTATCACATAAGGAAATTAAATATTTTATTAATTGATAAATATCTTTAATTAGATCAAGATTATAGTCATATATATCAAAAAATCGGATTAGAGTTGATCTAATATGATAAAGGCAAGTTTCCATAAGATAAATATCAAAAAATCCTGATTTTGGCCCTTCCTGACGCTCGGACTCGTCGAGTTCCCAATTGGACTCGTCGAGTCAGGCTAACTCGTCGAGTCCACCATGGGACTCGTCAAGTTCATGACACAGAACCACAAAATTCGAATTTTGCAAGCAAGAAACAAACAATTATGCATCAATTTAATAGAAACCAATCTACGCTCTGATACCACTGATGGGTTTTAGACATATGAACATTCCTATGTGCGCATGCAAACCCTAATGCTTGGATCTAGGTTTCTCTAATTAAACATGCATTGGATACAAGACTTCTAATGGCTAATAGAGTATAAGAAAAATACAAAATTCAAAGTTAGAAGTATACCTTGAAACACTTGTTTGATCTTCTTGTTCTTGGAGCTTTAGATTCACAAATGTCACTCCTATAATGGCTTCCAAACACCAACTAGCAAGAGGATGATTTGAGAGAGAGGAGAGGGATTAGAAATCGGCCAGGGTTTCTTTGCTTTAGCAGAGGTGCTGATTTCCCTTGCCCCAAGGGTCTATTTATACTTGTAAGGCTCCTAGGGTTTCACCCTTAAACCCTAGTTGGATAATCTTTACTCAAATCAATCCAAATCCTTTCCATGATAAGCCCTTGGACGATTTGTGGCTTATCCTAAGCCCTAGAAATCGTCCAACCCTATCCAAGAAGGATTTACAGCCCAAAGTGTAACTATCAAACAATTGATAGTTTATACCCTCTTATTTAATTAATCTCTTTAAGTCACCAAATTAATTCTAATTAATTTATGACTTATATTAACCAAATAACAATATTATTATTCCTTATATTATTCTCATAATATATTAATAATATTTATTCTCTCATAATAAATCATCCTGTCAAGTTGCTATGGTGAAGGCAACCCAAAAGGACCATGCACAATCGGGTCAAATACTTGCCTAATATAGTTGCAGCCTTAGACACTATTCCAACAACTACAACTATTAATGATTTACATAATCAGTCCCTATGAATTTAATCAGTCTCTTTTGATCACTAAATTAATTTCTGATCAATACTCATTAAGTAATATGATTTCTCAATTAATATATTATTCTTATAGTATATAAGTAAACCATAATAAACCTCTTTTTCCATAATTCATCCTATCAAATTTCTATTGTGAAGGCAACCCTAAAAGACCATGCCACTATCGGGTGAAGTACATACCAATAATAGTTATGGGCTTAGACACCTAATCCAATAACTTAATCAATAGTGTTGCTGATATTTATATTTAACTAATCTTTAATAGATTAATAATTAGTAATTAATAAAAAAATCAAAAAAGAAATAAATAGTGGCAAAACGGTCATTTATGACCGAATGGATGAAACGTGTAACTTTTAAACCAATGAGGGACCGTCCAAGTTAATATTTAAAAATAAGGAATAAATGTTTATTTTGGTACTCGTCTAAGGGATGATTCGTGTAATTTACTCTCTCTCTCTCTCTCTCTCTCACACACACACACACACACACACACATATATATATATATATATATATATATATATATATATATATATATATATATATATATATATATATATATGAAGGATCAATATAAAACCATTTGAAACTCATAGCACCACATAATTAACATTTTAACCCTATGATTATTAAATAAAGGAATTAGATTAAAAGAACGCATAGTAAAATTATGCATCCTTTCCCATTGAATCTAATACTCTAAAGGGTATAATAATTTGATATTGGTAATTAATTTGATAAATAATACTACCTAAAAATAAGGTTTTTACATTAAATATAAAACTTATTCCTTTTATCGCCTCCATCATAAAAATATCATGGGAAAATGCTAGTATAACACAAAGAAGTTTGGTGAATTTACCCATTTAGTCTCCTAAGTATTTTTTTTTTGCGCAATTAGTCCTTAAAGTTAGGAATTACCTTCTAACTAAACCATTATGCACCGGGTTAAGAAAACAACAGGTTGTATCCCTGATGTGACATTACAATCAATTAGATATAAATGTGATTAAATATGTGTAAGTAAATCAAATCAAACACATCACATTAAATTACAAAATAACTAGACTCGTCTTCGTTCTTTCTAATCTCAGTGACCAAGAATGAAAAAAATCTAGGCTTCAGACTTGTTTTCTCCGATCGAAGTCAGGGAGCAGCCAACCAATTAACAATTTCAACCTCGGTGCCAAACATCGATGGAATGTATCCTCTAGTGGAGCTCAACTTCAAAGGTGGTTTTCTTCGAAACCTTTTCTCGTATAATCATGGAATCAAATTCACCTTCAATGATCATGATTTTTCTGGAATGACATACTCTAAGTGTATCAACTTTCTCGAACGGTTCATGTAAGAAAGTATAAAGAAGTTATACTATTGTGAGCCAGGTAAGCCTTTATTGGTTGGGATAACTATTATTGCTAATGATGAAAACTATGATGGTTTCATTTTTGATGTGTATGGAACCGATGGTATAATTTCCCCCTATGTGGACCACATTGGTGAAGGAATATAGGATTGGTTTAGTTCTGAGATAAATGAAGAAGACGGTGATGGATTATGCATTGATGGTGGGGGAAATGAAGAGGAAATCGATAACCTTAGAGATGTGGAGGTGGAATTTAATGATCATATAGTCACTATAAACAGAGCAAAGGGTGATGAGTTTTTGAGTCAGTTATGTGATGAATAAGAGGAAGCAAATGATAACAACAAAGATAATGATGATGGGGGTGATGTAATGTCCCGATTTTCAACCCAAAATTTTCATTTTTATTTATTCAAATATATCAAAGTATAACTACATTTGTGGAAAACATGATACGAATGCGCGTGTGTATAGTCCAGCCTTTCCCTTCTCAAGAATCATTGAAGTATCTAGAAAACATTTATAATCAAATGGGTAAGAAGGAAGCTTAGTCATTTCCCCAAAATAAAGTATCCCGCAATACATATACAATGAATACACATAATGGCGTTTAGCATAAAACTGGTCGCCACTTGGCCTTCAGCATAAAGCTGGTCTGCCTTTTTCCTTCATCATAAAGATACTTTGCTACTTTGGCATTTAGTATTATGCTAGTCCGTTCGAGTTATTGTCCTTCCAAACGAAGCTGAGCCGCCCACAACTCCCCACATAATATATTAACACATATAGCAAACTACATTCCATCACTACAAGCAACTAACTAATATGGTCTAATTCCTACTACAGGGAAACTATATTCTAACATACATAGGATATATATTGAAGAAAATAATATAGTGAGAGAAATCACCTGGAAAATTACTTAGACGATTGTCTGCTGTCTGGGCAATCCTATTGGCGATCCAGCTGGCGGGTAATACGCCTAACAAGTATTAACTTATAATATGTAACAGCCCAAAATTTCAAGTAAAAATTTTCATTTAAATATTAATAATCCATATTTAATTATTAGAAATGCCCATCATACAATATTTCCAAAGATCCAATTCATCAACATATTATTTAGAAAGATCAAAGTGTCCATAATAACTAGTGGAGAAAAATGCTAGAGAGCGCACGCTATGCTAACAAGCCGGGCCCTTGCCCTTAGAGCTAGAAGTACCTGAAACATCCAACAAAACTATTAGCACACACTTAATGAGTTTCCCCAAACACACAAAACATATAATCATATAATGCCACACACACATACATACAAGTTTGCCATTGACTCCCTCCATGGTCTTCATTTGGAATGCCATGGGCTACCCCCATGGTCTTATATCCCCGAGCCACGGGCTCCTCCCATCATCTTGCCAAGTGTCATGCCCCCCATGATCTTCACATAATTCACATATAGATCACTAGCAACCATTACATATTCCATGAATAAAAATTTCATAACAATTAATGGGCCGACCTTGGCGCCTTCGACCCATGAGTGTGGTGAAAAGACTCACCTCGAATAATGAACGATAGTTGACTAGATCCCGACCCCAATATAAGCTCTACTCAACCCCTAAACAGAAACAATTCCTTAAGATCCAAAACACTTCATGGATTCACCAATACTCGTCCAATCCATGGGGTTACTTGACCAAAAGCTACAAGAGAGTCTCTAACTCCAAACACACCTTACAAGTCGATGCTTTTCAGACATGCATTTCCAATGCATATCTTAACTCTTATTAGGTCAAAATAAGGGCAAAATGGCCAAGATTCCATGCATTACCCTCAAAACTCAAATCTAAACTAGATCCAAAGAGCCAAATGCTCCAAATGGCTCGGAGATTCATAAAGTTGCACGCTTTATGAAGTTCAACCACCCAAGGCAACAAGAAAATAGAACACAGGGGAAAACCCATAGATCTAATCATAAAATCATCAAGATGAAGACTTTATACCTCCTTGGGTGTTAGAGGAAGGTAAACTCATGGATCATCTTTGCCTTGGACTCCCAATAAGGTCTTCCACCACCTTTTTCCTGCACAAGCACCAAAAACTTACACTTTTTAGGCTTATACTCACATAATGGCTCTAGGGTTGCAAGGGATGATTTGGAGAGATAGAGGCTGATGGGAAGGGGCTAGAAGGGGTATAAAGATCTTTAAATAGAGCACAAACCTTAAATTTTAGGGTTTTCACCCAATAGCCACCACCATGTTGTGGCACAATCACCACTTCGAGGTAATTGTATCTACGAGATCTTCAACTCTCGTTTAGATTGTTTCGGCTAACAATCAATCGATTTCTATCTCGATTTCTGTATCGTACACTGTTACGGTGAAGCTTCTAAAAATCATAACTTCCTCATACAAAATCAGATTTAGGTGTTCTTTATATATACGGTCTCTCTTTTATGATTACTATGACTTTCATCGATTCTATTTATCCTAAACAGTCTTCTATAAAAGTGTCTATTTATGTAACTCGTTGTTTATATTGTATGACGAAAATGGGGTGTTACAGGTGAAGCAGTTCCAATGAATTAAGAACATTCGATTTTTAATGAGTCAATACCATGCACAAATATAAGCCAATACTTGGTATGAGATTCCAAGGTATAACTCGATTCAAATCTATGTTATACAACTATGTTGTTTCCAATGGGTACCGACTTTGCTATGAAAAAATGATAGGAAAAGATTGTTGGTTAAGTGTTATAAGGGTGAGTGCACATTCAGGTTGTGAGCATATTTGATGAGTAATGAAGAAAGCTTCTGAATCAAGTATTTAAATTCAGATCACCACTGTGCAAGGAACTACAAGTTAGGCTCAATGGTCATTTATGCTTGGATAGGGAGTCATTATACAAGAGAAAAAATCTTACTTAGAAAAAAGATGAGTGTTAAAAAACTAAGATTAGCAGTGACAAAGAAGTTTGGTATTCATGTAAGTATTGGTTAATGCATGAGAGCTAAGAAATATGCATTGCAACTAATAGATGCTACCCTTGTTGACCACTATGCAAAGTTTTGGTTATATACATAAGAGATTAGGAGATAAAATCTAGGTTTCACTATGAAGCTTGATGTGAATTGTATGTCGGGTGGGAATAACTTCTTTAGTAAGTTCTATGTTTTCTTTGATGGATTGAAAAAGGGATTGCAAAATGGTTGTAGGAAGATAATAGGACAAAATGGTTTTTCTTTAAAGATATTTGTAAAATGGAGTTGTTATGTGCTGTTGGAAGGGATGCAAATAATCAGATTTATCCTATTGCATGGGCAAATAGTTTGTATGAAGAATAAAGAAAATTGGAAGTGGTTTTTGAATCTACTCATTTATGACTTGGGACTTAATTTAGGATATAGATACAGTCTAATATCTGATCAACTTAGGTAATGTACTTTAGTATATTCCATTTCCCATTAAAATGTACATATTCATTAATATAATTGGCATTTTTTACAGGGTCTAACTGAGGTTGTCAAAGAACTCCTTCCATATGCAGAGGACAGACAATGCGCTAAGCTTATTATCCAAAACTTGAAAAAAATGTTTAGTGGTGCCCGCTATGAAACCATATTCTTGAAGGATTCTAAAGCATCAACCAAGGAAGATTTTAAAGTTTCAATGAAATATCTTGAAGTATTAAACCCAAGTGCTCATAAGTATTTGATGGATAATGACCCTAAGACATGGTTAAGAGTGTAACATCTCGATTTCTAGATATTCTAAATTTTGACCCTTGGTATGAGAATTGTTTGCAAATTGGTCACAATTGGCATTTAAATAAAAAGTAGGGGTTGCATGAGTATGTTGGGCGTACGTGGTTAGGGTTCAAACCCTAATTTTTAGGGTTTGGACCCTATTTAAACATCCTTAACTCTTTGAGATCCCTTTATTCATTAGCCTCCATCCCCATCTTCATCCCAAGCAAAACCTAATTCCTTGTTTGTGCCTTTTTGAGCTTGAAAGTGTGCTTTGTGGTATTATTGAAGGAAGAAGAAAGTAAAGGGACCATCTTAGATAAGTGAATCAATTTGGATCCAGAAGCACGTCATCATTTTGCACCACTTAGGGGGTAAAAAGCTCTGATCTTTATGAAGTTTTGCTTAGATCTTGTTAGCCATGGATTTGTGTTCATTTTGGTCGCATAAGCTTGGTGTTTATGAGTATGATTTACTCTAAATCATATGAGCTGTCCTTTCAGACATTTTGAAGAGTTTAGAGTCATAAAAATGTAATCTTGATCCTTAGTTTCCCTCCATGCATGCTCTTTAGTGGTTTAGACCTTGTATTAAGTTAGCTTTTAGTATTGGGCACTTAATAGCCATGCAAGATCATAAAGTTGGAAACTTTATGATTAAGGACGTCATTTGAGGACTAGATCCAGATTTTGGATGAAAGGGCTTAAAGGATTAAGCTCTTAATAGAAGGAAAAGTTGGCTTGCACGTACGTTGGGCGTACATTATGGTACGCTGTGCGTACTTGGTCAACAAACTGTATTTTCGTTAAGATGCTAGTACGTCGTGCGTACAAGCTGAGTACGTTGGGTGTACTCAACTGAGTTGACTCGATTGACTTCTTTGACTTTTGACTTTAACCAAGATTTGACCAAGTTTAACCTAAGGGTATTATGGGTATTTTGAGTTGTAGTTGAGATTGGTCACTATTTGATGTATAGGTGACTTGTAGAGCTGATATTCGAAGCAGTTTCCTGTTCAACTATCTTTCCGGATTGAGAGGTGAGTTTTCCTCATTGCACTTGTGGTTCGAAGGCACCAATGTCAGCCCATTGGATTAGATATCTTGGTTTTCTGTGTGATGTTATGTTGTGAGAATGTGTTCACTGGTTATGTGATTAGACTGGTAGATCTGTATGATTACATGTATTGTTGGATATGTGTTAGACTGGTAGATCTGTAGGACTAACTGTGTTTGTTGATTATTGATTGTTATTGTATATGTCGACATGTTATGGTTTATTGGGTTGAGGTGAAGCATCTCGTGCTGGAGGCCAAGATACCTAGGGCAGTCCGGATAGACTGAAGGCCCGTGAGGCGGCCCAGTCAGGTTGAAGGCCTGGAGAGCGGTCCAGATAGGTTGAGGCCCGGTGAGGCAGTCCAGTCATGTTGAAGGCTTTGAGAATGGTCCATATAGTCTGTAGGCCTGTAAGGCGGTCCAGTCATGCTGAAGGCTCATGTATCCATGTTGTTGTTTGTATGGTTGTGTGTATGGTACTTTGGGGGAACTCAGTAAGCTTTGGTTTACAGTTTAAGTTTTATGTTTCAGGTACTTCAGATGATCGGGGGAAAACAAAGGCGTGATCATGCACATCCTTCTGATTTTTTTATGTTATTGGATCTTGGGATACTCAGGTTTATGATTATTAATTTTGGAACAATGTTTTGTAAACAGTTATGGTCTTTGGAATGGTTTTGAAAAATGAAAATTTTACTTTGATCTTTGGGATGTTACAAGTTGGTATCAGAGCCATGGTTTGAAAGAATTAGATAAGAATTCGTGTGAATCCAGACTCAAACTAAGGATCTGTAAGAGTTTTCAAAAAAAATTCCAAAATTGTTTTCAAAGTTTTCAAAGGTAACCAAGGAAGGATGAGATGTGTACGATCAGTCGGAGCAAGAAAGTATACCCCAAGATACCCACACTGTTATTTGTTTATGATAGAACTACATGCTAGCTGTAGTGTAACGTCCCAAAATTCATAAACCAATTTTTTTTGTTTTCATATTAAATAAAAAAATCAACCAAACGTGTTTATCAAAAATTTATGGAAATCATAATGTATTCGTAATCATCCAAAACATATTAGAGTCAAATAAGTGAAAAGTCATGGTGTGTGCGATGCGATCATCCCGAGCTCTTCCCATTCGATCCGAAAGTACCTAAAACATAAATTGAAAACCATAAGCATGAAGATCAGCGAGTTCCCCAAAATATCGCATACCATACATATCTGCCAGCTCAAGGCTGTGTCGGATCTATTTCACCCCAGGTCTATTTCACCTCATGCGCCTGCCCAAAGTTGTATTAGGTCTATTTCACCTCGGTTCTATTTTACCCCCAAGTCTATTTCAACTCATATGTCAGCACAAGGCTGTACCAGGTCTATTTCACCCCATATATATATATATATATATATATATATATATATATATATATATATATATATATATAGCAAACAGGCACAGACATACAACACATACAACATGAGTCACAAAGACTACAAAACACATAACATATCCTAGTGTCCTACAGTATACTGAGAAAACTCACCTCAATGTGTTGTCAGTCAAACAAATGGTCGGATTGCTGAACCGGAAAATCCCCATGCTAATCAATCAAATAAAACCCCAATTAATAATTGGACCATAAACCATAACCAAGAATCTATTTCATTTCTCCAACACCTAGGGTAAAAGACCATTTTACCCTTTCCTCACTTGGCACAATAATCGAGGCCCAAACTCAATGGCACTAAAATCCCAATGGTGGCCTAATTCCTAAAGGTTGTCCAAAGCCCAATATGGTCCCAAATCCAAGAAGGACCAAAGCCTAACAATGGCCCAAATCCCATCATGGAACTTAATTTGATTTTGTTACTCTCAAGCTTCTCATATTCATAAATGATAAGACATAGGTAGTTTATTTTGTCTTATACATCGACCACCGCTATGTTAAATTATGGATCAAAGATAACTTATATGTATGGCTTTGGATGTGGTTCATACTACTTAATTTTTATGAAGATTTGGTTTCGGTTCCACATTGTTAATGGTTGCATTCCGACCATTTAAAACTAATAAAACCAACATTACATGGTACCACATAAAACCTTAATGAGTGTTGCTATTGGTACTATCCTGTTTATCCATTGATATCATTTACATGACATCACGAATATTAAGGAACTAGGCGAACATCCGCGCGTTGCGCATAAACAACTATATAGTTGAAATCTTTACAAATATATGTTTTTTTAAATATAACAATAATGTTGTTGTTAAATTTGATATAATAATTTGTATACTAAGTTAATATAATGTAGTGATTATTTTGAATTATATGATAATACATATATCTATTAAAACTGCATAATCTCAATCGTTTGAATGACCTCTACCCACAGGTTACCCATGAATAAAAATAAATATAATATATGGTTTAATGTTATTTATAGTTGTTATTGTTAAATAATTTTTTAAAATTTATTTTCTTAACATTTTAATTTCTTTCATTGTAATTATTTAAAACATCAAACATTGTTTTTTGTTTTGAAAGGTACAATATAATCATTTATATAGAGTTATTTTTAATCATTGTTATTATAAGTTATTTTAAGCTACTTATTTGAAAACTTTTTACGATTATAAAATATGTTTAAGAAATATTTTAGTTAAATTGAGATTACAATTTAGTTTTTGCATTTAGCACTACACTTTATCACTTTTAATTATTCACAAAATATTTTTTGAGTTTTTTAAGTGGAACTAAAATTTATAGTTATGTTGACCCTATAATGTTAAAATTACAATTAACAAATTAAGCATTTTGTCAAAACTGTTCAAAAGTTGTAGCTTTAAGCTGATAGTGATTTACATATAACAACATATTAAATTTAATAAATTAAGTATAATATGTTAAAACTTAAAGACATAACATTATAAGTAAAAGTAAAAATATTATTTTAATATTAAAATTTAGTTTATTTATGATTACACTTTAGGCTTGATATTTATTTAACCTTATTCACCAACTTATAATCATTATTAGAAAAAATTGAAAAGTCATGGGAGTTTCAAATGAATGTGGTGAAAGGAAAAAAAATGCTTCCTTTATAAGTTTTGTTTCATCATTCTTGTCAAGTTTTCATTTGCGAACATATCTACTATAATAAATGAAAATGACTTTGCCACATGTCCTTCTCTCATAAAATTAGCCACATGTCATTTTGTCATAATTTGAGATATATTTATTTTCCACTTGTCATTACTTTAATTTTAATTTTCAATATATCATTAATTTAGTTTCCATAAATTAAACCTACCATAATGACTATTAATTTCAAATTTCAACTTTCAAATTCAGTTTCAAATAAATTTACAGTTTAAACCTTTATGTTTAACATTTTGTAATAATTAACCCGTTTAGTACACACTAAACAAATAATTTTAATTTATTTATTTTTTGCATGTTTTTTTTTCTCATAATTTTCATTTATTTCAATTTCAAATTCAAATAAAATTTCTATTTAATCGTTCGTATTTAACATTTTGTTTTAATCAACCCGTATAATATACGGGTCTCACAACTAGTTTATAAGTATATAGGAGCAAAATCAATTGTTCCTTCATGTCATGCTCTAAATTCACCATCCATAGTTTCATTCATAGCTTCAAAATGTTAGTTATATAAAGTGTGTGATGTGCCATTAATTACTTTGAAGGTGAAAAAGTGTTGGGGTTTCAAATGCATGAGGTGTTTGGAAATTTATGTGGTGGTTTCAAATGCATGAGGTGATTGAAAAATGTCTCATTTATAAGTATATAATGATGATAATGATATTAGGAGTCATTATATTGAAATGAATGTTAGTGAAAAATGCTCTTGCCTATTTTTAATTTTCAATGAGTAATATTGTCAAACCATTCAGGTTGAATCAAAATTGCATGTTTTAGCCTAGCAAAATTTTCTACGAAATAAAATATTTTATACAATTTGTATGTCCGTTAAACCAAAAAGTTCCATTTGTTTATTTAATTATTTTAGAATGGCTGAAAACAAAAAGTTCCATTAATTGAGTTTTTTTTAGTCTTAGATGACAATTCGATAATTAGTGACAACATGCCAATAATATGAATCGGAGAAACATGAATAAGGTTAATGTTAGTGTAATCGACCATATCGGTTATGAAATGACCCTAAGACATTTATCCATGACACAAATATTATAAAATTTTGGTTACTTTTGTTAGTAAGCTTTTTATAAAGGGATAATGACTTGAGAGGGTAAGATAGATACTTTTGTCTTTGATCACATTTGATCACTGAACTTTATTTCATGCTTTATTAACCCTTTAACTTGTTGAATTGTACTAATGTTCCTCTTATGACCGGTTGTAGCCGATTTTAAAGGATTTATTGATCCTATGTGTACTTTTTATCTTACATGGCGAAAGAGCTGACATATAGGCCCTGATTTGTCGTCTCCCTCTCGTTAAACTTCACCCCGAAGTCTCATTTGGTCCTTAAACTTGATTAGGGCACAAAATTCTCCATCGATCATTCGTCTCCTTCAATCGTTCTGTAGAATGGCATCATCTCCAAATCCTACTGAGCAGAACTTCATTATAGTGGATTTCCACTACAATGGTCAGTTTGCATAGTTTACTTTGATCCTGACAGAGCATCAATGCGAGATGTTGACTTTGGTGCATTTGGGTATGAGCAGTTCATGGAATTCCTTCGTAAGCTCACCAAATCGAGAAGCAAAAACATCCATTTATGCCTTCCACAAGAGTCTTTAGGTATGGGAATTCATACACTGGTGAACGAGGGTGATTACAAGGAATTTTTGGATTTGGCGTATGCTAATGACAAGAGAATGAATGTATATGTGGATCACCATAATGAACCTATCTTTGAATGGATTGAGGCTGAGGAAAGTGAAAGTGAAAATGAAGACCTAGATGAAGATGAGGATTCAGTTATTCCATATACATATTATGTTGATCATGAAGAAGATGATGCAACCTATCCATTTCCAGCAAACAAAACTACACATGTTAGATTTTTAAACATCCTTTGTGAACCTACAGAGAGTGAAGATCAAGATGATGAATACGTGCCACCCCAATACCATGTGTATGATGAGAGACATCCATGGGATCAGATGAAATGAATGATAGGTATGTGATTTTCTAACCCTACTGAGCTTAAACATATGTTAAGCAATTATGCAGTTGCTAATGGGTATGATCTATGGATTGAAAAAAATGACTGCGATAGACTGTTACTAAAATGTTGCAAAAAGAATAAGTCACCATCTTGCCCCTTCAGACTATGGGCCTCCTGGATGAGTAAAGAAAAGAATTTTCAGATCAAATCTCTAGTGAGTGAACATAGTTGTTGTAGGATGTTTAAGTTTGGGTCAATAGTAACTTACAGATGGATAGGCAAACATTTTATGATTCAAATTGTAGAGAACCCAAAAATGAGTGCAAGGAAGATGAAAGCTAAAGTGCAACGACGTTCAACATAAATGTGAGTGGGGGCAATGCAGAAATGCAAAGAAAGTTGCATTACAAGATATTGAAGGAAGTCTAATTAAACATTATGGGAGATTGTGGTCATATGGTGAGGAAATTATCAGGTCAAATCTTGGGTCTACTGTGAGTTTGGATGTAGACATCATGCCATATTCCACAACTTTTTTTTTCCAAGTTCTATGTGTGTTTCAAAGCTATAAGGGATGGTTGGTTAGAAGGGTGCAGGCCTGTAATTAGGCTTAATGGTTGCTTTTTAAAGGGTATAGTTAGAGGAGAAGTTCTTTCAGCTATTGGGAAAGATGCAAACAACCACATCTACCCTATAGCATGGGTTGTGGTATGTGTTGAGAATAAAAAAACATGGAAGTGGTCCATAGATTTGCTTATGGATGACATTAATGGTGGTCTTGGTGCAGGCATTACCCTTCTTTCTGATGGACACAAGGTTAGTACTAGGTCCTTTTATGCTTCATTTTTATGCTTTTTCACTCATAACGATGTTGTGATTTGTAGGGGTTATTATAAGCAGTTAAGGAAAGATGTCCAGAAGCTGAACATAGGCAATGTGCGAGACACATTGTGGCCAATTTTAGTAAAAGGTTTACTGGTCAAGAATACATGAAGTTATTTTGGAGGGCTGTAAGGGCTAGTACTATGGAGAAGTTCAGAGGTGTAATGGAGAAGATCAAATCTATTGATACTCATGCTCATGATTACCTTATATACAAAGATCCTACTACCTGGTCTAAGTCATTCTTTCAAGAATGAAGAGATTGTGATGCAGTGGAGAATGGGGTCAGTGAGAGTTTCAATTCTGCTATTAGGCATGCTAGAAAAGAGACCTATAATCACTATGCTAGAGGAGATTAGGTTATTTGTGATGGAAAGGATATACACTCAAAGAGTTGAAGGAATGGAATGGGATTTGGATATATGTCCAACTATTAGGAAGCATATAGAAGAGTTAAAGGTTAAACATAGGTAAGTTTTTTAGTTTAATATGATTATGTTAATTAGGGAGATGTGTTATTGATTTATATATATATATATATATATATATATATATATATATATATATATATATATATATATATATATATATTTGCCTTAAACATATTGTGGGGAGTTACTCCTTGTGGTTATCAAAAGTATGAGGTTAGATTCACTGGTGTTGCATATGGAGTGGATCTAATTGCAAAGAAGTGTGCCTGTAGAATATGACAACTTACAGGGATACCATGCTTACATGGAGTGGCAATAATCTCTTACCTAAATCATGATGCAGAGACATATGTGTCCCAATCATACACTAATGAGGCTTACCTAAAATGCTACAAATATAGCATTAATCCTCTCAATAGTAGTGATATGTGGCCAGATGTTCCATACCACAACCCTTTGCCTCCCAAAACAAGATTACCTGGTAGGCCATCAGTGAAAATGAAGAGGGATGAAATTGAAAGAGAGTTGAGTGGACCAAGTAGACAAACTGTCACAAGAAGGGGAAGCCTAATAAGGTGTGGTATTTGTAAGGAACTAGGTCACAACAAGAAAAAGTATCCATCTAACCAACAAAGCAATACATCAGGTTAATATTTTTAAAAACATTACATCATTTGAAAAAAGAATTGACATTTTAATTTTTGTTTGTAGTACCAAGTTCATCTAGGGCCAGTGGAGCAGGCCCAAGTTTATCCAGGGGCAATGAAGTACCACCACATCCTCCACCACCACCTGCAGCCCAACCATCTCCTACACCACCACCTGCAGTCCAACCACCTCCACCACTACCACCTGCAGCCCAACCGCCCCCTCTACCACCACTTGCAGTCCAACCACCTCCACCACCACCACCACCTGTAGCCCAACTACCTCCTCCACCACCACCTGCAGTTCCCGTGCCAAGAAGAAGGTCCTCAGTTGGTAGAAGTGGAAAGAGGCAATATTTTGAAGGAATCATCAAACAAGCATTAAGGGACGACGAGAAATGCCTCCCTTGATTCTTTGGTGTTGTTGATGTTAGAATATGTGCAGGGAACCCACAATCACAAGTTTTTGGATCGTTCACTGTGGATTTCTTGCTTGATCGATTGAGGGACGACGAGAAGCTGTAGGAGGAAGCCATCGGGGTATTAGGGCACAATAAATGAACAACATACGCCACTTTTTTTAATAACAATAACCCTACATGCCACGTAGGATCAAACTGACATGTAGGATCAATAAGTCATTTGAAACCGGCAAAAAACAATCGGAAGGGGAACATTAGTACAATTCAACAAGTTAAAGGGTTAATTGAACACGAAAAAAAAAATTAGTGACAAAATGTGACCAAAGACAAAAATATATCAGCCTCTCAAGCCATTATCCGTAATATAGAGGTTTATTTGAGAATGTGAAAAACATTCCACTCAATTGGAATTTTTTAATGTAAATACATGGAACCAAAAGGATATTCTCAACGATATCGCCCATGTCAAACCCTAATCAATTGCATCGAATATTCCCAAATCTCAATGATAATCTCACCAAAAGGAGAGAGAAACCACAAAATGGGAAATTCCCCAATTCGTCATCGTCATATAATGATCAACAGAATTGCCTCACAAGCTAATCCAAGAAGAAACGTATTTGGGTTCTTCATCTCCCAATTTCGTGCCTTAAATGCAGTGCTAAAGTTTCCCTAAAATCCCATTTATTTATCCAACCCAAAAGTCTCCATTACGGGCAAGAAAAGCAATAAAAATTGGATTAGATGAAACAAGAACAGATTGAAACAAACTCTTCGTCTTCATTCTCACCTTCAATAGTGAACGATGATAAAAATGATGAAAGTAAGATGAAATCATTAGAAATGTCATCAAAATTTCCATTAACGGCTTGGGAGATGGCGGGTGCAGCCGGTGTTGTTTTCGCTTTCGCCGTTGGTCTCCTCGGAGTTTACCTCACCTTGCCGGATTCTGATTACAGCTTTCTCAAGCTTCCAAAAACACTTGAAGATCTTCATATCCTCAGGTACTTACTTTCCCCTTTTAACAAATCAAATCCATTACGTGTTACGATTTTAGATCCTTTTAATTTTCAACAATTCATAATTCTTCTTCACATCCCCTGTTTGATTAGCAAACACGTAAGCCTCCATTAATCGGCAAAATCTTTTGCAATCAACAACCAAAAGATATCAATTATCATCATATTGATTTGAAATTTTGAATCTTGTCTTTGAATTCCAAAACAATTTCGTAGCTTTACACAACCGATCATCTCATTAATCATTATCAATCTCCTTTCTCGATTTTTGCCAGAAATCATCTCGAGAGATATACAAGCGACTACACAGTTCAAGTCTTAGTGGGGTATTGCACTGTATACATCTTCATGCAAACTTTTATGATCCCAGGAACTGTTTTCATGTCGCTTCTCGCTGGATCCCTTTTTGGGGTTTTAAGAGGTGTAGCTCTTGTCGTCTTCGCTGCTACAGCTGGTGCTTCTTCTTGCTACTTTCTATCTAAATTGATCGGGCGACCCCTTATCTTGTCTCTATGGCCCGATAAATTGGTTTTCTTTCAAGATCAGGTTAGCTTACTGTATATATAGCTTACCATATTAAGTCGTGATTGATGAATTTGTTTTAAAAATAATTAGGTGGCTAAAAGGAAAGATGGGTTATTGAACTACATGTTGTTCTTAAGGTTGACTCCAACTTTGCCTAATATGTTCATAAATGTTGCTTCACCAATAGTCAATGTGCCTTATCATACATTTTTAATGGCGACTTCTATTGGGCTCATTCCAGCTGCTTATGTCACAGTTAAGGTATTATTTATAAACTTTATTTGCAAATTTGAGATTACAATGCTCTTTTTTTTGTATTAATTATTTAGAATTTTATAGGCAGGAATAACTCTTGGAGAATTACAGTCAATTGGAGACCTATATGACATCCATTCGATAGTAACATTGTTTCTCATTGGGATTGCATCTGTTACCCCTACACTTATAACCAAAAAGAAAGAATCATAATAATTTGAATTATAAAGTTTCAAATCAACCCCTCTTGAGCTTTCAACTCTGTACAAAATTACAAATTTAGCCTCCATTTGCACCTGGGGTTTTGTTGGGATTCAATGGTTGGTGCTTCAGATGTTGGAGAGGCGCAAACAGATATAGAAGGGTAAAATGGTAAAAAGTTTAAGATGGAGCTTACTTACTCCTTTATGTTAATAATAATTCTGGTAGAAAGAATCCTGGAAAAGGTGGATTCTATTTTATGAAACGTGATCAAGGGTTCAAAGATGTAAACTTTGTTTTATCTTGATTAATAAAATAAGAAATGTTTAGCTATTTAAGTATGATGTGGCTGTTTTTATTTTTTAAACACAAGTTTCTGGTGTTTTAGCTATAGTATATTAATTAAGATTATTATTACAATTTGTAGCAGGTCTGCATTCAACATGAAACATGGTTTTGTGAATATTTCAATACCTTTAACCGATCAATAACTTAAAATCACAATAATTATATACTAAATTAAAAAACTCTTTACATTCCGAGTAATTCTTAGCATAAACATGGAATACCCGAAACCCGGATAAGGCTATTATTTAAACCCAAAACCCGGACCGATTTAGCATATTCCAGTTCAACGGTTCCGGTTTTGGTGCAGTTTTCTAGTTTTAAATCTCATCCATAGGTCATAGGGACTAAATGTGTTTTATTTAAAAAGACGCAATAAGGATTAAACGTATACAAAATAAAAACTATATCTCCCTTTTAGCCCTAATTGCCATGTGGAGATCGAGAATAAAGGAAAGGGGCGGTAGCGGTGGTCAATATGGTAGGTAACGATGGTGGCGATGGTCGATGGGGAGGGTGGCGACGACTATCGGTGCAGGGTGAAAGTGGTGGTCGGATGCAGCCGGTGAAAAGAGAGGCGATGTCTTCGTAACGAGGAAGTGGCGGAGCAAGGCGATCGAGTGGAAGAAAGCGTCAACGAGCACAAAGGGGCAAATGAGAAAGATGACTCAGCTAGCTAGTGAACAGAGTGGCGATGTCTTCGATTAGATTCTTTCATTTGATTTTGAAAATTGACGTTTGAAAAGTATGTTTACCCGCGATGCGCTTCGTTATTTCCCAAGTAAGTGATTGAATAGGGTTTGTTCCATGTTAATTGTTTCTTGAGTTATTGTTGAAGAATCTATTCTATGTTTTTTTTGCAAGTTAGGGAGTGTTTGACTAAATTTATTTAATGAGTTTTTTGACTTGTTATCGGTTCCACATCGATATCAACCAAAAAAGAGTGTTTGGATAAGGATGCGTACATATAATGGATATCCGTTTTTTTTTGGAACTGGAACCACCTCGGAACCGTGGTTCTAGTTCCGGTTCCGATTCCTATAAGTGGGAACCGTCTATGACCGATTTCAATTTTCATTTTTTAGGAACCGTTACCCGCCGAGTAACCGCTGGAACCGGTTCCGAAATATTAAAATTTAAAAATACTTAATACTTAAAGAATTGATCGTAACAATATTGATGAGTAAGACATATGTTGAAATTATCTGATTGGATATATGTTGAGACTATCTAATTGGATCTTGAATTATCTTTTTTAAAATGATTATTTTTTTTGCCGTTGTAGCTTATATCATAATTTTTATTGCTGTTGTAACTTATATTATTTTTTTACCCGCTCTTGGAACTGAAACCGCCGGTTCCGGAATTCGTTCCAAAAATTTAAGAACCTCCTAAATCGGTTCCTGTTCTAACTTCATAGTAACCGCAGGTTTCGGGCCCTGGCCAATACCTTGTTCGTCCCTATATTTGGATGACAATTTTTTAAAAATAGGTTATAGCCGGATGATAACTCTCGTAAACAAGGAAAAATAAGAGGCATCGATCTGTTTAGGGCAAATAGGAAAAAAAGGAAGCACGTCTCTTTTTTTATTTTTTTTATTTTTTAGACTTGGTTTATTCTCTGAATAAACAAGAGGTATTTTTTATTTTAAAAGGTAAAAAATAATACGCAAACAAAAGGTGTGAATTTGAAATTTTAAGACACTGTATCTTAATTATGAAATTAAGAGAGTAAACAAAGAGGAACTAATTCAATTTTGATAAGCTGTCTACACTAACAAAAAAACGCTTATTTCATTACATTTAGGAATTGACCAATATACCCCTAAAACTAATAAAAAGGTTTTTGTTGATATGCTGCGACACCAGACAAGAAAAACACACACACAGCACGCCTCCATTCTTCTCTCGTCGGCTCGATTCCCGATTGCTCGCCGCCGGATACCATCGCACCCCACAGATTCGATTCAGGTGCGATTTTCTTCATCCTGCTTTCGTTCAACTGCATTTTGCCTGCAATCGATTTTCCTTTTCCCCCTTATTTTAGTTGAAATCGAAATCTTATTTTAGTTGAAATCGAAATCATATGAGTTTGTTGCAATCCAAATCTATGTGATTTCTGCAAATTTTAGTTTTATGTGTGAAATCAAAATCGTGTTATGGCTGCAACAGAAACAACATTAGCCAATTATTTTTTGTAGTATTTTCTAATATCCTAATTTATCTCTATATTCAATTAGTATAGGACCAAACACATTGTGTTCATAACAGGAACATACATATTGTTTTGAATGATATTCTTAAGATGCTTATATGATACTTGAATGTAGTTTAGGTTATGGACACCAACAATGATAATCTTGTTGATGGTGATACATCAAAATAAGTCATAATATAAAAGGAAGCTCTTTTTGGTAATTTTACATATATAAGCAGTTTTTTTTTTTTTTTTGCCAAACACTAAAAATAGCTTATCAGCATATAGCGTTCTGATAAACTAATCGAAACACTTTAAAAAAAAAAAAAAATCTCTGTTTTGACACCGCTATAAGCTAATAAGCTATAAGTTAAAAAGTTAAAAACATTTTTAATAAGCTTAGACAAACACCCCCTTAACCTATCCAAGGGTTCTTACTTGTTAACTAAGGTGTATTTTAAATTATAACCTTGGTGAGTTGGTGGTGAAGATACAAGCCATCAGTGACTCAATGTTTAGTTTCATTGCAATGTTTTGGTAATTATTTGATTGCTATGACCCATGATTCGTGCTTCATGAAATCAGTCTCAAGATTCCATTCTTTATAGCTCTTTTGTCTAGTACTCTTTTTTCGTTTTTTTTTTTTATTTTTTTATTTTTTTATTTTTTTTTAAATTCATCTTTGCTTTTCAAAATATGTGTGCCTCAAGTTTAGTATTATAAATTGGATGTGTTGATAAGTTGATCATGATTGAATGGATTTTGTATTTGAAGTTGAGATTAATGATTTGAGATTGTCCCATGTAGAATGTTTTCGGGTTCAAGAATGTCTGCAAGCGGAAAAGGAGCAGCCTTGGAACTACGTTCTCTTGTGTTGGCGTTTGGTGTGAAGCAAAAAATCGGGTGGACATCATACCCAACGAACTAGGATAGAAAATCACGCCATCTGTCATAGTGTTTGATGATGAGAAAATGATGGTAGGCAATGCTGCAAAGTACTAGATGGCTCGGAACCCTAGTAACATTGTCCTTGGTAAGTTATTTTTGTCTTCATTTCCCATTTTATATTTTTCTTTGGAATCTAAAAGTTGAAAGAATAGGGGGACCATTTGTTGTTACATGTATCTTAATTATTATCGGTTGATTTTTATATTTTGATTCGTCTTGCTAATGGGAATCCTCTAAACTTTAAGATATAAAGAGGCTCATTGGGAGGAGGTACAACGAGCCTAAAGTGTAGAAGATTATAGCATAGTTGCCTTTCAAGGTAGTGATTGAATTGATCTTATAATGGTAGTTGGTATGGGTTCTTGGGCACAATGACATTCATGTAATTAGGTCCAACATTAGGTGTCATTTTTATTCCCAGTTGGAGGGAAGTAAGCTCCACTAACACAAAATTGTTATGGACTTCTTTGTTATTATCACTTCGAGCAAGCTTAGAGGCTAGTATTGCATACCACACGTGATAGCCTCATCCCCATTCAAACTTTTGGAAAATTGTTTACCATTAAAAAATCCTCCCAACATTTTTCTGTAGCTTTGGGAACCTACTCGAACCCCAATAAGAACTATATCATCAACTTCATGCTTCTCCATGTTGGTTTCCTTTAGACATTTTCTAACCAACTTAATGCATTTCTCAAAGTATTTAGAGTTTATTTGATAAAATTTAGCATTGTTAATTGTAGCTGTAAAATCATTATCATCAAGCAAACCATCAATGGCTACTATAGTTGAAGTGGTAGAGGACAACAAACTTTGCTCTCTCATAGACAGTTTTGAGCCTCGTCATGGCTTTCACATTAACTATCAGGTTCTTATTTTGTTTCTTTTTCAAGTCTTTAGCAAAATTGTCTATTATTTCATTCTTGAAAAGCTCTTCGCCCAAACTGGTGTCCCCTCTAAAAGCTTTGACCTTAATCTTATTTTCTTCTCCGACATTAAGTTCAAAGACATCTACATCAAAAGTACCACAACCCATGTAGTTGCTTTGGAAGTTGATATCTGTGAGAAAAATAAGATTAAGCTCAAAACTTTTGGAGGGGGCACCAACTTGGGTGCAGAAGATTTCGACAATGGACTTATAGATAATTTTGTTAAGGACTTGAAAAAGAAACACAATAAGAACCTGGTAGTTAATGCGAAAGCCATGATGAAGCTCAAAACTGTCCGTGAGAGAGCAAAGTATGCTTTCCTCTTCCACTTCAACTATAGTAGACATTGATGGTAATGATTTTACAGCTACAATTTACAAGACTAAATTTGATCAAATAAACTCTAAATACTTTGAGAAATGCATTAAGTTGGTTGGAAAATGTCTAAAGGAAACCAACATGGAGAAACATGAAGTTGATGATGTGGTTCTTGTCGGCGGTTCCAACAGGACCCCAAAGCTACAGAAAATGATGGAGGATTTTTTTAATGGCAAACAACTTTACAAAAACCTTAATGGGGACGAGACTGTCGCGTATAGGGCTGCAATATTTGCCTCTAAGTTTACTCGAAATGATGATGACAAAGAAGTCGATAACAATTTTATATTAGTGAAGCTCACTTCCCTCCCACTGGGAATAACAATGATTTATAATGGTCAATATAATTACATAGATGTTCTTATTCCCAAGAACACACCCCTACCAAAGTAACCATTCACATTGTTTACTATTTTTAGTTAGAGTACGTTTATTTTTAATTTATTTACCTAATAAGTCATTTGTCAAAGTTAGAGATGTAATTGAGTCGAGCTAGCTCGTGAGATACTCGAGATCGACTCAAAAAATACTTGAATCCGACTCGGTTCAATTCGAGTCAAGCTCGGGCTACCTGAGTATATTATCAATCGAGTAACCATTTCAGCCTCTCCATTTAATGTTTTTTTAATGCATTAAATGCTCTCTGAGTTTTGGATGCATTACAACTGATGCTAGAAACTCTAATTATACTAAAACCCAGCCACCATTCCAGCCTCTCCATTTAATGTGTTCATCGAGGATATGAAATCTTTGCCACCCTAGGTTTCTTTTTGTCAGCAATAATGGCTTCACAAAAAGGGCTAGAACACAACACATTTATATACTTTGTATGCATTTACACTACTAGAAACCTGACCTTCATCGACAGATTTGATCTTTAGCTAATCAGTGATGAAATATCGAGAGATCAGCGATGGAAAACATAAATATATGGACCAAAAAAACTTATACAAATTTTGAGAGGTATTACCAAACGATTAGCGACAGAATGTTAAGAATTTATCGACAAAAAACAGTCTGTCGGTATTTTATCGCAAATTAACTCCTTTTAGCTAGGGAACAAAGACACATTGCTTAAAACCACAAGCCTTTTTTTCTTGGGCCTCGCCAATCCCTCGTAGAAAATCAGACGCTTCTTTTTTTTTTTTTTTTTAATTCCCTCATGTTATTTTTCGTTCCTGCTTTTCTTTCTTTTTCGTTCCCTCCTATTTTCATTCCCTCCGATTTCTTCCCAAGCCCTAAATGATTTCTTCCCGAAGCCCTAATCAACCCTCTATAATATCGACTCAAATCCACTCCTCCGCCCTGAGAAATCACCTCCACCGCCGTCCACATGCATCGTCCCTCTCTGCATCACTCTCTGAAGTACACTTGAAGCTCATTAAAGAAAAATCTCAGAAATCACATCCTCATTCGCTTTCCACTCGGTTCATCTCCCTTCCTTATTGACTCACTCGTTTCCCTATCAAAGCCATTTGATCTGTTGGTTCATCCATTGCTGCTTCAGATCGTGTAAACTCGAGAAAATCTAAAGTATTCTTTATCAGCTTCCAATTCTGGTTAATTTCTAATAGTGTGTAAGTTGCATTTCCATGTAGATCTCTTACTTCTCTTTCATTTCTAGCTCATATGACCACTCGTTTTCTAATCTCTACCTTCTTTAACTCTTTAATTTTGGTTTTCCTAGGGTTTTCATATTGATTATCATCTTAACTCTAATTTCTATGTTCTAGATTATATAAATTAGCATACAGATTTTTTTTTAAGATTTGAACTGATTCGACAAGGGGATATTGAATACTACTTCGAGGAGAGAAGTGTAAGCTTTCCTTACTACATGATGTTAATGTCATAATTAACCCCTTTTGAGTTTGTTCTTGGTGTATCAGTTTACTATTTTGAAATGCTGGTTTGATTAACAGTGGTTAATATTCTGACATGATGATTGATGAAACAGATTTTTGAAGGCAAGGTAGTGTGGTGCACCCACCAGTGCAATTCACCTATCAGAGAAAGAGGACTAAAAAGATTCCATTTATGGAGGGGACCACAGACACTCACGAAAGCACTGCAAGATTGGTGAGACAGTAGGGGCAATTTGGGAATTAGGATCATTCTCTGTCATGGCAGTCTATATATTAGGAAAGGTATATCCTTATTGAAATAAGCAGAAAGAATTAGAAGTTTCTTCTATTTAGGAGACCATAGCATCTCGAATACAATATCGATCATTTGATTGTCCTTCCGTTTCTTAATATTTGTGAGAGTTCATAGCAGGTAGTTTGATATTAAGAAGACAAACAAATATGGCTGATATTATAAAATGGAGGAAGGATTATGGTAGACACAACGATGGAGTGCTAAAAAAATTTCATTTCATTTAAATTGTGTTCTGGTGGTGTATAGTTGCTTTCCTGTTGTTATGTTGTGCTAATTTCATTTCATTTAAAACTTAAAAGCCTTTGTCTCATATTTGTGTGTTTTGTTGTTAGGGGCATGGTGGTCTTTTTAACACTGGTGAAGCAGGTACCATTGTTGTGACCAATTTTCTTCTTGTTTTCCTGGTAAATTGTCCATCTATTGATCTTTTTTGTTACTGAATCATGCCATAGTACAAACCAACTATAATTTCCAGTTGTAGAACTTATATATGATATTGAAAATGTACAATGTTCAATGTTTAATGTTCGTCAGAAGTTTGTTGTAGATATCTAGTAGCAAATCAAATGGCTTGATTCAATATTCATCTTAGCACCAAGCTTTGTCAATTTCTCTTATATCTGACACATTTTGTTATCTTCTATAAGAGTGAAGAATCCATGGAAGTTAATGCACTTGGAACAATACCATTGGCCACCATTGAAAAGTTCAACAAGATTGTAAGTTTTTCTTAAAGGTTAATTTTGTTATTTCTCTCTAGAATATTATTATTAATATTTTCTTGTTAATCTAATTTTGTAGGCTTTTGTGTTCAAATTTGTTCTCCTATTTCAGTCAAATCCTTCTTTGATCCAAAGCTCATGTAAGTTGTTTCCTATTTTTTGAGCTAAAAGAGAACTACATCTTTTTTGTAAAAGATCTTTGAGTTGCTAGTTAATGACTCTATTTACATGTAGGTTAATTTTGGGCAGAAAATATCAAAACAAGCTCCTTGAAATGATTGATGGCAGGTACTTTTATTGTTTTATGAAATAATACTTCATTAATATAAACTTCATTAACATACCTTTTCTTTTATATATAAATACAGGGGGACTTGTACACGTCTGTTAAAATTGATGACTGTTTCTGGAGCTTAGGTATGTATATTTAAAAATGTGGTATACTTTTATACATTTTTTTTCTTTCAAATTACTCATCTTTTTGTTTCTTTCACAGAGGATCAAAAACCAGTCTCCATTCTTCTAACAAAACAGGATCAAATGGAAAGTTGAACCTGAAAACAGTAATCCATGGGATTTAATAGGAATCGGAATCCAATTCCATTCCAGTCATTCTTTTGGATGCAAGATATGTAGGAATGGAGAAGATGTATGATGAAATGCAAAATATGATAGGAAATTGAGAATTTTGGTACATTATCTTATGAAATCAAATATCAATCAATGTTTAACTTTAGTATTTTAATGTTAATGTTTGTTTTGGATTTTAACTTTAGTATTTTAATGTTAATGTTTGTTTTAGATTGTATATTTATTTAATGCTTATGTATTTAAATGATAATGGATTGGGATTGTATAATTGTTCGATGTTTTTGGTATTCTTTTTGTTTTAGATATGTAATCCAAAAAAAAAAAAAGATATTTACATATTAGCTAGGGATCAGCAACAGAATATAAAAAAAACAGAGATAGAGAATAATGTTATTGAGTTTTGTCGCCAATGTCCTAAATAAATGCGTTAAGTGATGTATTTGCGACAGATATTCCGTTGCTAAGGCCGTCGCAAGGAATAAGTAATCCGTCGCTAAATCCATCTGTAAGTCATTAGCCACACTTTAACCACCTATGGAGTATGTCTGCCGATGATCCGTCGCAAACATTCTTTAGCGACGGATTGGTCCGTCTTTGAAATCCATGTTTCTAGTAGTGTTATGCAGTTTGTACACAGGTTATGGATATTGTGGTAATCAACTTTGGTAGGTTATGAAAGACAACCACCCAAGCAAGAAATGAAAATGAATAAGAAGACAAAGGATGGTTGAAAGATACTGTGGGAAGAAAGAGAAAAACTGACTCATGTGATGTGGACCAATGGATTGAAGGATGGAAACATGACCACTAATTCCCAACCCTAGTCTTATGTTTAACTTGTTAGTGGTGAATGGATTCCATAATTTTGACTATGAGATATGAGAATTTGAGTGCACTCATTGTTTGTGTATGGTGATTGTAATAGTTGAGTAATTCAAATTGGATTGCATGTATGGATTGCGTGACCAAAAGATCGAATAACTCAAAAAGTCATTGATTGGTGATTAATGGAAGTAAGTATCCTTGTGGATAAAAATTAAACAGCATGATTTTGTAAAAAGATATTTTACCTGCCTATTGTGTATAGTGATTGCAATAGTTGAATAATTCAAATTAAACTGCATGTATGGACTATGGATTGCGTGACCAAAAAATCAAATAATTCACATTAGGATAAAGTAATGGTTCCACCATACCTAATATACTATCTACTGATATAAAATCGTGTATCACTTTAAGAAGTAATCCCATAACTTAGTAATCATAGAATTATGCTCTTAAATTCACATTTCTCAATATAAAAACACTACACCCTACCACACTTTTCCCATATTTCCTTCTCAATTTCATTCACTTAATACTTTCATGACAAAACAAAATGTGGAGATTAAAGATAGCAGAAGGAGGCAATGATCCGAATCTCTATTCCACAAACAACTTTATCGGGAGACAAATATGGGAGTTTGACCCGAGCCATGGAACCCCAGAAGACCGAGCCGCGGTCGAAGAGGCTCGAACCGAGTTCTGGAACCATCGACACCGGGTCAAGCCGAGTAGTGATGTCCTTTGGCGCATGCAGGTTGAACGAAAATTTAAACTCATTGATATTTGTTTAATTGTTTATAAAATACGTGGATAATATTTATTTATATAATGCGTAGTTTTTGAAAGAGAAGAAATTCAAACAAACGATACCTCAGGTGAAAATAGAGGATTCTGAAGAGATATCGTGTGAAAAAGCTACAACCACACTGAGAAGGTGTGTCAACTTTTTCACAGCTTTGCAGGCCAGTGATGGTCACTGGCCTGCTGAAAATGCAGGCCCACTGTATTTCATACAACCATTGGTTATCTGTCTGTATATTACCAATCATCTTGACGTTGTTTTCCCAAAAGAATACCGTAAAGAAATTTTACGGTATTTATATTGTCATCAGGTACAACTATTTTAAATCGGAACGTATGCAAGAAATAACAATGTATTTTCATTAGCATATTATATTTCCAACTCTTTTTTTTCTTTTTTTCTGATTAAGACATCTTAAGAAGAAATGCAACTATGATGATATAACAAACAAATCAACAGAAGTACAATACTAATTACTATTGCTTATAGAATGAAGATGGTGGATGGGGGTTTCACATAGAGGGACATAGCACGATGTTTGGGACAACATTAAGTTACATTTGCATGCGACTTTTGGGTGAAGGTCTGGATGGTGGTCTGAATGGTGCATGCACCAAAGCCCGAAAATGGATCCTGGATCATGGCAGTGTCACCACTATTCCATCATGGGGCAAAACATGGCTTTCTGTAATACATCAACTTTTTCTTTTTCCTTTTTTGTGTATATATTATATATTCTTTAGTTTCTATATATATATATATATATATATATATATATATATATATATATGTAACAAAGTTATAAAATATTATTTGTTTTAGATACTTGGTGTGTGTGAGTGGGCAGGAACCAACCCTATGCCTCCAGAGTTCTGGATCCTCCCTTCTTTTCTTCCTATGTATCCAGGTTAGTGAATAGTGAATACTTTATGTTTCTTTTTGACTTATTGGGCTTAATGGGCTTAATCGGCTCGGCTTAATGGACAAATGTAGCTAAACTATGGTGCTATTGTCGGCTTGTATACATGCCAATGTCGTATCTCTATGGAAAAAGATTTGTGGGTCCCATTACTCCTTTGATTCTACAACTTAGAGATGAACTTTACTCACAACCCTACAATGAAATCAATTGGAAGAGTATAAGGCATTTATGTGCAAAGGTGAAATTTTTACTATTTGTAAAAAGTGTAGTTTGCATAATAATACTTACTTACCCTTTTGCAGAAACTTATTATTTCAGGAAGATTTATACTATCCTCATCCGTTGCTACAAGATTTAATGTGGGATAGTTTATATATTTGCACTGAGCCTTTATTAAATCGTTGGCCATTTAATAAATTAAGAAAGAAAGCATTGGAGACAACAATGAAACATATCCATTATGAAGATGAGAATAGTCGATATATCACCATTGGTTCAGTTGTAAAGGTTAGATAATCTCATAATCTAAATATCTAAGAGCTTGATTATATCATTTCTTCCTATATTATATTTGAAAAATCTAGTAAATTATATCAAAGTACAATTCTTTGTGTAGTCGTTGTGTATGCTTGCATGTTGGGTTGAAGATCCAAATGGTGTTTGTTTCAAAAAGCATCTTGCAAGAATCCCTGATTATATTTGGGTTGCTGAAGATGGAATGAAAATGCAGGTTATATAAAAATCTAAACATAAAAAATATAATAAATTTTATAATTCTTGAAGTTGATTGTTATAAATTTGAAACAGAGTTTTGGAAGTCAAGGGTGGGATGCTAGTTTATCCATCCAAGCTTTACTAGCTACTGATCTTACAGAAGAAATTGGGGCTACTTTGATGAAAGGACATGAATTTATCAAAGCTTCACAGGTTGTTAGAACTCTTAAAAAAACATTTCTTAATTTTTTTTACTGGATTGTTTAATCATTAATTATTGTTTCAGGTTAAAGATAATCCTTCTGGAGAATTTAAGAGCATGCATAGACATATTTCAAAAGGGTCATGGACTTTTTCAGATCAAGATCATGGATGGCAAGGTTCAGACACTACTGCTGAAGCATTGAAGGTATGATGTGAGATGCCCACAATCGTAATTTTCCAAATCGCGTTTGTTCTTATTGTCAAATTACTGTTTTGCCCCCAGTGTTGTCTCCTACTCTCAACAATGCCACCAGAAATTGTTGGTGAAAAAATGAAACCTGAGAAATTGCAAGATGCTGTCAACATAATACTTTCTCTACAGGTCTATTTCATTCCTAAAATTAAAATAGACTCAAATATTTGGATTCTTCAATAGACATTCCAATTTAATTTCTAAACATTTTAACTTGATTGTGATCATAATATTATAGAGCAAAAATGGTGGGGTAGCATCATGGGAACCATCAGGATCTTCAGAATGGTTAGAGGTATTTTCGGAAATTAATATATATATATATATATATATATATATATATATATATATATTAAGTTACAAAAGATTTGATATTTATATTTTATACTCCTTCATCATAGATTTTCAATCCTACAGAGTTCTTTGCTGACATTGTCATTGAACACGAGTAAGATTCCTACATACGTTACAATTTCAATATCTTCTTTTAAATTACTATGTCTCTCTACAAGAACTGTTGTATGACCAAAGATGTAAATGGCCATTTTACCCTTCACGAGACTTACGAAATGTCTTGACTAGGTATGTTGAGTGCACATCATCAGCAATGCAAGCACTAGTTTTGTTTAAAAAGTTATACCCTCAACATAGAAGAAAAGAAATAGAAAGTTTCCTTACATGTGCAAGTGGATACTTGGAGAAAATACAAATGCAAGATGGATCATGGTTTGTTTTTTGTTTTTGTTTTTAATTAAAATCAACTTTTTTGTAGTTTTTAACATATGAGAGAATTTGTGTATATTAGGTATGGAAACTGGGGGGTGTGTTTTACATATGGTACTTGGTTTGCTCTTGGAGGATTGACAGTTGTCAATAAAACATTTGAAAATTGTCACGCAATTCGGAAAGCTGTCAGATTTTTACTGGAAACACAGCTGGAAGATGGTGGTTGGGGTGAAAGTTACAAATCATGTCCAGAAAAGGTAATAATTCAAGGGAAAATACCTGAACTAGTAAAAAAATGGGGGGTATTTTTAAAATATAGTCACAAAAAATTGGATTTCTGGATATAGAGATGGATTCCGCAGAGGTAGCTCCACGGAATGACAAAATCGTAAATAAATCAGTGTATTAAAAAAAAACTCAAGATCCATTCTGCGGAGCTAGCTCCGCGGAATGGATTTTCAGATTTCTTTTCGCATCGATTGTTCGGGGTTTATATTTATTCTCCAACTAATTATCATACTATCATAATCTTTTTTTGAAAATAATTAGTTGGGGAATTAATATAAATCCCGAAGAACCGATGTGGAATTTTTTTTTTGAAGATCCATTCGTCGGAGCTACCTCCGCAGAATGAGTTCATTCATCGGAGGTAGCTCCACGGAATGGATCTTGAGTTTTTCTTTTGATACTCTGATTTATTTACGATTTTGCCATTCCACGGAGCTATCTCCGCGGAATCCATGTCTATACCTGGAAAAGTCAATTTTCATGTCTAAATTTTGAAAATACCACCCATTTTTTGACTATTGCTGGTATTTTCCCATAATTCAATGAGCATATGGGATAAAAACTTGTTTTAGAAAAAAAATAATAAAATGAATAATCTTTTTGTTGCTTTATGAACAGAAATACATACCCCTTGAAGGAGGCAGATCTAACTTGGTGCATACTGCATGGGCTATGATGGGATTGATTCATTCTCAACAGGTCACTATTTTATTTTTATTCTAAATTCTAAATTCAATTATAATATTCATTTTCTTTTGTAATAATATATTAATTAATTTATTCAAAACATATAGATGGAAAGAGATTCAACACCCCTACACAGAGCTGCTAAGTTATTGATCAATTCCCAGTTGGAAAATGGTGATTTTCCACAACAGGTAACAAAAAATAAGTTGAATCAAGTAAAATTAAATGAAAAGATGAAAAAAGGTGTTACATTTATTATTTTTGTTTACATAATACAGGAAATAACTGGAGTCTTTATGAAGAACTGCATGTTGCATTATGCATTGTATAGGAATATATACCCAATGTGGGCCCTAGCTGATTATCGCAAGAAGGTGTTGCTAAAGATATAAAGAAATAAAAATGAAACAATTTTATCATTATCTTCATTATTTATCAAAACTTTTAAGCAATGGCCCACGTCTTCAAGAAAGATGAAGGGTGCTTTTAGAGGAATCAGAATTGTTCATGTAATGAAACTTGTAACATATTAAGATTGTTTAAAATTAACGTAGCTCTCCGTGTTTTGGATAATAAAGACATGCCCTGAAAATTGAGAAAGCAGATACAAAAGCTGAAATAAAAGTAATCATAGAGACAATTTTTGTATGTTCCATAATTCCAGAAGGTACTTTCCACAAAATAGAAGCAACATTTGATGTAACACTAACATCATCATTGGTTGATGAAATTAAATAGCTTTTTTTATGTGGATCCCCTTCCATAGTGTAGTGTAGAAACAAGTCAGAAGACCCAAATTCAATTCTCACACATCAACAAGTCATTGGTTGATGGGGAATTGCTCACTGGAGTTTTTTGTTTAGTGGTCTTCTTGATAATAGGTGGTTTGATCTTTGATACACTTATAACTCCACCCTCACAATTATTATCATCAGAGCTCCCACTATTTTCAGGTTTATCAGAGCTCCCACTGCTTTCTGAACATTTGCCTATCCTTTGATCAATGATAGGTCTTACATGATTTTGGGATCCTCCCACTGAAGAAACTGAAGTGGGACACTATAAATACCAGAATGAACTGAAACTAACTTCCCAAACATAAGCAGATTATATATCTTCGCAAAACTGACTTTCTTCTAGAGCATGGCTTAGAAGCATCTACACAATCTTCGAATTTGGCATCCTCCCACTGGATACAAGCTTCCTCATTCCCTCTTTAATCATATGAATAAATCTTTGGTGGCATAGAGCGTATGTCCCAACTCTTTCAACAATGCGTGCTTCATTTTTAGAAACCTCCACCACATATAGTGTACCATGTTTCTGACCCTTAGCAACGATCAAGTTTCTCTTCTTCACCTTCTACTTGTGATCATCAAATGTAACATGATGACCGTCATATTCAATTTGCTCAACTGCTATCAACATTCTCTTTAGATCTGGAATGAATTTGACATTCTTCAAAGTCCAATATGTACCCAGATTCGTCTTGAGAACCACATCTCCGACACCAATGACGTCTAAACACTTGTTATCTTCTAATCTGACCTTCCCTTGGTAATGCCTGAAGTTTTGCATCACATCTCTGGAATGACTAGCGTGAAATGACGCACCAGAATCCAAGACCCAGGATTCTATTGAGTTTTCAACTCAACAAATAAGCATGACACCTTCAAAATCCTCTTCCATATTCATCTCCTTTTGGTATTTATTTGTCATGAACATTGAGCACCGACTTTTGACATGACCACTCTCTTTGCAGTTCCAACAGGTCACGTCGGGACACTTAATGCGTACAGACCTACGGGCTAGGAATTTTAAATCTGAGACCTTCGGCGTATTAAAGGAGAAGGTTTTCCTTAGGGATACCCCCCTCAGAAGGCTCTTCCGCATAGTCCTGTGATCCCCAAACGGACGCATGGGCTCAATGGTTAATGAAAATGTACTAGTGTGCTGTCTTAACATGCATAAATTTTATTAGACTGCTAGCTTTACCAGCGGTAGGATGGTGAAAAGACGGCGCATGAGCGAAGTAGGATCCTCTGTTTTTGTATCCTATCGACAATATTATATGGCTTACAGATTGTTTTATCACCCGACCTACTCATTCATTCATTGAGATGCGGAGTGGAGGCAGATTCTCGACGCTCCACCTCCAGGTATTGTGTATTTTTGGGGAATAATTTCATTTCGTGGTCATCTAAACGACAACCTACCGTCTCTCGTTCGAATGCCGAGGCAGAATATTGGGCAGTGATCCACTAATTTCGTTGCCAAAATTACATGGTTCCATAACCTATTGCTCGAATTGTATGTTCCCCTAAAGAGGGCTACCACCATCTAGTGTGACAATGTCTCTACAGTACAAGATAATCCGGTTCAACATCAACGGAAGAAACACATCGAAATGTACACTCATTTTGTCCGGGGAAAAGATTCAGTTAGGTCAAGTTTGGGTGCTTCACATTCCTTCAGCTTTACAATATGCAGACATCTTCTCAAAGGGATTGACTCGACAACTTAAGAGTTTTGTTCCGGTTTGAGTGTTTGTTTACCTACCGCTCAACGGGGAATATTAAAGGACGACTTAAGTCTCACAATTAGATATAAGTTGTATTGAATATTTGACTTTATTATCTATTCCTACAATAATGGCTCCATTTCCTTGTATTTCTTCCCCTATATAAAGGGGTTTTCATTGTTAATACACATGATCGATTCAACCCACCATAATCTCCTTTATTATAATGCTAAATTTTGATTTTTCTTGTTAGATTATGGTCCAACTGATTGGGTCGTTATCTTTTTGAGATTACAAGGTCAAAAGTAAGTAGATGTTGAAATGATGAATCTTTTTTTACCTTTGGTTTAAAAAAGGGCATGTGAACATGGAGGAATATTAGTATGAGGATATTTAAGTAGGAGTATACTTGACATAACCAACATGTTTTACATTAGCAATAGTGTAATAAATAAATTCAGGACAAAAAAATAATACTAATTAGTTATCATTTTCTTGGAGAATCAACATTGTATTTTTTTTTCTTTTCTGGTTGAGTTATTGATCAATTCCCGTTGGAAAAATGGTGATTTTCCACAACAGGTACTGTAATAAAATGTGGCATTAAATCTAAGTATAGGGTCTAATTCGTAAAAAAAGGCTTTAGTCCAGGGGTCATTACTGTAAATATGGGATGTCAAAAGTGACTTTGACCATCAAATAGAAGTCGACGTGTACATGAGACATTTCATTCCGGTTTTTTTAGCTCTTCGTTCTTTCTCTCGGTATCTTTGTAATTCATCACAAGATGAAAACCATTCTTCATTCTTTGCTGTTTCTTTCTAACTTATTTCACAAACAAGTTCAAACACACATCAATTGCACAACACAACAGGTACCAAAAAAGAAGTTGAATCAAGTAAACTTAAATGAAAGAAAGGAAAATAGAAAATACCAATAAATGATGAAAAAAGGTGCTAAATTTTTTTAATTTTTGTTTACATAATGCAGGAAATAACTGAAGTCTTTATGAAGAACTGCATCTATACATATATACCTAATGTGGGCTCTTGCTAATTATTGCAAGAAGGTGGTGTTGTTGCCAATGATCAAAAGGATATAAAGAAAAATTGATAATAAAGGAAACAAATTATCATTATCTTCATTAGTTATCAATCTTTTTAAGCCATGGCAATGGCCCACATCTACAAGAAAGACGAAGGGTGGTTTTAGAGGATATAAGGTGGTCAAATTATTCAGATGTGAAGGCTTAGAAATTAGAATCAGTCTAGTTGAGTAGAACATACCCTAATTTCTTTTTTGGGTTTTAACACTTTCTCAAGAAAACAAATTATTCAGATTGTCTCCAAGTAAAACATGTCATTTTTCAAACTTACACTTTTAGTCCAAATTTTAAATTTTCTTCCGAATTTGATCTAAACTTTTTTAGAAGAGTGTTCTCTGGAAACTCTATTCAGCAAGTACAAAACACACAGACAGCACCAATGTTTTAAAAACCGGTTTGAACCGGCCGGTCGAACCGGTTGGACCGGGAGAGGGAGCGGTTCAACTATCACCGATTTTATATTGATTTCTGAACCGGATTGAACCGGCCGGTTTAAAAAAAAAAAACAGTTGAACCGATCAAAATAAACCGGTTGAACCGAATAAAAACACATGAAAAAGAACCATTTACATAATAAACTTTAGTGAATTTTTTTCAAATCTATTTAGTTCTCTTTAAATAAAAACATATGGTAAATATTAAAAATTCTTTTGATGTGTTTGTATTCATCAAAAACTATATTTCGTTTCAATATTATACTTTTTTTTGACGTATATGGATTGATGTAAAACACTAAAACTTATGGTTATGTATTATTTTAATATATTTGGATTCATCTACAACTTATTTTTATGTATATTTTTAATGTTTGAACTTGTAAACATCAAATTCATAATTTCTATATGTATGTATGTATAGGAAAATAGAAAAAAACATGAAAAATATAGAAACTGGTTCACTCGGCGGTCGAACCGGTTAAACCGGGAACCGGTCACCATACCGGTTCAACTAAAAAACCGGTTTTTAAAACATTGCACAGCACCACCACCTTATTTCATGATATATATAACTCATTTATTTATATTGGCTAGGACCATTACATAATTTGGACCAAGGAAAAATGTATAATAAACAGAATTATACAAAAAAGACAAGTTATCTTTTTGAGATACACGGTCAGACATAAGTAGATATGTTGAATGATGAATCTTTTCTAAATTTGGTTAAAAAAAGGTCATGTGAAACAGGAAGGAATATGAGTATGAGGGTATTTAAGTAGGAGTATATACTTAAAATAACTAACATGTTTTACATCAGCAAAATGTCTATGTTGTTGTACAATAAATTAATGATTCCCTATACCTAATATACTATCTATTGATATAAAATCGTGTGCCACCTTAAGAAGAAAACCCATAAGTTATTATCATAGACTTATGCTCTTAAATTCACATTTCTCAATATAAAAACACAACATCCTACCACACTTTTCACCACATTTTCTTCTTTTTCATTCACTTAAAAAAATGTGGAGACTAAAGACAGCAGAAGGAGGCAATGATTTGTGTCTCTATTCCACAAACAACTTTATCGGGAGACAAATATGGGAGTTTGACCCGAACCATGGAACCCCACAAGACCGAGCCACAGTCGAACAGGCTCAAACCAATTTCTGGAACCATCGACACCGGGTCAAGCCCAGCAGTGATGTCCTTTGGCGCATGCAGGTTGAAAGAAAATTTTAAAATCATTGATACTTGTTTTGGTATTGTTTATAAAAATGTGGATAATCTTAATATAATATATGTGTAGTTTTTGAAAGAGAAAGAATTCAAACAAACGACGCCTCAGGTGAAAATAGAGGATTCTGAAGAGATATCATGTGAAAAAGCTACAACCACACTGAGAAGGTGTGTCAGCTTTTTCGCAGCTTTGCAGGCCAGTGATGGTCACTGGCCTGCTGAAAATGCAGGCCCACTGTATTTCATACAACCGCTGGTTATCTGTATGTATATTACCAATCATCTTGACGTTGTTTTCCCAGAAGAATACCGTAAAGAAATTCTACGGTATTTATATTGTCATCAGGTACAACTATTTTAAATCGGAACGTACGCAATAAATAACAATGAACTTTCATTAGCATGTTATATTTCCAACTTTTTTTCTTATTAAGAGATCTACTTAAGAAGAAATGAAACTATGATGATATAACAAACAAATCAACAGAAGTACATTGCTATTGCTTATAGAATGAAGATGGTGGATGGGGGTTTCACATAGAGGGACATAGCACGATGTTTGGGACTGCTTTAAGTTACATTTGCATGCGGCTTTTGGGTGAAGATCCGGATGGTGGTCTGAATGGTGCATGCACCAAAGCCCGCAAATGGATCTTGGATCATGACAGTGTCACCACCATCCCATCATGGGGCAAAACATGGCTTTCTGTAAGATATTTAAGTTTTTCTTTTTTCATTTTGTATATATATTTATATATTCTTTAGTTTCTCTATATATATATATATATATATATATATATATATATATATATATATATGTAACAAACTTATAAAATATTATTTGTTTTAGATACTTGGTGTGTGTGAGTGGGCAGGAACCAACCCTATGCCTCCAGAGTTCTGGATCCTCCCTTCTTTTCTTCCTATGTATCCAGGTTAGTGAATAGTGAATACTTTATGTTTCTTTTTGACTTATTGGGCTTAATGGGCTTAATCGGCTCGGCTTAATGGACAAATGTAGCTAAACTATGGTGCTATTGTCGGCTTGTATACATGCCAATGTCGTATCTCTATGGAAAAAGATTTGTGGGTCCCATTACTCCTTTGATTCTACAACTTAGAGATGAACTTTACTCACAACCCTACAATGAAATCAATTGGAAGAGTATAAGGCATTTATGTGCAAAGGTGAAATTTTTTAATATTTGTAAAAAGTGTAGTTTGCATAATAATACTTGCTTACCCTTTTGCAGAAACTTATTATTTCAGGAAGATTTATACTATCCTCATCCGTTGCTACAAGATTTGATGTGGGATAGTTTATATATTTGCACTGAGCCTTTATTAAATCGTTGGCCATTTAATAAATTAAGAAAGAAAGCATTGGAGACAACAATGAAGCATATCCATTATGAAGATGAGAATAGTCGATATATCACCATTGGTTCAGTTGTAAAGGTTAGATAATCTCATAATCTAAATATCTAAGAGCTTGATTATATCATTTCTTCCTATATTATATTTGAAAAATCTAGTAAATTATATCAAAGTACAATTCTTTGTGTAGTCGTTGTGTATGCTTGCATGTTGGGTTGAAGATCCAAATGGTGTTTGTTTCAAAAAGCATCTTGCAAGAATCCCTGATTATATTTGGGTTGCTGAAGATGGAATGAAAATGCAGGTTATATAAAAATCTAAACATAAAAAATATAATAAATTTTATAATTCTTGAAGTTGATTGTTATAAATTTGAAACAGAGTTTTGGAAGTCAAGGGTGGGATGCTAGTTTATCCATCCAAGCTTTACTAGCTACTGATCTTACAGAAGAAATTGGGGCTACTTTGATGAAAGGACATGAATTTATCAAAGCTTCACAGGTTGTTAGAACTCTTAAAAAAACATTTCTTAATTTTTTTTACTGGATTGTTTAATCATTAATTATTGTTTCAGGTTAAAGATAATCCTTCTGGAGAATTTAAGAGCATGCATAGACATATTTCAAAAGGGTCATGGACTTTTTCAGATCAAGATCATGGATGGCAAGGTTCAGACACTACTGCTGAAGCATTGAAGGTATGATGTGAGATGCCCACAATCGTCATTTTCCAAATCGCGTTTGTTCTTATTGTCAAATTACTGTTTTGCCCCCAGTGTTGTCTCCTACTCTCAACAATGCCACCAGAAATTGTTGGTGAAAAAATGAAACCTGAGAAATTGCAAGATGCTGTCAACATAATACTTTCTCTACAGGTCTATTTCATTCCTAAAATTAAAATAGACTCAAATATTTGGATTCTTCAATAGACATTCCAATTTAATTTCTAAACATTTTAACTTGATTGTGATCATAATATTATAGAGCAAAAATGGTGGGGTAGCATCATGGGAACCATCAGGATCTTCAGAATGGTTGGAGGTATTTTAGGAAATTAAAAATTATATATTTTTTTTGTTAAGTTACAAAAGATTTGATTTTTATATTTTATACTCCATCATAGATTTTCAATCCTACAGAGTTCTTTGCCGACATTGTCATTGAACACGAGTAAGATTCCTACATACGTTACCATTTCAATATCTTATTTTAAACTACTATGTCTTTGTATTAACAAAGACGTAAATGACCATTTTACCCTTCAAGAGACTTACAAAATGACTTTACTAGGTATGTTGAGTGCACATCATCAGCAATGCAAGCACTAGTTTTGTTTCAAAAGTTATACCCTCAACATAGAAGGAAAGAAATAGAAGGTTTCCTTACATGTGCAAGTGGATACTTGGAGAAAATACAAATGCAAGATGGATCATGGTTTGTTTTTTTCTTTATCCTTAAAATCAACTTTTTTTTTTTTGTAGTTTTTAACAAATGAGAGAATTTGTGTATATTAGGTATGGAAACTGGGGTGTGTGTTTTACATATGGTACTTGGTTTGCTATTGGAGGATTGACAGCTGTCAATAAAACATTTGAAAATTGTCACGCAATTCGAAAAGGTGTCAAATTTTTACTTGAAACACAGCTGGAAGATGGTGGTTGGGGTGAAAGCTACAAATCATGTCCAGAAAAGGTAATAATTCAATGAGAATATGAGATAAAAACTTGTTTTAGAAAAAAAATAATAATAAAATGAATAATCTTTTTGTTGCTTTATAAACAGAAATACATACCCCTTGAAGGAGGCAGATCTAACTTGGTGCATACTGCATGGGCTATGATGGGATTGATTCATTCTCAACAGGTCACTTCTTTATTTAAATTCTAAATTCTAAATTCTAAATTCTAAATTCAATTATAATTTTCATTTTTCTTTTGTAGTTTGTAATATATTAATTAATTTCTTCAAAACATATAGATGGAAAGAGATTCGACACCCTTACACAAAGCAGCTAAGTTATTGATCAATTCCCAGTTAGAAAACGGTGATTTTCCACAACAGGTAACAAAAAAAAAGTTGAATCAAGTAAAATTAAACGAAAAAAATGAAAAAAGATGTTACATTTATCGTTTTTGTTTACATAATACAGGAAATAACTGGAGTCTTTATGAAGAACTGCATGTTGCACTATGCATTGTACAGGAATATATACCCAATGTGGGCCCTAGCTGATTATCTCAAGAAGGTGTTGCTAAAGATATAAAGAAATAAAAATGAAAAAGTTTTGATGTAATGAAACTTGTAACATATTAAGATTGTTTAAAATTAATGTAGCTTTCAGTGTTTGGATAATAAACACATGCAATGAAAATTGAGAAAGCAGATACAAAAGCTGAAATAAAAGTAATCATAGAGACAATTTTTGTATGTTCCATAATTCCAGAAGGTACTTCCCATAAAATAGAAGCAACATTTGATGACGTAAGACTGACATCATTGTCATTGGTTGAAATTAAACAGCTTTTGTTATGTGGGTCCCCTTCAATAGTGCATTGTAGAAACAAATCAGGAGACCCAAATTCGATTCTTGTATAACCATATTCTCCCAAAGGCTGAAAAAATAAATAAATGTAATTCAATCAATTGATGTAAAAAAACACAAATGTGTTTAGAATTTTAGATTCACATACTGCATAACGCGCATGTAATGGAAGCTGAATCTTGAGTTCCCAATTGTTGTTTTTAGGGTTCAAATCCATGTGAATTTCAATAATTGACCGATTTGCCCTTATGGTAGGTGATTCTAAATCAGTGTCCCCGAATGCAGAAGCATCAGTAAACACTGCAAAAAAGAAAAGGAAAAGAAGATGGTGTCCTTTATCTTTTTGAGTACAAGAATTAGTTGAAGGGTATGAGTGTAATTTACCACCACGTTGAGTAAGATGTTGAAGCTCGAATGGGTCAGCGAATACTCCAGAGGGGAGTCTTTCAATAACTATGGCTTTACAGGAGAGTGATGGGAGATTAGATGAAATTTCTTGATGGATTTTGATTTTAATGGAAGAAGTTAGACGCCTGTGAGAACCTTCACCAATTAAATTTCGCCCTAAAAGTGATAGTTTTGGGATGAAATTGTGTTTAGTTTGCAGCATTTCACAGGAGTCATGAGGGAGGTTATTGGTTATGAAATCTTGGAAAACTTGATCGATTATGGTGTTGTGTTTATGAAAGTATGCTTCTGTGATGTATCTATGGCTTCCCAACTGATAAAGAGGAACAATTAAAGACGAATTATATATGAAAATGGAAGGAAATAGAATTCTCTCACCTCAGAAGAATATGAAGAGGAATGTGTGGAATCGATAATACCAACAAGCAGAGACAATACGATTCCCAATTTCAGATGAAATTCCATGAAACAACTGGAAACAAAGATACGATTAGATGAAGAGATAAATCTACTTTGAAGAAAAATCGCATCCAATTTATTGAATTCAATAATGAGTAGTGAAAAGGCAATTCATCGAACACCCTGAATGCGTTATTCAAAAACCATCAAATCAATCGATTTTTCTTTTCAAAATAACAACGAGAAATTGATTCGGAACGGAGAGTGATCAGATTTACCTGCAAGTGCAAACTAGTTTCTTTGATTTCGGGTACGAGTATGAATCTTCTTCAAACCTGAAATAAGAAACATGTTTTTATTCATTTTACTCCTTACAATCAATGGAAAACAAAAGTCAAGAACAAAATCAACCGACCTTCCGTTTGTATATTGGCGTGTGAGGAAGATCAAGATGTAGAAACTAGAAAGGAGATGGACTGATGAGTGATGGAGTTCTTATTTTACGATGATAGCAAAAGCAGAGTAGCAGACCCTTTAGATTTATTTAATGTCAAGATGGAGCCCCTCTGGTTCTAGGAAATGACGCATTTGCTATCATTTTGGTAATTTATGACATTTCTATCTTATAAAGTTAAATATAAAGAAATGTATGTTAGAAATAAGTGAAATAATAGTTTGGGATCCCTAATAGTTTTATACTATATTTTAAAGGTTGATATTAAACATTATCATTATTCTGAAGAGAAAAAGTCAAATATTTCTGATCCAATCAACCATTTTTTTAAATAATAGAAAATTAGCTTATTCATTTAATCTTTATGAGAGTAATTTCTTTGGAAACTTTATTAATCAAGTACAAAACACACATTATTTCATGATAACTCATATACTATTTATATAGGCTAGGACCATTACATAATTTGAAGTGAGGAACACAACATAATAAACAGAATTATACAAAAAAAAAAGACAAGGGCTCTTTAGTCTTTACATTTCTCTCTTGACCACCTTATATTCCCTCTTTAGCATCCTTCCTCTTTCTTGAACAAATGAGCCTTCGCTTATATACCGATAAATAATGAAGAGAATTAATTAATGATAATTTGTTTTCTTTATTAATGTAACTTATTCTTTATATATATACACATTGAAATGACTGATTTGCCCACTTAGATGCCTTTGAGAACGAGCTTGCGATAGTCAGCAAGAGCCCACATCGGGTATATATTCCTGTATAGAGCATAGTGCAGCATGCAGTTCTTCATGAACACTCCAGCTATTTCCTGAAAAAAAGTAACGTAACACTTGTTTTCATCATTTATTGCTATTTTCCATTTTTTTAAATTTAATTTAACTTCATTTTTTGTTACCTGTTGTGGAAAATCACCATTTTCCAACTGGGAATTGATCAATAACTTGGCTGCTTTGTGTAAAGGTGTCACATCTCTCTCCATCTATATAGTTTGAACAAATCCATTCAAATATTACAAACAACATACATAAGAAAACAGACATTATAATTATATATAGAATTAAAAACACAAAAAAAACTAACCTGTCTAGAATGAATCAATCCCATCATAGCCCATGCAGTATGTACCAAATTTGATCGACCTCCTTCAAGGGGTACGTATTTCTATTTATACATCAACAAATTAACGATTATTTAATTTATCGTATTATATAATCATTATTATTATATATTCTTGAAACAACTTTATGTTATGTGATTATATAATAGTGTTACCTTTTCAGGACATGATTTATAGCTTTCTCCCCAACCACCATCTTCCAACTGTGTTTCAAGTAAAAATTTGACACCTTTTCGAATTGCATGACAATTTTCAAATGTTTTATTGACAGCTGTCAATCCTCCAAGAGCAAACCAAGTACCATATGTAAAACACACACCCCAGTTTCCATACCTAATTAAAACCCATAAGTTTCTCATATTTAAAACCAAAAAAAAATAAAAAAAAAAGTCTTATTTTAATGCAAAAAGCAAAAAAAACAAAAACAAACCATGATCCATCTTGCATTTGTATTTTCTCCAAGTATCCACTTGCATGTGTAAGGAAAGTCTCTATCTCTTTCCTTCTATGTCCAGGGTATAACTTCTTAAACAAAACGAGTGCTTGGATTGCTGATGATGTGCACTCAACATACCTAGTCAAGACATTTTAGTAAGTCTCTTGAAGGGTAAAATTGTCATTTACTTTCATTCAGTTTAGAAAAGAAACAATCTTACTCATGCTCAATGACAATGTCAGCAAAGAACTCTGTAGGATTGAGAATCTCCAGCCATTCTGATGATCCTGCTGGTTCCCATGCAGCTAGCCCACCGTTTTTGCTCTATATCATCATCAACATCAAATTAATTTATTATTAAATGTTTTTCTTTTAAATTTTAAGTGTTTCCATGAAATGGAAATGAGGGAAAATATATATACACTAACCTGTAAGGAAAGTATTACATTGACAGCATCATTCAGTTGTTCAGGTTTCATTTTTTCACCAACAATTTCTGGTGGCATTGTTGAGAATAGTAGACAACACTGAGGACAAGATAGTAATTCGACTATAATTAGGACAACCCTTTTGAAAATTTTCAATTTTGGACATCTAGAAAGATTTGTATTATACCTTTAATCCTTCAGCAGTACAATCTGAAACTTGCCATCCATGATCTTGATCTGAAAAAGTCCATGATCCTTTAGAGATATGTCTATGCATGCTTTTAAAGTCTCCAGAAGGATTATCTTTAACCTAAAACAAGAATTAAGGAATAAGTAATCAAGTAAAAAAGTTACAAAAATGTGTTATGAGTTTTAGAGACCTGTGAAGCTTTAATGAATTCATGTCCTTTCATTAAAGTCGAACCGATTTCTTCTGTAAGATCAGCAGCCAGTAGAGCTTGAATGGCAAAACCAGCATCCCATTCTTGGCTACCAAAGCTCTATTTCAAATAAATTATAACAATCAACTTTTAGAATTATAAAATTTATGTTTTTTTTTTTTTTTTAATGTTGGATTTTAATTTTATATAACCTGCATTTTCATTCCATCTTCAGCAACCCAGAGATAATCCGGGATTCTTGCAAGATGCTTTTTGAAACAAACACCATTTGGATCTTCAACCCAACATGCTAGCATACACAACGCCTATACACAAAGGTGAAATATTTAGCAATTCTCTTTCTCAATCTTTCTTTATATTTAGGTGGATCATAGTATCCTACTTTCATTCTTAGTATTACAATTTTTTTCCTTATAAAGAAAGCATTGTTGTTTGATTATTCTTATTGTGTATGTATGTGGTGGTTTATGGTTGATTAAGTTATTAGATTAACTGACCTTTTCCACTGAACCAATTGTGATATATCGGCTATTTTCATCTTCATAATGGATATGATTCATTGTTGTATCAAGTGCTTTCTGTCTCAGTTTATTTAATGGCCAACGATTTAGTAAAGGCTCTGTTAAAATGTTGAGACTATCCCACATTAAATCTTGTAGTAATGGATGAGGATAGTATAAATCTTCCTGAAATCATAAGTTAGATTAATACTTTAGGCTTATAATTAGAAAATCAAGCAAGCATTTTGGAAACAAAATGTATAATAGAAAGAAATGAAAGTAGGGGTGATCATGATATAATACACAAATAAATAAAAGTACATTTGCTATTTCTTACATATAGTTGTTGTAAATTTTTTACCTTTGCACACAAATGTCTTATACTCTTCCAGTTGATTTCATTGTAGGGTTGTGAGTAAAGTTCATCTCTAAGTTGTAGAATCAAAGGAGTAATGGGACCCACAAATCTTTTTCCATAGAGATACGACATCGGCATGTATACCAGCCGACAATAGCACCACATCTTTGCTGCATTTAAATAAAAAGTTAAAAATAAATTTGTTAATTAGTTTTATCTAAATAAGAAAATACACAAGAAACAAAATTGCGAATCTGCCTTATATCTGAATGAATCAGGTCATATATGATGTATCCATTAAGCCTATTAAGTCAAAAAGGAGTCAAACAATAACCTGGATACATAGGAAGAAAAGAAGGAAGGAGCCAGAATTCTGGAGGCATGGGGTTGGTTCCTTCCCACTCGCACACACCAAGTATCTAAAACAAATAGTAATATTTTATAAGTTTGTTTCAAATATATGGAAAGTAAAGAATATATTATATATATATTATATACACACACAAAAGAAAAATGAAAAATGAAAAAACAAAAAAGGAAAAGTTGCATTGATGTCTTACAGAAAGCCATGTTTTACCCCACGATGGGATAGTGGTGACACTGCCATGATCCAAGATCCATTTGCGGGCTTTGGTGCATGCCCCATTTAGACCACCATCCAGACCTTCACCCAAAAGCCTCATGCAAATGTAACTTAAAGTAGTCCCAAACATCGTGCTATGTCCCTCTATGTGAAATCCCCACCCACCATCTTCATTCTATCAATTCCAGATATACTTTTTAGAATTGAAAAGAGGTAAACGAAAGAAATGTCAACATATTGTAGTTTTATATATTTGCCTAATTGTAACAATATCATGATCATCATCCAAATGGAAAACAGTTTCCACTGCTATGACTAGGGTGATTTTTTAAATGTTTTAAGAAGAAAATTATGAAAAGAAACTGCTTTGACGCAAAAAGAAATGAAGCTAGGATTCTATAGTACACAAATAAATGAATCGTAAGTTGCTAATTCTTGTATTTGGTCAAATTTTTTAAAAATACATACCTGATGACAATATAAATACCGTAGAATTTCTTTTCGATATTCTTCCGGGAAAACAACGTTAAGATGACCGGTAATATACAAACAAATAACCAGTGGTTGCATGAAATACAGTGGGCCTGCATTTTCAGCAGGCCAGTGACCATCACTCGCCTGCAAAGCTGCGAAAAAGCTGACACACCTTCTCAGTGTGGTTGTAGCTTTTTCATATGATATCTCTTCGGAATCTTCTATTTTCACCTGGGCTATTGTCTGTTTGAATTCCTTCTCTTTCAAAAACTACACATTATATAAGTAAATATTATCCGCATGTTTTATAAACAACTAAACAAATATCAATGAGTTTAAATTTTTGTTCAACCTGCATGCGCCAAAGGACATCACTACTCGGCTTGACCCGGTGTCGATGGTTCCAGAAATCGGTTCGAGCCTGTTCGACAGCGGCTCGGTCTTCTGGGGCTCCATGGTTCAGGTCAAACTCCCATGTTTGTCTCCCAATAAAGTTGTTTGTGGAAAAGAGATACGGATCGTTGCCTCCTTCTGCTGTTTTTAATCTCCACATCTCTTTTGGTTATGAAAGTATCAAGTGAATGAAAAAGAAGATAATATGGTGAAAAAGTGTGATGGGTGTAGATGTTTTTATATGATGAGGATTGAAGGTTTATGATGCTAAATTTTGATTTTTGTTGTGAGATTATGGTCCACATGTTGAGTCGTTGTCCTTTTGAGATCACGAGGTCTAATTAAGTAGATGTTGAAATGATGAATCTTTTTTTAACTTTGGTTAAAATAGGGCATGTGAACAAAGAGGAATATGAGTGAGGATATTTAAGTAGGAGATACTTAAATTAACTAACATGTTTTACATCAGCAAAATGTCTATTTTGTTCAATTTGGTTCAGGTTAATGGTATATATATGATTTTAGGTATCTCCTATTTGAACCAAATTGAAAAAAAAAGTAAGATGTGAAATTCTCAAAAAGCAAAATTGTAAAAGAAGATGTAAAAGAAGTTGTCCGATTAACAAAAAATTAAGCAAATTAAAAAAAAAAAGTTGTGTAAAATTTGTAAATAATGTTTAGATTAATTCGTAAAAAATAACATTTGGTAAAAATATATAACAAGAATTGTAAAAGTTATTTTAAAAGAATTTGTAAAAAAATTAAAATAAAAACCTAAATTAAAAAATTTTATGCTGTAAAAAAAAGTTGAAATTTTATAAAATAATTCATATCAAATATGTAAAAAGATATAATATTTAGAGTTTTTCAATTGTGGTTTAGGCTTAAGAAAAATCGATTATAAGTAAATCCAAGATCGAGGATCATAACATAAACAATATTATTTAACCATAATAAAGTTTGGCAAAAATTGTTTGTCTTTTTTATGAATTTATTGCCAAGCTTGGACCTTTTGTCCTACAATTTTTGAATACGATAGTTGAATGCGACACTTTAACGAATTCAAGTTCTTAATGACCAAAATTCCATAGTTCAAAGACCAAAACCGTAAAATTTTTCAAAAAATCTACCTATCAAAATTTCAATTTGGGTTGCTTTATTTGGCTTTAGACGCAAATATAATTAAATGACTTTAGACGAAGCTAATCATCTTTGACATGTGTATACCACTTATGAAACAATATCGCGTTTAAGATCTTATCAAGATGTGAAGTTTGGATGTGTATTAAATATAGGGTGACATTCAATAACATGATACGATAAAAATAAACAACATAAAATAAAATTGATAAAAGTAAACTTAAATTTATGTTCATGTCTAGTTCATGTCAAATTTAAAACACTAGTCGTGTTCGTCTTCAAAATTCAGTATGATATTTGAAAGATCTAGTATGTTCAAGATTCATATTAAAGTGATATTGTTAATTAACATATGATACTAATGAGTCAAACTAACAACAATTTGATATAATTGATTATTTATTAGAAATTGATTTTAATAAATATTCAATAAACTCTTATAATTAAATTGGAAATTATTATTTCTATGAAATAATAATTTTCATTAGCAAATAACATTACATAATTCATATGGTATGAATTAATAACTCATACACAACATTTTGGACTAGATAATTTTTTTTTCTTTTACCAAAAGATTAAAATTTATATTTTATAAACTTGGTTTATAAAATATCAAGTTTTTTCATCTTTTGACTTCTTAATTTCGAAATTGAGGAAGAAGAAAGAGAGGCATGGTTTGTAGCTTATTTTAATCTAAGGAACAAGTATGAGATTAAAGTATTACAAAAAGAAGACATGCCTTTTGATTATTTAAATAAAAACATGGCTTTCATGATTGTTTAATAAAAAGAAATGAAAGCATGACTAGTCTTACAATCATGGGAAACATGTTTTTCTAAAGTGCTAAATGGTTAAGGATTTATGGACTTTTTCTTCATGCTATAAATACTAGCTTCATGAGACTTTCATTCTTGCTCTTTTTTAGACACAAAACCGTGAGTTGGAGAGAGTATGCATACTCTCTCAATTTTGTTCATCATCTTGAAGATATTACTTGCTTTTATACTCTCTTGAAGTTCATAATTTGGTTATGAACTTCAAGCTTAAGAGTTAAGAGTTTTCTTACAAGACTCGCATCTTAAATCAAGTTGACACCTTGTTGATGTCTCAAAGGTTCCACATTCTCCATCAACTTCCAAGCCTCCCCTTGAGGATTCAAAGTCTACAAAGGTTGTTAAACACTTCTTCTTCTTTGGTGCTTGTTTTCTTTCCAAACTTTGTAAGAAGATCCTTGATGGGTATAAACTTGGTTCAAATACACTCAAAATTAATACCAGTTATTAAAATTGAATCACGTTAAAATTATATAAAAACTAGTTTTTTATATATAACATTTTAAATGTGATTTTCTTTTTAAAATTGGTACCATGGTTTATTATATGCATCTAATAACCATGATATCATATGTTTTTAAAACTAGAATTATAAACATATAAAAGACCCTTTTTACAAACCTCAAATCTATGCAATCTATTTTGAAGAGCACGCGTACATCTCTTGTATGCACTAGTGGGGATAAAGGATACCTAACTGCTTAGTGTTATCTTTTGATGACCGGGGTGTATTTACGATTTCCATAACCAAGTTATAGGCCGATTACACAAGTTTTTCAAATGGGATGATTTGATAGGAAATCTTTTGTGATAAAGGATACCTAAGCAAGAGTTCCGAGGTATAGATGAGATCAAACATGTCTAATTAAATTTGCTATTAGCGATCCCATAAATCTATCAGGTTGAATTCAAGTGGATGGGATAAAGGATACCTAACCATTTATTTGTTTTGCAACTTGGATCCTAGACTTTGATAATTAACGTTTTTGGAAACTAAAAGGGTATTAATTATTAAAGAGTTTAAATATTGAAAATACTAAATGAATTTTGTAGTTAAATAATCCATTCTCATTATCATGAATTGTCATTTTCTTTAATGACTTAATGAAACAATAACATTCAATAAATACAACTTCAATGAATGGGTTTATGTCTTAAGAGACAATCTCGTGAGAGATTTGAAATTTTATACACTTAACAAGTCCTAAACTATTTGCTTTGGGCAATACGCCTGAACATGATACCTAGTAAAGGCATCACTGTGATGCTAAAAAGATGTTGCTAACATCAAGCTAGGAATAATTCAAGCCCAAAAGAGTCACCTTGTGTGATCTAGGAGACCCATGTTTTATGGACTGAACACTTTTAAGCCCAAGAAATCCAATAAGGCCCATATAGATGGATCTTGTTTCTTTTGTGGAGAAACTGGACACCGGAAGAGGATCTACTTCTCTTCTCCGGAAAGTAAGTCTTGAAGAGACTAGTACTTCATGTACCTACTAGATAAAACTTATACTTTTCATATAGCACTTAGGTACTTGCTACTTAAATGTTAATCTAATATTTGTAAATGGATTACATATATTTACAGAAGAGTAACCAGCTAAGCACAATCAAGTTGGGACTACACTCTTGGAGTTTAGTTTATTAATTATGATAGGAACATAATGCACTTGTATTATGAAACAATGTTTGTTTTGGAACAATGTATGTTTTAATTTAGATTGTCTAAATATATGTTTCAGTTAATTTATGAATGAGTGACTATTTACTTAAATCGTTTTTCGTAACGATCACCATCATATTCGAAAATGATTAATTTTTTTTATGAGACTAGATCTCTTAATACGAATTAAAAAGTAAATATCAATATTTTATAAATAAAAAGTTCTATATGAAAAGACTTTTGACTTAAACTTGTTTTAAATCAAACTCATCTTTGACATTGTTATCTTTATTATATAAAGGACATTCACATATTCCAACTTCATGAAAGGGGTCATTGAAGGCAAATAATGTAGTTTATTTGACCTATGTAAATCCTGTATATATATATATATATATATATATATATATATATATATATATATATATATATATAAGATTCCTAATGATATTTTCACTAAGTAGTAGAGAAAAATAAATATTAAGGAAGTACACACAATGGTGTATGACTTCCTTTCTAATGAATATCTAAGATTTATCATAAGATACCAAATCAACTTTATTAACAACTATAGTAGTTATAAATTATGTTTTACATGTTAAAAGATATTTGTGAAATCTTTGTTGAAGGTTTCAAATATAAAGTTGAGATACAAACCGGTAAGAACTATCTAAGGCCTTAATAATAATATAGGATGAATAAAATCTTACTTGGAATAATTTACTTTCTAATCGGTAGAAATGTACTCCTTTTATTTCCTTGGGATAACCCCCAGAACACTATCAATTGTACCTTAATTACAAACACCAACTAACTAGTAGATATAACATTTTCTTCATAAGATTTTGTATGGAAAGGCTCCATCCCTATCTTATTAAATGTTTTATGGATTTAAAGTCTATGTTGGACTAAAGCTTTTAAACCCAAAATCTAGTAAATACATATTTGTATATAATACTCTAAATGTGGCTTATATTATTATAAGCAAACCCACCAAGAATAAGTTTTTCTTATTCCTATGATAGCTGAGTTAGCAGAAAGCAAGCTTCTAATGACAAAGCAAGTGGGAGGTACATGGAACTTGAAGCAACTGTAGAACCATAACTTGATGTAGTAATAGTTGTGTAATGCCCGATTCCTGTATGCATTTTAAATAAGAATTATTCATTTTTGAAAAGGGACTCGACAAGTTGGAGGCCCTAAACTCGTCGAGTAGGAATGTAATTTGGACGCGGGACTTGAAGCTTACTCGACGAGTTGAGAGCCTCAACTCGACGATTAGGGCTGCCAGAATGAAACCCTAATTTTTAGGGTTTAGCACCCTATTTAAACACCTTAACCTCCAATGGATGGCCTTATTTTCAGCCTCCATCGTCCCAAACCCTAGCCAAGAAACCCTGGTCCACTTTTGGAGAGTTTTGAGCCATTTTGTGCATTCTTTGTGATTTTGAAGCTTGAGAAGGAAGGAGAAGCTTGGGCATTCAAGAGGAAGCTAGTAGATCTGGAGTTTGAGATGCATTTCTGACTCAATTGCGGTATAAAGTTGATACCTTGGCTTTCTATTACTTAAATCTTCATTTAGGGTAGTATGTTGTCACATTTGGGCCATATTGAAGTCATTTTCGTGATTTGAGTGTATCATGAAGTTGTGACTTCAGATCTAGGCACTCATGAGCTTATAAGGCTTAAAGTTGCTAGCTTTATCAAGCCTTGCCCCTTCCACATGCCCTAGATCTCTAATATAGCTTAGTTTTGGTGTTTCTAGCTTCATGAAACCATGCATGGACGTAATGTTAGAACCTTAACGTGGTAACTTAGTCCTAGGGGACCGGATCTATAGTTTAGAAGCATTGAACTCAATTGGAAGTGACTGAATGGATTTAGACTAAGGGGACCCGATGAGTTGTTCATCCAACTTGGCAAGTTGGGTCGTGGTCCCCCGACCTTTTCTGTTACTAAGCAAACTCGTCGAGTCTAGGAGATGACTCAACGAGTTGGCCATGGTTTTTGGGTTTTGAAGATTGAAGAACTCGACGAGTTCAAGGAGGAACTCGGCGAGTTATGAACGAAAAGTCCTGACTCTGTTGTAAGGAGGAACACGACGAGTTGGGTCATGATTTCCAGGGTTTTATGGACCATGGAACTCAACGAGTTGATGGACCAACTCAACGAGTTGAGTCAACCAGAAGATTGACTTTGACCAGAGTGTTGACCTTTGACTTTGACCCAAGTTGACCCATATGGGGTTATGAGTATGGAAGGATAATTAAAGGAAATGTTTATGTGTAGGAGTATGAGAGGGGTCAATTTCATAGCAGGAGTTCTTGCAACTATTTCCAGTTGTCGAGGTGAGTTACCTTCCAATAGAAGTGGGTCTAAGGAACCAATACTGGCCCACTAGTAGTTGATTATAGTAGAGATGATTGTCTTCGTGATAATTGTCTAGTATACCATTATCTGTTATGCTATATTTGCTAGTATGCTATGATATTATGTGATAGTGGTAGGTAGGGAATAGTCCCCAGATACGGTTCAGATAAACCGATAGGGTAGGTCAGGCACCCAAATATGCCTGGCAGTATGTTATGCTATGCTATTATGTGGTAATGGTAGGGGTGAAATAGTCCACGTAGCCGGTTGAAATAAACCGGAGGGTAGGTCAGGCACCTAGATATGCCTGGCAGGGTAGGTCGAGGACCCATATACGCTTCACAAGGGTAGCTCGGGCACCCCGATATGCCTGACAAGGATAGGTTGAGCACCCAGATATGCTTATGCCTGAAAATATGTTTATTGTATGGTATGTGGTATGATGGGGGAACTCACTAAGCTTTGTGCTTACGATTTTCAGTTTTGGTTTCAGGTACTTCCTCTTCGAAGGGATAGGAGTCGGCATGATTGCAGCGCATCACACCACATTTTCCGCACAAGAGATCTATGGGATTTATACTCTGATATGATTTTTGTATGACATGTTTTGACTATGGATACATTGGTTTTGATATGTACTATTACTATGAGGTTTTCAGACAAATGGTTTTATAATTGTTTAATTTAAAATAAAATTTTTGGACCATATTTTATGGATGTTACAAGTTGGTATCAGAGCCTTAGTTTAAGGGATTCGGACACACCTTCGGGGGTGTCTGGACTCAAACCGAGGGTTTGAAATATTTTTATAAGAAAATAATTTTTGTAAAAATTAAAATAAAGAGTTTTGAGAAAGAACAAGGTGTGTGATGCATGCAATCGGCCAAGCTCAAGTAAGTTTTCCCCAAGATACCCATACAAATTTGCTGAGATATATGATATGATTATGAGAACTGCATGCTAGATTAGGGCTAAGGATCTATGAAGGATGCCTTATATGCCTACTGTATGAATATGAGAACTACATGCTAGATTAGGGCTAAGGATCTAGGAAGATGCCTTATGTGCCTGCTTTATGTGCTTATTGAACTGCATAATAGTACTGACTAGTCAGAGATATGATAGCCTGATCAGGATATGCTTGGTTTGGGTTACTCAATGCCCGAATGATGCGTGCTTTGTGCTTTTAAGAGTTCTAGTTATCTTTAATTAACTAGTAAGTGAATACGTTAAGTTACATATCGCGAGGACTAAATAATTTCAGAAGGTTAGGTCTAGGCGTACTTCGCAACTCTTGTCTGAGTCCAACTGTTGTAGGGTAGGACTTCTCATTTGAAGAATTATCTGGTCTTAGTGATATGTAATGGTATTCGCAAGCTAGTTAGGTAAAGGTAGTAGGGATTTCTTATGCAGACGATGATAGAGAGTAGGTCGAAGAGTTACCCTATGGTAAGCCTAGGATGAGATTAGTGAAGCGAGCAGTAGTAGTGAAAGGGACTTGATTAAGTCAAGGGAATCCTTGAGGAAAGTATAGATAGATGTGGAAGGTAGTATGGGCCTGTACTACTGAAAGTAGAGGATTTGTACTCGAATCAAGGAGGGCTGAGATAGAACCAGGGGACTTGTAGAGTGTGTGCGACCTCTCAAGGTTATGTATGACCCTGAAGATTATGTGTTTTGTTTCAGAATGGTGGTGACATGTCACGGAGCAGGAGGTTTAGGGTCCGGGTCAGGTTAAGGTTTAGGTTCGGGTGCAGGTTCCGAGCCGGTTGATGACAGATTACATGAGTTCATCGCATCTGAGATTACGAGAGGCATCCTTGAGGCGACCCTGGTGATTTTCTCGATCAAGGAAGGGATCATTGAGATGATGGAGGATTGCCTTAGGGCATTATGTAGTGACATGGCGTCTAGCTAGTCAAGGACGCACACACTCTCCTTCAAGGACTTCAGGGGATGTGGTGCACCAGACTTTCACGGGGTGAAGGACCCCATTATGGCCAGGAGATGGATTCCAGACATTGAGTCTGCACAATTGACGAGTTTCTGCCCTGAGGGGTCGAAGGTCTGGTATGCTGCGGGTTGTTTGAGGGACAGAGCTAGAGACTTGTGGGAGACAGTCAGTGATTCGTTGGGAGCCGTAGCCATGAGGCTATAACCTGGTCGGACTTTGTGACCAGGTTTAGGGCTGAGTTTGCGCCGGCCGTGGAGCTTCAGCAGCAAGCCAGGGAGTTTCTTGATATGAGGCAGACGGTTAAGTTAGTGGTGGAGATTAACGCCAAGTTCAGGGAGAGGGCCTTACTGGTGCCTCAGTATGCGGGTGATGAGGAGATGAGGAAGACTCGATACCATGACATGTTGAGAGCTGACATTCAGAAACATGTCAGCTACTCAGCATGTCCGACGTTGGAGGATATGATAGTTAGGGTGAGAGAGAGGGAGATTGACATCTGGAAGAGGAAGGCGGAGGCTGGGCAAGCGACTGGGGTTTCTGGGAGGAAACCCAAGGGATTCGACTTGAGGTCGAAGGGCTAGCAGGGCCAGAGCCGTTGTGGGAAATGAAACAGGCCACATGAGGGAGTATGCAGGGATGGGGGATCGGGCTGCTATAAGTGCGGAACGACTGGGCACTTTAGCAAGGATTGTACAACCCCTACCCCCACTATTCAGACATCAAACATGATTTGCTTTCATTGAAATTAGAGGGGCCATAAAAAGGCCAACTACCCTAGACTGACATCAGGAGCGCCCGTGGGGCGCCAGCGCCAACGGCCCTGCGGATCACAGATGGCCGATAGGGCAAGATAGAGGCTCCAGTGGTGAGGAGTCGAGCCTTCTAGCTAACCGCCGAGGAGGCGCGTGCCGCATCAGATGTTTTGACAGATATGTTTTCTGCTCCCTAACTCTTATTACATGTCAGTTATGATATTTATGTTCTATGTTTCCTATGTTTTGTTTAGGATCGTTCCATGTGAATGGTATCCTAGTACAAGTGTTATTTGACCCGGGGCTACCCGATCATTTGTCTCTCTTGCAATTAGCAAGAGGTTTTTTGAGTCTTCAGGCATGTTGGATTGTCCTTTAGAGGTCGAGATTGTTGATGACCGATCTGTCCGTGCATTAGAGGTCTACAAGGACTGTGTTTTGAGGATGTACGACGAGCGTTACCTTGTGGATTTGATTCCCATTCCATTGCGTGTGAAAAAGGTCATCATTGGCATGGATTGGTTGAGCCCTAATGGGGCGGTGATTGATTGTGCGCAACAGTTGGTCCGTGTTAGGACCCCAAGTGGGGGAGAGTTGGTGATTCAGGGCGAGAGGCCGCAACATGGACCAACTTTGTGCTCAACAACGAGGGCTAGGCGCTACCTTCAGTAGGGTATGTCGCCTACGTTATGGATACCCGGGAGGCGGGTAAGGCGACCGTGAGTGATGTGCCAATGGTGCGAGAGTACCTGAACGTATATCCAGAAGAGTTTCCTGGAATGCCTCCAGAGAGACAGGTGGAGTTCAGGATCAACCTAGTCTCTGGTGCGGCTCTAATAGCCAAAGCACCCTATCAGTTGGCTCCTCCTGAGATGTAGGAGTTGTCTACACAGCTGCAGGAGCTGTTAGACAAGGGATTCATTAGGCCAAGAAGTTCTCCTTGGGGAGCCCTGATCCTGTTTGTGAAGAAGTAGGATAGGTCGCATCGAATGTGTATAGATTACCGAGAGATGAACAAGGTAACGATGAAGAACCGTTACCCACTCCCGAGGATTGATGATCTCTTCGACCAGCTATGGAGGGCATCTTGGTTTTCCAAGATAGATTTGCATTCAGGCTACCACCATATGCGAATCAGAGATAAGGATGTACAGAAGACTGCTTTCCGGACTCGCTATGGCCACTACAAGTTCGTGGTGATGCCCTTAGGGCTCACCAATGCCCTTGCCGCATTCATGGGCCTCATGAACCGCATATGTAGACTGATGTTGGATCGGTCTGTGATAGTCTGTATTGATGACATCTTGGTTTACTCCAAGACGCAGGAGCAACACGAGGAGCACTTGCGGGAGGTGTTGAATACCCTGAGGAAGGAGAGCTTGTACACCCAGTTCTCCAAGTCCGAGTTCTGGTTGAACAAGGTATAGTTTCTCGGGCACCTTGTCAACCAGATTGGTATTTTGGTCGACCCGGCCAAAGTGGAGGTCGTGATGAGATGGGAGGTTCCGAAGTCTCCATCTGAGATTCAGAGTTTCCTTGGGTTAGCAGGCTATTATCGGAGATTCATATAAGACTTTTCAAAGATAGTTGTACCCTTGACCCAGCTGGCGAAGAAGGTCGTTGTATTTCGCCGGGGGCCTGAGCAGCAGGCAGCGTTCGATACGTTGAGACAGAGGTTGTGCGAGGCGCCAATTTTAGCCCTGCCAGAGGGCATTGAGGATTTTGTAGTATACCGTTATGCGTCCATCTCGGGTTTGGTCACAGTGTTGATGCAGATAGGGCATGTCATCGCCTACGCCTTGAGGCAGCTGAAGCTTCACGAGACGAACTACCTGATGCACGACTTGGAGTTGGGGGCGGTTGTTTTCACCCTCAAGATTTGGCGACACTACCTCTATGGGGTCTATTGTACCATTTACACAGACCATAAGAGCTTGAGGTACCTTATGGATCAGCCGAATTTGAACATGAGGCAGCATCGGTGGTTATATGTGGTGAAGGATTACGACTGTGAGATCCTCTACCACCCGGGGAAGGCCAATGTAGTGGCCTATGCACCTAGCCGCAAGGCATTCATAGCCCCGATCAGAGACATTTGTCTGAGGATGACAATAGTGACTTTGCTTCTGGAAAAGATAAGGGGGGCCCAGCAGGAGGCTATGAAGGAGGAACACCGGAAGAGTGAGCGTATAGTGGGCTATTGACACTTCGCTGCAGAGTGTGGGTTCCGTACGCAGGCATTGTGCGTCAGATCCTGATGGAGGAGGCGCACAAGTCCATATTTTCCATCCATCCCAAGGCAACGAAGATGTACAAAGATCTTCGCCTTGATTATTAGTGGCCCTGCATGAAGCGGGATGTAGCCTGGTACGTCGAGAGATGCATGGCGTGCAGGAAGGTCAAGATAGAGCACTAGAGGCCTCACGGCAAGACGCAGCCACTGGATATCCCTGTGTGGAAATGGGAGGATATTACCATGGATTTCATCATGAAGCTTCCCAGGACCGCACAGGGAGTGGATTCAATTTGGGTCATCGTGGATCGGTTGACCAAGAGTGCCCATTTCATCCCGATCTAGGAGAGCATTTTGGCCGAGAAGTTGGCCGACATCTACACCAGGGAGGTAGTAGCTCGACATAGAGTGCCAGTTTCCGTGATTTCTGACCGAGATGTATGGTTCACTTCCAGATTCTGGAAGAGATTTCACGACGATTTGGGTACTCATATGCACTTTAGCACAACTTTTCACCCGCAGACAGATGGTCAGAGTGAGCGGACCATCCATACTTTGGAGGAGATGCTGCGGGCGTGTGTCTTAGATTTCGGTGGTAGCTGGGATACCTACCTTCCCCTGGCAAAGTTTTCCTATAATAATAGCTACCACGTCAGCATCGACTGCCCTCCCTTTGAGATGCTTTATGGGAGGAAGTGCAGAACCCCGATATGTTGGGGTGAGGTTGGACAGAGGGTCATGGGGAGTATCGAAGTGGTACTCAAGACAACAGAGAGGATCCAACAGGTTTAGAGTAGCCTCCAGATGGCCGAGAGTCAGCAAAAGAGCTACGCCGATAGATGCCGATCGGACCTGGAGTTCCAGGTCGGGGATATGGTCCTTCTAAAGGTGTCACCTTGGAAAGGTGTCATCCACTTATGAAAACAGGGCAAGATGGGCCCCAGGTATATCGGACCTTTCAGGGTTATAGCCCTATTAGGCAAGGTGGCGTATAGGCTGGATCTGCCAGTCTAGCTTAGTCAAATCCATAGCACCTTTCATGTCTCCCAGCTGCGGAAATGCTTGGTAGATGACTCCGCAATGGTACCTCTAGAGGATACTCAGGTGGATTACAACTTGAACTACATCTAGCGACCGATAGCCATCCTCTACAGGAAGACAAAGGATCTGAGGAACAAGAGGGTTGAGTTAGTGAAGGTGCAATGGCAGCACTGCAAGGGCTTGGAATGGAATTGGGAGTTGGAGGAGGAGATGATGGACCACTACCCAGAGCCATTTCCAGACGCAACAGACTTCGACGATGAAGTATAAAATGAGTGGGGGAGATTTGTAACACCTGGTTCCTGGTATGTATTTTAAATAAGAATTATTCATTTTTGCAAAGGGACTAGACGATTTGGAGGCCCCAAACTCGTCGATTAGGAATGTAATTTGGACAAGGGACTTGAAGCCTATTCGACAAGTTAAGAGCCTCAACTCGACGATTAGGGCTGCCAGAATGAAACCCTAATTTTCATGGTGTAGCACTCTATTTAAACAACTTAACCTCCAAAGGCTGGCCTCATTTGCAGCCTCCATCGTCCCAAACCCTAGCCAAGAAACCCTAATCCACTTTTGGAGAGTTTTGAGCCATTTTATGCATTCTTTGTGATTTTGAAGCTTGAGAAGGAAGGAGAAGCTTGGGGATTGAAGAGGAAGCTAGTAGATCTGGAGCTTGAGCTGCATTTCTGACTCATATGAGGTATAAAGTTGATACCTTGGCTTTCTATTACTTAAATCTTCATTTAGGGTAGTATGTTGTCACATTTGGGCCATATTGAAGTCATTTTCATGATTTGAGTGTATCATGAAGTTGTGACTTCAGATCTAGGCACTCATGAGCTTATAATGCTTAAAGTTGCCAGATTTATCAAGCCTTGGCCCTTCCTTATGCCCTAGATCTCTTATATAGCTTCATTTTGGTGTTTCTAGCTTCATGAAACCATACATGGATGTAAAGTTAGCAACTTTATGTGGTAACTTAGTCCTAGGGGACCAGATCTATGGTTTGGAAGCATTGAACTCGATTGGAAGTGAGTGAATGGATTTAGACAAAGGGGACCCGACAAGTTGTTTATCCAACTCGGCGAGTTGGGTCGTGGTCCCCCGACCTTTTCTGTTACTGAGCAAACTCGTCGAGTCTAGGAGATGACTCAACGAGTTGGCCATGGTTTTTGGGTTTTAAAGATTAAAGAACTCGACGAGTTCAAAGAGAAACTCGGCGAATTATGAGCGAAAAGTCCTGACTCTGTTGTAAGGAGGAACTCGATGAGTTCATGAAAGAACTTGATGAGTTGGATCATGATTTCCAGGGTTTTATGGACCATGGAACTCAACGATTTGATGGACCAACTCGGCGAGTTGAGTCACCAGAAGATTGCCTTTGACCAGAGTGTTGACCTTTAACTTTGAATTTGACCCAAGTTGACCCGTAGGGGGTTATGAGTATGGAAGGATAATTAAAGGAAATGTTTATGTGTAGGAGTCGGAGAGGGGTCGATTTCAGAGCAGGAGTTCTTGCGGTAATTTCCAGTTGTCGAGGTGAGTTACCTTCCAGTAGAAGTGGGTCTAAGGCACCAAAGCCGGCCTACTAGTAGTTGATTATAGTAGAGATGATTGTATTCATGATAATTGTCTGGTATGCCGCTATCTGTTATGCTATATGTGCTAGTATGCTATGATATTATGTGATAGTGGTAGGTAGGGGACTAGTGCCCAGATACGGTTGAGATAAACCGGTAAAGTAGGTCGGGCACCCATATATGCCTGACGGTATGTTATGCTATGTTATTATGTGGTAGTGGTAGGGGTGAAATAGTCCCCGTAGCCAGTTGAAATAAACCGTAGGGTAGGTCGGGCACCCAAATATGCCTAGCAGAGCAGGGTAGGTCGAGCACCCATATATGCTTGACAAGGGTAGGTCGGGCACCCCGGTATGCCTGACAAGTGTAGGTTAAGCACCCAGATATGCTCAGCAGGGTAGGCCGGGGACCCAGATATGCCTGGACGTATCTTTATTGTATGATATGTGGTATGATGGGGGAACTCCCTAAGCTTTGTGCTTACGGTTTTCAATTTTGGTTTCAAGTACTTCCTCTTCGAGGGGAAAGAAGTAGGCATGATTGCAGCGCATCACACCACATTTTCGGCACGGGAGATCTATGGGATTTATACCCTGATATGATTTTGTTATGACATGTTTTGACTATGGATACATTGGCTTTGATATGTACTATTACTATGAGGTTTTCAGACAAATGGTTTTATAATTGTTTAATTTAAAATGAAACTTTTGGACCATATTTTATGGATGTTACAAGTTGGCACTAGTTTTAACAAAGGATTGTTAAAATTAAATAATAGTTATTCTCAAACAAAAATTTTTCGCACTATTGGTAGAAATCATCTATGACTTGAGAAATGTGGAATCTCTCATTGATGAGCTTTTCTTGATGGTTTCTAGCAAATCCATCAAATACTAAGATGCTATGTCAAATCTCGATTCTGATTAATGACTTAGAGTCGTGAACATGAGATGTAATCCATGTATGATAATCAAGTATGGTCTTGATTGAACTTCCTATCTATAGCAAGGCTTGAAAGAGTAAGTAATTCTTCTAGAAATAATACATTACATGGATGATCATACACATTTAAAGCAAGACTTGTTATAAAAGGATTTTCTCATACTCATGTCATTAACTATGGTTATTGTCATATTCATGACATTGACTATGATCAAACCTTTTTCACAAGTAGCTATGATTAGATCAACAAGGATTTTGTAAATTCATATTATTAATATGAAATATAGCTAATAGATTTCAAGAAAGACCGATTTTCTTAATATACATCTATTAGAATATATCTATATAGATTAGCCTAGAGGTTTTCTTAATCCATGCTATCCTAAAAAAATGTGTAAATCTTGAGATCCACTTGTGGATATAAAGAAAACATCTCAATGTTGCAATCATCATTGTAATATGAAACCATAATGTATGCTTTTATATCAAAATGAATGGAACATGTATGTTTACTAAGAACTAGTGGGAGCATAGTAACATTCCTAATATTGTATGAGTGAGACATACTTAATCATGAGAAATTACATTCTGACCATGCCAAAGGTTTTCACCTTGACCCGGTTATGTGTTTCTAAAATGAAAGACTTAGGAAGAACAAGATACATTCTTGGAATGTAAAATCTATAGATATAGATAACATAAATGTTAAAAGTTTTATATACATATGCATATATTGACAATTTCTTAAAAGAGATCAAGATAGAAGATTCATTTGGAGGAAGCTTAGCATGGTCACATGGCACTAAGTTTGAGCCGGTCTCAAAAGGACCTAAGCTTATAGGTTTGAACTAGTTGAAATGATTTATATTCGATTTACTTGGCAAATGAATCCATCATTTATGCCATATTATACATAAGACCTTGTATATGATCATGCTATGAGCATATCATAATGCACTAATTGAATACATGGTTAAGTCACCGGATGACTAAAGAAACACTCTAAGAGTACTTTGGAAGAACTAGGAAAATGTATATGAGACATAGTTTAGAATAAAATCTTCATGTAAAGAGCTACATAAGATTCGAATTTATAAACAAATGTATATAATTATGAATTATAATTGAATTATGACTTCATTAAGGGATGAAGAGTAAGTTTAGTTGGAATGAGATCCAACCAAAACAAAATGACACAATATACTACAAAATAAGAGTACACTACTTTAGAAGTTTAAATCTAATATGATTGGATGAATGAGTTCATTGAAAAACTATGTTGATCTATGCCATTCAAGGATCACATAGAAATTTTTGTGACTTTAAGAGTATACTTAATCGAGCTAAGAGACTCTATGTCATGAAAAAACACCAATCATATACTCTAAGATATTTAACTATACCTAGAATAAAGTCAAATATGGAGATGATAGTATTCGCAGAATTCACACAAATTAAGTTTAGTCGAACCCATTAATAAAGTTCTTCTTTTGAGCTAAATATGAATGGTCACTCTTCAACTATGAGACTTTATTATTCTAGAAATGGGATTTTGATTTGGATTTAGTATTTGGATATTAGAACATTGTAACAACAACTATTATATAATGTTTTGATATATTGGGATATGATCATAACATCAATACTTGTTGTGTTCTCTATTAACATGTTTAATCCTTGAATAATCTTATTATTCTAAAAGTTCATAGTGGGTTATAATTGTGGGAGCAATTATGAAATAAGACTAATATAAATTGGATTGGTTGACTTTCACTAGATGAAGGTAGGCAATGGGTTGTAACCAAGTTTCATAGGTACTTGTCAGAGAATTAGTATTGAACTGACATGCATAAAAATCATCTCATGGATAGCTATCATGAATGATACTTGATTAAAAGGTACTATCTTTGTATCCTTAACTCCTGAGATATAGTCAAACGCTGGTGCTTAACCGGACGGTTATAAAAGCCATCTTTAGGTATGGTATAAACTATGCAAGAGGCTTATGTAGTCAAGATAAGAATTATTCCTCTTATGTGTTCATAGTTAGACATCTAAGTCGTCTTACCAAAAGATGAACACCATATGAGATTGATTATGATCCGTATCTCATGTTCAACATGATGTCCATGACAAATGGATAACTGATAAACTTACCTTATACACCAATTATAGCTTGGAGCCTTTTGGGAATTGGGCATTTATAGAATGGCACAAAGTGGTATGTTGATGGGGACAGTGAAATGTTGCTAGACATTCACCACTGTCTATATCAGTCTAATATAAATCTTGCACAAGTGGGAGGTTGAAAGATCTAGTATTCTCAAGAATCATATTAAAGTGATACTGCTAATTAACATATGATACTAGTGAGTCACACTAACAACAATTTGATATAATTGATTATTTATTAAAAATTGATTTTAATAAATATTCAATAAACTCTTATAATTAGATTGGAAATTATTTATTTCTAGGAAATAATAATTTTCATTACCAAGTAACATTACATAATTGTAAATCCCTAATCTGCTTGTGTATCAATCAGATCCGTTTGATGGTGCGGAATCCCAATCAAACGGATGATGTCAGATCAAATAGAAGAGAAGGAGAAGAAGAAGATGATGAATATATGATGTATTCAATGAAATGATTGAAGCTCCATACACATAGTTCACACACACTCTTCTCTCTAGTTTCTCTCACACCTTAGAATAGACACACTTAAGCTCCTTGGTTCTTACCCTCACATGCACTCCTCACCATATATATATATATATATATATATATATATATATATATATATATATATATATATATATATATATATATATATATATATATATATATATATGGACCAAAGGCCAAGCCCAAAATACAAATAATCCAATGCTCGGTCCAAACTACAATTAATCCTATACTATTTTTGGCCCAAAAAATAAAAACAATAAATGCTTAGAAAAGCAAAGTATAAACCATATTTTTGACCCAACAATCTCCCCCTTGGTTTATAGCTTTCTTTTCTTTTCTTAAATGACCCAACAAGCTCCCCCTAAAAAGTAGCTGACTTTTCTTGTTAATCTTCATTGAGAGCTTGGCTTCAACATTTATTTTCAATGAATGACTTCATCTTGAGCAGTTGGGCTTTTCTTCAGAATTTGGCATTGAACGCACGTCGGGTGAGAAGGCTTGATGTACTGATTCTTGAAAGATAGCGCTTTCAGCTTAAGAATCTTCAGAGAGAACATCAGAGAGAACAAATATTCTGGATCACTTCAGTAGGTTTAAGATAGCAGCAGACTGATTGAGGTGGCTTCAATGCAATCCGTCACATATTCTTCAATTTCAGCTTCACCTTGCTTCTGGGGTTGAAAGATTGAATGTCGAAAGAATAATCTTCATTTCTTGCTCCTTTGAATGCGAATTCTTCGATGCTCACAGATGAAGTCTTGGCTCAGAAATCTTCGACACAAACTTCATGAGTCTTATCTATACCTGAAATCACTTTTCAAGACAAAACAAAACTAAAAGAAAACTTAGCACAAAAACAAAAATATTTTTGGATTTTTGATTTTCTTGAACAAGAAATAAAACATAAATAACACTATTTTTTTTTTTGGATTTTTAATTTTTGGATTTTTGTTTGGTTTTTAAAATTTTAAATTCTCCCATGATATTTAAATTAGAAGAAAACTATGAACAAATTTAACAAAAATAAAAATGATATCTCACTTTAAGAGTGATTTGAGATCACAGATGAAGCCTTGGCTCAGAAATCTTCTTGTGTATGCTTAGAAAAGCAAAGTATAAACCATATTTTTGACCCAACAATAATTCACTTGGTATGAATTAATAAGTCATGCACAACATTTTGGACTACATAAATTCTTTTGTCTTTAACCAAAAAGTTAAAGTTTATATTTTATGAACTTGGTTTACAAAATATAGAGTTTTTGTCATCTTTTGACTTCTTAATTTTGAGATTAAGGAAGAAGAAAGAGAGGTATGGTTTGTATCTTATTTTAATCTAGGGAACATACTTTAGAAGTATGTGATTAAAGTATTACAAAAAAAAGACATGTCTTTTAATTATTTAAATAAAAGCATGGCTTTCATGACTGTTTAATAAAAAAAATGAAAACATGGCTAGTCTTACAATCATGGGAGGCATGTTTGTCTAAAATGTGGAATGGTTAACGAATTATGGACTTTTTCTTCATACTTTAAATACTAGCTTCATGAGATTTTCATTCTTGCTCTTATTTTTGGACACAAAACCGTGAGTTGGAGAGAGTATGCATACTCTCTCCATTTTGTTCATCCTCTTGAAGATATTACTTGCTTTTATACTCTCTTGAATTTCATAATTTGGTTATGAACTTCAAGCTTAAGATTTAAGAGTTTTCTTACAAGACTAACATCTTAAATCAAGTTGACACCTCATTGGTATCTCAAAGGTTCCACATTCTCCATCAACTTCTTTAACACATGTAGATCCGGGCTAGTCAATTTAGAGATAATAGGGGTCGGAAATGAATTTTCGACAAAAGATTATTTAGAATAAATAATCTTAACCAAGTTGTAGAATACTTCTCAAGGGTTCCGTACATATAAAGAACACCGAAATCTAAGTTATAACGAAGAAGTTATGGTCCGTCGAAGTATTACGGCAAAACCGGCACAACACCGGGAGACGTAAATAGTGAATTTACGATGGAAGACTTTTTAGCCTTAGAAATATAAACAAAATTTTTGGTATACATTAGACCAAGAACATACAAAAAAAGAACGCCAAAATCTGAATTCGTATGAGGAAGTTATGAATTTTCTAAGAATTGGCATAATAGTGCACGCTCCGAAACTCGAATTTTAGATCGAGCAGTTTCTGGCCTACATGACCTAAATGAGAATTGAAGATCTCATTAGTAGGAACTCAACAGTAAAAAGTGATGGGTTTTGAGCAAAACATCATTCCTATGGTGTACATGCAAACCCTAATAGCTTTTGGATCTAGTTTGTCTAATGAACATGCAATTGAATATCCAAAGCTATAAACCCTAGATCTAGCATACAATTAATCATATTAACATAAGAATGGGGTTTAGATCTTACCTTGATTGTTATGTAGCAATAACAATCTCAAATCCTCCTTGTAATGGCTTTAGAAAGCTTAGAGTCACAAGTGTCACTCCTTTAATGGCTCACAAACACCAAGAGCAAGAGGATGAAGAATGATAAGAGAGGAGGCACCCAAAAAACGTGTAGAAACCCTAAGGAATTAGTTGGCCACGTTTTTGGTGCCCTAGGGGTCCTTAAATAGTGAGGCTATTAGGGTTATCTAACAAGGAAACCCTAATTTGATTGCTTAGGCCCTAAGCAACCCATGGACTCCCTCCTCAGCGGCCTTGGACGATTTCTAATGGGTTTCCCCGTAGAATACGTCCACTCCATCCTCTATGGAGTCCATTAGCCCAATATTCAACTATCACACAATTGACAGTTCTAGTCCCTTTTATTTAATTAATGTCTTTTAGCCACAAAATTAATTCTTGACTAATATTAATTAAACAATATGATTTCCCCTTTAATATATTATTCTCATAATATATTAATAAATCATAATTAATCATCTCTCTCCATAATTCATCCTATCAAGTTGCTTTGGTGAAGGCAACCCAAAAGGACCATGCACAATCGAGTCAAGTACATACCAAAATAGTCATGGACTTAGACACTAATCCAACAGTCTCCCACTTGGATAAGTCTAATAACTATTATGCATATGACTTCAGATCCTGATCCGTAATCGTAGCTTTCAAAAGCCGCTGTCAATTCTGATCTTATCAGATACGCGTCCTTTAGATAAGGGATCATATATTCATCCATTCTAGATATCATATAAACTTGAGACATGGATTTCAATCATTCTCTCTATACTTTTTCCCGATTTCCGATTTATGACAACTAACAACAGACCACAATTGAACACATCAAATTAGTCTCGGCTTGGACAAGCAGTTAGGTGTCATCACTAAATCATCGAGGGGCCAACATATATCGCTTTCATCCCACTTTGGACAAAAGGAACGGATAAACTTTGATTCAATGCTTGTTTGCACTCACTCACCGAATCACACACAACAATATGTTTTATGACACCAAGTTACTGATGGGTTTACATATTATCAATGTGTAACCGACTCGCAAGATACAACTCACACATCTCGGTTTCAAGAATATAAGATATTATCGTCTCACCAATCACTCGTGATAAAACCCATGAAGTGATCCAAGTGAGCGTGGGTTTAATCCAATGCTCAAATCATATTCATAAGCACTCATGAACGTTGCAACAAACATTTGCTTATGTCTAATACACTTTACACAATCCACACACCAATTCACGACAGTCTTCATTCATACCTACTTCCAACATATGAACGACTGTGGTCCGTTTGAATAATTTGATTGTTCTGAACCAATTTAATTATTCAGGAAGTCAAAACATGCAAAGTGAAACACAAGAATAATACTAATTTCATATGGCCCCAAACTCTAGGTATAAATAAAACATTTTATTTAATCACCATATTGATTACTCATTATTTGTAGTTTCGGATAATTAACTTATTATTTGAATTATTACTACACTTGTCCCATGCTCTCAGCATGCACACAATGTTTACCTACGGTCCTTACTTTGTGAAATAGATCAAATGAACACATTTCCAATCATACTCATTTCACAACTCCCAATCCTTATCATAAGTATAAGAATATTAAATTTTTGTTACTTATGCTAGATTCTAACATTTTATGCAATGATTCTTTCGTAAAGTCATAGCTCAAAATCATCAAGACTTGGCCAATCTCTATCAGAAACAATTCTATAGATATGATGTCTCTCACTCAAAGTACATTCCTTTGAACATCCTTCTTGCATAAAAGTTTCTAATCTAGACATAGATTCTAAATATCCAACTCCCAATATGGAAACATTTCCATATTTGCCATACGACAACTCATTCTTAATAGAATCTTATCTATTCATCTATTCATAATAATGTCGATATGATCCATCCAATACCATACTTCCAAATACTAACAAGCGACCAATCCTCAGCAAACTTTGGATCGTCCTTTGATAGTTGTTTAATTATCTTAGTCAAAACCGATTCTTGTCCTTTTTCCCTCTTAATGCGCTAGACATTTGGAAAATTTTAGAATGGTTAAATATTATAGCACTTGCAATCGATCCTATACCCGAAGTGTATGGAACACTATGCATAATGTCTTACATAAAGATACAATACTCTATCAATCTTCTGCCATAATATTTTATGTGTCACGTTCTCATAATTTGAACTATGAAAAGGAATACAGTCACACTATGTATCCTCTGACTAAATTTATTAAAATTTCTCAATCTAAGCTTTAGATTTTGAAACGAAGTACAATATTCTCTCCCTTAATTATAGCAAAACAACTTTTCAACCTTTACGACTTTGCAAAGTATAACTCTTGTTTTCTATAATTAATATTGCTAACTTGCAATACTTGCCTTAATAATCATACAAGCACAACATTTATGCTCCCATTATCATGATGATTATTATCATATAAGCATAACACTTATGTTCCCACTAGCTTTGACATGTTTTAACTGAACTTCAGAAAACAATACTTATTGAATTTGTGAAGTTCATATTTCTAATACCTAATGCTTTGATAATCCTTTATGTAAGCTTCTTAAACTTATACACCTTTGCCTTAGATAGCTCATATGCGTGTCTAAACAATTCAGACTAATTGCCAAATCTCACAATTCGAATTATAGAAAGGGATGCCGTAACCATAATCGAATTCGAGAATACAATTTTCACAATCACTATCTTCTTAAAATCTCTCTTAGTGAAAGCATTTCCTCACAGTCATTTTCGTGAAGGAGGGAATCTTATGACACTTAGATTTTATGGTGTATGTGTTCCTATCCACGTGAATTTGTCAAAACCAAAGTTTGCGACAAATCCAAACTCATATGGACCGAACTTTCTCAATCTTGATTTCTTGCCTTATGGTAACATGAGTGCCCACCATGTTTTCCAAGTAGTTAAGCAGCTCACCCTTTCCTATCAATGTACTTTTCATTGATCAAGGTGCTTTCCTTTTATGCGTTCAAATGAGAACTCATAGAACTCACATGCATAATTAACTTAATTGGAATGGCACAGAAACAAAATAATGTCAACACGATAGGTTGTAAACCTCTAGTCGTGTGCTAGTGATGATCGATAAGGTTTATTCTTGATTAGTTCTTGAAACTTTTCAAGACCATTAAGACTCCCACTGACTCCTTGACATATAAGATTCTTTTGTCAATAAACATTTCTCGACAAACAATTATTCAAGAGTTAGTGTAGCTTTTATCAAGACAAAACACTACACAAAATTGGTCCTAGTTGGTCTTTGTCTTATCCAATACATCACAACTTTCCAATTTCAAATGTGCAAGAATAATAAAACCTTTTTCAAATTCCACATTTGATGAATGTTATAAACCTTCTTAAGACTTTTCACTCAATTCACAATCTTAACTCTAAGACTTGATATTGGAGCGAAGTATGATTGACTTCTTGATTTATCCATTTCTTCAATTCTTGATTCCTCTTCTCAGACATACAATTCACTAAGACTCACTTAGAGGATCAATTGAGATATGGTTCTTAATCATTATGACCTATCATAAAACATAATAAAATGTACACTCCCTTCTTCTTAGAATAGAGAAACTTTTATCTTTCTGCCTACTTGATTCTTCTTTATTCGTTCTGCTATTTATTGAAACTCTTTCAATCAACTGAGAATTACACTTAATCTCATAAGTATAATCATATTTACTTAACCTTAGTAAATTATGACGAATATCTTTGTTACTCTTGTGGTGGACTTGATCAACACACAACCTTGTGCACTCGATCTCCTAGTCCTTCACTTGACACTTTGTCAACAAATTAGTCTAATTTCCAAATATGAAATTTCTCATTCATCATGCAACCAAGTTGTATGATTCTAAGTTTCTGTCCAATTGAAACTTGGGCGATGAGAAACTTTCCCTATTTGGTAAACTCTTGACCTTTCCACAAATAACATAATTAAGAATCAAATCCATTATTGCTAATAATAGAAACTTACAAACGCCATTGCAAGGATAAATAAATAATATAAAATCAAAATTTATTTTATTGCGGAAAAATTTGTCCTTACAATGCAATTCAACTGAAAAACTATGTTGTTACATATTCTTAAGCAATCTATTCTAACTCCAAGTAGTAGCTTAAGAATCTAATCTTCAAGCAATGCGATCGAAGTCCATTTCTTCATGATTAGATTCAGCTCACTTCTTCCCTTAAGCTTCCTTTCTTTTCTTCGAACCTACAAAACATTAAAATGTAATCTTATCACATGATGTATTAAGAATCTAGAATATGAACTTAAAAGAGTTAGCAAATGGATTTTACCTAAAGTAGAGCCATACGTTTTGACTCTCCCATCTCTTAGATCTCTTAGGTAAATAGGGCAGCTTCGTCTCTAATGCCCTTTCTCTTGGCAATAGAAGCAAATGGACTCTATTGGAATGGCACAAGGAACTATATCAGAATTTACCTTTCCTGGATCTCCAATGTCACCCTTTTCAATGTCCATTGAAGTTTGGGAGTTTGATTCACCAGACAAATTTGCTCGACCAGCTCGCCAAATCATTGCTGATTCAGCAGCTATAAGCAAATAGGTCAAATCAATGAGGGTCACGTCATGATCCATCATATAGTACTCTCTAACGAACTCACTATATGATTCAGGAAGCGACTGAAGAACCCAGTCAATAGCCAACTTACTTGAAATCTCGACACCCAACATCCTTAACCTATCAATGTGTGACTTCGTCTCTAAGACGTGTACACACACAGGTTTCCCATGTTTACTTGCAAAAAGGGCTTGAGTGAGCTTGAAATTTTCAAGCCTTCGAACTTGTGGGTTAGGGAGAATAATCGGAGGAGGTGGAGGAAGTGAAGCATGATCTCTTGTTCCCCGATCGAATCATGGAATATCATCTTCATGTGGAAAGCTTGTCCCACGGGATTTGGGAGGACCATAGTTGTCATACTTTGACATCTACAAAACGAGAGAAAATTCAAGTTAAGTTGATTAGGATCCTCGATGTGACACCCAAATGAAACATCGAGGATAGGATCCAACACAATACTCTACAACCTAGAAGAGGGATGCCGTAATCCAGTTGCAAAATATTTAAAGGTAGGTAAATGACGATTTACCAATTTCCACCATGAAAAACGAAAAAGAAATTTATGTTTTAAATCTATTGAAAATTCCTAGATCCTTTGAGATTCATTGAACTTTTTAATGGCATGTTTAAAGCTCGATATGCCCCTTCGATTTGTGACTGGGATGCTGAGGATCACAAAACAGGGTGTGAATAACCATGCAAACTTACATGGTGCCCCCAATGTTACAGTCAGCTATTCGATGTGCCGGTTAACCACACATGCTCCACCGAACTATGACAAACAATGAGTCACCCTTTGCTACCTTTGCTTAGAACCATTTAATGTGCCGGTTAACCACACACGCTCCACTAACGTCTTCGCAAGGGCACAAAGTGTAATTTCATGGAATTGCATCAATTCACTTTTGCCTAAAGTAACTAAGATTGGGAATTTTGTAAAAGCATTTAGTTACTTTTGTACTTCATTATACTTATAATGGAAGGTTTCTGTCCTATCCTACCCGTTCGGCTAACGATCCTCCACTAGTCAAGAGTACGGTGGGTAAGAGTGGATACCCATTCAATCGCCATTTTATAGACAATTTCCTTAAACACCCCTTATAGACCAGCTTTGTGAATGAGGCCTACTAACGGTAAGACTGACCGTTTACTCATACATATATAATACTAGACTTTTAATGTTATATATAGTATAGGGTGTATTTTACACTTTTAAAATACTAGGTGGTCTAATTTAATAAATTATACCTTTAATTTAATTAAATGTAAACCAACACTTTATGGGTTTATTAAATCTCCTTTAATTATACACTTCAATTAATTAATAAAACCATAAGGGTGTGATTTGAACTTTTCAAAACAATGCTAGGGTTTTAGAATTTAACATTTCTAAATTAAACTTTTAATCAACTTTTAAATTCCAAAACTTGAGGCAAGTTTTGAAACATTTCAAAACATTAGGGTTTAACTTATTTAAATTTCAAAAACAAAACTTTTAAGTTCAAATTTAAACTATAAAACCTAAAGGGATTAATTTGAAACTGTTCCAAACTTTATCAAGAATATTGTAGATCGCAAGATAATTCACCAAATAATTCAAATAATTAAATCTAATCATATAAGGATATAATTATTTAACTAATATGAAGTTATCCTCAATTTTGGCAAAGATAATCACCCAATATCATAAAAATCTGATCTATATCAATAAAAAACGTTTTGGTAACTATCCCACAGCCAAAAGAGCACAAAATCCCGATTTTCCCTCTTTCTGACCAACTACCTAGTCGAGTCAGACATGGACTCCGCAAGTTCAGCCCCCAGAAACCCTAAATTTCGATCTTTAAGCAAGGATAATTCACAATAGCATCAAATACATCAAACAAACAGCCATGGCTCTGATACCACTGATGGGTTTTGAGCAAAACATCATTCCTATGGTGTACATGCAAACCCTAATAGCTTTTGGATCTAGTTTGTCTAATGAACATGCAATTGAATATCCAAAGCTATAAACCCTAGATCTAGCATACAATTAATCATATTAACATAAGAATGGGGTTTAGATCTTACCTTGATTGTTATGTAGCAATAACAATCTCAAATCCTCCTTGTAATGGCTTTAGAAAGCTTAGAGTCACAAGTGTCACTCCTTTAATGGCTCACAAACACCAAGAGCAAGATGATGAAGAATGATAAGAGAGGAGGCACCCAAAAAACATGTAGAAACCCTAAGGAATTAGTTGGCCACGTTTTTGGTGCCCTAGGGGTCCTTAAATAGTGAGGCTATTAGGGTTATCTAACAAGGAAACCCTAATTTGATTGCTTAGGCCCTAAGCAACCCATGAACTCCCTCCTTAGAGGCCTTGGGCGATTTCTAATGGGTTTCCCCATAGAATTCGTCCACTCCATCTTCTATGGAGTCCATTAGCCTAATATTCAACTATCACACAATTGACAGTTCTAGTCCCTTTTATTTAATTAATGTCTTTTAGCCACAAAATTAATTCTTGACTAATATTAATTAAACAATATGATTTCCCCTTTAATATATTATTCTCATAATATATTAATAAATCATAATTAATCATCTCTCTCCATAATTCATCCTATCAAGTTGCTTTAGTGAAGGCAACCCAAAAGGGCCATGCACAATCGGGTCAAGTACATACCAAAATAGTTATGGACTTAGACACTAATCCAACAAAAAGACAGACGAAAACGAAGTTCGTATGTAGAAGTTATGAAGTCACATTACACGGAGAGATTAAGGAGATATAAATCACTAGTGATAATGAATGTAAGTTCTATTTGTGCTTATGTTTCTGTATTGACGATGACATCCCAAATGTTTTAAAATGAATTAAAAAAATACTTTTCTTTGGAAATGCTTTGATAACGTATTTATCATATTTTACTGGGAACAAATTCCGCAACATTTCTATTAAAAGAGGTACTCTGATTTTTATAAAGCATAAACAAAATCGGTCTTTTCTGGCCGTGAAAATGGGGATGTCACAACTTCCAAGCCTCCCCTTGAGGATTCAAAGTCTATAGAGGTTGTTAAACACTTCTTCCTCTTTGGTGCTTGTTTTCTTTCCAAGCTTTGCAAGAAGATCTTTTCCGTGTTTGTTGTGTTGGTCGTTTTTATCGTGTTTTAATTTGATCATTTTTGTGTTATTAAAGCAAAATATGACATCATGTTGTGTTTGAATCATAAAAATTGTTGTATCAATTGAAAACACGACACAACTGTCTAATTTATCATCCCTAATTAAATATAATGTGACAATCGACACATAAGTTCGCACCTCTAAGAAACTTAAACATAAATTTAATTAAAATAATATTCTTTCTTTATAGATATAGAAGACAATAGGAATGATGATATTTATAGCTTTACTCTCAAAATTCATACATTTTATTATGAGAAAATTACTAATCTAGCCAAAATTGCCAATGACTTTCCATTTAATAGTCAAAATTTCCCAATAGCAAAAAATCGATTGAACAAAATCCCCAAAACTCATTTTCAAGCACTTAAGTTATAGAAATCGTTAACAGATAATAAAGATCCTACATCCTCCTTTAACATTCCATAACTCATTTACAAATCTTGAAATCCCAACTCCGGACAGATGCATTAATCATGATGGGGGTTGTTCGATGTTGTGCTAGAAATCATGGTGGTTTGTCATCAGTCGTCCAGATGTTCCAGAAGTTCCAGAAGTCATGGCTAATGCCGCCGACATGACAACCCCAACAACGAGGCCAATGTTGTCCACCTGCCTCCTTAATGTCGACCACAAATCCATATCGTTCTCTTTGTCTCTCTTGCCTTTTCTCTTTGTAACTCTGACAACTCCAAGTTGGTGAAGATGAACAGATGATGGGTGATACGACTCTTGATCGGTTTCTAGTCTTCGTACTCTTCCGATATCACTATAAGAGTTATAAAAGAGCATCATATATTGTCATAGACATTGATTGAATACATGAATTGTAAATTCCGACTAGTCATTTTTTAAAGGATTTTAGGGGACAATGGTATATATTGAAAGTTCATTCTTAGATTCACAAAAGTACAAGAAATTAACCAAGGTTTCTTACAAGTATAATAAGAGAGTTTGAATGTAAAACAACCGCTTATTCTTTAATACCAATGATATAAATAATTTCCCAATACTAATAATACGAAAAAAGTAATCAACTAATATATGCAATAAACAATAGCAAATCGATAATAAAGTATGAGCACAAATAACTTTGAAAAAGAAATCTTGTATTAATCGAAACGAGAAACGTTGAAACATGTTGGATTTGCAATTTAGTTTGCACGCTACAACAATAGTCCACCAACACCATCATGGTATAATGTAACAATGCTAAAGTTTTCTTGATTTTAGATCCAGTTTGACCGTTCAGAATTGATCTCCCATTCAAGTTGTGGGTTGTTAGTATATGTCTATATGTATGTATTAAATTGTAGACATTTTTCGGCCTTAAGTTTAGTTTCGGCCCATGATTTAAATTGATCCGATTTATGTTGTTATTTATATATAAGGGATATTGAGTAATCTAACCAAGTTTTCAAGGAATTTTGCAATAAAATAATCATTTTTTTTATAATAACCACTTTGAACTGGGCATTTTTTAGTAGGGGAAAATGGGTCAAGCCCTAGTCCAAATGTGTGTGTGTGTGTATATATATATATATATATATATATATATATATATATATATATATATAGAGAGAGAGAGAGAGTTAGGTTATTTTGTTTCTAGTAACTATTGTGTGCCAGAATGCACAGTTCTGGACCATGGATGGAATAGAATCAATGATCATGATCTGAGAGTCTATGATATTACAATAGGGTAACATGTACCACATAATCACACAAAATTCAGCATAAGGGTATTCTAGACAATTAACTATATTTAAAAAAGGAAATTTTCAGAATTTTAGGGATAATTAATTCTCCTAATTTTAATAATCTGATTTTTTTAAATTGATTCAATTTAATTCTAAACATAATTTTTAAACATTATCGATTTTATTCCGTCAGAATATTTTTTTGTTAGAATAATTTTCTTTCAACGTTATATTCTATTAGAATATTAATGAAGAATAACAGAATTGTTAAACTACCTGTTGAAGAATAACAACATTTTTATATTTTCATATACATTCGAACTTAAATACAAATTCATACATATTCTTACATACTAATAACCTTATACATTTTAATATATTTATACATATTCTAAAAGAATATCACAAAAAAATCAGTATTCTTAAATATACAATTCATTAATAACAACAAGTGTAATTCTTAAAAAATAAGAAGATTCTTAAACTGTGAGCGTGATCAAACATTGACTCATTCTTCAAGTCATTCATATCAGGTCTTCAAGCACTTCTTCTGACTATTCCTGTCACAAATGCAACAAAAACTAAGAATGGTTAAAAGTATGTTACCTGCAATTCCTGTCAATTTACACATTCTGACAGAATACATAGAATACATTCTGGTAGAATAATTAGAATACAATCTTGCATAATACATAGAATACATTCTCTCAGAACATAGAGAATAAACTCTGGTAGTTATAACTTTACATGCCACTATAAAGAATTAATCATGTGATTTAGCATTTGCATTATGCTTCAGTTGATCAAAGGCACCGGCTCTGAATGTATTTGCACATACCAAAGCTGGTTTCCAGCCCTTCTTTTGGTGGTAATGGGCATATTTTTTATGTGTAGTAGTTTTTCCAGACCCTGAGTCATTCACATTCAGTAGCACATGTCATCAAGGATCCAAATACATAAAATAATACAAATAAATGTATGATGACAATTTACAGTTTACAAACAACAAAAGTTACATGAACAGAATACCTTATAAACCCACAAACATGACAACATGTGGTTTCCTTTTCTTGGGTGTGAAAGATGGCTTCCCAGGATCTAACATCTTGTAGAGCACGGTAAATATAGCCTAGAAGAAATAGATAAATCATTGTTAAACAGCACAAAGTGAACCTAACAACATTGGTCCAATATATGCCATAGTATCATGAGCGTCTACATCATAAGCAAACACTCAACACTAGAAAAATATAGAAAATAGATGTCTCTTCCATTATGTAAACGACTATTATCAGCTAGAATGTTTGTAGTTTGGAATTGAAATTCAATCTGAATCGATTTTATACATTTTGCTGAAGTACAGTTTCAATCATTGGAACCGGACTTCTTGAATCACACCATGTTTGTAATTTGTTCCACTATATTCACATTTCATTGCCTTATTTTAGTATTTCAAATTTCTTGTAGCAGCCACATATAATCCAATCAATGACTAGCAATACAAATTAACTAATTCAATATATGCTTAGATTACACCGGATCAACAAATATGAGGAAAAAAAACTACTACTACAACAACAATATGCATCGGCTGGATGATTCTCCGCTTGTTATGACCTGCAGCGAGATCATCGAGATTGACGATCTTCGAACGAGCTTGAACTGAACATCGGATTGAAGAAGAGTGCGCGTGATCTCGTTTAAACAATCATTAAGGACCTTCTCATCTATGATCGTGGCATTGCTCATCTGCAGGAGAGCACGTGAAATGCTCCCCTAACTCCGCCAACACCATCTTCGATTATTTGCATGACACGATGAACAACGATCAGTTCATAGGGAAATTGGAACCAAAATCGAACACCGGTTTCTTAATTGACCAAAACTAGGATAGTGGTTACGGTTTCAGATTTAGGGTTTCAATGCTGGAAGGGGAAAAACAATGATGTCGCCGGTGGTGTGATCTGTTGGTAGGTATTTGTATGTGGTGGAGGTGGCTATCTCGTGGTTGTACATTTCGACTATGGTGGGTAAAGAAGATAATTCTATACTCCGATATAGAATTAGGGTTATGAAGATGAAGGAACCATGATTTAAGGGATCAGATACGTGATATTCTATTATTTCCTTAATTATAGGATTCCAATTAAATTATTTCCTTTAATTAAAAGCATAAAAAGTCCAAAATACCCTTTAATGATTTATTTAATAATTTATTATTTCTTGAATTCTCATTGGTGCATTTAGGCACACAATAGTTGTTAAAAACATTTGAACCTAACTCTCTCTCTCTCTCTCTCTCTCGTTATATATATATATATATATATATATATATATATATATATATATATATATATATATATATATATATACGCACAACTCACCCATGAAGATATCAGACAAAGCATTCTGGACGGTGGTGATTCTAAAATTCTTTTGACCGAATCATTGAAGATATTGTGTTTTTTTCTACAATTGATTCAATAAACCATATTAGTTTACCGATTAATTTACTTGCATTTTAGTCAATAAACAATTTTATGTAGTGTGGAATGCATAGAACAAGTTTAGAATTAGCTGAACATCTTCAGAAAACCATGTTGCATATAGTGACATCGTTACATTAGTCATTGGTACCATATAACTAGCATAAATCTTAGTAATAGTACATAGAGAGTAATGAAATGTAGGCTATGTATTTACTTTGATTCCAGAATGTGAATTAAGAGTCTAAAATACGAAGAACTACTTTAGAACATCCAAAATACAAAGAACTACTTTGGTTTGTCCAAAATGTTTTTATAGGGCCTATAAATATTGATTTTCATTAAACTAATACCACCCGATTAGTTCTAAATCAGAACTAGTACGTTTGAAGGTGCCCTTATCAATTTGTGTGGATGATGCTAAAAAGTTGGTTTTATGGATAGAGAGATTATAAACCATCTACAAAAGCTTTCAGAATTGGTCTCGATAAAGGTAAGCTTTAATTAAAAATAGATTTATAATTAATATATGTATTTTTTGATACTTAAATTAAACATTAATTTTTGGATTGTTTTTGCTAAGAAAAATCTTGTGTGTGGAAATAGAAAAAATATTCAGACACTCAATCACCAAGGGGAAATAAGAAAATAAGAGGGAAATCAAAGAGGGTGTTAGAGATTAAAATGAAAGTAGATAGAACTCGATAAGACTAGTTAGAATCTAGCTTAGAGAAACTTGTTATTTTAGACTAGTTTTCATTTTATAATTTTTTATAGATATGTTTTATATTTTTTGGAATCATTTCACTTATAAAAACATTTATATGTTTTTTTAGTCACAATTTATGACATCTAGTGATTCAAGTCATGAGCCAATGCTACCAGTAGAATATGATATGTTGCGCCTTGAGGATAGTTAACATAGTGTTGTTTATATGACTGCGTTAGAAATGATTTACGATTATCAACATGGAAAAGAGAGAATGGTAATACAAGAAATTCGATTATCACCTTCTACCGCCTAAGAACATAGAAAGCTAGCATTGTATAATATGAAATGCCCCTCGTTATAATGTTTGAAGATATAGAATCATTTGTTAACACAATAAACATCATCGATGATGCATGTAGGGTAGTAACAATAATAGAAGAACGAGTGGAAATGATCGATACTTTGTTCAACCTAATTGAAAACTACATGGATTTGTTTGAAAATCATAAAGACATTGCTAGTTTGCACCATATGCAAGTTCATAAGTATCATCGAAATTAACATTAATAATAGAAATTGTAATGTCATTTTAAACTTAAATATGTAAAATGGTATGCTTTTCTTAAATGACAATACTTTTTCATTCGTATTAGGTAAACGAACCTTACAAAAGCTATTACATACGTAAATTAATTTCCACAACTTGTAAATTGTAAGGGAAACATATTTTGTTCGCAGTCGATAAAATATCTATTAATTCTAACAACATCTATAAGATGGTCCTGTTTTTCCTGAAGCCTATCAATCTCCGCATTGATCCACTTCTCAACCTCTTTGAAGTTTTTTTAGTTTCAGCCACCCATTTTGCTTTTTCATTAACCTATTTTGCTAGAACTTCTGAAGGTTGATTGAGTATCTACCTCATTTCAGAGTCCCTTAGGTTGGCTTCTTTGACATCTATCATTACTTGGAAAATGTCACCAAGCATTTTATTAGCAAGTGGGAAATTTGGGTCTTCTAGAAATAGGTTAATAACATGTTATATAGTGTTGAAATTAATTGGTTGATGGTAGGTGCATATTCATATGGGTATGTATGTGTCCAAAATCGAATGCTTTTGCAGAATAGAATATTATTCCAGAATATTTGCATTGGAATGTGTGCAATTATCTTAAACAATTATAAATAAGACTTAGATGGAATTTAATTATAGATATAAAAGTGGAAGCAAATCAACTGTTTTCATGGACTATAGAAGAGGATATCATGGTCTTTCGGTCTTGGATTATCATTAAGAATGATATTATTGTCAATAGTCTCCCGTATTTGATATATGGATCACTTTCGGTTGACTTGAGAAATGTGTTTCACTATCAATTAAATCATAGAGCCTATTGACTAGAAGAATACGTGACTACTAATTTTAAGGTATTAACAAGAAAAGGTGAAGATCTTCAAAAAAATTTATCACAATATTGACGATGAAATGTCAAATGAAGATGAAAATTTAATTTGGAGGTACTACGAATAATACAAAATCAAAAGTCATACAAAGACGCCTGAAATATTTTTAAAAATGTTACGTATTTCTAATTTATGTTTTTTAGTTATCTGTGGTATTAAAAATATATTATTCGTTTATATAGGGTTAAAACTATTGCGTTATGAGCAAAACAACATTCCTATGGTGTTCATGCAAACCCTAATTGCTTGGATCAAGTTTTTTCTATTTGTACATGCAATATTGTCCAAGTCTTGCAAACCCTAATCTAGCATACAACAAAACTTTGAATCAACATAAATAAACTAGTAAGAATGTTACCTTTGATTGTTGCTTGAAGATCTTTAGCTTAAGAGAACCTAGGACCTCAAATGCGATGCCTCTAATGAATCACAAACACCAAAACAAGTTGGAAGATCTTGGAGAGAGGGGAAAGGCTCAAAATCGGCTCTTGGATATCTAGGGTTCAAGTGGTAGCCGAAATATGAAGCATAGGGGTCCTTTATATAGGTGTGAGATTAGGGTTTCAGTCAGAGTCCTTATCCTGTTACTTAGCCACCAAGCAGCCCATAAGAATCTTTTGGTTCCCTATCTTGGACGAAATCTTATGGGTTATCCATAAGGATTTCGTCCACCCTCTCCCCAGGGCTTCTCAACCTACTTTGCAACTATCTAATAATTACAATTTCAGTCCCCAAAGTTTAATTAATCTCTTTTGATCACAAAATTAATTCTTGACCAATATTAACTAAACAAATATGATTTCTCATTTAATATATTATTCATATAATATATTAATAAACCATAATAATCTTTTTCTCCATTAATCATCCAGTCAAGTTGCTCTGGTGAAGGCACCCCAAAAGGACCATGCTACAACCGGGTCAAGTACATACCAAATATAGTTATGGACTTAGACACTAATCCAACAGTATCTCACTTGGATAAGTCTAATAACTATATATGCAAGTATGACTTCAAAATCCGATTAGAAATCGTAACTCTCAAAAGCCTCTGTCGAACCTTGACACGTCCTTTAGATAAGGGATCGTATAGTCCTTCGTTCTCAGGATATCATGTGGACAATCACATGGAACATAGTCATACTTATTGTCTAGCAGTTTGTTTCTCGATCTCTGATTTGTTTGACATATAACTTAATTGAACACATCAACTCAATCCCGATCGGGCCCGACACATAAGTCAAACCAAATCATCGAGGGGCCCAAGATATCGCTTTTACCCTCGCAGGATAAAAGGAACATATAAAATTCGACTTATATGCATTTACTATTCACTCATCAAATCATACACAACAATGCGTTTTATAACATCAAGTTTCTGATGCGTTTACGCATTATCAATGCACAACCAGCTCGCAAACAATAAACCATATATCTAGGTTTAAAGAGAATATGATATTATCGTCTCACAATCACTCGTGATTAATTCCATGAAGTGATTCAAGTGAGTGCGAGTCTAATCCAATACTCAAATCTTATTTCATAAGTACTCATGAACGTTGCAACAAACTTTTGCTATGTCTAATACACTTTAGACAGTCTACAAGCCAATTTATGATAGTCTTCTTTCATATCTACTTCCAACCTATGAACGACTATGGACAGTTTAAATAATCTTATTATTTAGGAAATAAAAACATGAAAAATGAAACAGTGGTTAATAATTAACACAATACAGTAACTTTACTTATAAATAAAACACCTTTATTTAATCATCAAATGTTAATTACAATTTTCTATTACAAGTTTCTAAACGCTATCTAATCACTAAAACTAATATCGTCCTTCAGCAAGTGCTTGAACCTACTCAGTCTCTTTGTGAGGGGATCTGTCGGGTTCTCCTCTGACGATACCCTCTTAACTACGAGGAGTCCCTCTTCTACCCAATGTCTAATAAAGTGATATTTTCTGTTGATATGTCTGGATCTGCCATGATCCCTCGGTTCCTTGGTCAAGGTAACCGCAACTTCATTATCACAGAAAATCTCCATAGGCTCCTTTATGGCTAGCACAACTCCAAGGTCTCTGATGAAGTTCTTCAACCATATCGCTTCCTTTGACGCTTCGCTCGCTGCTATGTACTCTGATTTTCACATTGACTCAGCTACGGTCTCCTGCTTGGAACTTTTCCACGTCACTGCTCCTCCATTCAGGGTAAAGACCTAGCCCGACTGAGAGCGGAAGTTGTCTCGGTCGGTCTGAAAACTGGCGTCACTATACCCTCGCACCCTTAAGTCATCACTCCCATCGAGGATAAGAAACCATTCCTTGGTCCTATGAAGGTACTTTAGAATATTCTTGACTGCAGTCCAATGTGCTCTACCAAGGTTCCCTTGATATCTGCTGACCATGATCAAAGTGAAGGCCATATCAGGGCGAGTACAAGCCATAGCATACATGATCGAGCCAACAGTGGAAGCGTAGGGTACTCGACTCATTTCTTCTGTCTCAGCTTCGGTACTCGGGCTTTGAGTCTTATTCAACTTGGCATTGCTTTGGGTTGGTAACTCCCCTTTCTTGGAATTCTCCATACTAAAACGCTTTAATAATTTATCCAAGTAAGTATTTTGACTAAGTCCTATTAGTCTTTTACTCCTATTTCTCACTATCCTTATCCCAAGAATATAAGAAGCTTCTCCGAGGTCCTTCATAGCGAAGCACTTCCTAAGCCGGGACTTACCATCCTGTAGGGTTGGGAAGTCGTTTCCTATGAGTAGTATGTCATCGACATACAAAAGAGGGAATCTAGCTATACTCCCACTAGCTTTGACATATATGCAGGACTCATCCTCGCTTCACAAGAAACCAAACTCTTTGACTTTCTCATCGAAACAAAGATTCCATATGCGAGATGCTTGTTTTAATCCATAAATGGATTTCTCAAGCTTGCACACTCTATTAGGGTGTTTTGCATCAACAAAACCCTCTGGCGGACTCATGTAAACATCCTCAACCAATTTCCCATTGAGGAAAGAAGTTTTGACATCCATCTGCCATATTTCATAATCATGAAACACAACAATGGCTAGCATCACCCTTATAGACTTTATCTTCTCTACTGGTGAGAAGATCTCATCATAGTCAACTCCGGGAGTTTGAGTAAAGCCCTTCGCAACCAATCGCGCCTTATAACTATGCACTTTCCCATCTATGTCGGTCTTCTTCTTGAAGACCCATTTGCACCCGACCGTCTTACAACCCGACACATTGTCAACCAAATTCCAAACTTGGTTGTCATACATGGACTGAATCTCGCTGTCCATAACCTCTTTCCACTTCACAGACTCCGGGCCTGCCATGGCTTCCTTGTAGCTGTTAGGTTCATCCAAATTTACTAGTGTATCATCACTAATAAATGTATCAACCTTATTTGTTATATGAAAACCATACAACACAGGTGGAACACTAACTATACTTGAACGTCTAAGAGGTAAGGACTCGTCAATCGATTCAACAGGAGTTTCCTCCTCGGGTTGAGCGCTAGTGTTAGAGTTTCCTTTATCGCTTGATTCTTGAAGCTCTTCAAGATCAATTTGCCTCCCACTGCCCCTTTGGCTTATGAGCTCTTGCTCTCGAAAAACCCCTCTCCTCACAATGAAGACAACATTGTCACTTGGTCTATAGAAGATATATCCAAAAGATATGTGTGGATAGCCGATGAAAATACACCACTCACTACGAGGTTCGAGCTTGTCATGAGTCTCTCGTCTTACGAAAGTCTCGCAACCCCAAACCTTGATATGTGCCAATGAGGGAGCTTTCCCTCTCCACATCTCGTGAGGTGTTTTGGCAACCTTCTTTGTAGGGACTAAGTTAAGGATATGGGCGGCAGTCTCTAAGGCATACCCCCAAAATGAGATAGGCAACGAATCACGACTCATCATCGAACAAACCATGTCCAACAAGGTTCGATTACGCCTCGCAGCCACACCATTCAACTGCGGTGTCCTGGGTGGCGTCAATTGCGAAACAATTCTGCATTCCCTGAGGTAGTCGTGGAATTCAAGACTAAGGTACTCGCCTCCTCGATCGGATCAGAGCATCTTAATTTTCCTGCCTAGCTGATTCTCTACTTCTTGCTTAAACTCTTTGAACTTTTCAAAGGTTTTTGAGTTGTGATGGATTAAGTAGATATACCCATATCTGCTATAATCATCGGTGAAAGTCATATAGAAGGGGTTCGCATCCCTTGTGGTGTATCTAAAGGGCCCACACACATCGGTGTGTATGAGATCCAATAAACCCTCACCCCTTTCACAAGTTCCAGTAAAGGGTGACTTGGTCATCTTTCCAAGTAAACAAGACTCGCACATGTCATCGTCCTTAAGCTCGAATGACTCCAACACTCCATCCTTTTGGAGTTGGGCTATGTGCTTCTTGTTGACATGTCCTAGACGACAATCCCACAAGCATGCTTTATCCAAATCATTGGAAGAATCAATATACAATACATCATTTCCTGAGTTGTCTACAACCATCACAGTTGCATATATTCCATTACAGGCAATGCTTCAAAATAGAAAGTACCATTAAAGAAAGCATTAATAGAACCTTTTTCATTATCAAACGAAAATCTAAAACCTTTTTTTATACAAACCATGAAAAGAGATAATGTTTCGTGTCATTTTTTACGAATAACAGCAATTATTCAAATCTAAACCTAACCTACTACTAAGCACTAAAGAGTAAACTCCAATCTTGGTGACAAATGATGCTTTCCTATTCCCCATGATCAAGTTTATCTTCCCATGCTCCACATCCCTACTTCCTCTTAGACCCTGCAAATCAGAACAAATGTGAAAACCACATCCTGTATCGAGGACCCTAGACATAGCATGTGATGAGTCGTTAGAATGAATAGTATAAATACCTGCGAAGGATGGCTTGATATTTGATATCTTGCAAGTACTTCGAGCAGCTTCGTTTCCAATGCCCTTTGTTGTGGTAGTAGAAGCAATCAACATCCTTCGGGTTCGAGGAAGGCGCAACGAGACCAGCCTTGGTTCCACTATAAGAGGTGCCATATTGGGACTTTACTTTGTGGTGGCTCTTAGAAGGAGCCTTCCTCTTCTTACCCTTCCCTTGCCCAATAGCCAAGACCGGGGCATTAGCAGTAGGAGTTGATGCATCAGATTTATCTTTTAGACTACTCTCAGTAGTCCTTAGCAGGCCTTGAAGCTTTCTTAGAGTGACCCCCTCCTTGTTCACGTGGTAGGTCATGTGGAACTGGTTGTAAAAATGAGGTAAGGAGTGAAGTATGATATATATATATATATATATATATATATATATATATATATATATATATATATATATATGGCTAGTTCCTCATCGAAGTTTAAATTTAACTTTAGCAAGTGGTCCATATATCTCTGTATTTTCTGCAGGTGGTCCGTGACAGACTCCCCGTCCTTCATTTTGGTAGTGATCATCGCAACGATGATCTCATACCTCTCTTGCCTTGCGCTTTGATGGTACCTAACCATCAAATATTGATGCATCTCGTAGGGGTAGTAGTCCTCGTAGGACTTTTGGAGTTCGGCGGTCATTATCACGAGCATGATGCAATGGACATTCGTAGCATCTCGCTCGTGAGCTTCGAAGGCAGCTATCTCTTCAGGAGTAGCAGTGTTGACGTTGATTTCTTTCAGCTCCTTGTCGAGGACATACTCCTTGTCCTCGTAATTGGTAACCATTCGAATGTTGCGGATCCAAACGTTGAATTTGGACCCATCGAAAATTACCCTCCCACACAAATTCATGAGTGAGAATGAGCCGGAAGAGGTCGAGCCAGAAGCGTTGTTGTTTTTCGAAGTAGACATCCGAAATAGAAAAGAGACAAAGTTTGATTAGATAAGAATCCCCAATTAAACACCCAAATGAGAAATTAGGGCTAGGATCCAACAACATTATTTAGAATTTAGAAGAGGGATGTCGTAATCTAAGCAACAAATCATTTGAAGGTAAGTGAATGACAATTCACTAATTTCCACCATGAAAAACGAAAAGAAATTAATTTTTAAATTTATTGAAAACTCCTAGATCTTTTGAGATTCATTGAACCTTTCAAAGTTTCAATTGTGTGGGATACCGAGGATCACAAACAAGGTGTGAATAACCATGCAAATATACTTCGTACTCTTGATGTTACAAATCACCTAATCAATGTACCGGTTAACCACACACGCTCCATTGATCTATGATAAACATAGAGTCACCCTTTGCCACCATTGCTAGTCCATATTAGTGTGCCGGTTATCCACGCACGCTCCACTAACAACTTGACAAGGGTACAAAGTGTAATTTCATGGAATAACATCATTTCACATTTTTTTTCTAAAGTAACTAAGATTGGGAATTTTTTATAAAAACATTTAGTTACTTTATTAATCATTATACTTTTAATGAGGAATTAGTTGTCATATCTTACCCGTTCGGCTAACGACCCTCCACCAATCAAGGAAGCTGTGGGTGAGAGTAAACACCCATTAAACTGTCATTTCATACTCAACAACCTTATACCCCCCTTATAGATCGAGTTCGTGAATGAGGCCTACTAACGATAAGAGTAGCATTAATCTTATACATATATATATATATATATATATATATTATATATATATATATATATATATATATATATATATATATATATAGAATTGTTATTCTTATAATATTATAATAGTATAAGGGTTGAATTTTAAACTTGTAAAATTCTAGGGTTTAGAATTTAAATATTTCAAAATTAAACTTTTTAATTAAAAATTTAAAATCCAAAACTTGAGGGAAAGCTTATTTGAAAATTATTAGCTAATCTTATTATCAATATTTATCACATAATTTGACCTAATCTTTTCCTTAACAATATAATTCAAATAAAAAATACAAATAATCATATTTATCTTATAAAACAAGTAGTTATCTTATTTTTGACAATTATCTTTCAATTGAATTGGGATAATCAATACACCATATTGAAAAATTTGAGTTTTATCAGTTAAAATCGTTTTTGGCAATTATCCCAATTCAATTTTAGTCAAAATCCCGAAAAATCAGCCACCAGACGAGCCGACTCGCCAAGCCACAGAACTGGACTCGTCGAGTTCATCTGGTGACTCGACGAGTCAGAAGCATAATTTTTTGAGTTTTGAGCTTGAACAAGTTAACTATGCATCAAATACAAAAAATAAACGATCTAGGCTCTGATACCACTGTTGGGTTATGAGCAAAACAACATTCTTATGGTGTTCATGCAAACCCTAATTGCTTGGATCTAGTTTTTCTATTTGTACATGCAATATTGTCCAAGACTTTCAAACCCTAATCTAGCATACAACAAAACTTTAAATCAACATAAATAAACTAGTAAAATGTTACCTTTGATTGTTGCTTAAAGATCTTTAGCTTATGAGATCCTAGCACCTCAAATGTGACGCATCTAATGAATCACAAACACCAAAGAAAGTTGGAAGATCTTGGAGAGAGGGGAAAGGCTTAAAATCAACTCTTGGATCTCTAGGGTTCAAGTGGTAGTCGAAATATGAAGCATAATGGTCCTTTATATAGGTATGAGATTAGGGTTTCAGTCAAAGTCCTTATCATGTTACTTAGCCACCAAGCAGCCCATAAGAATCTTCTCGTTCCCTATCTTGGACGAAATCTTATGGGCTATCAATAAGGATTTCGTCCACCCTCTCCCTAGGGTTTCTCAACCTACTTTGCAACTATCCAATAATTACAATTTCAGTCCCCAAAGTTTAATTAATCTCTTTTGATCACAAAATTAATTCTTGACCAATATTAACTAAACAAATATGATTTCTCCTTTAATATATTATTCATATAATATATTAATAAACCATAATAATCTTTTTCTCCATTAATCATCCAGTCAAGTTGCTCTAGTGAAGGCAACCCAAAAGGACCATACTACACCGGGTCAATTACATACCAAATATAGTTATGGACTTGGACACTAATCCAACAAAAATGACCATTACTTCCCATTCAGAAGTAGGAGAAAGAGGATGCACATATGTCGTTTGGTATGCAACTCGATACACAATAGACCTCCAATAAAGCTGAACCATATGATAAAAGTATGCATTTGTTAAATAATGTGCTGCCACTAGAGCATGACCACACACTATACCACTACTGCACCATCTCCCACATGTACACGTCCAAATTTACAGATCTAAAACACAAGTTTTCATAAAATCTGTTACTTGAATGTTTGTCATGAATATGTGTCCGGAATCTGCGATAACAAGTAAGTTCAACATGTACGGTTTTGACTATGGACGTCCGGAATTGCCTACGACAGTCTAGAATGTACTGCCACACATTTCGAAATCCAAACTTTACCAATCCCCCACCAACTCCGAAATGAGTATAACTACTATGGAATGGCCTAATTCCAAAGAAGTGGTCATGTTTGCAAATTTGAAAACAAACTAGTAATTTTGTTAGAATACTCATTTATAATGGTTAGTTTACTCAATTTCCCTTATATGTTTATTAATAAGAGATGATTACTTATAGACATGGTTTTGAAAAGTTCTAATGGCTCCGATGCTTGTACTTGACGTTGATCCTTAAGAAATACAACCTTAAGTTATATATGTATATAAAAATGAATAATAGTAGAAATATATAGAATGTATAAAACTACTGCCCTAGGTCACACCTTAATAAACAATGTGGCTCGTTACGACTCATAAAACTTGAAACTTGACATTACCGCCAAGCCAAACCTCACATTATTTAGAACCTTGATTATATTTAGAACATTAATTATAATTAAACAACAAGAAACAGTTGGTTCCGAAAAACATAGATGCTACTTTGCAATTTAAATGTGAGAAGTAAATTTGGAAATCTTACTATTAGCATAATATTCCTTAATTATTTTAGCAGAAGGATGTGGTCATATCACATATGTGCTTTTCATATTGAGCACAGATAAAACTGAAATAACCATAAAGAATTCAATACCATCATGTTCAAACGTAAGAAGAAGATAGCCAAATGAATTATAAAGATTGATAAATATTAGATTGAAAACTACAAACTCCTTCATCAAGTTTGACAACGGGAGATTTAAACAATGGCAACACGTATAGGCTTTTCATCATAGAGCCTGGTTGGGTGGTTTACTTGCAAAGCTAGCAGTACTACATGTCTTCGAGCAGCTTTCGATAATCAGCTAATGCCCATATTGGGAATACATTCCTGTATAGTGCATAGTGCAACATGCAGTTCTTATTGAAGACTCCAGTTATTTCCTGACAAAAAAAGGTAGATGAATAATTGAAAAAAAAAGGTGATGGAGAAACGTATTTTCGCTTTCTTTATTGAAATCTAATAATTGTAGTGATAATTTACTAGTTTCTTTTAACATGTTTTTTAGAGTAAATTATATGGATGGTTCCTCTGCTTTGGGTATTATTTGCAAGGTTCTAAATAACGTAAGACGTGACTTGGCGGCAATGTCAAGCCTCAAACTTTTCCGTGGCGAGCCACATCGTTTCTAAGGCGTGAGTTAAGGAGACAATTTTGTATATAATTAATATTTTTATAGTATTTTCAACTATTATTCTATTTTATACACATATATAAGTTAAAGCGACGTTTTGGTAAAGCTTAACGGCAGAAACAAGCCTTGGAGCCATGACGATCTTTTTACAACCTTGATTATTTGTGGTTACTCTTTTTTTACTCGAATGGTCCTTATTGTTGGTTTTATTTCAGTTTGGGCCCTTAATCAACATAAATGACTAATTTACCTTAACCGATCTTTTTTAACCATATTAATAAGTGTCTAGGTCGCATAACCCCCAACCCACCCTACCAATTCATGGTACTCATTTCTCTCGTGTTGACCCCGAAAAATACATACTCCTCTCGTTCCTCTTCCTCTCGCCTCACTGGTAACCTTGGACGACTAGCTGCCATCGTTCTCTTCTCTTTCTCGAGCAACCGATAGCCCTCTTGTTCGTGTATATATATATATATATATATATATATATATATATATATATATATATATATACAGAGAGAGAGAGAGAGAGAGTGGTTCATTTAAGTTTCAACCTCAGCAACACATTTTTCATATGCCCCTCCATCGCTCCGACGTAGCGATGTGGTGGTGAGGTATAATCATAGATTTAATCGTAAATGATTATACGGTGGAGAAGTGTAATCATATATATATATATATATATATATATATATATATATATATATATATATATATATATATGTGTGTGTGTGTGTGTGTGTGTGTGTGTGTGTGTGTGTGTGTGTGTGTGTGTGTGTGTGTGTGTGTGTTCAAAAAATGATTAATTATATACGATTATGGTGATTGATGGTGGAGGAGGTGGTGGTGGCAGGCGTGACGGATGTAGTAGTGGTGGGGTTGGTTGGTGGCGGAGGTGGCAACAGTGGTGGTGAGGAAAAAGGAACGTTCGATTTTGCATAATCCATTCTGTAAACTTTTTCCAAATCCATATACTTGAATTTTTTTTTCAATTTTTTTACTAATCATTAAGAGCTTATTTAACTTAACTTTTTTTTTTTTTTTTTTTTAGAAAAAACATGTTTTTCAAAATTATACATATGCGCAAATTTTTGATGTGCATATATGCACATCAACGTTTGCATATATGCATATTCTTGAAATAATTTTATTTATTTTATTATTTTTTTTATAACTAGCAACTAAGGCTTCCAAACTTTTTTTTTTGTATAAAAAAGCACACAAAAAGTTCACGTGTTTTCACTAATCTTTAAATTATCAAATGATCCTAATTCATATATTGCATCGATCTATCTTCCAAGGATGATAAAGGATCTAAGATCGATTTACGGGTCTTTTTTGCAACAATGCATGGTTGTTGATATACTTGGGACTCCAATGAACTCAACCACCACAATAAATTGGTTTTGTCATGATTTTGTGGTTCTGGAACCATTTTTTGGTTTGTTTTAAATTTTAGTTGTATGTTACATGTTTGCTTTTCCTTTTTGGTTTTGTTTCGTGTTTTTTACAAGTTTTGACTTAATTTGATTTTGATAATATTTTGTATGTCTGTTTGTTTTTTGTTGAGATTCATTTGATTTGGAGATGAACAGTCGTGTTTGCCGAGAAAAGAATGGTGCTTTCCGAGAAAAAGGGTGGTGGCTTCCGGAGGCAAATGGTGGCAGTTGCACATCGTGAAGGGGATATATAGGTGTCGGTCATATCTTTGGTAAGGGGAATAAAATAATAAAATAACAAAAAAATAATAAAAAAAAAAATACATAATAATATTTTAGAAGACGATATAGTTAATTTAAGTTAATTTGTATGCTACCATTTACTTGTACTTGCGTTTCTTTCATTTTATTTTGCTTAATGGAACTTCTTTTTTTGTCATCAACAAATATTACCTGTTGAGGAAAATCACCATTTTCTAGCTGGGAATTGATCAACAACTTAGCTGCTCTTTGCAAGGGTTTCGGGTCTCTATCCATCTATATGTTTGGAAAAAAAATTGAATTAAATGTTACAGATTTCTAAAGAGAAAGAACTTTATAATCACATTCAGAATTAAAATATGATATTCACCTGCCGAGACTTAATCAGTCCCATCATAGCCCATGCAGTGTGTACCAAGTTCGACCTGCCTCCTTCTAGTGGTATGTATTTCTGTTTATATAGTAAGTAACAAAGATGACTTATTTTATCATTATTAATTTATTATTCTTCAAACAACTTGCTCGATGTTATGTGATTATGTCACTTGTTACCTTTTCTGGGCAAGATTTGTAGCTTTCTCCCCAACCACCATCGTCCATCTGTTTTTCCAGAAGAAATTTGACAGCTTTTCTAATCGCTGAACAATTTTCAAACGTTTTACCGACAGCTGTCAGTCCTCCAAGAGCAAACCAAGTACCATATGTAAAACACACACCCCAGTTTCCATACCTAATATACCCAAAGTTCCATATGTTAACAAAATGACGAGAGAATTGGTTCTTGATTGTTTTAAAAGTCTTCTTTTTAATGCAAAAAGTGGAAACAAAAACAAAAACAAAAACAAACCATGAGCCATCTTGCATCTGTATTTTCTCCAAGTATCCACATGCACTTGTAAGGAAACTTTCTATCTCTTTTCTTCTATGTTGAGGGTATAACTTCTTAAACAAAACGAGTGCTTGGATAGCTGCTGATGTGCACTCAACATACCTAGTCAACAGATATTGTTAGTCTCTTCAAGGTTAAAATGATCATTTACTTTGATTAATTATAGGTTTCAGAATAGTCTTTATTCATTTAACATTGTAAATATATTTTGTGTATATATATGTAATCGTTATTGGTTACTTTGATTCTCCTCTTTTATGGGTTATATAGCTATTCATTCATAGAATATATATACACACCATCTTGTCTTTTGGGTCAAAAGAGAATAATACTTTATATTATATAGTGTCACTTATCTTGTGTGTATTCATCGAAACAACACTTCTATAGTGGAAAAGAAAGAGACCCTAAATTATATATGCAACTGAATGAAGATATATAAATTGTAACTCATTTAAGAGTCTTACTCATGCTCAATGACGATGTCAGCAAAGAACTCTGTAGGGTTGAGAATCTAAAAAGAAACAAAAACAATATATGTTGGACTACTATAGTAAAAGATTTAAGAGTCACATGTTAATAAAATTTTCCCAATATATGAATTAGATACCTCCAACCATTCTGATGATCCTGCTGGTTCCCATGCCGCTAGCCCACCATTTTTGCTCTATATTATCATAACAATCAAATTAAACAATTTATAATGCATATCGCTAATTTCTCTCAAAATCTATTACAAAATAAACTGTGTCTTGAACATTGCAAGTGTTTCCAAGAAATCGAAACTACAACAAATATACACTGACCTGTAGTGAAAGTATTATGTTGACAGCATCATACAGTTGCTCGGGTTTCATTACTTCACCAACAATTTCTGGTGGCATTGTTGAGAATATTAGACAACACTGGGGACAAAACAGTAATTAGACCATAAGGATTACATATATAAGGAAACCATATATATAAAACCAGCCATGCATACCTTTAACCCATCAGCAGTACAGTCTGAAACTTGCCATCCATGGTCTTGATCTGAAAAAGTCCATGACCCTTTTGAAATATGTCTATGCATGCTTTCAAAGTCACCAGAAGGATTGTCTTTAACCTAAAGTTAAGGAATATGTAATCAGGATTAATGAATTGATTATGACTCAAGAAATACACAAGAGTTTTTAGACCTGTGAAGCTTTTATAAATTCGTGTCCTTTCATCAAGGTTGGCCCAATTTCTTCTGTAAGATCAGCAGCTAACAAAGCTTGGATGGCAAGACCAGCATCCCACTCTTGGCTACCAAAACTCTGTTTCAAAATTATAAACAATCAACTTTTAGAATTATAAAAATTATGCTTTTTTATGTTGGATTTTTGTATGACCTGCATTTTCATTCCATCTTCAGCAACCCAAATATAATCTGGGATTCGAGCAAGATGCTTTTTGAAACAAATTCCATTTGGATCTTCAACCCAACATGCCAGCATACACAGTGCCTTGTACAAAAGTGAAATATTTCAATACTTGGTTCTCATTCCTGCTTTGTACTTAAGGCTAATGTAAGAAATAGTAGTGTACTTTTATTTATTTATGTATTATAACATTCTACTTTCATTTCTTTGTATACCAACATTGTACATGAGCTTATGGTTTTTTTTGTAACAATGTTTATTAGCTTTATCCGGTGTGAAAAAACGAAGCTTTAAAGAGTGTTTGAACAGGGGCGGACGCAGAATTTCACAGTAGGGGTGCATGGTAGTAGAAAAAATAAAAATTTTAAAAAATTTCGAAATTTTTTCCACCGAGGCCGGAAAATCCGCCCCTGTGTTTGAATTAGTTTATCTATCAAAACGTAATCAGTTGATAAGTTATATTTTAGTTTTTAGCAATTTTTGCATATACATGTAAATTGACCGCAAAATGACATTTTACATATTATTGATTTTTCAAAAAATAAACATTTGTTTATCACTTAGACTATGTTTGGAGTACAAGCTGAAAAGTTACCTGCTAGCTGAAAAACTAGCGTTTGGTGAAAACTAGCTAATAAGATAGTGTAATATACAATGTAATATAAAATGACATTTAGAAAAATATATTTCTTATAATTAATTAAGGTACATTTGGAAATGTTAAAAAAAATCCAGAAAAATAGTTTAAGTACCTTTTCAAAAGGCCGACATATAAACTATTTTTTAGCTTGCAAAACATAAAGACATAAAAAAACTCAAAAAATAAGCAAACTTATCAGCTAGGTATAGTGCCCAAATCCAACTATATAATAATACGTTTAACAAAAAATAATATATATATATATATATATATATATATATATATATATATATATATATATATATATATATAAGGATGAGGTAAGTAGTATATTAGCGTTGATAAACCGTAATAAATCATGAAACACTTGAAATAAGCAATCCTAAATGCTCCCTAAAGCATTGTAGTTCAAAAAAAATCTATGTAGTTATAGCATTGTACTTTTAGTGTCCTTTTTTATTAAGATATTATACTTTGAAAAATCTACCCAAATATCATAGTGTTGCTTTATCTTTGTATGACATGACTATATGGGTAGATGTTTTAAGGTACAATGTTGTAACGGGAGCAAATGGAAGTATGATGTGATATACACAAATCAATAAAAATACGTTTCTATTTCATGCACTTAACCCTTGTACTTATATCCTTATTGTATATGTATTTGGTATACCTTTTCCACCGAACCAATTGTGATATATCGACTGTTCTCATCTTCATAATGAATATGCTTCATTGTTGTATCAAGTGCTTTCTGGCGCAATTTATTAAATGGCCAACGATTTAGTAGGGGCTCAGTACAAATATATAAACTATCCCACATTAAATCTTGTAGTAGTGGATGAGGATAGTATAAATCTTCCTGGTAGGATAGGCATCTAATTAGAAAGTTGGGTAAGCATTATGCAAGTAAAATGTTATAATGAGTGAAAAAGGTTAAACCCAAGAAATAGCAATGTAATATCATTTATTTGTTTATTATAGCTTTCTAATTTCATTCGTTCCTATTAAAACATTGTACTTAGAAAAATCTACCTAGATATAGCAAAACCAATTTGCACCATTACACTCAATTTTTTTTGAAAGTAGAATGCTATAATTGGGTAGATTTTCTAAAGAAAATGTTGTAATAGAAAGAAATGAAAGTAGGATAAAGTAATACATAAATAAATTAAAGTACATTACTATTTCTTGCATTTAGCCGTAGTAAAAACTTTACCTTTGCACACAAATGTCGTATGCTCTTCCAATTGATCTCATTGTAAGGTTGTGCATAAAGTTCATCTCTGAGTTGTAGAATCAAAGGAGTGATAGGACCCACAAATCTTTTTCCATATAGATACGACATTGGCATGTATACCAACCGACAATAACACCACATTTTTGCTGAATTTAATAAATGAGAGATATTTCAAATTATTGTAAATACACAAATCATGATACCTGATATTGGAATACACACTTTGAGACATGAATACGAGTAGTTTAACCTGGATACATAGGAAGTAAAGAAGGTAGGAGCCAGAACTCCGGGGGCATAGGGTTGGTTCCTGCCCACTCGCACACACCAAGTATCTAAAAACAAATACAATTTTATACGTTTTTTTTTTCAAATATAAAGTAAAGAATATATTACATATAATACACTCACGCAAAGGAAAAAGATAAAAGAAAAAGTTGATGTATTACAGAAAGCCATGTTTTGCCCCATGATGGGATAGTGGTGACAGTGCCATGATCCAAGATCCATTTGCGGGCTTTGGTGCATGCACCATTCAGACCGCCATCCACACCTTCACCCAAAAGCCGCATGCAAATGTAACTTAATGTTGTCCCAAACATCGTGCTATGTCCCTCTATGTGAAACCCCCACCCACCATCTTCATTCTGTCAATTCCATATATACTTTTTAGAATTTTCGATCGCAAAGAAAGCCCGATTGAATCACAAAAGTATATTAAACTCGTTACCTGATGACAATATAAATAGCGAAGAATTTCTTTTCTATATTCTGCTGGGAAAACAGTGTCAAGGTGGCCAGTAATATACAAACACATGACCAACGGCTGCATGAAATACATGGGCCCAGCGTTTTCAGCAGGCCAATGTCCATCACTCGCCTGCAACGCTGCAAAGAAATTGACAGACCTCCGCAAGGCTGTTGTTGCCTTTTCATATGAGATTTCTTCAGAATCTTCAATTTTGACTTGGGGTATCGTCTGTTTGAATTGCTTCTCCTTTAGAAACTGCATATTAATTATAAGCATATTTAGTAAATTAATAGTTTAATACTACCAATATTACTATTGACGATCTAAATTTTGGTAATTCATAAACCTGCATGCGCCAAAGGAGATCACTACTGGGCTTAACTTGGTGTCGGTGGTTCCAGAAATGGGTCCGAGCTTGTTCAACCTCGGCTAGCTCTTCTGGGTTTCCATGATTTGAATCGAACTCCCATATTTGCCTTCCGACAAAGTTGTTTGTGGTGTAAAGGTACGGATCATTGCCCCCTTCAGCTATCTTCAATCTCCACATATTTTTTTTCCTTATTAAACTTCAAGTAAATGCAAAAGTAGAAAATATGGTGAAAAGTGTTATAGGGTGCACCTGCTTTTATATTAAGTGATTAGAATTGAAGAAAAGAACTCGATGATACTCGATTATCACTTTTACTTTTTCATTGACTGCGGTACACATTGTTTCGCCAACATTATTCAACTTAAAATCACAAACATGTTTTACTTGTTTTATATATGAAATATACACAACTAAAACACGTAGAATTAATGAAGACGATTTTCTATAACACTACAAAAAATATGTGTAATAGGGGCATGGCGATATTGGCAATAGCAGTGACACTGCCATTGCATTTGTCGCCATTGCATTAAAGGCGATTTACTTGTTAAAATGACAATTTTATTATCTGATCTTGAATTGCATTTATATTTTGATGTTTTTCATTATTACTTTAGAGTCAAAAGAAGTAAAAACAGCAAAGAGTAAAAGGAAAAACCCAAGAAGAAAGGAGCAACATAAGAATAATGCTCCTGTATGCGCTATCTCAAATACTTCATCTACAGACAATGCCACCAAGGTTTCTAACCGTAATTTATTCTTTATAAAGTGATTGAACAAGTTCTTCATTTTTTTTTTTTTAAAAAAAAAAGAGACATCTGAGTTATGTCTACAGGAATCAAATGGTATTCGTTCTGTGGGCCATGATGATATATAATAGGGTGAACAGCCGTTGTCTACCCAATATCAACGAGCTTTTGAAGTTGCAAGATTCAGAGAATGATAGATTTGGACTTGATGATGAGTTTGATGATTGTGATATATAGGAGATGGGATAGATCCTGAAATAAAAGAGCAAATTGACAGGTACTTTCATTTAATATTCTTTTTGGGAGTTTGAAAAATTTTAAGTTTTTATCTTCACATTCTAATTTATATATTATTCTGAGAGGGTTAAATGCATGAAATAGCAAAATACTTTCATTAATTTGTTTATAAGATCATCCTATTTTCATATCTTCCTTCTAAGAAAAATAATTGAAAGTACAATTTCATAAATGAAACAAGGGTGGTAAATAAATGGATGTATATTGTTATTTTTAGGGTGATGTGTAATTAAGTAATAGAATTAAATTGAAATTGAAAGTAGAATTGTTGAATGCAAGAGCTTTTATGACGTGTTGCCGCTAAAGGAAATAGCGACGACATGTAACCTGTTTAATTAACAAAATTACCTTGATTTCTTGTAGTGAGAAGGAGGGGAAAATACAGGAAAAGGAAACATCTAGCAAATGAGAAACTTGTGATTTAAATGCTAAAGATTAAAGGTATGGTTTTTTTTTCTTTTTCTTTTCTTATTTATAAATCTTGAATAGTCATTTAAAGATTAAAGGTCATTTTTTTCCTTCCTATTTATATAAGTCTTGAATAGTTAAAATGATAGTACAAGTTAATGCGTTAAAGTATATATTTATATTTATTGTATTGTGGTTTAGCCCTTGGTATAGTCTTGTATTTGGCCCACAACCCATTGTATAATGCATGTGTATATAATCTTGTTGTTGGCCGCTGATAGCAAGACCAATTGCAACCACAATATGTGCATGTGTTTATCCCACCACCGGCCAACACAACCCACCCAAAGAGCACCATGGGTCCATCTTTCTTCTGTTTCCAATTTCAAGCAACATTCGACTCAACAGTGCGTCATGCCCAATGTTGGTCTCTTTTGCCCGCCACCTCAATATCCGTATGCCTACATTTATGTTGGATTATGAGACCACTACACCTTTAGCTAGCCTCAACAGTTTGCAACCCAATATCGTCGATCGACCTACCTTATTGCCTCATTTGTTCAACACTCTACGTTTAAATGATCATGGAAATAGATATTGGATTATGGATACTTAGGCTACATATCATGTTCATGCTAGGAAGATTATCTATGCTTATCGTTTGTATAAGAATTATTGATTTTCCCTTAAAATTATAGGTTGTATATTGATGGTATATATAGTACATAAATACAACAGAGCGTAACTAACTAGCCATACAAATAGAGATTTAAACTTAAATAAAATCTAATCTAATTGTATTGAGCTATCTCTTGAATTATCTCTAATACCCCCCTTCAAGCTGAGAGGAGGAGGTCCAACACGAAGCTTGGCACGAAAAAGCTCAAACGAAGGTCATGGAAGACTCTTGGTGAAGATATCGGCTAGTTGTAGACGAGTGGGAATGTACCGGGTAATCAGCTTACCAGAAGCAACAAGTTCACGAACAAAGTGATAATCTATGTCAATGTGTTTGGTGCGCTTGTGAGAGATTGGATTTTGATTGAGGAATAAGGCACTCTTATTATCACATAGAAGAGCAGGCACAGCGGTAGGGACAACATGAAGATCACGAAGCAAGTTGGTAACCCAAACGATTTCAGCAGTTGTATTTGCCATAGCACGATACTCCGATTTACAACTAGAACGAGAAACGGTGGGTTGTTTCTTGGCGCTCCAAGAAACCAGATTTCCACCAAGAAAAATGGAGTATCCATAGGTAGATCGTCGGGTTTCAACGCATCTGGCCCAATCAACATCAGAGTATCCAAGCAAAGAAGACATTTTTGGATGTTGAAAATGCAAACCATAGGAAATAGTGCTCTTGACATATCGTAGAATCCGCTTAACAGCTTGAAAATGATCATTAGTAGGAGCATGAAGAAATTGACTAACTTGATTAACTGCATAGGAAAGATCTGGACGAGTGATAGTTAGATATTGTAGCGCACCAACTAAAGACCTATAAAGCGTAGGATTAGGAAATAAATCTCTAGTCGATGTGAGAATATCAGTTGTTGACAAGGGTGTGTTAGTCGATGTGAGAATCTCAGTTGTTGACAAGGGTGTAAACACAGGTTTCACATCAAGTAGCCCAACACGAGTGAGAATATCATGAGCATATCTCGTTTGTGTAAGAAATAAGCCATCATCGATGTAAGAGACTTCAAGGCCAAGAAAATAATTTAAAGGGCCAAGATCCTTTGTGGCGAACTCACTGTTGATTTTAGTAATGAACTGATGGATGAGCAACTGATCATTACATGTTAAGATGATATCATCTACATACACAAGTACATATAACAAGTTGGATCCCATTTTGAAAACAAAGAGAGAGGTATCAACTCGACTGCAAACAAAACCAAGGTTAATTAAAAATGTGCTTAACCGTTAAAACCAAGCACGTGGTGCTTGCTTCAAACCATAAAGAGCCTTTTTTTAATCGAAAAACATGATGGGGAAACCGTTGATTAAGGAAGCCCGGTGGTTGTTCCATGAACACCGTATTAGTAAGATGTCCATGCAAGAATGCATTTTTGGCATTAAGTTGGTGTAGTGGCCATTTGTGCATCACAACAAGAGATAATACAATGCGAACTGTAGATGCTTTAACGACTGGGCTGAAGGTGTGAGAGTAATCTTGACCTGGAACTTCAATAAAACCTTGAGCAACCAATCTTGCTTTTAGACGTTCCACGGTACCATCAGAGTGAAACTTTGTCCGAAAAAACCCATTTAGAACCTACTACATTAGAAGAAGTAGGACGAAGGACCAGCTCCCAAGTGTCATAAGCTTGTAAAGCAGACATTTCTTCTTCATAGCAAGAAGCCAGTGAGGGTTTTTAGCTGCTGACTTGAAACCTTTAGCCTCTTTTGTAGTAAACAATGCATGATGAAGTCCCTGATGAGCAAGATGAGACAAATCAGCAACATGTTTGGGTTTAAAAACACCATCCCTAGCTCTTGTAATCATAGGGTGAGTGGAGGTAACAGATTGTTGTGTTGATGGTTGACCCGCTAGTAAAGAAGTTGTTGGCGGTAAGCATGGAGAGGATGGAGGATCAACCACAGACGATTGAGATGATGGCGAAAGTAAGGTGGTGCATATGTTTTTCGGAAGTGCACAAGTTGGGATAGATTGTACAAGAGCGTGGAGCATGCACTGGTGTAGATGCATTGGACGTCACCGGTGACGTGATGATGGATACAGCAGAATCGATCACAGGTTCATCAAAATTGGTGAATCCTAAAGTAGCACAATTTGATGTAGAGGTGGTACCAGAAAAAGGAAAGACATGTTCATCAAATTAGGCATGTCGAGTTGTGTAAATTCTATTTGTAGAAGGATCAAGACATCTATATCCTTTATATTAGGTGATGTATCCAATAAAAATGCAGGCAATGCTTCTTCGGGCTAGTTTGTGGGCCGAGTAGTGACACAGATAAGGAAAAACTCGACATCCATAAGCACGAAAAACATCATAATTAGGAGAGATGCCAAATAAAACCTCATATGGGCTTTTATTAGTTAATACTTTAGATGGAAGGCGATTGATAATATATGTTACTGAAGAGAATTCATCCACCCAAAATGAAGTTGGAACATGAGCATTAAATAAATGGCAAGCCCAGTCTCGGTAATATGGTGATGCTTTCGTTCAGCCCGACCATTTTGTTGAGGCGTATAAGGACAAGAAATCTGATGATGAGAGCCATTGGTTGTAAGAATAGTATTCACATGATGATTTAGGAACTCAGTACCACCATCTGATTGAAATGTTTTGACCTTGCAAGAGAATTGGGTCTGCACAAAGGTTAAAAAAGTGGACAAAGTAGTGGAAAAATCTGATTTGGCTTTAAGGGGGTAGAACCATGTAAACTGGGAATAATCGTCAATAAAAATGACATAGTACTTATACCCATCTTTGGAGACAATAGGGGTAGGTCCCCATAAGTCACAATGCACCAAATCCAAAACATGTGATGATCATTTTAAATTTTGATCAAAAGGTAATTTTTTGCTTTTTGAAAGAGCACATGATGAACAGGTAATGGGTTTAGGTAAAATTAAACTAGTAGATAAATATCCAGATTTATTTAACAAAGAAATACGATCAAAAGCTACATGTCCTAGTCTAATATGCCAAAGTTCATAAGAAGCTTTGTTGCATTTATTTCTTAAAGTAGCTACAAAACTCTTTTGTCCTCTCTCAAGCACATATAAGCCTTGATCAATGCTGCCCTTTGCTAGAACTTCTTTGGTTTCCCGATTCTGAATGACAAAGAACTTGTTAGAAAATAGAATATCAACTGGTAAATCATTTGTCAATTTGTTGATAGAAAGCAAATTTTTGGTGAGATATGGAACAACAAGAACGTCTAAAAGTTTGACATCTTTATTGACAGAAGAAGTTCCAATATGAGAGATGTTGGATTAGTGTCTAAGTCCATAACTGTTTTGGTATGTACTTGACCCGATGGTGTATGGTCCTTTTGGGTTGCCTTCACCAAAGCAACATGATAGGATGAATTATGGAGAGAAAGGATTAAATATGATTTATTAATATATGATGGGAATAATATATTAAAGGAGAAATCATATTGTTTAATTAATATTAGTCAATAATTAATTGGTAATTAGTTTTGTGACTAAAAGAGATTAATTAAACTTAAGGGAATGGAATTGTAATTATAAGATAATTGCAATTTGGGCCATGGATTGCATTTTATTATAAGGTGGACGAATTCTATGGGGGAAGCCCATATGAAATCGTCCAAGGCCTTAAGGAAAGGGCTCCATGGGTTGCTTAGGGCTTAAGCATCCAAATTAGGGTTTCCTTGTTAGATAACCCTAATTGCCTCCTATATAAAGAGATCCCTTATGACCAAAAACGTGGCAAAGTAACCTTCTAGGGTTTCACACGTTTTTGGGCAGCCTCTTATCTCTCTCCTCTTCATCCTCTTGCTTATGGTGTTTGTGAACCATTAGATGAGTGACACTTGTGACTCTAAGCCTTCCAAAGTCAATACAAGGAGATTTGGGATTGTTATTGCTACATAACAATCAAGGTAACATCTTAAACCTATTCTTATGATAATATGATTACTTGTATGCTAGAATTAGGGTTTATAGTCTTGGATAACTTGCATGTACAATAGAGAAACCTAGATCCAAGCATTAGGGTTTGTATGAGCACATAGGATGTTCTTAGGACCAAAACCCATCAGTGGTATTAGAGCCTAAACTGGTTTCTATTGTATTGATGCTTGATATGTTTGAAAATTTTGATTTTTTGGTTTCTGGAGGCTGGACTCGCCGAGTCCATTGCTGAACTCGCCGAGTCCATGCAGACTCGACGAGTCCATGCTTGACTCGACGAGTCAACTCGTCAGATGGGGATATCTTTGCGATTTCTTGCTGTTTTTGCTTATGGAAAGTTGCCTTATCACATTAGATCAATATAAATCCATTTTTTAGATATATATGAGTATATTCTTGATCTAATTGAAGATATTTATCAATTAATAAAATATTTGTTTCCTTATGTGATAATTGATTAATTATTTTGATTAAATTGGTAAATTGTTTTGCAAGAAATCATTAAATAAATCAAATATGGATAATTATGTGATTAAATGTTAATTTATATTATTTGTTATTTGATCCTTATGCTTTGAAAAGTTTCATATTTTCTCCTTTAGGTTTTATAGTTTAAATTTGACCTCAAAAGTTTTGTTGTTTTGAAATTTAAATAGTTGAAACCCTAATGTTTTGAAAAATGTTTCAAAACTTGCCCTCAAGTTTTGGAATTTAAATTTTGATTAATAGTTTAATTTTGATGTATATTTAAATTCTAAACCCTAATGTTTTGAAATGTTTCAAAACTTGCCCTCAAGTTTTGGAATTTAAAAGTTGATTAAAAGTTTAATTTAGGAATGTTAAATTCTAAAACCCTAGTATTGTTTTGAAAAAGTTCAAATCACACCCTTATGGTTTAATTAATTAGTTAAGGTGTATAATTAAAAGAGGTTTAATAAATCCATAAAGTTTTTGGTTTAAAATTTAATTGAATTAAAAGTATAATTGTTAAATTTGACCACCTAATATTTTAAGAGTGTAAAATACACCCTATACTATATATATAACATTAAAAGTCTAACATTATATATATGTATGAGTAAAGTCATTCTTACCATTAGTAGGCCTCATTCACGAAGCTGGTCTATAAGGGGTGTTTAAGGAAATTGCCTATAAAATGGCGATTGAATGGGTATCCACTCTTACCCACCGCACTCTTGACTAGTGGATGGTCGTTAGCCGAACGGGTAGGATAGGACGAAACCTTCCATTATAAGTATAATGAAGTATAAAAGTAACTAAATGTTTTTATAAAATTCCCAATCTTAGTTACTTAGGCAAAAGTGAATTGATGCAATTCCATGAAATGACACTTTGTTCCCTTGCGAAGACGTTAGTGGAGCGTGTGTGGTTTACCGGCACACTAAATGGTTCTAAGCAAAGGTAGCAAAGGGTGACTCAATGTTTGTCATAGTTCGGTGGAGCGTGTGTGGTTTACCGGCACATCGAATAGGTGACTGTAACATGTGAGGGCACCATGTAAGTTTGCATGGTTATTCACACCCTGTTTTGTGATCCTCGGCATCCCAGTCACAAATCGAGGGGCATATCGAGATTTAAACATGTCATTGAAAAGTTCAATGAATCTCAAAGGATCTAGGAATTTTCAATAGATTTAAAACTTAAATTTCTTTTTCGTTTTTCATGGTGGAAATTGATAAATCGTCATTTATCTACCTTCAAATATTCTGCAACTGGATTACGGCATCCCTCTTCTAGGTTGTAGAGTATTGTGTTGGATCCTAGCCTTAGTATCTCATTTGGGTGATTTACTAAGGACTCAATCAATCAATTAACTTGAATTTGTTTTTTCCCGTGTTGTAGATGTCTAAGTTCGACAACTATGGTCTTCCCAAATCCCGTGGAACAACCTTTCCACATGAAGATGATATTCCACGATTCGATCGAGGAACAAGAAATCATGCTTCATTTCCTCCACCTCCTCCAATTATTCTCCCTAACCCATAAGTTCAAAGGCTTGAAAAGTTCAAGATCGCTCAAACCCTTTTGACAAGTAAACATAAAGAAGGAAAGTCGGTGTGTGCACACGTCCTAGGGATGAAGTCACACATTGATAGGTTAAGAATGTTGGGATCCGTTGTCTGTGAGGAAATGGCTGTTGATTGGGTTCTTCAGCCACTTCCTAACTCATATAGTGAGTTCGTAAGAGAGTACTATATGATGAACCGCGACGTGACCCTTATAGATCTTACGTATATGCTTATTGCTGCTGAATCAGCAATGGTTTGGCGCAATAGAAAAGCAAAGTTGATTGGTGAATCTGCCTTCAAGACCTCTATGGATATAGACAATGGCAACGAAAGACATGTTATGATCGAAAAGTTTGATCATAAGAGAAAGGAAATGTCTGAAGTAGTTCCATGTGTTGTTCCAAAAGAGTCGATTTGCTTTTATTGCCAAGAGAAGGGGCATTGGAGACGAAGCTGCCCTATTTAACTAAGAGATCTAAGAGATGGGAGAGTCGAAACGTATGGCTCTAATATAGGTAAAATCCATTAACTAACTCTTTTGAGCTTCTATTCTAGATTCTTAATACATAATGTGATAAGATTACAATTGATGTTTTGTAGGATCGATGAAAAGAAAGGAAGCTTAAGGGAATAAGTGAGCAGAATCTAACCGTGAAGGAATGGATTTCGATCGCATTTCTCGAAGATTAGATTCTTGAGCTACTACTTAAAGTTAGAATTAGATTGCTAAGAAAGATGTATTAGCATAGTTTTTCAATGAATTGCATTATAAGGACAAATTTTTCTGCAATAAAATAAATTTTGATTTTAAATTTTATTTATTTATCCTTGCAATGGCGTGTATGAAAAATTGATGTTAAAATGTTTCTATTATTAGCAATAATGGATTTGGTTCTTATTTATGTTATTTATGGAAAGTCGAGAATTTACCAAATAGGGAGAGTTTCTCATCGCCCAAGTTTCAATTGGACAAAAATTTGGAATCATGCAACTTGGTTGCACGATGAATGAGAAATTTCATATTTGGAAATTAGACTAATTCATTGACAAAGTGTCAAATGAAGGACTAGGAGATCGAGTACACAAAGTTGCGTGTTGATCAAGTCCACCATAAGAGTAACAATGATATTCGTCATGATTTACTAAAGGTTTAGTAAATATGATTATACTTACAAGATTAAGTGTACTTATGAATTGATTGAAAAAGTTTAAATCAATAGCAGAACGAATAAGAAGAATCAAGTAGGCAGAAAGATAAAAGTTTCTCCATTCTAAGAAGAAGGGAGAGTACCTTTTATGCTTTATGATAGGACTTAATGATTGAAAACCATATCTCAATTGATCCTCTAAGTGAGTCTTAGTACAATTGTATGTTTAAGAAGAGGAATCAAGGATTGAAGAAATGGTTAAATCAAGAAGTCTATCATACTTCGTTCCAATAACAAGTCTTAAACTTAAGATTGTGACAATGAGTGAAAAGTATTAAAGGTTTATAACATTCATCAAATGTGGAAAGTTGTGATGTCTTGGATAAGACAAAGACCAACTAGGACCAATTTATGAAGTGTTTGATAAAAGCTACACTAACTCTTGAATATTTGTTTGTCAAGAAATGGTTGTTGACAAGAGAATCTTATATGTCAAGGAGTCAGTGGGAGTCTTAATGGTCTTGAAAGGTTTCAAGAACAAATCAAATAAACCTTATCAATCATCACTAGCACACGAGTTGAGGTTGACAACCTATCGTGTTGACATTATTTTGTTTCTGTGCCAGTCCAATCGAGTTAATTATGCATGTGAGTCCTATGAGTTCTCATTTGAATGCATAAAAGGCAAGGACCTTAATCAATGAAAAGTACATTGATAAGAAAAGGTGAGCTGCTTAACTGCTTGGAAGACGTGGTGGGCAGTTGTGCTACCATAAGGCAAGAAATCGAGATTAAGAGAGTTCGATCCATATGAGTTTGAATTTGTCGTAAACTTTGGTTTTGACAAATTCACATGGATAGGAACAAATACACCGTTTAAATCTAAGTGTCATAAGATTTCCTCCTTCATGAAAATGATTGTGAGGAAATGCTTTCACTAAGAAAGATTTTAAGAAGATAGTGATTGTAAAATTGCATTCTCAAATTCGATTATGGTTACGGTATCCCTTTCCATAATTTGAATTGTGAGGTTTGGCAATTAGTCTTAATTGTTTAGACACGAATATGAACTATCTAAGGCAAAGGTGTATAAGTTCAAGAAGCCTTGATAAAAGATTATCAAAGCATTAAGTATTAGAAACATGGACTTAAGAAATTCAATAGGTATTGTTTTTCTGAAAGTTAACATGTTTATGAATACATGTCGAAGCTAGTGGGAGCATAAGTGTTATGTTTTTATAATAATCATCATGATAGTGGGAGCATAAAAGTTATGATTGTATGATTATTAAGGCACATATTGCAAGTTGGCAATATTAATTATAGAAAACAAGAGTCATACTTTGCAAAGTCGCAATAGTTGAAAAGTTGTTTTGCTATAATTAAGGGAGAGAATATTATGCTTCATTTCAAATATAAAGGATTAGGTTGAGAAATGTTAATAAATTTAACCAAGGGTACATAGTGTGTTCTTAAAATTTCGATTATGATTACGGCATTCCTCTTCACAATTCGAATTTTGAGAACATAGCAAATAAAACATTATGCGTCGTGTCCCATACGCTTCGGGTATAGGATCAATTGCAAATGCTTTAATGTTTGACCATTCTAAAATTTTCCAAATTTCGAGCGCATTTAGAGGGAAAAGGGACTAGAATTGGTTTTGACTAAAATAATTAAACAACTATCAAAGGACAATCCAAAGTTTGACGAGGATTGGTCGCTTGTGAGTAGTTGGAAGCATGGTATTGGATGGACCATATCGACATCATTACGAATAGATAAGATTCTATTAAGAATGAGTTGTCATATGGAAAATATGGAAACGTGTCCATATTGAGAATTGCATATTGAAAATCTATGTCTAGATTAGAAACTTTTATGCAAAAGGATGTTCAAAGGAATGTACTTTGAGTGAGAGACATCATATCTATGGAATTGTCTTGTAACAATCTCCGTTAGAGGACTTTGTAATTTCATTGGCAATAGTCTTTGTGACTTTGGTGCAGTGATATTACGAAAGGATCATTGCATAAAATGTTAGAATCTAACATATTCTATAAGTGGCAAGAATTTGATATTCTTAAACTTATGGAAAAAGGATTTTGAGTTGTGAAATGAGAATGATTGGAAATGTGCTCAATTTGATCTATTTCACAAAGTAAGAACCATAGGTAAACATTGTGTGCATGCTAGGAGCATGGGACAAGTGTAATAATTAAAGTAAGAAGTTGATTACCCGAAACGACAAATAATGAGTAATCAATATGGTGATAAATAAAAGGTGTTTTATTTATACTCAAAGGTTTGAGGCCATATGGGATTAGTATTATTCTTGTGTTTCACTTTGCATGTTTTGACTTCCAGAATAATTGAGTTTATTAAGAATAATCGAACTATTCGAACGGGCCACAGTCGTTCATATGTTGGAAGTAGATATGAATGAAGACTGTCGTGAATTGGTGTGTGGATTGTCTAAAAGAGTATTAGACATAAGCAAATGTTTGTTGCAACATTCATGAGTGCTTATGAATATGATTTGAGCATTGGATTAAACCCACGCTCACTTAGATCACTCCATGAATTGCATCACGAGTGATTGGTGAGACGATAACATCTTATATTCTTGAAACCGAGATGTGTAAGTTGTATCTTGCAAATCGGTTGGACATTGATAATATGTAAACGCACTAGTAACTTGGTGTTATAAAACATATTGTTGTGTGTGATTCGGTGAGTGAGTGCAAGCAAGCATTGTATCAAAGTTTATCCGTTCCTTTTATCCGACGTAGGATAAAAGCGATATCTTTGGGCCCCTCGATGGTTTAGTGATGACAAATGTAAATGCTCGGCCGGGCTAGGGCTAATTTGATTTGTTCAATTAGTCAGTTGTCATAAATCGGTAATCGAGATAAAGTACAAAGAGAATGATTTGAAATCATATCTCATATGATATCTAGAATGGAGGAATATATGATCCCTTATCTAAAGGACACGCGTATCTAATATGATCAGAGTTGACAGCGACTTTGGAAAGCTACGATTGCAGATCAGGATCTGAAGTCATATGCAGAATAGTTATTAGACTTATCCAAGTGGGAGACTGTTGGATTAGTGTCTAAGTCCATAACTGTTTTGGTATGTACTTGACCCGATGGTGCATGGTCCTTTTGGGTTGCCTTCACCAAAGCAACTTGATAGGATGAATTATGGAGAGAAAGGATTAAATATGATTTATTAATATATTATGGGAATAATATATTAAAGGAGAAATCATATTGTTTAATTAATATTATTCAATAATTAATTGGTAATTAGTTTTGTGACTAAAAGAGATTAATTAAACTTAAGGGAATGGAATTGTAATTATAAGATAATTGCAATTTGGTCCATGGATTGCATTTTATTATAAGGTGGACGAATTCTATGGGGGAAGCCCATATGAAATCGTCCAAGGCCTTAAGGAAAGGGCTCCATGGGTTGCTTAGGGCTTAAGCATCCAAATTAGGGTTTCCTTGTTAGATAACCCTAATTGCCTCCTATATAAAGAGATCCCTTATGACCAAAAACGTGGCAAAGTAACCTTCTAGGGTTTCACACGTTTTTGGGCAGCCTCTTATCTCTCTCCTCTTCATCCTCTTGCTTATGGTGTTTGTGAACCATTAGATGAGTGACACTTGTGACTCTAAGCCTTCCAAAGTCAATACAAGGAGATTTGGGATTGTTATTGCTACATAACAATCAAGGTAACATCTTAAACCTATTCTTATGATAATATGATTAGTTGTATGCTAGAATTAGGGTTTATAGTCTTGGATAACTTGCATGTACAATAGAGAAACCCAGATCCAAGCATTAGGGTTTGTATGAGCACATAGGATGTTCTTAGGACCAAAGCCCATCAAGAGATGTGTGAGTAATTACCATTACCAAATACAAATTGTTCCTTTCCTGAATAGGAAGATGGAGAATCAAGATTTGTAGTAGAGTTGGTCATATGTGAAGAAGCACCATAATCGACAAACCAGTCCAGAGTGTTAACATTGCACTGAGCTTGAAAGGCTTGGGCAAGGTTAGCATCAACAGGAGAACAGTGAGTAGAATAAGTAGCGAGATCAGGACAGGAATAGGCATAGTGGCCATTCTTATGACAAAGCTGACAATGTGGGGGGCGTTTGCCTCGACCACGACCACTTGAGGAACCCCCCCCCCCCCCCCTTTGAGTTACTGTTCCGTCCTTTAGAAGAAGGATTGGGAGTGCGATTAGATTGAGTAGTAAAGGCAACTGGAGGAGGAGAGTTTTTCATGGAGGCAAGAAAGAGCTCATGACTCTCTTCTTGGCATAACAGATCACGGGAGCAGGGGTGGGGACGTACAACTCTTTGATCTGTTGAAAACGTCTCAAAAGAAGACCCAGGCCCTCGTAAGAACCAATGGGTCTTATCCATCTCACTAACGGGATGGCCAATAACGCTTAGTTGATCACAGGTAGCCTTAAACTTGTAACCATACTCAACAACAGTGGAGGAACCCTTGTTTAATTGACGAAGGAGTTATTGAAGGGTTTGCATCCGTTCTTGGGAGTCATGACAATAGGCACGTTCAAGAGAGACCCATACCTCTCGTGCAGTTTGGAGACTAATAGTCTCAGTCATGGCTTCTTCTGATAGAGAGGATTGTAGAATAAGAAAGGCTTTTTGATCTGCCTCTTTCCAGGTAAGAAATTCAGGATTGGGGGCAGATTTTCCCTTAACGTCAATTGTCGCTGTAGGAGCAACTAGGGTTCCATCAACATGATCAACAAGTTGTTGGAAAGACAAGAGGGGAAGGACCTGGTTTCGCCAAAGCAGGTAATTGGCGGAATTGAGCTTCACCGTGAGAAGATGAAGAATAGTAGCGAGAGAGAAGGGTGTTTTTGATGAGCGACAGGCCATGGAAAAGAAAGGGGAATTTTAGGGTGGGATCGTTTATAAGGCTGATACCATATAAGAATTATTGTTTTCCCTTAAAATTATAGGTTGTATATTGATGGTATATATAGTACACAAATACAACAGAGTGTAACTAACTAGCCATACAAATAGAGATTTAAACTTAAATAAAATCTAATCTAATTGTATTGAATTATCTCTAATAGTTTGTATGAATAAGGTTTTCGTTATAAGTTTGACTTGTTTTCTAGAAACATCTATTTGTTTAAAGATAATGTGTTCTATTTTGAAACTTGTCACAATAATGGAATATATGAAATCGATTTAAATGGTTCATACCAAAATGACACTTCAATGTACAACTTAACAAATAAGAAAACAAAGTCGGACATAAATAAAACTTATTTATGGCATTGTTAGCTTGGACACATAAACAAAGCTCGCATTGCTAAGCTTCAAAATGATGGAATATTAGAATCAATAGGCTCAGGGTCTTTTGATGTATATGAATCATGTCTATGTGGCAAGATGACCAAAGCTCCTTTTACCAGTGTTGGTGAAAGAGCTTCCAATCTATTAGGGTTCATATATACTGATGTATGAGGACCTTTTAGAACAGCTACTAGAAACAATGAAAGATACTTCATTACATTTACTAATGACTTCAGAAGATTTGGATATGTGTATCTCATGAAACACAAACATGAAGCATTCGATGTCTTTAAAGTATTCCACAATGAAGTACAAAATCATTTTGGTAAAAAGATTAAAAGCATATGATCAGATTGTAGGGGTGAATATCTAAGTTATGAGTTTGATGAACATCTTAAGAATTGTGGCATAGTGTCACAAATCGCTCCTTCGGGAACACCACAATATAATGGTGTTTCGGAAAGGAGAAATCCTACTCTACTTGAGATGGTATGATCGATGATGATCCATACTTCCCTTTCTCATTTGTTCGGGGTTATGACCTTGATACTGCAACTCGAATTATAAATGTGACATCCCCATTTTCACGGCCATAAAAGACCAATTTGTTGATGCTTTATTTTCAAATCAGAGTATCTTTTTAAAAGAAAAGTGTTGCGGAATTTGTCCCTAGAAAAACATGATAAATATGTTATCAAGGCATTTTCCGAAGAAAGGTATTTTATTCATTTTAAAACTTTGGGATGTCATCGTTAATAAAGAAACATAAGCATAAACAGAACTTATATCGACACCTGTGATACAAATAAACTGAGTGGGTCAGGTTGGGAAACCTGGTCAGTGCATAGGATTTTCAACCCAGAAAAATAAAGTTATTATGTTTTATCATCAAACAATTAACCCAATTACCCATCCACATTATCTTCTTTATTTCTTAAGGATCTACCCTAAGAATAATCTATCACTCATTCCTAAGGATTCTTCCTAAGGAATAGGCACAAAGTCCATCGTCGCCAGGGTTTATACAACAGGCTCTAAATCTATAGTTTCCAGGGTTCATCCAACGGGTGCTAAGTCCATAGCTCTCATTTATCAACGGTATTATTTGCGGGAGTCCACCTGCAATACATGTCAATGGGTTTTTAGAGTACACCAGGTGAACATATCGTCCACAACATTTACAGGTTGCGATCCTGCTAGTATTCCACGGACCGTCTAGAATAGTCCATGGTTGTCATCCATATTCTGCTAGATGACGGGGCCAATGCTTGGGTAAGGGCTTCTCTCATTTTCACCCCTCACCCTCATCTCATGTTCTATATCACCTTTCATCTCATCCTCCAACTCATCTTTCTTCACACACCAGCTATTTCATCTACCCAACATATTTGTAGATATAAAATACATATACAATTCAGATCTGAAGAAAAAGTTTAGATCTAAAAAGAAAATACATATACGGTTTAGATCTGAAGAAAAAAGGTCTAGATCTGAAGAACAAAGTTTAAATCTTTCATCCAGTATAGATCTCAAGTTATAAAATATATATACAATTTTAGATCTGAAAAGCAAAGTTTAAATCTTTCATCCAACACATATCTCAATTAAGCAGATAGTATGCACACATAGGACGTAAATTATATAAAATACTTCATATATATATATATATATATATATATATATATATATATATATATATATATATGTGTGTGTGTGTGTGTGTGTGTAAGATGAAAGTAACTATGCACTCACATGATAAGGTGGTGATTCAGACATCACGTCACTTCTTAAAATAATCTTCTTTGATGAAACCGGGAGGTTTGCTTGAAAACCGGGTTCTGTGCGGGCAGAGTTCCGAACTGAAAAACTCTTTTTCTTGGAGCCTTCGGGCGCTCTGGGGCTTTCTTCTAGTGCTAGGGAGGTTCCCTAGGCTTCGGGGTGGTTTACGGTGACTAGAGGGAGAGTAAAGAGAGAAAGAAAGATGTAAGGAATGAAATGATCGAATTTGCTATTTATAGGCTGATTTTGGCTCTCTCACGTCGTGAGCCTCACATGCTCACGTTGTGAGCTTCCATGAGTCATCTCGTCGCCTTCCCAGGTGTTTTCTAGCCTCGATTAGTGTCCCTTTGACTCCTCACGTCGTGAGAAATCATGCTCACGTCGTGAGCCTTAAACGTAGACTTTCCATCTGAATTCTAGCCTTGAAAAGTGGCATTTTGAATCCTCACGTCATGAGAAATCATGCTCACTTCATGATTCCAGTCAGATTAGGGTTTCTGACACGTGTCATGCTCTCAGACAGCTACATCTTCGGAAGGCCATGATTTTTGCATACGAGCTCCGTTTCTAACGTTCTTTATATCCACGCGTAGGTGGGGACATAATATACAACTTTCATTTAGACCCCTAAGGCTAAAAAGTACTGTATCATAAACTCACTTTTTACGATTCCCGGTGTCGTGTCGGTTTTGCCGCGAAACTTCGACATGTCATAACTTCTTCGTTATAACTCGGATTTCGGCGTTCTTTATATGTACGAAAACCTTATCACATATACTAAAACTTAGTTAAGATTATTTATTCTAAATAATCATCTATAAAAGAAGTAATTTTCGACGCTTATCGTCTCTAAATTGACTAGCCCGAATCTGCAGGCGTTACAGTAAACATGGTCCTAACTAAACAGGTTAGTAAGACTCCCTACGAGGTTTGGCCTGGAAAATTTCCATCAATGTCTTACATAAAGATATGTGGTTGTGAAGCATATGTTAAAAGAGAGACTTCTAACAAGCTTGGCCCTAGATCTCAAAAGTGATTCTTTATGGGACACCCAAAAGAAACCATGGGTTACTACTTCTTCCAAAAAGAAGAGAAGCAAGTGTTCATAGCCCTAAAAGTAGTGTTTCCTGAAAATGACTCTATCTTGTATAAAGCAAGTGGGAGCCCCATTGATCTTGAAGAAATTCGAGAAACACAACCTTTAGTTAAGAATGATAATTAACAAAGCATTGTTGAACTTGAGATTATCTTTCAGATGTCGGAAACCAACCAATTTTACGACACTCCAGTAGACCTCGTTAGGAACCTAACATATTTGGATTTTTCAATCCTGAAGAGGAAGTCTTCTTGATGGATCAATGTGAGCCCATCAATTTCAAGGTAGCTACTGCACATCCAAAATCTGAAAAATGGCTTGACGCCATGAGAGCTGAAATTCAGTCCATGAATAAAAATCAAGTATGGGACGTGGTTGATTTCCCTCCTAATAGCAGGGCTATTGGAAGCAAGTGGATCTTCAAGAATAAGATCAACATGGATAGAAATGTATGAACATTCAAAGTATAAATTGTCGCCAAAGGGTATACTCAAATTCAAGGTGTTGACTATGAAGATACTTTCTCAATAGTCGTTAAGATTAAATCTATTAGGATTATCATGGATATAACTGCATATTACGACCATGAGATATGAAAAATGGATGTCAAAACTTCTTTTCTTAATAAATATCTTGAGGAAGATGTCTATATAGAAAAAAACTTAAGGTTTTGTCAACCCAGATAACATAAAGAAGGTGTGTAAACTGAAGAAGTCCATTTATGGATTAAAACAAGCATCTAGGGATTGGCATCATCGTTTTGGTGAGAATATAAAAAAGTTTGGTTTTTTCAGAAATTCTCGATGAACCATGTGTATACATCAAAGCAAGTTGGAGCCAAATGATTTTTCTAATTCTATATGTTGATGACATATTACTGATTGGGAAAGATATCCCAACATTGAAAGAGACTAAGGCTTACCTTAGTAATTCCTTTCAAATGAAAGATCTAGGGGATGTTCCATACATACTTGGTATTAGGACCTATAGATATAGTTCCCAATGAGTTATCGGATTGAGTCATAGCACACACATTGACAAAGTCTTACAATGCTTTTCAATGGATAACTCAAAATGAGGAATTGTACCATACTACCTGACACCATTCTTTCTAAGGCTGACGACCCAAGTACTGAAGATAAGATCAAAAGAATGAGTTGTATAATGTATGCTTCATCAATAGGATCAATTATGTATGTTGTGACTTGTACATAGCTGGAAGTAGCTTATGTTATTAGTGTAACTAGTAGGTATCCTAATCCTAGCGAAAAACATTGGATGTCGATAAAGAACATACTTAAGTACTTAAGAAGGACTAAAGACATGCTCCTAGTTTTTGGAGGAGTTAAGGAGGAGCTTACTCTAAGATGTTACATTGATGCTAGCTTAAAAACTAATCGAGATAAATCATAGTTACAGTTGGAATACGTGTTCACACTTAATGCAGGAGCCATTTCCTAGAAAAGTTTAAAGCAAGAAGTGGTTGCATTTTCTGCAACAAAATCTGAGTGTATAGCAATGTCTGAGGCATCTCAAGAAGTTGATTGGATGAAGAAATTCATTATTGATCTAAATTTGTTCCAAAAATACTAGATACATTCAATGGAAATTCATTTTCATTCATCAAGAATTAGAATTAGAAAATATATGCATTGAGAACGTTCATACAAATAGTTAAATGTGACTCGAGCATATGGATCATGCTCATGGAGAATTTGGGGCACTTAGATCGCATTAGAGGACTTTGAGCTCATGAGCATGTAACAAAGGAACAGATCCTCCGAGAAAGGAATGGATCAAGTAAAAAAGGAACGAATCTTACAAAAGGTGATTTGGAGCAACTTGCAGTGGCTTGGAGCAACTTAGAGTGGTTTGGAGCAACTTGGACGAACTTGGAGTACTTGGACCAACTTGGAGCAACATGTTGTGCCATGATGACTGATGTTTCACCATCCTTTGGGATGTTGCACCAAATAGAAGCATCTTACGCCATCTATGAAGATGTTGGGCCAAAGGCGAAGATGTGAAACCAAAGGAATGGATGTTAAGCAACACAAAATAGATGTTGCACCACAAGGAAGACAATAAGGAGATGTTGCTCTATGAACGTATGAATTTGCGCTAAAGGAAAGAAGTTGTGCCATCTTTAGGAGATCTTGCACCATGGAGAAGATGTTGCGCCATCATGGACTATCTTGGTACATGATGTGCCATATCGATTCCTTTGTTGTTCAATGTTGATCCACGTTTTCCTAGAAGATGATCATGATTAAGAAATACACCATGTTGTGCCACCATGATGAATGTTGGGCCATTAATGTTCATGATGCGCCACTATGGTTAAGGTGGTCCATCATGTGTGTTGCTAATACTCATTAGTTTTATGGCATGGAAGAATATTCTAGAAGATGTTCCATGGTGGATTGTGGTTGGTTGATACCTTTCATGTGTATCCAAATCAAGTCCTTGTCACCAAAGGGAGTGGTGATAATGTTGCTCCTGAAATGAATAAGTTGGTGAACTAAGACAATGAAAGTGTGACGAATGAATGATTTTATTTAAATCAAAACACAGTCGAAAATGGTTCGAACGAAAATTCGAAAGTTTTACAACGTCAAAATAAAACAAAACATGTTTGGGCGGTGAAAACATAAAAATCTTTTGTGAAAATAAAAATAAAGAAAAATGTGTTGATTCTTTGCCTAATGATCCAAAACATCAAAAAGCAAAAACAAAAATTTTCAAAAAAGAAGTAGAAAATTTGGCTTCTGAAAAGGGAATTTCAAATACAAAAGCACAAAATAAAGCATATTGGAAAAATGAAAAAGCTTTTCACAAACAAAAGCTTTTCAAACAATAATCTCCTGAAACTGAAAAGAAGTTTCACAAATTGTAAAGAATTTTCAAAATAAATCTTTCGAAAAGCAAAATGATTTTCAACAAGGTCAAAACCATGTCCATAATAACTTTCGGCAAGGTCACAAAAATTTTCAGCAATAAAATGGTTTTCAAGGAAATTTCCAAAATCGTAGACAAAGGAGTTTTAATCAAAACTAAAAAAAATCAACAAAATTCACGTGTTGGGTATCAAAACCGTATTCAATATCATTTACAAAAGTCATCTCCAAAAAGACATTTTGAGAAATTGGAAATTGAAGGAAGGAAGAGTGTGCCTTTTAAACCTAAAAATCCAAATTTTGCAAATCCTGATTCGAAACAAAAGATGAAAGCTTCATTCACCAAAGGCAGAAATGATATCAAGAATATCAATCACTCACTTGAAGGAAAGGGAAAATAATACCAATCGTGAAAGTAGTCTCAAGAGAAAATTCAAAATGCTTACGAGAAGTACTTAAATGGGTCAATGAGTGGAAGTACTTCATCAAGGAAGTCTACACCAACAGTGCAAAAATGGAAAGAAATTCAAAAGAAGAAAATTGATGTTTCTAAGAAACAGGTTGAAAAAGAGAAAATCAAAGTTGAACCTTCGCCATTGCATGATTATATTTCGATGCCTAAAGTTGATGAAGTTGACTCAACTGACAATCTAAAATTGAAAGTTCATAATTGGGTTTTAGGTTCCTCATTGCACAATATGTTTCAAACTAATGTCCAAGGACCCAAATGGTCTTGGGAACCTATATTTTTCTAACTAATTACAGGTACTATGTGACGAGAAATATGATAAAAATTGGTATATCGATAGTGGATGATCACGTCACATGACTAAGAGGAAAGAAAATATGAGAGAGTAACAAAAGTTGGAAAATGCAGGTGTGGTCAAGTTTGGAAATAACCAAAAATGTAAAATCAAAAGATATGGAAAAGTGATGAATATGAAATTCACGGTGAATCGCGTTGCTTACGTTGAAGGATTGAAGCATAATTTGATTAGTCTTTCGCAACTAGTTGCTGGAAAAGGAAATCAGGTTCTTTTTTATGAGGAAGGTAGCACAATCTCCAACAAGGAAACAAAAGAGGTTCTACTAAATTCAAAACAAAAGGGAGACATGTTCACTCTCAACATGAAACCAATTGTGGGCATTCCCTTTGTGTGTTTGCTATTGAAAACATCTTCGGATCTTAGTTGGTTATGGCATAGACGTCTTTCTCATCTCAATTTCAAAAACTTAAAAAACTTGTTCTTAATGATCTTGTTTATGGTTTACTTGTTTTGAAATTTGAAAATGATCATTATGTATAGCATGTGAACAAGGAAAACAACATCGTTAGGTTCATCCGATTGTAATTGATTCAAAAATCATTGATAGTTTGGAACATCTTCACACTGAATTGTATGGACCTTCGACTGTTGAGTCACTCAATGAGAAGAAGTACATACTAGTTGTTGTTGATGATTTGTCATGGTTTACTTAGGTTTTCTTTCTTCAATAGAAGTCTGAAACTGCTTAAGTGATGATTGATTTTCTCAAGAATATTGAAGTAAGATTGAAAAGAAAAGTTTGAAAGATAAATAGTGATAATGGAACAGAGTTCAAAAATCAAGTTTTAGATTCATTTTTGACTGAACTAGGAATATCACACAACTTTTTGTCTCCATACACACCGCAACAAAGTGGTGTTGTTGAAAGGATAAATCGTTCCTTTTGCGAAGCGGCGATAATGATGCTCACATATGCAAACTTGCCACAATATTTCTGGGCAGAAGCGGTTTCGACAGCTTGCTTTACGCATAATCGTTCTTTCATTCATCCTCATTTCAATATTACACCTTATGAGATAATAAACAAAAGGAAACATAATGTTAAATTTTTCCATGTTTTTGGGTGCGTATGTTTCATAATGAATCTCAAGGATAATCTCTCCAAATTTTGGACGAAAGCTTATGAGGGAATTTTCTTGGGTTATTTTCACAATTTTGTTGCCTATAGGGTGTTGAACAAGCAAACAATGAAGCTCGAAAAAACTTTAATCTCACATTTAACGATCATTATGTCAGGAGAGTTGAACAAACATTTATCCAGGAACCAATTATTGCTTAATCAAATGTTGAATCTAAGCAAATGCTTACCTTTAACGTTGATCTTCATTTGATTTTTGGTATTCCTGACAGGGCAATCAACGCTGAGGTCAATGTTGAAGATTTTCTAGAAGCATCGAAACATTATGCAGATTCAAAAAATCAAAAATTAAGAAAATGAAGCATGTTCTTCATAAACCTCAAGAGTCAATGTCGAACGAATGCAAGCTTCAACTGATAATCAAGTGAAAGGGGTGCACTTGGTTGCTTCGTCTCAAAACAAAATACATGATTCGCATGTTGAAGATGAGCATATTCCTAACCAAGCTAATGTCGAGGGGGAGCATCACACCACAAATCCTTTGTTGAAGGGGAGCCAAGTAGATCAAATCATGATGAGGGTAATGATAGAGACAATGATTTTCATGATGTTACTGATAATATCTCAATTACAGGAGAAGTATCGGATGCTAAAAAAATCTATGAAGACGCACATTTGGAATTTGATCCTATATATCCACCAACGGACAAATGGACAAGAGACCATCCAAAGGAATAGATTCTTGGTGATCCAAATTTTGGTGTCTTGACACGAGCCCATATTCGATCCTAAAATAAGGTGTTGAATGTTCATCAAGAATTTTTTATGTTCAATGTTTTCATTTCAAAAATAGAACCAAAAATAGTCAAGACTGCAGAACATCCCGATTGGGTTGTTGCAATGCAATCTAAGCTGGCTAAATTTGAACGAAACAAGGTTTGGAGATTAGTTCCTAAACCTGATGTCATTTTGCTAATAGGTATAAAATGGGTTTTTAAGAATAAAAATGACAAAGAAGGAAATATTGTTAGAGACAAAGATAGGCTAGTCATAAAGGGTTATTCTCAAAAAGAGTGTATTGATTATGAGGAAACCTTTTCCACTGTTGCAAGACTCGAGGAAGTATAGATTTTTCTAGCCTATATAGCTCACAAGGATTTTGACATCTACCAGATGGATGTAAAGTGTGCATTCCTCAATGGTGTTATGGAAGAAAGGGTATATGTCGAATTGTAACAACCCTAAAATAAGGACATAAAAAATTTTGTTTTTAGATTAATAAATCGTTAATACATATCTTTCCCATAAAGCCAGAGTAACTAAATTTTAGAAAAACATCAACAAATCAGTGTAATTCACAGAAGGCGGAAACATGCGGTGTGTGCTCTACAATCATCTCGAGCCCTTCCGATTGAAAACCGAAGTACCTGAAACGTAAACTGAAAACCGTAAGCACAAAGCTTAGTGAGTTCCCTAAAATACGATACAACATACAACCTCAGATTTTCATGCACATACATATATTAGCCATGGGCTCCCTCCATGTTCTTTATCTAGTATGATATGAGCTCCCCATGGTCTTTACCTGGAATGCCACGGGCTTCCCCAATGGTCTGACATGCAACTGCCACGGGCTCCCCCCGGGGGGTCTTCCATGGAAGTATCACAGAGACAACTGGCATACCACATAACACGTAATGGGCTGGCATTGGTGCCTTTGACCCATGGATATAATGAGAAGACTCACCTCGCACTACTGAATCATACAGAAACACCCTTGGCTGCTGGCTGGCAGATCCCTTACTACCAATAACAAAACAACACCCAATTCAATTGAGTTCCAATCCATAACCACAACTCCATACCTGGGGAAAAAAGACCATTTTACCCCTAACCTAGCCTTGTCCAAACCAATGACCCAAACTACAATTTGAAAGGCCCAAAGGCCAAATAATCAACCAATGGCCCAATTTTCCAAATTGGGTCCAAACCCCTTACATGGTCTTTACCTTAAGGCCCAATCATTCTTTCTAGTCCAAAACACTTATATTCCGATGGCCCATTAATAACTCAAACACTCAAGCCCAAAATACCAAAAATACTCGCGGCCCAAACCATGGTCCAATTTTCCAAATTGGGCCCAAAACCCTTCGTGGGCCTTCTCAAAATCTATAACATCCCCAATTTCACGGCCAGTAAGACCGATTTTTTAATGCTTTGTTTTATAAAATCAGAGTAAATCCTTTTGATTAAAAGAGTTGCAGAATTTGTTCCCAAAACAAAATATGATAAAATTTATCAAAACGTTTCTCAAAGAGAATGTATTTTCATTAAATAATAAAACCTCGGGATGTCATGTTCTGATACAGACCAAAAGCATAAACAATATAAAATAGACCTTACAACAGTTATTTGTAACTATTAATCTATAATCCAAAATCTATCATCAAGTCCACCAATTTATACTCTTGTGCCATTACCTGTAATGCAAAGAAAACTGAGCGGGTCAGGCTTGGGAGCCTGGTGAGCATATAGGGTTTTCAACCCACAATAATACATTTATTATATTTAATTATCAAACAATCAACCCAAATACTCATTCCCATTATCTCCTTTATTTCTTAAGGATTTACCCTAAGAATCAACTATCATTTATCCATTTATTCCTAAGGATTGACCTAAGGAATTGACACAAAGTCCACCACTGCCAAGGTCCACAAATTATGACTGGTAAACACTTAGTTCAACATACTTAACAAACACCTAGTTCTAACACTCCTAGTGAACAATTAATTCAAAACATCTGGTGAATACTTAGTTCTAAAACACTTAGTGAACACACTCAGTTCAACAATGCCAAGTGAACACATCTAGTTCAAAAATACTTAATGAACACATTGAGTCCAAAAATACCAAGTGAACACATAGAGTTCAGAAATACCTAATGAACACATTGAGTTCAAACACCAAGTGAACACCTAGAGTTCTAAAATACCTAATGAACACATTGAGTTCAAAAATACTTATTATTTCGTCTCACATCTAACTATTTCATCTACCAATGTTCTACCAAACATATTTGTAGATGCAAACACATATACAGTTTAAATCTTTTAAAACATGTATAAAACATTATTTCAACATCTATCTCAAGTAAACAAACAATGTATAAACACCTAGCACGTACTTCATAGCAAATACTTCATATCTATGTGGTAGAAGAAAGTGAATATACATTCACACATATAACAACAAAATATACACATAACACGTATTTCATATAAAATACTTTGTATTTATGCGTTAGAAGAAAGTAACCACACACTCACTTGGTTAGACGATGCTCGGACTACACTACAGCTCTAAGAGTAGTATTCTTCGGTGAAACCGAGATCACTTCGCACACCGGGCTTCTCTCGGGCAAAGCTTCGGCTTGGAAACTCTTTTCTTCTCGGGATCTTCGAGCTTCGGGACTTGCTTCGGGTCTCGGGGTTGATACCGGGGCTTCGGGGGTACTTCTTTGCACGTAAATCGATGCAATACATGTGAGAGATGAGAGAATGAGCAACCAAACTCGGCTGACCCTTCAAATCTATTTATAGGGCAAAATCTGCCATTGCCACGTCGTGGCATCTTTTTCCACGTCGTGGGCTTGGTTGTCACTGCATGCATCATTGCAAGTTGCATCTGGGGGACTCCCGGAGGTGTCAGAAGACTGGCCACGTCGTGGCACTGCTTTCCACGTCATGGTATCTGACAGTTTTGGGGTTTCGCGCCCCAAACTTCAGAAATTCATAACTTTTGCATACGAACTCCGTTTTCGACGTTCTTTAAATCGACGCGAAGGTGAGATTATGCTCTACAACTCTCGTTTAGACTCCATTGGCTAATTTTGAGTTTATTTTTAATATATTATAATTATATTACTTATATATTATTTTTAGTAGGTCGGGACAGGAAAACTCCATTATAAACTCATAACTCTTTCGTCTGACGTCTGTTTTTCCGTCGTTTCACTACTATCGATGAGATCTTCAATTCTCATTTAGATTGTTTTGGATAAATATCGCTCTAACGTAAATTCACTATATACGTCGCGTTGTGTCGTGCCATTTCTGTCGCGAAACTTCGACAGGTCATAACTTCTTCGTTATAACTCGGATTTCGATGTTCTTTATATATTCAGAAACCTCATAATATAAACTACATCATAGTTAAGATTACTCCTTCTAAATAATCTTTCCCAAAAAAGTCATTTTTGATGCTTATCGACTCTAAATTGACTAGCCCTGATCTACGAGCGTTACAAAATCACAATCAGACCAAAACTTGATGGGCCAACATGGCCCAAGATAATTAACCCCAACAGATGGCCCACACCGAAGCCCAATTAGCAAAACTTCCCTTGACTAAGTACGCGGGGTGTACTCAACTGTGCGCTAAGCGAACAAGTTGTTTGGCTTCTACGCCCAACGTACTCCTTCATTGAGTCAAAACCTTCATTAAGCTCTTAATGCTTGATCCCATAAGTCCAAACCACAGATCCACTTCTAAATAAACATCTAGAACCATAAAGTCACTAACTTGGTGACTTTGCATGCCCTAAGAAGACCCAATCTCAAAGAGTAGCATTCTACTTTCATGAAAAGGACCTAAACACATACATTGATGGTTTTAAACTCTAAAGGTGCCAAATTTATGGACCTTGAACCTCAAAAACACTAAGAGGGGCAACTCAAAGCTCCTGGAGTGGAATCAGGACCACTAGATCTCATTCTTGGGACCAAAATGAACCAAGACTCATAAATGATAGATCTAAGACATCAATGATCAAGTTCAAAGATTTTTACGTCCAACAAGCTGGAAATGAGACACATGAGCAAGATCCATAAGCTCTTCCTTGATTCCCATCCTTGCACTAAACTTTATCTTCTTGCAAATGGACCAAACACACAACATATGGACACTATAAGATCAAAATGCCACCAAGAAGGCTTAAGGACAGCTTCTAGGGTTTTAGAGGGTGGGGATGGCTTAGAAAATGAAGAAAGAGGCTAATATTATGCTTATATAGGTTCCAACCCTAAAATTAGGGTTTTCAACCTGACCCTCGTACGCCCAACGTACGAGGTCTCGCACCCCGACCCAACCTCGCACCTATGTTATGTGTTCCTCCAGCTATGCCTCGTGTAACTCCCTTTGCCTTGGTACGCCCTGCGTACCACCTTTGTACGCCCAGTGTACTAGGGTTTTCCTCCAAATCCTAATTCATGCGAAGACCATAACTTTCTTGATACAACTTCGATTTCAACCATCCTTATATCCATTAAAAGGTATTGAGACGCTCTACACTATCATCAACTCATACTTTCCCTAAGATTTCTGAACGAACATCTATTTTCGATAAAGGTCTGAGATGACAAATTACCGAACTACCATTTGATTCCAAAACACAAACCGAATACCCGAACCATCCAAATTACCTTATCCAACTCCAACTAAGTCTGAATCTCAATTACCCAAGGTTCTGAAGCTTGCTAATATCCAATCCTTGATCTCCATCCCAAAATGGGAACGATTCGAAACAAGATGTTACACGAAAACCACTAGGTTTCATTAACTATAAGTATCTTAATCATTGTTATATTGAAGACAAGGCAGTCTATGGGTTGAAAGAAGCACCTTGTAACTGGTATGCAACTCTAACAAATTTTTTGAAAATCACTAAATTTAAACAAGGATCAGTTGATCCTACTTTATTTCAAAAGAAAGTAGGGGATCATCTGATGCTCGTTTAAATTTATGTCGACGACATTATCTTTGGTTCGAATGATCCTTCATTGTCTAAGGAATTTGAGGAATTAATGAAAATCAAATTCGAAATAAGCATAATGGATAAGATAAATCACTTTTTGGGTTTAAATATTAATCAAAGTAGGGAAGGAATCTTTATCAATCGAGAGAATTACACTCGAAACCTGCTTGAACAGTTTGGAATGACAATTACATGAAAGTCAAAGTACCCTTGACTAATGGCACACACTTAAGTTCTTCATTGGATAATCCTGTTTTGGATCTCAAGATGTATAGCAACATGATCAGTTTGCTTTTGTATTTTACTACAAGTCGACCTGATATTATGCTCTCTGTATGTAACTCTGCTAGGTACCAATCGAACCCAAGAGAACCCCATCTTACTGCAGTGAAGAATATTTTTTTGATACCTCTAGGGTACAAAGTTGTTAGGCTTGTGGTATCCATCGAAGACATAGTTCTTTATCCAAGAATATTCTAATGCGGATCTGGGGGTTGTCAACCGGATCAAAAGAGCACAACTAGAGGATGTATACTATAGGATCGGAAACTTGTGAGTTGGAAATCGAAAAAGTAGACATGTGTTTCTATTTCGATAGATGAGACTGAATATATTGTTGCTATTGCGTGCACATCACAAGTGATCTGGATTCAAAGCCAATTACATAACTATGCCATCAGCATGAAGAAAATACCTTTATATTGTGATTCACAAAGTGCAATTTGCATTTGTCATAATCCAATCCAACATTCTAAAACAAAGCATATTACTCTTCTTTATCACTTTATCAAACATGACATTGAAGATAGGAACATTGAAGTCTACTTTGTCAAAACAACATATCAGCTCGTTGATATTTTCACAAAACCTTTAGATAAAAAATCATTTTTAAGGATTTTGAATGGTCTAGGAATGATGGAAGCAATTTCTGTTCCACATTCTACATAAATGATGGAAGCAAATTTTGTTCCATTAATGAAAGCCGTTTTGACATCCATCTACCAAATTTCATAGTCATGAAATGCAGCTGAGGTGTGCATTATCCTAATAGATTTGATCTTAGCTACTAGTGAGAAAGTCTCATCATAGTCCACCCCTGGGGTTTGAATGAAATCCTTCGCAACCAGTCGAGCCTTGAAAGTGTGTACCTTTCCATCCATGTCGGTCTTCTTCTTGAAGATCCATTTGCACCCAATTGTCTTACGACCTGGTACATTGTCAATCAGATTCCAAACCTGGTTGTTATACATGGACTTGATCTCGTTGTGCATTGTCTCTTGCCATTTGGCTAACTCAGGGCTTGCCATTGCTTCCTTATAGTTAGCATGTTCATCCAAATTTACCAGTGTATTATCACTGATAAACGTATCACCATCTATAGTAATATTGAAACCATAGAAGTCAAGTGGCATTCTAACTCTATTGGAACGCCTAAAAGGTAATGATTCATCAATCGGTTCAACTGGAATTTCTTCCTCGGATTGAGCCCTAGCGACTTTAGAGGCTCCTTCATCATTTAACTGTTGAATATATTCAATATCAATTGTACTCCCATTGTCCTCTTTGCATATGAGTTCTCTCTCTCTTTCTCTTTCTCTCTCTCTCTCTCACGCGCGAAAGATTCCCCTTCGTGCTACAAAGACCACGTTCTCAGTAGGTTTGTAGAACAAATATCCAAAGGACTTCTGTGTATAGCCGATGAAAATACATCTTTCACTTCAAGGTTCAAGCTTGTCGTGAGTCTCTAGTCTAACGAAAGCTTCACAACCCTAAACCTTGATATGTGCTAATGAGGGAACCTTCCATGTCCACATCTAATGAGGTGCTTTGGCAACCTTCTTAGTTGGGACAAGATTAAGAATGTGGGCAGTAGTACTTAAGGCATACCCCCAGAATGATTTTGGAAGACAAGCTAGACTCATCATGGAACGAACCATGCCCAACAAGGTTCAATTACGCCTCACAGCCACACCATTAAGTTGTGGTGTCCTAGGAGGTGTCATTTGTGAAACTATCACACATTCCTTGAGGTAGTCGTGGAACTCGATACTAAGATACTCTGCGCCTCTATCGGATCTAAGCATCTTTATCTTCCTACCCAATTGATTCTCGACTTCATGTTTAAAATCTTTGAACTTTTCAAAGGTTTTTTACTTATGTTTGATTAAGTAGATATAGTCGTATCTACTATAATCATTAGTAAAAGTCACATAGAATCGATTAGCATCCCTTGTAGTATATTTGAAGGACCCACACACATCTGTGTGTATGATATCCAACAATCCTTCACCTCTTTCACAAGACCCAGTGAAAGGTGATTTTTTCATCTTACCCAAAAGACAAGATTTGCATTTATCATCTAACCTTAAGTCAAACAATTCCAACACTCCATCCTTTTGGAGTTGGGTGATGTGTTTCTTGTTAATGTGTTCAAGACGACAATGCCACAAGCACACTTTGTCTATACCATTAGACGAATCAATATGAAATACATTATTACCTAAATTGTCTACACACATCACGGTTTCATACACACCATCACAAGGTAAAGCTTCAAAATAAAAAACACCATTTTTATAAGTAGAAATAGAACCATTATCATCATTAAAAGAATATCTAAAACCTTGTTTAAACAATGCATGAAAGGAAATAATGTTTCAAGTCATTCATGACGAGTAGCAACAATTCAATAAATCTAAACTAGCTCCATCACTAAGCACAAGACTATAAACTCCAATTTTGGTGACATGTGAAGATCGTCTATTCCCCATGATCAAGTTTATTCTTCCATGCTCCAAATCCCCACTTCTTTTTAGCCCCTGCAATTTAGAACAAATGTGAAATCCACATCTTGTATCAACGAAACCAAGAACGAGAATATGATGAGTTTTTAGATAAGATAGTGTATATACTTGCAGAATTCGGCTTCACCTTGTCGTCTTTCATGTATTGCAGATACTTTGGGCAGCTTCGTTTCCAATGCCTTTTGTCGTTACGGTAGAAACAAATGGCCTATTTGGGATCAGAGATAGGTGGAGCATCAAAACTAGATTTTCCTTTGGGCCCATTGCTTGACGACTTAGCTTGGGACTTTCCTTTCCAATGTTGCTTGGGAGGACCTTTCCTCTTTTTCCCTTTCTCTTGACCAATGTCCAGAACGGGAGCACCAGCAGGAGTGTAGGCAATACTTTTCCCTTCATCCCTGCTTCATCAGTTCGCATGAGTTTGTGCAATTGAAACAACGTAGTTTCATTGTTGTTCAAATGATAGGTCGCTATGAACTGATCATAACAACTTGGCAAAGAGTTCAACACTATGTCGATTACCAACTCTTCATCAAAATTCACATTCAGCTTGACAAGCCTGTCCACGTATCTTTGTATTCTCTGGACGTGGTTGCTAACAGATTCCCTTTCTTTCATCTTGCTAGCTATGAGGATTTTACCATCTCATACTTTTCCTAACGAGCTCGCGTATGTTACTTCTCTATAAGGTCCTTGTTCATCTCATACAGCTAGTAATCCTCATAGTATCTCTGTAATTTAGGAGTCATTGTGGCCATCATGATGCAAGCAACTTTTGTTGCATCATTGTAGTGCTTTTTGTAGGTTACCATTTCTTCAGGAGTGGCCTTTTTTTTCATGGATCTCATCCAATGGTCTTTCAAGGACATACTCCTTGTCCTCGAAATGAAGGGCCATTGTTATGTTGCACCTCCAATCATTGTAGTTCGTTCCATCCAATTGCACCTTGGAGCATATTTTCAACAAGGAGAAGTTGTTGGATGAGGAGGAGGAGGAACCAGAAGCATCGGTTGGAGTAGACATCTATAAAAGAAAGATAGTTTTTAGTTAGATAAGAATAATCCTAAATATAACACCCAAAATAAAATATCAAGGCTAGGATCCAACTAAATAATTCACAACTTAGAAAATGGATGTCATAATCTAATTGTAAATTATATAAAGGTAGGTAAATGACGATTTACCAATTTCACCACAAGAAAACAAAATTTGAGTGAATTACGTTTTTAATGAAATTCCGAGATCTTTTAAGATTCATTGAAACTCTTCAATGACATGTTTAATCTTAATTATGCTCTTCCATCTGTGACTGGGATACCGAGGATCACAAACCAGATGTTAATAACCATGCAAATTAGTTTGGTACTCTCGATGTCATTTATCATCTTATTTTAATGTGCCAATTAACCACATGCGCTCTGTTAATCAATGATAATTTTTGAGACACCTATTGCCACTTTTTAATAGTCCATATTAGTGTGTCGGTTAACCATACACGCTCCATTAACGACGTATAAAGTGCAATGTGCAATTTCATGGGTTACCATACAAATTCACATTTTTCCGAAAGTAATTAAGATTGAGAATTTTAATAAAAGATTTTTTAATTCATTATATTTATTAATGAGAATTAATATGTCCTAGCAAACCTATTCGAATAATGACCTTCCACCAATTAAGGAAGCGGTGGGTGAGATTGGACACCCATTCAACTACCATTTTATAGGCAGTTTCCTTATAAACCCCCCTCCCTCTTATAGATCGACTTCATTAATGAGGCGTACTAACGGTTTAACTGACTTAGTCTTATAAGTATAGTAATAACTAAACATTTAATTCTACATATAGTATAAGGTGTATTTTTGAAAGTTTTTAAAAATACTAGTTTATATTTTAAATTTTTTGAAAATTAAACAATTAATTTAAATTTAAAATTAAACCAAATAATATTTGACATTAATTAATAAGTTCAATTAGTATCCAAATTAATTATTTAAACACTTAAGAAATCAATCATATTAATCAACAAATAATTAATCAAGTCAAATACTTATCTCCTAACTTCTAGGATTTTATTTTATCATGATATATTCAATAAAATCGGATTTGGCAAGTAAATATAGCAGATAATTATCACATGTAAGTAGATTATGCAGATAAGCATCGAAAATTTGGATATGACTTAGCTCACGTTGTGAGCAACGATTTTTCGAAAAATTTAGTTTCCTTTTGTTTGATCAATTCACCAATGTGCAAATACATGAAAGATAGCCATAAGGCTCTGATACCACTGATGGAAAATGTAGGTTACAAAATTTCTATGCACTAAGCGGAAAAACATTTAAACAATTTAAATGATTAGGGCACATGTAACCTTATAAGGATCTATGTCTTTCACATATAGGCAACATACTATGAACTATCATCCTACAAAACTTTTCTTATGAAAAATCAAATTCAATAGAATAAGAAAGTTACCTTGAAGATTGTTATTGCAAACGATCTTGAATCTGTTTTCAAATCTTTTGCCAGCTAGCACCACAAGCGGCGTGCCTCTGATGGTTCGCACCCAAGACTATCAACTAAGGATTATGGAGAGGCAAGAGGCGATTTTCGGCCAGATCTCTTCTAGGGTTAGGAGTCCCGAAATTCATAGCCCTAGGTGCCTTTTTATTGTGAAATCAGGAAACCCTAGATAGGCCCAAACCCAATATAATAATATTATCTTGAACCGGGTAATTATCTAGCTTCCTAATTATCCACCAAGGATAATTCTAGAAACCCTAAGGCTTCTTAAAACCGTCCATAGCCTCATGGAGGGTTCGAGAATACCTCTTTGCTCAACTATTGAACAATTTCACTTCAGTCCCTACACTTTCAGCTAATTCTTTTAATCACCTAACTAATTCCAATTAATTTCTGATTAAATATTACTTAAATATTACTATTTCTAATTAATATATTATTTGCATAATATATTAACAAATTATTTATTTCAAGTTATTAATCAAATAATAAAACATCTTCTCTCTACAAATAACCATGTCCAATTTCTAGGTTTAAACACTACAAACTAAATGTCATTTAGTGACATACATTTTTAATGGCATATGAGTGATGTGCCACTATAGCATGTTTATAGTGGCATATTTTATGTGCCACTAAAAGCTTTCTTTTATTAAAATTATTATTATTATTATTATTATTATTATTATTATTGCAAAAAGATAAGTTTGGTTACCTTCAAATTTAATAAATTGAAAAAAGAATATTAGACATACATAAACAATAGGCTACTTCGTTTTCTAAGTTATTTATAAAAAAACTAATATCTTTAATAGAGTTCGATTTATAAATTATTCAAAGAAACGTGAATGGAATAAGATTTAGATAAAAAAATATTTTAATTGTATATTTTATTGAAGGGAAATTATTTTATGTAACATCGATATGCCCCAAATAGTTCAGACCTAAATCCATTCCAGCTAATAACGAGTATTTGAGTGTACGATCACCACCCTCCCGTCGCCATCGTTACACCATCACGATACTAGTTCGTTGCCACCGTCTTCCAGTTCGTCGGCACCGCACAATCACGCCGCTGCACAATCACACTCCCGCACTACAGGTCGTCATCTCCCTACGCCATCATCTGTGCTGTATTTTTGAACTATTATCAACATCTCTTCCCCAAACATGTATTTCATGTGTATTTTAGCTTCAATCCTCTTAGTCCAACTCTTATACACTGAGTTAAGTTTTCAATTTCTGTTGCTAGCTTTCTATTCCTACTCTTAATGTATTCTATTAGAACGATTTATTCTTAATTATGTCATGGATTAATATTGTGAAAAATTCGATACCGATTAATGCACTTTGAAAAGCTTAGTTGCTGAATCAATCGTTATCTTGTTGTAATAGTTATTAGATTTATGTGTAATGTGAAGAATTGAAACAGATGAAATTAATCAATCCTGTTTTGCCATAAGATTTACGTTCTATCTTAAGATTAAATAACTACCTTAAGCATACAAAGATTATAACATGAATTAATCCGAAAAATATGTAGAAAAATAGAACATCCTCACATGGAGAACTGAAATCTATAAGGAGCTATATATACCATGTCTGATTTCTTGAATTACACTCCATTTGCAACTTTTATATATCTGTAAGGAGCTATATAGCATGTTTTCTTCAGTTGTGTTGGTGGCCTCATTATCTATTTCCTTGAATTTGCTACAACTTTTATATCTGATATAGCATGTACTTATATGTTGTGGTTTTATAGCAGGATGGGTAGGCATAAGAGGTTATTCATCATCTCAACTGATATCCCTATTGATAGTGAGATTAATGATCAAAGTTATGAGCTTTCTGCAACTGAAGGAGATCAATCAGGTACACAACTTTACTAAAAGAGATCAATCAAGTCAATCACCTACATTTTTACGTCTGTGTAGTTTGACCTTATTAGCCTGATGTTCAAACTGCAATTAGACATAAATTATGATTTATATCATATATAACTTAAAGTATTCTCTTAGGTTGATCCCCGGTCCTTTGGCTTTAGTGCTGTTGTTCCTTTAAGGATTGGAGAAAAAAAAGGTATATAGATTGTTATAGCTTTATGTGCAAATTGAATCTTGCAGCTGGAACAAATTAAGGTGAAATAAGTGTTTGGGATGTCGGAACTCGAGAAAGGATGGTGTATAAACCCTTCAAAGTTTGGGATTTATCTTCTAGCTCAATGTCTTTTTGGGTAATGCACCTTTATCATTGGCTTCTTTCCATATTCATACACTTGTAGGGTGTTTAGTTTGTGCTCATAGATTCATATCTATTATATATTGTATCATTTTTAATATTTTGAATATTTATCTGATATGAATCATGATTAACTTTGTGTCTAGACAATCTTGGAAGATAATGCATCAGGTTGTGTTAATCGGTGCACATGGGACCAGATGGATCAATACTTGGCATAACTAAAAGTCATATTTTTTTGCATCTGTAAGTAGATTCTTTTTCCAATATGGACCTCAACATTGGTTTTATGTTTCTCTAGTATATTTGATGGAGTTATCCTTTTCCAGCTTATCTCTATGTTGCATTCGTCTTCAGTTTGTTCTTATCGACATAGTTAATTTGTGCTTAATTATTATTTATTTTATAAATTATGCCTTATTTAACTGTATTTTGAATCATAATTGTTTGTTTTTGGACAGGAAATTACTAGTATTAATTCAAGAGTACAAGATAACAAGATTTATTCAACTTAGCATGAAGTTTGGGAAAGAAGTTCATCTGCAGTTAAGTTTCAAGGTTTTTTTTTTTTTTTTTTTTTTTTTTTTTTTTTTTTTTTTTTTTAACTTTTGTTTGTTACTCTATGTTAGCATGTACTTGGTTCCACATTTAGACATATTTGATTTGAAAAGTTTAAAAATATTGATAAAAAATAATGGAATTTTAATTGTTTTCTATGTATTATAATTTTTGTTTTTATAGATAAAAATTATGTTGATATAAGTAAGCCTAAATTATAAAATTGAATTAGTATTTACTTGCGTATATGTGCCAAAAATATTTTTTGTATTATGAGAAATAAACAAGTGCCACTAAAGTGGCAAATAAATTTTTGAATAGAACGAGGAATTTAATGGCACAAAATATGTGCCGTAATTTTTTTTTTTCTATTGTGTCAAACAAAAAAGTGTCACTAAAAGCTTAAAAAATTGCAGCGGCAAAACTAAAAGTGTCGCTAAAGGGTTTTAGTGGGAGCATTTCTAGTGACATTTATTATATGTGTCGCAGATTCTATGAGAAACCTTTAGTGACACTTTTTTATGTTTTTAGTGGCACTTTTTGCGTGCCACTAAATGACATATTTTTTGTAGTGAAAGGCAACCCAAAAGGACCATGTTACTATCAATTCAAGTTTATACCAATTATAATTATGGGCTTAGACACCTAATCTAACAATATATATATATATATATATATATATATATATATATATATATATATATATATATATTAGAAAATATATATGTAATTATTAATAGTAGAAAATATATATGTAATTATTAATTATATACAAAATTAATGACATAAGTCACGACTTAACAAATGTTGTGGCTTACTAGCTCCGACTATGAGGTTTGACATTACCACCACACTAAGTCTAACATTATTAAGAACCTTGATTATCGGTCATCAATTAATAGTTGTTTCCTAAAAAAATAAATGCTACTTTGGCAATAATAATTCCAATATGTGAAGCAAATTTGGAAATATCAGTATTAGCATAATATTCCTCCATTATTTTAGCACAATGATGTTGTCATATCACATATGTGCTTTTCATATTCAGCATGAATATTAGATTGAAAAGTACAAATTCCTTCATCATGTTTGACGAGAGATTTAAAACAATAGCAAAAATTATGGTCTTTTCATCATATAGCTTGGATGGTTTATGTGTAAAGCTAGTAGTACTACATGCGTTCGAGCTGCTTCCGATAATCAGCTAGCGCCCATAGTGGGAATACATTCCTGTATAGTGCATAGTGCAACATGCAGTTCTTATTGAAGACTCCACTTATTTCCTGACAAATAAAAATGGATGAATAATTAAAAAAATTAGGTGATGGAGCAACTATATTTTCCTTCTTTATTAAAATCGAACAACTATAGAATTCATTTACTGGTTTATTCTAACATGTTTTTTAGAGTAAATTGTATGAAGTCCCTGTGGTTTGGGATATTATGTGTGTAGTCCATAACTCCTTTCTTTTTCACTCGGATAGCCCCTATGGTTGGTTCTATATCAGTTTTGGTCCTTAAATAATATAAAATCCCCTATGGTTGTTTCTATATCAGTTTTGGTCCTTAAATAATATAAAATGACTAATTTACCTTAACCTACTTTTAAAACCACATTATTATTATTATTATTATTATTATGTTAAAGAAGTTTATAAATAAGTATTTAGGTTGTATAACCCCACCACCAGCAAACCTATCACTTTATGGGACTCTTTTCTGTCGTATCAAACCTGAAGAATACCCGCCCCTCTTCTTCCTTATTTTCTCGCTTCATTTGTAACCACGGACCAATGGCAGCCATCGTTTTCTTCTCTGTCCCAAGCAACGTACCGATAACCCTCTTTAATGTGTGTATATATATATATATATATATATATATATATATATATATATATATATATATATATATATATATATATATCAAGTGTGTAAAACGTTTGATGTTAGGTAATCGGTGAACTGGGGTTGAAGGATTACTCTAATAGGGGGATTAATCGGAGGATTAAACTAGGACCCTAAATTCCTAATTTATTGAATTTTTTAAAAAATTAAATATGACTAATATCATAACAAATTTCGTAAATACCATTAATGATTGATACAACAGTAATCATTCCCCAATTAGTTTTATTGAAATTAAACTTCTTCAAAGAGTTAAAATTTACTCATTACCTACTGTTTTGCTCATCTTTGTAAAAAAAAAAGATTAACCATTAGGCGTCTTTTAGTCAGTTGGGTAGCGGCTAGTGACTGATCAAATATTAATCGGGACCTAGTATGGACTTTTACGACACTGATATATATATATATATATATATATATATATATATATATATATATATATATATATATATATATATATATATATATATATATATATATATATATGAACTTTTAAAAACTCATACACTCCTAAGAACCCGGAAACCTTTTTGGTTGTAGATTTAATAAAAAAAGAAAATTATGCATATCTAAAAAAACAAATTTCAAAAAAAAACATATACATATGAAATGTGCATATATGCATATCATGTAATTAATATATATATATATATATATATATATATATATATATATATATATATATATATATATATATATATATATATATATATATATATATATATATATACACACGACGCAAATATGGATACATGCACTTTTTGTATATACACTTTCTTTTTGAAATTTCTTTAAATGAAAGTTCTTATATATGCATGTTTTAGAGGTGTATAAACCTTTTTTTTAATCTACAACAAAAAATGATTCCGGGTTCTCACGAATTTTTGGTTTTTCCAAAGATCAATGTTTTAAAAACCGGTTTTTTAGTTGAACCGGTATGATGATCGGTTCCCGATTTAACCGACCGTCGGGTGAACCGGTTTCTATATTTTTCATGTTTTTTTTTTCTATTTTTCTACACATACATACATATATAAATTATAAATTTGATTTTACAAGTTCAAACATTAAAAATAAATTGTAGATAAATCCAAATACATTAAAATAACACATAGTCATAAGGTTTAGTGTTTTACATCAATCCATATACGTCAAAAAGAAAATAAAGTATAACACCGAAACAAAATATAGTTTTAGATGAATACAAACATATCAAAAAAATTTATAAAATTTACCATATGTTTTTATTTAAAAAAAAACTAAATAGATTTGAAAAAAAATCACCAAAGTTTATTATGTAATGGTTCTTTTTCATGTGATTTTATTAGGTTTAACCGGTTCAACCGGTTTATTTTGACCGGTTCAACCGGGTTTTTCTAAAAACCGGCCGGTTCAATCCGGTTCAGAAATCAATGTAAAACCGTTGATAATTGAACCGCTCCCTCTCCCGATTCACGGTCTAACCGGTTCAACCGGCCGGTTAAAACCGGGTTTTAAAACATTGCCAAAGATCCCCAATCCATTGAAAAATCAAAGATTCATAAAAAGCTTAGAACATTTTCCATAATCATATTCTAAACATTTTTTTACCAATCATTACACATTGTGGAAAGTACAGTGTGTTGTCATATCTTTGGTAAGGGGATATAATAAAAAATAAACAATAAATAAATAATTATCATAAAAATAGAAAAACATTCATACGTTTAATGTGGTTTTTTATTCAAATATGGAGCATTGAGTAAAAATGAATAGGTGAAAAGAATAGATTATGTTGTAGAAAAAAGTGAGAATTTTATTATTTTTCTCAATGTACCACTTATATTTTTAGGTTACGTGTGTATTCTATTTGTGTGATTTTATGAGTGTCTAAGTTTCTTGAATACAATTTTTATTATACATATATGCTATATTGTTTTTATTTTAATAAAACTTATAGTACTTTCATCATATTCGTTACTTGTTATATATATATATATATATATATATATATATATATATATATATATATATATATATATATATATATATAACAATATTATATTAACTTGATATGTGGCCATTTGCCTTATATATATTTCGTTATTTTAACAATATTATATGAACTAGGGTAGCTAGGGGATAATGTCTTTTATTTGTATTTATGTTTCTTTCATTTTATTTTGGTTAATGGAACTTCTTTTGTTTTGTTATATACAAATATTACCTGTTGAGGAAAATCACCATTTTCCAGTTGAGAATTGATCAACAACTTAGCTGCTCTTTGTAAGGGTTTTGGGTCTCTTTCCATCTAAATGTTTGGAAAGAAATTGAATTAAAAATTATAGATTTCAAAAGAGACTGAACTTTATAATTACAATCAGAATTAGAATTTTATTTCACCTGCCGAGACTTAATCAGTCCCATCATAGCCCATGCGGTGTGTACCAAGTTCGACCTGCCTCCTTCCAATGGTATGTATTTCTGTTTATAGAGTAAAACGTATTACTTATTTTCTCATCATTATTCTTAAAACAACTTGTTATGTATTATGTTATGTGATTATGTCATAGTGTTACCTTTTCTGTGCAGGATTTGTAGCTTTCTCCCCAACCACCATCATCCAATTGCTTTTCTAGAAGAAATCTAACAGCTTTTCGAATCGCATAACAATTTTCAAATGTTTTACCGACAGCTGTCAGTCCTCCAAGTGCAAACCAAGTACCATATGTAAAACATACACCCCAGTTTCCATACCTAATACCCATTATGTTAACAAAATGACAAGAAAATTAGTTCTTGATTGTTTTGAAGCCTTGTTTTAGTATAAAAAGCAGAAACATAAATTAAAACAAACCATGACCCATCTTGCATTTGCATTTTCTCCAAGTATTCACTTGCACGTGTAAGGAAACCTTCTATCTCTTTTCTTCTATGTTGAGGGTGTAACTTCTTAAACAAAACAAGTGCTTGAATCGTTGATGATGTGCACTCAATATACCTAGTCAACATATATTGTAAGGGGTTGTTTGGATTGCTTTATTAAGCTATTTATTATAGCTTATTGTAGTTTGACACTGCCAATAAGCAAATTATAGGTGTTTGGACAGAGCAAAAATAAAAGTCTTTATTTACTTAAATAAGGAGTATTTCATAAGTCAATATCTTCTAACTTATCTAAAACAACTTTCAACTTATTTAAACCAAATTATCTACTAACCTTCTGATAACCATACATTTTTATATACATACATCTAAGATGGATGTTTGGTCATTTTACATGAATAAGAAAATTTTGCTAAACACCAAAATAATAAGTTATCAACTTATTATGTTTTAATACCGGATAAAGTTAATCCAAACTTATTTTTAAAACTCTATTTTGACACCAGATAAGTTAAGAAATACTTTTACAGATAAGCATATTAAGCACTTTTACTTTGCTTAATTACTACATTTCAAAAAATAAAATAGTCTTTACTCATTGAAGTTTGAAAGATTAGTTTTCGTATATGTAATCCTTGTTGGTAGCATTGATTCTCCTCTTTTATAGGATAGATAGCTATCCATTCATAGAAGAATCCTTGTATATATACAAACAAACATACCATCTTGTCTTTTGGGTCAAAAGAGAGTCCAATATTAAATATTCAATATTCAATATTCTAAAGTATCATATATCTCATGTATATTTATCCAAACGGTTCCTATATAATGGAAATGAAAGAGAACATAAATATAATTTTATATACAATTGGAAGGAGATATGGAAAGTGTAACTTATGTAGGAGTCCTACTCATGCTCAATAACGATGTCAGCAAACATCTCTGTAGGATTGAAAATCTACAATGAAACAAAATGAATATATGATAGTAAAAGATTCACATGTTAATAAAATTTTCCCTATGACTTAGATATATATATACCTCCAACCACTCGGATGATCCTGCTGGTTCCCATGCCGCTACCCCACCATTCTTGCTCTATATTATTTTCACAATCAAATTAAACTATGCATAATGCATATTAATAATTTCTTTAAATTAATTATAAAATGGATATATAGTGTCTTGAACATTACAAGTGTTTCCAAGAAATGGAAGCTGAAGCAAGTATACACCAACCTGTAGTGAAAGTATTATGTTGACAGCATCATACAGTTGCTCAGGTTTCATCATTTCACCAACAATTTCTGATGGCATTGTTGAGAGTAATAGACAACACTGGGGACAAAACAGTAATTAGACCATTATAAGGATTACATATATAAGGAAATTAACCACATTTAACCTAGTCATACCTTTAGCCCATCAGCAGTACAATCTGAAACTTGCCATCCATGGTCTTGATCTGAAAAGGTCCATGCACCTTTAGAGATATGTCTGTGCATGCTTTTAAAGTCACCAAGAGGATTCCCTTTAACCTAAATATGAGGTAAAGAATAAAATAAGGATTAATGAATTGATGATGACTCAAGAAATACACAAGAGCTTTTAAACCTGTGAAGCTTTTATAAATTCGTGTCCTTTCTTCAAGGTATGCCCAATTTCTTCTGTAAGATCGGTAGCTAGTAAAGCTTGGATGGAAAGAGCAGCATCCCATTCTTGGCTTCCAAAACTCTGTTTTGATAGCATAACCATTAACTCTTGTTAGTAGAACATTTAAAATACTAATATTTGGAAATATCATGAAAATTATGTTTTTTTTTTTTTTGTCTCACCTGCATTTTCATTCCATCTTCAGCAACCCAGATAAAATCTGGGATTCGAGAAAGATGCTTTTTGAAATAAATGCCATTTGGATCTTCAACCCAGCATGCTAGCATGCATAGTGACTATACAAAGGTAAAATATTGCAAGAAACAGCAATTTACTTTCAGTTGTTTATATATTATAATATCTTACTTTCATTTATTTGTATTTCAACCTTATACTTGCAATTTGTATCTAGGGGTATTTAGGATTGCTTATTTAAAATAGTTTATACAGACTGAGAATTTAAACAAAAACGTGTTTAATCTTAGCTTAATAGGTACCAAAATGTAATAAGCTGATTAGATATTTTTCAGTTATGTGTGTGACAACATTAACACATACATGTCATTAAATTTGTCGAATTGCATGCAGTTTCAGTTATTATACTTTAAACTAAATTTACTTTTTTTCCTTTATAAGCAATTTCCTATAAGTGAGGATGCGTTAACTTATTGAAAAAATTTTATTTAGTTCATTATGTGCTTTTTAAATGCTTCAATCCAAACACTTAAAATAGTTTATTACCAGTTTAAACCATAATTATAATAAGTAAATAATTACTTAAAATAAACAATCCCAAATGCCCCTTAAAACATTGTAGTTTGAAAAATCTATGTAGTAATAGGATTGTACTTTTAGTTTTTTATTTGATTAAAACATTGCATTCTGAAAAATCTACCCAAATATCATAGCATTGCTTTATGTTTGTATGACATAGCTATATATGGGTAGATTTTTAAATTAAATTGTTGTAATGGGAGCAAATGCAAGTATGTTGTGATATAAACAAATAAACAGTTGCTATTTCTTGCACTTAACCCATGTACTTATTATCCTTATTGTGTATGTATGTTGTATACCTTTTCCACAGCACCAATTGTGATATATCGACTATTCTCATCTTCATAATGAATATGTTTCATTGTTGTCTCCAATGCTTTCTTTCTTAATTTATTAAATGGCCAACGATTTTGCAGAGGCTCCGTACAAATATATAAACTATCCCACATTATATCTTGTAGCAAAGGATGATGAACATATATATCTTCCTGAAATTATATAAGTTGGATTGGCATATAATTAGAAATCCAAGTAAGCATTATGCAAAACAAAATGTTATAATGAGTGAAAAAGGTCAAACACAAGAAAAAGCAATGCACTTTCATTGATTTGTTTATAGCTTCCTACTTTCATTTCTTCCATATATAGCAAAAGCAATTTGCACTGTTATAAGACTTTTTTTTTGAAAGTACACAATGCTATAATTTGATTGATTTTTCAAAGAAAATGTTGTAATAGAAAAAAAAATGAAAATAGAATGTTATAATACACAAATGAATGAAAGTATATATATTGCAATTTCTTGCATTTAGCCTTAATAAAACTTCACCTTTGCACACAAATGCCGTATGCTTTTCCACTTGATCTCATTGTAAGGTTGTGCATAAAGTTCATCTCTAAGTTGTAGAATCAAAGGAGTGATAGGACCCACAAATCTTTTTCCATATAGGTACGACATTGGCATGTATATCAGCCGACAATAGCACCACATTTTTGCTGAATTTAATAAAGGAAAGATATTTCAGATTTATGTAAATACACAAATCCTGCTTAGGATTCATGAATACGAGTAGATTAATTAACCTGGATACATAGGAAGGAAAGAAGGGAGGATCCAAAATTCTGGAGGCATGGGGTTGGTTCCTGTCCACTCACATACACCAAGTATCTGAAATAAAATAATGTCTTATAAGTTTACTCGTATATAGAAAGTAAAGAATATATGATATTATATATATATATATATATATATATATATATATATATATATATATATATATATATATATATATATATATACAAAAAAAGAAAAAGAAAAAAGAAAAAACAAACAGTTGATGTATTACAGAAAGCCATATTTTGCCCCATGATGGGATGGTGGTGACACTGCCATGATCCAAGATCCATTTTCGGGCTTTGGTGCATGCACCATTCAAACCACCATCCGGACCTTCTCCCAAAAGCCGCATGCAAATGTAACTTAAAGCAGTCCCAAACATCGTGCTATGTCCCTCTATGTGAAACCCCCATCCACCATCTTCATTCTGTCAATTCCAGATAAGTTTTTAGAATTTTCCATCGCAAAGAAAGCCCATTGGAACAACAAGATTATGATTAGATTCGTTACCTGATGACAATATAAATAGCGAAGAATTTCTTTTCTATATTCAGTTGGGAAAACAGTGTCAAGGTGGCCAGTGATATACAAACACATGACCAACGGCTGCATGAAATACATGGGCCCAGCGTTTTCAGCAGGCCAATGTCCATCACTCGCCTGCAACGCTGCAAAGAAATTGACAGACCTCCGCAAGGCGGTTGTAGCCTTTTCATATGAGATTTCTTCAGAATCCTCAATTTTGACTTGGGGTATCGTTTGTTTGAATTGCTTCTCTTTTAGAAACTGCATATTAATTATAAGCATATTTAGTAAATTAATAGTTTAATACTATCAATATTACTATTGACGATCTGAATTTTGGTAATTCATAAACCTGCATGCGCCAAAGGAGATCACTGTTGGGCTTAACTTGGTGCCGGTGGTTCCAGTAATGGGTCCGAGCTTGTTCAACCTCGGCTAGCTCTTCTGGGTTTCCATGATTTGAATCGAACTCCCATATTTGCCTTCCGACAAAGTTGTTTGTGGAGTAGAGGTACGGATCATTGCCCCCTTCAGCTATCTTCAGTCTCCACATATTTTTTTTCCTTATTAAACTTCAAGTAAATGCAAAAGTAGAATATATGGTGAAAAGTGTTATAGGGTGTACGTCCTTTTATACTAAGTGATTAGAATTGAAGAACAGAATGCTATGATACTAGATTATAGATTTTACTTTTTAGGATGACTACGATACACATTGTTCCACCAACATTATTAACTTAAAATCAAAAACATGTTTTACTTGTTATATATATGAAAATATAGAGAACTAGAACAGGTAGAATTAATGAAGACAATTTTCTATAATAACACTACAAAAATAAGTGCAATAGGGGCAGGCGGTCACACCGCCATTGCATTTGTCACCATTAAAGACGTCGCCAATATTAAATAGCATCCCGATCCGTGTGCTTCGGTTCAAATTAATCCAACCAATCGATCTTTTAGATCGATCCAACAACGTTGGTTGGTTTTTCCAATGTTGACGCTAAACACGGCAGGTCCAAGTCGATTTTAGGCCCGGGGCGAAACCGAAAATGAGGCCCCTTTTTGACCTTTAAAATGGATAGCATACATAAGGGCAGTTTAAAACAATTAGAAAATAATCCTATTTTTTCTTTCATCAAAGCACATAGTATAAGCTTACACACCAGTTTAAAAAGAATTATATTTACTTTCCTTACTAAATCGTAAGTTCAGTAGTTCAAAACTCATCCTTCTTCCCATCTTTTTATTTACTTTTTCTCTTTCAATTTACCTACAATAAAATGAGAAAAAAAATAAAACACGTAAATCAGAAAAAAAAAAATTACAAAACAACAAATATAAAAAGGGTTGATGCACTTAAGAGAAACAAAATATTACATAGCAGATATTATATAAACAACAGTCGGAAGCTAGAAATAATCAAAGCAGCTTACAACAAAGGAAACGGAAAACTAAAAGCTAAAAACCATAGTTAAAAACAACAAACAATAAGCCAAAAGAGAACTGTAACGCCCCGTTCTAAAAGTAATTATTTATGGATTACCGAGATCAAGGGTAAGGGCGTTTCGTTCTTTATGGGAATTCGGTTCATTCGAGAAGGTTTCGGGTCGGGGTGTATTGCTAGAAGCGTAGGGCTTCTCGCCACCTTTTCGTGGATATAAAGTCCGTCGGAAACGGACTTAGAATAAAGGAGTTATGACACTTTGAAGATAGTGTCAATAATGGTCCCTAAAGGAAATATTTGGCAAAGGGGTCCTAGGCATGCATGGAGTGCATGCGTGTAATTGGCTGGGTACGCCCAGCGTAAGCTAGGTTACGCCCAGCGTAGAGTGGTTAAATGGATGCGGGTGTTGGGGGCGTACACCCAACGTACAAGATGTACGCCCAGCGTACGTCTAGTGTCCAGAAACCCTAATTTTAGGGCCAGCCACTATATAAGGAACATTATGGTTCCAACCCTAGCCTCCATGTCTGCCCTCTTACTCTCAGAAACCCTAAGTAGTCGTTTTCTTCCATTGTTGTGGATATTTGACCTTGGGGAGATTGGTTTGGCAAAGGAGAGCCTAGAAGAAGAAAGAAGAAGTTATCAAGGAAGGAGTTGGTGGCTGGAGCTCGTAGATCTGGGAAGGCATCATTTTCTGGAGCCCTTTTGAGGTATAAAGTCTCTTGCTTGACATCTATTTTGTGTAGATCTAGGTGTTATGAAGTTTTGACACCATTTCTTGTCCCGAAAACCCCAAAGTAATGCATGATGCGAGTTGGCTGATTAGCTTTCCTTTCAGACCTTAGGAGAGGTCTTGAGTGAGAAAAATGAGATCCCAATGGCTTTGGTTGTCTTATGAGTGATGTAGGTAGGTCTTAATGGATTAAGACCTTGAGTTAAGAGCTTTATGGACATCCCAAGTAATAACGTTTGAGACTTTATGAATCCTAGGCATGTTTGGTCGATGGATCTGAAGTTTGGCCTTAAGAGCTTAAGCCATTAAGAACTTATAAGGAGTTTTAGATCAGCGCGCGTACGCCCCGCGTAAGTTGATGGATGCCCAGCGTAGTGGGTCAGTGTCCCGTTTCCAATCCGCGAGAATTGAAGTACGCCCAGCGTAATCCCTCTGTTGGGTTTTCGTTTTTTGTCTTAAGTGATTGGGCTGTTTATGGGCTAGTGGGGCTTGGGCCGTGACTGAATATTATGGATGGAGTATTTTGGACCCAATAATTATATTAGACCTTGGATCTATGCTTGTTTAGTGAGATGGGCCCAATTTAGTAAATTGGGCTAATATTGGGCTTTGCATGTGGATTTGGTTTTGGGTCTTGGCCCAATAAGAGGATGATGGGCTTAATGAGTGTTGTGGGCCCTTGGCCTAGAAAGTCATGATGGATTCTAATGTGATAATTTTTGCATGTGATAGTTGGGATTTCCAGTGAGTCAACAGTCAGAGATTTGCAGGATTTCGGCAGTTGCAAGGTGAGTTATCCTCACTGTACTCAAGGGTCTAAGGCACCAAGGCCGGCCCTTTGAATTGTTGTTTAGAGCTTGTTATGTTGTGTGATGTTATGCTTGCTAGTATCCTGGTATATAGGATGATGATATGAGGATATGCCTTGTTAGCTTAGTATCCTAGAGGAATGGATAGTTAATAGATGGCTAGTTCTGTTGGATCAGCACCCTGGTAGTTGGGTAGCAGTTATGAGAATAGACCTGTAGTTGGTCTTGCCTTATGTACGCTGGTAGGAGGTTACCTGCGGGTTATGTATGTTGAGCAGTAGCAGAGGGTATTCCATCCCGGTAGGATGATAGGGCCCTAGTGTGTTGGTTTTGTAGAGTGTTATGTGGTTGCCTGTTATGTGTACATGTATGCTAGTGTAGATTGGCATTCCAACCCGATGGTTGTGGGCCAGGAGTATTCCATCCAAGTAGGATGATTGGACTCATAGTAATTGGCATTCCAACCCGATGGTTGAGGGGCCTGGGGTATTCCATCCCGAGGGATGATTGGACCCATAGTAGTAGTAGTAGTAGTAGTTATTGTATGTATAGGAAGTGGGGCATTCCAACCCGATGGTTGTGGGCCAGGAGTATTCCATCACGGTAGGATGTTTGGACTCATAGTATGTTGGCATTCCAACCCGATGGTTGAGGGGCTTGGGGTATTCCATCCTAAGGGATGATTGGACCCATAGTAGCTATTATTGTAAGTATAGGTGTTTGGGCATTCCAACCTGATGGTTGTGGGCCGAGAGTATTCCATCCTGGTAGGATGATTGGGCTCGTGTTATGTAGGCATTCCAACCCCATGGTTGAGAGCCGGGGGTATTCCAACCGGAAGGTTGATTGGACCCGCAGTATGTTGTTCTTTGCTGTATGCGTATGTTTTTGTGTGTATGGGTGCTTTGGGGGAACTCACTAAGCTTTGGGGCTTACAGTTGTGGTTTATTGTTTCAGGTGCTTCAGGAGATCGTGGCAAGGCGAAGGCGTGATCGTACCGCTCCTCATGTTTTATGCTTTATGTGATATGGTTATGGGGAAATACTCTGATGTTTAAAATATTTTGAAAACAAGATGTATGAATGTAATGGTTTTTGAATGAAATAAAATGTTTTAAATTTGTTGAAATTTTTGGTCCTTACAAGAACAAAAAAAAAACATTTACATGACTTTCTTTGTAAGCATCGTCAAAACAGCAACCAATCAAAAAACAATGAGCAAGGCTGACAATAGGGAAAAAACCAAAGCAGGAGCAAAATTGGAGCAAGGGGCAAAATTGTCCATAATGGCAAAAATAATCTAATAGCCAGGGTATAGATCAACCCAAAATAAAGATCAAAATCATATAAACCCTTCCACAATAAGGAACAAAACATTGGAGAGACACAAACCACATCTGGAGCCAAATGGTGGTAGGGGCAAACCGTCCACGTGTGTAAAAAAATCCATCAACAGGATAAAGAGCAACCAAATTTTAAGAACATGAAAATATAATCACCGAACCACCCTCTAAACAAATAGAGAAACAATATGGCAGCTTTTCGGTCTCTTTCTCACACATTTAAGTTTTTTCCTTCTTGAAAATTGTTGTGTGAAGCTGTGTATTTCGAGGAGACATTGATTGCTACTTTGAAAACTGAAGCGTCGTCTCTTGGAATACGTTGTTGGGCCTTTAGCCTTTAATAGATTAATAAGTAAAATAAGTAAAAGTTAAAAAAAAATTACCAAAACAAGGATCGAACACGAGACTTCACAAACCCAAACTTATGCATGTCAACCACCTTAACCAATATTGTTTTTGGTTCTTCGTTGCATATTATATCTTATATAATCTATATGTATATATAAACAAATCGAAATTTCTGGGGGCCCCAAGACTTGGCGAGGCCCGGGGCGGTCGCCCAGCTTGCCCGTGCTCTAGGGCCGACCCTGACGCTAAAATGACTTAAATTGTCACCACTAATGCTCTGAATCAGAATAACCCTCTTCTCTTTTCTCTTGCTATCAGAGAGATGTTGGCCACCACCATCGGTTTTTACGGATTTTGTGACATTATGTTTGTTTTCTTAGAGCATCCACACCAAGGTCTTTCAAAGCTATTTGCAATGCCACCTTGTCCAAATTGTATGCCACATAGGTGAGGTGAAGCTCTTTCAATATTTGAAAGGCTTGCGAATGTATTGTCATAATATTTTATTAATAATTTATTATTTTTTTATTACCTAGTTACGTCTATATATATATATATATATATATATATATATATATATATATATATATATATATATATATATATATATATATATATATATATATATATATAGAGAGAGAGAGAGAGAGAGAGAGAGAGAGAGAGATATAGATATAGATGTATGTAAATTATAAATAATAAGATGTGACTGTGGGAATCATTTTTAAAAGAGTGTTGGACTGATGGGGTTGCAGTGAGCTGAATGATTTTATTTGTGCTTGCTTTTCTATTTATGCTTGGTTTCCAACCGTCGGTCAATGTGATGTTGATTTTTTTATCTATGTTATGATGTTTGATGACATGTTTTGTTTGGGTTGTTATTTGATATTATGTTATGATGTATCAGGGATTGTAATGACTTCATTAGATGATTGTAATTAGTTAATTAGATAAGCCGTCAAATGTGGGTTTGTTGTGACTATTCATCAATAGCGATGGCGGTGGTAATTGTCGCGACAATATTGGAAATGATAAATGTAATAGTGGTAACAATATTAGCAGCGACATATGATCATTAGCAATAAGACATTAGAGGCGATGTATTACTATGGCATGTCGTCTCTAAAGGCAATAGAGATGACATTTAACTTGTTTAATTAGCGGCAACATATGTCGCCCGTATTACCTTGATTTCTTGTAATGAAACAAAAGGGAAAATACAAACAAAACATCTAGAAAATGAGAAGCTTGTGATTTAAATGCTAAAGATTGAAAGTAGGTTTTTTTTTCTTTTTCTTTTTCTTATTTATAAGTCTTGCATAGTCATTTAAAGATTAAAGCTATGTTTTTATTTTTCTTTTTCGTTTCCTATTTATAGGTCACTTAAAATGATAGTACTAGTTAATGTGTTAAAGCTTATATTTATACTTATTCTATTATGTGGGGTGTATACCCGAGAGTTGTGTGGACTGTATACCCGAGAGTCTAAATATGGAAAACAAAAAACAAGTGAGAGGAAAGTCATACATAAAAACTAGGGTTGTCAAATCAGGCAGTCGTGTCGTGTTTTTGTCTAACACGACACGACACGACAAGGTTTTGGATGACACAAACACGACACGACACGATGTCGTGTTTTTTTTCATTAACACGAAAACGAACCAATTAAAACACGACACGACACGACAAAGATAATATTACATAACTATTAGTGTATTTCATTCATACTTAAAGATATATAACACGACAAAAACGACAAACACGAAAAACACGACAACCATATGCTTAATCGTGTCAATTTCATGTCGATTTAATAACACGAACACGACACGACACAACATCGTGTTTTTTAATCTTGGCACGAACACGAATTCGAATTTTGATCTCGTCCCGATTTCGTTTCGTTTCGTGTATTTTTATCGTGTTGTATCATAAATTGACACCCCTAATAAAAATGAGGAGTAGACTCCATAATGACAATGGATATTGAAAATCACACTATCTACAAGTTGTCAACACCATATCCTTATTTTCCTCGTCATCCCCATGCTTCATGTTTCACAATTGATGGTAGTTAAACTTTGTCGATTGTTGAGATATGATTATATTTCTCGTAGATTTTTATGCTAATCAACAATAACCATTTTTTTAAACGACAAATATATTAAATAAAACAATTACTCGCAAGCAATCTAAAACGAGGAACAGTGGTCGTTGTCAATGAATATTATTCCAGTTTTTTGTGACATTTCTTGCTCGGTCATTAACTATCTTTCTTAATAAATGAAAGTTTTTTGTCACGTGTCAATCTCTCATGAGTTTTGACATTTGTCATTTTGTGATATTTTTGAAATAAATATTATCCACTTGTCAATTTTTGGTTTTGTTTCAATTTTAAAATTAAAATCATATATTTATATATGTAAAGTAGTATGTATATATATATATATATATATATATATATATATATATATATATATATATATATATATATATATATTAAATTGCAATAAATACGTTTATTCTTTTCTTATTTTAAAGTTGTACATTAAAAAATATTTTCTTCTTACATTTTAATGTTTAATCTTTTTTTAAATCAACCTGTATAATACACAGGTCTAACACCTAATTCAATATCGAACAAGAAAAACATCTTAGTGATCAAGGCATTTGAGTCTTTACTTTTTATCATTCTCATATAAATTTATATGGTCATCGCTTTAGTGGTTGATTGATTGTGATGATTTTTTATTGTGTATTTTATGATTTGTATAATTAGTGTTTTTAGCGTTTGTGTTATTTTGTAATGCTCATTACATGTATATATTATGTTTCATAATATTTTTCAAAATTACATATCAGATCCTCTAGACTTAAATATTTATAATATGATAGATATAACAATTGTCTATAACTTGAAAAAACTATATTTGTGTGGTTCTTTTTTTTCCATAAGGTGGAATTGATGAACTTAATTCTTAGGTATGTTGGTGATTAGTTATCATCAATGTTATTTAAGTGTAACGAGATTACTTTGGTGACCAAAAGTGATCTTGATAAATATTAAACAAGTAAGGAAGGTGTGAGGTACACATTTGTCTAAAGTTTCAAAGTACACTGTCATTTAGGGGCGAAGCCCCTGAACGAACGTGGGTCTGGGGGCAGCAACCCTGGGAGCGAGGTCCAAGGGGCAGCCCCTAGCTGGGGTCGAGTTGACCAAATAGGGTATGTTACTATATTAAAAATGCATCAGAAAATCGGTTTTTCAGAGAATTGCCCATTGGTTTGACCCTTATCCAAATATCCATTTTTATGTAAGTTTTTATGGTTTTATGACAGTTTGAAACTATCATACAACCGTTTTCAGCCAGAGATCTTCAAGTCATTTTTGGTCTCATTTCTGGTATATACGAAAATATCATCAAAACACTCTCTGTTTTTGTCTCTCTGAGTCTTATCCGATTAAGGAATATTGGGAGTACCACCCAAATACTTTAATCTAAAAGCGTTTAACACAATTCTTAGAATTCCCTATCCTTTTTATACCCTAAATTTCTAATAAGGTATATGAACAAGAAATTAAAGAGCTCTTCAGTTGTGCTCTAACTCCTTAAAAACATCATGATCATGTATATAATTAACATCGTGTCTCTATCAGAAAATCAACAAGGCACTATTACAAGAAGATAAGGAATCAAGAGCATTACATTATTTTCTTCAAAACTAACATTTCCATGTACGTATCATTAATTCTTGTAAACAAATCTTGATTATGCCTATAAAATAAAACATGTAGTATCCAAGATTATGTTTGATTTTCACGAGTCAATGTTGTAACGTTCGCAATTTAGGCAAGACGTTTACAATATAATAATAATAACTAGATTATAGCCCGCGTTAAACGCGGGAAACGCATAAAAAAACATATAATCGTTTATAGATATTTTATAATGATTATAAAAAAATATATGGTTATTGGTATTATTGAAATGTGTAGAAAATACATTGAACACGATAAATATATATATATATATATATATATATATATATATATATATATATATATATATATATATATATATATATATATAATCATTGAAAGATCTCTTTGTAGACATCATTTTTTGTTTTATTAGTTGAACGACTTTCCTCGTCTCATATAGTTATGATATTTATATATTTATAAGCGTTTTAATTAGACGTTCATTGCATAATAATGTTACCTAATTTAAACATATATTGACAACCAATATACTGTTTTTTCTATTGCATTAAATATTGACATGTATTTCATTTATTCAAATAAAGTTATGCAATATAATTTATAAAATGTTAAATGTTATATAGATTTAATTTTAGTATATCATTAATGAAGATTCTTTTCTAAATCATGATTGGTTTATTTTAAATTGATTATAAATATAAATGTTAGCTTTTATGTTTGTTCTTATTTATTTGGTGTTCGCAAAAATTTTGCATTAGTTTTTGCGCAACTTTGAATAATTTTAGTATATCATCAATGTAATTTGATATATCTTTCAATTATATGAAATATCAAATAATGACATTTCATTACTATTGTGATAACTTAGTTTATATATTGTATTTTCAATAATCTTAACGGTCTTATTTTTTCTAATAACCGTAACGTTTTTAGTAAATGTACTTTTTACAAATCTCCTAATATCTTATAATTTTTATCTTACTTTATAATTTTTCATAACTATGTTATTTTCAAGATTGACTGCTTTAATAGTGTTTTTTTTTTCAGTCTATTCAATTTTATATTTCATTGTACAACATCATCGTTTGTATTTATTCTGAAATTTCACTTTAAAAATGTGTAATGTTTACACCTTGATATTAATTTTTTTAATAAACTCATGTAATAATTATGAAATATATATCTCATTTTAATTAACATTCACTTCCTTTATTATATCAAATTCCTCATTAAACGGATATACTTTTGGAAAAAAATAATTATAACAGGGAAGCATTATTTAAGTCGTAAATGTTTGATATACTTTTGGAGAAAAAAAAATCAGGATCATTAAAAAAAATTTATATAAAGAAAATACAAATTTAAATTTGTTGAAATTATGGATGAAATTACTGACGAAAATTTATTTTGGAGGGAGTTGTATTTTGTAAGGTATAATAATATTACAAAATTTGAAATATCTATATTTGTTGTGTAAATTAATAAATTTCATTGTTACTATACAAAGATAAAAAAAGTAGGTTGATATGATATATACAAAAACATAATAATTTCAATGATATTTTAAAATCATGCCAAAATTAACCGGATTCTTATGACATAAAAATTAAAAAAAAAAAATCATAATCATCTCTAATATATAAAAGTAACATTTTCGTAATTAATGTCAGTTCCCAAGATAGTTAATTTTTGTTTTGTTAAAGATACATAATATCTTTTCATGTTTATTTGAAAAGTTTCAAAAAAGTAGTTAACTGATTTCATGTAATTTGTGACAAAGAAAATCGAAATATATGAATACATACATTTGATATAGGAACAAAAAATAATCGAAAAAAATATAAAAAGCGAAAGAATGTACCGACCTTCTAGCGCACAAGAGCGAATGTTTATAGCAGAGAATGATGATGGAAGTTATAAGCAATATTAACGATGTTGTAGGAGAAGGTTTGAAGAAAAGAAACGATTGAAAATAAATGTAAGTCGCGGATTCAATGATGAATCGTATATGTATGTAATAATTTGAATATGAATTTTCGGTATTAATGATTTCCTAATAAAAAAAGATTTTATATTAATGGTTTACTAATATAAACGGATTTATATTAATGGTTGATATTAAGGCCTTGATTGAAATGATTTGTTAGTAATATGTTTTTAAAATTGATCATATTAAAATCTTCATAACTGAAAATTCAAGATGTAAAATATGGAAAACTTTTATTGGAATTAAATACATTCCATTTCAACGAATGTAAGTTATTGATTCATGATTGGAAAGCATTTATTGGAATTAAATACATTCCATATGGGGAAGATGATGTCAGCAATTTGATCTAATGGTGAAAAAATAAGATTAAAATACAATCAATGATCCAGATTATTTAAGATGATGTCATAAGGTTTCTCTTTTAGTAATATTTAAGATTATGCATTTTATCAAACAATTAAAAATCGTTAATTCGAGTAATCATTCTTCGTATGTTTCGAGATAATATAAAATTATCATATACACATTAAGTGGGAAAATATTTGGAGTATAGAATGTTTTTTGAAAATCTTAATATAAAAATTATCGTTGAGTGATAAATTAACATTAAAAATAAAAGATTATTTATGATAAATAAACTTAACTAAAGTTGTAGTAGTCATGATCATGATCTCGTGGATATAACGAATGCCGAAATCTGACTTCATATGAGGAAGTTATAATTTATCTAAGTTTCGCATTCAAACCGATACGGCAAGATGTGTCATAAAAAGTGAACAAAAGATGGGTTGCCTTTTAGCCAAAGTGATTTAAACGAAATTTGAAGTTCTCGTCAATAAGAACGCGTCGGTATAATGAACGCCAAAATCTGACTTCGTATGAGGAACTTATGATTTTTAAAGTTTCGAGTGTGACACAATACATCAATGTGCGACACAGAAATCGAACTCAAAATCAGTAGATTTTTTGCCAAAACAATCTAAATGAAATTTGTAGTACTCTTCAATATGAAGTCAACAATATAAAGGACAAGACAACACATATGTGAAGAAGTTATGAATTTCACAGCGTTATTTATAGTCTAAGTCTTCTCGGACCATAAAACGAAAAATAGAGTGAAAATTAGTTGACGGAGTCTAAACAAAAGTTCTAGTGCACATCGATAGCTACGCATGATATAAAAACCATTGAAAATGGAGTCCGTATGTGAAAGTTATAATTTTTTGAAAATTAATTAATTCCGACCAACGAGAGCACAACGCATGGCACCACCTGGAGTGCGACACGTGTCGCCATCAGATTGTAGCCTTCCTCCCCACGATATACGTTATATTGTCGACACATGTCATAGGACGTGGCATTCCCATTGATTTTTCCTACACATTGAAACGAGGTCTTGCATATTTTCTTGCCAAACTCTTTCCAAACAATCTCAAACTTTCCCGAGGCCCGACTCTAGTAGTTCTTAGGTGTTAGTAGCGAAGCTCTAGAATACCAGAGAGCCCCGAGAAATGGATCTTTCGATTTCGAATTTCGGCATGTGTAATGTTCAGTTTTTCTTCAAACAACATGTAATTTGAGTTATGTTTATCGTGCTTTAAGTATAACTTATATTTATGTTTATAGTCGTTATTATGAACTTATAGATAACATCTATCAGTAATACTAGTCGTTATACAGACCAATCTACTTACGGAAATGATGACAAGGCTAGATTAGTGAGGTGGTTCAAGTGGATTTTTTCAAACAATATATTTTTATAAACTAAATCAATCCGACCTCCGATACGATCTTACATGGCTTTTGTCACACCCCCAAACCAGAACGGCAGAAACGTTCGGGGGCGGAGGATGTCATATTCAGTATCATAACAGTTCATAGTAAGGAAAGCACACACCACTATACATATAAAGGTCTCAAAATGGTTACATAATTGTATTTGTTACATGTTCAAAAGATACATACATAAACATCTTTCAAAAGAAGTAATTAACGTCAGAGCGTTAATCCCCAAAAGTTGGTTTCCAAATCTGTTTAGCGGTTCCCTGAGAATACAAGTTATTTCAAATAAAAAGTGTCAATAATTAAGTTGGTGAGTTCATAAGCGGTTTTGAGAAAAATGTAAGCCATTCCAAAGTTCGTACGTTTTCCAAGAATATCCCTTATTAAGGTGATAGTTTTGTATACAATGTTTATTCTCTTTAACAATGTTTGACTAAGCATAAATCTTAAGTTCTTTGAATGCATAAAATGGTTTAACAAGGATGGCTACCCTGAATACTATGCATTTTGTATAAACCTAGTGCATGCAAGATATAACAAGAGTTTTCACGTTTTCATTCGGGATTACCCGGGTGTTTACTTGTATTCTCCCCTGAAATGTATTAAAAGTACATTATAAAGTATTTGAAGGTGTATAAAAGGGGTATGAACTCACTTGATTGAAGTGGTTGTTTTGAAGTAGTCGAGAGAAGAATCGAGCAGAACTTTGACTAGAGAGAGTTGAAATCTCGGGATTCTCGGGGATCTCGGGAGTGTAGAACTTCCTTCGGGACTCAAGTAAGAACAACCGGGGCTTCGGGAAGGCTTATCGAGGTAATCACGTAGAGTAACAGCACTTAGAAGGAAAGAAATGAGCACCAAACCCGACACCCTTAAGCTTCTATTTATAGGGGCTGATTTGGAGTCTCACGTCGTGAGTTTTGGATCCTCACGTCGTGAGGCTTAGTCAGCATGATCCTCTTCGACGATTTGACGTGGCTGACACTCTGGAACCCATCAATCACGAGCTCACGTCGTGAGCATGGTCCCCTCACGTCGTGAGGCTGAGTTAGCCTCGGATTTTGTGTCCCGAACTTGTAAAATCCTTAACTTTTGCATACGAGCTCCGATTTCAACGTTCTTTATATGCACGCGTAGGTGTGAAAAGGCTCTATAACTCTCGTTTAGACCTAGTCGGCTAATTTTGATTTTATTTTATTATATTAGTTTTAACAGGCCGGACCTGGAAAAGTCCGTTTAAATTCCATAACTCCTTCATCCGATGTCCATTTTCGTCAGACTTTTGACTGTTGTACTCCTATTGTCTGGGTCTTCAACTTTCGTTTAGGTTGTGTCAGCTAAAGACCGCTCGATCTCTATTTAGAGTTTTTAGCTGTCTACTACTAGGTCAGAAACTTCGAAAAATCATAACTTCCTCATACGAAGTCAGATTGGGGCGTTCTTTTTTATGTATGTTCGCGGTTTAAAGATATTTACAAATTTCATTTAGATGCCTAAGGCTAAAAAGTATTTTATTGAGATTTCTCGTTTTATGCTTAACAGCGCTTTACCGGTAGCGTTACGAATCTTTGATTGGTCATAACTCCTTCGTTATAACTCAGATTTTAGCGTTCTTTATATTTTTGTAAACCCTATCACGATATCTACCACATAGTGTACCCAAACATAGCTTTTTGAACATTTCATTTTCGATGATATTCTTATTACTATACAAAGAGGTTACAAGACTCAACTTTGAGTCATTACATTGACCTGAAATAACGGGTTGTTACAACTTTTTCTTATTAGCTATGCGTCACTATTTCTTTTGGGATTATTGATAAATCTAAGAAAACATTATAACGATTAAACATTGAAAATATGAACGAAAACTAAGATTTAGTAATAATCGGATTTAGGTCGTTTTAAAGGGGAATCTGAAGTATCAGTCAAATAGTTGGTTTTCCCACGAGTCTTCCACCTATATCATATCAGGTGAGTGCATAGTTACTTTCATAAATATAATTTAATAACATTAATTATTAAAAAGTATTAAATATTTGTTGAAGGTTTATATGTGAAATTAGATGTTTATTATTTGGAATATTTGTTAAATGTGTATTTAATAGCATGCAATGTGTGAACTAGTTATGGTTAATTATTTGTTAAAATGTTTATATGATATTATTACGTAATAATCCTAAAAATAAGTATTATTACTTACAAGATTACTACATGGTAATATATTTGATACTCAATGTTAAGAATATACACTAAGTTACGACAAGTGTCGTTTAAACAAGAGTTAATATTGAAAGTTGATTACAAGGATTGTAGTCTCTTCTAAGTTCTACACTAATACATATAAATAATATTTAGATCAAGTGAGTTGGATAAAAAAAAATATTCCTATATTGTATTGCAATAGTATTGGTATAGACAGGAAAATGGTCCCTATGGTTGACAAAAGTATGTGATTTTTGTCCAAAAAGTTTTGGTGGTGCACCCATGGTCCAAAATTGAATCTTTTTATTGATTTTGGTCCCAATACACTTAAAATGACGATTATGCCCTTTAATTTATGTTTTCCATTTTCTTTAATAGCTGAAATACATAAACTAATTTAATTTATATTTTTTAACTTAAAATAAATAAAAAATAAAGAATGGTAAATCCCCTCCCACCCATTTGTTCGTTTCGTACTTTCAACATCACCTCCACCTTCGTCCTCAACTTCTTGATCTCCTCCATCAACATCTTATCACCATTACCCGAAACATGGCTTCCGAGGCCGAAAATGTAATCCCCCCACTGTAGCTTCTTATAAAGTCCACCTGAGCTCTGTTTTTTTAAATTAGGGCTTGTGTATAATTGAACTTCTCTTCTGCCATGGGCGGCTCCGTTTCCTCCATCATCTCAAGTTAATTTCTGGTGCTCGATGGTGTTTGATTGAACTTATGTTTTAGTGTTATGCTCATATACATCAGGTTTTCATAATTGGAATAAAACCACAAGAAATAACAATCATAAGGACCAAAAGCACACCAGGTTTTCAAAATTGGAGCACGTATACACCATCAAATGTTTTTGGACCAAAACCACACAATTTTGACAAGAAGGGGGACCACTTTTGCAATTTTGTGCCTAGTAATAAAATAATATTTATAAAGGATGATTAGTTCGATTTAATTTAAAAAAGTGTTTAGTTACACCCTGCATTGTTAAAATATTACGTAGACAGGAAATTGTGTTGATTTCAGGCTTTCTAATCTTGTTTAGTTATTCACTAGGACTATAAGGGAATGCTTAGTTCAATTAAGTTTGCATATTGGGTATCATCATATTTAGGATGTGTACGATAGGAACAAAAAGTAGAACTAAGTTTAATGACATGTGTCGATGTATGGATTACGTACCAGAGTACGAATAGTATTCCTTTGGATAGCCAGATATGGTGGGTCCGATCAGGAAACCGAATGATATACCTGGTCATCTAACAAGGTAGGATGATAACACTTGACATTCTAGATAATCTTGTGAATTATGTTGCTAGTGTGGATTTATAACCCACAGACATAGATGAATTGGTGATGCATTAATCAATAACTAGTCTAATGGCATGAGTTCCTCTATGACTTATAACAATCAAGGAAGTGTGACATCCCCAAATTTACAGTTATTTTAAAATTTTCATTTATGCTTATTTTAAAACATATTATTTCTTTTGTTGTGGAATTAGCCCCAAAAAAATACTATTTCAATATGAGATAATATTAACATTAAACATTCCCGAAGAAACTTTCGATATTGATATCTTTTCAAAACTTGGGATGTCATAACTGATACAAAACATAAGCATAAACAGGTCTTAGATCAATATTCTAGCAGCCTGTGAACTCCTTTAATATCTCGGTAGATAATTATATTATCTCTCAGTATCTTCTTATTGCTACCTGTTATACAAGAGAATGAATAGGTCAGGTTAGGAAACCTGGTGACTACTTTGGGTTTTCAACCTATAATATTATAATCTTTAATTGTCATTCAATTTACCCAATTACTCCTTTCCCGTTATTTTCACTCACTAATCTTAATATGATGATCTCAAGGGATCTTTCTTAAAGGACTTTATCAGCAAACCTCTATAATTCCTAGGTGATTAGGCACGACAGTATGATAATACTTTGGATAAACACAACAACAGGACAGTAGTACATTATTACTTTGGATTGTCACATCATTACAAAAGTACTTGGGTTAAGCACGACAGTACAAAAGTACTTGGGATGGGCACAACAGAACAAAAGGACTTGGGTTAAGCATGGAAGTACAAAAATAATTGGGAAAGGCATATTAGTACAAAAGTACTTGGGATAAATAGGGCAAACATAGCTTACAATTTCGCACGACTGTTACTAACATATCATAACCACAATCTCACACAGCCCTATCACAACCTCTCACTTGTTATTTCACACAGCCCTCCATACCTAATCATATTATTAAGTTTGATAAATATATAATTAAATCAAGTAACAATCATATTGTACAATTACATTAAACACGGCAAAGGCAGCACACATAGCAAATAAGCATTTAGAATACTTGTATTTATGTGTAAGCAGAAAGTAACTATGTACTCACTTGCTAAAGAGGATGATTGGAAAGTTGGGCAGCGCTTCGCTTTTACACTTGGTTTTTCCCTTAATATGACCTAGGTTTAATTATCACTTAGTCTTATTTTATTATTTCATATGACTAATTAATAGTCAAGATTCCTCAATAATTTCAATGTGTACTTATCGATTGTTGATAAGAGACAACCAAGTAGGATTGTATTTGAGTTAGGTCCTTTTGGTATACACTGAGTATATTGTTTGGAAATCTCACTTTAAACACCTCATTAAATGCAACCTAGAAATCATCCCCGTAAGTAGATCCATCGGTATAATGACTTGAAATCGCTGATAAATCTTAATTATAAGTTCATATAACGATTGTGACTATAACTAAAATTTACAATTAAATAAAATAAGTGTAGCTTAACATATAGAATAATCTAGTGAAAATCGGGAAATTACGCGGACAGAATCTTGATCCGGGGGCTTCTATTCTCTGGCTATCTAACACCACAGCGCCCCGCTAAAGTGACCGGGAACTGGGGACCAATAAGAGTAAGAAATACAAATGATCTCTAGAGGATTCTAGGGAAGGATGTGAGAAAATGAGCTAAAATCGGAAGTTTATATAGGCTAATTCGGGGTGCACGTCGTGCACCATGTCCCCTGCGCGCCGCACATCTGATCGGCTAGGGTGACGTGTCACTTGATGGGTGGTGTCATGTGTCGCAATCTCGTGGGTTGTCGATGTGTGCCACGCATCTTGTCTGTATGCGCGACTGCGTGCGAATTTTTATAAAATCCTAGAAAGCTCATAACTTCTTTATACGATATCTGTTTTCGATGGGTTTCATATTCACACGTAGCTATCGATGAGATTAACAACTTTCGTTTAGACTCCGTTGTGTAATTTTGACTTTATTTTTAAAATTATATTTTAACAGGCTTAGACTGTTAAAGTCCGTTAAAAATTCATAACTCTCTCGTCGATGTTCGTTATCGATTGTCTTTATATTGTCGGGTTTCAATTAACAAGATATTCAATTCCCGTTTAGATTGTTTTGGGTAAATATCAACTGATCTAAAATTTGATTTCTGGGGTGTACATTGTTATGTTGAATTTTAGAAAAATCAGAACTTCCTCTAATGAAGTAAGATTTAGATGTTCTCTATATGCACGCTCTCAGTTTAACAACTACTACGACTTTCGTTTATATCACTTAGGCTAAAATATAATTATCAAAAATTTACTTTTGACAATATGCAGAGTCGTGCTGATTTAATCGTAAAACATCGGAGAAACATAAATTATTCATACGATCAGATTTCAACGTTCTTTATATGTGTGACATCTTTGTCACACATACTATAACTTGGTTAAGATTATTCATCCTAAATAATCTTCTGTTTAAAAGTTATTATTATGGCATATAATAACTTATTTGTCTAGTCTGAATTTGCGGGTGTTACAATTATCTCCCCCTAAGGATAATTACGTCCCAAAATTGTCAACAAAATATGGCTAGTATAATGACTCTGCATGTTACCTTTCCATCCTAGGTAGTAACCGTAACTATTATGTCTTTTGAGTTTCTAATTCTTAGACTTTTTTATACTATTGACGGTGTTGCACCTACTCTTTCTTCTAAATTTGGATGTTCCTGCTCCTTCTAGCATAGACTTTACCTAAAATTAAGATCCTTACTCCGACTACTGTAACAGACCGATGGGTCATGCTCTAATGACCTCTCATCGTATGATGCAACGGTTTGACTCAGGTCTCCTTGAGTTAGAATTTAACACAAAGGATACATTCCTTCATGTTTTAATGTGATATAATAACATTCTAGCATGTAGTACTTCTAGCTACATGCTACTTGATGTTAGCGGTGATCGTGATACTTCTACTGATCGCTTCAATTTATGTTTTCCTAAAGTCTGACGCTACGTCAAATTTACTTTGTAGATTAGCCATACTCGATTCGATATGACCACTAAGGTCAGAATATATATATATTCACTTACCGAAACAAAGGTAATAATGGAAATGAACAAAATAGCTCAACTACTTCGAGATTTAGTAATCGTATGACTTTTCCTGATCCAAGTGCGAGTCTTGTGTTTCTGGTGGTATAAGCCTCTACTACCTTTCACACCTGCTAATACTCATCCCAAGTATTGTCTCGCGGTCCACTAAGTTATCACAAAAGAGAATTTGCATTGAAAGCACATAACATAGTTTAGGAAATCTCATTATCTTCGAAAACGGTTAAAAGATTTATTTATGATGTATGCTTATTAAATCATGTCACACAACCTAATACTAAGCCGTTGTCTCCTCTCATGTACTCCAGACTGGCAGCTCCAAATTTCCACCCTCTTGTTTCCTCATCAAGCCCCATAAAATACACCCTCGCTTTTGGCTTTGGCGGAATATTTGGCCTGTCAGCTTTTTTCTTCTTTGGGCAGTCATTCATGACATGCCCTTCCTCCTTACATTCAAAACACACCCTTCCGTCGTACCGACACTATCATAATAGCAGGTTACTTCTCTTTTGCATTGCCCAACATGCTTCTTCTTGCATTTATTACACCATTCTGCTTCATTACTACCCCAAACCTCTTGTCGTTGGGGCCAGACATTGAGATTTTACTTTTCTTGTCGTACTTTGAGAGTCCTTCACCTCTCCTTTTCTCGCCAACTTCATCCTTATTGGCGATTCTTGGTTTGATCATATCTTCCACAGACTTTGTAGCCCAGACGGTTGCTTTAAAGGTAGGTGTCTGCTTAACCGGCACAGTGTACTCCCACAGTATCCCCTTAGCGTACCTATCAATCTTGGCTAGTTCGTATGGCATAATGCGCAGGGTGAACTCCATCTTATCGGTGAAGGCATTGGTGTACTCCTCCACAGTCGAACTCCCCTTCTTCAAATTCAGGAATTGGTTCTCTAGTTCAAGTATGCTCCAGTTCAAGAATTATCACACCGAGTGTGCACCCCCCGCACCTTCAAGCTCGGTTAGTAAATGAAGCTCCGCACATCTCATTATTAATAATAATTGCACCAAAACATGTTGATAACACTAAAATCACTAAGTCGTCGGACCATCAAAGCCACCAAGGTGTTGTTGCCCCGCCAGACCACTAAAGCTACCAATTCGTCGTCGTCGGACCACTCTAACTAAGGACTCGCCACCTTTGTCTTCCTCTTTCTCTCTCCATTTCACAATCAAAAAGCATGTCTCTATCTCTCTTTCTCTTTCTCTCTCTCTATCTCTCTCTCTCTTTTTCTCTCGATAGAAATGATGCCAAGTCGCCCGACAACCGAAGCCACCAAGGCGCTGCCACCTCGCCGGACCACCCTAACTACCGACTCGCCACCTCTCCATTTTTTCCAGCAACCTCTAGAGGAGTGAACAATGTGATTTTTTGGGTTGTGTGTGTATGGATTTGATTTCAGATTGGTGTGGGTGTGATGTGTGCTTTTTCATAGAACCAATTTTTTCCGGCATGGTGCGTGTATGTGTGTTTGGTGTGAGTGTGTGTATTTGGTGTGAGTGTGTATTTTTGTTTGGAAATTTAAAATTGACAGTTTTTAAAAGATTTTTGAAAAGTAATATAAAAAGATGATTTTAAGAACAAACATCTATTGAAAAAAACTTATGAAAAATGATGAAAATATGCTACCATTGGAAATGGGGTCTGCAAGATCAATATAAAGGATTTAGATTTTAGACTGGTGTGCGGAATATGTTGGTGTAGGAAAAGTCCTTGTTTATTTTCTAGTGATGAACCTTGACAGTGGCACAAATTTCTTTACCTGGTAGAATTTTAGTAAAAAAAAGTATCACTCTGCCACCCAAATAACCATGTTTCTAGATTTTAAAGGGAGAAAATTCATGAAATAACCAAAATTGAGGGGGTGTATTAAGCATTTAACCAAGAAAATTTGAGTTTTGGAAAATGACCACGAGATCCGCAGAGAGGGCTATGCAGATCGCTTTAAAATTCTGAGAAACAATGAATAATACCGAGGAATTGACATGGTATCACTAAAAGACAAAAAAAAATATGGTGGGATCCGCAGAGAAATCAACAATTCCGCAGAGGTGTTGTAGGGATCCGCAGAGACGGCTCTATGGATCTGTAGGAGAGGAGCAACTACCATTGCCTCAGAGAATTTAAACTTCAGCATAAGGTTAAATGGATCCACAGAACCATCTCTGCGGAACCATGATATCCACCATATTTTTTTGTCTTTTAGTTATGTCACGTCAATTCTTCGTTATTATTCATCGTTTCTCAGGGATTTAAAGGGATATACAGAGCCTCTTTGCGGATCTAGTGGTTGTTTTCCAAAACTCAAATTTTTCTTAAAACACTCCCTAAATTTTGGTTATTGAATGAACTTGCTCTTTTTTAAGGGCGATACCATCCATCGTTAAAGCATCATATATTCACTCTGAGCTCCTTGGAGCCCACATCTAGGCCCAAACACACCATCAAGTATCTAGCCTCCATGAGTAGTCTGGAAGAAACCCATCATTGCCCTTTAACTATTTCTTATTTCATGCATGTTAGTTATTCCACCTCTAGCCTAGCTCCACTTTCTCCATGTTTTTTTTCTAGATATTAGCCTCTTATTTAAATGCATTGTAACGTTGCTTTTGGGAATATGATTAGAAAATTGCTCCAAATGTCCTTCTCTTTCTCTATACTTCTTGGGAGACTATTCATCTCAATCCGGTTACTATTAGTTCTCCTTTAAAAGCGTTGCTTTTATAGGTCAAATATGAACTATTAATTGTAGCATATAATATATTCCTCTCTAAATACTTCTCTTTGGTGCACAAACCGGCTTTTCCAAATGAGATGAGTTTCGGTCAACAAAAGTCAAAACCAAATCGGTTTCAATCCTGTTTCTAACCAAAAATATCAATACTTGTAGGCATCAGTTAGGGTCGCTTTGAAACCGGTTTGAAAAAATCATATTTTTCGTATTTTACATGTGTCGGAATTTAATTAATTAAACTTTAATGGTTTATCAGAAACCGACAAATACATAAAACTTATCAGATGACACGAGCGAATGTATTTTCCAAGCATTCGGAACCATTTACAGGGTTTAAAATTGCATTTTTCAACTTTTAATTCATAGAAAAGTATTTGTCCGGAATAATACAACTGATGAAAACCGGACATGGGAAACCTCTAAAACCTTGTATACATAACAAATTGAATAAATGATAGATGAAAACAATTTTTTTACTATATGAAAACTCAGTTTTTTATAGGTTTGGAAACCGGTTTTTTTTCACCCAAACCAGTTTCATGTGTTAAATCCTCAAACCGGTCTAAATAGGCATATAGGTTTCAAACCGAACGAATTTTATCCAAACTGGTTTCATTTCCGGATCGGTTTTGGTTTTCAAACCAGTATCCCATATGTTTAGCCTTTTTTACCTTTTAAAATTGAGTTTCTTGATTCCCTCGCTATTACACTTATGACACTCGAGGAGTATCTAAGAGGCATAATATTTGCACTTGGCTTTTACTTGTTTATTCTGAATACTTGACTTGATATAACTAGTGTTTTACACTTCCTCCTACATACTATGTCTTTGGTTGCATTTCATGCTCTATGAAATCCTCTTCCAAAACTCAACAAAGTAAGCATAATGTACAAAAGAATATCAAGGCTGGTGTGCATTAATGAATATTAAAGTGCATTATTTATAACGATTAAAACTTATACCGCACAAAAACATTGAAATTTGCCAAACTATATTCTAAATCAAATTCCAAAGAAGTTAACCTCCCTTTTGAGTAATTTTGTTTGCGAAACATGTGGGAAAATGGTATTATTTGGATCAACTCTAGCTTGATTACAATTATTTTGCAAAAGTATTATTATTTGGATCATTTTCTTTATACTTTTTTAACTTGTGAACATTCATCAAATAATAGTGTATGTAACATTTTTTGTCCTTGTAGTTGGTTAACTTTTACGTATAACTTTTCTTTCATCTATAACTTTTTTCCTCCATAAAAGATATTTTTGTTAACAGCTCAAGACTCAAATCTATTCAACTATTCAAGTGACCATTTTCCCCCTACCTTCATCTTCATCCTCAATCTCAAGAACTTCTAAACTAAAAATTAAATAATTCATGTTTTACATCATCGCATAATTTCAGCAAATAAACAAAGAATTCAGAACCTTTAAAGCCTACAAACTACATGAACATATAGCAAGATTACCGAAAATAATCCACCTCTTAAAAGTGTTTTGACATATTACAACTTTGCTAAATAAGTAAATAACCCTTTTCCTGAATCATAAACCTCAAGAAAACCATAGTTATCACCTATAGTCCCACCACTTTCAGATACTTGTTAAACAAACCCCCAAATCTATACAAACACTTAAATTACATTTAAACCCCTTTCCTTCATCCAAACGTATACCCCAAAACAATATCAAATATCACCAACAACAATTTACGCACTTGCATTTGCATGAACAACACATGAAGCATCCGCATGGACCACAACCACATCTCAAACAATCGGGGCATTTTGGTAATTTCACATCCGGGCATTTCGGCTTCTTCCACCCACAGCTCGGTTTGCAACATTTCGGGCATTCGGGCTGCCCGATTTTTATGCAACAGAAAGTACATTTGTTAGGGTTTGACTTTGACTTTTTTGGAAAGTTGAGATTGGATTTGATCTTTTTGAGTCGAGTTTTGGTCGTGATTGTTTCCATTTCATGTATAAATCGACAAAGATGGCGGATGTAATCAGGGTAAAGCTCTAAGTTACAATGACCACCCCCTTTTATCCATAATGGTTCATACGGGTCCTTCGCCATTTTCCATAATCCATTTCCATGTAGCCAATTCACTACATCATCTTCTGTTCCCTATTTCATTAAGAATGTGTTAAAAAGACAAGTATGACCTCAAAAATAAGATCATTGATCACAAGAATATATTCAAAACATCAACACAAATAAGAAAACACATTAATAAATCTTTGAAGAAGTCGAGGGAGAAACTTACATGTATCACAAGCGTAGGGCACTTCACCTTCTTGATTTTATTAACATTCTGCAATTATCAAAAAAAACGTAAGTACTCTAAATTAAAAGAAAGAACCATATAAAGTAAACCCCTACTTTTTGTCACATCAAGTGTCGTTTGGACATTGGATAAATGATATTAAAAAATATCTGAGAAAACGAATGTATAATTCGGGAAACAGAAGAAAAAGATAAACGAGGGCAAATTGGTAAAAAGTTGGAACTTAATTGTGAGATGATGAATTTTTGACCTTGTATATATCGAAGCAAAGTGTGCATTTCATATGACACACAACACGAAGGCCAGAAAGAATTGCACTATGAAGAACAACGCCTCTTAACCTCGGTAACCGGGCAGCTAAGTGAAGTGTGGGCCCACTTCCGACCGACTGCCCGTAAAGAATTATGTCTTCTTGGCTAACTCCATATTCGGTTTCAAGACACTCGTATACTGCCTCTATATCGGCATATGTATTCAGTTCACTTGGCTGAAAAATTAAAATAAATATTTTAAGATGTAATGATGATTAAATATTAATATCTCACAATTCATTTGAATTACTAGTATACTTAATGTTTTAGAACACAAATAAAACGCTTTAATACTCAAATAAATGAAAGTAGAATATTATAATAAACTAATCAATGGAATCATGTTGTTATTTTTTCGGTTTTTATGCAGAAAAGTCTCATTATTTCTGGGAAATTTTTTCATAAAGTGTTAAATCTTTTTTTGAACAGTAAAATGGACTATTTAATATTTTTCACAAATTAACACAAAAGTCTTTTTTTATTATTTTAAAAAGAAATGACATAATATGTGGTTTTCCCAAAATAAAAGGACTTTTCTGTTAAAAAAAAGATTTAGGGTTTTATAAAATATAACGTGATAAAAAAATCTAGAATCATTATTGCCACGTGATCTTACTCTTTTTATCTCATACAACCTGTTTTTTAGTTAACACATAAAGTGCCCAAAAATAACAAGTCATCATTCAATAATTTCATACTCCATGAGATACTAATCGATATGCAATTCCCTAGAAGTTGATCCAAAGACATTTACTTTTCATGGGATCTAAATTTTCTTGCAATTAAGTTATTTCGTTTCGAGTATAAATCGATATTTTATGAAAACAATTCGAAAGAAAACGTTAATTGTAGCAAAAAGTTGAAAGAAATTAAAGAAAAATTCATACTTTTCCAGTAGATGCCCCGTAGCCCGAGTAATCATACCTGTTTAAGAAAATTAAAATATATACAAACATCAATCATTATATATGACACCATTGAATGTGTAAAAGATGTTAAGAAGCAGCCAAATTTGAAATTTCATACCCAAAATTTGATTCTTATTAGGCTAACTTTTTATAATTAAGGTGTACTTTATTAATCGATAATTTAAATTAAGCCGAAAACTTTTTGAAAAGCCAGATTTTTAGGAAGTGAACTTCTACTGTATATGAAATGACGCTAAGGAAAATCTACAGAACATAATAAATGGGAAAAAGTAAATGTGAAAGTAAATAAACACAACTATGAATGCAATAAAAATGTACAACGAATTTTAATTTTACCGTGTATGTTAATAATCAATTTTCCTTTCAACTCCATATTTAATTGTCAAGATCTAATCTTTTTGACTTTAAAAAATAGGATAACTTATATCTAATCAATTTAAGAGTTTTCTTTTTTTTTTTTTTTTAAGAAATACTCGAGATTTTACTATTTTGTATGAACTAAATATCAAAGGGTAAAACCAGAAAGTTACGAAATTTTGTGACCCCATTTGGCAGAATAACACACTGCACAAAGACCACTATCTCTATCAAGATTCATCAGCTATTTCTTGGTTTTTTGTTCCTTCTTTATTCAGGTAAATGATCAGTAAAAACTGTTCATACTTTACAGATATAAAAAATTAAAGTGAAATTTATGAAAAACTTTAAACGCAATCGGAATACTATGACTATTTTAAAACGATACAAATCTTGTAACAATAATTTTAAATTTTAGAAAAAAGAAACCTTAAATTCTTACATAAAGTTAAAAACTTTGGCAGAAAAGGGGGAAGTGTGCAATTCACCAACCCTCGTGGGATAAGGACATTTCACATCGACAAATAGTTAATGCATTCATATCAATGCAAATCTTGAAAAAATAAAAGAGAAAAAGAAAATATAAAACCCATTAACATCACATCAAACAACATTACAAGCTAAACATAATCAACATTAAAAAGGTACAAATTTAAAGAAACGTATAGAGTTTAGACACAAAGAGAAGCAAAACCGAGTATGATTCAAGAATTTGGGAAACATAGAACAAAAAGAAATTAAAACCCCATAAAAATAGAGACACAAAAGGGAAGATTGAGTAAATAATTTCTATAAAAAAAACAAAAATGAAGTATAAAGTACACAACTACACATATTCATGGATAAAGATTAATAAGAAAAAGAAAGAACAAAGAGATATACGGACCCCATGAGATTGACTCGAAGATTAGCTTTGAGTTGAACAAAAAGGTCAAATAGTTGACCTAAATCAGCAGCATTGCCATGAGAATAGAGGAGAGTGAGTCTTGCATATGGGTTTTTCAGGTAAAAAGCTACGATCTTGTTGCCTCTTTTAGTGTCTAGTGACAATACATCAAGCGAGCAGCCGCCGCCACCGGCGTCATCGACGCCGGCGGTGAGGGGAATGGAGGAGGAGGTGTAGACGGCAATTTGTTTTCCGTCATCACATTTCTTGATCTGGTAGGTTGGGGGAGATGGAGGAAAGAAGGCGAATTTCGCAGCCAGATGAGAGATAAGACAACCCATTCGCCACCCCCGATAAGATACTCGGTCCAAACGCAACTCATGAATGCATGTGTGACGTTTTTATCTATACATACATGTATTTTGAAGCGATTTGAAATGGGTTTTCTGGATTTCTTTATGAAATTGATATATCTAAACGGGGTTTCAAGTGTTTTTGAAATGAAGAGAGATGGAGAGAGAAGGAGATGTGAGGTGGATACCCTCTTTTCGCTTTCAGAACATAGAAGTAGAAAGGAGGAGGAGGTTTTCCGGCAAACGGGGTGGCGGAGACCGAGGAGATATAGGGACAGAGATGGTGGGGACAGAATATTAGTTTGAAAGAACTGAGCTTTGATGATTCATTGCTTGACTATGGGGGACTCTCTCTCTCTCTCTCTCATATGAAGTCCAACCAAACGACATCGTTCTCTCCTCTCTCATATGAAGTCCTACCTCTCTCAAATGAAGTCCTACCAAACGACATCGTTTGAGCTGTACGATAATGGCGTGCACCAATGAACAATACTTGCCATGATTTTTATGCAGTATCAACTTGTAATATATGACTATATGTGGGACATTAATTTAGAGAAATTGAAGTTTTTTAGAAATTATTTAATATTTTTTAAGTATGCGATTTGTAATTTTATATATTTAATATTTATTATTTATTATAGTATTTGTATTTTATTTTCTCTATTTGATAATATATTTACTTTATCCTTTTACTCATATTTTGCATTGAACTTTCATTTTTTGGAGTAATGAGTCAATACTTTTAAAAATATATCAAATGATAATAAATAATTTATTGTTGTAAAAGACGTTTAAAAAGAATGACCCATTAGATGAAAATATCTGATAAACAAGCTCTAATGTAAGTTAAACAAGTTAAATAGTTATAGATGCTTTAATGAGAAATAAAATCTAAAATGTTTAATTATGTATGGTTATTAACTTTTTAATTATGTAACGTCTTTAAAATTATCTAAACATAATTATAATGTCACTATTCAATATTTGATACTTAATAACTAGGGATGAGCGTGAAATTTATGAATAAATCTATTCAGGACTGACAATCATACACCTAAACTGCTAGCTACAGTTAGGCAGACATGTCTGGGGTGATAAATATCATATCGTCCAACGTCTGAAGAACTTCGTAGAGGTCATCAGTCATATCAAGCATGGTTATACGACTCACAATAGTATAAACTAACCATTTGTTTACGGAAATTCATTTCTTCATTAGTTTTATTTTCATTAATAGAACTACTTCATACTACAACCGGAGGAATCTATGGATTTCAACTCATGGTTTTATTTTAATTAATAAACCTACTATACTTACTGATGTTATCCAGGATTTTCAAACAAAACGTTCTATACATACTGGTGATAGCCAGGGTTCTCATACAAAAGGGTTTTCATTCAAAATAACAATATACGATACATCTGGTGATAACCAGGCATATGAACTAATACATTATGGAATACTGTAACAAACATATATGTTAGAAAATATTGAATTTTCTTGTGAAGCATACAAACATTTTTACAAATTCAATGACAGGTTTTCATTACAAAAACATGTTTATGAACTCACCAGCTTTAATGCTGATACTTTTTTCAAAACCGTTTGTATTCTCAGGAAATCAGTAGACAGGTACTCCAGCAGACTTTTGAGAAGGCGGAGCGTATAGAGTCACGTCTTTATATTTAGCTACTTTTGATGTATATAAATATGAATCAAACAGATGTAAATACCTTTTATATATTCAATGTAATTGTTGTATTTTCTTTGATTACTATGATGTAATTGTTGTGATACTATGTATGACGTCATCCACCCTCGAATGTTTCCGCCGTTTCGGTTTGGGGGCGTGAAAGATTGGTATCAGAGCTATTGTTTATAGTGAACTAAGTATATCGAACCTTACACGGTATACAACTAAAAACACTAAAGGGGCCGAAGCACTCTGAAACTAAAAAGTATACTTTAAAATAAAAGTATTTTACAAGAAGTATACAAGTATACATACATACTAGAAACAGTATCACAAGTAGAACAAAACAAAAGTATTTGGATATTGGACATTGCGGTTAAACCTGAATAGTTATGTAGTCATATGTGGGGCCAATATAACCCGATCAACTATATTTGTCCGAGATATGACTAACATGTGTTTGGGAGTGATTGTGGTGTTGCGACAAGTCTAAAACTCACCAAATTTTAGAGAAAGATACCTCCCAGGAAGAGACCCAACAGAAAGAGCAACAATCCCCCAATAGATCCGCCGCCACCACCTCCTCAGTTCGATCATGCCATGTTCCAGGCAGTAGTTATAGTCGTTGTGGCTACTGCGATGTCGCAAATCAATCCTGGTGGCTCTAGCAGATCGGGAAGTGGTACCCATCCCCATAATCTTGATGGTGTCCAGGGACACCAGAAAGAGTGTTCCTATAAAGACTTTATGAATGCGAAACCCAAATCCTTCGACGACAATGGAGGAGTCATTGCCCTAACCTGGTGGTTCGAGAATACCGAATCGATTTTCGAGATTTGTGCGTGCCCATAGGCAAGCAAGGTGAAGTTCGTCGTCTGCACCTTCACCGATAAAGCGTTGACTTGGTGGAAGAGCCGAGTAAAATCCTTAACTCTGCCAGTAACCAATGCCATGGGTTAGGAGAGTTTGAAAGAGTTGATGCTTGCGGAGTATTGCCCAAGAGGCGAGATGAAAAAGCCGGAGCACGAGCTCTGGAACCTGAAGATGAAGGGTTCTGACATTGTTGCGTACACTGCTAGGTTCTGCGACCTGACACTTTTGTGTCCCGGGATGGTCACCCCGGCAAGCAAGAAAATTGAGAGGTACCTTTGGGGATTGACACCCCCAACTCAAGGAAATGTTTTGGCTGCAAAACCTCTCACATTTGACAGCGCAAAGTGTCTAGCGCAGACCCTGATAGATCACGGGATTGATCATGGAGCTGTGATAGCCACTCCCGAACCACTAAAGGAGAGTGGTGGGAAGAAAAAGTTTTGGAACAAGCGTAAGGGCCAGTCATCGCAGGAGCCCTCCAAGAAACAACAAACAGTGGCAGTCCACGCTGCTACTATTCTTGCTGTTGTTCCAACCGCCCAAGCACCTGCCAGTAGATATGTTGGTACCCTCCCAAGGTGTGACAAGTGTAACTTCCACCATCACGGACCATGCAGTGAAATGTTGTGCAACAACTGTGGCAAGAAGGGGCACATAGCTCGTTTTTGCAAGACGCAAGTCCAACCAACTGTTGGATTAATGTCTAAGTCCATAACTATTTTGGTATGTACTTGACCCGATGGTGCATGGTCCTTTTGGGTTGCCTTCACCAAAGCAACTTGATAGGATGAATTATGGAGAGAAAGGATTAAATATGATTTATTAATATATTATGGGAATAATATATTAAAGGAGAAATCATATTTTTAATTAATATTAGTCAAGAATTAATTAGTAATTACTTTTGTGACTAAAAGAGATTAATTAAACTTAAGGGACTGGAATTGCAATTATAAGATAATTGCAATTTGGGCCATGGATTGCCTTGAATTAAGGAGTGGACGAATTCTATGGGGAAGCCCATAAGAAATCGTCCAAGGCCTTAAATAAAGGGGTCCATGGGTTGCTTAGGGCTTAAGCATCCAAATTAGGGTTTCCTTGTTAGATAACCCTAATAGCCTCACTATATATATGACCCTTATGACCCAAAAACGTGTAAGAAGCCTTCTTTTAGGGTTAGAACACGTTTTGGGCAGCCTCCATCCACTCTCATCTTCATCCTATTGCTTATGGTGTTTGTGAACCATTAGAGGTGTGACATTTGTGACTCTAAGCTTTCTAAAGTCAATTCAAGGAGATTTGGGATTGTTATTGCTACATAACAATCAAGGTAACATCTTAAACCTATTCTTATGTTAATATGATTACTTGTATGCTAGAATTAGGGTTTATAGTCTTGGATAACTTGCATGTACAATAGAGAAACATAGATCCAAGCATTAGGGTTTGTATAAGCACATAGGATGTTCTTAGGACTAAAACCCATCAGTGGTATCAGAGCCTTGATTGGTTTCTATTGTATTGATGCCTTGTGTGTTTATTCAAGTTGAAAAATCGATTTTTGGGCTCCCTGGCTGATGAACTCGGCGAGTACCACAGTGTACTCGGCGAGTAGGCCTCAACTCGGCGAGTACAGTGTGGTACTCGGCGAGTTCGAGCGTCAGATGGAGCTATTTTCAGGATTTCTTGTTGTTTATCTTTGAAATACTTGTCTTTATCATATTAGATCAATATAAATCCGATTTTATGATATATATATATATATATATATATATATATATATATATATATATATATATGACTATATTCTTGATCTAATTGAAGATATTTATCAATTAATAAAATATTTGTTTCCTTATGTGATAATTGACTAAGTATTTTGATTAAATTGGTAAATTGTTTTGCAAGAAATCATTAAATAAATCAAATATGGATAATTATGTGATTAAATGTTAATTAAGATTATTTGTTATTTGATCCTTGTGTTATGAAAAGTTTCATATTTTTCCCTTTAGGTTTTATAGTTTAAATTTGAACCCAAAAGCTTTGTTGTTTTGAAATTTAAATAGTTGAAACCCTAATGTTTTGAAAAAGGTTTCAAAACTTGCCCTCAAGTTTTGGAATTTAAATTTTGATTAATAGTTTAATTTTGATGTATATTTAAATTCTAAACCCTAATGTTTTGAAATGTTTCAAAACTTGCCCTCAAGTTTTGGAATTTAAAAGTTGATTAAAAGATTAATTAGGAATGTTAAATTCTAAAACCCTAGTATTGTTTGGAAAAAGTTCAAATCACACCTTATTGGTTTTATTAATTAATTAAGGTGTATAATTAAAAGAGGTTTAAAAAATCCATAAAGTTTTTGGTTTAAAATTTAATTGAATTAAAAGTATAATTGTTAAATTTGACCACCTAATATTTTAAAATTGTAAAATACACCCTATACTATATATAACATTAAAAGTCTAACATTATATATATGTATGAGTAAAAGTCAGTCTTACCGTTAGTAGGCCTCATTCACGAAGCTGGTCTATAAGGGGTGTTTAAGGAAATTGCCTATAAAATGGCGATTGAATGAGTATCCACTCTTACCCACTGCACTCTTGACTAGTGGATGGTCGTTAGCCGAACGGGTAGGATAGGACGAAACCTTCCATTATAAGTATAATGAAATACAAAAGTAACTAAATGTCTTTCAAATTCCCAATCTTAGTTACTTAGGTAAAAGTGAATTGATGCAATTCCATGAAATTACACTTTGTGCCCTTGCGAAGACGTTAGTGGAGCGTGTGTAGTTTACCGACACACTAAATGGTTCTAAGCAAAGGTAGCAAAGGGTGACTCAATGTTTGTCATAGTTCGGTGGAGCGTGTGTGGTTTACCGGCACATCGAATAGGTGACTGTAACATGTGAGGGCACCATGTAAGTTTGCATGGTTATTCACACCCGCTTTGTGATCCTCGGCATCCCAGTCACAAACAAGAGGGGCATATCGAGATTTAAACATGTCATTGAAATGATTCAATGAATCTCATAGGATCTAGGAGATTTCATAGATTTAAAACTTAAATTTCCTTTTCGTTTTTCATGGTGGAAATTAGTGAATCGTTATTCACTTACCTTAAAATGTTCTGCAATTTGGGTTACGGCATCCCTCTCCCGAGTTGTAGAATATTGTGTTGGGTCCTAGCCTTAGTATCTCATTTGGGTGATTTACTAAGGACTCAATCAATCAACTAACTTGAATTCGTCTTCTCCCGTTTTGTAGATGTCAAAGTTCGACAACTATGGTCTTCCCAAATCCTGTGGAACAAGCTTTCCACATGAAGATGATATTCCATGATTCGATCAAGGAACAAGAAATCATGCTTCACTTCCTCCACCTCCTCAAATTGTTCTCCCTAACCCACAAGTTCGAAGACTTGAAAAGTTCAAGATCACTCAAGCCCTTTTGGCAAGTAAACATAAAGAAGGAAAGTCGGTGTGTGCACACGTCCTAGGGATGAAGTCACACATTGATAGGTTAAGAATGTTGGGATCCGTTTTCTGTGAGGAAATGGCTGTTGATTGGGTTCTTCAGTCACTTCCTAACTCATTGTGAGTTCGTAAGAGAGTACTATATGATGAACCGCGACGTGACGCTTATAGATCTCACCTATATGCTTATTGCTGCTGAATCAGTAATGGTTTGGTGCAATAGAAAAGCAAAGTTGATTGGTGAATCTGCCTCCAAGACCTCTATGGATATAGACAATGGTAACGAAAGACATGCTATGATCGAAAAGTTTGATCATAAGAGAAAGGCAATGTCTGAAGTAGTTCCATGTCATGTTCCAAAAGAGTCAATTTGCTTTTATTGCCAAGAGAAAGAGCATTGGAGACGATGCTGCCCTATTTACCTAAGAGATCTAAGAGATGGGAGAGTCGAAACATATGGCTCTGCTTTAGGTAAAATCCATTGACTAACTCTTTTAAGCTTCTATTCTAGATTCTTAATACATAATGTGATAAGATTACAATTGATGTTTTGTAGGATCGAAGAAAAGAAAGGAAGCTTAAGGGAAGAAGTGAGCAAAATCTAACCGTGAAGAAATGGATTTTGATCGCATTACTTGAAGATTAGATTCTTGAGCTACTACTTAGAGTTAGAATTGAATTGCTAAGAAATATGTATTAGCATAGTTTTTCAATGAATTGCATTGTAAGGACATATTTTTTCCGCAATAAAATAAATTTTGATTTTATTTATTTATTTGTCCTTGCAATGGCGTGTATGAAAAATTGATGTTTGAATATTAGAAATAATGGATTTGATTCTTAATTATGTTGTTTGTGGAAATGTCGAGAATTTACCAAATAGGGAGAGTTTCTCATCGTTCAAGTTTCAATTGGACAGAAACTTGGAATCATGCAACTTGGTTGCACGATGAATGAGAAATTTCATATTTGGAAATTAGACTAATTCATTGACAAAGTGTCAAGTGAAGGACTAGGAGATCAAGCACACAAAGTTGCATGTTGATTAAGTCCACCACAAGAGTAACAAAGATATTCGTCATAATTTACTAAAGATTTAGTAAATATGATTATACTTACAAGATTAAGGGTAATTATGAATTGATTGAAAAAGTTTAAATCAATAGCAAAATGAGTAAGAAGAATCATGTAGGCAGAAAGATAAAAGTTTCTCCATTATAAGAAGAATGGAGAGTAGATTTTATGCTTTATGATAGGTCTTAATGATTAAGAACCATATCTCAATTAATCCTCTAAGTGAGTCGTAGTACAATTGTATGTCTAAGAAGAGGAATCAAGAATTGAAGAAATGGTTAAATCAAGAAATCAATCATACTTCGTTCCAAAACAAGTCTTAGAGTTAGGATTGTGACATTGAGTGGAAAAGTATTAAGAAGGTTTATAACATTCATCAAATGTGGAAAGTTGTGATGTCTTGGAAAAGACAAAGACCAACTAGGACCAATTTATGAAGAGTTTTGATAAAAGCTACACTAACTCTTGAATATTTGTTTGTCAAGAAATGTTTTGACAATAGAATCTTATATGTCAAGGATTCAGTGGGAGTCTTAAAGGTCTTGAAAGGTTTCAAGAACAAATCAAATAGACCTTATCGATCATCACTAGCACACGAGTTGAGGTTTACAACCTGTCGTGTTGACATTATTTTGTTTCTGTGCCGTTCCAATTAAGTTAATTATGCATGTGAATTCTATGAGTTCTCATTTGAATGCATAAAAGGCAAGGACCTTGATCAATGAAAAGTACATTGATAGGAAAAGGTGAACTGCTTAACTACTTGGAAGACATGGTGGGCAGCTGTGCTACCATAAGGCAAGAACTCGAGATTAAGAAAGTTCGATCCATATGAGTTTGAATTTGTCGTAAACTTTGGTTTTGACAAATTCACATGGATAGGAACAAATACACCGTTTAAATCTAAGTGTCATAAGATTTCCTCCTTCATGAAAATGATTGTGAGGAAATGCTTTCACTAAGAAAGATTTTAAGAAGATAGTGATTGTAAAATTGCATTCTCGAATTCAATTATGGTTACGGTATCCCTTTCCATAATTTGAATTGTGAGGTTTGGCAATTGTTTAGACACTCATATGAACTATCTAAGGCAAAGGTGTATAAGTTCAAGAAGCCTTGATAAAAGATTATCAAAGCACTAAGTATTAGAAACATGAACTTAAGAAATTCAATAAGCATTGTTTTTCTGAAAGTTAAGTTGTTTCTAAATACATGTCAAAGCTAGTGGGAGCATAAGTGTTATGTTTATAATAATCATCATGATAGTGTCAGCATAAAATTTATGATTGTATGATTATTAAGGAAAGTATTGCAAGTTGACAATATTAATTATAGAAAACAAGAGTCATTCTTTGCAAAGTCGTAAGGATGGAATAGTTGTTTTGCTATAATTAAGGGAGAGAATATTATGCTTCATTTCAAATCTAAAGGCTTAGGTTGTGAAATGTTAATAAATTTAGTCAAATGTATATAGTGTGTTCTCAAAATTTCGATTATGATTACGGCATTCCTCTTCACAATTCGAATTTTGAGAACATAGCAAATGAAATATTATGGCGGAAGATTAATAAAGTATCAAATCTTTATGTAAGACATTATGCATCGTGTCCAATGCGCTTCGGGTATAGGATCCATTGCAAATGCTATAATATTTGACCATTCTAAAATTTTCCAAATTTCTAGCGCATTTAGAGGGAAAATGGACAAGAATTGGTTTTGACTAAAATAATTAAACAACTATCAAAGGACAATCCAAAGTTCGCCGAGGATTGGTCGCTTGTGAGTAGTTGGAAGTATGGTATTGGAAAATATGGAAATGTTTCCATATTGGATGGATCATATCGACATTATTATGAATAGATAAGATTCTATTAAGAATGAGTTGTCATATGGAAAATATGGAAACGTGTCCATATTGGGAAATCAATATTGAAAATCTATGTCTAGATTAGAAACTTTTATGCAAAAGGATGTTCAAAGGAATATACTTTGAGTGAGAGACATCATATCTAAGGAATTGTCTTGTAACAATCTCCGATAGAGGACTTTGTAATATCATTGGCAATAGTCTTTGTGACTTTGGTGCAGTGAATTTACGAAAGGACAATTGCATAAAATGTTAGAATCTAGCATATTCTATAAGTAGCAAGAATTTGATATTCTTTCACTTATGAAAAAGGATTTGGAGTTGTGAAATGAGAATTATTGGAAATGTGCTCAATTTGGTCTATTTCATAAAGTAAGAACCATAGGTAAACATTGTGTGCATGCTAGGAGCATGGGACAAGTGTTGTAATTCAAGTAAGAAGTTGATTAACTGAAACGACAAATAATGAGTAATCGATATGGTGATAAATAAAAGGTGTTTTATTTATGCTCAAAGGGTTGAGGCCATATGGGATTAGTATTATTCTTGTGTTTCACTTTGCATGTTTTGACTTCCTGAATAATTTAATTGGTTAAGAATAGTCAAATTATTCGAACGGGCCACAGTCGTTCATATGTTGGAAGTAGGTATGAATGAAGACTGTCGTGAATTGGTGTGTGGATTGTCTAAAAGAGTATTAGACATAAGCAAATGTTTGCTGCAACGTTCATGAGTGCTTATGAATATGATTTGAGCATTGAATTAAACCCACGCTCACTTGGATCACTCCATGAATTGTATCACGAGTGATTGGTGAGACGATAACATCTTATATTCTTGAAACCGAGATGTATGAGTTGTATCTTGCAAATCGATTGCACATTGATAATATGTAAATGCACTAGTAACTTGGTGTTATAAAACATATTGTTGTGTGTGATTCGGTGAGTGAGTGCAAGCGAGCATTGAATCGAAGTTTATCCGTTCCTTTTATCCAAAGAAGGATAAAAGCGATATCTTTGGGCCCCTCAATGATTTAGTGATGACAAACGTAAATGCTCGGCCGGGCTAGGGCTAATTTGATTTGTTCAATTAGTCAGTCGTCATAAATTGGGAATCAAGAAATAGTACAAAGAGAATGATTTGAAATCATGTCTCATACGATATCTAGAATGGAGGAATATATGATCCCTTATCTAAGGACTCGCGTATCTGATAGGATCAGAGTTGACAACGGCTTTGGAAAGCTACGATTGCAGATCAGGATCTGAAGTCATACGCATAATAGTTATTAGACTTATCCAAGTGGGAGACTGTTGGATTAGTGTCTAAGTCCATAACTATTTTGGTATGTACTTGACCAGATGGTGCATGGTCTTTTGGGTTGCCTTCACCAAAGCAACTTGATAGGATGAATTATGGAGAAAAAGGATTAAATATGATTTATTAATATATTATGGGAATAATATATTAAAGGAGAAATCATATTGTTTAATTAATATTAGTCAAGAATTAATTAGTAATTACTTTTGTGACTAAAAGAGATTAATTAAACTTAAGGGACTGGAATTGCAATTATAAGATAATTGCAATTTGGGCCATGGATTGCCTTGAATTAAGGAGTGGACGAATTCTATGGGGAAGCCCATAATCGTCCAAGGCCTTAAAGAAAGGGGTACATGGGTTGCTTAGGGCTTAAGCATCCAAATTAGGGTTTCCTTGTTAGATAACCCTAATAGCCTCACTATATATATGACCCTTATGACCCAAAAACATGTAAGAAGCCTTCTTCTAGGGTTAGAACACGTTTTGGGCAGCCTCCATCCACTCTCCTCTTCATCCTCTTGCTTATGGTGTTTGTGAACCATTAGAGGAGTGACATTTGTGACTCTAAGCTTTCTAAAGTCAATTCAAGGAGATTTGGGATTGTTATTGCTACATAACAATCAAGGTAAGATCTTAAACCTATTCTTATGTTAATATGATTACTTGTATGCTAGAATTAGGGTTTATAGTCTTGGATAACTTGCATGTACAACAGAGAAACCTAGATCCAAGCATTAGGGTTTGTATGAGCACATAGGATGTTCTTAGGACTAAAACCCATCACCAACCAATCAGACTCCTGGAGCTGGAGTTAGTCAAGTCTGCTATGGTTGTGGAGAGACCACGCATTACAAGAGCAATTGCCTGAAGGCAACAGCTGGCAACACGGGGAAAATGCTAGCTATGGGCCAAGAGGAAGCAGTCGTTGATGCCACCGTTGCTACGGGTACGTTCCTCCTCGACAGCTCTTATGCAAGCATTCTTTTCGATAATGGTGCAGAGAAGAGTTTTGTTAGTCATGCATTTAAACATCTACTCAAGTATAAATCCCAACCTTTAACCAAAAAATTCACCTTCGAGATGGCTAACGGAAAGAAAGAGAGCACTAACAACGTATTCATAGGTTTTACCCTTACCTTAAACGATCATTCTTTTCCAATCGACCTTATACCAGTTTCCATAAAAAGCTTCGATGTCATCATCGACATGGATTGGTTGAGCCCCAATCGTGCTAATATCCTTTGTTATGAAAAATCCATTCACCTCAATTTGCCATCTAGCGAAGCCCTCATTATCTATGGTGATAAACTTAGCTCAAACCTTCGTATCATTTCATGCACCAAAGCCCAGAAATATCTGCGAAAGGAGTGTCATGCATTCCTATCCCATGTCATTAATGAGAAAATGGAAGTTAAAGACCTCGAGAGCATCCCCGAAGTCTGCAACTTTCCTGATGTCTTCCCCGAAGATCTTCCCGGAATCCATCCTGAGTGCCATGTCGAGTTCCGAATCGACTTAATCCCCAGAGCTACCCCCTAGCCAAATCCCCTTACCGTCTAGTACCGACAGAAATGCAAGAGTTATCCAGACTGCTCAATGAACTACTTGGCAAGGGATTCATCAGACCAAGTTCCTCGTCCTGGGGAGCCTCGGTCTTATTTGTGAAAAAGAAAGATGGGTCCTTTCGGATGTGCATAGATTACCGCGAACTGAACAAGCTTACCATAAAAAACTGTTACCCTCTTCCCAGAATCGACGACCTCTTCGATCAACTCCAAGGAGCTGGTTACTTCTCAAAAATAGACCTGAGATCAGGGTACCATCAGTTGCGAGTCCATGAAAGTGATGTCCGTAAGACAACATTTCGGACTCAGTATGGTCACTGTGAGTTTGTAGTGATGCCCTTTAGTGTGACCAACGCACCGGCGGTATTCATGGATCTGATGAATCGAGTGTGCCGCCCCTTCCTAGACAAGTTCGTGATAGTATTCATTGATGATATACTTGTATACTCTCGGAGTGAGAAAGAACATAGACAACACTTGAGGTTAGTGCTAGAAACTTTAAGGGAGGAGAAACTATATGCAAAATTCTCTAAGTGTGAATTCTGGATCAGAAAAGTAACTTTCCTTGGTCACGTGGTTAGCGAGGAAGACATATACGTGGACCTTTCTAAAATCAAGGCAATTGAGAATTGTTCAGCACCGAAGACGCCCACAGAAATATGTCAATTCTTGGCTCTTGTTGGCTACCATCACAGGTTTATCCACAATTTCTCTAGGATTGCTAAGCCTTTAACCACCCTGACTCAGAAAGGTGTAACCTTTAGTTGGGGAGAAATTCCAGACACTGCGTTCCAAACATTGAAGCAGGCCTTATGCAGCGCACCTATCCTGTCTCTGCCTGAACGGACGGAGGAATTTGTTGTCTACTGCGATGCGTCCAATCAGTGCTTAGGATGTGTGCTCATGCAGCGGGGGAGAGTCATTGTTTATGCCTCGGGACAACTGAAAGCACACGAAGTCAATTATACAACTCACGATCTAGAGTTGGGAGCAGTGGTCTTTGCATTAAAGATTTGGAGACATTATCTATACGGAACCAAGTGCACCATCTTCACCGACCATAAGAGCCTACAACACATTTTCGATTAGAAAGAGTTGAACATGAAGCAGCGGCGGTGGGTAGAGCTACTCAGTGATTATGAGTGCGAAATACGCTATCATCCCAACAAGGCCAATATGGTAGCAGGTACCCTCAGCCGGAAAGAGTATTCATATCATATAGTGAAGGCACTTACAATGACCATCCATTCCCATCTGGCCGCACAAATCAAAGAGGCTCAGCTAGAAGACTTAAAACCAGAGAACATGTCGGATGAAGCTTTGAGGGGAATGAAAAAGAACTTAGAGATCAAGGGAGACGAATTTTATTATTTCATGAACTGGATCTGGACCCCAAAGTTTGGTGGTTACAGGGAGGTTGTCATGAACGAAGCTCACAAGACTAGATACTCCGTTCACCCAGGTTCGGATAAGATGTACCTGGATCTCAAAAAGATTTATTGGTGGCCAAACATGAAAGCAGAGATCGCTACCTTTGTGGGCAAGTGTCTGACTTGCGCCAAGTTGAAGGTGGAATATCAAAAGCCCTCAGGTTTTCTTCAACAGCCAAAAATATCTGAGTGGAAGTGGGAAAGGATTGCGATGGATTTCATCACTAAGTTGCCCAAGTCTTCGAGTGGGTATGATACCATCTGGGTAATTGTCGATCGATTGACTAAATCCGCCCACTTCCTGCAAATCAAAGAAACCTTCAAGATGGAGAGACTGACATGAATCTACATTCAAGAGATAGCCCGTCTACATGGTGTGCCTGTGTCCATTATCTTCGATCGGGATAGCAGATTCACCTCGAGGTTTTGGCAGTCACTACAGAAGGCGCTTGGAACTAAGTTGGATATGAGCACAACTTACCATCCACAAACTATTGAGCAAAGTGACAGGACCAATTATACATTGGAAGACATGTTGAGAGCATGTGTCATAGACTTTGGCAAGTCGTGGGACACCCATTTGCCCTTGGTCGAGTTCTCCTACAACATCAGTTATCACACTAGCATCAAGGTTGCGCCTTTTGAAGCCTTCTATGGTCGTAAGTGCAAATCCCCTATGTGTTGGGATGAGGTGGGTGACACGCAGTTGGCTAGAAGTCAAGTCCCATATAGCTCTCTCACTAGCCGAGAAATCATCCGAGAAACGACAAAAAAGATCGTACGAATGTTATTATTGTTCATCGCGGGTGGTTACGGACTGTTAGGAGAGAAACTTTCGGATTCTTCAAACAGAGGTGAGTCTCCTCACAATACCAATGGGTCTAAGGCACCACGGATGGCCCATTTTATGATATTAGCATCCTAGTTGTAGTTGTATTATGTGGTATGATAGTTTGTTGAGCTAGGAATCATGCTAGTGTTATATGTGATTTGTATGTGTGGAAGACCATGGGAGATCCCATGGCACTTGGATGTAAGACCATGTGGGGAGCCCATGGCTTTCCTATCGAAGACCATGGGAGAGCCCATGGCACTTAGGTGTAAGACAATGTGGGGAGCTCATAGCATCATGGAGTAAGACCCTGGGGACGAGCCCAAGGCATCCTTAATTGTTGTATGCATGGCTTATGTAGTTTTTATAGCTAATATGTTATGTGTTATGTGGTTGTGTGCAGAGTATGCTCTGGGGAACTCACTAAGCATTAGCTTACAGTTTGCGGATTTGTTTCAGGTACATCTGATCCCAAGGGAAAGGGCAAGGCTTGATGGCGCGACGTGCACTCTCTCTCAGGCGTTTCATGGGATACTCTGATGTTTTGAAATAAAAATTGTAATTAATATGCTTTTTTGAAAACAATTATATTTGGATTTCGTGATTTATGGAAATGTGTTTGGTTAATCAAAAATGAAAAAAAAAAGATCTATTGAAAATCTGGTCGTTACATGTGTTTTGTGACACGCAAATTTGTTTGTCAAGAATTTGTCTTGTAATCTCTTATGTGAAATCTAGTTATAAATCTTTATATAAATAGTTAATAATAGTTATGTGTAGTAGTAAACATAACAATGTTTTTCTTGGGTTTTTAAACCATCCAAAAATAGTGATAACTAGTCTACGACTATTTTGCTAATAAAATTATTTGTAAAAGAAAACTATCAAACTTTGTAGTTTTGTTTAACAACTTTTACTGGTTTGCAAACTTGCAACACGAAATACTTTTATTTGTGGGTGACTCTAGTAAATCACGATTTTTATGTAACAAAAAGATAACAAACACATGTGTCGAAGCTTTTATGTTGTTAACACATGATATTAACCTTTTTATACAAGAATATGATCCATGTTCGTCATATAATCATAGTGCATGAAATTGTGCAGTGCACAAACACATTTTAACTTATAAGAAGTTTTTAAAACACGATTTTATGTGTATAAGCATGAAGGTTTCAACATCAAATGCACAAATCATTCCATAAACAAGTTGGTGCATGTAAATATCCAATAGGTAAACGAAACTCGACTTGTATTCCCCCCCCCCCCCCCCCCCGAAAAGCATGAAAAACACGAAAAACATGGGGGTATGAGCTCACCTTGGTGATTTCGTGAGTTGTAGGAAGAAAATGAGGGAGATGTCGAGCCTAGACTTGTATACACTTGAAGAGTTCTCGAAAATCAAGTGTTCCAAATAACTATACATGAAAATGTACGCGTAAACATGGAGTTTTTTTTAACTTTAAGAAGTATAAAAACACTAGAGGTTTACAAGGATACTTACCAAATTCTTATGAGTTTCTTGAAGAAAGACCACCCTTAGAGATGGCACACGAAATTTGGAGAGGAAATGAGAGTGTTTGGAGAGTAAAATGAGTGAAAATGTTTTTAGTGTGTGTGTATGGGTGTTTGCGGCCGAACACCCCTTAAACAGGGAGGGAAAGCTTCTTGATTAATACTTGATGGTTTCATAAGTGCCATGCATGGGGACATGGAAGGTAATCCCATGCATGGTGTGGTTGTTTGTTGTGTAATGAAGTGTAAAGCAATGAGTTGACACGCATTTTGTGATTTTTTTTTTGTTTTGTCTTATGCCAAAACCGATCTTCTCAATCTAGGGGAGGGGTTTTCGGCTTTAGGGTAGCTGAAAACACCCCTCCATGAGGTTTTCGGTCTTTGTGACTTTTTCATGGGAGTTTTCGGTTTACAAGTGGGCAGGAACTTTCAAGCTTAATTTGGCCCATTAAAGGGGATTTTCGGTCCAATAAGGCCCAAGGAGAAAGGGTTTTCGGCCTAAGATATTTGGGCCGAGAACTCCTAATCACAAGCCCAACAATTTTTTTGCTTAGTTATTAGATTAAACTTGGGCTTCTAAGAGGATGCTACAACTTGATTCTTAGTGTGTGCACACATGTATTCAAACAACATTGTTGTTTTGAACTTCAATAGTTCAATGAAATATGGTTACATAGAGAAATTGTTGTACAAGAATCACAATCTTAACCCTAAATTTGCAAGTTGTGACACATTTTTAGGTCAAATGTTACTTCATTGTTGAATTTTTAGGTTTTGGTGTAAAACATTTACCATAAAACTACAACTTATCGAAAATCCTTTCACAATTGAATGACAACTCAGAAAATAAAGGCTAATCAGATGTTTTTATTCCTAAATAGAGATCCATTATACACACTATGTGGCTTAGAAACACACTTCTTACGACAAATCAACAAAAGTTTGTTTTTATGTTCATTAATGCCTCATATTTGTCAAAATTTTCATTTTAACATATTATCAGGTTTTGCACCCTCTTATGCGGTCACCATTGCTATAAAAGCCCTCATGTTTACCCATCACGGCCACCATACTTTGTCATCACCACCACCTTTTGCCACCAACAACATCATCTTCACCACAAAACACTAGTAACCCTCATCAACACCATCTTCGATCCACCTTCTGCATTCTTCATCTCTGATCCATCATTATCACCATTGTTTACCTACTGTTCTTTCTCTTCACAACCTGATAAAAAGCCCAAAATTACAAAACTTACCTAAGTGTGAGGCATTAATGAACACAAATCCGAACTTATGACATAACCACACATTTCATATACATATGACAACTTTATAGCAATAACCTTAAAATAAGAGTTGCATTAATTATAAAAACACATGATAAATATAATTAATATGACTTTTTTTGATTTATTGTAAAGAGTGTGTTTCTAGACCACATAAAGAGTGTGTTTCTAGACCACATATATCATAGAGCTCTATTTATGAATTGTATTTAGATGATATCTTTATGATTGTAGTAATGATATTTATTAAAATGAATCATAAAAAAAATCCCAAAAATGATATATAAATGATCATTTTTATGTTTATTAATAAAAAAAACATACGAGTTTTTTAGTGAAAAGGGTGTAGATTATATCAATATTTTGTGTTTTTTAATAATAAATGTAAATTTTCTTCAAATAAGTTTAGTATATATAAAAACGAAAATCTCTAGAAAGTTCGTAAAATTTAACCTTATTAACGAAAAAGACATTCATGATTTATTTATTTATTTTGCAATTTAACCCTTAAAACCGCCGCTAACCAAGTACATGTACAATGATTGTTTTACAAATGTTTACCGATTTTAATGGTGAAAATGAAACAAAAAAAAGGTCATGAGTGACTTTTTTGTCAATAGAGCTAAAATATAAAAAAAAATTGTAGATTTCCTCATATTAATCTAGTAAAAAACACAAAAATATGAGAAACCTAAGATAATCACCATTTTTTATATTAAATTCATTTAGCTGATGTAATTTATAGGATATATGGTTTTGTAGACACTCCAATCAATTAGTTAACCTCAACTAGTGTTTGGACCATCCGCACGATGATGTGGAGTCCAGTATATTGAAAAACACAATGCGACATGGATAAGGTTTTGCGGGAGAAATTTTAAGACAACTTTCAACATAGTTTAAACCTTCAAGTGTGTTTAGATCGTAACTTTATTTATATACTTTTGTGGTTCACGTTGCAAATTAGTTCTCCATAAAGTGGAACGTAAAAATATAAAATAAGATTTCGAACCAAACAATTATGTATGGAGAAGACAGCCAAAACTAAATATTTAAAAATGTATCTTGAATGTATTAATTTTATAAGTTAATACCACAATAAATACTTTAAAAGTTTACGACGTTTAAATACAAAAATATATTAATAAAAATAAAAGCTATAAAACAATTATTTAAGGGACCAAAATCGTTTAAAATATAATAAGTTATCAAAATCGTAACTTAAAAATACCAACAAATTAACTTTAAAATTACAAAGAATAAAAATTATTTAATCAGATAAACATTATGGCTGAAAATGTAAATATGAGATTTGTTTACTAACAGAAGCCATAATGTTTATTCCAAACTTATATTATAATCTATAAAACTTATACCTTAATCTTTTTTATGGACTCAAATTAAAAAAGCAAAATGAACGGTAATTATGTAAGTTATATCGTAGTTCCAATTTAATTTTGGTTTAATATTTTCTAAGAAATTTATATAAGTATGATTCAGAGACAAGACCAGTGATTGGTTGGATTAGCGTAAAACGCGCGGATAAGGACGTAAGTCGCAGTGCCGGACCACAATCATCGTCGGGACGATTCCCCTCTGTTCATCGTTATTAAAACAAGTAAGTTTTCTTATAGAATTTTAAAACAAAATTAATTAAATATGAATAAATTTTCAGGCATACTATCCAAAAAATATGTTCATGATAAAAATATCAACATTGAATAAGATTATGATGATAATCAAATAAATTTTATGAAGAAACCGTTAATAACATAGAACAAAGTTTGAATAGGTGGACAATACCTAAAACTAATGTTAATACAATATATAGAATATGAACTTTTGATTATTTTTAAGGTTACTCTATTAAAATGACAGAACAAACTTTGTCTATTGGTCAAAACTAACAAAATTAACATTTGTTATCATCAAGATCTATTATAGAGCATAGAACAAAATATAAATTTTTACATGTCGGTTTAGTTCAAATTGCTATCAAAACTCTATTTAGACTTGGAATAGATGCTCCTGTTCTCCTTATTTTAAGAGACAAGAGACATAAAGATTTTCAAAATTCTATATTAGTTATTGTTGAAACAAATATTGCTAACGGACCTATTTATTTCAATTGTTGAATCGAAAACTCGTTTATCAAGTCCTAAAAATGAAACAATTATTTTTGAAGCAAATACTAACCATACCAAAGTCCTCACACCAAAAAGATTAAAATAGTCTAATATAACTCAATCATGTAATTGAAACTTACAAAATGTTATCTATCCAAAACCATTAGATTCTTCAAAACAAATCTCAAATATTATTGAATATAATGATGGTTCAGTAGATATAAATTTTTCTTCCTTAAATATCTCATCATCTAGATTATCAACTTTTTTTACCCTAGAAACATGCTCTTCAAAATCTTCATTTTCAAAGTCAAGATCTTTAAAACTAAAAATTGTTGACTATACTAATTCTATCCCCAAACCTTTATATCAAGATGATCAAAATAGTGAAAATAGTCTTTCTAGTCCTACTAAATCAGATTTTATTGATGAATTCAAAATTTTAAACAACAGATATGAATTCTAAAATAAAAATTAATTGTTCAAAAGATAATAAGTTTTGGAGTAATATGTTAAAAGGTCATTGGAAAATAAATTCTAATATATGCAAAACCATTCAACATTTAGAAGAAACTAGAACTCAAGAAAATTATAATTTATACAAAATACATCCATATACTAATAAGTATAATAAACAAATAGAAAAAATTTCTAGACTAACGATAGAAATAAAAAAATACAAGAAATTACGAAGTCATAATTTAGAGTCAATAAAACATATTTCCTCAATCCTAACAAAACAACTTGTTAAAATGAATTTCTCAAATTTAGAATATAGAGTTAATTTTGATTACTTAAAAGATATTGATTATTATAAAGATTACAATAATAAAAAACGAGCTTGGCACGAAAAAAAAAATTTATACTACTTAAGATTTCTCCATTAAGGCATTTGAGAATATTATGTTTTATCAAATAAAATCCATTCTCTTTTTTTTCAATGGTTTGAATTAATTTATGCCCCTAAACATAAGATAAATTACTCATTTAAAAATGATTCTATCTCTCCTATTTTAGAGAAAAAAATATAAATATATTATTTATAATAAAGGAATTGTTGCTAATTTTCCTCCAAAAGGAGAAATTATTATTAATGACATGTTTATTGCAACTCCTTTAGTACAAGCCCTAAATCAATTAACTACTGAAAAGGGTCTTCAAAAAATTATTTACCAAAATAATTATGCAAACAAAACATTGTCTAGTATTACTGAGCATTTAGTTAAAATTGAAGAAATTTTTTTTAAAGATAAAAATGTTAATAAGCAAGATATAGAACTAGTAATATAAGTTTTATTCCTTGCCAAAGTGATGACAATTTTAATCTAGGAAATACGGATTTAATTAACGAATTAGAAAAAAGACTTTCAAAACTTCATATCTCAAACACTAACAATATTAATACTCTTACAAATGATGAATATGAAAATAATGATATTAACAGCAAGACGAATTTTGAAACTCTTACTCAACAATTTATTAATATCAATGATGATATTAATCAACTCACTAATGACTTTTTCAAATCTTAATAAAATTCATCAATCAAAACAAAGCACTTTTGGAAAGAATCCAAAACTAACAATAAGAAATTATTGAAATAAACCCTCTCTTCCAAATGTTCAGCTTGAAGAAAGAACTTTTCAATTTGATCGTTCTCAATATGATGATAATTCTGTTTATGAATGGAATATTGATTGTCATTATAAGCATCAAAATATGAATATTGTACAAGAAATGACTATGGCAGCTAATGCTTATAAAGCTCATAATAATACTCAACTTTAAATTGTTAATATAAAGGTTGGTGGGATTTCTATATTTCACAAGAAGAAAAAGATTATATTTTATCTGCTAAGAAAACCATTATAAAACAAGAAAATAATCAACAAATACAAACATTTGAAGATGATATGGTTAACACTTTAATTTTTGCTATTATCAAAAACTTTGTAGGAGATCCTACTACTTTTCAAGAAAAAACTTTAGAAAATTTGATGAATTTACATTGCAGAAAACTTACTGATTTTAGATGGTATAAAGACAATTATCTTGTTAAAGTTTTTTCGAGTCCTGATTGTAAAGAGTCTTATTGGAAAGAAGTTTTATTGCTGGTCTTCCAAAACTCTTTGTAGAAAGAGTTAGATAAAAGTTAAGAGAGAATTTTAATAATATCATTCCTTATCAAAATTGAACTTATGGAGATTTAATAAACTACATTAATAAAGAAGGATTAGTAGTTTGTGCTGATCTTAGGTTTAAAGAAAAGCTCAAAAAAGATAGAATTAACAGTGAAAATGAATTAGGAAATTTTTGCCAACAATATGGTTATCAACCCTTGAATGGTCCGTCTACTTCAAAATCAAAAATATATAAGAAAAGATCTTCAAAATATTTCAAGAAAAAGAAATACAATATTCCAGAAAATTATAGAAAAGGAAATGATTACGCTTCAAAATCTAAAAAACCTTATAAACCAATTTATAAAAAATCTAAAAGAAAATCAAAAGATATCATTATTTTTCATAAATGTGGGTGTAATTGTCATACAACTAATAATTGTTATGTTGAAACAAAAATAAACAAGTTAAATGTGTCTGAAGATTTGAAAGAACAAATAAGAAAATTTATTTTAAATACTAATTCAGATTCCGATGAAAGTATTTTTGATTTTTAAACAATTGATTTAAATATTCTCGAACATACTACTTCAAGTTCAGAAGATTCTGATACATGCGAATGTATTGGTAAATGTCATTGTAATAATTTAATCAATGTCATTACCAGTAGTTCTATTAATGTTCTTTCACAAGATGATAAAGATCTTCTAAACGCTATAGATTCTATAAAAAAATAAAAATACTCAAGAATTATTAATAAAGCAGATGCTTAATAAAAATAAAAACATAACTCCTACTAACAATGAAAATTTTAATTTAAAAAATATACATGAAAGATTTACTGAAGCAAAACCAATTTCTATACAAGAACTTCAAGAAGAATTAAAAATAGTAAAACAAGAAATAAAATAAATAAAAAATAAACTTTTTATTTTAGAAAAGGAAAAACCTTCTACTTTTAAAAACAAAAATATTGAAATTAATAACAAAGAAGAAAATAAAATTAAAAAAGGTAACTACTGGTAAAATTATAAATAATCAAGTTTCTCAAAAATAGAATACTCAAATTAGTTTAGTAAGAAAAATTTAAAATCAACTTAACTGCCTTGTTGACAGTGGTGCTGATATGAACTGTATTCAAGAATGAATTTTTCCTACACAATTCTATGAAAAAACTGCATCTAGACTTACTGGTGTCGGAGGTACAAAATTAATTGTAAATTATAAATTTATGATGTTCATATTTGTAATGATCAAGATTACTGTTATAAAACTCACATAATTTTGGTAAAAGATCTCTCTTCTCCTTTAATTTTAGGAACACCTTTTATTACAAAACTATATCCTTTTAGGGTTCATGATAATGGTATAAAAACCAATGTTTTTGGAAAAGAAATCATATTTAAATTTTGTGAACCCCCTCTATATTCAACTATTAATGTCCTTAATTATAAAACACAACAAGTCAAATATTTTATTAACGAAATAAATGATGTTCGAATAATTAATCAATTAAATGATAATAATATTCAAAATAAAATAACAGCTCTAAAATTGAAATTTGAGAAAAATGTTTGTTCTAATATTCCTAATGTCTTTTGGAATAGAAAGCAACATATTGTAAAATTACCATATACAAATTTTTTTAATGAAAAAGATATTCCTTCAAAATCTAGAGCCATTCACATGAATAATGAACTAGAAATTCATTGTAAAATTGAAATTCAAGATTTATTAGATAAAAAACTCATAAGACCTTCTAAATCACCATGGTCTTGTTTAGCATTTTATGTTATGAATGTCGCAGAATTAGAAAAAGGATCATCAAGGTTAGTTATTAATTATAAATCTTTAAACAAAGTTTTAGAACGGATTCATTATCCTATTCCTAATAAACAAAATTTGCTAAAAAGGCTTTATGATTTAAAAATATTTTCAAATTTTGATATGAAATCTGGATTTTGGCAAATAAAACTTCATGAGGAAGATAATTACAAAACTAGTTTTAATGTTCCTTTCGGACATTTTGAATGGAATGTAATGCCTTTTGGATTAAAAAAATGCCCCTTCTGAATTCCAAAATATTATGAATGATATCATAACTCCTATAAGTAGTTTTGTTATTGCTTACATTGACGATGTCCTAATTTTTTCAAAATCCATTGATCAACATTTCAAACATTTAAATCAATTTCATGATTTAATTTATCAAAATGGTTTAGCTGTCTCTGCAGCAAAAATGCATTTATTTAAAGATGAAATTCGTTTTTTTGGACATGATATTGTCAAAAACACTATTAGACCTATTATAAGAAGCTTGCAATTTTCTACTAAATTTCCTGATGAAATTAAAGATAAAAAGCAACTTCAAAGATTTTTAGGATGCTTAAATTATATTCTTGGTTTTTCCAAAGATTTATGGATTATATGTAAACCGCTTTATAATATATTAAAAGATAATCCTAAACCATGGACTCAAAAACATACAGATATAATTAAATATATAAAACAAAAGGTTCCTATTGCTGGTGATTTTATATCACTAATGTTATTTAAGTGTAATGGGTTTTAATTTGTTGATCAATGTCACTTTGACAATTATTGAACAAATCGGTATGGTGTGGAGTGCACATTTGTTTAATTTTGTCTTTGTTGAAAGTATACTGCTATTTAGGGGCGAAGCCCCTAAACCGACGGGGGTCCGGGGGCAGGGCCCCTGGCGGGGTCCAAGGGGCAGAGCCCCTGGCTGGGATCGATATTCTAGACCCGGATTTAAGGTTGTTTATGACCGTTTGTGGAAAGTTTTATGACATAAAACTGTCATGTGACAGTTTTAAGACAGGAAGTTTTTTCTGTTATATGATCATATCCGAATCTGTGGTTGGTACACTTCTTCTTCATAACATCAAAACATTCTCTCTTTTGTTTTCTCTCAATTCTGAGTCTTATCCGATTAAATATTGGGAGTACCACCCAAATACTTTAATCTGAAAGTGAAAGCCACAATTCTCAGAATTTCCAAGTTTTCTATACCCCAATTCTAACAAAGATTAAAGTATTTATGTGATCATGACAAGTGGTGATTATGTCAAGGAAATGACTAGTAAGTTTGAAAAACTGAACAAGTTTGAAGGGAAATATTTTCATAGATGGCAGAAGAAGATGAAGTTTCTCCTTACCACTCTGAAAGTGGTGTGTGTTCTGAGTACACCTATGCCAGTCTTACCAGAATCTGTTGAAGATGAACCTTTGGAGGCAACAAGAAGAAGATCAAAGTGGGAAAATGATGATTACATATGTCGTGGTCATATTCTCAATGGTATGTCTGATTCTCTTTTTGATATCTATCAAAATTTCGAATCTGCAAAAGAACTATGTGATTCTCTTGAATCCAAGTATATGGCTGAAGATGCTTCTAGCAAGAAGTATCTTGTCAGTAACTTTATGGGTTACAAGATGATTGACTCCAGGCCTGTTATGGAACAATACCATGAAATGTTAAGGATCCTGGGACAGTTTGCTCAACACAATCTGAAAATGGATGAAGCCATTGTTGTGGTTGTAATCATTGACAAACTGCCCCCTTCCTGGAAGGATTTTAAACACAATCTGAAACATAACAAAGAGGAATTGACTTTGACTCAACTTGGAAGCCATTTACGGATTGAAAAGTCCTTAAGGACTCAGGAACTTGATAACAATCCCAAAAGCAAGAACCAAGTTGGTTCATCTTCTGTGAACATGGTGGATAGAGAAGGATCAAAGAATCAAAAGAAGTCTAATGGAAAAAGGAAGTTTAAAGGAAAGGATGACAAGTCTTCCAACAAGAAGGCTAAAGTGGTGTGTTGGAATTGTAACAAACCGGTTCACTTCAAGAAAGATTGTCTTTTGCGTAAAGTGAACAAGGATGGTGCAGGGCCAAGTGGATCCAAGGATCCTGAAAAGCAACAAGGTCAGAATTCTGTTTTCATGCAAAAGTCTAACTGTATTCAGAATTATATTTCTGTGATTTCTGAAGCATTTTATGTGCAGGATGATAATGTTGCATGGTGGGTTGATTCGGGAGCAACAAGTCATGTTTGCAAAGATCAATATTGGTTCAAGGACTTTCAACCAATTGATGATGGATCTGTTGTGGAAATGGGAAGTGTTGCAACTGAACCAATCAAGGGCATAGGATCTGTTTTAATTACTTTTACTTCTGGTAAATGTTTGTGTTTGAACAATGTTTTATATGTTCTAGGGATTCGCAAGAATCTCGTGTCTAAAATTGTATTAAATAATTGTGGTTACAAACGAGTATTAGAAAGTGACAAGTATATCTTGTCAAGACATGGTTCTTTTATGGGATTTGGATATGTATGTAATGGAATGATTAGGCTTAATATTAATTATCCTTCGAGTGATAATTGTGTTTGCATGACTTCTAGTAGTACTAGCAATAATTTTCATAAATCTGAATTATGGCATGCTAGACTAGGACACATTCATTACAAGAGATTAAAAGACATGTCTAAAATGAGTTTAATTACTGCTTTTGATATGCAAAATAATGAAAAATGTAAATTATGCATGCTAACTAAAATCACTAGACAACCTTTCAAAGATGTTGTTATGGAAAGCAATGTGTTGGATCTTATACATAGTGATTTATGTGATTTCCATGCAACACCTTCCCTTGGAAACAAGAAGTATGTTATTACTTTTATTGATGATGCATCTAGATATTGTTATATCTATTTGCTACATTCTAAGGATGAAGCACTTGACAAATTTAAAATTTATAAACAACAAGTTGAGCTTCATAAAAATGAATTAATAAAAATATTGCGTACTGATAGAGGTGGTGAGTATTATGATCCAGTTTATTTTGAATCAACTAGAATAATACATCAAACCACAACTCCATATACACCACAACAAAATGGTGTAGCTGAAAGGAAGAATAGGACTTTGAAAGAAATGGTTAATTCCATGTTGTCATATTATGGTTTAAGTGAAGGGTTTTGGGGTGAGGCAATGTTAACTGCATGTTACATCTTAAATAGAACTCCAAATAAAAGGAGTAAGAATACTCCTTATGAACTTTGGTGTAAAAAGGTACCAAATTTGAGTTATCTTAAAGTTTGGGGTTGTAGAGCAGTTGTAAGGCTCACTGAACCCAAAAGGAAAACATTGGGTGAGAGAGGTATAGATTGTATCTTTATTGGATATGCTGAGCATTCCAAAGCATATAGATTCTATGTTTTAGAATCTAATGACTCTGTGTCTGTAAACACGGTGATAGATTCAAGAGATGATATCTTTGATGAAGAAAGATTTACATCTATACCTAAACCAAGGGACATGGTTCATCAATCTTGTAGCAAGAGTACTACTCAAGTTGAAGATGTTTCTGGTGGTGCAAGTTTTGAACCTAGGAAAAACACCAGAGCTAGAAAAGCTAAGTCTTTTGGACCTGATTTTCAACTATATTTAGTTGAAGGAACAAGGAATGAGACTATTTCTTAACATCAATATTGTTTTAATATTGAAGAGGATCCAAAGACTTTCAGTGAAGCTATGGCTTCTAGGGATGTTCATTTCTAGAAAGAGGCAATTCATGATGAGATTGATTCTATCATGCATAACAATACTTGGGTATTGGCTGATTTACCTCCTAGTTGCAAGGCATTAGGATGTAAATGGATCCTCAAAAGAAAAATGAAGGTGGATGGCACTATTGATAAGTATAAAGCCAGATTGGTTATCCAAGGCTTTAGACAAAAGGAAGGCATTGATTTTTTTGATACTTATGCTCCTGTTGCCAGAATTTCTACTATTAGATTATTATTAGCTCTTGCAGCTATACATAATCTTGTGATTCACCAAATGGATGTGAAAACAGCATTCTTGAATGGTGACTTGGATGAGGAAATATACATGAAATAACCTGAAGGGTTTGTGATGCCTGGAAATGAACACAAAGTGTGCAAGTTGAAGAAATCATTATATGGTTTGAAACAAGCACCAAAACAATGGCATCAAAAGTTTGATGATGTTGTCTTGTCTAATGGTTTTGCATTAAACCAAGCTGACAAGTGTGTATATAGCAAATTTGATAATTCTGGTAAAGGAGTCATGATTTGCTTATATGTAGATGATATGTTGATTTTTGGTACCAATTTAGAAGATGTTGATAAAACCAAGAAATTCTTATCATCTAGTTTGATATGAAAGACATTGGGGAGGCTGAGGTAATTCTTGATATAAGAATTAGAAAAGGAAACAATGGGATTTCAATTTCTCAATCTCATTATATTGAGAAGATATTGAAAAAGTTTAACTTTGAGAATTGTTCTCCTGTTAGCACTCCTATAGATCCTAGTCTTAAGCTTCTACCTAATAATGGATCTCTAGTGTCTCAACTTGAATACTCAAGGGCTATTGGTTGTCTAATGTATGCCATGATTAGTACTAGGCCTGATATAGCATATGTTGTGGGAAGGCTTAGTAGATATACTAGTAATCATAGTTCACATCATTGGCAAGATGTGAGTAGAGTATTCAAGTACTTGAAAGGGACCATTAATTATGGTTTAACTTATAATGGATATCCTTCTGTTTTAGAAGGTTATTTAGATGCTAGCTGGATTAACAACTTAGAGGATCACTCCTCTACAAGTGGTTGGTGTTTCTTCTTGGAGGAGGTGCCATTTCTTGGGCATCTAAGAAACATACTTGTATTACTAACTCAACCATGGAGTCTGAGTTTGTTGCATTGTCTGCTGCTGGTAAAGAAGCTGAGTGGCTAAGGAATTTGATTTATGAAATTCCATTATGGCCCAAACCGATATCTACCATTTCTATCGGATGTGATAGTGTTGCAACATTGGCTAAGGCTTATAGTCAAGTGTACAATGGAAAGTCTAGACATTTAGGTGTTAGACGTAGCATGATTCGTGAGCTCATCATGACTGGTGTGATATCTGTGGAGTTTGTAAGAACTCAATTGAATTTAGCCGATCATCTAACCAAAGGGTTAGCAAGAGATCTTGTGCACAAGGCGGCTGTAGGGATGGGTTTAAAGTCCACTTAAAATCTTTTATATTGAGATACCCAATTCCCATCTAATGTAATATTAGATGTTGAATTCAATGTGGAAAACTTGATATTTGAAGATTGGAACACATTATTATTATCGTCCCAAGGTATGTGTTCAGTACTGCAAGTTAAGGAGGTTGAATTTATATTCTTAATAGTTCTTTTGAAAAATTGCATTTGCAGGTGCAAGAATAAAAGGACTACCTATATAAGCATGAAGTTTAGTTGCTTCAAGAAGTTAGGACTTGGCTTCGATATGCTTATTAAAGGATGGGACACAAGCTAGTAAAATAAAGTGTCAAGTTAGAACTTTGAGAATGTAAACTGTTGTGTATATTATCTTCATGTATTCACTTAGAATAGAAAGGGTTCAATCCTTAGTGACACCCTGATATTCGAATTTTTGGAATGAGTAATATACTAATGTGAAATTCAATCGTCACGATATTTCATTTATGCATCAGTTTGTTGTTGTTATGATTTTAATGTTAAGTTAATCAAGATTACACTTAAATGGGGGAGGTTTGTTGGTGATTTTATATCACTAATGTTATTTAAGTGTAATGGGTTTTAATTTGTTGATCAATGTCACTTTGACAATTATTGAACAAATCGGTATGGTGTGGAGTGCACATTTGTTTAATTTTGTCTTTGTTGAAAGTATACTGCTATTTAGGGGCGAAGCCCTTAAACCGATGGGGGTCCGGGGCCAGCGCCCCTGGGAGCGGGGTCCAAGGGGCAGAGCCCCTGGCTAGGATCGATATTCTAGACCCGGATTTAAGGTTGTTTAAGATCGTTTGTGGACAGTTTTAGGACATAAAACTGTCATGTGGCAGTTTTAAGACCGGAAGTTTTTTCTGTTATATGATCATATCCGAATCTGTGGTTGGTACACTTCTTCTTCATAACATCAAAACATTCTCTCTTCTGTTTTCTCTCAATTCCGAGTCTTATCTGATTAAAGATTGGGAGTACCACCCAAATACTTTAATCTGAAAGTGAAAGCCACAATTCTCAGAATTTCCAAGTTTTCTATACCCTAATTCTAACACCTACTTTGCCATTTTTAAACCTACATCATCCCAATGCCAATATAATAGTTGAAACCGATGCTAGTGATATTGGATTCGGAGGAATTATAAAACAAAAATTTGTTAACTCAAAAGAGGAAGAATTGGTTCGATATTACTCTGGTGCATAGAATGATATACAAAAAAATTATTCAACTGTCAAAAAGGAAATTTTAAGAATTGTTTTATGTATCAAAAAATTTGAAGATGATTTATTTATGAAAAGTTTTTTATTAAGAATAGATTGTCAATCTACAAAAACAATTTTAGAAAAGGGTGTTAAAAATATTATTTCCAAATAAATTTTTGCTAGATGGCAAACCCTCTTAGGTAACTTTGATTTCGAAATAGAATTCATAAAAGGAGAAAATAATTTGCTTCCTAACTTTCTTCTCGAGATTTTTTGCAGGGAAAATGAGTCCGTCCTCCAATTCCAAACATGATGACAAGAAGTCTGTCTCTTAAAAGCTTGTTCCATTTCCTAGTCAAAATTGTTTTTCTCCTTTAAATCCTATTTCTAAGAATTCACAACTGTCACACCCCAAAACCATGAACGGCGGAAACGTTCTGGGGCGGAGGACGTCATGTACAGTATCACAACAATGAAAAGTAGTAAACAAGCAACAACATCATCCATTGCGTTAATAATATAATTTTAATACAAGTGTGTTCTGTCAAATTATAATAGACACTAAAGTATAAATCAAAATGAAAGATGAGTCTTGAACGAGCTCCATCTTCTCTAAACCTTGCATCGGTACCTGTCTACTGTTGACCTGAGGATACAAGTTATTTTGAAAGAGAGTATCAGCTTTAAAGCTGGTGAGATCATAAGTATTTTAGTGTCTTAATTTGTATGTAAGTATTTGTATGTATTTGAAATGTAAGTATTTGTATGTATATGAACTGTAAGTATAAAAACGTTTTGAACATCCTAGAAAACCATATGTATCCTACTAAAAGTATCCTTCTACCAAGGCATCTAGTATCTGTGTGTGTGTCTCTTGTAAGAGTGTGTATTTTCCCAAATCTGACTATCATTAACCAAAAACATAGTTTCTACATTACCGTGCATCGTGTGAATGTTCACGAAGTGAATGTAATGGGAAAATGAAATAGTACTATGGTGTAGTGTCGAACTACAACCGTACTAATTACCTTAAGTCTACGGTAATTTTGGAAGTACTGTAGTATTTGTAACAAGTGACTACTTCTGTACTAATATTTCCTTATTTGAGGGATAAGGCATAATGTGATGGCTAGATCCCAAGCTAGACGCTCCCCTGTCAAAGGGATTTTGGGACCCATACGCGACCCCTGCATATCTGCAAGCTGTGAACATCCACATTACTATGATCACTTATACCCAATATAACTATCACAATGCGTTGTGATTTATTGGTATAATTAGATCCTGAAATCGTTTCATGCCATAGCACCTAGTGATGCATGTTCTATTATCGTATATGTAAATGTACTCATGTAAACGTATCTATGTACGTACTCATGTAAGCGTAATCATGTAATAGTATAGTAGTGTGTTGTAATGTTCTGCGTGTGCTAGTTGTACCGTGTGTTCTCTTTCTATCTAGCATGTATGTTTGTTTCTCATCACTATGTATTATGTTTGTTTCTCATCACTATGTATTATGTTTGTTTCTCATCACTATGTATTATGTTTGTTTCTCTTCACTATGTATTATGTTTGTTTCTCTTCACTATGTATTATGTTTGTTTCTCATCACTATGTATTATGTTTGTTTCTATTCGCTATGTATTATGACTCATGTATGAACTGACTCTTTGTATGATTCATTGTTCTAGTATTAGTATTAGTATCTTCCTAAACTACCCATATGGTAGCTTACTAGTAATGTAACTGGTACGTATGAACATGGAGGTATACCCTTGCTACCCAAGGGTACTGAATGAACCTTTATGACTATATATGTACACATGATATATAACTAATATTTAAACGACCTTCGGACGGGTACCCGATATCCCACCAGACCACATCTCAAGCGCGAAAAGGAAATAGGGTGGATAGCCTTCCTAAGTCTTTTAAACATTTCTTATATAACTATACATATATAGGCATGCAATTGATAATATAACAACATAAAATAAGTTTTGTAAAACCTTTGAACATAATTATTATCTAAGAAAAGATTGACTTGATGTCAATCTATAAAACGGGTTGAAAGCATGTGTTTGATAAAACAGTTTAAGTATAAAGAAACATTTGTTTGAAACACCATTGTAAATGAGTTTGAAATGATACCTACAGTGTAAAATGAACAGTTTAATAAGGAGTTTTAAACATCTAAAACGTTTATGAAAATCATGTGAAGAAAACTGTTTGGTAAAACAGTTAATGAGTAGTAAATCATTTGAATGCCGCTTATTAATCACATGTGATTGATATAATAACTAGCATGATTCTACTTGTATCCCCCCATAAAACATTTAAAAACACTTAAAACATTGATTAAGGGGTATGAACTCACCTGTAGCAAGTGGTTGGGATGAACAGACTAAAACAGGATGTTAGGTGTCAAGTGAAGTCTTGAACACACTCTATGATCCTAGTTAACTTATAATATCACATATATGTATCAAATTAGTCTTTAAAAAACTAATAAACAAGTCAAGACACCCTAGGACATGCTAAACACTTTATACAAGTGTTATAAGTCTCAAGGATTGCATGTAAGTGTTGTAGGGAAAGGCTAGTGTGTTTGGGGTTCAAGGAACACTCCTAAAATCAGTTTACTCCCTAAAGACCAACACCCCTTGAGTTTACGGTCGTAAACTCTTTGTTTTACGGCCGTAAGCTCCTAACCTTTTGACTATTTGTTGTTTTGAAGTCTTCTAAGCTATTCCAAGCATTCCTACTTCATGATTAAGCCTTAGGAAGTGTTGTGTGACATCAAAACACTCCTAAATGGAGTTTACGGTCTAAGGACCATTTCTCCATGAGTTTACTACCGTAAAATCTCATGGACTTATGTATTTTCGTGTTTTCAAGTCCTAAACACTTCAAGGTAAAAGCCTAGGTTAGATTCTAGGCATTAGGAGTAAATATGGGACATTTGAACACCTTTTGGGGTGTTTACGGTTTTGGGAGATCCCCAAACCATAAACACATATAAATGATTGTTTTCTTGTTCTTTTATGTGATAAACACATCAAGGATGGATCTAGACAAGTCCCTAAGGCATAGTGAAGCATCTAGACACCTTAAAGCACCCTTTGGCACAAAACTTGGTGTTTACGGTTTTGGGAGCCTCCCAAAACCGTGAACACTTTGTTCTTGGTGTTCTTGGGACTTTTCTTTGGTATAAATATGTATAGCAAGCTTTAAATAACTCTAGGATAGAAGTACTTACTTTGTGGAAGCTTGAAATGAACTTAAAGTCCAAGAACACTAGTGTGTGTTCTTGGTGTTTTGGAAATCTAGTCAAAACACATAAATGGATGGATGAAAAGATGTACAATCACTAGATTAAGTGTTATACTAACTTGAAAGGGCTAGAAACACTTACTAGATTGAAGATATTGAGCAAAAACTTGGATGATACTTGAGAGAGTTTTTGGAGTTTACTCATTTAGGTAAAATGAAAAGTGATCTAATTTGGGGAGTAAACTCATGATTAAGGCATGAGTTTACGGCTTTTAGGAGAGTTTACGGACCAAACATAAAAGTTTGGCCGTGAACTTCTAAGCTACGTGGTATTCGTGGTTTAGAAATTTCAAGACCCGAGACGGCCCATCCATTTGCCCGTTCGTTTAAAGATTAATTATTAAAATAATAAAACGAACTTTAATTTCCTAAAACCAAGTAAAAGTGAACTTGACTTATAATATGAAGTGATTGACTTTTAGGGTTTGACCGAATGAAAATTTCGGGTTGTCACATCATCCCCCTATTAGAGGGAATTTTGTCTCGAAATTAGAATTTAGGTAAGGAAGTAGGTATGAATGATCAAGTCATGAGGTGGAAACTTCCTAATTGATTGGTTCTCGCGCTCACAAGTGAATTTGGTTCCTCGGTTGGTATTCCAACGAACCTTCACTAACGGGAGGCGGCGCTGCTTCGTCCGCTTGACCTCTTGTCGAGTGGAATTACGAGAGTCCTAACGGAAAGGTACGGTTTCATGATCTGGACGCGAAGGGTAAAATGTACATTACTGAGTTCGCGGGGTAGATCTAGTCTGCGAGATACAGGACAGATTCTGGTAAGGATCTCGGAGGTCCTAACTATCTTGGATTTAGCTTTCCAAGCTTTACGAAGCGTATTAAGCCATTCCCAAAGTGAGACTTCCTAAAGAATTTGGTCTCTCACTTGGAATTCCCGAGGTTCTTTCTCTTGCTTAACTTCCCAGTCAAGGGCCACCCCATGTTGGGTCAAAGTCGTAAGGGTTTTTGTAATTTGCGAGGAGTTATTGATGATCTATGACAGTAGGTCTGTAAGACCTAGAATTTGGTGAATTCCTGTCGGCGTCTTTGGTGTCGACAAATTCTCAATGGTTTTGATAAATTGACAGAGTACTCAAGAATTTCCACATTACTAATAGTGTGTCTTAGGAAATTTTGGCTCTTAAATTCCAAAACTCGTGTTCAGAGATCTTTGCGAAAAGTTCCTCTGAGGGTATTGTTTCTATGGGTTCCTTCTTACTACGAGGGTAGATGAGTAAGTCATCTCATGGAGAAATGACAAACTGATCCAAGTAAGAAAGACGTACCCTACTCATTTAGCTCATGAATACTATGGGCGTATTGGTCTTATCTGAAGGGTATCACTACGGACTCGAAGTGTCCGCATCGAGTTCGGAAGGTAGTCTTCAGGACATCCTTCCCTAACACTCGAACTGGTGATATTTGGATCTCAGATCCATTTTTTAAAGTAATTCTTTCTTTGCGTTTGCTCAACCAATTCATCTATGCGAGGCAGAGACAACGATCTCTAATGAAAAATCTTGACGGAGTCCTCGATAGCCGAGGTACATACGATGCAATCAGTCGACCTCTGGAAGAATAAGACCGGGGTTCTCCGGGGTGAGAAGCCTAGTCTTCCAATTCTATTTATGTGTAGTTTGCTAAGTTGTCCGGACTGTTCTTGTATCTCTGTAGTTGTTAGACTGTAGGGCGATTTGTTTATAGGAGTCATATTGGGTTCTAAGTTTGTTCACATGACGATGCGATTACTCGTAGTCTTGGGCAGTCTCCGTCCTGAAGTTCATATTAGAATTCATACTTGGTTCAACGATCACAATATCGTGTACACGAGTCGTATATAATTAAGATTGAAAAGGTAGTCAAATAACTGATTCTTCTTTAAGCTCATATCCCATCGAGGAAAAAGAAGTTAAAGTGGAATCATCAATTCTAAGCATGTAGAACCTTGATTATATATCACCCCTATGTATACATTCTTCAGCGACAGATCAACCATATGGATATTTGGATTTGAACTTGACGTACTGTACGAGTGGTACTGCGGGGATTTCTTCGGAAAGGAAAATAACTATGAGGTACTCCATGCATGAGTACTTCGGTGTTCTGATATGACGGCTTCACTGGAAAGGCTATTTTGAAGAAAGAGATGCACGTATGAAGCTGGTTTTGTGCGGATCAAATTGAATCTAGATGTAAGAAAATGTCGGAATCATAAGGAAATTTAAAGACATTAGATTTGAACATAAGACGTTACAGACAAAACACAATTATGCGACCATCAACAGAGTTACAGCACTTTAGGCTTACTACAAGACTATTGCTGCGAATAAGGTATACTACAAAAGACCAACATACGCAGCACGAGCATCCATATACCGACGGGATCTCGCAAAAGGTAAGACGCTAGTTTCACTAGTTTTGGATGATCTATAAGTCTGTTACAACGAAACGCCTTAATTACATTAACGTGGGTCCGGAGTAGGTTCTCCTGCAGCTGTGATCCTGAGAATCTTCCCATATGTGCACGAGTTCTTTGTTATTGGACAGTCCTTCTTGAGATGTCCCATCTCTCCACATAAATGACATATCTGGCTAGTGCCAGCATCGGTAGTGGAAGTGAAGTGTTGAGTAAGAGTTAAGGGGACGCGGGTTCTTTCCTTGATCTCCCTTCTCGGGCAATTTCTTTTATAGTGCCCAAACTCACCACAATAATAGCAACCCTGACCGGCTCTAGTGGTGGTGGTTCCACAGAAACGGGCAATGTGTCCCAGTCTGTTGCAATTGATACATTGCAATACCCGGCAGGCTCTATTATGATGATAGCTACACTTGCTACACTTCGGAAGCGCTCCCTTATATTGCTTGCATCCCTCTTAGGCTTGACGCTTCCGTTTCTTGAATTCTGAGTTATGGCTTTGCGAGCCTGTGACTGTTATCGTTTGTTGACTTCCTGAATTGATACTACAATCGGAATCTTCAATCCCACCGTCGGTATTGCTTGCGTTGACAGCGTTATGGTTTGCAAGGACAGCTGTCACGGCAGCTGTAACTGCGGCTTGGAAAGTAGCGGTGTCCATAGGAAAGTCAGGGGGTTTCATTGCTCGGCTGATTGTTTCCGAATGACGACATGATTCTATTACACGAAAGATAAGGATTTTTGTGAGCGTTTCTGGTTGGCCCTAGATGTACTTCGATTGTTCAAGTAAGGAGTAAGAGTATGTTTTCGACAGTTTTACCTACATCTCTATGATGCAGTCCTAGTACGGATTGGAAGTATGTTCGCGAAGGTTTGACCTACATCCCTATGATGCAGTCCTAGTACTGAGTGGAAGTAAGTTCGTAGAATGGTCTCAAGACGTTTGACGTTCAAGCCGAGGTATCGTTGGTTGGTGAATAACATGATCCAACCACTAAAAGAGACATGGAAATGTCTCCGGAGCTAAATTGCTATAGTCTAATGACTTGACTAAAGCATGTTTCAGGTATACTCAAATGAAAGTATGATAAGAGTACTTGAATAAAGAATGACACAGAAGTGAGCCGACTGTCAATATCTTTTATATTCATGACGTAAAAGTTCGGGAAAATGACCTTGTAAAAGGTCTTACATCATATCCAGAGAAGATAGTTTTTGACAGCATAAGGACCTAACCAAAAGTACTTACAGTACAAAATAGTTTCATAGAAAATGCCACATCGGGCATAGACAGAAAAACGATCCCTTTTAACAAGGAAAATAATGTAAGGCATCTACTACTGGCGACGGTCATCCCTCTGGTGAATTCTCAGTTTAGCCAGTTAACGTTCCACATCAAGTAGGTGTCTTTCGTACACCCTCTGGCGTACTCGGAGCTCTATGACTTCGGCTCGTGATTCATCCAGTGCTTGCAGCAGGGTTACATGATTTCTCTCAGATCTCTCGCGAGCATCTTCTAGACGAATGGTGTGGAGGGTATGCATTTTCACATCGGTGACAACTTCTGTGATCTGATGTATGGCTGTCCTGCCTTGAATCTCATTTCGGGCCACTCTGCGGACCAAGATTGGCAAGATTTTGTCTGCTGAGCCCCCATTGCTTAGGTCGTAAAAGCTTCGATCACCATTAAATGGCATGGGTTGATCTTGTCCTTGGCTCCATGTTTCCAAGCATTCCACCCACTTAGGCGTCGGGCCATGAAAAGCCGGACGAGGATTAGGAATTGGAACGGGAGCTGCCTAGGGTAGGTTCTCAACCTTGGGTTCGGAGTTAGCACCGTCCGAAAGGTCTTCATCATGGTGATCATTCAAAGGGATAGGATGATCATTCTCTGGTTCTTCTCCAAACCAACCAACAATGACTTCGTTCGGAAGATACTGGTTGCTGTGGGGATAGAGTCCAGCCATGTTATCTACGAGAGAATTGGGGTAAGAAAATAATTATTAGACGAACTATCTAGATAATTATTTAGAAAATCTTCATTAATTACATCCCTATTTGTGAAGTGCATACCAGTTATATGCAATCGAAACAGGATAGGCCTTCGAATAAGTGGCCTTAACTCCAAATTCACACAGAATAGGGGTAAAGCAAAATTTTCACAGATTCTAAGTCTATAACATCCTAGTTACATATACTTTAGTGTATCCACTTAGCAACTATCAACTTAGTAATGAAGATCCCGTTTTAGTTCTCGGGTATAAAGTACTTATAGTAACACCAAATACCCCTATAATATTTTAAGTTTAATGTTATGTTCTATTGTTCTCATTGTGGTATTGTTGGTAAGATTTTAGACTTCTTGCAACCACACAACTACACTTAGGCACATGCTAGTCAACCCTCGGATAATATAGTTGATCAAGCTATATCTTCCCAGTTTTGACTATATGTCTCTAAGTTCACCTGTGTTGCCCAACAATCGTAATTCTTTTGTACTGTCCTAATGACACTTATTTTAGAATGAATGCAGGGACGTATACTTAACTAAATATTTTATTATTTAAAGTATAAACTCTTGGTCAGAGTATTTTTAATCCCTATGTATTTATAGTTAGTATATCTTTTATGGGCTGATATACTTAATTCACTATAAACAATGCTATAATATAAATCTACCACACCCCAAAACCATGAACGGCGGAAACGTTCGGGGGCAGAGGACGTCATGTACAGTATCACAACAATGAAAAGTAGTAAACAAGCAACAACATCATCCATTGCGTTAATAATATAATTTTAATACAAGTGTGTTCTGTCAAATTATAATAGACACTAAAGTATAAATCAAAATGAAAGATGAGTCTTGAACGAGCTCCATCTTCTCTAAACCTTGCATCGGTACCTGTCTACTGTTGACCTGAGGATACAAGTTATTTTGAAAGAGAGTATCAGCTTTAAAGCTGGTGAGATCATAAGTATTTTAGTGTCTTAATTTGTATGTAAGTATTTGTATGTATTTGAAATGTAAGTATTTGTATGTATATGAACTGTAAGTATAAAAACGTTTTGAACATCCTAGAAAACCATATGTTTCCTACTAAAAGTATCCTTCTACTAAGGCATATAGTATCTATGTGTGTGTGTCTCTTGTAAGAGTGTGTATTTTCCCAAATCTGACTATCATTAACCAAAAACATAGTTTCTACATTACCGTGCATCGTGTGAATGTTCACGAAGTGAATGTAATGGGAAAATGAAATAGTACTATGGTGTAGTGTCGAACTACAACCGTACTAATTACCTTAAGTCTACGGTAATTTTGGAAGTACTGTAGTATTTGTAACAAGTGACTACTTCTGTACTAATATTTCCTTATTTGAGGGATAAGGCATAATGTGATGGCTAGATCCCAAGCTAGACGCTCCCCTGTCAAAGGGATTTTGGGACCCATACGCGACCCCTGCATATCTGCAAGCCGTGAACATCCACATTACTATGATCACTTATACCCAATATAACTATCACAATGCGTTGTGATTTATTGGTATAGTTAGATCCTGAAATCGTTTCATGCCATAGCACCTAGTGATGTATGTTCTATTATCATATATGTAAATGTACTCATGTAAACGTATCTATGTACGTACTCATGTAAGCGTAATCATGTAATAGTATAGTAGTGTGCTGTAATGTTCTGCGTGTGCTAGCTGTACCGTGTGTTCTCTTTCTATCTAGCATGTATGTTTGTTTCTCATTACTATGTATTATGTTTGTTTCTCTTCACTATGTATTATGTTTGTCTCTCATCACTATGTATTATGTTTGTTTCTCTTCACTATGTATTATGTTTGTTTCTCATCACTATGTATTATGTTTGTTTCTCTTCGCTATGTATTATGACTCATGTATGAACTGACTCTTTGTATGATTCATTGTTCTAGTATTAGTATTAGTATCTTCCTAAACTACCCATATGGTAGCTTACTAGTAATGTAACTGGTACGTATGAACATGGAGGTATACCCTTGCTACCCAAGGGTACTGAATGAACTGGAAGAACCTTTATGACTATATATGTACACATGATATATAACTAATATTTAAACGACCTTCGGACGGGTACCCGATATCCCACCAGACCACATCTCAAGCGCGAAAAAGGAAATAGGGTGGATAGCCTTCCTAAGTCTTTTAAAAATTGCTTATATAACTATACATATATAGGCATGCAATTGATAATATAACAACATAAAATAAGTTTTGTAAAACCTTTGAACATAATTATTATCTAAGAAAAGATTGACTTGATGTCAATCTATAAAACGGGTTGAAAGCATGTGTTTGATAAAACAGTTTAAGTATATAGAAACATTTGTTTGAAACACCATTGTAAATGAGTTTGAAATGATACCTACAGTGTAAAATGAACAGTTTAATAAGGAGTTTTAAACATCTAAAACGTTTATGAAAATCATGTGAAGAAAACTGTTTGGTAAAACAGTTAATGAGTAGTAAATCATTTGAATGTCGCATATTAATCACATGTGATTAATATAATAACTAGCATTATTCTACTTGTATCCCCCCCCCCCCATAAAACATTTAAAAACATTTAAAACATTGATTAAGGGGTATGAACTCACCTGTAGCAAGTGGTTGGGATGAACAGTCTAAAACAGGATGCTAGGTGTCAAGTGAAGTCTTGAACACACTCTATGATCCTAGTTAACTTATAATATCACATATATGTATCAAATTAGTCTTTAAAAAACTAATAAACAAGTCAAGACACCCTAGGACATGCTAAACACTTTATACAAGTGTTATAAGTCTCAAGGATTGCATGTAAGTGTTGTAGGGAAAGGCTAGTGTGTTTGGGGTTCAAGGAACACTCCTAAAATGAGTTTACTCCCTAAAGACCAACACCCCTTGAGTTTATTGTCGTAAACTCTTTGGTTTACGGCCATAATCTCCTAACCTTTTGACCATCTGTTGTTTTGAAGTCTTCTAAGCTATTCCAAGCATTCCTACTTCATGATTAAGCCTTAGGAAGTGTTGTGTGGCATCAAAACACTCCTAAATGGAGTTTACGGTCTAAGGACCATTTCTCCATGAGTTTACTACCGTAAAATCTCATGGACTTATGTATTTTCGTGTTTTCAAGTCCTAAACACTTCAAGGTAAAAGCCTAGGTTAGATTCTAGGCATTAGGAGTAAATATGGGACATTTGAACACCTTTTGGGGTGTTTACGGTTTTGGGAGATCCCCAAACCATAAACACATATAAATGATTGTTTTCTTGTTCTTTTATGTGATAAACACATCAAGGATGGATCTAGACAAGTCCCTAAGGCATAGTGAAGCATCTAGACACCTTAAAGCACCCTTTGGCACAAAACTTGGTGTTTACGGTTTTGGGAGCCTCCCAAAACCGTGAACACTTTGTTCTTGGTGTTCTTGGGACTTTTCTTTGGTATAAATATGTATAGCAAGCTTTAAATAACTCTAGGATAGAAGTACTTACTTTGTGGAAGCTTGAAATGAACTTAAAGTCCAAGAACACTAGTGTGTGTTCTTGGTGTTTTGGAAATCTAGTCAAAACACATAAATGGATGGATGAAAAGATGTACAATCACTAGATTAAGTGTTATACTAACTTGAAAGGGCTAGAAACACTTACTAGATTGAAGATATTGAGCAAAAACTTGGATGATACTTGAGAGAGTTTTTGGAGTTTACTCTTTTGGGTAAAATGAAAAGTGATCTAATTTGGGGAGTAAACTCATGATTAAGGCATGAGTTTATGGCTTTTAGGAGAGTTTACGGACCAAACATAAAAGTTTGGCCGTGAACTTCTAAGCTACGTGGTATTCGTGGTTTAGAAATTTCAAGACCCGAGACGGCCCATCCGTTCACCCGTTCGTTTAAAGATTAATTATTAAAATAATCAAACGAACTTTAATTTCCTAAAAACAAGTAAAAGTGAACTTGACTTATAATATGAATTGATTGACTTTTAGGGTTTGACCGAATGAAAATTTCGGGTTGTCACAACAACTCTAGTCTAATATCCTTCACTCAAAACTCGTTATTCCAACCAACACGGTAAGCCCTTTTGCATAACTTACCAATCCTCAAACTCAAAAATCTGTTACTCCTAGCCCTTCTACTAAAACTCCTTATGTTCTTAATCCAAATTTCTCAAGAGTCCAAATTCTTGAAGACTTTCAAGTCCATAAGTTACATCAAGGTTTTAATATTCTCACAAATCACCTCTTTGGCCACGAGAAAACTTTTTATGTTGATTCATATAAAACTCGAGAATATTATCAAGCAATATTGCAAGAATCGGGTTCACTCAATTCAAAAGAAGGAAACATTGATTTTTAGCAAAGCTCATATTATCAAAATCATTTCTCCAAAAAATTAGGCTCCAAATCTTCACTCTGAAAAACCTCTTATAAGTTATCTTGCTTATCCCCGATTTTCCTATTATGATTATCAAGATGCGTGGACTAAGGCATTCTTTATTTGGAACTATTCACATTCATGGTTTACCTTCTTTGATTTGAACTTCAAATGTGAATATCCAAGATGATTTATCAGTTGGTATAAATATATGGGAATTCTTCCAAATTGTTTACCGAAAGAAATTTATGCTGGATATCTCAAATTTAAGGAATTATTTATTCAACAAATTAATATGTTACAATTCACCATGTTATTCAAAGTTCCATGGATCATGTCTTGGACTTTCATTATCAAGAAGCAAAAGATTCCTCTCCTCCATGGCTTAATCGCCAATTTCGCTCAAAATGGTGGGACAAAATGAAGATTTCTCAAGCTAACGAACAAGCAGTAACTAAACATTACCAAGAAATATATATTGAAAAACCAGAAGTTGAAGCCACATTTACCAATAGTCTTCCTCAAACTGATATCGATTTAATTGCCAGAATTAAAGAAGTTGCTAGTTTTTCCCCTGAAGAAATTCAAAAGTTACTTCAAGAAATCCGCCAAACTCCATCAGTTTCTGACGATTCTCCAAAATCTATAAAGAATGATTTATTTCAAGATGCTTAAGACCCTTTTGATGATCCTTATGAAGAATAAGCAATTATTATCATTAAATTTGGTGTAATACCTTCAATGTAGGGTATTTCGTTTCTTCTATTATCAAATTTATGATTTTCAAATACGAGTGTGTGTATATATTGTGTGAGTATACACGGTGTATGTATTTATGTATTTATGGTGTATAAACCAATATTATCAAATTTATCATCAATAATGATATGAATACAAAAGACTTTAGAAGATGTTTTATGATGATATGCTTTATCAAAACAAGATGGTCATTGATTACAAATGACAATTTCTTCAAAAGATGAATGACAACCACTTTCAAGGACAACCACTTACAAGTAATTATTTCTATTGGTTGGCCATTTGATCATACGACAAATATCACTAGAAGATTTGAAGACTTTGAAGACTTCAACCCATGTCTAAAAAATCTCCAAGAGTTTCTCTATCTACTAGTAGATGTTCAAAGTCTCTAGATTTTCAGATAATTCTTTCTCCAGATGTATGTACTGATTGTAATTCCAGCTTAATTCAAGAAGGTATTATCTAAAAGTATTTATTCAATTGTTGTTATTTTTATTTCTCCATGATAATTTCATTTTGAGTTATTCTAACTATTAATTCTACAAGATTATAAATTTTTGATAAAATAGTGCTCGTTTTTAATAATCAAGCTAATCGAATTCATGCTTGAGTTATTTAATTATGTCTAACAAAATCTTGATGAATTGTATCCATAATAGAGATATTCTTTTAAGAATACAACGAATTCAAGAATCTATAAATAATTCTGAGCAAAATCTCAAGGATTCTTACAAACCTACTAATCGATGTACAATTTTAAATAATAATCATATTCACGATGCTAGATGACTCATAAGAGCTAGTATTAAAAATCGTTACAAACAATATGTTATCTAAAAACAAAACTATTTGTTTTCTAAAAATATTATTTAAAGTCATTATATTATTTTGATTTTTATGAACACTCTATGACACTCTACAAATAGTACAAGAATACATATATATATATATATATATATATATATATATATATATATATATATATATATATATATATAGGGCTAGGTTATAATGTGGATGAACAACTATTGTGTGGACGTGTGGATAATGCTATTTTATGAAAATTACTAAGAAAATATGTTGTTTAGTAATGTGAATACGTTTAATTTCACAAAACTATTGTTATTTTAATGGATTCTCACCAATTCTAATTCATTTTTGTTCTCATTCATCGTTTTTTTATTTATTTTAATTCTTACAGAATACGAATCAATAAACATCATGATAATATTCTGACAGAATGAGAATAATTAAAAAAAAAGTGTATAATAAGTTTATAGACGATTTAATCAGGAAAAATGCTTAATAATTAAAATAATTATATAAGATTGAACGTATTCATATTATCAAATAATATATTTTCTTTGTAATCCTCACAAAATAGCATTATCCACACGTCCACACAATAGATATCAATCCATATTTGAACCTAACTCTCTCTCTGTGTATGTGTGTGTGTGTGTGTGTATATATATATATATATATATATATATATATATATATATATATACGCTAGACGAATTCTCGCGTGTTACGCGACGCAGGTTAAAAATATATTATTAGAATATAGTTTTCAGACACCTTTTAGTTAATTCGATTCATCAATTTAGGTTCTTTTATTATTATTATTATTATTATATTTAATGTTTTCCTTTTAACTATGTTAAAAAAAATTGATTTTTTTAAACATTATTTGATATTTTACTTTAGGTTTTAAATTTTACACTAAATTTTTAAGCTTATTTGATATATTAATGTAAGTTATTTTGTAACCTCCCGGAATAGCAAGGGTAAAGTTGAAGGGCTAAAAGAGTAAATGGGAAAGAGCGACTCGGCGAGTAGGGTCGCGACTTTGGTCGCGTGTTAAGTGACCAACTTGGCGAGTAGCATGGGTGGACTCGGCGAGTTGGTGCTGAGTGGAGAAAACCCTAAATCCAGAGGTTGAGCCCTATATAAAGAACATAACATCCATTCCCCCAGCCTCTTTACTCTTCCTCAAGTCCAGAAACCCTAACCTTCGTGTGTGAGTGGATCAAATTGCATTTGGAAGCTTGAAGAGGTAATTGTTGAGGAAATCTTGAAGGGTAGGAGGCTTGGAGCAAGGGGCTTTTCTTAGATTCGAGTTTCATTGCTGTTGGGGATTCCTTTTGAGGTAATATCTCGCTTTTGGGTTGTCACTCTTTTAGATTCATCATTTTGGGGTTTATGGGGTGCACATCTTGTGATGTTCTGAGTTTGGAGGATAGATCTGAGGTTGCTACCTCAGATTTGGAATGGAGAAGGACTAGAGTGCATGAAATTCACTGTTCTTGAGTGATTGAAGGAGCTATCTTGTCCCAAACCCTAGCCCTAGAGTGTTAAGTGCCTAGATCTCCTTGGATTCACGTAAAGTTTGCCACTTTACGTGATGGATGGCCTTAGGAAGGGTAGATCTATGGTTTGGATCATCTGCATGGCTTGGAAAGCCTTTGTATGGATTCAGACCCGGTGGTACTCGGCGAGTCACATGGGTGGACTCGGCGAGTTGCTTGAAGATAGGCTGGGACTAGACGAGTTGGATGAACAACTCGGCGAGTTGGATGAAGATGACCTGGAAATCGACGAGTTGGAAGAACAACTCGGTGAGTAGGTTGAAGATAGCCTTAGACTCGACGAGTCTGTTCTTGGACTCGGCGAGTCTTGTCGAAGAGTCCCAATCTTTTCTGGTTGAGCCGTGAATCGGTGAGTCAAGGGATGACTCGGTGAGTTGTGTGTGAGTGGAATCAGAGTTGTTGGACTCGGCGAGTCTTGGGGTGACTCGGCGAGTTGAGTCGCGGATTGGGGGAATTCTGAGCATGGGGACTCGGCGAGTCATCGGGTGGACTCGGCGAGTAGAGTCGGTCAGGGGTTGACTTTGACCAAGGGTTGACTAGTGGTTTCCAGGGGCATCTTGGTAATTGTTAGATATTGTTTTGAGTTCAGTGCTTTGGTGGTTGTCCAGTGGAGGAGATCGTATCAGTGATCGGAGCAACGTGGGTTATCTGTTCAGTCGGCAGTATCGAGGTGAGTTATCCTCACTATATCAATAGGGTCTAAGGCACCAAGGCCGGCCCTTATCGGATTGAGATCCGGGTAGTTGTTGTTATGTTATTGCTTGATATGTTTGCATCCTGGTAGCTAGGATGGTATATGTTAGAGACCTGATTGAGATCGGTATCCTGAGAGATAGGGTGATGCTATGCAAGTGACCGGTTAGGTCGGTATCCTGGTTAGGATGATGATATGTTATGTGATCTGTTTGATCTGCTTGTTGACTGTGAATTGCTATATGATTGTATGTATATGTGCACATGGTTGTTTGGACTGGAGTTGGGTTGAGGTGGGCCCTGCTTTGTGCTGTAGGCCAAGATACCCAGGGCGGACCGGTTGTCCCGAAGGCCCAACGAGCGGTCCGGATAGGCTGTAGGCCCCAAGAGGGCGGACCAGACGTGCCGAGGCTCGGAGAGTGGACTGGGCCGACTGAAGGCCCGGTGCGGGCGGACCAGTCATACTGTAGACTCAGAGAGTGGACTAGGTGGATTGAAGGCCCGGTGCAGGCGGACCAATCATACTGCAGACTCGATGTATGTGGTTAGATTCGGAGAGTGGACCAGGTGGATTGAAGGCCCGGTGCGGGCAGACAAATCACACTGTAGACTCGAGGTATATGGCTAGACTCGAAGGGTGGACCAAGTGGACTGTTGGCCGGTGCGGCGGACCAGTCCCACAGTAGACCCGAAGTGCATGGCTGTTCTGTGATCGGATATGTTATGCATGTATGGTATATGTGGTTGGTATTTTGGGGATATCTCACTAAGCTTTCGGGCTTACAGTTGTGGTTTAATGTTTTTAGGTTCTTTAGGAGACCGTGGCAAGGCGAAGGCGTGATCGTACCGCTCCTCGTGTTTATATTATGATGAGATTCTGGGAATACTTAAAATAAATTGTATTGAAAACCTTTTTGTAATAACTTTAATGGAATTGGGTTGTTTTCGAAAATTTTAAATTGTATGAAATATTTGGTTGTTACAAGTTGGTATCAGAGTCGTGGTTTGAGTGAATTGGAGGAACATTCGTGTGACTCCAGTCTCAAATCGAGGAGAGTTTTCAAAAGAGTATTTAAAATGGTTTTCAAAATGAGTAAAGGAGGACGCGGAGGTACGATCAGCCGGAGCCAGTAAGTAACCCCAAAATACCATACATGATATTTGTTTTTGAGCTTTGTTAGAACAGCATGCTAGTGCTAGGCTAGGGATCTTCAGGATTTCATGATAATGTTGTCTGATTTGTGATGCCTGTAGCCTAGGGTTTCCTTATGAGAGATTTCCAGTGTTCCTCTAGTTATGAGGGTTGAGCGTTGTTATGCATGTTTTCACTAGGGTGTTGTGGTAGTACTTCATACAAATATGGGCAGGTGTGGAAGGTAGTATAGGCCCGTACTACTGAAAGCACAGGACCCATACGCGTATCAGGGAAACCATGACCTCTAGGGTTGGGTTGAGAGAGTTGGTTCCCGGGATAGTGGGAAGTGTTTGAGATTTTGTGTGGTGTTTTCAGTATGGAGATTTCGAGGCATGCTGGGAGTGGGTCCGGATCAGGATCGGGAGCAGGAGAGGGAGTCCCAGGCGGGTCAGTACCGCCCGAGGCTATCGGTCAGATGAGCACATGCGAGTTGGATGCGAGGATTCGTGAGATCCTGCGTGATGAGATTGCTGAGTTGTTCCGGGCTGAGTTGTCGGAGCTGTTTGGGTCGATCAAGACCGCCATGGTTGAGTATTTTGATGAGCGCTATGCAGCTCTCACAGAGACGGTTGCCGCGGCGGCTACAGCAGCTGTAGCAGCGACAGGGGGAGGAGCTAGTCGGGGCTTTCAGTATCGGGACTTCGATAATACGAAGCCAACCACCTTCGATGGAGTTCAGGACCCGATTGTTGCTATGAGGTGGTTATCGGATGTGGAGGGGTGTTTCTTCACGTGTCCATGCCCTGCTGAGCAGAGGGTGAGGTGTGCTCTGAACCTATTGAGGCTCGGGGCGAAGGATTGGTGGAGATTGACCACGGGGTCATATTCGGATGCGCAGAGGGTTGCGGTTTCATGAGATCAGTTCAGGGAGATGTTCAGTACTCGCTATGTTCAATGTTCAGCACTCGCTATGTTCCGCGAGTTGAGAGGGAGAGATTGGCTCAGGAGTTCCTTGAGCTGAAGCAGGATTCGGAGTCGGTGACAGAGATCACCAGGATGTTCACTGAGAGGGCGATGTTCTGCCCTGAGTTCGCTTCGGAGCAGGCTCAGATGTCTCGATATCTGAGCATGCTCAAGAGGGATATCAGACAGTTTGTGTCTACGCAGAGGTGCGAGACCTTGTTGGAGTTACAGGAGGCCGCCAGGCGGCGCGAGTTAGAGATTGAGTTGCAGATGCATGAGTTGAGGCAGACTCCAGTGCAGTTGCAGCCGGCGCCAAAACGGTCCAAGACCGTTGATTCTAGAGTGGGGGATCTGAGTAGCCACACTTGTGGGAAGTGTGGAAGGAGTCACACCGGAGTTTGTAGGTCCGGTGGTGTATGCCGCAAGTGCGGAAAGGAGGGGCATTATGCGAGGGATTGTCGGCAGACAGCGCCGGTTCGGGATTTGAGGATTTGTTACCATGGTCATCAGGTTGGATATTTGAGGGTCAACTGTCCACAGATCGCTGCAGGACCGGTTCAGTCTCCAGCATCGGCCACTTTGAGGGTCACGGGTGGAGGTCAGGGTGGAGCGGAGCCCCCAAGGGCTTAGGGTCGTGCTTTTCAGCTTGCAGCAGAGGAGGTCGGAGCAGTGCCTGATGCAGCTGCGGGTATGTTTCTTCCTTGATGTTTTGTTATCTTATGATTATTGTGGAGTATTATTTATGTGCTAGTATCTTTGTGTGGTTCTTGGTGTGGTATTTGTTGTTTTTGAGAGTTATGGTATGGCTAAGGGTATAGTTTTGGGAATTCCGTGGTTATCATTTATGAGGGGTTGTTAGTGGAAACCTGGCATTGGTCTGAAGGTCGGGTAGCATCTGCCTTCTAGGGAGTGGTTAGCTGCAGATTGAGTTTCTTTCGAGCGGGATGATCAGTGTGGAAATGTGATTTTGTGATGGTTGCTAGTGGTAGTGGGAAATCAGTCCGCGTGTAAGTGTGAAGTTGTGCAGGGTTGTTTTGGGAGGTCGGTGATAGCGACCGGTGGTTGATAGTCAGTGCCTTAAGTGGGGGAGAATTGGAAAATTCTCCGGATGATCGATGAGTATGTGAGATTGTTGAGCTGTTGGGGATTCAGCAGTGTTCTATCAGCCAAGAGCGTAGGCTGGCATGAGTAAGTGGCAGGCATGCGGGGCGGAATACAGACCAAGGGTACTTATTTGCGGAGGGTCTGGGATCAGGCCGGGATTGAGTTGTGTGATGGAGATAGCGTTCGGAACCCCTAGAGGGCTAGAACGGTATGCATGGGAAGATTTCTCGGAGAGATAGCTCGGAATGATGAATGCTAGTTGAGCGGTCCGAATCGACTGAAGGCCGGTAGGCGTACCAGTCAGGTCGAAGGCTCGGAGGACGGTCCAGACAGACTGAAGGCACTGAGAGCGGTCCAGATTGGCTGAAGGTTCTGAGAGTGGTCCAGATTGGCTGAAGGCCGGGTGAGGCGGTCCAGTCATGCTGAAGACTCTGCAGGTATTGTTGGATCGGTTCGAGGATATGGATTGTGTATGTTGCGGTGTGACAGCATTAGAAGGTCTGGCCCCGGGAAGTGATCTTGATTAGTTGAGATAGTGCATGGGCTTGAGAGTCCCTTTAATCAGAGTCAGAGCATGTGTGTTGGATGGATAGCGGTTACGCTATGAAGGAGTGGTGTAGCATTGGGCGAGCACCGTGGCACTTGTCGGAGTGACAAGGCGGCCAAGTGGATTCCTTGGTAAAGGAATGAGAGAGGAGTGTAACTCCGAGAGGGAGTGCAAGTTCATGCAAGTGAAAGCGGCAGAGCAGAGTTATGATTAGAGTGATCCGAGTATGGTCATTGAGCAGCGTGGTTGCGGCAGTGGAATGGAATCACATCCGGTTTGGGATGTCTGCTGAGGTCGCGAAAGGAATTCCGCGGGTGTAGAGCCAAGAGGCTCGGAAGGGATGCAGGGAGGGAGTCTCGGACTCTCAGTGTGATTCGGATCAGGGAAGTGCGTATGTAGTGGTGGTTCATCCTGGGGATGTTTGGAGATGTCGTCAGTGTGACGGGTTTTCCCAACCCGAGAGTGCGAGGGCTGGTTCAGCATGTGCATGTGATTGCAAGAGGAGAACTCATGGGAGTTGCTCTGAAGAGTGTGTCTTTCTGTCAGCAGAATGACTAGAGTTGGACTCGGATCGGGAATTCGGTGGTGCATGGTTATTTCTAGCTCATATGAGTTCGAGTTCGATGGTTGTGCCTTGAGGAACCTGGTCTGGTTAATGCCAGGTGATGCGTGACAGGAGTACTTCTAAGAGTTGAGTTGTTGCAGGCTTCGAGGACGAAGCCTAATGTAAGTGGGGGAGAATTGTAACATCCCGGAATAGCAAGGGTAAAGTTGAAGGGCTAAAAGAGTAAATGGGAAAGAGCGACTTGGCGAGTCCATGGGTGGACTCGGCGAGTAGGGTCGCGACTTTGGTCGCGTGTTAAGTGACCAACTCGGCGAGTAGCATGGGTGGACTCGGCGAGTTGGTGCTGAGTGGAGAAAACCCTAAATCCAGAGGTTGAGCCCTATATAAAGAACATAACATCCATTCCCCCAGCCTCTTTACTCTTCCTCAAGTCCAGAAACCCTAACCTTCGTGTGTGAGTTGATCAAATTGCATTTGGAAGCTTGAAGAGGTAATTGTTGAGGAAATCTTGAAGGGTGGGAGGCTTGGAGCAAGGGGCTTTGCTTAGATTCGAGTTTCATTGCTGTTGGGGATTCCTTTTGAGGTAATATCTCGCTTTTGGGCTGTCACTCTTTTAGATTCATCATTTTGGGGTTTATGGGGTGCACATCTTGTGATGTTTTGAGTTTGGAGGATAGATCTGAGGTTGCTACCTCAGATCTGGAATGGAGAAGGACTAGAGTGCATGAAAGTCACTGTTCTTGAGTGATTGAAGGAGCTATCTTGTCCCAAACCCTAGCCCTAGAGTGTTAAGTGCCTAGATCTCCTTGGATTCACGTAAAGTTTGCCACTTTACGTGATGGATGGCCTTAGGAAGGGTAGATCTATGGTTTGGATCATCTGCATGGCTTGGAAAGCCTCTGTATGGATTCAGACCCGGTGGTACTCGGCGAGTCACATGGGTGGACTCGGCGAGTTGCTTGAAGATAGGCTGGGACTAGACGAGTTGGATGAACAACTCGGCGAGTTGGATGAAGATGACCTGGAAATCGACGAGTTGGAAGAACAACTCGGCGAGTAGGTTGAAGATAGCCTTAGACTCGATGAGTCTGTTCTTGGACTCGGCGAGTCTTGTCGAAGAGTCCCAATCTTTTCTGGTTGAGCCGTGAATCGGTGAGTCAAGGGATGACTCGGTGAGTTGTGTGTGAGTGGACTCAGAGTTGTTGGACTCGACGAGTCTCGGGGTGACTCGGCGAGTTGAGTCGCAGATTGGGGGAATTCTGAGCATGGGGACTCGGCGAGTCATCGGGTGGACTCGGCGAGTAGAGTCAGTCAGGGGTTGACTTTGACCAAGGGTTGACTAGTGGTTTCCAGGGGCATCTTGGTAATTGTTGGATATTGTTTTGAGTTCAGTGCTTTGGTGGTTGTCCAGTGGAGGAGATCGTATCAGTGATCGGAGCAGCGTGGGTTATCTGTTCAGTCGGCAGTTTTGAGGTGAGTTATCCTCACTATATCAACAGGGTCTAAGGCACCAAGGCCGGCCCTTATCGGATTGAGATCCGAGTAGTTGTTGTTATGTTATTGCTTGATATGTTTGCATCTTGGTAGCTAGGATGGTATATGTTAGAGACCTGATTGAGATCGGTATCCTGAGAGATAGGGTGATGCTATGCTAGTGACTGGTTAGGTCGGTATCCTGGTTAGGATGATGATATGTTATGTGATCTGTTTGATCTGCTTGTTGACTGTGAATTGCTATATGATTGTATGTATATGTGCACATGGTTGTTTGGACTGGAGTTGGGTTGAGGCGGGTCCTGCTTTGTGCTGTAGGCCAAGATACCCAGGGCGGACCGGTTGTCCCGAAGGCCCAGCGAGCGGTCCGGATAGGCTGTAGGCCCCAAGAGGGCGGACCAGACGTGCCGAGGCTCGGAGAGTGGACTGGGCCGACTGAAGGCCTGGTGCGGGCGGACCAATCATATTGTAGACTCAGAGAGTGGACCAGATGGATTGAAGGCCCGGTGCAGGCGGACCAATCACCCTGCAGACTCGATGTATGTGGTTAGATTCGGAGAGTGGACCAGGTGGATTGAAGGCCCGGTGCGGGCAGACCAATCACACTGTAGACTCGAGGTATATGGCTAGACTCGGAGGGTGGACCAGGTGGACTGTTGGCCGGTGCGGCGGACCAGTCCCACAGTAGACCCGAAGTGCATGGCTGTTCTGTGATCGGATATGTTATGCGTGTATGGTATATGTGGTTGGTATTTTTGGGATATCTCACTAAGCTTTCGGGCTTACAGTTGTGGTCTAATGTTTTTCAGGTTCTTCAGGAGACCGTGGCAAGGCGAAGGCGTGATCCTACCGCTCCTCGTGTTTATATTGTGATGAGATTCTGGGAATACTTAAAATAAATTGTATTGAAAACCTTTTTGTAATAACTTTAATGGAATTGGGTTGTTTTCGAAAATTTTAAATTGGATGAAATTTTTGGTCGTTACATATTTATTTAACTATATATTGAAGTTAACAAATTAAGTATATCATATTGATAAGTCACAAATTCTTCCATTTATGATAATGTTTACAACTAAAAGCATATTTAAGTTAATAAATTAAGTATATTGTATGGAAATATGAAAAAATTGGGAGTTTCAAATGAATGTGGTGAAAGAAAAAGTGTTTCATTTATAATATAGTATAATATGATGATTATAGTTTTAATTTTTAAGTCATTGTGATATATAAAATTATTTGATAATTTTATAAACCATTTAAAATTGTGTAAATTATATATCAAATGTATGATAATCTATATATAACAGGTAAAAAAATGTATGGACAAATATATGAACTACAACTTTTAGTAACATAAAAATACAAAAACATCTATTATAATATTTGTATTAAAAAAGATATATATACAACGAATAATAAAAAATATGAAAAATACACACTACAACTTTTAATAACATAAAAACACTAAAACATTTATTATAACATTTATATTAACTTTTCATATTTAAATCACAAATCTATTCAAGTACATTAATGTTTTTAATGAGCAAAACTTTACAACCTTATAAAAGAAAGGAAAATAAAAAGTTGTTAGTGATTACTAATTAATAATAACAATAAGTTAAAAACTCTTTAGTTGTAACTAATAAATATACATAAATTAGAAAACTTTTGAGTTGTAGTGTGAGTTTCAAATGAATACAGTATTTGGAAATGTGTATTTATTATTATTGTTGTTGTTGTTGTTGTTGTTGTTGTTGTTGTTGTTGTTATCGTCTAAATAATTGGTTCTGATGCATCATTGTAATCCCTTCAATTATTAAACATAAAGATATTTAATTATAAATTTATAACATACATAGGTGCATATATATGTTAAACAAATCACATATAATATGTATTTTCGTAAATGTCATATGTAATTCTTGTTGTAGTAATATGGATAAATTAATTTCATATGAAGAACATATCATGATAAATCATCATAATTACATATCAAATGTTAAAAATTATGTTATCTTTTAAATATTGTCTTATAAATATGTTGTGTAGGATAACCCAACAAAAAAATAATAGAAACTAAACATAATCAAAATAGAAAAACTACAATCAAATAAATAAAAACATTGGGTGGTTGAATATATAAATAAAAATGTTACATAAATATACATTTAAATCAAAAGGAAAAAACTAACATTCGTCTACTTTGCTCAAATAAAAAAAAAACATATATCCGTTTTCTGAATCTTCTTTCTTTATTGAACACCATTCAACCATAGAAACTTGATGACAATTTTTCACTAACCTACAATAAAAATGTTTTTCTTGAAAAAGAAGAATGAGAAAGATATTCCAATCAAAGCATTGATGTATGGAGAGTCACATTCAAGATTGAGTAATACATACAAATCACATATAAAGGTCAAATGAGAAATTGAATATAAAGAAAGAATAGACAAGCTTCATTTGTTTTGGTTGAAAGAAAAAAAATCATATTACAATTACCATCAATGCGACATAACTCATTTCTTCAAATCATCATATTTTGATCGTGAATGCTTCAACTATATGAAAACTTTTGAATTATAATATCTTCAACCAAATTACGACTTTTTGTAAGAAAAATGTACTAATATAACTACATATATAATAAAGGTGAAAGGGTGTGGGGGTTTGAAATGCATGAGGTGTTGAACTTATAGAGTGTGTGATTTTCTTTTAATGAGATTATATATAATTAATTACTTTGAATGTGAAAGGGTGTTGGGGTTTCAAATGCATGAGGTGTTGGCAAATTTTTATGGGAGTTTCAAATGCATCAGATTCAAGAAAAAATGTTAGCTTTATAAGTATGTATGATATATATATATATATATATATATATATATATATATATATATATATATATATGATTATTTTTTATAATCTGACTTAAATTTATTTGTTATTTTATTAATAACATTATCTCGTTATTGTTATTTACAAAAAGGACTACTATAAATCTTTAGGCTTCATTATTACATTTATAGTTGTGACTTGTGATAGTTAAATCATTTTATTAACATATAAGTATCTGAATGAGATTCATTTTTGTCACATGAAATCCTTCATAAAATATAGAAAGTAATATTTAAATATATCACTTTTGTATGTATTTTTGTCTTGAGGACACAAAAAAGTTGAACATGGGAAACCCCAACACCAATACACCAAACACAAAAGTATTAAAGACAAGACAAGTATTTTCACAACCTTTTAAACATCAAAAACAATTATTTATTTCTTAGCTATTTTAACGAATACACTTCAAATCTAAAATGTGCATTTTTTATTGATTAGATTATATTTTAAATAACTATAAACAATCAAAAGATGCAGATACATAAAATATTTTGATATCTAACAGAAAATGACAAAATAAATAACTTCTTTTACGTAAAATATTTTTCTAAAATAAGAAATAATTTTGATGCATTACCATTGTGTGAAAGGTAAAGATTGTGAGGTTGTCAAGTGGTGATAAGGTGGTTTTGTGGTAGTGAATTGAAGTTGTGATTGATTATGAAAGGCGGAAGGATGGTCCTCTGCGAATTGGAGGGAGGTTATGTTGGTTTGGAGGGTGGTTCCAATAAAGAAAGTGGAGGATTAATGGCTTCTCAGGATCTATGAATTTGATATGTTTTTTTTTGTTCTTCCGGTTTGATTCACGATATAAACCTTCTTAATTGTTTACCTGTATTTTACAACATATATGACGGTTCTACATCAGATTTGTTTTTTTTTCAAGTGCATGGAACACCATATAAATATGGTTATTACCTTGTTGATGTGATCTATCCTAAGTATGATGTGTTTGTTAAATCATTTTCGTGTCCACATGATTCTAGATGGAAAAAAAATTCAAGAGAGTTAAAAATAGATGTCAAGCGGATCTTTGGAACTCTTAAGAAATGTTGTCACATATCGAAAAAACCAACACTTCTTTTGGCAAGGGAAAACTTCAATAAGTCATATATGCATGTATTATATTGCGTAATTTGATTATAAACGCTATATGCACATGACAAGCATGAAACCATCCCCAAGACACAACCAACATAAATTGGTAGCAATGAGTATACAGTTACAAAAATATAGATACGTAGCACTGAAACATTTCACAATCTTTGTATGGACTTAGTGAAACATATTTAAAAGATTCAACATATTAATCTTAATTTGGATCCCAAAAATAACTCGGAAGACAATTCTTGGATGAAGATTTCATGTAGTATGTTTTTAGTTACTCATATTTTATTTGTGTTTTTTTTAAGTTATTTTATTTTTAGTATGCATTTTCCTTTAGTTGAATTAATGAAATTTGGTGTTTTTATTTTATTTTTTTTAAAAAAAACCTATGCCACCACACCTAGTGTGTGGCGAAAAAAACCACACTTTTGTGGTAAAAATGACATGATAATGATGTGACATGGCAAAAAGTGTGGTTTCAGTAGCACCAATCCTTCCGGATTAAGGAGAGATATAAAGATGCATTAATTAGCATAGGGAAAAGTAAAAAGAAATTTGATATATTGGTTGTAAAAGGTGCAACATGTGTATGCTAAAGGTGTGGTGTATCCCTTTACAATCCAAAACATAACATACACCTGTACATCATTCAGCATCCAATCCTTCCAATTTAAAACATGATTTCATTGAGAATTCTTCACAAAAACAAAAACAAAAACTAACCACCTGTAATGTAACAACCGCTTTCTCTTACTGTAAATTTCAGTATCTATACACCTAAGGTCATGTAAAAAAAATAGCCTTCACCTGCATTCCCCAAAAGAAAAATAAAATAAATACCATTAACAAAAAAAACCTTAGACTACACCTCTAGTTTCCACTATATGACAGGGACCAAATTTGTAATTTACACTTGTATTTATATATTTACCAACAGGTCCCTAAAGAATGTATGTGTGTACCTGAGGGGACAGAACTAGTGCAAGGTGGGTTGTGACAATGAGACATTTGGTGTTGATGCTTCTAGACCTTTTCCTCCATTAATGGCAGATTGTAGCACCTTGTATTGCTCACACACTGAATCATAGACTGCCTGTGAATAAACTACCTTCGCCTGCAATACATTTGACTCGTAATTAAATAAAAAGTTTGTGAAATAAATAAAAATGTAAAATCAAGTAACAAAAACCTCATCAGGGGATCCACAAGAAACAGTAGCTTCCTGGAAATCAATCGGGGGCCCCACTGATACTCCTGTTCCATGATACGATATCAACCTTTTCTCTCCAATTTCTTTCTCAACCTATTTAAAAAAAAAATAATATTTTGTATATAAGTGACGAACAAAAAGAATACATATGAACCAAGAAGAAGAGGAAAAAGAAACCTGAGGTGGAGGAGGCATGATGTCATGGCATAGCATGGATAAAGGGTATATATGTCCAACCACACCCGCATGCTGCACAAGCCTTCTCATATTGTCCAGTGAATTTGCATCAAATGGTGCCTATACAAAATATTGAATATACATTATATGAAATATATATTTCATTTTTTATTTATGTAATAAATTAAGATGTTACCGGAAACCATTGGTTTGTTACTGGATCTGGTCTGTCCCTTCCGCCACTTGGTGCGATCCATATTATTTTAGATCCACCCCTAAAAATTCAAATAAGAAAATGTTAATGGATTTATATTATATGACATGTGTTAAAAAATATATATATAGAGATTTGATTGTACCTTAAAAGCAAAGCCATTTCTTTTAGACTTCTTGTATTGGATCTTCTTTTCATATCAACAAGCTCAGGGTCATCATTCATGTGTTTTTTTGAATACACACACAACAAGTTTCTTCCCATGCTGAAAGGCTTGCATAGAGGATCTGTTATGACTCTATCACCTGCCACATAGATCTGCATCACAGTGTTTTTATTTTTTTTTGAAGTAAAGGAAATATATATATTTTTTAGATTGAATTTAGGGTGAGGTGAGCTTACTATGTTTTCAGATATATGGGGATTTGTTGTTTCAAGCAATAAGGCGATGACAGCTGGATCTGCTTCTGTTTGGTGGTTTGATATCAAAATCACATTTTCGCCCTATTGGTTTAATAATAATTAAAGTAAATATTAGGATATAAACTAATAATAGAAATAAGTGTGGGAATGAGAATGAGGAACCTGATTAAGCTGTTGTTCTATTTTACTGAAAAGGGAGACGTTTCCAACATATGATTCCCTGAATGAAAAAAGATTTACACCTTTCTTTATCATATATATAATAAATAGAGAGCTGAAAAACTGATAATAGCAAACAAAGATTGACTAACTTGAAATTGATCAAAGGACGAATATAGCTTTGACCAAATGTATAGTAGTCAAAGGGTTCCCGAATAGCTTCATGATATGGTGAAAATTCAAATGGCTCCTACATGTTCACAGATGAGGTTCATGAATAATGGTCAAGATAAATCAATGTTTTAGGTCAAACGGTCAAACCTTCACATCCAAAAACATACGATCGAAAGCTACACGCATGTTTGACACTACAATATCTTCTGCACAAGGATCTCCACTTTTGAGAACCTAAAAAGTAAAGAATGATAATTTTTTTTATAAAACTCACAAGGTATAAAATCATTAAATCAGTATCTAAAACTAAAGGATTAGTACAGGGCAAGCCCTAGAAAGAAGTTTACTGCAGTTTTGTAGTTGTGATACAGCTCTTCCATTGATTGAGCAATGGGTTTTGGCAGTGTTTCAGCTTCTAGCTCTCTTTGAATTCCCAAAATAAGATCTGCATGAAAGATTTATATTGAAATAATAGCATATGAAATTATGAATGCATCAAATAAGGTATGTTTAGAGTTACATTACATGCAAGCGTAACATTGTAGTTAAATCGCACATTTAGGTTTTCATTGAAATGTGATAGTTGACATGAAGATTCCCTACAGAAAGGACACATCTATGAATCTTTACATAAATCAAAGCATCAGAATTGGGAATTTGGGATCATCATTTCTTGAAGTAGCCTCACAGAAAGTTAGGATTTTATAAATTAGGGAAATCCTAGGGCTTTGATGGTTGAACACCGGACGTTATGAATTACCAAAATTGTAGATTTCTTACGTATTTGAACGATTTTGTGTTATAAATGCATTAAAATTTAAAATGTAGCAGAAGAAATTTTTTCTCCCTTTGACGTGTGCCTTACATTTCAGAAAATCCTAACATGTCATCTTCAAGCCACGAAAATTTGAACAACATAATCAAAGTACATTTGGCAATAACATTAAGAGTAATTAAGGATCTAACAATATGAAAAATATCATAAACCAATTGTCCTCATTCACAACAAGACATATGAAATTAGGCGCCCTATTCGTTGAGGCAGCATAGCAAAAAGACTGAGTGATGATGATGATTCGGTGCCTCAAACAGTATCAACAAGCATAATCACTAGATTCAAATCATCATAAGACAAGAACATGCACCCAAAAACTCATCAAGATGATTGGTTGATTGCTAAATGGCATTGGTTCAAATACACTAACAAACCAAAAGAACATCTGGATTCTGGATAAGCTAAGCAATGTCAATCATTCAAAAACTTATCTCGGACATCAATCAAGCCATCAAGAACACACAGACATCATTAGTTTGTCTCAAATCAGGATGTGCATAAATCAAACCTACTAGTATTAAAGGATTTGACAATCGCTCAAGAACTCGATTCACCGCACTTCTTTACAATTGAAAAGAAATGATCAAACCTACTGAACTGAAGAAACAAATCAGAAATTGCGAACAATGAACAATTGAATATCACACAAATCAATCGCTCGAAATTCTCCCACCATCACTTCGTTTTAGTTGAAATAGAGCAAAACAAAAAGCATAACACACGCGTACCAACGCTACCACAGTAAATAAACACAGGCATTCAAAGCAAGTGTAAAATTCACTCGACAAACACACTCGGAATCGCATATACCTTGTTCAGAGCGAGCGTCGATGAATGTAGGAGAGCAACCGAGTTCGGATCCAGACACCGGTAGTGGAGTAGAGGATGGCGAAGGCGAACACTTCTTGTCTTGAACCGTTTCCGCCATGCCATGGGCGGCAGAAAACGCCAAGCACGGAAACCGCCGGAAAGCCGAACGAACTCGCCAGGATGAAGAATTAGAAGTAGAAGGTAATAGAGAAACCCTAGGATTTGTGGTGGATAAGAAGAGAGTAGGGGAAGAAGGAGAGAAGATCGACATAGTGTGTGTGTAGAGAGAGAGAGAGAGAGAGAGAGAGAGAGATTTTTTCAGGTAGAGGTGGTGTTAATAAAGTGATGGAGGTGATGGGAGTGGTGGTGGTGGCGGTGGAGCATTGGCGGAGACGGCCTGTGCACACGTGCTTTTCATCAAAAACGAGGCGGAGGAGGAATCGTGCGATTGGATTAGCTGACGCCGCCTGTAATGGATAGTGAAACTAACTGGCCAACCGTTAACCCTATTTCCTTTTATTTTATTTTCTATTTTATATTGAACATTTTACAATAAAGTATATTATCTATAAAAGATTGTTCAACATAAAATACAATTTCTTGAAACAATCGTCAACAAATAGCATTCATGTAATGTAGATTATTTCTCATAGATAGATTATTTCTCATAAAAATCATTGTTACAAATACATTTCATTACTATCTCTCTTAGTTATTAAAACTATAATCGACAGACAACCTTTAAATGATTACAAAAATTTTTGTAAAGCTTAAATGAATTAAAAGTGTGCTTACCTAATCAGTTGGCCATATTAAAAATACGGAATTGACATGATTTATTATTAAAATTCATGACATAATATTCATTGCATTAAATAGCATCTTATTTTTTGAAATAGCTTTTTATTTGTTCGTGTTATCTGATTATAAACATATTTTGTAGGTAAATGAGAACCTTTTTAAGAAAGTAAGATGTTATTTTAGAAAACAAATATAGTATTATATGAGTAAATGAGAGTTCATATTAGTTTTAACATCTTTCAAAAGGAAATATCAAGTTAGGATGCGGTTGAAATTTTTTTTAAAAAAATGCCGCTTTAACTAACTGGCATAAAAATTTGTTGTTAAACCACAAAATAAAACTCAATAAAACAAAACTAGAATATTATTAAATATAATAAATGAAAATATTATTATATCGAAAAGATTTAAAAATAAAAAATAAACGTTTATGAAAATAAATGATTTTTTTTCTAAATGAAAAAAGATAATCTATCATTTTCAACGAGTTTTTAAAAATTTATTATAGTTGTAGGAACCAGTAGAAAATCCAATTGAAAGTGTTTTTATGGGTTATTGTTAAATCATTTAATGTTAAATAATTACAACAATTAATGGCTAAAAGAATGTAGCCTTTCTTAACTATTTAGAAGCATTTAATTAAACGTTGTTTCAACATTATTTCAACAAATATTTTTCTTTTCATTATATTCATTTGAAACTCTCATACATCTTTCCTTTCACCACATTTATTTGAAACTCCGAAGACTTTTCAATTTCTTTATAATATAAATTATACTTTGGTTAATTATGTTAAATAAATATCAAACTTAAAGTGTAATCATATATAAATTAAATTTTAATATTAAAATAATACTTTTACTTCTACTTATAAAGTTATGTTTTTTTACTTTTAACATATTATCCTTCATTATTAGGTTTAATATATTGTTGGATGTAAACCATTATCATTTTAAAGATAAAATTTTGCAACAATTTGTATAAAATACTTAAATTATTAATTTAAATATTACATTACAGGGTCAAATTAAATATAAATTTTATTTTAACTTAAACAACCCAAAGAATATTTTATAAATAGTTAAAAGTGATGAATTATAGTGTCTTTTCTAATAATGAATATAAGTTGGTTAATAAGTTTAAATAAATATCAAATCTAAAGTGTAATCATAAATAAACTAAATTTTAATTTTAAAATAACGTCTTTACTTCTACTTATAAAGTTATGTTTTTAACTTTTAATATATTATACTTAATTTATTAGATTTAATATGTTGTTATATGTAAACCATTATCAGTTTAAATCTACAACTTTTGAACAATTTGGAAAAATACTTAAATTGTTAACTTAAATATAACATTACAATGTCAATTTAAATATAAATTTCAGTTTCATTTAAAAAACAAAAGAATATTTTGTAAATAGTTAAAAATAATAAATTTTAGCGATAAATACAAAAACTAAATTGTAATCTCATTTAAACTAAAATATTTTCTAAAGATATTTTTAAAATCATTAAAAGTTTTCAAATAAGTAGCTTAAAATAACTTACAATAACAATAGTTAAAAATAACTCTATATAAATGATTATATCTTTACCTTTAAAATCAAAAAATAATGTTTAATGTTTTAAATAATTATCATTTTAGAAATTTAAACATTAAACAAATAAATTTTAAAAAGATAACAACTATAAATAACATTAAGCCATATATTATATTTAATTTTATTCATCTGTAACTCACAACTAGAAGTCATTCAGACGATTGAGATTATCAAGTTATAATAGATGTATATATTATCATATAATTCAAAATAATCAATATATTATATCAATTTAGTACATGAATTATTATATCAAATTTAACAATAACGTTATTGTTATATTTAAAAAAACATATATTTATAAAGAATTCAACTATATAAGTGCTTCTACGCATTACAGTGTCAACTTAAATATAAATTTCAGTTATACTTAAAAAACCAAAGAATATTTTGTAAATAGTTAAAAGTGATAAATTGTAGCGATAAATGCAAAAACTAAATTGTAATCTCAATTTAACTAAAATATTTTCTAAATATATTTTTATAATCGTTAAAAGTTTTCAAATAAGTAGCTTAAAATAGCTTACAATAACAATAGTTAAAAATAACTATATATAAATGATTATATTGTTACCTTTAAAATCAAAAAATAATGTTTGATGTCTTAAATAATTATAATGATAGAAATTAAACATTAAACAAATAAATCTTAAAAAAATAATTAACAATAGCACCAACTATAAATAACATTAAACCATATATTATATTTAATTTTATTAATGTTTAATTCGCGGGTAGAAGTCATTCAAACGATTGAAATTATGAATATATATATATATATATATATATATATATATATATATATATATATATTATCATTTAATTAAAAAATAATCAATATATTATATCAATTTAATATACAAATTATTATATCAAATTTAACAACAACTTTATTGTTATATTTAAAAAACATATATTTGTAAAGACTTTTCAACTATCTAAATGTTTCTGCGCAACACATAAACATTCACCTAATTATATTAAATATGTAAATGTACGAATACTGACCGAATCAAAACTATATACATGGGTTACATTTAAAGGTCATATAAAAAAACGATTTCCCACTTCATAAGTTAATCCAAAAAGTGTGAAAGTGACTTGGGATTTTCTTGTGCGACCTATACAATTTTGTTTTCACTCTATCTGTATAATTAATTTATTTAAGTGATCACATTTCATAATCAGGTAAAATATTAAATATTTATGGATATTTTATGTCAACTTTATAAGAATTGTTCGAATATGTTATGTCATGATGATTTTATATAAAAAATATAAACGGTAATTTCGACTTATTTATTTATAAATAAATGAATTTTAATTGTATATCAATGGTCGAATAAGTAAAAGTGAACACTTATAAAAGTTTATTTTGATTATATTTTATGTAAAACAGCTTATGTATCTTATAAAAACAAAGTAATTGCAAAAAGGTAATTTTATCAACAATTTTATAGACTATAAATATAATTCGTAATGAATTAAAATCAAATACTTAGATAAAAATCAAATGGATCAAGTAGATTTAGGCAACAACATTTTATGAACGTATTTGGTTGGTATTAAATAAAATTAAATAATAATAATAATAATAATAATAATAATAATAATAAATGAAGTACAATTGAATTTGGTTGGTATTAAATACTACTAGTAATATGGTTGTCATTAAATGAAATAAACTTGAAATTTAATATTCGATAATTACATGGTTGATTTGTAATGAATATTTGATAGCGAACTATTAGATAATGACAATCACCTAAATTCAATGTTTTAAAAACCGGTTTTTTAGTTGAATCGGTATGGTGACCGGTTCCCGGTTTAACCGGTTCGATCGTCGGGTGAACCGGTTTCTATACTTTTTATGTTTTTTTTTCTATTTTCCTACACATACATTCATATATAAATTATGAATTTGATTTTACAATTTCAAACATTAAAAATAAGTTGTAGATAAATACAAATACATTAAAATAACACATAGTCATAAGGTTTAGTGTTTTACATCAATCCATATACGTCAGAAAGAAAATAAAGTATAACACCAAAACAAAATATAGTTTTAGATGAATACAAACATATCAAAAAAATTTATAAAATTTACCATATGTTTTTATTTAGAAAAAACTAAATAGATTTGAAAAAAATCACCAAAGTTTATTATGTAATGATTCTTTTTCATATGGTTTTATTAGGTTTAACCGGTTCAACCGGTTTTTTCTAAAAACCGGCCGGTTTAATCCGGTTCAGAAATCAATGTAAAACCGCTGATAATTGAGCCGCTCACTCTCCCGATTCACGGTCCAACCGATTCAACCGGCCGGTTCAAACCGGTTTTTAAAACATTGCCTAAATTAACAAATACAATTCTATATTCGTTTATAAAAAAAAATATTTAAAATTAATAAATAGAGAAAACTTCATAAATAGTCCCTATGGTATTTTGAAATCTATCTGAAATCCCTAAGTTTAAAAACATCAAAGATGTCTATTGGTTTCAAAACTTTTGATGTTTGGTACTTATTGCTTGCTCTATTATCTTTTTTCTGTTAACTAAAGTTTTGCCTTATTTAAAAAGAAAAAGAAAAAATATAATATAATTATTTAATATAAAATGGTCCTATCTATCTATCTATCTATCTATCAAAAGCATACATATGTACAGAAGAACACATACATACATACACAAGAACACACACGTCTCTCTCTTTCTCTCTCTCTCTCTCAAACATATACATATGTACACAAGAACCCATACATACGTACACAAGAACACAAATACCCCCTTACTCCTTCGTTTTCATATTTTTGAAAAAACATCATAAATGGTCCCTGTGGTTTCCCCAAATCTGAAGTTTAGTCCCTATGGTTTAAAAACATCATAGGTGGTCCCTATGCTTTCAAAACTTTTGACGATCAGTCCTTATTGCTAAATCCGTTAAGTTTTATCCGTTAAGTGAAGAGCATCTTCATCATTTCACAACAATAGGGACCATTTATGATGTTTTCACTTATTTTAAAAAAATATATGCAAAAGGGGTCTCTCTCTCTCTCTCTCGTCAAGAACACATATGCACACACAATACGAATATACATTCCCTACAACCAAAATCTTTGTCTGGGATCCACCCCCTTCTCTTCTCCTTTTTTTTTTTTGAATCCATGAAAACATACATGCAACTAAGAAAAGGATATTGAAATTGAGCAGATGAAATGAAAAACCCTCACCCTAATCTTTTCCATTCATAGAAACAAAATCAAATCAAGCAATCAGAAGTTGATTTGGGAAAAGAACGTTGGGGAAGTTTTACCTAGCCATCAACTCTCTTTTTCTTTGATAGATGCGTCACCACCACCGACCTCATTTGTTCTCTTCAAGCTACCTGCTCCGGCCTCTGTCCTGTTCATCATCATCTCCACCCATTTAGGTAATCAATTGAGAAAGGGCAAAAAAAATCTTCCTCCTAACCACTGAACACACCAAAATGAACAAAAAACACCACAAAAAATGAAGTTCAATTTTTCAAATCTTGAAGAACATATGGATTTCCCAATCGAATCAAAACCTAGAAACATGAATTAACAATAATTGTGAAGAACAAATGGATCTGCATAGATCTTACTTACTCGTACACTTGTTTTATCAAGTTAATTTCTTCTTTTGGGAACTTAACATCGGAGTTCATATCATCAACCTCCCACCACTATCTTCAACCTCAAAATCGGAGTTCAAATCTTCCTATTTATCCTCAAAATATGGGTAAACCTTTCTTTCTCAGAATAAACGATGGCCAAAAATCGATTTAAAGAACATTCAAACCTTGGAACCAAAAAACCGAACCAAACTTGGTGAAAAATCAAAGACCCCATCGTTCTCTTCCTTTTAATCACATCTGAATAAACAAAACATGACAATGGCTTGGTGTTGGAACCCTTAGAGAGGAACTGATCTTAAAGTTTCAGAAATGGATTCAAAGAATGAGGAAGATGAAGTAGCGGTGGACGGTTACCACCATAAGCATCGACGGTCCCCGAGATTTAGGTTGCATTGGGTTCCTCGATCTGGATGGACATCAAGTTCCTCGATTTATTTTCGTCAATCAAAACCCTCTTTCTTCTCCTGAAACTTGTTAGTTTCGATTTGCAGATTTAGGGTTTAGTTAGGTTTGATTTTCAGGTTTAGAGTTTGATCTTTGAGGTTTGATTTTTCTAATTTTCATGTTTGGGTTATCGTCGTATTTGCGTGGAGGAAAGGGGCGGGCAGGTTTAATGATGATCGGAGGTAAGGCTGAGAGAGAGAGATAGAGAGAGAGAGAGAGATTAAATTTAATTAAAAAAAAGAAAAGAAAAGAAAAGAAAACCTCATAAAAGGTCCTTGGATAGTTAAATGACAAAAATACCTTTCATTTGACGGTGAAAAGCTAACGGAGTTAGCAAAAAGGACCCAACATCAAAAGTTTTGAAAACACATGGACCATCTATGACATTTCTAAACAACGAGGATTAAAATTCAGATTTTGGGAAACCACATGGACCATTTATGACGTTTTTTTTCCATATTTTTTCCCTTCAAAAAATCACTAGCTTCTCCTTCGTTTTTACAAAAGAATCGGTACCGAAAACTCAGATCAAGAAGGAGAGATACAAATATACTTCGATCAAACAACCCCAAAAATTTGGACGGTGCCCTCTTTCAGTTTTTAATCGATGTTTCTTCCCCAAAAATTCACCACCGGTTATGGCGTCTCAAAGCTTGTGACGATGGATGACATTTATGGGTAATCGGATCTCTTTAAACCCAAAATCAAAGATTGTATCTGAGTTTAAAGTCGCCACATCGGAAACCTGCCTCTGAATCTAAAGTTGCTGTCGGATTTTGATCCAAGATTACATTTAGGTTTAAATCACTTGCATCACCCACCTTCATATTACCCACTGGATTTTGTGCTTGGATCGAGGTTTGGTGGAGGACCCAAATCATATTGCAAATCTCGGTTCTCTGTTCAATGTGTTCTTAAAAGGCATCATCGAGCGTCCAATAGACTTCCCAGGAACACGATTTTATAGATTGAAGAAAGCAGTATCAGCTATTTGGAAATAATTAATGTTGATTATCAATGAGAAGGGTGGGATTGGAAGAACAAAAAGTATCATCTTCACAAGACCTATAACATTGGAGTGAATGCCACCAAATTCACCAAGGATTCTCTACCTTCCTCAAAGAATTTTGCCAATTCGACGATCTTCGACCATTATTGTTTCTTTTTTTTCTATAGGAATGAATTTGTGTATGTGTTTGATCATTTTTCTATGGAATCACAAGGAGATGTTTCAAGCTCTGATTTTTATTCCAACGAAAATGGCATGGCAGGTTTCAAACATAACATTTAGTGTGTGTAAGTGTTTTTTAATTGCAATGTGTGTATGTATGTGTAAAATGAGTTTGTGTTCTAATTTTAAAATGACAAATAATTGTTATACCATCCGACGATGAGGCTAATGTAAATCAAAGAACAAGACAGAGGTGTTAGGTGAAGCAAGGAGCGATGAAGGTGAATGGTTGGGTTTGGGAAGAATGAAGGTAGAGATCGCGTGTATATATATATATATATATATATATATATATATATATATATATATATATATATATATATATATATATATAGAGAGAGAGAGAGAGAGAGAGAGATCCTTTTATATTAAATAATTATATTTTATTTTTTTAATGGTCCATTTGATAGTGAAATAACAAAAATGTCCTACAGTTAACGGAAAAAAGATGACGGACTGAACAATAAGGACCAAACATCAAAAGTTTCGAAACCACAAAGACCATCTCTAAGGTTTTTTAAATGAGAGACTAAACTTCAGATTTTGGAATACCACAATGACCATTTATGAAGTTTTCTCTAGACAAAACTGCACAAATGGTCCCTGTGGTTAGCTGAAAATTGCTGCTTTGGTCCTGAAAAGTTTGGATTAGCACTAGAGGTCCAAACTTTTCATTTCTTTGCGAGTTTGGTCTGATTTTGTTTGGACTTTTTTATAAAGACAATTTTGCCCCTGATTATTTAATATTTTAATTTTCTTTTATTACAACAATTAAAAAGAATTAAAAATAAAAGAAAAGAGAAAATACTCTCTCTCTCTCTCTCTCTTATGAAAGCACCATAGATCTGTACAAACACGTTAAAGTCCTGTGACCTCCTAATAACCCCCACCCCAAATTTAAGACCATAAGGTGTGGGCAACTAGATGCAATACCATTTTGGTGCCACATCATCAATGGTGTTATAACACCAAGTGAGGAAATGGGCAACATGTTATATCTTGTTATGACACCAATTTTTTTTTTCATTTTATAATTTATTTTATTTATTTCGATTTTTTTAAAATTGAGACAAATATCTTTTAAATTAAAAATAAATAAAACATAATGTTTAAAAAGTATAAAAAACAATTAAAATTTTCTAAAAATTAAAATTAACATAAAGACTAAATTACACATAATATCCAAAAACAAAAAAAAAAAAAAAAAAGAAATAACATCCAAATTCAACAAAAAAAAAATACAACGCTATTTGTTATCGTTATTGTTACCATAGAAGATATGATCCGCCAAGTCCTCTCGAAGTTGTCTGTGTTTATTTGCGTCCTGAATGTCAACAACACGATGCAAATAATCTGTTGTTCCTGGTTGAAACTGAACGTGTCTGGGCTCCGTTGGGATATAGTGTGCAATATTTCGCCCTTTATCTTCTACTACCATGTTATGCATTATGATACACGCATACATGATATATCGTAAAGTTTCTAAATCCAATGGTCGTGATGCATGTTCGACTATATGCCACTTCGCCTTCAGGACCCCAAAAGCACGTTCCACATCCTTACGTGCTCCTTCTTGTCTTCTCTTAAAAAATTTGTCTCGTTCTTCAACCGGGTGGCGGAATGCCTTCACGAATGTGGAATACTGAGGATATATTCCATCTGTAAGGTAATACCCATATTTGTATTCCTTTCCATTCACCGTGAAAGGAGCATCCGGGGCTTTTTCATTCAAAAGATCGTCGAATATTGGCGACTGATCAAGAACGTTGACGTCGCTGTTGGAACCCACAACCCCAAAAAACGCATGCCAAATCCACAAATCTTGAGAAGCGACAGCCTCTAACACCAAAGAAGGTGATCCGTGATGACCACTTGCGTATTGCCCTTTCCATGCTACCGGACAATTTTTCCATTTCCAGTGTGTGCAATCAATGCTTCCGATCATTCCGGGAAACCCATGGCGTTCTTCATGCGCCACATACAATTCTTGCAAATCATGCAACGAAGGTTTCCGCAAATACACGTCACCAAAAGTTTCAACAACACCCCTTGACAATGTATACAAACTCTCTCTTGCGGTTCTTTCGGACATTCTCATATAGTCGTCCATGGTATCGGGTGACTCCCCCATAGCCATCAAACGAATGGCCGCAGCACATTTCTGCAACGTTGTAAACCCGCGTCTACCTCTAGCATCATATCTTAATTGAAAAAATTCGTACCTAAACATAAATTGACTACAGTTTAAAAATATATTGCATATGTTGTAAAATTAAAGAAACATGTAGTACATTTTTATTTATTTTGTATAAAAATAAAGTAAAGAAATGATACCAGCTTTCCAAGGCGTTGGCGATTCGTAAGAACACATCCCTACTCAAACGAAATCTTCTTTTGAAGTCCTTCGCCCAGTATACACAATTATCCGCAAAGTAATCGCGATATAGATGTTCGTGTCCTTCCTCGCGATTTCTGTTTAACATCGCACGTCTTGTTAGTAGCGGGGTTGGTTCTGGTTGTAGCAAGTCGGTAGTGTAATAATGATACATCATCCTAAAGAAAATATCGTCATCTGAATCATTGGACGAGTCAAAAGGATCCATATTTCTTTTTTAAGATAATTGAAAGTATGTAGAGAGGAGAAGAGAAAGTGTGAAATTTTTAAAAGAAAATAAGAGGTATTTATAGGATAATAAATTGGTTTTTTTAATAATTAATTTTTTTTTTAAACCGTTGCATCAAACGGTCAAAAAATATCCGTTTCTTCCCGTCGCCACGCCAACGAGATGCCACTTCAACGAGTTGCAACGAGCAGAGGGGGCGGTGTTCCCCCCGTTATGCAGCCGTTGCGATCGAGCCACGTCAGACGCGTTGCTTCTCGTTGGTCCCATACCGAACACTCTAAGAAACCCAAGAAAAGTAGAAAAGAACGATTGATCTTTCGATCTTCAACCTCCCTGCTCCAAGAACCGAAGTTCCATTTGTTGCAGATCTGAGAATTAAGTTCTCCTCAATGTCGATGGTGAAGAAGATGAAGCGATCGTGATGACCGATCGTGAATGAAATCAAACACTAGCCTCCGATTGATGATCGATCGTGAAGAAGAAGAAGGACGGGACCAGAGAAAATGAAGAATCGTTAGAAATCTTAAGTAACATTTCGATTGAGGGGTGTGGTGCGACGGTGGATGGCGATTCACGAGGGCTAGGGAAGAAGGCTCGCAGGCGGCTAATCCCGATACTCCTGGGTCGATTGATAGCGACAAGGGAGATCGTCGGTGGGTATAACATGGTCGTCGACCGTGGAACAGGTGAGGAAACGGGATGGGGGTTGTTTGACATTGTTGTTTGCTCGACAATCACAGGTTTCCTTTCATCTCGCTTCTTTTTACTTCGACCGTAAATCCATGGGGTTTAGTTAATAGATTTAGGTTAAGATGATTGTTTTTTGATTGATTCTTGACAGAAATGGATAAATGGAATGGATGAGTGATGTTAATCTTTTACAGGAAATCGATGGGTATATGTTTGTTTTGCTTGATAGAATCGATGGGGTGTAAATCACTAGGTTTAGGTTTGTGTTTTGGTTGCTTGAAATTGCCATGGAAAGAAGATGAAACAACAGTATTTCTCATTTGCAGGTATAGGCTGAAAAGAACAAGAATGCTCTTCTGTTCTTGGCTTCGAACGAAAGCAGAAGGGAAGAACAAGGATATGTGTTGAACAAGGATATGTGTTGATTGTATTGGTTTATGAGAGAGAGAGAGAGAGTATTTTCGTTTTTCTTTTATTTTTAATTCTTTTTAATTGTTGTAATAAAAGAAAATTAAAATATTAAATAATCAGGGGCAAAATCGTCTTTATAAAAAAGTTCAAACAAAATCGGACCAAACTCGCAACAAAATGAAAAGTTTGGACCTCTGATGCTAGTCTAAACTTTTTTGGACCAAAGTGGCAATTTTCAGCTAACCACACGGACCATTCGTGCAGTTTTGTCTTTTCTCTAATAAATATTAAATACTACTAATAATAGTAATAAAAGAAAAAAGTAAAACAAAGCATACAAGCCTTCGGTGTAACAGATGTAGCCTAACAATTGAACAATATGTTTTGGATTGAATTACAATTTTCGAAATGAAATGACTAAACAAACCTCATTGCAAAACCCAATTTCTATTTCTTTGACATTTTAAAAGTTTTAAAGGTTCGACTTAATTATTATATCAAAATTCAGTCATATAATATTCTTTATATATTAAACCTATCCAAGGAAATTCATAATCACCAAATGTAGCACCAAATTGCATAGAACAAAGTCTGCAAAAGCACGCTCAGGAGGTAAATCCTGCACACAAAAAAAAAAAAAAAAAAAAAAAAAAAGGAAATTAACAGAAGGGCAATTTGGTCATTTACTAAAAAGAAACATAAGTGTATATTTTTTACTTAACGAGCAAAAGATAGACTTGATATATAAAGTTATGGAAAAGAGGCTTTCTCCTTTGGTTTTGGCTTTTTACAAATTTGCCCTCGTTAAATTGACAAAAATAAATAAATAAATATCATCCTTAGTTTTATGCAGGAATAAATAACGAATATACCTTGAATTCCTTGTTTTCTTTGTTCACTTGAATACGAAGACAAACTGTAAAAAAAAGAGACAAAATGAGGTAATTCAGTATCATTTCTAGACAAAAGGGTAAAATCGTCATTTTCTCTATTAACAATTTATTTTGACTATGTCTATACATCAGTTTCTTTTACTTGATGAAGAAGAATGCCTTAATAGAGAAAATCAAGGAAAGGGGCTTTTTTTTTATTGAGTCCTAACTTTTTACAAAATTGCCCTCATTTATTTCCAAATTTGCCATGATTTTCTGAAATATCATCAGAAAACTTATGAAAGGGGTCCACTTACCAGCTAGGACAGCTGTCCCAACACAAGAAAGGACACCAGAGAGAAAAGAGTTGAATGGAAATGACCCAACCACTGCCATGTAAACCACCTGATAAATAACAAAATACATTAATAACCATAAATTCATGTTAGTTGCATAAATCATTGTGAAAGTTGTTTGTTGGAATGTAAGGGTAAAATGGTCATTTAGTCTAGGACAAACGGATTAGTCTAGAAAAGAAAGTAAGAAACAAACTTTATGTAGACAACACTTTATCTATACAGTCATCATTACCCATTAAGTCTTAACATTTTATACAGAGGAAATCTTTTCTATTCCACATTGTAACATCCCTTTTCAAACAGCTTCACAGCATATAATTTTGAGAGATAACTGAAAACATTGTTGAGAATCAGAGTTATAAATTTCATTAGTTTGTGTATAAAATGTCAACATGCAATAACTAGTGCCTTATTTTCAAGATTACATTTTTAAGGACTGTGATACTGACTTACATTAAGATTAAGCTATGATAAATTCATATATAGATAGAATCATAGAATAAATTATATATACAGAAGTATAACAAGTATTAAAATTATCAAATGTAAGAAATTGGATTAAGTTTTATACTATATAGATAGTAAACACTGAAACATTAACAGAAAACCATCTGCATTTCACAAATCTGCTATAAGTTTTAGGTCAATTACAGGTCCCCATGAAGTTCTCAACACAACCAATCCATGGAAATAAAAGAAATCTTCAAGTTTTCATGCAAGCGAAGAAGAAAAAGCAAATTCAATCAACACTTTACAGACAAAAAACCATAAAAAGTTAAGAAAACTAAACCCTAATAAGCATTTACATCAATATAAGCATAGAAATCCTAACTTATCAGACGATTGAGTTTCACGAGTTTGCAAGTGAAGCAAAATCCTGAACTTAAACGCGAAGGAACTACTACATTAACCTTTCAATCAAACACCGTGGAACTAACAAATCTTCATCCACGATGAGCAGCTAGTTTCGATTTATGCGAAATTCGTATAAAACCGATCTTAATTAGATAGATAATGAAGCAAAAGACGAGTACCTGAATTACAGCGGTGAACACAGCAAAAGCCACGTACAGATCTATGATCTAGAAGAAACACAGAAAAATGTCAATCGTTTTAGTTCATTCGGACACTAAGAAACCAAAACACACAAAATTTACGTGATTAGATCGAGGGAGAAAATGAGAACCTTGAGATTAGTAGGAGTAGCGGCATAAGCAGATCGGAGAGACTGAAAAAGAGCCTGTGCATCATCTTTCGTCGTCGGCGATCTCCCCATTTCCTCTGATCACAGTTTCTGTGCGTTTACTCTCCAGTCTCCACAATGAAGTCAAATTGAGAGAAACCCTTGTGTACTAAAATCTCAGATCAAGTTTTTAACTTACGATTTCAAAATTTACCAAATCAAATTAACATCAAGGCCTATTAGCTCAGCTGGTTAGAGCGTCGTGCTAATAACGCGAAGGTCGCAGGTTCGAGACCTGCATGGGCCATTTGGTTTTTGGTTTTTTTTTTTTTCTAAATTATTTACTTATTTACCCCAATTTTTTGTGTAATTTATATTTTGCACTCTTAGTTTTTCCGCCTCTTTTAATTTCTATACCTTTTAAGCTTTTCATTTCCAACTTTTACCACATGTGGATTAATATGTATTTGTTAGTCTATCAAAAAATGTTGGTGTTATATTTAAATTCAAGAATAAAGTTTTATTATTCATTCTAATTTATGAATAAGTTCCAAACTTAAATTTATTTATGATAAAATATTAATTAAATGTCACTGCAGCTCAATTAACTATCGTCGTTTATCCGATTTGGTCACTAAATTTTTTTTTGCTCAATATGTCATTAAACTTACAACTTACATGTCTATTAAGTCATTTTCATTAGTTTTGAACAGATCATCCGTTAACCAATTATTATAAATTACAAGAATGGTCTGTATGGTTTCAATTTCTTTTATGGTTGGTCATTTACCAGCATCGTTCATCACCTGCACCACCATTGTTCATTTCCGGCACCTACAAACGTTCACCTCGAGCAACCCCCACGATACATAACTAAAGGGACGACAACAGATAATCATACAACCAGTTAACCGAATAGCAGATAGATCTACAACCACTACCGTATAGCAACATCCTATATACCAGGATACATAACTAAAGGGGCCGACATTGGTGCCTGTGACTCATAAGAACAGTGAGGAAAACTCACCTCACAGTCTGAAAAATAATTGAACAATACACTGCTCCGAATACCAGATCTACAGGTCACTTATTCAGCAGATAGATACAACGGCTTAGTTATAGCTCAAAATACCCTTAAGTCAAACTTGGTTAAAGTCAAAGTCAAAGTCAAAGTCAACGGGTTAATGAGTCAACTTGGTCCACTCATCCAAGTACGCGGGGCGTACTTAGCTCCTACGTCGGGCGTACTCCTACTTTGATCGGAGTCGGGAGGTTGACCATGTACGCGCAACGTACATTCAGGTACACACGGCGTACGCTTAGAATCTTCTTTCCTCAATAAGAGCTTAATGCATTAAGCTCTCACGTCCCAATTTTAGATCTAAGACCAAAATACTACTAAGAGTCATCAAGTTTTAAACTTTATGACTTTGCATGCCCATTAAGTACTTAATACACAAAATCCCAACTTCTTAACACCTTAAGACCTTCTAAAGCATGCATGGAGAAAAATTAAGCATCAAGACCACATTTGTATGACTCAAGACCCTCATTAGGTTTGAAAGGCTAGATCTACAAGATAGGTTAATCAAATGCTCAAGAATCATCCTAATTGGGACAAAAAATGCCTTAAATGAAGAAATGGCTAGATCTACAAGATAGGTTAATCAAGTTATGAGCTTTTTACCTCCTGGAGGTTGTTAGCAAGGAGAAAATCCCATATCTAAGTTGTTTCCAGGCTTCACGGTCTTCCCACCACCTTCTTATTCTTCAAGAGTACCACAAAACATAAAGATGAGCTCAAGATGCACTCTTCTCACTTAGGGTTAGCTAGGGGGACGTTTTCTCAAATGGAGGTTGATGAGGGAATGAGAAATAAGGTGATAATGATACTTATATATGGACCAAACCCTAAAAATTAGGGTTTGAGGTTTCTTCACGTACATGATGTACTTTTAGCATATTAAGGTCCGCCCTAGTATGCCCATCGTACTAGATCTTGGACAAAATTACCAAAATGACACTATAGGCCATTCTTGCAATATTTCTCAAGCATAAGGGTCAAAATAGAATATTTATTCATACATAGGGTTAAAATTGAAATACCTCAACATCACGATGTTATAATTTTTCAGGTGTTGAAAGACTCTACAGTTTCAAAAGATGAACTCAATCAATGTGCAATTAGAATGAAGAAGATTGGTACAATCTTACATGTAAATTATTAGGCTATTGGCAATTGACATTGTGTTTCATGAATTGTAGTAAAAAGTTAATAGGAACAATATGAGAGTGAAAATTGTTTGGTATTTTTAGGTTACATAATTTAAACCGATCAATATACAAACATATAAGCACACGTACGTCTTATAAACAACCATATGAAAATTTCATCACTGAAAGGAACCGGGAAATAGAAAGGTACCCGAGTACATATGAGTTTGTGATCGAAGTAGTTGTGGTCATGGTTCTATGACTTTATCTCATCACATATTTCAATATTCAGATGTATGTTATCGTAAATAACTATTCTATGCATATGTGTAGTTCATCACTGGATTATCATTTTTAAAACAACTAATATTAACAAATTAAAACCGTCAAGAAAACGTGAGTCGCATCATTTTTTTCTTCATTCTTTCCTCACCTAGGAAATGGTCACCTACTTCTCATTTTTTAGGTTTTTAAATAAATATATAATTAATATAATTTATCTATAAATAAATTCAAAATTTTTTATTAATTCAAAAATGTTTAAAGTATGTGTGTTTAACCTATTTGGTGGTGAATCTAAATATGTAACACCAGATTTTAATTTCACATCCAATTGTCTTTGTTCTTTTTAATATATTAAATATAAAAACGTTTTATATTTTATCCAAAATGAATAGATCATCAACAATTTATGATATACTTTTACGTAATAAAACACTTCACCTGCAATATATCTTTTGAAATTCATTTAAATTCATTTTTTTGGAAAACCCGACTCACATGATATTCATGTATAATGATTTATACATAAAAACTATAAAAGTATCTATTTAGTCTTTCAAACGTATAACATTAACCATGATTGCAGAAACAACATAATGCTTACTTAATTAATAAACTTTTATAATGATTCAAATAATGTTTTTGTATAATTGAAGAGATTCTTCATCTAACGAGATATTTTTTGGACTCAAGAAATGGAAATTGACTATAAAAAAGTATAACATAAAGTTTCATAATCTCCTAAGCTTCACAAAGAGATTATAGCCCGATGTAGATGATAAGGTGAGTCAATTTGTTGAGCGACTATCAGAAATTTTCAACTCTAAATGAATGAAGTAATAACACTTGATCAATATGTATGGAAAAAAAAAGATAGAAGACACTCACAATGCATGATAAAATGCAAAACACAAAAGTGAAAGTAAGACACAAAGAAAGAATAGCTATAATAGTACGAAGACTAATATGGGATAAAAGAGCAAGACTTAGAATTAGGCAGTTGGATCAAAGGAAGACATTACATGTTTTAGACACAGAGAAAAAGGGCATTTTTCCAATACTATCATAAATGGAATGAGAAGGTGTTATCATTACAATGAAGAAAAACCCATGAATTGTCTAAACAAGAAGAAAGATGAGCAATAATCGAGTACAAATGAGAACGATTTCTCAATGGAAAAAAGCGAGCTCTTTAGATGACTGTTGATGTCGTCTTAGGTTCTTTTTAGTAAACTCAATATATGTGTCACTCTTGTTTGATTTTAGAGACACAAATTTGTATGTCTCGTATGTATTTGGTAGAAAAATTAAATACCATAAGGGATCATGAAAAGTACTTTACCATTAAAATCTTTATTGTAATGGAATTTGTTGTGACACTAATAAGCAAGAATAACATAAAGGTATCTTAAGCTTAACTATGTAAGTATAATTCAAGGCAATATAAGTTAAAAGAAATTGTTTCCTTTTACTCTTTCATTGTGATATGAGACAAAATCATCGTAGAGGCGGATAACTGTAACATCCTTATTTCAGACCCATAATTTTTGCCTTTTTGATATAATTAAAGTTGAAAATTTTAAATATACGAAATAATTAAATAAAATAATAAAATATGAAAATAAAATGAAAATATAATTATTATTTTATTTATTAATTGATAAACAATTATATAATTAATTTAGATTATTGTGTTATTTTGGTCAAAAATTTATAACTATGGGTACAATGTTAATTTAGACAAACTCCAGTATTTGACCAATGGTTAACTCAAATAACCTTTTGTGTCTAGCTGTAACGTCCAAAAAATAAGAGTAAAAATTTTCATTTTTAATTTAAATACAACTTTATTTCAAAACATTGTCATATAACCTAAATAGACCAAAGTATGTCACTAAATCATATCATATTAGAGTAAATGTCAAAAATGTGGAAAAGTGGTGTGTGATCTGCAATCATTCCGGGCTCTTCCCTTTCGATCCTGAAGTACCTGAAGCATAAATTGAAAACTGTAAGTCCAAAGCTTAGTGAGTTTCCCAAAATACCACATACCATACATATATAAACACATACTAGGCCCCCGCCCCACATCGGGCCTCGCCCGACATCGAGTCCCACTCAGCCTCGGGCCCCGCCCGACATCGAGCCCCACTCGGATCATAGATATGTCATTCATTAGGCCTTGCCTGACACACATATAAGCATATAAACATATAATCATACTAACATATGAGATGATCACAAAGATAACAACATACAATACAGTCACCGAGCCTCGCTCGACATCGAGCTCCGCTCGGTATACATACCAATGCATACACATGTAAGAGTCACACACACATCTAGCATCCTACATAAAAAACCATGGGTCGATATCGGTGCCTTGGACACGCTAAACATAGTGAGGAAACTCACCTCAGACTGTTGAATCTTATAGATAAATCTCTTACTGCTGGCCCGCTAAAATCCTTGCACTATAATCACAAAATAACATCCAATTAATAATTGGATCCCGGCTCACACTAAGAGTCCAAACTAGGGTAAAAGACCTTTTTACCCTTTCCCTAACTTGGGCCAAGGCCAAGGCCCAAACCAACTGTCCAAAAAGCCCAAATTCCAAAATAATGACCCAAAGTCCAAATATGGCCCACATTTCCAAATTAGGCCCAAATCCCTTCATGGGCCTTCAACCAAAAGAGTCTAATAAAATAGCATCAGCCCAAAAATGGAATTTTGATGGCCTAACAAGGCCCAAGACTCTAAGGTCCAACATGGGTCAAATACTGAGAAGCCCACAATTCTGAAGCCCACTGCTGAGTACGTAGGTCATACTCAACTCGTACGCTTAGCGTACTCGCTTTGGGGCTTGTACACGCAGCGTACCAGCTTATATACAGAGCGTACTCCCCAACTTGACCAACTTCCATTATTAAGCTCTTAATCGGCTAAGACTTCAACCCAACACTTAGATATGACTTCCTTAAGGTGGTTTATCACATAAAGTTGGCAACTTTACATGTATGCATGGCTTAAAGGGATTCTATAGCTCAAAATGTAGCACCTAGTTCTTGGTACGTATTCTTTGTAATTAACTCTTTAAATATTGCATTTTTGGCCTTGGACTCGGCGAGTTGAAGGACCAACTCGCCGAGTAGAAGCGAGATAAGACGCAGGGTCTAAGTTGTGGACTCGGCGAGTAGACCCTGTCTGGGCAAAAACCCTAACCTGGGTGTTTGCACCCTATTTAAACGCTCTAACTTGGCCTCCTTTGTCCCTAACACTTCCGGAGAGTTGTAGAGCGAAACCCTATCCCCTATATTGTTCTTGTGAGTGATCCTGGCCTTGTGAAGGAAAATTGGAGCTTAGTAGAAGAAGGAGGAGGTTGAAGAGTGCAAGAAGGGGAAGTAGATCCAAAATCTACACTGTGGGAAGCTTCCATTCAGGTAGAAAAGTTCCTATCTTGATCACTAGTTCATTAGATCCCCTTGTTGTCCCTAATTAGTGGTTTTCAAGCCCTAAAAACCTCAAACTCCATGTGTTTATGCTCTATGTTCTGAAAGGACTTCAAATCTGGATCTTATGGACATCTTAGAAGTATATAGTCTTTGTGGTTGAAGTGATTAATGTTCCTATTGAGTGTATGACCTCATAAAGAGCTTGGAATTGCCTTTTGGAGCTCATAGGGCCATGCATTCACGTAAAGTTTGCAACTTTACGTGATAAGCATGCCCTAGGAGCCTAGATCTATGGTTTGGAGCCGTTGCATGTCTCAGATTTGGTTTGTATGGGAGGAGGGATGAAGGGACTCGGCGAGTTCCAAAGTGGGCTCGGCGAGTTCTATGAAGATGGTCTTAGACTCGACGAGTTTTTCTTCAAACTCGGCAAGTCCTATGAAGATTGCCTGGAACTCGACGAGTTGTTCTTCAAACTCGACGAGTTGTTCTTCAAACTCGGCGAGTCATATGAGTTGTTACTGAGTTAAGAAGGGTTTAAGTGTAGAAGGTCCAACCCTTCGTAGTTGCACGCGGAGTTAGCAATTTAACGTGTAGCAATAGTCCCATAAACCAAATCCTCAAGATGGATGCTCTGGTGAGGATTTGGAAGCGAGTAGGAGATCTGCTCGTGGGACTCGGCGAGTTGTTCTCGGACTCGGCGAGTCAGTCTAATCGTCCCTAGTAGTAAGTTTAGGGTGACTCAGTGAGTGGGAAGAGGGACTTGATGAGTAGAACTGGGATAGTATGGGAGGTACTCGACGAGTCTGTGGCATGACTCGACGAGTCCAGTCAACTGGAAGTTGACTTTGACCAAGGAGTTGACCTTGGACCAGAGGTAGGTCAGTCATTTGACCTAAGGGTATTTATGAGTAACTAATCTATGTTTATGGATTTATAGCCGGAGGATTACCGGTACAGCAGTCAGACGTCTAGCAGGCAGACTTTCGGTAGCTACTTTTCGAGGTGAGTTACCTTCCAGTAGGAACGGGTCTAAGGCACCAAGGCCGGCCCGTATAGATGATATGTAGTATTGGAGTGTGGGCAGAGCCCGTATCTTATAGTTGAGTTTGATTATGCTATATGCCAGTATGATAGAATTGTTTATATTCGTTGTCTGTGTGATACTTGTATGTTGTGGCTTAGTAACTGAGTGTGGGCGAGGCCCATATCTATCAAATAGCGGAGTGTGGGCGAGGCCCGTATCTCCCAGATAGCGGAGTGTGGGCGAGGCCCGTATCTCCATGAGTGTGGGCGAGGCCCGTATCTCCTAGTTGTTCATTATATGGTTGCATGGTATGAGGTATTATGAGGGAACTCACTAAGCTTCGTGCTTACAGTTTACTGTTTTGGTTTCAGGTACCTCTTCAGATAGGGGGAAAGAGCTGGCGCGGTAGCGGCATATCACACACACACACACTCTTGTTTTCCGCATTATGGATTTTTCTGGGATGTACTCTGACATATTATTATGATGTGGCTGGTTTTCAGACATGAAGCTTTATTATGAAATTTTTATATTGAAGTTTTTATGAATTGACCTATTTTAAAAAAATAAAATTTTTGGCCTGTATTTTGGGATGTTACACAAAAGAACTTAATAAAGAGTCTTAACTCATGCAAGAGTCCATAAAACACCTCAAAGCTTGCATTTTATGGACAAATGGACCAAAAGAACCCTAGATCTACCATTAATCACTTATGGAGTGAATCAAGAGGCTCGATCAACAATCATTCAAATGAGTCAAAAAGCACAAAATGGCACAAAACTAGATCTAGCATCATAGATTAGCAAGATGGGAGCTTTTTACCTCACAAGAATAGCAAATGATGAACTAATCCCAAATCTTTAAGCTTTAAACACAAATCCAAATGGTTCACTTATTCTTCTCCTTCACAAAGCACCAACAAGCACACTTTATGTCTCAATAGGGTTTCGATTTCTAGACAATAAGGGATGGAGGCTGTCTAAACATGACCAAATGAGGCTATCATAAGGCTTAAATAGGCTGCAATACCCTAAAAATTAGGGTTTCATTAGCTATACGTATATAATGTTGGGTTTTGTATACTACAACATCTTATGATGCACATACAACCCTAAATGCCTTGGATCTATGTTTTCTCTAATTATACATGTAATGGTGTTTCCAAAGCATTAAGCCTATAACTGGCATGAAAATGACATAAACAATATGAAATGCTAGTTAGGGTGACATACCTTTTATGTAGCTTGAAGCCTTGTTGTATTTGGCTTAAAGAGCTTAACACCAATAGTGTGGATGCCTCAAATGGAATCACAACACACCATGGACAAAGGTGTCTCTTGAGATAGAATCTCCATGCACCAAAAATACCTCCATGAACTCCAAGAACTAGTGTAGGCATTTTTTTTTAGCTATAGAGCACATATTTATATGTAGGATTCCAAGGGTCATGGGTATAACCCAAATCCATACCTAAGGGTTTATGATCCATGGATCATGTGGCCCAACTCTTTATGTATCCATACATAAACTTAGTCCAATATGGATCGTAAGCCCAACACATATAAATATAACCAATTACCATAATTAGTCCCCATAGATTTAATTAGTCTCTTTTGATCACTAAATTAATTCCAAACTAATTCTTGATCAATACTAATTAAATCATATGATTTCATATTAATATATTAGAACTTATAATATATTAATAAATCATATATAACCTCTTCTCAAAAGTCTATCCTAACAAATTGTCCTGATAATATGCAACCTAAATGGACCATGCTACTCTCGGGTCGAGTACATACCAATAATAGTTATGGGCTTAGACATCTAATCTAACACATAATGTATGCCCAAAATACGTGGTCCAAAGGTGAGATCATCCCCAGGCTAGTATGCTAAGCGTACCACCCTGTATGCCCTGTGTTTGAAGGCCAAAAAGAAAGGAATTTGCACTTAGGGTTTAAAAGAGACATGCCCGAAAATGAATGTTACACTAGCAGTGTCAGAAATCTTGATAGGGATGGGCTAGTCTTGTACATATAAGGGAGACTAGTTAGTTTTGTACATTTTATGGGCCAAAGTGCGAAAAGTAGAAAGTAAGGGGTCGTATTTGATAAATTGTAAAAGATTAGAAGCTAGCCATTCTCTTCCCCAACTCTCCCATTTTTAAAATTGTTCTTAGAAAGAGAACAACACATGAAAGGTGTTTTCATCCATTGAATTAGATTTATAGAAATATTTAAGTGTTTGAGAAAAAGGAGAGCTAGAATCATCATCTTTGGACCAATAAAATGCAACCTCTCATGTACTCATCATTACTTTTTAGTTTAGGTTTAAGATTTACCCAAAATCAAAGTTTGCAGTATGATCAAATGCTTTGATAGTGTTTCTTAATGAGTTTTAGCCATTAGAGCACACATATCTCATTACATTACTTGTTTCATCACGATTTCAATTATAATGGTGGAAATTTAAGCTTGCAAGCTTCAACAATGGTGGAATCTAAATGTAATTATTTTCATGAAATTGATATTTTTATAAACTTATTTTAATGTTCTAAAACTATATTCAAGTTATGGAACACATCATTTGTTGTAAATTGCATTTATGGATATGTGTTTGGCCTTCAACTTTGATCAAGTTTTAATGGTTATTCAAACTCTACTTTGAAACAACTAAATTTTGATATATTAAATCTCTTGGAAATGTCATAAGTTAGATGAACTAAGTCAAATTGAAAATTAATCGATGACAACGTTAATTAATGTAAGGATCGATCACAATTTTTTTCTTTAAATGATTTATATGAAAATAAACCATGATTTTAAATGTTCAATTGGTTGATCACCACTTTTAAGTCATATATTCATGTTTAATTGGCTTTCCAAAGGATCAGTGACATATTATGAAATTATTATTGACTTTTTAGACAAGAAAAATCAATCTAACTAAAACCTTTGAGCTTAAATGAAGCTTGAAGGATAATTGGGAAGTTTGATGGCTTCTAATTTTGGGATGCATATGGAAGGTTTGGAAGCATATACACTATAACTCAACACCCAAATGAATGAAAAATGTCAAAATGGATAAGTCTAAGCACCACACGACCAATTTTCTTTCAAAGGAAAAATGTACATGACCCTTCTACTACCTGACCAAAATAATGAATATGTTGTAACATTTCCTTGGCTGATTCGTTTGACCTTCAAACCAATTCCATTTAGGCCTGACAAACGTGTCGTGTTCGGGTTAGCGTGTCGCGTGTTGGCGGGTCAAAATATGTCAACCCAAACACGACCCATTTAAATATACAGGTCACGTATTAGTGGGTCACGGGTTGGCGGGTTTGGAACATAAACCCATATATGACCCACCAACCCATTTATTTATACGGGTTCACAAGTTGGCGGGTTCGTGGGTCAGATTTGGGTTCATGGGTCCGAATTTTAGATATTTAATTCTTAAACATCCAAATGAAAACTAAAAACATTCATAGAAACATGTTACAAACTTAGCCTTATAGGTTACGACTTATGACATTAGACCATCCACCACGAGTCATAATGTCGAAACATTCAAATGGTCTATGAATAAATGGTATATATTATGTAATACTTATTAAATATTAATACTTGATACATAAATACATTTAAAAATAAAATAATTTTTTTATTAACAATATAAACGGGTTGGCGGGTCAACCCGTTTATTTTTTGAGAAACCCATATATGACCCGTTTAATAAACGGGTTGGCGGGTTAGCGGGTTGGTGGGTTGAAAAACTCAACCCAAATCCGTTTATTTCGTGTCGTGTCGCGTGTCGTGTCAAGAATTGCCAGCCCTAATTCCATTGATATCCAACCGTCTTAAATAGCTAATTTAAGTTAAAAAAAGGTTTGTTATGTGTTGAGTTTATTAGGAGCTCAATATAGCATGTAAGTGATGCATACAACTATTTTATACAGCTCTGGTTGGAGCCTAGTGGTTGATGTACAAAACTCTATATAAGAGGTCCAAAGTTGAAATCCTAACATGCCTAAAATATCGTTAATGTTTAGCAACTGACATTCGTTATGGGCCTTTATGTGGGTTGATGTTTAGTGTGTTCACATAACAACACAATTGTACTTTTGCTTTACATGAAGACACAACCTTCTCACATGCTTAACATTTGGCCTATTCATTATTTATGTGATGTATTGTTTGGTCATCCATGTTGGGTTATCAAGAGAGCCAAATTTAATGTTTTCTTGCACATTGATGATTATAATTTAAAGACATTACATGGATAGACCTATACTCGTACATCCAAATATCATATAGCATATATGGGCATGAGTTAGGTTGATTTCTTTTGCCACATCTAGCTACCAACCTTATGATATGTCACTTATCAAAGTACAACTATAACCATTTTCCACAAAGTAAATTTTAAGCCAAATTTTAGGTGTAATGGCTCTTGAAAACTTCAAATGATTCATCAACATAAGCCATCACTACCAACACAATCCTTTAATCATTTAAACGTTTATAGTGCTTGGTTCAATTTCTCACACACTAAAAACCTTCAAAAAGTGAATAAACATGTAATTACACGTATTGCTCTTCTTTCGTAATGGTGTATTGCTTTTACCCAAAAGCTTTACAACAATTTAACATATATATGGTGATGAGATGCGAAAGGGGGAATGCCCTTTGAAAAAAGCTCGGAAAACATCGAGAGTTTTATAGTCGAAATTGGAAAAACCCACTAAGGAGAAATTTGTAATAAATTCAAAACCTAGGGCTTTTTATGTAAAAATCTCTTTGAATTATCATATTTAAAAAAACAAGAGATTCAATTGCTACTAAAAGAAACAATTTTGTCTCCATACCTTCTGCTCACAACCACGCAGGAGAGAAGTCTAGTTCACGTGGTAGCGAAGACAACCCAAAAATGGCTTCATCGCTATCGTACGCTGCTTCCATTTCCAGACCACCTTCTTCACCTTCGCCAAATTTACGAACTCTCTTCCCTTCTGGTATCCGTTCGCGTGCCTCAAGCCCCATTTCTCACACCAATCGGTTAGTTCTCTACCACTACAGTGTACTCGCCTCTGCGTGCGTTTTCATTTAGTGTTGATTTCATTCGAATTCACCTCAAATTTGGCGTAATTGAACCGAACTTTGATGCTTTCTATGAAAAACAATAATGGGTTTTCTAGGGTTCTAATTAATCAGCTAACACTCTAGATTGTATGGGGGACATGTACCAGAAAACAGTAATTGTAACGTTTGATGTATTTAGGTTAGTTAATTCCACTTTAGATAAGGCCAAATTTTATCTCAATTTGCTTCTTATAGCGTTATAGGTGTTTCCATTGGCTGATTTTATCATAAGTGTGTGTGTGTGTGTGTGTGTGTGTGTGTGTTGAATTTATTGTAATCCAGTTGAAATATGGTGTAATTTACCTAAATCAAAAACCTTACATTGAAAAAGTTATCGAATTTTGTAAATTTTTTCTTGAATTTAGTGATACGATCATAGAATTTCTTGTTTTGAGTAAACTTTAATAGTATGACTAATCATAATCTGTTGTTTAGATGTGAATGTTGGTGTGATTTGATTACATTGACTAATAAGTTGACTTTTCTTGCAGGTTTTTGAGGTTTGGTGTCAAATGCAGTTATGCTGATGCAGGTATAAAGGACACCAATTCCAGGACAATAGATGTTGAAGCAGATATTAAAGCTGAGAGGGTAAAAATTAAAACATGCAAATTAAATAATCTTAAAATGTAAATCTCATTAATGCTTTTTATTTTTATTTTTATTTTTATTTATTTATCAGATTGTGGTGTTGGGAGGCAGTGGTTTTGTTGGTTCAGCTATATGCAAGGCTGCGGTATCCAGGGGTATAGAAGTCATAAGCTTAAGCAGGTTTGTTGATTACACGAAATAGCAATGTACTTTTATTTATTTGTTTATTAAAGTAATATTTCATTTAAATTTTAAACCAATTAATTTATTTCATTAGTTCTAGTGTAGTTAAAATAGTGTAATAACATAAAATTCATGATAAAATTTTGATGTTTTATGATTTTAAGTTTTTTTTTGTTTAAATTTCTTTGTCAGGTCAGGAAGGCCAACTTCCTTGAACTCATGGGAGGATCAAGTGACTTGGATTACGGGTATAAATCAAATACCTAAAATACCCCTCAATCTTTGACTATAAAATCAAATACCTCATATAGTAAAAAACTAAAAATAAAATACCCTTCAATAGTGCTCACTCTCACTTTCTGTTTGACTTGATAAAAAAATATTTGACTTTAAAGCAAATACCTAAAATACCCCTCAATAGTACTCCTTTCATTTGTTTAATTTGACACGTAGTTTGAAATAATTATTTTTTACTAGATAAAATACCTAAAATACCCCTCAATAGGACTCCTTCCATTTGTTAATTTGACACGTAGTTTGAAATAATTATTTTTTACTAATACCTAAAATACCCCTCAATAGTACTAATGCGTGCTTAACTTGACGCGTAGTTTGATGAAAATCTTTGACTAAATCAAATACCTAAAATACCCTCCCTCTGTTATTTTGACTAGACACATAGTTTAATAAAAAAAATGTCTTATATACCTAAAATACCCTCAATAGTCTCTGTTTGTTTGTTTGACTTGTCACATAGTTGAATAAGAATCTTTGACTATAGTTCCCTACAATACCCTTCAACAGTACCCCTTCCATATTAGTTTAATCATAATCACTATAGATAAAATACCTAAAACACCCCTCAATAGTACCAACGTGTGCTTAACTTGACACGTAGTTTGATAAAAATCTTTGACTAAATCAAATACCTAAAATACCCTCCCTCCTTTATTTGACTTGACGCTTAGTTTGTTAAAAAAAATCTTAAATGCCGAAAATACCCTCAATCGTCTGTTTTGACTTGTGACATAGTTTAATAAGAATCTCTAATCCCTAAAATACCCTTCAATAGTACCACCCCCTCCGTCTTAGTTCAATAAAACACTTTTGACTATTAATCAAATACCCAAAATACCCCTCAAGAGTCAAGAGTACTCCTTGAATTCCATCCTTTTATTGATTTTAAATTTTCTTTGTAGGAGATGTTTTCTATGTAAATTGGGATGAAGTACTTCCTGGTGCTACAGCAGTGATTTCAACCCTTGGAGGATTCGGTAGTGAAGAACAAATGCAAAGAATTAATGGTGAAGCAAATATCATTTCAGTAACTGCAGCCAAAGAATATGGTAACTTATTTTTTACTTTTTACTTTTTACTTTTTACTTTTTTAATTTTAAAATAAAATTACAGGGATTCCAAAGTTCATCTTGATCTCAGTGCATGACTACAACATACCGTCTTTTTTACTCACGTCTGGATACTTCACGGGAAAGCGAAAAGCCGAATCTGAAGTCCTCTCGAAATACCCGAGTTCCGGTAAATACAAAATGACTGTTTTGCCCCTAAAGATTTTGATTTGATTTGATATTAAAATTGTGTTATGCAGGTGTGATATTAAGACCTGGATTTATATATGGGAAAAGGAAAGTTGGGAATTATGAAATCCCATTGGATTTGATAGGGGAGCCAGTTGAAAGACTTCTGAATGCCACTGCGAGCTTCACTAAACCTCTGAATTCTTTGCCTGCTTCTGATTTGATTTTGGCGCCTCCTGTTAGTGTTGATGACGTGGCACTTGCTGCTGTAAATGCAGCCAAAGATGATGATTGTTTTGGTGTCTTCACAATCAATCAAATTAAAGAAGCTGCTTCTGGTGCTAAAGTGTGAGTGAGTTTGTGTGTATGAATATTTATAGATTATATATAGTACGTATGGTATATATAATAATAATCATACTAGTAATATATATACATAGAAATGTATTTATTTATCATGTTGCAATATGTTGTATGAAGTTTTTAACTAACGAGGTATGCAATATAAAGTTGTGTTGGGAAGTCGATTTTATATGAGATTCTTTTTGTCAATTCCTAATTTTTTATAAATCTGTTTTTACTAGTATGATGTGAAGATTAGTGGCCTAAGATTGAATCAAATATTAATTTAAATATTTGAATCCTTTTGGTACAATATTTTCACAATTATTGTAATTTCACTCGTCTTTTATAAATATTTTGCATTCCGTTTGGAAGTTTATAATAATAATTAATATAAGAAATAATACTTTTTGTATCTTTTATAATTGAACACAAACAACCATTTTATTTTATTTAAAACATTGTCTTTTATATATTTTTTTTCTTTGTAAATTATAATAAACATAAAAAGTTAAAAGAATTCATTTCAAAAAAACAAAAAACACATATGTTTTATCTCATAACTTAAAACTTTAACATTCCAAATACATCACCTTTCTCTAAATAACTACATAACTATCAAACACGTTGAATATATGATGCCACTATCTTTCACAAAACTGCATCATCATTTCTTTAAAGCAGCTTGCTCTGAGAGATACCTACATTTTTAGGTGGTTAGAAGTTTCTTTATAAAGAACTTAATAAAAAAATTCATGGAATGAACTTAATACAAAAAGAACAACTTTTATATTTTTCAAACATAAGTTATCTAGACAACAAGTTCTTACTTTCCAGTATAGAAGCCTGCAGAAAACCAAGCATTCAAGACAGCTGAAAGATCTGTTTCTTCACTTTTCTTTCCCTCTACAATTCATACACAAATCATTATATCTTTTTACATCATTAACATTCACTGAAAAGTAAAAACCATACATACTACTAACCTTTATCTCCTGTGTTAAATGTCTGAATAACTTTGTCAATAGCTCCCATTGCTGCTTTAATAACACCATCATCTTCATTACATGAAACTTTAGTTGAACATGGACATACATAGGGTTGACATGAGCATGCAGGAGGACCAGAAGGTTGGGGTGGTTGATCTTGAGAATCATAAACACCACCATAACCATAGCTTTGATAATCCCAATTGCCATATTGATAAAGTTGCCCTAAAAGTTTTTGCCTTTGTTCCTCAACAGCATTATATTGGTTGAGTAACACGTTATAATCTTCTGCAGTTTGTGCATTTTGTGCATCAACATAAGTAGACTCTGTATCTTGAACTTGATCACTGTTTGGCATGTTTGTGGTGTTATCTTCTGTTTCCACACATGCACTATGCATAGTAAACAATGGTCACTTCAGATGAGCTTCAGGAGAGATACAAGCATTTGATACACAAGAACATAGACATACCTTTTAGCTTCGTTGCTTCCATTGAAGACGATTGATTCACTTTCTTCTGTACATGTTGTGATTTTTTCTTCATTAGGCGTACTAATGGTGCCTCCTTTTCCATGCATTATCTGAGCATATGGCAGTTAACATGTTTAATTTATGAGTTTCAGCCATTTGAAAGTAACATGGGGTCATGGAAAAGGCAAATGAAATGTCTCAATAAACGAACAGAGCCATACTTACACTAAATCAACACTCGTAGCAAACAAATACCGTTGATATGATACATAAAGGAACAACATACTGCAGGTATGACGAAAAACCTAGTTTTTTCTTTATAGCAAAAGCAGCAAATTCAAACGAGTTTAAAGGAATTTAAGCAGATCCGAGTAATTTAACAAAAAAAACTAGGTCGTTTTCCTGCTATATTAGTAAGTCTTTTACCTCATAAGCTTCTAGTTTTTACTGTCTAGAGTGATGCTAGTTTCAAAAAGAAGTCATTTGCCATGGATGCGATTCAAGGTTTTTGAAAGGAAATAGAGAAAGAAAGACCTTATACTTGGAGATAGCGTCATCTAGGGCTTTGACGAGAGCAGAATCGTCCCGGAGTTCGCCATATTTCGCCATTGATTTCTGCAACTGCAAGTGTGGTGTATTGTAGGCGTTTCTGGTCGCTTGAAAGTCTTATACAGGGAGAATTCAGGGATGCAAAGAGTTCTTTCTCTTTCAGGTTTTGATTTTAATTATTTGTGACAAAATTGAAAGAAATGGTTTGCTTGGTTGGCAAAATTTTAGGGTTTCAGTACAAATTTTTTTGATAGTGTACCAATAGTAAAAAATTAGATCATTTCATTTGTTTTGGTTCCTCACACCAAGAGCACCCACCGGTTCATGTTCAATGTCTTGCAAAAAAAATGCCAGCAATGCCAACTCAACATAATTCATTAGTTTTTGGAAAAAGATATTTGTGGCCTATCTAAAAATAGTTGGTTCTAGTATTTTAAATATAATTGTTGTATTAAAATAGTAATATAAAATTACTTACGATACTTGCAAGTCTCACAAATATAAACAGAACAAATCTAAGTGACATTAAAAACTAGCTTATTGACATTGCAATTGCTTTTTGAAAGACCCGATATGGAGGGTCTAGCATTCGTCCAAATGTGTCGTGACCTATAAAAAGAGAATTTGCAAGGTGATGAAAGTGATGTCCAAAGCTCCAAGACCATTCGCTCCTACAACATCAAAGTTACTTCAAAGAAACAGGGAAGCTTCAAACGGTATAAAGCTAGATGGAATGAGACTGCAAAGTATGAAATTTAGGGTCCTTAGCATGACCAACATGTGGTTGACATGAAAGAGATGTCACATACATGCATAAGGTGAGACTTAGCATGACCAACATGTGGTTGACATGAAAGAGATGTCATATACATGCATGAGGTGAGAGTTGTTGAATGGGATTCCATACAAACATGCAATAGCTACACTACATGAAATCAGTGATAGTGGAAAAAAAGAAAGTTGAGGAGCTTTACATTTATGTGAGCAATTAAGGATTCTATCTACACCATGGTTGAAAACCATTTAAGGTGGTCAAAACCACTATTAATCAAATCACATACGAAAAATATTAAAAAATTATAATAATCATATCTTACTAATGATAAATTGATAATGTCCCAATATATGTGGTGGCAAATTTCCTTTTTTTTCACTCGACACAATTAAGATTTTCTATTTTCATTTTTTTGTTTAAACTAATTAATTTTATATAATTGTTTATAATTATAAAATTTTAGTTTCTAACATTTATTTTGTATATTTGTTTTTATCGATGTTATAATCTTTAAATTAAATTTTTTAGACAAAACTGTAAAAATGGTCCCTACATTTTTTCAGATGTTTAGTTTAAACCTTGATTTTTTTTGGCTCCGTGGTCCTTCTGAGCTAGTTTGTTGTGAATTTGATCCCCCCGTAAACTGAAATGACTGTTATATCCTTTTCATTTTTCTTTGATTTTTTAAAATATAATAATATTTATTTATTTATTTTAGGGAAATCTCCTTAAAAGTCTCAATATTTGGGGAAATTTTTTAATAAAGTCTAAATTTTATTTCCTGAACAGAAAATTCCTGACTTTTTGTATGAGCCAGATAACCAGAAGGCGACACGTGTTGCGATCTGGCACCACACCTTCTTTCCCACGGCTTGCCACCAGATGCTGACATGTGGCACATTACGCCCAACGTAATGTTTAAGTAAACCCCGCATACTAACCATTTCCAACCTATAAATAGAAGTCGAAATTCACTCCATTCTTCACTAGAAATGCACAAACAGCCGATCTGATCCGGTTTAATGACGTCGAACAGAAATCGGTTTCATCAAAAATTCGATCCGATTTCAACCCGGTTTTCCCTTCCGCGATTCCGAATCATCCGATCCAAAATTTACAAAAAAAATTAAAAAAAAAACATTTTTAGGCGTGATTTGGCGCCAGTGTTAAGCCTCAAGCTTTTTCGAGCCTTGATGAGCCATGTCGTTTGTAATGCGTGACTTAAGGCTACGATTTTGTATATATATATATATATATATATATATATATATATATATATATATATATATATATATTCTACTATTATTCATTTTTATATACCTATATGACTTAAGCGGCATTTGATCAAAACTCGGTAGCAAGTACAAGCTTTGAAACCATAACGAACTTTTTAAAACCTTATATATATATATATATATATATATATATATATATATATATATATATATATATATATATATATATATATATATATATATATTAAACTAAAGTAAGTTTTCAAAATGCAAAAGGATATAAATTGAAAATACGTTTTAAATAGAAGGGGTAAAGATGTAAAAATTGTTTAATGTTTGATTAAGTGATTGTGTGATGGGATTTGATCTCAATTATACGATTTCGTTAACAATAATGTAAATAATAATAAGTATCATTTCAGTTTGGGTTTTTAAGAAAAAAGTGGTTTTGACTTTTAGAATTTGTGGTTTTTGACCCAAATTCTAGGTGTGAATATCAACACCCGTGAGCAAAGTGTATTGGCTTGAAACTTCGAAGGAAGTTTACTCTTACACAATGGACCCCATAAATGGTAAAGCCATGTGGCCAAAAAGTACATCTCCAATGAAATCAACACCACCACCGCAACACACTCAATCGGGGAGACCAAAGACGAAGAGAAAGCGCATTACAGATGAAAGGACAAAAACACCCCCAACATGCTACTGATCTGGTAGTTTCTACCAACATGGAAGGACAAAAACACCCCAAACATGGAAGGACAAAAACACCCCCAAAATTAACTCGTTGTCTATTTTGTTGTTAGAAACTTCCATATGGAAGGACAAAAGCACCCCTAACATGCTACTCATCTGGAAGTTTCTAACAACAAAATAGATGCCAAGTTGATTTAAGGATCCGGTGGGTAACAAATTTAAGTTTTGAGGATAGTCCGAGTTAAAAAAAAACTTTTTAGTAAGAACAAGCTTGGAAATAACCTTAACCACAGGAATAAAATATTAAAACTGCAATTTTCGAACAAACATAGGGACCATAATTGATACAACAACTAAAAATATACAAACTTGCAAGATAAAAGTATTTGTAACCAAAAATGAAACTTATGAACGAACTTAGGGACCTAAATTGTAATTTACTCTAAAAATCTATAGACGGTGAACCATAACCCAATTTCTTGTTCGACTGCCGGAGCTTGTTCCCCCGGCACCTCAACATCCGATCTGCACCATGAAACTCTCCTTCTCTCTTTCCTCATCAAAGAATTCATCAAAACCCTCAAAATCCTCATTCAGTGCTTCACGAGATCACGATGATCAATCTCCGGAAAAGGAATTCTTCACAGAGTTCGATTCATCCATAACCCTAGCCGATTCCATTTCCAAAAGAACTATCGTTATTCCCCCAATTCCCAACGAATGGAACCCGCAAAAGCAAACGACGAACATCGATATACCCATCAAATCCAACGACCCAAATCTTGAGTTCGAAGTAGACACCAACTCTGCTGAAGAACCCATCGACTCCAACATCTCCTATGGTCTCAATCTCCGTACGAAGAAAGCTTCCCGTTCTGATAAGGACCCGGAAGTTGATCGGTCGGAATCATTGTCGTCGATTAATCGTTTGATGTTGATGAAACTGAGAAGTGATTTGAAGAGTTTGCCGGATGATAGAGGATTAGATGAGTTCGATGATGTTTCAGTTGAAGAGTTTGCACCTGCATTGTTGAAAGGATATGGATGGTATGAAGGGAGAGGGATTGGGAAGAATGCAAAAGAAGACGTTAAGGTGTTTCAGTTTACAAAAATGACTGCAAAACAAGGGTTAGGGTTTGTTAACAATGGAGGAAAAGGTACTTGAGTTAGATCAACTAAAGATTACATATGGTTAATAGAAATGTATATGCATTAAGATTTTCCTTATGATTTTGTCTGAATTTTTGCATTTGATACACGTATTAGTTTGAAGTTTGAACTTTGAATTACTCCATTGTTTTCCCCAAAAAGATGGCTTAACTTAAGCTTAAATGTCTATGGATTTGAGGGAGATATTTGATCTTCTTCCATGACTTACAAGCATCAATAGGATGTTGGGATGTTCATGATTATAGTGTTGCCTTGTTGGTGATTACTGGTCTTAGAATCAGTGACACTAATTCAAATCCATCTTGTTAATTTCTTTGAACAAAATCCAATTGAATCTTTAGAATTGGGTTTAGGGTGGATGTCCCAACCCACTTCATATCATATGAGTTATGTTAATTTCTCTTTTTCATGTTGCCTAACCCAAAACACAAGGAAACCTCTTTTCCAAACATATTTAATTTGTAATTTTAAAATAAACACAAACTTATACAAATCATACAAAACTAATTCACAAAATATTAAAAAACATACAAAACTAATTCACAAACTAACTAAAAGCATACAATTTTTTTTGGTATAATTATAGAAGCATAATATACAAGTGGTCATTACACGGTTAGAGAAGTCGCATACCAATGTATCACTCCCAACCCGCTTATAAGGAAATAGTGTCTTGGAAATACCGACGATACATCCTTTTTTTTGTCTTGATTCCGTCCTACCCTAAGTAGTTATCGCAGTCGAAATTTTAATAGCAGTCACATACCGCTATTTGAAATCGCGGTTATCGCGGTGGTATATCAGTAATATAACGGTTTTTTAATATTATGTATAATTTATATTATATATTTATACAAAATTTATAAATTAGATTATTAATACTATAAAGAATTAATATCATAAAAAATCATATAAAACATAACATAATCTATATATAATATTCTAATATAGTAATATGGAAACTAAAAATTGTCAAAATATCATCGCAACTCAAGTCGTTCGTGGTTCCTAAGTACTGAAACAGACGAAAAAAGAAAGTTGTCATTTTTTGCTTTGTAGTTTGTAATTAGTTATATTTATTTTTTTGGACTTATTAAGACAAAAAGTGTAGTGAACTAGTTAAAAAAATAAAGATTTAATATTGAAATAATACATAATCGTTTTTTTCTTTGTCAAAGTAGCCCAATATGTACGGAATTGTAAAAGTGGGTGTAGCGTCGTTATAGCGCTGATGAGGTTCGCGGTAAATAGCGCCGCTAATAGCGCCACCGCTATTCGTAAACACTATTTCAAAATAACGGTTTAGTAACACCGCAAAACGCTACAGCGCTGCTATAGCACCGCTATAGCGCGCTATTGATAGCATAGGTCCTACCTTAAAAGAAAGGGAAATCTCTAGAAAAGTCCTAAAATTTTAGTCCAATTTATGAAAAAGTCTCAAACTAATTTTTATTTACAGAAAGACATAGAATACCGGTTAAAACTTCGAAAAAACCCTTTTCGGCCGATTTCACAGATTTTGCCGGTATTCTGACATTTTTCGTTAGTTTGCTCAAAATTTTGGATTTTTCCAAAAATTACATAATAACCAAATATTTAGACTTTTTTGAAAATTATCATGAAATTAATGTATATATTATTATTAACAAATCATTTATAAACATAAAAAATATTTTTATTATAAAAAAAGGAAATACATTTGTTGTTAATTTCTAGGAATAAATTGGTGGTCTAAGTACTCCTCTATTGCTTCCTGACCACTGAAACTCTCTACGTTTTTCCTATGCATTGTTGTGGGTATGATGGTGAGATGAACTTAGTTAGCATTCCTCTAATGTTGGTGTTCCTCTTATGTTGTTTAACCTGACTACCAACCAACATTCATACCTTACATGTTAACAACCATCGGCTAACACACGTCTATAAAATGTGAAAAGTGAACCGTGAATGATAATTTATATGGAAACAAGTGAAGGGTGATTATCTATTTAAATTGTCATTCAAAGTTTACTTTTCACTCTCGATAGATGTGTGTAATTTTATGGTTGTTACCGGGTAATGTTTGGAGGTTAGGTGGTAGTTAGGTTAAAGAACATAATAAAAGATCTATATGTTCGTGTAATGATATTTTCTAATAACACGTGATCATATAGCATCATGCCTAATGGCTAGTAGACACTTATTGATTGTATATTAATAAATATTATCAAATCTTGTATCGGTCACGCCTAACAAAATACTTCTCACTATGACACCTACAACAATACATAGGAAGAACATAGAGACTTTGAAGTGGTCAACAAACAATAGAGAAGTACATAGTTGACCATTCTATTCCTAGAAATTAGCAACAAATGTGTTTCATTTGTTTATAATAAAAAATATTTTTTATGTTTATAAATGATTTGTTAATAATAATATTCATTAATTCCACAGTTCAAAAAAATCCCAATATTTTGGTTATCGGGTAATTTTCAGAAAAGTCCTAATATCTTGAGCAAACTAATGAAAAAAGACAAAATACCGGCTAAATCTACGAAACCGGCCAAAAAGGATTTTTTCGAAGTTTTAGCTGGTATTCTGTGTTTTTCTGTAAACAAAAATTAGTTCGGGACTTTTTCATAAATTAGACTAAAACTTTAGGATTTTTCTGGAGATTTCCCTAAAAGAAAAGACTAGATGTTTATTTCATAACCATCTTTTTGTTGGTATTTTCATGTCGGAGAACCTTGGAATGCTATGTTAGTGTGACGCACATTGTGTATTTGACGAAATGCTATTCTCTTCAAACTGTTAGGGTTTTTTTTTTAAACCAAAATTATAAGACAACATCAAAAAATTGTATCAGAATAATTTAATTTTGATTCGAAAAGCATTTACACGATTTCTATTACTCTAACCCTTTTATTAAATATTAGTTACTTATGTTATAATTGAACTCAACCAGTCATAAGTCGGAAAAAAAAGCATCAAAAATTAACTAGATATCGTTGGACTTTGAATTATATATATATATATATATATATATATATATATATATATATATATATATATATATATATATATATATATATATATATACACACACGTCCAGGTGCCAAAATGCACGTTCAATTCTTATTTTCAAAAATTAACTCGGACCGTCCCTCATTTGGTTTTAAGTTGCACGTTTCATCCCTCCGGACATAAAAAGACAATTTTGCCCTTATTTATTTCTTTTATGATTTATTTTCCATTTGATTGTTATTAATTAATTATTTATTGTTTTTTATTATAAAAATTAATTATTTATTGTTTTTTTATTATAAAAATAAAAGAAAGACTATAAACCCTAAACATATCATCTCCTTTCCCCCGTTTCTTCTTCAGTGTGTCGTCTTCAGTGTGTATCATCACCAGACCATGTCATAAGTCCATCGGAGAAGAGGGAGATTCACATCGGAGAACTAGGTTCGGATCGAACATAGATCGTCTCCATCGACGAATCTCATCTGCGTATTCAACCTCTTTCCCACCCTGTACAACCTCCTCCTAAAACCCCCAATCGAACTCCAACTGTGGTGGCGACACACAACAGAATAAGATATTACTGGTGGTGGTGATGCCCGATCTAAAACCCCCAAAATGAAATCCTTCATGAAACCACCAAAGTTCTTGATCTGAAACCACACATCTCATCTCGATTTTTCAAAACCCTAACATATGGGTGGCAATGTTGACAACATATTTGCTCTCTTTCTCTATCTCTCTCTTACCCTCTCTCCCCCCGCGTATCGCATCAACAAACATACACAAGGTGTGTTTGTATTTTGTGTTTCTCTCATTAAGAAGAAGAACGAGGAAACAAATAGCGATGAAGAGTCAAGGATTTAAGGAAAAAATCAGATGAGATCAGAGGGAGAGAAATCGGTGTGTATATTTTAGGTTTTCAAAAGGATCCAACACCATTTTTGATTTCTGGAACGATTTTGAGATTTCTGAAACAATTTTATGTTTCTAGGATCATTTGGGTTACAAGTTTCAGATTTTTTTTTTTTATTTTTTCAAGTTCTAGAGAAGAGCATATCGGGAGAGGAATATAAGGGGTGGATGTGCACATTTCTGGTGGAACTCTATTTTCCGGTGGTGGTGATAAGGGGCGGGTGTGCACATTTCCGGTAGAACTCTATATACCAGTGGAGGTGCTGGTGGTTAAGTGTTACAAAAGAGGAAAAATATATTTTTTAATTAAAATATTTTTGAGTAATTAAAAATAATTAGAAATGTTAAAAATAAATGAAAATAAATTAAAAAGAGCATTGTAGTCATTTCATATATTGCATGGGATTAAGCGTGTAAATTTAAATTAACGAGGGATGAAACGTGCAACTTTTAACCAAATGAGGGGCAGTCCGAGTTAATTTTTAAAAATAGGGACTGAACGTGCATTTTGGCACTTGGACGAGGGACGATTCGTGTAATTTACTCTCTCTACAATTTGGACCATATAATTTTTTTAAATTAAAATCATCAAATAATATTAATATAAATAAAAAATAAGTAAAAAAAACCTACTAACCAACACCACTCATCACCCAAACAACACCACCCACCACCCATCACAAAAACCACCACCCACCACCATCACCACCAACCACCACCACCACCACCTATCACCATCAAACACCACCACTCATCACCACCACCCTCACCAACCACCCACCAAAACCACCTCCTCACCGCAATCACCACCACCTGCCATCACCCCACCACCCCGACCCCGACCACTACCATCCATCACCACCACCCGCCACCATCACCATCACCTCGACCAAAGACACACCAAAATCATGGACCACCGCTATCACCCCCACCCAACACCACCACAACCCACCACAACCATCACCCTCCTACCATATGTAACAACCCGTTACTTTCCGAGTCAACAAAAGTCAAATCCGATAAATAAAATTCTAGTCTTTATTTATTTCGTTAAGTTCGTAAAGATTAGAAAATAATTTAAATTATATAAATAAAGTTCATATAAGTTTATATAAGTTTTCGGAATAAAAAACACTCGAAAAACCAGAATTTTTCCTCGAAACCGCAAAACCTCGTGACAGCAAACTGTTTTTGGCTGAAAACCCAACCGGATATATTTGTTTCATCCGAAAACTTAGTCATTTTCTCACTTTTTCACTCGAAAACACTCCCAATTCTCTCTCAAGTATCATCAAAAAACATTCATACCTTCAAGAACAATCCTTTGAATCTTCATATTTTTCACCAAGAACACTAAGAACAACACTCAAATCTTTAAGTGACCGAAAACAGCTTAGGACCGCAAACCGTTTTCGGCCGAGAACCCCTAGAACCGAAAACTCATCAACACTTGTGCAAATTTCGGTAATTACCCTCAATACAAAACAAGTGTTTTCTAACACTTTAATTAATTGTTTAACTAATTTAAATGCGATTATGTGCTTAAATATTATTAGGATACCGTTAGTTCTGCGTACGTCAACTCGAGGGTCATCTCTACAGTTCGCTATCCAGTTACGAGCACATACTAAAAGTGAGTTCATACCCCTACATTTTCACTATTTTCAATATTTTTAGGGGGGAAATACAAGTAAAACACCAAGATTTCTGTGTTTTTATACAAACGATTTCAAACAGCTTCAAAACCTTTGCAATTGCTTCAAACAAAGATTTCACTACATTTTACAAATATATTTATATATCTGAACCCTTTTGTACCATGTCGAGCATAAGGGTGTTTTCCTTCATACAACTAAATTGCAAAAGTTTTCAGTACAATACAGATCATACAACTGAACTATAATTGGTATAGTTTGGGATATATTAAAGTGATATATTACTAATTAACATATGATACCAATGGGTCACACTAACAACAACTTGATATAATTGACTATTTATTAAAAATTGGTTTTAATGAATATTTAATAATCTCTTATAATTAACTAGAAATTATTTATTTCATGGAAATAATATTTTTCATTAGCAATTAACATAATATATCATATGGTATGATATATTAAGTCATGTACATTATTTTTGACTAGAAAGATTTTTTTTGTCTTTTTGCTAAAAGTTAAAGTTAATATATTATAAAGAGTTATAAGAATTTTATAAACTTCTCTTATCTTTTTATACAAAAAAGATGGTCTGGTGTCTAGGAAACAAGACGTGGTCTTTTGCATATAATAAGGAAAAGTAATCATGGCTTAGGAGGCATGGGAGACATGTAGGCCTTAGGGTATGGAGTTGTAACATCCCATGATAAGATACTTCTAATTTTGACCTTATGTATGAAGATTATTTGCATTTTAGCCCTTATGCATGGAAAAGGTTGCAAAATGGCCCATAGTGACATTTTTGTAAAAAATGAGCAAAAGGCACTTACGTTGGGCGTACAAGCTTGGTATGCTGGGCGTAAGTCCTGTTATACATTGATTTATGATATGCTGAGTATGGGATATATCCGTAGGGTTTTATGATAGTTGTTGATATGCGTAGACCGGTAGATCTGTAAGACTACCTGTGATTTCTGTCTGCATGATTATTTGTCTGTTGATTTTGTTTGTTATTTGTTATACGTCAACATATTGTGTTGAGTTGAGACTTTAATGCTTTGTGCGTGAGTCAACAGACCGAAGGTATTCCAACCTAATGGTTAAGTGGAACCGAGGGTATTCCAGGCCGATGACTGAGTGGACATGCTGTATATTGGTATTCCAGTCTGATGAGTAAGTGGACCTGTTGTATATTGGCATTCCAGTCCGATGACTGATTGAGCTAGGGGTAATCCAGACCAATGGCTGTGGACCTGGGGGTATTCCAGTCTGATGACTGATTGGACACAACATGCTTGTTTGTATATGATATGTGTTTTGTATGGTGGTACTTTTGGGGAAACTCACTAAGCGTTGGCTTATAGTTTTTGGTTACGGTTTCAGGTACTTCCGAGGATCGTGAGAAGGCGAAGGCCTGACCATACACATCCTGGTTTTATGTTATTGATCTTGGGAGACTCAGTTTTGAACAATGTTTTGAAAACAATGGTTTTGTAAACACATTTATTAGTAAATGGGTTGATTTGAAAAGTTAAAATTGGTTGTGATTTTTGAGACATTACAAGTCGGTATCAGAGCCTTTGTTTGAGTGAATTGGAGGAACATCGATGTGAATCCAGTCTCAAAGTAAGGAACTGCAAGGATTTTAAAAATGATTTTCAAAATTGTTTTAAAAAAAAATCAAGAAAGGATGTGATGTGTATAATCAGTCAAAGCCAGTAAGTAGACCCCAAATTTTTCTTAACTAAGATTTTGTTGCCTAAGAATGTTTGATTTAGCCTTATTTCATGTTCCTTTTTTGGTTTTGGGCTTAGGGTAGAATCAAGTATTCGACTGTCTATAGGATCCAGCGTTATGTATGATTGTCATACACGAGTGTTGCAGGGTTGGTGGAAGTTTCATGGATGAGTTATATGGAGTTAGCCGACCCGTTGAGGGATGTCTAGCCTTTCTCTAGGAAGTGAGAATAGGGTGTATGATTATTCCAATAAGTATTTTTAGGGTTGTTGTGATGATCTTCTGAGACAAATACGCGTATGTGTGGATGGTACTATGATCGAGCACGTACTACTGGAAGCACATGACCTATATATGTAATAGGGAAGTCACAACGCCTATGGTTTTATTTGGGGAATGGTTCTCATGGTAATATATGTGTTTTTATCTAATATCTCCTTGGTTTATTTTTATTATGGTGGTTACTAGGCGATTCGAGTCAGGATCCGGATCAGGAGCCGAAGAAGGTGGCCAGGATGGGCCAGGATTGATTAAGGACCGGGTGAGGGAGATAATTCATGAGGAGGTTGTTTCTGCTGTTTGAGGGTAGATACCCGAGTTGTTTGGGTCTATCAAGACTGCTATTATAGAGTTCTTTGATGACCGATACACTGCGCTGTCTGAGGTTGATGTTGCTGTAGCCACCGCAGCCGTCGCTACGATATTGATTGGCACCGGGAGAGCCTTCCGATACCGGGACTTCGACAATATGAACCCCTCGGTGTTTTATGGGATGCAGGATCCAATCATTGCCAGGAAGTGGCTCTCAGATGTTGATGGATGTTTCTTTACTTGCTCCAGCCCAGCTGACCAGAAGGTCAAGTGCACTCTGAACCTTCTTCGGTCTGGAGCGAAGGATTGGTGGAGGCTGGTTAATAGTTCATACACCCAGAGTAGTGAGTTGCAGTATCATGGGAGCAGTTCTCTGAGATGTTCCACTCGAGATATGTTCCATTGGTAGAGCGGGAGAGGCTGACCTAGGAGTATTTAGATTTGAGACAGGGGACCGAGTTGATGACGGAGATCACCAAGATGTTTACACAGAGAGCTATGTTTTGCCCTAAGTTTGCTGCTTCTGATCATGCTCAGATGACCCGGTACTCGAGCATGCTTAAGAAAGACATCCATCAGTTTGTGTCTATGTAGTGTTATTGTTCACCGGTGGATTTGCAGGAGGCCGCTAGGCGGTGCAACATCGAGATGGAGCTCCAGACGAGGGAGTAGAGGTGGGCCCCAACACAGTCACAACCTTCGGAGAAGTGGTTTAAGGTTTTTGATGTTATTTCTGGGAGTCAGAGGGGCCGCACTTGTGGGCAGTGTGACAAGGTTCATGATGGTGCTTGCCGATCTTCTTTTGGATGACACAAATTTGGCAGGTTGGGCCACATTACGAGGGACTACCGTCAGCAGGCTTCAGTACCTAACACTAGGATTTGCTATCACTACGACCAGGTTGGCCATGTGAAGTCTAACTGTCCCTTGCTTGCTGCTAGATTGGTGCAGGCTCCAACGCCGGCTACTATGAGTATCACTGATGGGAGCTAGGGCAGGGCGGAGCCCCCGAGGGCTCGAGGTCGTGCTTTTCAGCTCACAACAAAGGATGGGAGGGCGGCACCTGACATTGTGATGGGTATGTTTCTATTTATCGTTATGTCGATTATTTTATGGTATGCTTATGTTTACGGTTCTGTTAGGTACCTTCCTAGTGAACTCTTTGCCTAATCTTGTGCTTTTGGACTCGGGTGCGAGTCGGTCTTTTGTATCCCAGACGTTCAGTAGGGAGTTCAATATGCCTATTGGGGAGTTAGAATGTCCATTGTGGGTTTCCATCGCTAACAAACACGGGGTTTCTACATCTAGAGTGTACCAGGTTAGTGTATTGGAGATCTTCGGGGTGCCTTATATGATAGATTTGATCCCTATCCCCATAGGGGATGTATGCGTGATAGTGGGTATGGATTGGATGAGCAGGTTTGGTGCTATGATATATTGTGAGGGCCAGTGATTAGTAGTTCAAACCCCAAGTGGGGGAGAACTAGTTATCTATAGATATGGTACCAGGGTTGGTTCATGGTTTTGTTCGGCAACCAGGCTTGGCAGTATATTCAGCATGGGTGTGCGTGTTATCTTGCTTATGTGGTTGATACTCGGGTAGGGGAGCAGGTCTCGGTTTCAGATGTGCCAATTTTTAAGGAGTTTGCCGATGTATTCCTGTAAGAGTTACCTCGTGTGCCTCCCAATAGGCAGGTCAAGTTCAGGATTGATCTAGTGCCACATGCGGCTCCGATTGCCAAGGCCCTGTACCGCTTGGTACCGCCCGAGATGTAGGAGTTGTCCTCTTAGCTTCAAGAGTTGTTAGGGAAGCAGTGTTGGATTAGATGTCTAAGCCCATAACTATTATTGGTATGTACTTGACCCGATAGTAGCATGGTCCATTTGGGATGCATATCATTAGGGCAATTTGTTAGGATGGACTTTTGAGAGAAGATGTTGTATATGATTTATTAATATATTATAAGTTATAATATATTAATATGAAATCATATGTTTTAATCAGTATTGATCAAGAATTAATTTAGTGATCAAAAGAGACTAATTAAATCTATGGGGACTAATTATGTTAATTAGTTATATTTATATGTGTTGGGCTTATGATCCATGTTGGACCAAGTTTATGCATGGATACATAAAGAGTTGGGCCACATGAATCGTAGATCATTAAACCCATGGGTATGGATTTGGGTTATGGGTTATACCCATGACTCTTGGATTCCTCACACATATAAATAGATGCTTCTAGCCAAAAATCGTAACCTACTCTAGTCGTAGAGTTCATGGAGTTTTTGGTGCATGGAGATTCTCTCTCAAGTTCATTCTTTGTCCATGATGTGTTGTGATTCCACTTGAGGCTTCCACACTATTGGGGCTAAGCTCTTTAAGGCCAAATACATCAAGACTTCAAGCTCCATCAAAAGGTATGTTATGCTAACTAGTATTTTATATGGTTTATATCAAATGCATGCTAGTTGTAGGTTTAATACCTTGGAAACCATTTGCATGTATAATTAGTGAAAACATAGATCCAAGGTATTTAGGGTCGTATGTGCACCATAGGATGTTGTAGTATACTAAAACCCAATAGTGGTATCAGAGCCTAGACTTGTTTTCAATTATACTTGATGCAAAGTGCTGAAAAATGCTGAAAAAATCGATTTTCTGGCTGTCTGGGCACTGGACTTGCCGAGTCCACTGATGAACATGCCGAGTCCATGAAGAAAATCATCCTAGCGTCGAGTAGGTTCATACACTCGACCAGTAGGAGCCCCAGACAACATATTTTCGAGGTTTCTTTTGCTGGAATTGGACTAGAAACATTACCCTAAGTTGTTTTTGAACCTATAAACCTGTTTTTGATGTGGTAATGATTATTCTAATCCAATTCAAAAGATAATTGTCAAAAGTTTCATGTTTTGTATTAGTTTAATGTTTAGGCTAATTACATGAAAATTGTTTGATTTGAATTGTCTTGTTCATATGAGTTTAATCAAGATTATGAATATTGCTAGATATGTTTGTGATAGTTGTTTTTGATCCAAATTGATCTAAAAATTTATTCATAAAATGTGTTTTTTTAACTTGTCCTCAAGTTACATGAAAAGTCTCATTAATGAATTTTATTAAAAACATAAGTTAAGAAACATGAAGAGTCTTTTTGTCATAAATAGTTTTATGAACTCCATAACTTGTCCTCAAGTTATGGATGTGGAAGAGTCTCTTCATTAAAGTTTTTTAAAACCTTAATTAAACTCATAAGTTATGAAAATCCAAGAGTTTTAAAAAGTTTCAAAACTTGCCCTCAAGTTTTGGAATTTGTAAAGTCACCCCATGTACACATTAATTCCAAACCCTTGAATTTTAAAATTTAAAATTCAAACTTTATGGACTTCATTAAATTATTTAAAGGAGTTAATAATTCCATAAATACATGGTTTAAGTTTAATTAAATTAAGAGTATAGTTTAATTAATAAGATTAAACCACCAAGTATTTTAAATGTGTAAAATACACCCTTATACTATTATAAGATTAAAAGTTAATACTTATGTATATGTATAAGAACAAAGTCAATCTTACCATTAGTAGGCCTCATTCACGAAGCCAATCTATAAGGGGGTATAAGGTTACTGCCTATAAAATGGCAGTTTAATGGGTGTCCACTCTCACCCACCGCTTCCTTGACTGGTAGAGGGTCGTTAGCCGAACGAGTAGGAAAGGACTATAATTCTCCCTTCATTAAAAATATAATGATAAATATTAAGTAACTAAAAACTTATAAATTCCCAATCTTAGTTACTTAAGAAAATATGAAATGGTGCTAACCAATGAAATTACACTTTGCACCTTGTTAAGTCGTTAGTGGAGCGTGTGTGGTTAACCGACACACTAACATGGGACTGACAATGTATGGAGAAGGGTGACTTAAGTTTTATCATAGATCGGTGGAACGCGTGTGGTTAACCGACACATTAATTGGGTGATAAAATTAAGGGTACGAAGTCAATTTGTGTGGTTATTCACACCTTGTTTGTGATTTTCGGCACCCTAGTCACGAACTTGAGAGGGCACAATCGAGATTTAAACATGCCATTGAAAGTTCAATGAATCTCAAAATATCTAGGAGTTTCAAATCCAATTAAAACTCAATAATTTGTTTTGTTTTCATGGTGGAAATTGGTAAATCGTCATTTACCTACCTTCAAATATTTTGTAGCTTGGATTACGGCATCCCTCTTCCAAGTTATAAAATAGTTTGTTGGGTCATAGCCTTAATATTTCATATTGGGTGTTATATTAAGGACTTTAAATCAACTAAACTTGAATTTCTCCCATTATAGATGTCTAGTTAAGACAACTATGGTCTTCCCAAATCTTTAGGAACAAGCTATCCTATTGAAGATGATATCCCACATGGCAATCAAGGTGAAAGATTAATCCCTTTGTTGTGCATTAATGGGATTGGAAATCATGCTTCACTTCCTCCACCTCCTCCAATTATTCTCCCTATCCCACAAGATCAAATACTTGAAAAGTTCAAGGTCACTCAATCCCTATTGGCAAGCCGGGAGAGTCGGGTGTCGAAGTCTCGAGGTAGCTGGCTGTTGACTTGGTTCTTCAGTCACACCCTAATGACAGATCAAGACATGACCCTTAATGATCTTACCTATTTGCTTGATGCTGCTAAATCAGCAATGATTTGGAGCATTGGTAATGCAAATTAGATTGGAAGATCTACTTCCCAAACTTTAATGGACATTGACAATGGTAACATTAGAAGTCCAGAAAAGCTTTCTCTTCCCAATGGAAAGGGATCGACCATGGTCAAGTCATTTGAACTAATGGTAAAGAGAAAGGATAAGTCTGAGATAGTCTCATGTACCATTTCCAAAGAGTTCATATGTTTCTTTTGCTAAAATAAAGGGCATTGGTTGTGAAGCTGCCAGATTTACCTGAAAGATCTGGTAAAGTCAAAAGTTTGACTCTACTTTAGGTAAAGTCCATTATCTAACTCTATGAAGTCTCTTTTGGAGATTCTTAATACATGATGTAATGTAATTACATTTTGATGTTTTGGAAGAATCAAAGGAAACATGAAAAAGGGTATGTTGATTCTGATCACGAAGATGGATTTCAATCGCATGGTTCGGTGATCAGAATTCTGAGCTGCTGCTTAAAGAGTTATGATAGATTACTTAGGAATAGATAACAACATGTTTTTCATATGTATTTGCATTGTAAGGATAACTTTTTATGCAAGTTTTAAAATAAAAGAAAAAGGTTTTGATTTTATTTTTTTTAAGCATCCTTACAATGACATTTATGAAAAATTGTTGTTTATATGATTTCATTGATAGCAATATTGGAAAATGGATTTGATTCTTTCACTTATGGTAGTGTCATAATTTACCAAATAAGGAAAGATTCTCATCACCCAAGTTTCAGTTAGATAGAAACTTGGAATCACGCAAGTTGTACTGTGTGATGAATGAGAATTTTTATCTTTGGAAAATTAAGACTAAGACCTTGCTCACATGTATGTGTGAGCCGAGTGAAGGACTAAGGGATTGGGTACACTTGATTGTGCGCTGATCAGGTTCACCACAAAGGTCAATATGATTATTCGTTATGATTTACTAAAGTTTAGTAAATATGGCTTACAAGTTTAAGTGTAATTCTGAAACATTGGAAAGGTTTCAATGTATGGCAAAACGGATAAGAAGAATCAAATAAGGCAGAAAGATAAAAGTTTCTCCAATCTAAAGAGATGGGAGAGTACTTGAGTATCTTGTTTTATGACCATCTTAGTGATTATGAGACCATATCACAATTGATTCTCTAAGGACACCTTAGTGCATTTGTTTCGCTAAGGAGAGGAATCATGAATTGTTGAAATGGTTAAATCAAAAGATAAATCATACTTCGTTCCAAAATCAAGTCTTAGAGTCATAGTCTAAGATTGTAACTTAAGTGACATAATTTTCAGAAAGGTTTTTAACACTTATCAAATGTAAGAGTAAAATGTTTCTTACTCTTGTACATTTGAAATTGGTAAGTTGTGATGTTTGGATAAAACAGAAACAAACTAAGACCAATTGTGAGAAGTGCTTATCTTGATAAGAATCCACACTAACTCTTGAATATTTGTTTTTGTCAAGGAATGGTTCTTGACAAGAGAATCTCATATGTCAAGAGGACAGTGGGAGTCTTAAAGATCCTGAAAGAATTTCAAGATCTAATCAAGAGTAAAACACGTAGTTTATCACTGGCACCCGACTTGAGGTTTATAACTTATCGTGTTGACATATTCCTATTTTTATGCCCATTCTAGTTAAAGTTGGCTTTGCATATGAGTTCTGAAAGTTCTCAATTGGTTGCATAACAACTTGGAAGCAATGGTAGGCCCTTGTGCTACCGGGTGGCAAGAAAATAAGATTGGGCAAGTTCAGTCCATATGAGTTTGGATTTGTCACTAACCTTGTCTTATGATTATGGTTATGACAAATTCACATGGATAGGAACACATACACCATAAAATATAAGTGTCATAAGGTTTCTCTCCGATTCATGAAAATGATGGTGAGGAAACGCTTTCACTAAGTAGATTTTAGGAAGATAGCAAGTGAAATATTTGCATTCTCAAAGTTGTTAGTGGAGCGCGTGTGGTTAACCGACACACTAACATAGACTTGTGAGAAATGGAAAAGGTCTAAAAAATTGAGACAATGATTACGACATCCCTTTTCATAGTTCTAAAATTGTTTAGACACACATGTGAGCTATCTAAGGAAAGGTGTATAATTTTGATAAAGTCTTATCAAAACATCTCGTATCAGAAAACTGAACTTTGGTAAGAAAGTCAATAAAGTATTGATTTCAAAAAGTCCAACTGATTTCTGGATACATGTCAGAGCTAGTGGGAGCATAAGTGTCATGATAATAATCATCATGTTAGTGGGAGCATGATTATTATGTTAAGTGTTGCAAGTTAGCAATGTTAAATATAGAAAACAAAAGTTTCAATTCGCTTTGAAAAGTTGTTTTTCTATAATTAAGGGAGAGGATTTTATACTTCATTCCAATTCTACAAACTTAGGTTGAGATTTTAATCAACTTTAGTCAAATATATATATGAATGCTATGTTGGAATGATTCAACATAAGGAAATTCTATATATGTTGCGTTCTCAAAATTCGATTATGATTACAACATTCCTCTTCATAGTTCGAATTGTGAGAACATAGCAAATAAAAATTTTATAGCATGAATCGTGTCCCATATGCTTCGGGTATAGGATCGATTACATCCATTCTAAATTTTCCAAATGCTTAGGGCATTAAAGGGAAAAAGGAATAGTACCAAATATGAATAAAATGATTAAACAATTGTCGAGGATAACCTGAGGTTTACCAAAGATTGGTTACTCGTGGACAATTGGAAGTAAAATGTAAACTTTGGAAAGGACCATATTGAAATACTCTGAAAATAGGCAACTCTTGTTTAGAAGTGATAGTCACAATGGTAATATGGAATTGTTTCTATAGGTGGAAGTTATTCTTTGAATCTGTGTAAGATTAGAAAACTTAATGCAAAGAAGGATGTTTAAAGAAATGTACTTTGAATATGAGAATTTGTTTCCATGGAATTGATCTCCATTGGAATACTTTGTAATGTTTGTCGCCAAGTTTTTATGACTTTTGTGCAATGTCATTACAAGAGAATCGTTGAATATAAGTTTAGAATCTATCAGATTATAGTAAATGGCAAGACTTTGGTATTCTTACATTACAAAAGGGATTGGGATTTTGAAATGAGCATCATTGGAGTCGTGTTTAATTGATCTATTTCACAAAAGAAAGGACCATAGGTAAACATAGTGTGCATACTTGGTGCATGGCATGACTATTGTTTTTATTCAAGTATTAAGTTGATAAAATCGAAACATTGAAAAATGAGTAATCAATATGGTGCTTAGATAAAAGGTGTTTTATTTACTCTCAAAGGGTTGGGGTCATATAGGATTAGTATTATTCTTATGTTTCACTTTGCATGTTTTGAATTCCAAAATAATTATTTTATTCAAACTCTCCACAGTCGGTCATACGTTGGAAGTAGGTATTGAATTAAGACTGTCATGAATCTGGCTTGTAAGATTTGTCTAAGGTGCATTAGACATAGCAATGGTTGCTACAACATTCATGAGTGCTCATAAGTTCTGAGTATTGGATTAAACCCACACTCATTTGAATCACTTCGTGGATTTTATAATGAGTGAATCATGAGACGATAATATCTTATATTCTTCAAACCTAGAGATATGAGTTGTTGACTATGAGTTGGTTATACATTGATTGTACGAAAAAGCATCAGTAACTTGATGTTATAAAACGTGCCTTTGTGTATGATTCAACAAGTAGTTAGTACAAGCATATAAGTCGAAGTTTATCCATTCCTTTTACCTCATAAAGATAAAAGCGATATCTGTGGGCCCCTCGATGATTTAGTGATGACACCCCTAAGTGCTTGGCCAAGCCTGGACTGATTTGATTTGTTCAATTAGTCAGTTGTCATAAATCGAAAATTAGGAAACAACAAATGGACTGAGAGAATGATTATAATCTATGTCTCAGTCCATATGATATCTAGAATGGAGGAATATATGATCACTTATCTAATGGACACGTCATTTGATTTGTTCAGAGTTCGACAACGACTTTAAGAGCTACGATTGCTAGTCAGGTTATGAAGTCTTACTTGCAATAATAGTTTTAGACTTATCCAAATGGGAGACTGTTGGATTAGATGTCTAAACCCATAACTATTATTGGTATGTACTTGACCCGAGAGTAGCATGGTCCGATTGGGATGCATATCATCAGGGCAATTTGTTAGGATGGACTTTTCAGAGAAGATGTTGTATATGATTTATTAATATATTATAAGTTATAATATACTAATATGAAATCATATGTTTTAATTAGTATTGATCAAAAATTAATTTGGAATTAATTTAGTGATAAAAAGAGACTAATTAAATCTGTGGGGACTAATTATGTTAATTAGTTATATTTATATGTGTTGGGCTTATGATCTATGTTTGACCAAGTTTATGCATGGATACATAAAGAGTTGGGCCACATGAACCATGGATCATTAAACCCATGGGTATGGATTTGGGTTATGGGTTATACCCATGACTCTTGGATTCCTCACACATATAAATAGATGCTTCTAGCCAAAAATCGTGACCTACTCTAGTCTTAGAGTTCATGGAGTTTTTTGGTGCATGGAGATTCTCTCTCAAGTTCATTCTTTGTCCATGATGTGTTGTGATTCCACTTGAGGCTTCCACACTATTGGGGCTAAGCTCTTTAAGGCCAAATACATCAAGACTTCAAGCTCCCTCAAAAGGTATGTTATCCTAACTAGTATTTTATATGGTTTATATCAAATGCATGATAGTTGTAGGTTTAATACCTTGGAAACCATTTGCATGTATAATTAGTGAAAACACAGATCCAAGGTATTTAGGGTCATATGTGTACCATAGGATGTTGTAGTATACTAAAACCCAACAAGTAGTTCATCAGACTGAGCAGTTCGCCGTAGGGAGTGTCGATACTGTTTGTCAAGAAGAAGGATGGTTCACACCGGATATGCATTGATTAACGGGAGTTGAACAAGCTAACAGTGAGGAACCGTTATCCCTTTCCGCGGATTGATGACCTATTTGATCAGTTGTAGGTTATAACTTGGTTCTCCAAGATCGATCTGAAGTCCATATATCATCAGGTGAGAGTGAGAGAGGAGGACTTGGAGAAGACCGCATTTCGGACTCGTTATGGGTATTACGAGTTCGTGATGATGTCATTTATGCTCACCAATGCTTCTGTAGTGTTTATGGATTTGATGAATCGAGTGTGCAGGTCGATGCTTGACCGATCTGTTATTGGGTTCATTGATGATATCTTGGTGTATTCCAAGATCATAGAGCAGCACGAGGAGCACCTTCGATAGCTTTTGGGAGTATTGAGGCAGAAACGACTATATGCCAAGTTCTCGAAGTATGAGTTTTGGTTACGAGAGGTCCAGTTCCTAGGACATCTCGTTAACCAAGATGGGATTTTGGTCGATCCGGACAAGATCAAGGTCGTGATGCAGTGGTAGGTTCCAAAATTTCCCTCAGAGATCAGGAGTTTCTTGGGTTTGGCGGGATACTGTCGAAGATTTATTCAGGACTTCTCCAAGAATGCAATACCCCTCACTCGTCTGACGGGGAAGGGAGGGGATGTATAGTGGGGCCCTGAGCAGCAGATTACTTTTGAGACACTACGACAGAGGTTATGTGAGGCCCCAGTGTTGACCCTTCCAGAGGATGTCGAGGATTTCGTGGTGTTCTGTGATGCATCCATCACTTGTTTGGGGGCAACCCTTATGTAGAGGGGACGAGTGATTGCTTATGCTTCTCGGCAGTTGAAGCCGCATGAGGCAGGATATCCAACTCATGACTTGGAGTTGGGGGTAGTGGTGTTTGCCCTCAATATTTGGAGAAATTATCTTTATGGGGTCCGATGTAATGTTTACACAGATGACTAGAGTTTACGATATCTTATGGACCAACCGAACCTGAACATGAGGCAGCGCAGGTGGCCGGACAAGTTCAAGGATTATGACTGCGAGTTCCTTTACGATCTGGGTAAAGCAAATGTGGTAGCGGATGCCTTGAGTTGCAAGTCGGCTGGATTTTAAGCTGGATAGATATATATGAGGATATTTGTTGATTCTCCACTTTTGGGATTGATCAGAGAGGCTCAGTCAGAGGGAGTTAGGAATGATAACTGGAAACATGAAAGGATCAGGGGCGAGATCGACAGGTTTGTTACCGATTGTCGGGGGTTGTTGAACCGATGTGGTCGGGTTTAGGTTCCAGTTTCTAGTGGGATTAGGCAGATAGCAATGGAGTAGACTGATAAGGCTCACTTTTCTATACACTCAAGAGCCACCAAGATGTATCAGGATTTGAGATTGATTTACTGGTGGCCATGTATAAAGAGGGAGATAGCTTGGTACATTGAGAGGTGCTTTAATTGTAGGATTGTCAAGGCTGAGCATCAGAGGCCGTGTGGCAAGCTGCAGTCTTTGGAGGTTCCCATGTGGAAATGGGAACAGACCACCATGGATTTTATCACTAAGTTGCCGAACACTACCAAGGGTTTTCGATGCTATATGGGTCACCGTGGATCGATTGACTGTCACACCCCCAAACCAGAACGGCAGAAATGTTCGGGGGCGGAGGACGTCATGTACAATATCATATCAATGCGTAATAGTAAACAAGCAACAACATCATCCATTGCATTAATAGTATAATTTAATACAAGTGTGTTCTGTGTATGGTTTGAAAGACACCAAAATATGAATCAAAATAAAAGACGAGTCTTGAATGAGCTCCGTCTTCTCAAAACCTGATCCCATGTACCTGTCTACCGGTGACCTAAGAATACTAGTTATTTTGAAAGAGTAGATCAGCATTAAAGCTGGTGAGTTCATAAGTATTTAGTGTCATTTGTTTGTATATGTTTGATGGAAGTGTTTGTAAATGTTTGTAAGTGTTTGATGTAAATGTTTGTATCTCCTAGAAAATCCAATATTTTCTACTTGAAATGTAGCCTTCTACCAAGACCCAAATCTTTTGTATGTTTGTTCTTTTGTAAAAGTGAGTGTTTTTCCCAAGTTTGAATATCATTACCACAATATAGTTTACATTACCGGTTATGTGAGAAGATCACAATTTGAACGTAATGGGAAAATAAAGATGTACTGTAGTATTGTATATATAGTAACTACATTTGTACTAACTACCTTAAACCAATTGTTTAATTAAGGTAAAATGTGATATGATTGTAACCATACTTGATTGACTAGTAAAACATGACTTTTGAAGACATCGAAATGGTATGACATTCATCACTCGTAGACCTGCAGGTCCCACTGTAGCTAGCAGCAAGGTGTAGGATGGTCAATCCCGTATAGATCTATACACAAATTCACGCTCTCCCTCCAGGAGACTCTGGTTACAAAACGTGACACAACAGTATATTGCCATGCCATGAAGTAGTGGCTCACATTAATGTTATAGTATTCTTGTGTTTATATAGTTTGTTCTCTCTATTCTAGTGTATTGTATGTTCTCTTTGTATAGTGTATTGTATGTTCTCTTTATATAGTGTATAGTATGTTTCTCATTGTTTCTCATTATAGTATGTTCTTTCTGTTTCTCATCATAGTATGTTCTTTCTGTTTCTCATTATAGTATGTTTGAACTGACTCATGTATGAACTGACTCATGTATGTTTCATTGTATTAGAAATAGTGAGTAGTAGTCTTCTAAACTATACATATTATAGTTTACTAGTAATGTTGTTTGAATGACTGAGCACGTTTGTACACCTTTGCTACCCAAAGGTGCTGTACTGATGCAAGAACTTTTATATCTATACACATATACATAATATATAACTAAGATCGAAACGACACTCGGACAAACAACCGATACCCTAAGTCCATAACCAAACAAGGAACATGAAATAAAGTGAGTTATCAGTCCTAAGCCCTTTCAACCTTATTTATATAACTATATCTATATAGACATGATTTTGACAATATATAAGTTTAAAAGAGTTTTAACATATAAATGAATTTTAACCATTTGAATGGTTACAGATGACTTGATGTCAGTTTGTAAAACGTTTTGAAATAGTTTGTTTGATAACACAGTTTTGAAGTATAAGAAAACCACTTGTTTGATAGTTATTAATCACATGTGATTGATATAATAACTATAATGTTTCTACTTATATTCCCCCCATAAAATCATTTAAAAGATAAGTTAAAGGGTATGAACTAACCTGATTGTGAGTGATTCGAATGAAAGATCGATAAAGGATGCCAAGTGTCAACTGAAGCCTTGAGCACAAACAGATCCTATTAAGGATATAATGTCACATATATGTATATAATTAGTGTATATAACCACTAATCATGTAAGGGAACTACCTAAGATTTTAGGAAACACCCTAAATGAGGTGTTAGGCTCACAAATGGAGCTTGGAAGGGGTTTCACGCCACCCAAGGATGGGTTTGCAGCCTTATAGATTTCACGGCCTCATGAGGTGTTCACGGACGAAAGAACCTATGAAGGGTTCATGGACCTTATGAACTGTAACATCCCCCTCTGGCACGTATCACAATATTGTCCGCTTTGGGCCACTCGGCACGAGGACTTCCCAGGGGGTCACCCATCCTGGTACTACTCCCGCCCGAGCACGCTTAACTGCAGAGTTCTTATGGGATCTGCTGCCCTCACGGCTTTAAAACGCGTTGTGATAGGGAAGGTATCCACAACCCTTATAAGGAATGCTTAGTTCTCCTTCGCAGCCGATGTGGGATTAGATCTTACCCACTTTCACCCCCCATTATAGGGTTCGACGTCCCCGTCGAACACATCGACCCGTGCCCTGGCTCTGATACCATTTGTAACATCCCCCTCTAGCACGTATCACAATATTGTCCGCTTTGGGCCACTCGGCACGAGGACTTCCCAGGGGGTCACCCATCCTGGTACTACTCCCGCCCGAGCACGCTTAACTGCAGAGTTCTTATGGGATTTGCTGCCCTCACGGCTTTAAAACGCATTGTGATAGGGAAGGTATCTACACCCCTTATAAGGATTGCTTAGTTCTCCTTCCCAGCCGATGTGGGATCAGATCTTACCCACTTTCACCCCCCATTATAGGGTTCGACGTCCCCGTCGAACACATCGACCCGTGCCCTGACTCTGATACCATTTGTAACATCCCCCTCTGGCACGTATCACAATATTGTCCGCTTTGGGCCACTCGGCACGAGGACTTCCCAGGGGGTCACCCATCTTGGTACTACTCCCGCCCGAGCACGCTTAACTGCAGAATTCTTATGGGATCTGCTGCCCTCACGGCTTTAAAACGCGTTGTGTTCTTATGGGATCCACACCCCTATCACAACGCGTTTTAAAGCCGTGAGGGCAGCAGATCCCATAAGAACTCTACAGTTAAGCGTGCTCGGGCGGGAGTAGTACCAGGATGGGTGACCCCTTGGGAAGTCCTCGTGCCGAGTGGCCCAAAGCGGACAATATTATGATACGTGCCAGAGGGGGATGTTACAAATGGTATCAGAGCCAGGGCACGGGTCGATGTGTTCGACGGGGACGTCGAACCCTATAATGGGGGGTGAAAGTGGGTAAGATCTGATCCCACATCGGCTGGGAAGGAGAACTAAGCATTCCTTATAAGGGGTGTGGATACCTTCCCTATCACAACGCGTTTTAAAGCCGTGAGGGCAGCAGATCCCATAAGAACTCTGCAGTTAAGCGTGCTCGGGCGGGAGTAGTACCAGGATGGGTGTCCCCTGGGAAGTCCTCGTGCCGAGTGGCCCAAAGCGGACAATATTGTGATACGTGCCAGAGGGGGATGTTACATGAACTTATGAAGGGTTCACGACCTTTATGAATGGTTCACGGCCGTGATCCCTTCAAGTTCATGAAGGCGGTGATGAATCATGAAGAATTAAGGCTAGGATCTAGTAACCTTTCAAGTATAACAAGTTTAAGGTTGAAACACTTACGTTTTTGGAGCTTTGGTGGGGTCACGGTCTAAGCTTTCTGATAGACAATGGGGTGTTCACGGTTGAGAGGAGGAGAAGTGAGGAGAAAAAGTGGTCACTCTTATATATAGGAGGTAGTTCACGACCGTGAACCTAGATTGCGGCCGTAAACACCTTGTGAGTGGTTTTCTGGTTCGAATTAATCCTCCCGATCTCAAGCTAACTCATCCTAGTATACATTCTTACATTACACTAGGCTCAGAAACTCTCAAACAGACCCTTAACAATGCTAAAAGATAGCAGAAACTAGTCTAACTTTTGATTGAATTGAATGGATGTACAAGATAGAAATTTCAAGTTGTCACATCATCCCTCTGTTAGAGAGAATTTTGTCCCGAAATTAGAGTTTAAGCAATTAAGCAATTACAAATAACTAAGTAAAAAGATGAGGATATTTCAGTTCCATCTGATCCTCGCGCCGCCAAGTGAATTCAGGTCCTCGCTTGGCATTCCAGCGAACCTTCACTATCGGGATTCGACTTTGCTTCGTTTGTTTGACCTCTCGGTCCATGATCTCTAATGGATCTTCCACGAAGTTGAGGCTCTCGTTGATCTCGATCTCGTCGAGTGGGATTACAAGAGTCTATTCGGACATAAAGTTTTTCAAGTTCGAGACGTGGAAAGTAGGGTGTACGTTACTAAATTCGTGAGGTAGTTTGAGTTTGTAAGCTACAGGGCCGATTCTAGAGATAATCTTGAAAGGCCCTACGTATCTTGGATTTAGCTTTCCACAGTTTCCGAAGTGTATCAAGCCCTTCCAGGGTGAGACCTTCAATAAAACTTGGTCGCCAACTTGGAATTCCAATGGTTTCCTTCTCTTGTCCGTGTAGCTTTTCTGTCGGTCTCTAGAGGCTTTTAATCATTCACGAATCTGAACGATCTTCTCCTTCGTTTCCCGGATGATTTCCGGACCTGTGAGAGTGCTGTCAGGAACTCGTCCTTTAGCTAACTGAGTGTCACCCACCTCAGCCTAGCATAGAGGGGATCCGCACTTCTGGCCATATAGGGCTTCAAATGGAGCAACCTTTATGCTCGTGTGATAACTATTATTGTAGGAGAAATCGACAAGGGGTAAATGAGTATCCCATGCCTTCCCAAAGTCTATCACACAGGCTCACAACATATCTTCCAAGGTTTGAATAGTCCTCTCACTTTGCCCGTCGGTTGCGGATGGTAGGCCGTGCTCAAGTCCAGCCTAGTTCCTAGGGAACTTTGTAGCGACTGTCAGAACCTTGAAGTGAATCTACTATCTCTATCAGAGATAATGGATATGCGAATACCATGCAGTCGTACGATCTCCCTAATGTATTTTCTAGTTAGTTTCTCCATCTTGTCAGTTTCTTTGATAGGTAGGATGTGTGCAGACTTTGTTAACCTGTCTACGATCAACCAAATGATATCGAGACCACCCGTTCTCTTGGGCAACTTGGTTATGAAGTCCATTGTGATCCGCTCCCACTTCCATTCAGGTATCTTCGGTTGTTGAAGTGAACTTGAGGGTTTTTGGTATTCGACCTTAACCTTGGTGCAAGTAAGGCACTAGCTCACGAAGGTAGCAATCTCTGCTTTCATGTCAGGCCACCAATATAATTTTTTAAGATCCAGATACATCTTATCTGAACCTGGGTGGACGGAATATCGAGTGTTGTGCGCTTCGGTCATGACCAAGTCTCTGTAACCACTGTGTCTCGGTGTCCAGATCCGATCCATGAAATATAAGGCTCCACCACCCTTTACTTCCAAGTTTTTATCCATCCCTCTCAGGGATTCACCCGCCACATTTTCAAGTCTCAAGGCTTCAAGCTGAGCCTCCTCAATTTGTGTGGATAAGTGTGAATGGATAGTCATTGTCAATGATTTGCCTCTATGACCAGAGTATTCTTTCCGACTTAGGGTGTCAGCTACTATGTTGGCTTTGCCGGGATGATAACAAATTTCGCATTCGTAGTCATTAAGTAGCTCGACCCACTGCTGTTGTCTCATATTGAGCTCCTTCTGGTCGAATATATGTTGAAGGCTCTTGTGGTCTGTAAAGATTGTGCTCTTTGTACCATACAAGTAATGTCTCCAGATCTTCAAAGCAAATACCACTGCTCCTAACTCAAGATCGTGTGTTGTGTAGTTGACTTCGCATGTCTTCAGCTATCTTGAGGCATAGGCGATGACCTTACCCCGTTGGATCAGAACACAACCAAGCCCTTGGTTGGATGCATCGTAATAAACTACGAAGTCTTCTATCCCTTCTGGGAGGGATAGTATCGGTGCGCTGCATAAGGCTCAATTTAGTGTTTAGAACGCTTTCTCTTGTTTCTCTTCCCAGTCAAAGGCCACACCTTTCTGGGTCAATGTTGTAAGTGGTTTCAGAATCCTAGAAAAGTTCTTAATGAATCTGTGATAGTAGCCAGCAAGACCTAGAAATTGACGAATTTCTATAAGCGTCTTCGGTGCTGACCAGTTGTCAATGGCCTTAATTTTGGAAGGATCCACATGAATTCCATCTTCACTAACAAAGTGACCCAATAATTCGACTCTTCAAATCCAAAATTCGCACTTAGAGAACTTCGTGTAGAGCTTCTCTGATCGTAAGGTTTCTAAGACCTGTCGTAGATGTTGACTATGATCCTCCTTAGTTCGAGAGTAGATAAGTATGTCATCGATGAATACAATGACGAACTGATCCAAGTAAGGACGACACACCCTATTCATCAAGTCCATGAATACTGCGGGTGCATTGGTCAATCCGAATGGCATCACTACAAACTCATAGTGTCCATAACGAGTTCGGAAGGCTGTCTTGGGAACATCCTCCTCTAGCACTCGTAACTGGTGATACCCGAATCTCATATCTATCTTTTAAAAGTAATTCGCCACTTGCAATTGGTCGAACAAGTCGTTTATGCGAGGTAGAGGGTAACGATTCTTGATGGTAAGTTTGTTTAGTTCTCTAAAGTTGATGCACATATGGAACGATCCATCTTTATTCTTCACGAACAAGACTGGTGCTCCCCATGGTGAGAAGCTTGGTCTAATAAAGCCCTTGCTGTGCAATTCGTTAAGTTGACCTGATAGCTCTTGCATCTCAGCTGGTGCTAGACGATAGAGCAATTTGGCTACTGGGGTAGCCCCTGGAACTAAGTCGATTCTGAACTCGACTTGACGTTGTGGAGGTAATCCTGGTAGTTCTTCTGGAAAGATGTCGGGAAAGTCATGTACTTCTAGGATGTTCTTTATGTCTTCTGTCTCTTGGATCATATCGACAACATGAGCAAGGGATGCGTGACATTCCTTTCGTAAGTACTTCTAGGCTTGTATACTCGATATTATACGAAGGTTCGTGCCAGGTTAGTCGCTGAAGATCACTAGGGTTTTGCTAGACGGTAGATTTAGATGAACGATTTTCTCATAACACATGATTTCGGCACGATGAGAACTCAACCAATCCATGCCGATAATGACGTCGAAGCTTTTAATCGAGACCAGCATGAGGTCGATCGGAAATGAATGGCTATCTAGAGTTAGGGTACATCCTATATATACAACTAGTTCTCTATGTCTTTCCGTTAGTCATTTCTACAATGAATGGTTCTTTAAGTGCACGTGATTGCTGTTTAAGTAAGTGGGCAAATTTTTGGTTCACGAAACTCCTCTCCGCTCCACTATCAAATAGTATGCATGCGTATGAGTTATCAAGGAGAAACGTGCCAGTGACTACTATAGGGTCGGCTACTGCTTCTTCGTGGCCTATAGCCAAAACTCTTCCCACTCCACCAACATTCCCTGCCTTCGAGCAGTTCCTCTTGTAGTGACCCACCTTGCCACATCCGTAGCAAGCATGACCCACACCAACGTCGGGGACTTGGTTGATTGGCCTTGCTGGAGACTTGCAGAAACAGGCAGTGTGCCCTTTCTTGTTGCAGTTAGCGCTCTGCATTTCCTAACAGGGCCCAATGTGGTGGAAGCTGCACTTGTTGCACTTAGGCAAGTTCCCAACACACTGCTTCATCAGTGCAGTAGCAGTAGGTGTTATCGAAGCATGAACATGCACGACCTGCTGCTTTTTAGCAGAGTTCTGCGCCGCGTTTTTCTTCTTGTTATCCCAGAACTTCCGCTTGATGTCAACAGGTTTGGATGGTTCTGAGATGGCTAGGGTCGTTATTGTTGTCGGGGTACGGACTCCATGGTCGATGAGCCGTTGTGCCAATCGTTTGACACTGTCGAAGGTAGCGGGGTTTGATGCTAAAACATTCCCCTGAAATGGAGGCACCAGCCCCCAGATATACCTCTTTATCTTCTTTCCCTCAGTAGGGACCATTCCTAGACATAGTGCCACCAAATCGCTGAATTTGAAAGTATAGGCCACTATGTCGGAGCCCTTCATGGTTAGGCTCTAGAGTTCCTGTTCAAGTTTCTGAACTTCGCCCCTCAGGAAGTACTCCTCAATCTTGAGCTCCTTCAGAGCTTCCCAGCCCATAACATTAGCCACTATTAGAGTTAGTGACTTGACATGGCTATTCCACCATGTCAGGGCTTGGTCCGCGAAGGTGCAGGCAACAGATTTAACTTTGCTCCCTTCCGGACAGGAACAGATCTCAAAGATCGATTTTGTTTTCTCGAACCATTGCGAGAGGGAAATGATTCCACCAGTCCCGTTAAAGGTCCTGGGTTTGCAGTTGGTGAAGTCTTTATACGAGCACTCTCTAGAGCGCACTGGAGCATCACCATGAGTGGAATGAACTATTGCTACACCTCCTCTAGTCCCACTAGCACTAAATTGAGCTAAGGTTGCCGAAACAGCCGCTGCCACTGCAGCTTGGATAGCTGCCGGATTGTATTATGGAGGAGGTGGTGGTTGAGTATGAGTTATTGGTGGATTGCGTCTCGGTGTCCGGCGTGGAGGCATCTTTCAGATAAAAGTTTACAAAGATGAAAATGTTAGTAATAATCAATTGTGAGTACAATGAGAGTGATCCAGGGACTAAGTCACCATAGTCCAACAAAACAGATGAGAGTATGATTGAAATAGAGATCTAACAGTAGAATGATGAAAGCACTTGGATAAAGATTTCCCACAGACTAGATGTATGCCAATAATATTAGCATTATAGATGTAATAAGTTCGGAAACAATGACCTAGAAGTAGGTATTACATCAAACCAAAACAAGAAAATTGTGACAGTATAGAGACCTATAAACAATACTTGAAGTACATGAATATTTACAGGGAAAAGTGGTACTAAGAGCATTGATAAGAAGGCTATTCCTTAAACCAAAAGAAAGTATGAGCAGAGCATCTCCTACTGGCGATGGGTACCCCTCCGACGAACCCTCAATTCAGCTAGCTGACGCTCTACCTCAAGGAGGTGTTGTTTATACACTATCTGGCATGCTCAGAGTTCTATGACTTTGGCTCGGGTTACAGCTAGCTCTTGCTGCAAAGCCTCATTTTCTCTCATCTGAGTAACTTCCATATTGTGGATACTATCCGTGTTGGTGTTTGTGTCAGCATCTAGTTTGATGGTTTGTTGAATGGCTGTCATTCCAAGCTCAACATTTCGAGCCACACGACGAAACAAGATGGGAAGAATTCTATCCGCAGATCCTCCCTCGCTCATGTTGTAGAAGCTTTGGTCTCCATTGTATGGTAAGGGTTGACCCTGCTCACAACTCCACCTACCCAAGTTATCAGCCCACTGAGGCGTCGGGCCTTGAAAAGTCGGATGAGGGTTAGGATTTGGGATTGGAGCTACCAAGGGTAGATCATTGACTTCTGGCTCAGAGTTGGAATCCTCCAGAAAGTTCTCTGTGAAGTCATCAACCAGTAGGATTGAAAGATTCTCTTCAGGCTCTGCATCAAGCCATCCACCATTGCCTTGGATAGGAAAGTACGGGTCACCGTGGGGATGGAATCTAGCCATGTTATCTACGCGAGAATAGGGGTAATAGAAATAGTTAATAGACGTACTACTTAAGATAATTATAGGATGATCATTATCAGTTACTCCATTATTTGCGTAGTGCCTACCAGTCATATGTAACCAAAACAGGATAGACCTTCGAATAAGTGATCCTAACTCTAAGTCCATAACCAAACAAGGAACAAGAAGTAAAGTAAAGATCACAGATTCTAAGTCTATGACACCTTAGTCACATATAACCTTAGCGTATCCAGTCAACAACTATTGACATACTAATAAAGACTGTGACAACCCGAAATTTCCATTCTAAACAAACCATATCAAGACAATAGAGCTTAGAACAGTTTCAGTGAAATTCCAGACTTCGGGTATAAGTTTGGCAGTTTTTCAGGATTTACACTTAAGGAGATATCAGGAGAGTGGTTGCACTAGGGTTTTGTGCAACACTGTTATTCCAACACTCAGTTATATTAGAAATCATTTCAGGAATAAAAATATTTTCTGCCAAAAATATCTCAGGACTATAAATAGAATTCTGAACCAAATTCATTTATTATTCGCATTTCCAGCTAGAGAAAAGCCATTTTCTCTCTCACGGATCTTCGGTTTTTTATCCCAAATCATGAGTACACTTCTCTAGTTGTCTTATAATGCTTATTATGTGCTTAATAACTTAGATTACATATCAAATCTGTGAGATTCGGGAGTTTACCTCCCAAGAATGTTCTTGGAGAGTAAACTCCTATATGTGGCTTAAATGCTACCTAGTCTCTTCCCCGTGTTAGGTAACGAACTTAGGCTTGTATATAAGTGTGTTTGAGACTAGAAAACAAACAAAACCCTAAGATTCAGGAGTTTACCGCCCAAGAACACTTGGGGAGTAAACTCCATTTTAAGGGCTAAAGGTGTCCCAAAGTCCCTCAAAGCCTCGGATCTCAAACTAGAAGCCTACATTACATGTTTAGACCACCAAATCAATTAATATTCAAGGGAGAAAGAGAGTTCACGGCCCAAAAGGTTCTAGGGCCGTGAACTCCAATAAATGGTGCCAAATGGTGCCATAATTCCTCCTAAAGTCTTGAACAATTGCCTAGAACATATCCTATGTGAGTATGGGACTTGAAAGCATCAAAAACATCATTCCAAGGGAGTTTACGGCCGTAAACTCCAAGGGAATATGGTCCCAGGGCCGTAAACTCCTAAAAGGAGTTATATTATGCCCTAAACTCTTCCATAGACCAAGCCATTAAGTAGAAATGCTTATTAGGGCCTTATAGAGCATCAAACATCAAATGGTAACATAAGTGTGAGCTTACGGCCGTAAACTCATGAGTTTACGACCGTAAACTCACTTAGTAGGGTCATTAGGGTCGTGAACCTCATGGTGGAGTATTCCTTGAGCCCTACACACAATAGCTTCCCCTACAAATACTTAGATGCAATCCTAGAGGCTAATAACACTTGATAAAGGTGTCTAGCATGTCCTAGGGTGTCTCGACTTGTTTATTAGTTGTTTATAGACTAATTTGTTACATATATGTGAAATTATATGTTAACTAGGATCGTAAGTGTGTTCAAGACTTCACTTGACACCCAGCAGTCCTACCTCTTCAGTTCATCCGTATCACCCGCAACAGGTGAGTTCATACCCCTTAATCAATGTTTTAAATGATTTTAAACTTTTTAATGGGGGGGGGGGGGGAATACAAGTAGAAAACAGTATGTTATTAAATCAATCTTATGTATTTTATAACTATGTTTTCACTCAGTAGATTTCACATATTTCAAAAGGTGACACATGAAGTGGTTTTCTATCTTAAAATACCTTTATAACAAAAGTATTAGTTTTGAAATGTTTATTAAAATAACATCAAGTCATTCTTAATTACTGTTCAAAACTCCTAGATATCTTGCAAAACCATTATTTTTACCTTCTTGAATCAAACTATACTTATGCGCATATGTTCATTTATATGATAGAGATTATAGTTTTCATCCTTCGTTCAGTTTTCCCACACCCTGGTGTATCGAGGGTGCATAAATCTACTTGAACAACCACTTACTTTCCAGTTAATTATCATAGGGATAGTTAGAAGATATCAAACATTATTACTACTACAAGGAATCACACAAGAGTCAGTTCATTCATGAGTCTATACCAATACCTTACATGATACATGAGTACACGTACTTAGGATTACACGATACATGAATATGTTTACATATACTTACCTGTTACATGAACACACTTACATGAATACCATACAGGAACACTTTTACATAGGTGCATTATCCTGTATTCACTTACCTGGATACTTGTACTTAGGACTACGAGGATGATTTATTAGTACTTACTGTGTAAATTATCTTTCCTATCTCGGTTCAATGGGATAGCTCGGCGGGACTTACCATTCCGAACCCCCCTGATTAGCACCAGTGGTCGATGACCATCTACGGAGGTCTAAGGTTACTACTTATACTAGGTAGATCGATGACCGGGGCTAACCCCTCCACCCACTTGCTGCTGCTACAGAGGACAAGTGGGCAATCTTCGAATGTTCATTAGGTTATATCTTTCGCTTATTGCGATGTTATGTTACTCCTAGTACCCAGCGACGACACTTACATTAATACTTGTTCTGGACAATCTTCGGATGTTCATTAGGTTACATATTTCTCTTAATGCGATGTTGTGTTAGTCCTAGTACCCAGTGACAACACTTACAGTAGTACAACTTACAGTAATACTTGTTCTGGACAACCTTCGGATGTTCATTAGGTTATACCTTTCGCTTAATGCGATGTTGTGTTAGTCCTAGTACCCAGTGACAACACTTACATTAGTACATTTTCCTGTTTACTTTATTTTGTGATACCTTCACATAAACGATGAGTTAGACTAAGTACTTTAGTACTAAACAATTGAAGGAAAAACTATCATTTTACTTACAAAACATTCGGGTCTTGGTAGAAGACTACATTGTCATAACAAAACATTCGGGTCTTGGTAGAAGACTACATTTCATACTTATAGAAAGCAAGGGATTTTATAGGGTTTTTCATACTTACATCAACATTTTCATTAAAGGTTTACATGGCCTTCATAATAGATTTTCATAAGCCAGACAATGACACCTTAATTACTTATGAATTCACCAGCTTTAAAGCTGATACTCGTTTTCAAAATAACTTGTATTCTCAGGTCATCAGTTAGACAAGTGCGATGGCCAGGTTTTTGAGAAGATGGAGCACAGACAAGACTCGCCTTATTTTGATTATTCATTTTATTGTTGTACATTATGAAATAACACACATGTAATAAAACTCTACTTATAATGCAATGGATGATGTTTTTGCTTGTTTATTATATTACACTGTTGTGATACTGTACATGACGTCCTCCACCCCTGAACGTTTCCGCCGTTCGTGGTTTTGGGGTGTGACAGATTGGTATCAGAGCATTGTTTATAGTGAATTAAGTATATCAACCCATAAAAGATATACTAACTATAGACACATTGGGATTAAAACACTCTGTCTAGGAGTTTATACTTTTAAATAATAAAATATTTAACAAAGTATACGTGCCTGCATTCATACTAAAATTAGTGTCACAATGACAAGAACAAAAGTATTACGATTGTTGAATATCACAGGTAAGGTCGGGGATGTATGGTCAGTCTTGGGAGTGACATAGCCTGATCAACTATGCTGTTCCAAAGAGTGATTAGCACATGCCCAAGAATGGTTGTGATATGGCAACAAGTCTAAAAACTTACCAACATCACCACAATGAGAACATTATAACAGAACCTATGTCTGAAATACCATATGGGTGTTTTGTGTTACTATAAGTACTTTATACTTGAGAACTAAAATGGAATCTTCATTCCTAAGTTGATAATTGCTAACTGGATATGCTAAAGTTATATGTAACTAGGATGTTATAGACTTAGAATCGGTGAAATTTTTGCTTTACCCTTATTCCTTGTGAATTTGGAGTTGAGGTCACTTATACGAAGGCCTATCCTGTGTTGATTACATATAACTGGTATGCACTTTACAAATAGTGATGGAACTAATGAAGATTTCCTATTTAATTATCTAGATAGTTCGTCTAATAATTATTTTCTTACCCCAAATTCTCGCGTAGATAACATGGCTGGATTCCATCCCCACGACAACCTGTTCCTTCCGAACGCGGTTATTGTTGGATGGTTTGGAGAAGAACCAGTTAATGATCATCCAATCCCTCTGAATGATCACCATGCTGAAGACCTTTCAGACAATGCCATCTCCGAACCCGAGGTTGAGGACCTACCCCAGGCAGCTCCATTTCCAATTCCTAACCCTCGTCCGGCTTTTCATGGCCCGACGCCTGAGTGGGTGGAATGTTTGGAAACATGGAGCCAATGACAAGATCAGCCCATGCCATTTAATGGTGACCGAAGCTTCTATGACCTGAGCAATGGGGGCTCAGCAGACAGAAACATGCCAATTCTGATCCGAAGAGTTGCCCGAAACGAAATCCAGGACAGGACAGCTCTACAACGTATCACAGAAGTTGATACAAATGGAGGAATGCATATGCTTCGCACCAGTTGCCTTGAACATGCTCATGAGAGGTCTGAGAGAGACCATGAAACCCTGCTGCAAGCACTGGCTGAATCACGAGCCGAAGTCATGGAACTTCGGGTACGCCAGAGAGTGTACGAAAGACACCTACTTGATGTGGAACGCCAACTGGCTGAACTGAGAGTTCACCAGAGGGATGACCGTCGCCAGTAGAAGATGCTTTACTTTATATTCCTTGTTAGAAAGGAATCGTGTTCCTGTCTATGCCCGATGTGGCGTTTTCTATGAAACTATCTTGTACTGTAAGTACTTTAGTTAGGTCTTTATGCTGTCAAGAACTATCTTCTCTGGATATGATGTAAGACCTTTTTACAAGGTCATTTTCTTGAACTTGTACGTCATGAATATCAAAGATATTGACAGTCGGCTAATTTCAGTGTCGTTCTTTATTCGAATACTCTTATCATACTTTCATTGAGACTATTTGAAACATGCTCTAGTCAAGTCATTGGACTATAGCCATTTAACTCCGGAGACATGTCCAAGTCTATGGTAATGGTTGGAACCATTTATTCGCCAACCAATGATACCTCGGCTAGAACGACAAACATCTTGAGACCATTGCATGAACTTACTTCCGATCTTTGCTAGGACTGCATCATAGAGATGTAGGTCAAACCTTCGTGAACATACTTCCATTCCATACTAGGACTGCATCATAGGGATGTAGGTCAAACCTTCGTGAACATACTTCCATTCCATACTAGGACTGCATCATAGGGATGTAGGTCAAACCTTCGTGAACATACTTCCATTCCATACTAGAACTGCATCATAGGGATGTAGGTCGAACCTTAGAGAACATACTTCTATTCTTTACATGAGCAATCGAACTACGTTTAGATTCAACTATTTTCGCTCACAAATTCATTTTTCTTTCGGTGTAACAGAATCATGAATCCCAAGAAAAACGATCAGCCCATTAACCAAACACCAACTCTTCAGATTGATGCAACTACCTTTCAAGCTGCAGTCTCGGCTGCCGTGTCAGCTGTTATGACCCACCTGAACGCTAACAACGCAAGTGTTAGCAGGATCGCTATCAATCATTCCAATCCAAGTAACAATCCAGCCCCGCAACGACCAACAAACTACCATGGTACCCCGAGTGCCGAGGCCAAGAGTAACAGCCAGAAGTTTTGGGCCAAAAGGAAGAACGAGTCGCTTCGAAGGGCGAACAGGAAACAACCACCAGTAACAACCTTCACGGCCACGACATCAGCACCTCCAACTACCATCCCTTCGGGCGTCCCAATGGTCCCCAAACCAGCCAAACTTTATGCTGGAATTCTCCCAAAATGCATTAAATGCAGTTTTCACCACTATGGACCTTGTAAGGAGATGCAATGCTCACACTACAACAGGAAGGGGCATACAACCCGTTTCTGCAGGACGCCAATAGCTTAGGATGCTCAAGTGCCAAACACCAGTGTGAAACAGGTTTGCTACGGTTGTGGCAAAGTAGGTCACTACAAAAGGAACTGCCCAGGGGCAGAAATTGCTGGCAGAGACGAAAGTCTACTACCAACCACCGCCGCAGGAGAGTCTACTCCGGACCCACGTTGATGTAATTTAGGCGTTTCATTGTAACAGACTTATGAACCATCCCAAAACTAGTGCAACTAGAGTCTTATCTTTTGCGGGATCCTGTCGGTATAGGGATGCTCGTGCTGCGTATACTTGTCTTTTGTAGTATCTTTTGTGATATGATTGTAACCATACTTGATTGACTAGTAAAAAATGACTTTTGAAGACATCGAAATGGTATGACATTCATCACTCGTAGACCTGCAGGTCCCACTGTAGCTAGCAGCAAGGTGTAGGATGGTCAATCCCGTTTAGATCTATACACGAAATCACACTCTCCCTCTAGGAGACTCTGGTTACAAAACGTGACACAACAGTATATTGCCATGCCATGAAGTAGTGGCTCACATTAATGTTATAGTATTCTTGTGTTTATATAGTTTGTTCTCTCTGTTCTAGTGTATTGTATGTTCTCTTTGTATAGTGTATTGTATGTTCTCTTTATATAGTGTATAGTATGTTTCTCATTGTTTCTCATTATAGTATGTTCTTTCTGTTTCTCATCATAGTATGTTCTTTCTGTTTCTCATTATAGTATGTTTGAACTGACTCATGTATGAACTGACTCATGTATGTTTCATTGTATTAGAAATAGTGAGTAGTAGTCTTCTAAACTATACATATTATAGTTTACTAGTAATGTTGTTTGAATGACTGAGCACGTTTGTACACCTTTGCTACCCAAAGGTGCTGTACTGATGCAAGAACTTTTATATCTATACACATATACATAATATATAACTAAGATCGAAACGACACTCGGACAAACAACCGATACCCTAAGTCCATAACCAAACAAGGAACATGAAATAAAGTGAGTTATCAGTCCTAAGCCCTTTCAACCTTATTTATATAACTATATCTATATAGACATGATTTTGACAATATATAAGTTTAAAAGAGTTTAGCATATAAAAGAGTTTTAACATATAAATGAATTTTAACCATTTGAATGGTTACAGATGACTTGATGTCAGTTTGTAAAACGTTTTGAAATAGTTTGTTTGATAACACAATTTTGAAGTATAAGAAATCCACTTGTATGATAGTTATTAATCACAAATGATTGATATAATAACTATAATGTTTCTACTTATATTACCCCCATAAAAGAATTTAAAATCATTTAAAAGATAAGTTAAAGGGTATGAACTCACCTGATTGTGAGTGATTCGAATGTAAGATCGATAAAGGATGCCAAGTATCAAGTGAAGCCTTGTAACGCCCCGGTTTTTCTCGGTATGTTTGGTTATTTTAATTTAATTATCCTTGTAACCTTGGGTTAATTTATTTAACCAATGTCTGATTTCTTATGTTATTGGACTCTTTTGATCATCTTGTAAACTCCTTTTATTGAAGTCCATGGGCTATGGGCCTATTTGCAAAGTCCATCTAGTAAATAGTACTTAATGTGTAAATTGAATCATTTGGAACACACACAAGGAAAACACTCTAAACCCTCCCTCTCTCTCAAAAATCGTCCCTCTCTCTCTCTCTCTCTCTCTCTCTCTTTGGGATCAAGAGCAGCCAAGGGGCTGTTTGGAGCTTAATTCTTGTTCATTTCCAGCCTTGATTCGTATTGGTATGAACCTCCTTATCCTTTCTTACAACTTGATTCATAACCTTGTTCTGGTTTTATGATTTCATCTTCACTTCTTCTCCTTCTTATTTGATTTGTAATTGTATGTTATACATCATCTCAAGATCCTATCTTCACCCCATATATGGTGGATGATGGATCTAGGGGATTACATGTGGCAAAAGATCATGGAAACCCTAAAAGGGAGAATGATGATTTTATGTGCTTATGTTTATTTTCATGTTGATTATTATTACATCCTTGTGGCTAAATGAAATCCTAATGATCCCTAACCCTTTTTAGTACCACCATTATCATGGGGACTGAATTGGGATGATGAACACATCTTAAAATGTGTTTCAAGAGGAGAAGGATGGATAAGCCAAAAAGGAATCACGGGTGACTACGATTCTGTTTTCCATCAGATCTATAGTCATTTTGTAAAAATAATATATGGAGCTCTAGAACTCAAACGGACCCCAAACCAGTTCCAAAAGTTCACAAATTGAGTTGGCTAACTTTCTTAAGCAGGTCAACCTCACTGATAAGGGCTTTATCTATGTGAAAGAATGTCATCTTTTTTGTTAGGTCTGATCCGGGTCTGCTCTGATATGTCATTTTGTTTTCATCATTTCTAAGGCTTGGAAAAGGATCCAGAGTGATTCCAAATTTCTATATGTTCCTTATATTATGAATCTAAGATCTGGAGAATATGGGGTGTTATTTCCAATTATAAATTGGTTAGAATGGATCCACACTCCAGGTCAGTGGGCAGTCACCAGCTTTTGCTAGTGCTGTGATTGTCCACAATGTGAATTTTATATCTGGAGTTTGAGAGATGCTTTTAATTCAATTCCAACTCTGAGACTTTCACTTGTATATCCTTTACTTCTCTTAATTTTTTTTTGGACGAATTCTACTCACAAGTTGGGTAGAATTGGCCAACATCACTTGACTGTATTGTTGGAGACAGAAGTGATACACCATTTTGTAAAATTCATATTTAATTCATCTTTTGGAGTTAGAATGAGTTCTTTATAGTTGTGGAATCCTGAGCAATCATAGTTTCCTATAAAATTTAGTTAAAGCTATGTTTCTGTTTTAGATTTTGGAGTAAATCCGTTTTGAACAGCAGGTCTGTTTTAGAGACCTTGCTGTGATTACTCTTTTCTCAACTCATAGCTTCATTACTTCTCCTTTCTAACTTTTAGTCCTTCTTAGGTGAGGTTTTGAAGTTTGCTCAAGCTTGGTAGCATTATTTGATTGTTAGCCATCCTTAATACTCACTCAAGGTGAGTTCTCTCACATCGTTGTATTGATGATTGTGTTTGCTAGTTAGCTCGTGTGTGATTATTTGAATTTATTATAAAAGCATGCTATATAAGTATTGTTTTAATTCGTACATGTGCACTGTATGTAACTAATCATGGATATGGGGACACCACCAAAGGATACGGATTTACCGGTGCGGTGGGTAGGTAAGATCACCAACGTAATACTCATCGTGAGGTGCGGTGATTAGGGCCAAGTGATACGGGATCTTCCCAATGCGGCTCAAACCTACAAGTCCTTCTTGTATTATTGGCTTTGATTCGTTCTTTGCCCTTATTATAAAACTATAATTGGAAAATGGATTAGGGTTAGTAAATATGAATGTTAGTACAATGTCTGTGTTTGAATTCACTAAGCTTCGTGCTTACGTTTTTCCCTTATAACTTTTCAGGTGTTAAGATTAAAGAGGCTAAGGCTTGACATGGAGCACCGGGACATTGCTACTAGTTATTTTTGTTGGGACCTTATTATTATTATTATTACTTCCACACTTATTTTATATGATTATTAAGTTGATGAATTATGTTATGACTATTTCTGTTGTTTTAATTTAATTTAAGATGGGTTTTAAAAGTTTAAAATTTTTGCAAAAATTTGGGTGTCACAAGTTGGTATCAGAGCCACAGTTTGAGGGAACTAGGCATTCTTAAGGATGTTCTAGACTCAAATTTGAGGCTCTATAAGAGTTTATTTTCTTTTTAAAATGTTTTTCAAACCTTCTAAAGACTAGTAGTGGAAGATGTCGCGGTGTACCAGTCAGCCAACCAAGTAAGCCTTATTTCTTATGTTAAATGTTTATGTTAAATTGTTGACTATGAATTGGATTCTACTAGCCTTAAAATATTAGATTACACATTTAGTTAGTGTTAACATGTGAGAGAGTTGTAAAATTAACGGCTAGAGCGAACTGGAAATTTTGAAACTAGACGCGAATGCGAAATTGGAACTTGTGTGGAAGGTAGTAGAAGGGCCCCTACTATTTGAAACATCGGTGCCGGTTTCGAGTCGGGGCAAGGTTGAAAAATTTTCGGCAAGCTGAGTGTTTTGTCTTCCTAGAAATATCTAGGCTAAATTGTTTCTAAGATTTTCCTTCTTCTGTGGATACCAATGGCTCCACCTGCTCGACTTAATCAGCTCCAAATAGAGTAAGTTAGGGTTATTGTCGCTGAGGAATTCAATAACGGTTTCAACGAACTAATCCCGGGTGTGACCAACGACATAATCAACCAATTCGGTGCTCTTCTAGATGAGTGCCTCGCGGCTATTCCCGGGGAAGCGTTACTGTCTCTGCCTGTTTAAGATTCGGCATACTACTTCGAGAAGTTCAAAAAGTGTAGCCCTCCTCTTTGGAATGGTGAATCCGACCCAATTGCTACTAAGCCCTAGATGTCAGATGTTGAGGGCGCCTTCATAAGTGTTGGGTGTCCGGACTAGTACAAAGCATTGATCGCCATGAATCAGCTGTGAAAAAGGGGAAAGACATAGTGAAACACCATCACCGCTCTATTGAACGAAGACGAAGTGAGGGCCATGTCTTGGGCCCAATTTGTGGAGAGGTTCGAGGCACAATATGTGCCTAAAGTGGAGCAGCAGCGGATGCAGCAAGAGTTCATGGCCTTACAGCAGACTACCGAATCCGTTAGTGACCTGAACGCCAAGTTCTTGGAGATGCTATCTTTTTGCCCCTCGTTTGCTGGGAACGAGGCCTGGTTAGTCAGCCGGTACACGACCATACTACGTATCGAGATTCGAGAATTCGTTAGCATGCAGGAGTTCTCGACTTTATCTGCGATCATGAATGTAGCGAGGAGGAGGGAAATCGAGTTGCAGACCCAGTCCAAGAGGAAGGTCAATGACACCTCTTCCAAGACATCCAGAGATGCCCAGAAAACGCAAAAGCAGGGTAGTAAGTCAAGGTATGAGTATAGGACGTCTTCAGGGCAAGAAAATTATCTTGATATGCTACAACTGCAAAAAGCTAGGGCATCATTGGAAGAATTGTAGGGATCCCCCTGCGAGTGCAGTACCTCATATTACTTCTGCAGTTCCCGTCTGCTATCACTGCAACGAGACGGGACACAAGAAGCCTGAATGCCCGAAGTTGAAGACTGGTAAAGGAGACAGGGGTACAAATCCTGCAATTGCATCATCCTCTAAGGGAACCACTATGGTGACACGAGGTCGTGCTCACTAGATGACTGTGGAGGAGCCGGTGATTACAACGACAGTGGCAGAAACTTATTTGCTAGATTCCAAGCCCGATATTGTTATGTTTGATAGCGGTGCTACCCATTCTTTTGTATCTCACACGTTTATTAATCGTTTGGGGCGTAGTATCGGAAAATTGGCTCACCCAATGGTTGTCGATGTTGTCGACAACCGCACTATTTATGTCACCGATGTTTATCGGGGTTAAACTCTCGAGTTTTCTGGAGTTGAATTCCCCATTGATCTTATCCCTATTGCGATGCGAGAGCTCTGCGTTATCATAGGCATGGATTGGCTTGATGCGTTTGATGCGGAAATCCACTGTCGTAAGAAGCAAGTTCGTGTTCGAAACCCTAGAGGTGGAGAACTTATTATTCAGGGGGACATTCCCCGCCTGGCTATGGCTTCTTGCTCTTCTGCTATAGCACTAGACGACGTTCCTATCGTTTCCGACTTCAGCGATGTCTTTCCGGAGGAACTCCCTGGCTTGCCACCTATTTGGCAAGTGGAGTTTCGCATTGATTTGGTGCCAGGTGCGACTCCGGTAGCGAAATCTCCTTACCGCTTAGCACCACCTGAAATGAAAGAGCTCCAAGATCAACTTCAAGAACTAAGTGATAAAGGGTTTATACGGCTAAGCTGCTCGCCTTGGGGTGCTCCTATTCTCTTTGTGAAGAAGAAAGATGGATCCCAGCGAATGTGTATTGATTATAGGGAGCTAAACAAGCGCACGATAAAGAATAGGTACCCGTTGCCACGTATTGATGATCTTTTCGATCAGCTTCAGGGAGCATCTTGGTTTTCCAAGATTGATTTACGTTACGGTTACCATCAGATGCGGGTTTGTGAAGAAGACATTGAGAAAACAGCATTCCGTACTCACCCTCTGACATTGAGAAAACGGTATTAAGGTCGATCAAGCCAAGGTTAATGCGGTTAAAAAATGGAAGATTCCAAAAACACCTTCTGAAATTCACAGTTTCTTGGGTTTAGTCGGTTATTACCGGAGGTTCATTGAAAATTTCTCTAAAATCGCCTTACCACTCACCCGATTGACCAAGAAATCAATGAATTTCGTTTGGGGCCTGGAGCAGCAGCTGGCGTTTGATGAGCTAAGGAAACGATTGTGTGATGCTCCGATTTTGGCCTTACCTGATGGGGTTGAGGATATGGTGGTTTACTGTGATGCATCGCTTCAGGGTCTTGGTGCCGTGTTAATGCAACGAGATAGGGTGATAGCCTATGCCTCCCGATAGCTGAAACCCCACGAACGAAACTACCCCACTCATGATTTGGAGCTTGGGGCTGTTGTTTTCGCTCTTAAAATTTGGAGACACTATCTTTATGGAGTGAAGTTTATCATATACACTGACCATAAGAGTCTGAAATATTTTTTCGAGCAGCGGGATTTGAACATGAGGCAGATCCGATGGTTGGATGTTGTAAAAGATTATGATTGTGAAATTCACTACCACCCCGGTAAAGCTAATGTGGTAGCTGATGCTTTCAGTCGTAAACAATCTGCCGAACCGATTCGAGCTAAGTGTCTCCGGATCACGATGGTGTCATCTTTGTTAGATCTAATCCGGGACGCCCAAAAGACGGGAATACTGGAGGAAAACATCAGGCGTGAGAAGATTGGGAAAGAGTTGCCTAAGATGGAACGAGACGGGCAGGGTTTGCTGACTCGCTATGGTAGGGTTTGGGTTCCATATACCGGGGGAAATCGGAAAACCCTAATGGATGAGTCTCATAAGTCAAAATTTTCTATCCATCCTGGTGCTACTAAAATGTATTGGGACCTTCATGAGGCTTACTGGTGGCATGGAATGAAGAATGATGTGGCTCAATTTGTGGAAGAATGTATGACCTGTCGGAAGGTCAAGGCGGAACACCAAAAACCGCATGGGAAGTTGCAACCATTGGAGATTCCTGAATGGAAATGGGAGCATCTAACCATGGACTTCATTACAAAACTTCCTAGAACTGCCCGAGGATCCGATACGATATGGGTGATTGTTGATCGTTTGACTAAGAGTGCTCACTTTCTGGCTATAAAGGACAGCTCATCGGCGGAGAAATTAGCTGAGATCTTTGTTCGGGAGATTGTCTCATTACATGGGGTGCCCATTCTATCGTCTCCGATCGAGACACCCGATTTACCTCTCGGTTCTATAGGAAGTTTCAAGAGGAATTGGGCATACAATTACATTTTAGTACCGCCTTCCATCCGCAGACAGACGGGTAGAGTGAGCGGATGATTCAGACCTTGGAGGACATGCTTAGGGCATGTGCGATTGATTTTGGGGGTAGTTGGGATGACCATCTACATCTAGCTAAGTTTTCTTATAACAATAGCTATCACTCGAGCATTAACATGCCTCCATATGAAGCCTTGTACGGGAGGAAGTGCAGGACGCCCGTTTGTTGGGGCGAGGTTGGGCAGAGGGTACTTGGGAGTACCGATATCGTGCTACGGACTACGGAGAAAATCCAAGTGATTCGGGATCATTTGGTCACAACGAGCAGTCGTCAGAAAAGTTATGCCGACAAAAGATGCTCCAATCTTGATTTCCAGGTGGGAGATTATGTGTTGCTTAAAGTCTCCCCCTGGAAAGGTGTGATTCGATTTCGGAAGCGGGGAAAGCTCAGACCTCGATTCATTGGACCCTACAAGGTCATAGCCCGTATGGGGAAGGTGGCTTACCGTTTAGAGCTTCCTGACGAGCTTAGTCTAATTCATAATATGTTCCACGTGTCTCAATTACGAAAATGCGTTGTTGATGAGACCGCTGTGATACCACAGGAGGACATACAGATTGACGAGCGTCTCAATTATGTTGAGAAACCAATCGCTATTTTAGAACGAAAGACGAAAGCTCTCCGCAACAAGACTATAAACCTGGTTAAGGTGCAGTGGAAACATAGGAAGGGTTCGGAATGGACTTGGGAACCAGAATGCGAGATGCGGGCTCATTATCCGGATTTGTTTCTAGGTGTTGACTTCGAGGACGAAGTCTGTTCTTAGTAGGGGAGAGTTGTAACGCCCCGGTTTTTCTCGGTATGTTTGGTTATTTTAATTTAATTATCCTTGTAACCTTGGGTTAATTTATTTAACCAATGTCTGATTTCTTATGTTATTGGACTCTTTTGATCATCTTGTAAACTCCTTTTATTGAAGTCCATGGGCTATGGGCCTATTTGCAAAGTCCATCTAGTAAATAGTACTTAATGTGTAAATTGAATCATTTGGAACACACACAAGGAAAACACTCTAAACCCTCCCTCTCTCTCAAAAATCGTCCCTCTCTTTCTCTCTCTCTTTGGGATCAAGAGCAGCCAAGGGGCTGTTTGGAGCTTAATTCTTGTTCATTTCCAGCCTTGATTCGTATTGGTATGAACCTCCTTATCCTTTCTTACAACTTGATTCATAACCTTGTTCTAGTTTTATGATTTCATCTTCACTTCTTCTCCTTCTTATTTGATTTGTAATTGTATGTTATACATCATCTCAAGATCCTATCTTCACCCCATATATGGTGGATGATGGATCTAGGGGATTACATGTGGCAAAAGATCATGGAAACCCTAAAAGGGAGAATGATAATTTTATGTGCTTATGTTTATTTTCATGTTGATTATTATTACATCCTTGTGGCTAAATGAAATCCTAATGATCCCTAACCCTTTTTAGTACCACCATTATCATGGGGACTGAATTGGGATGATGAACACATCTTAAAATGTGTTTCAAGAGGAGAAGGATGGATAAGCCAAAAAGGAATCACGGGTGACTACGATTCTGTTTTCCATCAGATCTATAGTCATTTTGTAAAAAATAATATATGGAGTTCTAGAACTCAAACGGACCCCAAACCAGTTCCAAAAGTTCACAAATTGAGTTGGCTAACTTTCTTAAGCAGGTCAACCTCACTGATAAGGGCTTTATCTATGTGAAAGAATGTCATCTTTTTTGTTAGGTCTGATCCGGGTCTGCTCTGATATGTCATTTTGTTTTCATCATTTCTAAGGCTTGGAAAAGGATCCAGAGTGATTCCAAATTTCTATATGTTCCTTATATTATGAATCTAAGATCTGGAGAATATGGGGTGTTATTTCCAATTATAAATTGGTTAGAATGGATCCACACTCCAGGTCAGTGGGCAGTCACCAGCTTTTGCTAGTACTGTGATTGTCCACAATGTGAATTTTATATCTGGAGTTTGAGAGATGCTTTTAATTCAATTACAACTCTGAGACTTTCACTTGTATGTCCTTTACTTCTCTTAATTTTTTTTTGGACGAATTCTACTCACAAGTTGGGTAGAATTGGCCAACATCACTTGACTGTATTGTTGGAGACAGAAGTGATACACCATTTTGTAAAATTCATATTTAATTCATCTTTTGGAGTTAGAATGAGTTCTTTATAGTTGTGGAATCCTGAGCAATCATAGTTTTCTATAAAATTTAGTTAAATCTATGTTTCTGTTTTAGATTTTGGAGTAAATCCGTTTTGAACAGCAGGTCTGTTTTAGAGACCTTGCTGTGATTACTCTTTTCTCAACTCATAGCTTCATTACTTCTCCTTTCTAACTTTTAGTCCTTCTTAGGTGAGGTTTTGAAGTTTGCTCAAGCTTGGTAGCATTATTTTATTGTTAGCCATCCTTAATACTCACTCAAGGTGAGTTCTCTCACACCGTTGTATTGATGATTGTGTTTGCTAGTTAGCTCGTGTGTGATTATTTGAATTTATTATAAAAGCATGCTATATAAGTATTGTTTTAATTCGTACATGTGTACTGTATGTAACTAATCATGGATATGGGGACACCACCAAAGGATACGGATTTACCGGTGCGGTGGGTAGGTAAGATCACCAACGTAATACTCATCGTGAGGTGCGGTGATTAGGGCCAAGTGATACGGGATCTTCCCGGTGCGGCTCAAACCTACAAGTCCTTCTTGTATTATTGGATTTGATTCGTTCTTTGCCCTTATTATAAAACTATAATTGGAAAATCGATTAGGGTTAGTAAATATGAATGTTAGTACAATGTCTGTGTTTGAATTCACTAAGTTTCGTGCTTACGTTTTTCCCTTATAACTTTTCAGGTGTTAAGATTAAAGAGGCTAAGGCTTGACATGGAGCACCGGGACATCGCTACTAGTTATTTTTGTTGGGACCTTATTATTATTATTACTTCCGCACTTATTTTATATGATTATTAAGTTGATGAATTATGTTATGACTATTTCTGTTGTTTTAATTTAATTTAAGATGGGTTTTAAAAGTTTAAAAGTTTTGCAAAAATTTGGGTGTCACAAGCCTTGAGCACAAATGGATCCTATTAAGCATATAATGTCACATATATGTATATAATTAGTGTATATAACCACTAATCATGTAAGGGAACTACCTAAGATTGTAGGAAACACCCTAAATGAGGTGTTAGGCTCACAAATGGAGTTTGGAAGGGGTTTCACGACCACCCAAGGATGGGTTTGCGGCCTTATAGAGTTCACGGCCTCATGAGGTGTTCACGGCCGAAAGAACCTATGAAGGGTGTTGGATTAGTGTCTAAGTCCATAACTATTTTGGTATGTACTTGACCCGATTATGAGCATGGTCCTTTTGGGTTGCCTTCACCATAGCAATATGTAGGATGTATTAAGGAGAGAGAGGTTTAATTATGATTTATTAATATATTATAAGAATAATATATTAAAGGAGAAATCATATTGTTTAATTAATATTAGTCAAGAATTAATTGATAATTAATTTTGTGGCTAAAAGAGATTAATTAAATATAGGGGACTAGACTGCAATTATTGGATAATTGTGTTGTTGGGCTAAGGAATGCTAAAGGAATAAAGGGTGAACGAAATTATGATGGAAGCCCATCATATTTTCGTCCATGGCCTTATCCCAGAAGGTTCCATGGGCCGCTTAGAGTTTAAGCTGTCCATTAGGGTTTTGACTGAGACCCTAACAGCCCACACAAGTATATAAAGAACCCCTTAGGCCCCAAAAATGTGGGTAACTGAATCCTTAGGGTTTCTAGACGTTTTTTGGGTGCCTCCTCTCTTCTCCTTCTTCACCTAGTTGCTTAATGGTGTTTGTGACTCCATTAGAGGTGCAACGCTTGAGGCACTAAGCTTTTGAAGCCAATCAAAACAAGGAATTGATTGTTATTGCAAAATAACAATCAAAGGTAATTAGTAAACCCTTATTTCAGTTCTTATATGATAGATCTAGGGTTTATAGCTTTGGATATTCAATTGCATGTTCATTAGACAAACTAGATCCAAAAGCTATTAGGGTTTGCATGTACACCATAGGATTAATGTTTTGCTTAAAACCCCATCAAAGTGTTCACGACCCTTATGAACTTATGAAGGGTTCATGGACCTTATGAAGGGTTCACGGCCGTGATCCCTTTGAGTTTATGAAGGTGGCTATGAATCATGAAGAATCAAGGCTAGGATCTAGTAACCTTTCAAGTATAACAAGTTTAAGGTTGAAACACTTACATTTTTGGAGCTTTGGTGGGTTCACGGTCTAAGCTTTCTGATAGACAATGAGGTGTTCACGGTTGAGAGGAGGAGAAGTGAGGAGAAAAAGTGGTCACTCTTATATATAGGAGGTAGTTCAGGGCCGTGAACCTAGATTGCGGTCGTGAACACCTTGTGAGTGGTTTTTTGGTTTGAATTAATCCTCCCGATCTCAAGCTAACTCATCCTAGTATACATTCTTACATTACACTAGGCTCAGAAACTCTCAAATAGACCCTTAATAGTGCTAAAAGATAGCAGAAACTAGTCTGACTTTTGATTGAATTGAACGGCTGTACAAGATAGAAATTTCCGGTTGTCACATTGACCAAGTGTGCCCACTTTTTGGCCATCCGGCAGAGCTCTTCGGCCGAAATGTTTGCCGATGTGTATGTCCGGGAGATTGTTGCTCGTCATGGGGTTTCGTTCTTCATTGTTTCAGACTAAGATGTTCGATTCACTTCCCGATTCTGGCAGAAGTTCCATGAGGAACTGGGCACAAGGCTAAATTTCAGCACTTCTTATCACCCGCAGACCAACGGTCAGAGTGAGCGGACCTTCCAGACCCTTGAGGATATGCAGCGGGCTTGTGTCACAGATTTTGGTGGGAGTTGGGATTCCTACCCACCTCTTGTAGAGTTTTCTTACAACCACAACTATCACTACAACATTGGTGCCCCACCTTTTGAGCTCTTGTATAGTCGGAGATGTCGTACCCCAGTATGTTGGGGAAAGGTTGGTCACATGGTCATGGGAAGGACCGACGTAATCCTTCAGAACACAGAGCTTATTCAACTGATCAGGTAGAGATTGTAGACAGTTCATAGTTGGCAGAAGAGTTATGCTGACCGACGTCGATTGGAGTTGGAATTTCAAATCAGCAATATGCTATTACTGAAGGTCTAACCTGACATGGGTGTGATACACTTCAGGAAGAGGGAGAAATTGGGTCCTCGATATATTGGACCATTCTGGGTGATCGCCAGAGTAGGCAGGGTGGCCTACCGGTTGGATTTGCCGAGTGAGCTCAGTCAGATCCACAGCAGTTTCCATGTCTCTCAGTTGCGGAAGTATGTGTTGGATAGTGAGACAGTGTTCCCTTTTGATGATATTCAGGTTGATGAGCATCGGAATTATATTGAGAGGCCAGTGGCTATATTAGAGAGAAAGATGGAGGTCTTGCGCAACAAGGATATACCTTTGGTAAAGGTTCAGTGGCAATATCAGAGAGGCTCCGAGTGGACCTGGGAGCTGGAGGTGGATATGCAGGAGCATTATGTTGAGTTGTTCGAGATGGTCGACTTTGAGGATGAAGTCTAGTTCAAGTGGGGGAGAATTGTAACATCCTAATGATGAGGTACATCCAATTTTGACCTTAAGTATGAAGATTATTTGCATGTTAGCCCTTGTGCATGGAAAAGGTTGCAAAATGGCCCATAGTGGCATTTTTATAAAAGTGAGCAAAAGGCAGTTATGTTGGGCGTACAAGCTTTGTACGATGGGCATAAGTCCCTCTAAGGGGAAATAAAGTTGTTTGGCATACACTGGGCGTACCATGCGTACGCCAGGCATAACCCGTCTGGACAAGAACCCTAATACAAAGGTTTTGGACCTTATATATTCAACCTTGAGTCCTATACCCTCACCCCACTTTCAACCTCCTTTGTTTGAGACATTTTCTTGCAAACCCTAGCCCTCTTTATTGTATTTTGATACCTTTGAGTGTTTTTTTGTATGTTCTAAAGGAGGAAGAAGGTGGCGGTGAACCTTAGAAGCTATAAACAAGCTTGGATCTAGAAGTCTTGCATCATTCTCAGTCTCCAGAAGGTAAAAGTTCCCACATTGATGATTAAGTTGCTAGATCAAGCTTGCATGATGATCATATGAGCTTTTGTCCCTAAATATGGCCTTTCTTGTGTATGGCATGCTTTAGAACGTTTGGGGTGTCCGTTTGGATATATTTCCATGTCTTGAGTCATAAAATATGATCTTGGCCCCTGAGATTCTTTAATGCAAGCCATTAAGAGCTTTAGTTGTTAAGATAAGTTAGGGTTTTGTTGTTGGGCTTGATGTAGACATGTAGAACCATAAAGTTGTAAACTTTATAGCTTGGGATGCCATTTGGGGCTAAGACTGAAAGTTGGACATAGTGAATTAATGAAATAAGTCCTCAAAATGAAGTTGTTAAGACATCGCGTACGTTGGGCGTAATCTGTTGAATGTCGGGCATATGCCAAGAATTGATGGATTTGGTATAGTGCCAGTCACAACACTAGAACCAAGTTAGGTGAGCTTGAAGGCATCGGTTGAAGCCCTTAGTTGCAAGGTCTTTGACTGTGCCCAAGAAAGGGATGGATAATAGATCTTAGATAGTTCCCACTTCCACTTAACAAAGGAAAGAGAGCCCGATCTGTAACGCGTGTATACGGGGCGTACGAGCCGAGTACGCGGGACTTAGTCGGTATGGGTTGAATTTTCTTGATCCTTTGACTTTGAATTTGACCAAGGTAGACCAAGTTTGACTTAAGGGTATTGTGGTTATTTTGAGAAACAGTGAGTCTTGGTCTCTATCTATTGAATAGGTGACATGTAGAGCTGGTATTTGGCGTAATTTATCATTCATCTTTTCGTCAGACTGTGAAGTGATATCCTTTTATACATTGATTCATGATATGTTGAGTATGGGATAGATCCGTAGGATTTTATGATAGTTGCTGATATGTATAGACCGGTAGATCTGTAGGACTACCTATGATTTCTGGCTCCATGATTATTTGTCTATTTATTTTGTTTATTATCTGTTATATTTCGACATATTATGTTGTATTGAGACTTTACTTCTTTGTGCATGAGTCAACACACCGAGGGTATTCCAACTCGGTGGCTGAGTGGACCCGAGGGTATTTCAGTCCGATAACTGAGTGGAGCCGCTATATATTGGTATTCTAGTCCGATGACTGAGTGGACTTGTTGGATATTGGCATTCCAGTCTAATGACTGATTGGGCTAGGGGTAATCCAGACCGATGGCTATGGACCCGGGGGTATTCCAGTCTGATGACTGATTGGACCCAACAAGTTTCTTTGTGTATGATATATGTTTTGTGTCGTGGTACTTTGGGGGAAACTTACTAAGCGTTGGCTTACAATTTTTGGTTATGGTTTCAGGTACTTCTGAGGATTGTGGGAAGGCGAAGGCGTAACCGCACACATCCTGGTTTTATGTTATTGATCTTGGGAGACTCTTTTTTTAACAATGTTTTTAAAACAATGGTTTTATAAACACTTTTATTAGTAAATTGGTTGATTTGAAAAGTTAAATTTGGTTGTGATTTTTGAGACGTTACAGGAGTGCTTACAGTGTTAGGAAGTCTTGGGTAATATTTTAGCATTATGAAGGCTTTCATCATTTCATTTTTTAGAGGCCAAAACCGTACCTTGCGTGCCCTCCCTCATTGTCTCTAGTTTTTGCTAAACACTTGAAGTTACTTTCTTGGATTTTTCTCTCTTTAAATCATACTTTTGTTCTGCACTTAAAGCTTAAGAGTTTTACAAGACTAGCATCTTAAATCAAGTTGGATTATTGTTGGTGTCTCAAAAGGTTATCCATTCTCCATCAACTTTCTAACCTCCTCCTGAGGATTCAAAGACTACAAAGGTTGTTATGTTCTTTTTCTTCTTTAGTTGTTGTTTTCTTTCCAAACGTTGCAGGAAGATTCTTGGTGGGTGTATGCTAGCTTATGTTATTTTTTGAAAAATCAAGTCTTCCGTTTGCCAGTTTTCTAGTTTATGAATCTATTTTTAAAATAAACCCCAAAAGATATGTTTTGAGCCATGATTAGACATTCAAATCACTACTAGAGATCCCCTCATTGTTCATGTGAAGCTAATTAGGGGTAAACATAGGCAGATATGTATCCATTGTAATTGTTTCAAATTAGAGTTGGAACCTGAACGGGCGGTTTTTTGGAATATTGGAACTGGGTTAAGATCTAATTACACCGTTTCTTTGAATAACCGATACCAAAATCAGTTTTAATACTTGGTACCCACTTGCTAAACTTCTTTTTTAATTCTATTATCTTGCAACGAGTCATCTAGTAACCAAAATGTTATACTTGTTTTGCTTGAAATACATTACAAATTACATACAAACTCCTAAATAAAAGTGATGATACAAAGAAAATATTTTCAATCCATTAGACTTCATATTTAGGCTTTACTGGAACAAATTCACATAACAAAATGATCATTTGCTTGCTTTATATATGACAAGTTAAGTATAAGAAAACATAAGGGGGCAATGTAGGATGAATTTTCTCCAATAAATTCTTTTTTCTAAATCTTTGAAAATATTTAAACATATAAGATAAAATGAGATAAAAACACATAAATAAAAGTAATGATAGAAAGAAAATATTTTGACTTCATATTTAGGCTTTACTTGAACAAATGTACATAGCAAAATGATCACTCTCTTTTATATATGACAAGTTATGTATAAGAAAACATAAGGGTGGCGATGCAGGATGAGTTTTCTTCAACAAATTCATTTTTCCAAATCTTTGGGAATGTCTAAAGATTTAAGATGAAATATAATAAATGTTTTTTTTTTTTCAAATCTAGTTTGGAAACTATGTTTAAAAAAATAGTTTTGGTGAGTCGTTTTTATCTAATAACAACATTGTTAATCTACTATAATAAATGAAGGTTTTTTTTGCCATATGTCCTCTTCTCATTCATTTGGACACATGACATTTTCTAGAATTTTTAAATTTTCTATTTTCCACTTGTCATTTTATTGTATTTTTCATTTTATTAAATTAAAATTTCACATTTAATATGTAAGGTAATATATATGTAAAGTATTTATTAAAAAAAGTTTATATATGTAATGTATTCAATACATTAAAGTCTCATTAATTTTAATAATTCAAATTTTTCTCATTTTTCTTATAAATTCAAAATTTTCAAATTGTTAAAATTTTATATTTATTTTTTTTAATTAAACTCATGTAATACATGGGTCTCACACCTAGTGAAGATAATATTTGTAATTTTCTTAGTTTATGTACTCCCTTCTAACTTAGGTGTAGTATCCCCCGAAATGCTATGTTCATGTACTTTACAATGTTTTTTCTATGTGGAAGGATAATTGCTACGAACTGAGGTCGAGAGTTCAAGTCTTGTCGTGTACATTGGTGGATTAAGGAGTAGTTTAGAGTATATTAGATTTGCAGTGAAAAAAAACTATGTTTTTGTAGAAACATTGGAATAAAAAAAACTTTAATACCAAATACAAAGAGTACAATTCAAATATTTAAGTTAATTTATTATATTAAAATTCAAAAGTATTATATATATATATATATATATAAAATTTAGTTGGTATTTGGTCCTAAAGGCGGTTCCGATGCGTATCTAGCAGGTAAATGTTATGAAAAAAAATGAGAATTGAAATCGGAATTGGGCCTTGCTAGTTCCCACTTTAAGGAATAAGAACCAAAACCCTTTGCTTACAGTGTCGAAGAGATGTGATTTCATGTTGGAGGTTAAAAATTTTAAAATAGCTAATTTTTGAGATCCTCCATCTGTTGCGTTTAACGTTGATAACCCTTTGCTTACAACTAAAGTAAGAACTGAAAAATAAGAAAGGAAAGTAAACAAGAGAATTTTACTGCTTAAATCTTAAGCTCTTATTGTGTAATGCCCACATTTTTCATTAATCATTTTGTAGAAGAATCGTTATTTAAGTTTGTTAATAATGTAAATTTTCATATAAATAATAAATAAATAATTCTTCATACATCTTATGTGCTTATATAACTCTTATTTGTATATAAATAATATTTGAATTACTTTCTCTATATGAAAGTTGTAGTATACATGAATGCAATTACGTTGATATAAAGAACATCGAAACAGAGCTCGTATGAAGAAGTTATGATATTTCAAAGTTACGCGTTACAACGCATTGCGTCAATATATGTTATAAAATAAGAAACAAAAATATATTTCTACTTAGACAAAGTAGTCTTGACGAAAGTTGTAGTACATGAAATTACGAATATGTGGATATAAAGAACGTCGAAAAACGACTCAATATGAAGAAGTTATGATTTTCAAAGATACAACACACTAGTTTTGGTTATTAAATATAAAACTAAAAGGGATTACGAATTAGCTGTTAAAATCTAAACGAAAGTTGTAGTACACAGATTACAAAATCGTGGGTATAAAAAACATCGAAAACGAGGTTTGTATGCGAAAGTTACAATTATCCGACGAAAACGAGAAATTACAAGGCAACTGATAGCTCTAGGTTGCCCAACGGCCACATGGCTCCGGTTACCACATGGCCGCAGGGCAACCTAAATCTATCAGTTGCCTTGCAAATTCTCGTTTTCTTCGGATAATTGTAACTATCGCATATGAACTCTGTTTTTGATGTTTTTTTTATAACTCTCCACCCCAAAAAACCACTGATGACGATCCACCATAGGAAGAAGCCATGCAAAATGTGACACACTTTTAGAAAATTTCCTTATAAATAGGTTTTGACATCCTCTTTCATTCCTTGCTAATTTCAATCGAATTCTCTCTTAGCCCTCAAGATTTCTGTTCGTGATTTGATTTCTTCATTCTTTAAGTATCATTAAAAAAGCGCTTGAGAAAATTTTCAAAATAAGGATTCAACGTCGAAGTCACGCTCACATAATTTCAAATTTTCACCAGACGATCCCGTAAGGTGAGTTCTACTTACTATGTTTGTTAAGTGTAATTTATATTGTGGTTATTGTTGTTGTTATGAACCTATAAATAAGATTTATCAGTAATGCCGGATATAATACTTATTGATCTACTTATGGGCATGGTGTTTATGCAAGATCTTAGTGAGGTGTTTTAAAGTGGATTTTCCAAATAGTATATTTATATACCAAAGGAATCCTACATCCAATAGCATCTTATTAGCATCTTACCTGGTCATTCCTTATTTGATAGAACTTGGTATTTTATGGGATTAATGAATAGTCCCGAAAATAGTTAATATTATCCTGAATAATATAAATATAAATGAAAACTAAACATAGTAATAGTTGTATAAGGTTGTTTAAAAAGAGAAGCAAAATTGTTAGATGAAAAGCTAACTTACCTGCAAATCTTCCACCTTTAAAAAGGTGAGTGCATAGTTACTTTCGTGGCACACATTTATATAAAAGCATTAAATATCAATTGATTGCTTATATGTGTACTAAATGCTTATTGTACGGGATATGTGTTAAGTGTATATTTAATAATATTACATGACATATATTGTGTGTTCCAGATATGGTTATATATTGTCAAGTTAACATGTTAGATTTATTATTCTAGTTCTCATGCTTAGATTGAATTTAAGCGCTGGATAATGAGTATTCCCATTCTAGGTGTGTGTGTGAGATTTGAATAGAGAGGAGAGCTTTCTTGAGTGGCACTATTACCTACCAGGGTACATGCTATGTAATGAAGTGTAGTACGTACTAAATCATTTAACGAAGTAAGATGATGACCACTAATTATTCTAGACAATCTTTTGGAACATTATCGGGTGTTCATTCTCATAGGTGTTTTGTACTCTATTGCACTCATGGTTGCCTTATTGACTTACGGATGCCAAGGAATCCCCAAAGCAGTATAGTTTACTCATTGGTTACAACAATCCATCAAGATAGATCCCATACGATCATTATTATCGGATCGGTGTGTGAGAATCGACGGGTTGGGTAACTAGTGGTTCATTACTATGTGTGTGTGTATATATATATATATATATATATATATATATATATATATATATATATATATCATATGTGTGTTGTTTGATAATGTTTATGTATGTAGGATAAATATAAATAATAATTGTGGGTTAAAAACCCTGTGTCTCACTAGGTTCCCAAACCTAACCCACTCAAACTTTATGTATCAGAGGTAACAATACTAGGAATGCTAGAATGTAATAATAGTGTGTTGAGTGAATAAGATACTTATTTTGTATTCTAGTTTGTAAACTGTTATGCTTGTAACATATGTCTGTGATAATGATTATGACATCCTTAGATTTGTATTATTTAAACATGATTTGATATCCAAAAAAATGTTTAAGTTTTTCTGGGACATTTCTGCAACAAAGTTTTATAAAACACTCTTCCATTTTCAAAGCATAAAAGAATAGTTCTTTTTCCAGCATGAAATTAAGGGACATGACAGTTGGTATCAGAGCATTAGTTTAAGTAAACTAGGAGTATTATTTGATTCTAGATTTAAATTTTAATGCTAAGTGAAAATGATAAGATACCTATGATTGCATACATCATAATAAATGTGTAATTTGTTATTATGTGGTAAATGATTTATGTTATAGGATGTCCTAGGTTATGTACCTTACTTTGTATTTAAAAATTTGCATTGCCATATTATAAGAAGTTGCCTTATTTTCTATTATATGCCAAATATACATCTATATTTTTTATAAATTAAACTCAGTACTATACTAAAGCTCTCCATTCTATGAGTGGAGAACGAAATGACAATTACAAGGTGCAGGAGAGTAATCGATAACGAATGAGGTCCAACACCTCAAAATGTCAGAGCATGAGCTATTCAATTCACTATTGAAGAAGCTCGGGTGATGATGAAAAACATGTTGAATCCAAATCAAAATGAGTTTTGGGGTCTCCTAACTCAAGAACTAGAAAATCTATTGAGTGGGGTGCCAATAAAAGAAGAAACAATTCATACTCACAAACCAATAGTTCAGAAAGGAAGCCATGACCCAGGAAGTAATCAAGACCACCTCCTCATCCATAAAGACCAGAAGTCGGGAGGGATAATGATCTTAGAAGCATGTGCAAGTATGATGATTTTATGACTTGCAAGCCAACATCATTTTACGAGAGTAAGAATCCAGTAGAAGTAATGAATTGGATTTCCGAAATGGAGTTAGCCTTCATAACATGTGGTCGAACGGGCAAGTTACATACCACTTTAGTGATACGTTGCTGGAACACATTGAGGAAGACGATAAGTGCTAATGAGCTGCTACGACATACGTAGGCATAATTCATGGTGCACTTCAAGCGCCAACTTTCCTTTGGCTCAAAACATACTGGAGGTGGAGAACAAATTCTTATCACTAAAAAAGGGTAACATGTCCATTGATAAGTATACAAATGTTTTCTTTGACAAAATTGAATTTTATTTACGCATTATCCCCGATGAACTATCAAAAATTGATAGGTATGCAAAGGTACTACCATAGGAGTACTCTGTGCCAGTACACACCCCCAATACTCTTAATTCAACCATCTGGGTTGCGATGTATGTGGAAACTTTTAAGGGAATGAATACCGAAAGAGTGGTAACCGATGAGAAGAGAAAGTTTGATGGATCATTTGGGTCCAACAAAAAGAAGAATTTTCCCAGTCGTGCTCCAGTGAAAACAAATCTGGAGGAAACAAATGGTGTGAGAAGTGTGAAAAGAAACACTCTGGAAAATGTCTTAGCAGTATAACATGCTTCAAACATTGGAAGACTGGGCATTATGCTAGTAAGTGCCGAAATTTGACCATCATGTGTTACTATTATGGGGAAACAGGACACTGCAAAAAAAGGATTGTTATAAGAAGGGATGTACTTCATAAAGGAACAAAAAAGGAAAGGATAAAATACGACTGTACAATATGACTCTTGAAGAAGCTACAAAATAATGAGATTAAATTAGTTCTAGTACGATAGAAGCATACGTTAGGGCAAAAACTTACTTGGGAAATAGAAAGTGACATGAATAGTTGCTATCCACAATTGTTTGCTAATGTATGATTCTGGGACAAAATCATCCTAAATGGTGGAGAATTGTAATGCCTATGTTTTTCGTTAAGAATTTCATAGAATAATCTTTATTTATGTTAGTTAATAATGTAAATTTTCATATACATAAATAAATAAATAATTCTTCATACATGATATGTGCTTATATAACTATTTTTTGTATATAACTAATAATTGAATTACTTTTAGAAAATAAATAAATCATCTGTATTAAAGTTTTAGTATACATGAATATGAACCTACTGATATTAATAACGTCGAGCATAGAGCTCGTATGAAGAAGCTATGATTTTTCGAAGTTACATGCTACAACATATTGCATCGGAATTTGTTATAAAATATAAAACGAAACTATATTAATTCATAGCTAAAGTAGTCTTGACTAAAGTTGTAGTACATGAAATTACAAGTATGTGGATATAAAGAACGCCTAAAATGGAATCTGTATGAATAAGTCATAATTTTTCAAAGATACAAAACGTTAATCTTGGTTATAAAATATTTAACTGAAATATATTACAAATTAGCTTATGATCTAAAGGAAAGTTTTAGTACACGAAATTATAAAACCATGAATATAAAGAACGTCAAAAGTAGAGCTCGTATGCAAAAATTAATTTTATCTCCATGTTTTAGGTCATTTTGCAGCCTCCATGACACTAAGAGCTCATTGGGAGAAAACACTAGCCTCTATTTTCATAGATTGAGCTCTTCCTCTCTCATCACATCCATTTTTATGTTGTTTTATGGCATTTAGGTTTGGTATTATTAAAGATTTTGTTTTGAAGCTTTGCAATTGAAGAGATTTATCAGCTCTCATTTATCTTTTGAACCTTGTATGTATTAAAGATCCAAGCTTTATTAGTTTTCATCTTTAGATCCAGGTTTTTGAGCTACTTTTCTTCTTGTTGGGAAGTTTTGAGAGGTTATGGGTAATAAAATTTTCAACTTTATTGATCACTGAGGTGCCAATAGTATTATATGTTTCATATCTGGACTCTCTTGTATTGGTGTCGTGCATGGGGTTTTGACCCCCATTTCTCAGTATTTTGACCTAGCTTGGGGAAGGATATGTATTGGACATTCATGTTTATAAAGTTATGATTTTTATGGACCATTTGAGTTCCATGAAGCTTTTTGGTAAGTCTTAGTAGTGGACTTAACAAATTAAGAGCTTAATAATGTTTTTGGATTTGCTAGCTTGACCACGGTGTGGTAAGTGTTGACCACGACACGGTGGGTAGATCCATCGTGTATTTTGTTTGAAACCATGACGTAGACAAGGTCTTTCCACAACGTGGTGGTATGTATGCTTGACTTTGACAGTTGAACGTTGAAGTTTTGACCAGGTTCAATTTTGGCCAACTTGATGGTTTTAGGAGGTAGAATGAGGTTTGACCTTTTGATTATGTTTAGGTGTCGTGTAGTACCAGCCTCTACGTTCTTACGCATTGTGGTATTATTCTACTTCTCTAAGAGGTGAGTCTTCTCACTATACTTTTCATTTACAATTCATCATAAGGGATATAGTTTAATACATATCGACTGAAGGCAAACGGGCAACAAGCTGTGCCGCAAGCCCTTTCTGGATGGCAAAACAAATTCTTTTGAAAACAACATTTGTGGATCTAGGAGATATGACATTAGAATGCATGACCCGTTGGACTCTATTGAGGAGCTCCACCTCCTCTAGTGCGAGAAAACCAAATTTATCGAATGCAAAAGGTACAAAAACATGTTGATTTTCTATTCATGCATTCTCGTGCTTTACCACTTTGCATGCAACGGCTTTCAAAGCGGCGTGCCCAACTGTGAAACCCCGCTCCCCAAACCAACGAGAGGAGAGACCCCAGTAAGATCCACGCACGCATGCTTCCTTCCCATCCATCCAAAGACCAAAATATCAGCCGGTCTAAGTGTGGACCTTCCATCCTGTGGGTCCGTAAAAAAGTTCATTGGTGCTTTCTTCACGGGAATACCAGCAGGCCGACAAGCATCAAAGAGAACATCCCGAACCACATCATGTCTATAATTGAAACTAGGGAGCTCTCTACAATGAACCGCGTGTTACCCAGAGGTATCCAAACATGCCTTGCAACAAACTGGGCATATCTCGTCAATTAAGAATATGGGAATCATGAGGCGGTAACGAAGGATAGACCAGTACTCCACAGGAGACATATGCTGGCCAAGACCAGGGAGCTATCTTTGTGACTCTTGCGTGTTTGTATGGTATGTTGGGTGAGGCCCATTGGGTGAGACCTGTTAGGTATGTTGGGCGAGGCCCGTTGGGTGAGACCTGCTATATTATTGGTTAAGGCCCGTTATGTATGGTGGGTAAGACCCATTATGTATGTTAGGCAAAGCCCATATTGGTATGTGGTATCTTAGGGAACTCACTAAGCTTTGTGTTTACGATTTTAAGTTCAAATTTTTTTAGGCTTTCGTGTATTGAAGGAAGGGCGCGAATTGATTGTATCACATCCATTGGATATTTCCGCACTACATAACTATTAAGTCTATACATTGGTAAATGTCTTGAATCAAATGGTTTCATTTAGCTTTTTGGAGTTGTAATTTGAACAAATAATTTTAATATTAAGTGAAAATTTTACTCTATATTTTGGGGACGTTACAAGAGTTCTCAACCCCAACATCCACCGATGACGCGACACCATAAGAAGAAGCCACGTAGGACATGGCGTGCCTATGTGAGACACACTTTTTGAAAATTTCGCTATAAATAGATTTTGAACTCCTCCATTCCTTGCTAATTTCAATCAAATTCTCTCTTAACCCTCGAGATTCCAGTCCCTTGTAATTTAATTTCTATGTTCTCTAAGTATCGTTAGAAGAGCGCTGAAGCATTGGAGAATCTTTTCAGATTAAGGATTCAGTGTCGAAGCCATGCCTGCAGAAATTCAAATTTTTGCCAGACAATCCTATAAGGCGAGTTGCACTTACTATGTTTCTTAAGTGTAATTTATATTGTGTTCATTGTTGTTATGAACCTATAAATAAGATTTATCAGTAATACCATTTATAATACTTATTGATCTACTTACCAGTGTGGTGTCTAGGCAAGATCTTAGTATGGTGTTTAAAGTGGATTTTCTAAACAATATATTTATATATCAAATGGATCCTACCTCCAATAACATCTTACCTGATCATTTTATATTTGATAGAACTTGGTATTTTCTAGGATTAATAACGAGTCCATAAATAGTTAATATTATTTTAAATAATATAAATATAAATGAAAACTAAAACCTAGTAATATTTTTATTTATGTCATTTAAAAAGGGAAGCAAAAATGTTAGACAAAGAGTTAACTAACCATAAATCTTCCACCTTTGATAAGGTGAGTGCATAAATACTTTCATGGCACACATTTATATAAAAGTATTAAATATCAATTGAATTCTTATATATGTACCGAATACATATTATCTGAAATGTGTGTTAAGAGTATATTTAATAATACTACACGACATGTACTGTGCGTGCTAGATATGGTTATATCTTGTATAGTTAAGATGTTAGATTTATTATTCTAGTTATCATGATTGGATTGCATTTAAGTTGGATAATGAGTGGTCTCATACTGGGGTGTATGTGTGTGTGTGTTATTTCAACTGAATGGAGAGATCCACTATGTGGCACTATAGTGACATCCCCAATTTCACGGCAAGAAAAAAGACCGATTTGTTTATGCTTTATTTAAAATCAGAGTGTCCTTTTTGAAGAATAATATTATAGAATTTGTTCCAAAAAATATGATAAAGATATTATTAGAACACTTCCGAAGAAATGTATTTTAATTATATTAAAAATGTTGGGATGTCATCGTTAATATAATACAAAAGCATAAACAGAAATAGTATACGCGTTACAAACATCTATTATTGTACTGACCTATAATTTATAAATCGTTCGTCTGTTCCTCACACATGTGCTCTTGTGCCACTTCTTGTAATACAAGAAACTGAGTGGGTCATTATTGGGAGCCTGGTGAGCACATAGGGTTGCAACCCACAATAATTAAATTCTTTAATTTCATCAAATCATTCAACCTGATTACCCATTCCCATTATCCTCACTTTATGTCCCTAGAGCATCTAATTAAAGTGACCCATCCTAAGGATTATCTTCGAGATAGACAATAATGCTTAAGGGATTCCTTAGAAATATATGTCCATAAGACAACCATGGGGTGGGGGGGGGGGGATGGAGTACACCTAGTGAACACTTAGGTCAAAAACACCTACAGGTTGTGAGCCTGCTAGCGCTTCACTAGACTGTCTAGAATAGGCCATGGTCATCATCTATACTCCGCTAGATGATTGGATCATCATTAAAGTCAAGGCCTCTCATCATTTGTCTCATCTTTCATCTTTCGTCATCTATATCATCTTTCATCTACCCATATTTACCTAACATATTTTAGGTATAAAATACATATACAGTTTAAATCAAGTAAAACATGTATAAATCGTTCATCCAACATAGATGTTAGGAACACAGATAATAGGTAGATATAGCGTGTAATTTAACTTAAATACTTCATATCGAGATCTAAGATGAAAGTAACCATGCACTCACTTGTTAAAGTGATGACTCGAAACTCAGACAACGCTTCGCTTCTAGCAACCATCTTTTCATTTGTCGTAACCTAGTATCATTATCACTAAGTCTTAGTGTAATATTTCTTGTGACTAATTATTAGTCTAGATTCATCACTAATTCAAATTCTACTAATATATAGCTGATAAGGGATAACCATGTAAGATCATATCGTAGGTAGGGTTCGTTTGTCATACATAGTATATTGTTTGGAAAGCCCGTTTTAAACACCTCACTATATCTAGCCTTGTTATCATCCTTGTAAGAATATCAATCAATATAATGACATGGAATCACTAATAAATCTTGTTTATAGGTTTATAATAACGATAATGAACTTAACCATAAGTTATACTTAATGCACGGTAATCATAACTCAACTTACAAGTGGTTTAGTGAGAAACCGAATTTTATGCGGGCAGAACTTCTAAACTGAAATCTCTACTTCTTGTGGATTTCCGATGCTCTAGAGCTTTGGTAATAACCCTTAGGAAGAGTTAAAGAAAGGCTTAGGGACCTTAGGGGGTTGGGAGAGATTTGAATGAAGAGGTGTGAAGAAATGGGTGAAATTTGGCCTCAATTTATAGGCTGCCAAGAGCCCAGTACGTTGGGCGTACTACAAATTACATTGGGCGCAATGGGTCCGTCGGGTGTACATAAATATTACATTGGGCCTAATGTGCCACATGTCGCAATCTGATTGCAAGTCGTCGAGAGGAAAGAGGTGTGCTAGATCGCGACACATGTCGCACCCTTGTTAACCCGAAAATTATTGATCTTATAAAATTCATAACTTTCACATACGGGCTCTGTTTTTGACGTCATTTATATCCACACGTTATATCCACACGTAGATATTGACGGGATCTACAACTTTTGTTTAGACTCCTTCCACTAATTTAGATTTATTTTTAAAGTTATATTTTAATAGGCTTAGACAGTTAAAGTTCGTCAAAAATTCACAACTTTGTCATCCGACGTCCGTTTTCGACTGTCTATATATCGTTGAGCTCCTATTAATGAGATCTTCAATTCTCGTTTAGATTGTTTTGGGTAATAATTTACAAATCTAAGATTTGATTTCTTAGTTGTACACTACTATGTTGAATCTTACAAAAATCATAACTTCTTCTAATGAAGTCAGATTGAGATGTTCTCTAGATGCACACTCTCAGTTTAACGACTACTATGACTTTCTCTTAGATCACTAAATCTAAAAAGTAATTTATCAAAAATTTAGTTTTTATGATACGTAGAGACGTGTCAGTTTAATCAAGAAATTTCAACTAGACATAACTTCTTCGTTAGAAGTTGGATTGGAGTTTTCCTTATATCTATGGAATCCTTGTCACAACTACTTCAAATTTCTTTAAAGATATTAGGTCTAATTATTATTTTATTTTAGATGCGTAATTTATTCCTATTTTATTATATCGTTATAATCACATATATTGCAAATAATTTACATAATACGCAAATATTTCTTCCTTCATTACATTAAATATGTTACAATTTTTGACCATAACTATTACATCATATTTTTAATGCTTAACAAGATACACGGACATTACAATTCTCTCATCCTTATGAGGATTCCATCCCGGAATCATGCATCAGCAAACATATGTGGACAGTGACTCATCATGTCACTTTCTATCTACCAGGTGAGGTTCGACGCATTCAAATGTTTCCATCGCACTAGCACTAACTCAACCATCTTGTGTTGCAACTTCTTTGTCTTATGATCAATGTTCGGGCTCTTTGATTAACCTATTATCTTCATCAATCCTTAACTTTGAAAGTGGAATTATATCTGGAACTTATCCCGTGAACTTCCTCAAATAACACACATGGAAAGTGTGATGAATACCATCCAGTTTTTCTGGCAATTCCAACTTGTAATCTTAGTCCCCAATACTCTAAAGAACCTTGAATGACCCAATAAATGTTGGACTCAACTTTCCTCTCTTTCGAGATCTTATAAATCCCTTCCATGGTAAGACTTTGAGTAACGCCGAATCTCCAACTTCGAAAGTCATTGGTCCCCGCTTCTTGTCAACATAGCTCTTTTGGCGATCTTGAGCTGCCAACATCCTTTCTCTAATCACCTTTAGCTTTTTAGCAGTCTAATTGACTATTTTGGGACCCATAAGCTGCTTTTCTCCGACCTCAAGCCAACAGGACGGCATACAAAACTTTTGTCCATACAAGGTTTTATAAGGTGCCATCTTAATGCTCGAATGGTAGCTATTATTGTAGGAGAACTCTACCAGGGGTAGTTACTCATCCCTGTTATCTTGGAATTCTAGGGTATATGCTCTCAACATATCTTCAAGTGTTTGAATTGTCCTTTCGCTAAGCTTAGACCTTACTTGTCCTCGAGTAAGGAAAGGATAAAGGTGGTGATCGAAATAGAGGGCAAGGGTAGTAAAGGAAGAAACTAGACATACTAACAGCCAAAGGAAAAACTTAACTACAAGAACGACAGAAAATAAACAGAATAAGAAATGAAATATGCATGCCAAAAATAAAGAAAATGAATAATGCATGAAAATAATATGAAAAAGAGAAACGAACAACTAAAATTAAACATGCTTCTTTTTTTATATATTTTTATATGATTAGACTTTACATCGAAATAGGGCTCCAATATTTAACACCAAGGAACCATCCTGCTACCTTTCATGTATCACAGACTCCCAAAGTGAGGAAGGCCATCAAACAGTGTAACCCAATGGTACAACTCTAGTTTTAATTAAAATTTAAACCTTAATTAGCTTTATGAGCGAAAATAACACAGTCTAGATCTCATGTCTTTAAGACTAGATGGCCAAGAATCAGAATCGACGCATCCTTAAGAACCCGACACGACCAAATCAGCTTTCGCCGAAGCAACAAGGGCCAACCCCCATAGGAGCCTGATCTCTATGCTTTCACTTTTTCGAGAGCTACAAGTATCATATCACACAGTTCTTTATTCGCCAGATGTAACTTTGAAACGGCTTCTAACTTGATTGAACTTTGATTTGTACTTTGTTTTGAGCTTGAATTCTTCAATCTATTTTTTTGGAATTTCTTGAAATTTCTTCACTTGAGCACTTGAAATTCTTTGATTTGGGTATTGGATATGAACTTGTACCCTTCCTTCTTTCTTGATTTTGTGGGTCTGATACTTAAGCTCTTTGTTACCGCGAGAGTAATGCGTGTCAACAAATAGGGCCATGTTCTGTGGGTTCAGAGTTGTCGATAAAGATTCTTTTTAAACATCCAGAAGAAAATCATCCTAAAGCTGTTATTACCACCTATAAAACGTTTCAGTATGCTATTTTTTTTATTATCTAAGGCTGGGGTCTCGAATCACGGTGTCTTGGGTCCCTTAGTTATGACAGCTGATTCTACACTTCCAATAAAAATCAGGTCGCTTCGGATTTTTTTCATTTTTAATTCTCAACATCCCAATTCATGGAGCTATCGTATGTAAAGAATGCCATCATCTCGTATATTATTGTTTTTTATTGAAGTCATGCAAATGCGAAATGCAGCAAAATGAAAATATATTTTTTAGAAAAAACTAGGAAGAAAATAAAATAAAATTATGGACATAAATGAAAAATCCTTTTGGATTTTTTTTCTTAATAATAGAGAAAACTTTTTACAAAAGGATAACAAATCCCCTACCCAAGCTTAAAATTAAGCATTGTCCTCAATGCTTAGGGAGGAGTGGGAAATGAATATTCTAGCAAGTTTGGTAAATGACGGAAGAACTCGTCGTGGAAATCGGTAAAGTCCCCGTGATAACCTAAGACATCGTCACGATACCCAGAAACCTGAGTGCTATAAAGCTGATAATCGAGGCAGAGACCAGTCATAGTCTGCTGAAGAGTAGCAATATCCTGGCGCAGGTCAAGATAATGCTGATAAGTAAAGGGGGAGTTGGGGTCAGGATGAGGTGGCTGGGTATGCTGGGGTCTGTGATGAAAGTCAGTATGCATAGGATCAGACTGACTATAGGAGAGCGGTGTAGCGTCCGTGTAAGCAGGGTGCAAAGTGGACGAAGATGATCTATCAAATGGGGAAGCGGGGGGGGGGGGGGGGGGTTACTGTGACCTATGTGGGCGAAGTGGTGGTGGAATATTCGACGGAAGAACCCACGTAGTCTCGCAAATGGGGTCAGCGAGGGCGATGTCATCAGGACCAGTGACCTTGAAATAAGTGGATCGTCCTAACATCCAGATATTCCTACCTGGGGCGGGACGTAGCAAGTGCATGGCCCTAAGGTTCTGCAGGGTTAAACGAAAAGAGTCACCTGAAAAGAAAGTGTAATCCGGAAGAGATTGCTCCGCGAGGGTGCGAGCAATGACAGTGATCAGACCACCACTACGAATGGCACCGCTGGTGCGAAGGTTTAAAACTCTATAGAATCTTTTTATGATTAAATCACCAAAATGAGGGCGGTAGGAACCGGTGACCATGCACCATAAAATAAAAAGCTCGGCTTTGTCGGCTTTGGTAGTCTCAACCTATGCATAAATAGTATTGCAAATAATTTTCAAAGCTATTTTAGGATTGGATGGACAATGCTGGTCTTAACGGATTGGTACTACTCGTAATAATTCAATCCGGTAATGGATTAGCAAAAATCGCGCACGTCGAAAGTAGGGGCAGGCTAGGATAAGTTGATGATGGGTGTACGGAGAAAGGTACACAACTGGTCGATGTGGATAGAGTGCAGGGTACTAAATCAGCGAAAAGAAACATTTCCCTCTTGGTTGACTTCACTGAGGGTAGCTAGGAACTCTCGGGTGAGTAAGGGACAGGTGGGAAAATCCACAGATAAAAGACGCTCCCAGCCAATATTATAAAAAGAGCACGAACGCCATCGTAAATATGGAGTTCCCGCATCAATGTCCGACTGGGGGACCAAACCTGCGGTAGAATTTTTTGTTCCTGAAGCTGTTGAAAACAGTCTAATGCAGCTTTGGAGCCTAAGTCTAAGGTCACATTGTCCGCTTGAATAATGTATGACGGGTCCGGAGTGTCAACATTTCTGCGTGAACGGGAAGGTCTAGGAGGCATTTTTCAGGTCAAAATCTGGGACAAATTTGGCACAATTTCCAGATTATCAATTATCAAGCAAAAATAAATTTTTCTAACTACTCCCACAGCGGATAAGCAAGCCCGTACAAATATATAATAGAAATGAAAGAGTTCAGTTTCAGAACGAATATACCTAACTGCGCGCTGAGCAGCAGTATATTTTTCGCATCTGAAAAATTTTTGAGTTTTGAAATTCCGTTCAGATGAACCTCTTCTGAATTGTATCCGGAGCAAATGTTTCAAGTTTTCGGAACCTGTGGAGTGCCAACGGAGTGTAGATCTGAAAAAGGAACTCACAAAAATTCAAATTTCAAAATGAAGAAAACGATGTTTTTGGAGAATTTCAACCGTGGTGTAATTTACTCAAAACATGTGATTGCCTGTATGCAACCTGCAATCACAACTTTTAGGAAATTCTGTTGTTTCGTTATACAAGGGCTCGAGGATGCAATCTTGTAAAAAATATCAAAACATGTGATCGCATAGGGAGAACCTGCGGTCGCATAGACCCAGGTTTTTTCAAATATCGACTCAAAAAATCCTCGACGACCACCTGCGACCCAAAAAACACAACCTGCGATCGCATGTAGCACAAAAACTGATTTTTTTTTCTAAATTTTGCAAATTCTCTTTGTTCCTTTTCGTATGAAAAGCACGATTCAATTACGAAGAGACGACCTAAGTAAATAAAAACACACAAAAATTGAAATTAAGTTGCAAAAACGAAAACCAAAAACAAACGTCTGGGTTGCCTCCCGGTAAGATGCCCGTTTTTACTGTCGTTGGCTTGACATTGTTGCTTAGTTTCCTCAATTACGGTAAGTCGGGATCTCGAATACCTCCACTTCCTCGTTCGTAACTTGAAACCCTTCATAAAATGGTTTGAGACGATGACCATTAACCTTAAAAATCTTTCCTGTTTGTTCACTCTTAATTTCTATGGCACCATGATCAAACACGTTAGTAACAACAAAAGGTCCCACCCAATGAGACCTTAATTTACCAGAAATAAGTTTGAAACGAGAATGATATAAGAGTACCTTTTGACCGATAGTGAATACCTTCCGCGAGATCATTTTGACATGGAAAGCCTTTGTCTTCTCCTTATAAATTGCTTCGTACTCGTAAGCATCGTTCCGGATTTCTTCTAACTCTTGGATATCTAACCTTCTTTTCTTACCAACTTCATCGATGCTCACATTCAAGTTTTTGACAGCCCAATATGCCTGATGCTCCAATTCAACCAGTAATCGACAAGGTTTGCCAAAAACAATTCGATATGGTGACATACCGATAGAATTTTTGTATACTCTCCGGTGAGCCCATAACACATCATCCAATCGAATACTCTAATCTTTCTTGAACGGATTGATGGTTTTCTCTATAATGCCCTTGATCTATCTGTTTGAAGCTTCAGCCTGCTCGTTGGTTTGCTAGTGATATGTTGTGGATAACCGATGTGTGACAACATATTTCTTGAGGACTGCTTTGAGGGTGAGGTTGTAGAAATACGTACCCAAATTACTAATAATGGCTTTTGGTGTCCCAAACCTAGCGAATATAATTATCTTGACAAAAGCAACAACAACCTTAGCATCATTTATTCGTGTAGCTTTTTCCTAGAACCTCTTTGGATACGTAATCCACAACAAGTATGATATACACAAAACCGAAAGATGGCAGAAACGGACCCATGCAATGTATACCCAAAACATCAAAGATTTCACATAATAAGATTGGGGTAAGTGGCATTTGATTCCGAGATGTCAAAGACCTAGTCATTTGGAACCTTTCACAAGTTTTTCAAAACAGAAAAGAGTCACGAAAATATGATGCCAATAAAGACCGCTGTCCAAGTCCTTGTATGTGGTTCGTTGTAGACCATAATGCCCTCCACAAGGTTTTGAATGGTAGAAATTCAGAATTGACTTGACTTCATCTTGAGGCACACATCTTCTAATCACCTAATCAGCATAGTGTTGCAATAAATACAGCTCGTCCCAGATATATCTTTTTGCCTCCTTCTTTATTTTATCTTTCTGGTCTCAGGTAAGATCTGAAGTGAGTTCTCTAGAGACCAAGTAGTTCACTATATCAGGAAACCAAAGGGGGTTCTGAACATCGAATAGGTGCTTGTCAGGAAATGCTTCGCAAATCGGGGTCGAGTCTTCAGGTGGAGTGATTCGGCTCAAATGATCAGCTACCAAATTTTCTCTCCCGTTTTATCCATGATCTCTATATCAAATTCCTGTAGCAGCAAAATCTATATGAGAAACCTTGGCTTTGAGTTTTTTTGGCAAGAAGGTACCGGATAGCTGCGTGATCAGAAAAGATTATAACTTTCATGCCCAACAAATATTGTCTAAAATTTTCCAATGAAAACACAATTGACAACAACTCTTTTTCTGTGGTGGAGTAATTTTCTTGGGCGATGTACAAAGTTTTTGATGCATAATAAATAATGTGGGGAACCCGGTCTTTTGTCTGTCCTAAAACAACTCCAACAGCAGTATTACTGGCGTCACACATTATCTCGAATGGTAAACTCCAATCTGGGGGCTGAATAATGGGGGCAGAAGTAAGAAGATTTTTCAGCACATCAAAAGCCATCGTGCAGTCTTCATTGAAGTCAATTCAACATCTTTTTGCAGTAATTGGCACATGGGAACTAATATCTTCGAAAAGTCTTTTATAAACCTCCTGTAAAAACCTGCATGACCAAGAAAGGAACGCACTTCCCGAACATTCTTTGGGCAGGGTAATCTTTTTATAACATCCATTTTTTCTTTGTCGACTTCCAAACCTCTTTTTGAAACAATATGACCAAGAATCACACCTTGGTCAACCATAAAGTGACATTTTTCAAAATTTAAGACCAAGTCTGTTTCAGTACATCTTTGCAAAAATTTTGTGAGGTTTTTCAAACAAATATCAAAGGAGTCTCCATAGACGGTAAAGTCGTCAATGAAGACTTCTATGATATTTTCGACATACTCATAAAAGATACTAACCATACACCCCTGGAAGGTAGCGAGTGCGTTGTAGAGTCCAAAGGACATACGTCTGTACGCAAAAGTCCCAAATGGGCAGGTGAAGGTCTTTTTTCTCCTGGTCTTCCAGAGCAACTGGAATCTGATGGAAACCTGAGAATCCATCCAAGAAGCAGTAGTGGGATATTCCAACAAGCCTCTCTAGCATCTGATCTATAAATGGGAGAGGAATGATCTTTCCGGGTGGCTGGGTTTATTTTTTTGTAATCGATACAAATGCGCCATCCGTTCTGAACCTGAGTTGGAACCAACTCTCCTTCTTTGTTCTCTACCACTGTCACCCCAACCTTCTTGGGTACAACTTGAACTGGGCTGACCCATTTTTTGTCAGATATTGGGTATATCATCCCAGTATCTAATAACTTCATAACTTCTTTCTTGACCACCTCCGTCATTGGTGGGTTTAATCTATGTTGGGCTTCACGCGATGAATTATAATCTTCTTCCATCAAAATTTTATGCATGCAGAGAGATGGGCTGAGTCCTTTGATGTCTACAATAGTCCATCCAATCGCACTTTTATACTCCTTCAAAATTCTGATCAGTTCTGACTCTTATTTTTCTGACAACTTGTTGGATATGATGATTGGTAATGTTGGATATGACTCTTATTTTTCTGACAACTTGTTGGATATGATGATTGGTAATGTTTCTTTTCCTCCAAGATATGCATATTTCAGGTGTTCAGGAAGTGTCTTCAGCTCCAAGATGGGAGCTTGCACTACAGAAGGAAAAAGGTTGGAGTTAGAAACTGGTAATTTAAGAGTTTGGGTACCATACCTCAACTTTCTCTGCTGGTCCATATGGGCTGTCATTTCTTGAACTTCTCTGTCAACCACATAATTTTTTGATAAAACCTGAGCTGCATTAATAGACATATTTCTGTGGAGCACTAATGCTAGTGACTCATGGTTAGCAATCTCAAAATATTATGCAGTTAATGGTTCAATTACATCAATGAATTTAAGGGCTGAAACATGATCAGTATAACACATAACATCATAAATATTGAAGTTGATAGCTTCACCATCAAATTCCATGCAAAGGGTACCATCATAAACAACTATTTTGGTTCTATCAGTTTTTAAAAACGGTCTCCCCAGAAGAATGGAACCTGAATTTGGTGAGTCGTCATCTCCCATATCTAAAACATAGAAATCAGCTAGAAAAATGAGTTCATTCACTTGAAGCAAAACGTCTTCTAGCACATCTTTTGGGTGAACCAGAGAACGATCAGCTAAGTGAATGATTACTCCTGTTCTTTTTAAAGGCCATACCACGATAGTTTTAAAAAGTGAGTATGGCAAAACATTTATAGAAGCTCCTAAGTCCAACTTAGCTCGTGGAACTGAAAGGTTCCCCAACTTGCAAGGAACAGTAAATACTCCTGGACCCTTACACTTTGGGGGTAGCCATTTTTGTAAGACAGCTGAAACATTCTCGCTTACTTTAACTGTTTCGTTTCCTTTTAATTTTCTTTTTGAGGTACATAACTCTTTAAAAAATTTAGCCTACCAGGGTAGTTGTTTAATGGCATCCAAAGGGGAATATTTACCTCAACCTTTCTGAAGAAACCCATAATATCTTTGTCTTCCTTTCCTTTTTTCGTGTTTTTCAGTCTTGAGGGAAAAGGAGGAGGAGTAATTTTTACTTATGCTTCAGCAGGTCTATCTTTTTTCTGTACCTCTTCAGTTGCCTTAGATTCTTGCTCAACCACGATCTCTTCTTCCTCGTCTTCTTACTGATACGGCCCTTTGTAGTTTTTACAACTTCTGAGAGTGACAACACAAGCATTGTGCTTCAAGTTTTTCTCAGTATGAGGTGGGAGTTTTCCTTGCGTTTGTGCTTCTAGTTTGCTCATAGACTTCGCGAGTTGTGATACCCGTTGCTCCAGATTTTTGATGCTAGACTTGGTTTCATTTTGAAAAGCTTGGGTACTGGTAGCAAGACTTTTAACCATGCCTTCCAAAGACATGCTGGAACTACTAGCTTGTGACTAAAAAAGTGTTTGCTGAAAGTTGCTTTGGTGCTCATTTTGGTGGAAAGGTTGCTGAAATCCAGGTGGGGCATGGTATTGATTTCTTTGCTGGAAATTTTGCATAGGCCTTGGTTGGAAATTATTATTTTAAGGTCCTCCCCAAGCTTGGTTGTTGCTATGCTGATCAAATGGCCTTTGCTGAAATCCTCCCATAGTTTGAACATATTCGTTATCTTCTTGAAGTAATGGGCACATATCTGTTGGGTGCCCGGTTTTGCAGCAGATCCCACAAGGTTTGACTTTTGCTTCAATACCTTTTTCTTTTGTCAACAGAAGGACAAACTTTGTCAATTCTGAAATTTGGGATTCCAGGTGGATGTTACTTATTTCTTTGACTCCTATTGGCTTGTCTGGGTACCATTCTTCTTCAGTTGTTGAATGCTTGGATTCATTTGCCAACTTTCTAATGATTGTCTGGATCTCTGTTGGTGTCATATCTGAAAGTGACCCTCCAGTTGATGCATTTATGCGTCGCCTCTCCATGGGTATCAAGCCTTCACAAAAACATTGGTACAACTAATAATCACTAATGCCATGTTGAGGGCATTGGACCAGCAACTTCTTGAAACGCTCCTAATAAGTATGGAGAGCCTCTCTTTTGCTTTGCTTTATACCAAGAATCTCTCTGTGCATGTGACACTTTCGCCTCAGGAAAATATTTCTCTAGAAAAAGTTTGGCGAGTTCATTCTAGCTTGTTATTGAACAAGACGAGAGGTCATATAACCCCTCATTTGCTGCATCTTGAACTGAAAAAGGAAACACCCTTAGTTTGATCTGGTCTTCAGTAACTGCATGGGGTTTCATTCTAGAACAGACGACATGGAATTCCTAGAGAAATTTGTGAGGGTATTCATTCTTGAGGCCTCGGAACGAGGGCAATAGATGGATTAAATCGAATTTGAGCTCAAAGTTCTGAGCTTCTGAAAAGGTGATACACAGAGGTTGCTGGGTAACCTCTAGTGTTTCCCATTCGAGGAGATTCTTTTCAGCATGGTCTCCGTTTTCGCTCATGATGGATTCTGTTTCGGTTTCAGAAGAATTTGTGAGTTTGGGTTTATCTGAAGATGATGAGGAGTATGTTTTGAACGGGCTGTTAATGAGTGAGGTAAGTGGTGCTTTTGGAAAAGGTTGAAATGAGGCTACGTGTTCGTTCCACAAGGGAGTGCCTTGTGGTGTGGGTGTTTTATAATGAGAGGGGGGAGGAGGCTGAGGTTCCTACTTGTTGCTTCGGAAGTTTTTCCTCCTTCTATAGCTTCCTAGCAGTGTTTACCGTGTCCCCGACAACGGCGCCAATTTGTTAAAACCGCTGTCGTGCACAATTTAAACAAATAAAAATATAAATTAGACTGCTCTTTTGCACTAATAGGTAGTACGGGTAAGCAGGGTCGGGTCCTCGGGGACACGTCCTAAAGTCTTAGCCTCTTTGCGTAAGGCACAAACTAATTCTTGACAAACGAACAAAACATAAAGGGGGGGGGGGTTATTTCTGAAAATTTAAACTAATAAAAATAAAAAATGATAAAAGATTAGCTGAATTTAAAAGTGGTGGATATTCAAATAAGAGAAAGCAATTCTAGTTTCGCGGTGACTCCCCTGATCATATAATTGACCTTCAACACAATATTTGACTGTGCACTTGTTTAAACTGGTACTAAAGTTCATTAAACAAGCTCTAATGACATCTATTACAAATATTATTTAATCAAAATAAGTTCTTTGAATTAAATCTAACTTTTTACCAAATTAACCATACAAGCTCTTGATTAACAAAGCAATGTTGCATTAGACACAGTGTAATTTCCCAGTAAAGTCCAATACCTCTCATAGGCACAGAGGCTTAAAAAGTTGTTTGATCAATTCATATTAGAGTTAACCCTAAAGACATAATTAATCTAATATATGTTACTTTTTACCAATTAGTCTAGACAATTACGGATCTAAATAATTAGATAACTAGAATGATTCACAAACAATTCAAGTGGCCAACAGAAATTGAAATCAAAATCAAACACTCAATTAAACACAAAATTGATCAAACTAAATAGTAATCACAGTCAAACATAGTGCCTAATGATTAATCATATGAAAAGGTTATGTCTTGGGAAACTGAAATATGAGTTTTTAGCCTGACATGGCTAAAAACAGATTACAAACAGTATAAAATAGAGTCTAAACGATAAATCTTACTAAAGAATGAAAAGAAATTAAATCGTTTCCTTTAGATATGCCTTTTTCACTTGAAACCCTCTAAACACCGCCTTAGAATTGCCAGGAATCACCAATTAGGGTTACTAGACAAGTGTGTGACTCTATTTATACGTTCAGATGTAAAAACGCCGTGCATGCGATCACATGTATTACCGAAAACGCGTCACGGGCCTTTTAAATGAAGTACGATACCATTTCGAGACATTTTGGCCAACCTGCGATTGCATGGGCACAACCTAAGATCACATGAAGTGGGTTTTCTCATCCTTGTGAATTTTTTTGCACGAAAAATCTCGGAAACGAAGTTGCGACCTCCCCTGTGATCGCAAGGATAAATCTGCAATCGCATAGGGACAATATGCGATCACATGTTTTCATTTTCGTGTCTTTTGATTGTCTTTCCTCCTTCCAAGCAGTTCTTGATCATTCCTCGACATCCTTCCTTAGTCTACATTCCAAGTAAGCTTTGAAACATCCATTAACGCATCCGAACTCGCGTAATCATCCATATGCTCCAAATTACCCTGAAAAATCATAACAAACGTGAACAGTATGGTCATTCTACAAAATAATCATGAAACACACAATACATAATAATAATCGGGAGTTAGTTAGCATTTTCTGACAAAATACCAAGGAAATTGTGCTAAAAGATGCATATAAAATACATCTAACATAGGTTGTACTTAAACGCAACTTTGTACCTATTTCCTCTAGTAGGCTCTTCCAAAACTAGATGGGAAACGACTATCACGATCCGACATAATCGTTAAGGGAACACCGTAAAATCTTACTATTTCTTTCACGTAGGCATTTGCTAGCTTATCTATAGACCATCTCTTATTGGCCTTTATGAAGTGTGCACTTTTTGTGAATTGATCCTAGATTACCCAAATCATGCTATGACTGTGCTTCGTTCTAGGTAGTTTAGTCACAAAATCCATGGTGATGTCTTCCCACTTACCCAAGGGTATATGAAAAGGCTCTAAGATCCTATACAGTTTTTGATGTTATGCTTTAACTCTCACACATGTTACACAATCTTCCATATACTTTGCAACATTGTGCTTGATCATCGGCCACTAGTAGTAAGGTTTCAGATCCTTATACATCTTAGTTCTACCGGGATGAATCGAGTACATGGTCCTGTGAGCTTCTTCCATGAGAAGATGTTTCATTCCTCCCATCTTAGGCACCCAAATCCTGTTTTGGAATACCTTCAATCCTTGACTATTTGTATCGAATACCAACGTTTTGCCTAAACGTTCTTCCTTTTAGTCATTTTTTCTCCAAAGATTATTTCTAAGCTTTCATAATGCTTTCCACAATTCTTAAGACAACTTCTATTCTTAACACTCTTGGCCTTCTTCTTTCCAGGTTTATTTTTCGACTTAGAGCATCAGCTACAACATTTTCTTTACCAAGGTGGTAAAGTATCTCGCATTCGTAATCCTTAAGTAACTCTAGCTAGTGTTGTTGTTGTTGCATATTCAGTTCTCTTTATCAATGAGATATTGGAGACTCTTATGATCGGTGAAGAGTTTTCACTTTGTGCCATAAAGATAATGCTTCCATATCTTTAATGCGAATACTACCAATGCCAACTCCAAATCATGAATGGGGTATTTCTTCCGCGCTCTTTTAGTTGTCGAGATGCATATACTATTAACTTTTCTCTCTGGGTCAGAACACAACAAAATCCAACTCCAAATGCATCGCTATAGACTACGAAGTCTTCAACTTCATTAGGTAAAAAAGAATTGGTACTTCACACAACTTCTTCTTTAATTTCTACAATGCTTCTTCATGTTTCTCACTCCATGTATATCTAGCTACTTTATAGGTTCAAAACAGTCAATGGAGCAGCTATCGAAGAAGAGCCTTGGATAAACCTTCGGTAATATCTAACTAATCCCAGAAAGCTTTGAGTCTCGATGATACTTTTTGGTCGTTCCTACTACATTACAACTTCAATCTTTGCTGGATCAATCATTATTCCTTCATGGTTAATCACATGACCCAATAATTGGACTTCCCGAATCCAAAAATCACATTTGGAATTTTCGCATATAGCTTCTCCTTCTTCAAAACTTCTAATACTTCTCGCAAGTGTTTTCCATTCTCCTACTAGCTCTTTGAGTAAATCAGAATGTGATCTATGATCACTATTAAGAATTTATCAAGGAATATTTTACAAACTATGTTCATCAATTATATAAATGCTAGGGGTGAGCAAACCCAAACCAATAAATCGACTAAAACCGACGAAACCGAAACCGAAAAAACCGAAACCGAACCAAAATCAATAGTTAGGGTTTGAATTTTTTAAAAACCGAAAAATCGGGTTCGGTTTTGGTTTTTACCTAGAAATTGACCCATCCAATCCGAGAAACCGACTCATACTTAAAACCGACAAACCGCTCCAAGAAACCAGTCCATCCAACCCGAGAAACCGACCCATACTTGATTGTTTTTTGGTTTTAATAGACTATTTCAGACTTTGGTTGTAACTTGTAATAGACTATTTGTTGTAAGACATCATGTTTTTTGAAGTATATAACTTAAATTTGGTGTTTTTTGAAGTATTTAACTTGTTGTTTCATTTATGGAAAATGGGTTAAAACCCAAAACCCATGGGTTTAAACCCAGAACCCATGAATATATGGGTTAAACCCTGGAAACCGAAAAACCGCCCAAACCGACCAGAAACCGATCGTATTGGGTTCTGAAAACTAGAAACCGACCATTTATGGGTTGGGTTGGGTTTGGGTCTAGAACCGACCCATGCATAGCCCTAATAAATGTTGTTGGAGCATTAGTTATTCAGAACGACATAAGCAAAAACTCATAGTGTCCATATCTCATTATGAGTGTAGTCTTCTTCATATCTTGCTCTCTCACCTTTAGCTGATGATATCCTGATCGAAGATCGATCTTTGAGAAATAGCTCGCACCTTGCAGTTGATCAAATAGGTCATCAATCCTTAGCAATAGATACTTGTTCTTCACCGTTTCCTTATTCAACTATCTATAGTCTATGCACATCCTCATTCTCCCATCCTTGTTCTTCACGAATAACATCGGAGCTCCCCAGGGTGAAGAACTAGGTCTAATGAAACCTTTGTCCAACAACTCCTGAAGTTTCATCATAAGATCCTTCATCTCTATTGGTGCTAATTGGTATGGTGCTTTTGCTAATGGTGTGGATCTTGGCAACTAGTCTATTTGAAGCTATACTTGTCCATCAGGGGCAATCTAGGAAGATTTTTGGGAAAGAATTTTGGATAGTCATACACCACTGGTATTCTCTGCATCTCTTTTTTCTCCTTCTTTACATCGATCACAAATAGTAGATACGATGTATATCCTTTGGCCAAACATTTTATGTCTTTCACCAGGGAGATGATTCTAGAATTTATGGTATGTTTGTCCACGTACACCATAAATGGTTCTCTTCCAGGGGGGTTGATCACCACAATCTTCTTTCTACACTTGATGCCGACATCGTTCGCACTAAGCCATCACATTCCTAATACTATGTTAAAATCGTTGAATTCAACGGGCATCAATTCCTCATGGAATTTATTTCCATTTAATTTTGATGATGATGTTTTTAATGCAATCGCTAACATGTACGGATTTTCCTCTAGCAACGTCCACTACTAGAGCACTATCTAGTTTATCTACAGAAAATGCTAGTCTTCTACCAAATTTATGTGATAAAAAGGAGTAATTAGCTCCATAATCAAACAATATATTGGCAGACAAACCATTGACGAGAAAGGTACCTCAAGTGACATATGCTTCCTCCCTTGCTACTTAAAGAGTCATCTGGAATGCTCTCGCCTTTGGCCTAGGGGCATATTAGGATTTGCAGCCTCCTTCTTTTTCGAACAGTCCCTAACAATATACCCTTCTTCATTACATCCGTAACACACCTTCTCGTTGGATGTACACTCATTGGCGCAATGCCCAGTTTCTCGAACTTGATATAAGTCAACTCCTAGCCTCATTTCCCAAAATGCTTCTTTTTGCACTTCTCGCGCCTTTTTGCTTTACCTCCTCATCCTCCAAACTTCTTGGAACCAGACTTCGAGAACCTGCTTGCCTTGTTGGATCTTGACAATCCCTCAAACTTCCTCTTCTCTCCTACCTCAACTCTCACTATACCCTTCTCCCTTAACTAAGTCTTAACATTTTTAGTTTCCCAGATGGCAGATTTCAAGGTGGTTGCTTGTTTGGCCATTGGACCAAAGTCCACTGGAAATCCATTAGTTAACTTGTTGACCTTGGATCTTTCATTTGGAACCAAGTAAGGAACAAGCTTCATTTTCTCCGTAAAACTTACAGCGTACTCGCTGACGCTCATCCTTCCTTTCTTCAGATTTTGGAACTTCTTGTTGACTCCAGAAGATCATGCTTAGAGCAATACTGCATTTTTAGTTTCTCCAAAAATTATTCCCAAGAAAACTTACTAGCTTCTCCTTTGGGCATGGTATCAGCTAGTAACTTCCACTAGATTAGTACCCCAGTCTTTAACTATCTAACCGTGAGAACGGTCTTCTGTTTATTGCTGCATTCACAACTTTCAAACATCATCTCTATCTCGAAGATCCAATCCATAACTTCCAACAGTGTTGGGCTTCCATAAATCCTTGTACTTGCATCCATGTCCACCATCTCCTTTATTTGGTTGGTTCCTTCTAACCACTATTGGCTCATCTTGTCTAACAATCCGACTGTAGTTTCCCTCCTCAGACTGTCCTTCATTCAACTCAATTTTTTCAATAGGTACAGTAGGTTCATGCCTATTATTATGCAACATTTGTCTCATCTCCAACCTTTGTTCGACTATCATAGCCCGAATCATTACTTGGACTCCTGCCATTGTGATTGGCTTGGGTGCAACTGTTACCTCTAGTGCATGCTCAATCACTCGTGGCTAAGGCTGCTGATTACCATTTCCCAATCTGCTTCGAGTGCTCACCATCTCGATCTATACACCAAAGCATATGTTTAGTGTATAGTGATGAAAATTAAGATAAGGAAAGCTTTATTTACGATAGACATATGAATTTCCTTATCACTCTGAAAAGTTACATGTAGGTTCTAATATCGTAGTTAAACGTTTAGAAATCTGAACACATAAAATTTCTATATCCAGTCGGCAATAGACCATAGATCTGATAAAATCATAAAGCATATAAGGCATCTCATAGCATATAAGGCATCTTCCCTAAATAAGCTAGTGCTTGTGTCTATTCAGGCATACTTCCTAAATATAGAAGACACTCATCTCATAATCATCGCTTAACATTCTAAGTTTAAGTCTAGAAATCCTACGAATCCTAGTTCTCTTAAACTAATGCTCTGATACCAACCGTGACATCCCAAATTTTAGGACCAGAAATGACGGACTTGTTTATGCTTTATTTACAATCAAAGTATCCTTTTTGAAGAATAATATTGCAGAATTTTTCCCAAAAATATGATAAAGATATTATCAAAGCATTTCTAAAGAAATGTATTTTAATTATACTCACTACTAGAAAAAAGGCCTTTTACGACGCTCATTGCGCGTCGTAAAAGGCTCAGACGACGCGCAAATGCGTGTCAAGGAAGGCCCTGTCATAAAGAGAGACGACGCGCTTTTGCGCGTCGTCTATAGACGACGCGCATTTACGACGCTCATTTACGACGCGCAATTACGACGCACATTTACGACACGCAATGCGTATCAAGGAAGGCCCTGTCATAAAGGAAGATGACACGCATTCGCGTGTCGTAACCTTACGACGCGCGTGTTAATGACACGCAATGCGTATCAAGAAAGCCCCTGTCAAGAAAGGTCATGTCATAAATGAAGATGACACACATTTTTGCGTATCGTAAATTTAAATGTTTAAAAAAATAAATTTATATATTTATTAATTTTTAAATTAAATTTGCATTTAATTTCTCATAATAGAAATAAAATACCATATACAAAAAATACAATCCATTGCATAATATAAAATAAAATTTCATACTCAAAAAATAAAATAAATTACACAAATTGTAATGTCATACAAAGAATCATTCAAATGTTAAACAAAAATAATACATTGCTAACATGGGTTATACATTTCTATAAAACTAACAAATAATCATACAACTCTGTTTCTTACTGGAAAGGAATGTCAAACATGATTACAAGTTTCCCTTAATCTTGATTACTCACTTGCTTAAGTAGAATGTTGTTGTTGAGAAGGTTACCTAGCAACAGAGAAAAACACAACACCTCTCCCACAATCACAACATCATTTACAGAGAAAGGGTTGTCAATTACTTTCATTAAGACTTTCATTCAATCACAAAAATATTAAATAAAAGGGTGAAACAATAACTTACTTTTGATAAGTTGATCTCCCTTAGAGCAAACACAGCTAAAACATTGAACAAGACCCTATTTCCCTCTTCTTTTAAAGTTTCCAGAATGTTTAGAATGCTCTCCTTACTCATAATATATAATCAATAATCAGATTGAATTATATATTATGAGTAAGTAATAAATTACATGTAACACAATAAAGTATTATTAAGGAACTTATGAGTTCAAATATTATTTTTTACACTCAGATGCCAAAATATTTTATGTTATTCTTCTACAAGTTGAGAACCAACTCAAACATGAAAGATAATAGTCCATCTGGCAGCTTTTGATGACATGGCAAATGAAATTTCTCAGAGATAGAATAATACCTGTACTATCAAAATGATGGCAACCACAACAGGTGGTCCAATAACTACAGCCAAAAACATGTCTTTAATCATGTCTGGAAAGAAAAGAAAGATTGTTTGCTGCAATCATAAATCCCATGTGTTACAAACTTATATCCAAATTTAAATTAAATAAAAAGAGAAAACTGTAAAAACAAATTATATCCAAGGTAATACACCATACAACAAAATAGCAAAGTCCATCAGTATTGTTACAAACCCATGAAGGAAGTGGAAGTTACTGGAAAAAAAAACATATGATTTGAGGCCTGTTCTCCATTCTTCCTAATAAGATAAATTGAGAAGCATTTTTCAAAAAAACACCGTTTTGTTAATTATTAGAACACATTAGGAAAGCTTTATACTCTTTGATTTAAGAAGCTAAGTAAACTATAAGAAATCCACAACAAAAAGAAACTATAAGAAATCCACAACAAAAAGATTTGAAACTTACCTGTCCAGTAAGAAGAGGGGTATCAGCAACAAGCTTGAAAGCAACAGGCCTTGGAGTACGCACAGGCCAAGCCTGCAAATAAAAGGTGCATCAAGTATAAAAGAGAACAGGGAAACTGATATTAAAAACAAGAACTTTGATCATTAGAATAAAAGAGAGAGAGAAAATAGAGAGGGAAGAAATGGAATGGAATGACTCATTCCATTCCATTTCATTCTATATTCCAACCTTTACCTTGTTTTCTTATCATTATCAGTTGTAATATATATATATATATATATATATATATATATATATATATATATATTACAACTGCAACTGGTAACACTGTAACTCCTAGGCACCAAGAAGGGTATTTTTGGAAATTGTAAAAGATCAAAAAGGGTATTTCAGGAAAGTGAAAAACCCAAAAGGGTATGTCTGGAAATTGAGATACCTGAACAAGCTCTTCATTTTCAGTAGCACAATTGGGTTTATCTTCATTTTCAATAGCACACTTGCAAAAATTTTAAACTTTTAAAATCCATCTTAGAAGGACTAAAGGTTAGAAAGGAGAAGTAATGAAGCTATGAGTTGAGAAAAGAGTAATCACAGCAAGGTCTCTAAAACAGACCTGCTGTTCAAAACGGATTTACTCCAAAATCTAAAACAGAAACATAGCTTTAACTAAATTTTATAGAAAACTATGATTGTTCAGGATTCCAGAACTATAAAGAACTCCTTCTAACTCCAAAGGATGAATTAAATATGAATTTTACAAAAAGGTGTATCACTTCTATCTCCAACAAGACAGTCAAGTGAGGTTGGCCAATTCTACCCAACTTGTGAGTAGAATTCGTCCATACCAAAATTCAGAGAAGTAAAGGACATACAAATGAAAGTCTCAGAGTTGGAATTGAATGAAAAGCATTTCCCAAGCTCCGGATATAAAATTCACATTATGGACAATCACAACACTAGTAAAAGCTGGTGACTGCCCACTGATCTGGAGTCTGGATCAATTCTAACCAATTTATAATTGGAAATAACACCCCATCTGCTCCAGATCTTAAATTCATAATATCAGGAACATATAGAAACTTGGAATCACTCTGGATCCTTTTCCAAGCCTTATAAATGATGAAAACAAAATGACATATCAGAACAGACCCGGATCAGACCTAACAGCAAAGATTCCATTCTTGCACATAGATAAAGTCCTTACCAGTGAAGTTGGGCTGCTTAAGAAAGTTAGCCAACTCAATTTGTGAACTTTGGGAACTGGTTTGGGGTCCGTTTGAGTTCTATAGCTCAAGGTATGATTTTTACAATATGACTATAGATCTGATGGAAAACAGAATCAATTTGTGAGCTGGCAAGGAGCTCATTGATTTCTTCTAATAATGGGCATTGGAGTGAAGGTGAGAATGGAAATAATGATATGAGACTACTGTGACCAAGGGTATGATTGTCATTTTCTAACACAACATACCATTTTCTGTTTTCACCTGAAATTAATTTTCACAAAATAAAAAAAACATATAAGGTTTTCTCAAGTATCAACTATAAAAAATAAAAACCAATTTCCACTAATCTCGATTGATGTTACTGCTATTCAGATGAAAGAAGAAGAGGAGAGAAGTAAAATAGAGAAAGGAAAAGAAGGAGCTACTATGGATCTTATGCAAGTGCTTCTTGCCAGCACTAAAGAAGTTAAGGAACAAAATGATGGGTTTGTTGATGTGGTGAAGAAAACCAAAGGAAATAATGGAAATTTGTTGTCAAAAGAAGCTACAGTGGGGGAAAAACAGTTTTCGAGTCAGGGGCATCAAGGGAATTTCTCGAAAAATGAAGGTGCAGGGGTTTTTGCTGGAAACCGCAAGCAGGGGCAAAAAGGGAATTATCCGAAAATTGGAAATTTTGGGGCTTCTGCTGGAATTCGCTATCAAGGGTATAATGGGAATAATCAGGAAAATTTGGAATTTAGTTTTGATAGAGGTAGGAAGACAGGAGGTAAAAATGGGCAGGGGTATTATGGGAATATTGAGCCAATGAAAGGAAAGTCTAATGATTCAAAGATTGAACAGGGGCAAAGTTGGAAAAGTAACAAGGTTATGGGAAAGAACAAGGATGGGGGTGATGTTTCGGAAGTCAAAGGGTTTGTGGGGAATAGTTCTATGAGTCGGCCTGACCAGGAAGCTAAAAAATCAGAAGCAGGGGTAAATTTTAATGGTAACAGGCAGGGCTATATTCCGAAATCTGGTGCTCGATTTCAAAATCAATATTATGGCTTGCTTTTAAAATCGATTTCATTAATTTTATATAAGAAGGGTACAGCTGACCTAATTTTATATAAGAACTCTAGAACTGATACGTACCTTTCTCTTTGATAATTTCTTTTAAGATGACTATTGTTTAGGGCTATCAACAACACCGTCATCTCCGCTACCATAGTGTAATAAACAAAGCACCATTGAAGGCCCTTCATCCTCTTGGTGATTTGCATCAGTTTACCGAACATTACATTGGGAAAAAAGGCATTTTTTTCTTGAAATGAGGCTATTGCAATGCTGTCTTGAAAAAAAGGCATGTTTTCTTCTCCAATAGAAATTGATATCACATCAGCTCCATCAGCTACTGCAGCATCAAGCCCGGTTAAGATGTCACTCTCTGGCCAATCTAGACCAAAACATACTTTATAAACCGCCAGATGAGCATAAGGTGCCATCCCAACGGCTAATATTTCACTCTCTGGGCAATCTGGACAAAAAAGTAGACCATCAGTTGATTTTTTGTGATGGAAGTTTCGTTTGAGCAATTCAACGAACAGTTGGCATGCATTGTTCGAACAAAAAAAATTCAAAAAACTATAACAGGTGATAGTTACACCAAATCATCCACCATGGTTGATTAATCGATAGACCGACTCTCTATCTCAATTTATTTGTAATTACAAGGAGAGTGAAATAAAAAGGAAAGGGGGGAAGTGGTAGCATAGGAAAGAAAAAAGTTCAGAACTTTAAAATCATGTCTACGTACCTTCAAAATTGAAGCCAAAAAACTCAAAACTGTTGATTCGTGGCTTGAATCGTTGTTGTGGTGCGATGTTAGAATGGTGGAGTCCAAGAGAAAACACAAATTATGATGGGTAGCTATCGTTATTGGTAATGCATGATTCATCAAAAGCCCTAGTTCTTCGGTCAATCGTCTATTTTGTGAAAGAAGATATTACCATTGCAAATGCGTTATGTCTGATTAGGGTTTGCATAGAGAAGGAGTGAAAGTCGATCGTAGAGGAAGGGGTTTGTAGAGAGAAGGAAGGGAGAGAATGAAATCGATCTAGCGGGTGTAGAGAGTACAGAGGAAGAGGAAGGAGGATGTTCAAAATTTTGGGGGAAGGAGAGACGAAAAGGTTGAGGTTTCGATTAGGAGTTGTTCAACAGGTAGCTTCAATTGACGGTTGATGAGTCGTAGTTGTCGATCAGCGCTACAATCGAAAGGAGTTGCAGTCACTGAACCATTTAACGCGAGGATCGGGTTTGAGACTAGAAGAGGCAACGAGGATTGGAGGCAATGGATGTGGGTGAGGGTGGAGACGAGGGAGAAGAAGGCGGGGGTTTAAAAAATTTGGGGATTTCATTTTCCCTCTAAGCAGAAGTGAGAAGCGCGTTTCTTAAAAAAATATAAAACGACATTCATAGACGACGCACCTTTTAGCTAAAGTGCCCTCCGTGTTTTTTTATTTTTTTACATTAGACACTAATTTAAGGGCACGCAATAATGCGCGACCTAAATCCTTAAATTTTTTGAAGAGATGACACTTATTTAACGTTACTCTCCTTTGCGTAACATCTATCTCCGAGTGTCGTTGTTTGCGCGTCGTAAAAGGGTCTTTTTCTTGTAGTGACTAAAAACGTTGGGATGTCATCGTCAATACAATGCATAAGCATAAATGGAAATAATATAGTCCTTACAAACATCTATTATTCTACTGGCCTATAATCCACAAATCTCTCATCTGTTCATAGCACATGTGCTCTTGTGCCATTACCTGTAATACAAGAAACTAAGTAGGTCAGGCTTGGGAGCTTGATGAGCACATATGGTTTTCAACCCATAATAATTAAATTCTTTATTTTCATCAAACCATTCAACCCGACTACCCATTCCCGTTATCTTCGAGATAGACAATAATGCTTAGGGGATTATCTTCGAGGAAAGAAAATAATGCTTAGGGGATTCCTTAGCAACATATGTCCGTAAGGTAGCCCTGGGGGGATGGAGTACACTTGGTGATCACTTAGTTTAAAAACATCTACAGGTTATGAGCCTGCTAGCGTTCCACTAGACTGTCTTGAATAGTTAATGGTCGTCATCTATACTTATCTAGACGACTAGATCATCTTTGAAGTCAAGGCCTCTCATCATTTATCTCATCTTTTATGTTTCATCACCTATATCATCTTTCATCTACCCATCTTTACCCAACATATTTATAGGTATAAAATACACACACACACACACACACACACACACATATATATATATATATATATATATATATATATATATATATATATATATATATAGATAGTTCAAATCAAGTAAAACATGTATAAATCGTTCATTCACCGTAGATATTAGGAACAAAGATAATAGGCACATATACCATGTAATTTATCTTAAGTACTTCATATCTATATGTAAGATGAAAGTAAATATGCACTCACGTGTTAAACTGATGACTCGAAACTCAGACAATGAGTCGTTTCTAGAAACTCTCTTTTCCTTTGACGTAACCTAGTATCGTTATTACTAAGTCTTAGTCTAATATTTCTTGCGACTAATTATTAATCTAGATTCATCATTAATTCAAATTCAACTGATATATAGCTGATAAGGGACAACTAGGTAAGATCATATTCTAGGTAGGGTCCGTTTGTCATGCATAGTATACTGTTTGGAAAGGCCACATTAAACACCTCACTAAATCTAGCCTTGTCATCATCCCCATAAGACATAAGTTGATCAATCAGTATAATGGCATGGAATCACTGATAAATCTTTTTTTATAGGTTTATAATAATGATAATGAACTTAAACATAAGTTATACTTAAAGCACGGGAAACATAACTCGACTTACAGGTGGTCTAGCGAGAAACCGGAGTTTGGGCGGGCAGAACTTCTAAACCGAAAGCTCTACTTCATGGGGATTTCTGATGCTATGGAGCTTCGCTACTAACCCTTAGAAAGTGATAGAACAAGGCCTAGGGACATTGTGGGGTGGGGGGGTGTGGGAGAGATTTGAATGAAGAAGTGTGAAGAAATGGCTGAAATTCGACCTCTATTTATAGGCTGCCAGGAGCCTAGTATGTTGGAAGTAATGGGTACATTGGGTGTACATATGTATTATGTGTTGGATTAGGTGTCTAAGCCATAACTATATTTGGTATATACTTGACCCGGTTGTAGCATGGTCCTTTTGGGTTGCCTTCACCGAAGCAACTTGACTGAAAGAATAATAGAGAAAGAGGTTATTATGATTTATTAATATATTTCGAATAATATATTATAAGAGAAATCATATTATTTAATTAACATTGTTCAAGAATTAATTTAGAATTAAATTTGTGGTCAAAAGAGGTTAATTGAATTAAGGGGACTATTATTGTAATTATTGGATAATTGTAGAGTGGGCTGGGGAACCCTAAAGATAGGGTGGACGTAATCTTATGGAAGCCCATAAGGATTTCATCCAAGGGCTAGGTTCTGGAAGGATCTAGTGGGTTGCTTAGAGCCTAAGCAACCATATTAGGTCTTTGACTGAAACCCTAATTCCTCACCTATATATAGAACCCTTTGGCTTCACAATTTCGGCTACCACAACCCTGGAAGGATTCCAAGAGCCAAAATTTAGCCTTCCCCTCTCTCTCTTGCATTCTCCAATTGCTTTGGTGTTTGTGATCTACTAGAGGCATCAAACTTGAGGTGCTAAAGTTCTCAAAAGCTCAAGATCATTAAGCTACATTGAAAGGTAATATCTTAACACTTCATTAGATGTAGATTTCTATTTTTATTGTCTACTAGATTAGGGTTTCTAAGTCTTGGACAATTGTTGCATGTAGAATTAGAAAAACTAGATCCAAGCATTAGGGTTTGCATGTGCACCATAGGATTTATGTATGTATAAGATAAAGCTAGTATTACTATTAGTAGGCGTCATTTATGAAGCCGATCTATAAAGGGGGGGGGGGGGAGATAAGGTTGTTGCCTATAAAATGGCAGTTTAATGGGTGTCCACTCTCACCCACCGCTTCCTTGATTGGTGGAGGGTTGTTAGCCGAATGGGTAGGATAGGGCAACAAATTCCTCATTAATAAGTATAATGATTATATAAAGTAACTAAATGTTTTTATAAATTCCCAATCTTAGTTACTTTAGGAAAAATGTGAAAATGTATGCTATTCCATGAAATTACACATTGCACCTTGCCAACTCGTTAGTGGAACGTGTGTGGTTAACCGGCACACTAATTTGGGACTAACAAAGGTGGCAAAGGGTAACTTGATGTTTATCATAGATCAATGGAGCATGTGTGGCTAACCGAAACATTGATTAGGTGGTAAATGACATCGAGAGTACCAAGTACATTTGTATGGTTATTCATACCTTTTTGTGATCCTCGGTATCCTAGTCACAAAATTGAAGGGCATAATCGAGACTTAAACATGCCATTGAAAAGTTAAATGAATCTCAAAAGAATCTAGGAATTTCAATTCATTTAAAAATTAAATCCTTTTCGTTTTTCATGGTGGAAATTGGCAAATCCTCATTTACCTACCTTCATATTATTTGCAATTAGATTACAACATCCCTCTTCTGAATTGTAAATAATCATGTTGGATCCTAGTCCTAATTTATAATTTAGGTGTTTAATTGGGGATTATTATCTAATGTAATTTTTGTTCCTTTTCTATTTCAGATGTCTACTCAAAACAACAACGCTTCTGCCTCGACCCCTTCTGGCTCATTCTCACTCATGAACTTGTGTGGGAGGGTGATATTTGATGGGACCAATTTCAATGATTGGACCCGCAACACACACGCCACGAGGACAAAGAGTATGTTATCGACAAGGAGCTGAAGGAGGTCAATGTGAACACTGCTACTCTTGAATATATTGTTGTGTACGAAACTCATGAGCAAGATGCTACGAAGGTTCATTGCATCATGCTCGCAACAATGACTGTTGAACTCCAAAAGTCTTACGAGGACTACTATCCCTATGATATGCACCAAGATTTGATGGAAAGGTACCATCAAAGAGCCAGGCAGGATCATCGCCTCGATGATCACCACCAAAATGAAGGATGGAGAGTACATCACGGCCCACTTGTAGAAAATGCAGAGATTCATGGACCGCTTGCTGAAGTTGAATGTCAACTTCGATGAGGAGCTGGCCATAAATATCATTCTTCACTCGTTGCCTCCTTGTTACGACCAGTTTCATATGACATATCATATGAACAAGGAGGAGGTCACTCTGAGAAAGCTTCAAGGCTTGCTAAGGACTGCTGAGAGTAGTCTGAAAGGAAAATCTACTGCATGTACTTCTACTACTGCTGCCCCTGTGTTGGCTATTGGGCAAAGGAAAGGAAAGAAGAGGAAAGCTCCTTCTAAGAGCTACAAGGGTAAACCCCATGATGGATCCTCTTCTAGTGGGACCAAAGCTGGTTCTACTACCCCCTATTCCAACCCAAAAGAAGCAGAGTGCTTCTACTGTCATGACAAAGGGCATTGGAAATGAAGTAGCCCGAAGTATCTGCAAGACATCAAGGATGGGAAGATAAAGCCATCCTTTTCAGTTATTTATACTATTCAATGTAACAAATCATCACATGCTATTTCTTGGGTCCTTGATACAAGATGTGGTTTTTGTTGGATTAGTGTCTAAGTCCATAACTATTTTGGTATGTACTTGACTCGATGGTGCATGGTCCTTTTGGGTTGCCTTCACCAAAGCAACTTGATAGGATGAATTATGGAGAGAAAGGATTAAATATGATTTATTAATATATTATGAGAATAATATATTAAAGGAGAAATCATATTGTTTAATTAATATTAGTCAATAATTAATTGGTAATTAGTTTTGTGACTAAAAGAGATTAATTAAACTTAAGGGACTGGAATTGTAATTATAAGATAATTGCAATTTGGGCCATGGATTGCCTTTTATTATAAGGTGGACGAATTCTATGGGGAAAGCCCATATGAAATCGTCCAAGGCCTTATGGAAAGAGCTCCATGGGTTGCTTAGGGCTTAAGCAACTAAATTAGGGTTTCCTTGTTAGATAACCCTAATTGCCTAACTATATATAAGACCCTTATGACTAAAAAACGTGGGGGAACTTCTTTTCTAGGGTTAGAACACGTTTTGGGCAGCCTCTAACCTCTCTCCTCTTCATCCTCTTGCTTATGGTGTTTGTGAACCATTAGAGGAGTGACACTTGTGACTCTAAGCCTTCCAAAGTCAATACAAGGAGATTTGGGATTGTTATTGCTACATAACAATCAAGGTAATATCATAAATCAAATTATATGTTAATATTGATTTCCATATGCTAGAATTAGGGTTTATAGTCTTGGATTCAAAGCATGTACAATAGAGAAACCTAGATCCAAGCATTAGGGTTTGTATGAGCACATAGGATGTCTTATGACCAAAACCCATCAGTGGTATCAGAGCCTAGCTTGGTTTCAATTGTATTGATGCATTGTATAACTGGAAAATTTGATTTTTTGGATTTTGGAGGCAGGACTCGCCGAGTCCATAGTTGAACTCGCCGAGTCCAAGGTGACTCGACGAGTCCAGGCTTGACTCGACGAGTCAGCTCGTCAGATGGAGGTTATCTTGGGATTTCTTGCTGTTTTTGCATTGGGATAGTTACCTTATCATGTTAGATCAATATTAATCCGATTATATGATATATTTGACTATAATGTTGATCTAATTGAAGATATTTATCAATTAATAAGATAATTGTTTCCTTATAAGATAATTGATTAATTATTTTGACTAAATTGATAAATTGTTTTGCAAGAAATCATTAAACAAATCAAATATGGATAATTATGTGATTAAATGTCAATTTAAATTATTTGTTATTTGATCCTTGTTGTTATAAAAAGTTTCATATTTTTCCCTTTAGGTTTTATAGTTTAAACTTGAACCCAAAAGTTTTGAAATTTAAATAGTTGAAACCCTTATGTTTTGAAAATTTTTCAAAACTTGCCCTCAAGTTTTGGAATTTAAAAGTTGATTAAAAGTTTAATTAGGAATGTTAAATTCTAAAACTCTAGTATTGTTTTGAAAAAGTTCAAATCACACCCTTATGGTTTTTATTAATTAATTAAGGTGTATAATTAAAAGAAGTTTAATAAAACCATAAAAGTTTAGGTTTTCAATTTAATTGAATTAAAAGTATAATTGTTAAATTAGACCACCTAGTATTTTAAAAGTATAAAATACACCCTATACTATATGTATAACATTAAAGGTATAACATTATATATATATATATATATATATATATATATATATATATATATATATATATATATATATATATATATATGAGTAAAAGTCAGTCTTACCGTTAGTAGGCCTCATTCACGAAGCTAGTCTATAAGGGGTGTTTAAGGAAATTGCCTATAAAATGGCGATTGAATGGGTATCCACTCTTACCCACCGCACTCTTGACTAGTGGAGGGTCGTTAGCCGAACGGGTAGGATAGGACAAAACCTTCCATTATAAGTATAATGAAGTATAAAAGTAACTAAATGTTTTCATAAAATTCCCAATCTTAGTTACTTAGGCTAAAGTGAATTGATGCAATTCCATGAAATTACACTTTGTGCCCTTGCGAAGACGTTAGTGGAGCGTGTGTGGTTTACCGGCACACTAAATGGTTCTAAGCAAAGGTAGCAAAGGGTGACTCAATGTTTGTCATAGTTCGATGGAGCGTGTGTGGTTTACCGGCACATCGGATAGATGACTGTAACATGTGAGGGCACCATGTAAGTTTGCATGGTTATTCACACCCGCTTTGTGATCCTCGGCATCCTAGTCACAAACAAGAGGGGCATATCGAGATTTAAATATGCCATTGAAAGTTCAATGAATCTCAAAGGATCTAGGAGTTTTCATATATTTAAAACTTAAAATTCTTTTTCATTTTTCGTGGTGGAAATTAGTGAATCGTCATTCACTTACCTTCAAATATTCTGCAATTAGGGTTACGGCATCCCTCTCCCGAGTTGTAGAATATTGTGTTGGGACCTAGCCTTAGTATCTCATTTGGGTGATTTACTAAGGACTCAATCTATCAACTAACTTGAATTCGTTTTTCTCCCGTATTGTAGATGTCAAAGTTTGACAACTATGGTCTTCCCAAATCCCATGGAACAAGCATTCCACATGAAGATGATATTCCATGATTCGATCGAGGAACAAGAGATCATGCTTCACTTCCTCCTCCTCCAATTATTCTCCCTAACCCACAAGTTCAAAGGCTTGAAAAGTTCAAGATCACTCAAGCCCTTTTGGCAAGTAAACATAAAGAAGGAAAACCGGTGTGTGCACACGTCCTAGGGATGAAGTCACACATTGATAGGTTAAGAATGTTGGGATCCGTTGTCTGTGAGGAAATGGTTGTTGATTGGGTTCTTCAGTCACTTCCTAACTCGTATAGTGAGTTCGTAAGAGAGTACTATATGATGAACCACGACATGACCCTTATAGATCTCACCTATATGCTTATTGCTGCTGAATCAGCAATGGTTTGGCGCAATAGAAAAGCAAAGTTGATTGGTGAATGTGCCTTCAAGACCTCTATGGATATAGAAAATGGCAATGAAAGACATGCAATGATCGATAAGTTTGATCATAAGAGAAAGGCGATGTCTGAAGTAGTTCCATGTGTTGTTCCAAAAGAGTCAATTTGCTTTTATTGCCAAGGGAAGGGGCATTGGAGACGAAGTTGCCCTATTTACCTAAGAGATCTAAGAGATGGGAGAGTCAAAACGTATGGCTTTTCTTTAGGTAAAATCCATTGACTAACTCTTTTAAGCTTCTATTCTAGATTCTTAATACATAATGTGCTAAGATTACAATTGATGTTTTGTAGAATCGAAGAAAAGAAAGAGAGCTTAAAGGAAGAAGTGAGCAGAATCTAACCATGAAGGAATGGATTTCGATCGCATTTCTCGAAGATTAGATTCTTAAGCTACTACTTAGAGTTAGAGTTAGATTGCTAAGAAAGATGTATTAGCATAAATTTTTCATTGAATTGCATTGTAAGGACAAATTTTTTCCGCAATAAAATAAATTTTGATTTCAAATTTTATTTATTTATCCTTGCAATGGCATGTATGAAAAATTGATGTTAAAATGTTTCTATTATAATGGATTTGGTTCTTATTATGTTATTTATGGAAAGTTGAGAATTTACCAAATAGGGAGAGTTTCTCATCGCCCAAAGTTTCAATTGGATAGAAATTTGGAATCACGCAACTTGCTTGCACGATGAATGAGAAATTTCATATTTGGAAATTAGACTAATTCATTGACAAAGTGTCAAGTGAAGGACTAGGAGATCGAGTACACAAAGTTGTATGCTGATCAAGTTCACCATAATAGTAACAAAGATATTCGTCATGATTTACTAAAAGCTTAGTAAATATGATTATACTTACAAGATTAAGTGTAATTTTGAATTGATTAAAGGGTTTAGATCACTAGCAGAACGAATAAGAAGAATCAAGTAGGCAGAAAGATAAAAGTTTCTCCATTCTAAGAAGAAGGGAGAGTAGCTTTTATGCTTTATGATAGGTATTAATGATTAAGAACCATATCTCAATTAATCCTCTAAGTGAGTCTTAGTACAATTGTATGTCTAAGAAGAGGAATCAAGAATTGAAGAAATGGTTAAATCAAGAAGTCTATCATACTTCGTTCCAATAACAAGTCTTAAAGTTAAGATTGTGACAATGAGTGAAAAGTATTAAAGGTTTATAACATTCATCAAATGTGGAAAGTTGTGATGTCTTGGATAAGACAAAGACCAACTAGGACCAATTTATGAAGTGTTTGATAAAAACTACACTAACTCTTGAATATTTGTTTGTCAAGAAATGTTTTGACAAGAGAATCTTATATGTCAAGGAGTCAGTGGGAGTCTTAATGGTCTTGAAAGGTTTCAAGAACAAATCAAATAAACCTTACCGATCATCACTAGCACACGAGTTGAGGTTTAAAACCTATCGTGATAACATTATTTTGTTTCCGTTCCAATCCAATCGAGTTAATTATGCATGTGAGTTCTATGAGTTCTCATTTTGAACGCATAAAAGGCAAATCACCTTAATCAATGAAAGGTACATTGATAGGAAAAGGTGAGTTGCTTAACTACTTGGAAGACGTGGTGGGCAGCTGTGCTACCATAAGGAAAGAAATCAAGATTAAGGAAGTTCGGTCCATATGAGTTTGAATTTGTCGTAAACTTTGGTTTTAACAAATTCACATGGATAGGAACACATACACCGTTTAAAATCTAAGTGTCATAAGATTTCCTCCTTCATGAAAATGATTGTGAGGAAATGCTTTCACTAAGAAAGATTTTAAGAAGATAGTGATTGTAAAATTGCATTCTCGAATTCAATTATGGTTACGGCATCCCTTTCCATAATTTGAATTGTGAGGTTTGGCAATTAGTCTTAAGTGTTTAGACACATATATGAACTATCGAAGGCAAAGGTGTATAAGTTCAAGAAGCCTTGATAAAAGATTATCAAAGCACTAAGTATTAGAAACATGGACTTAAGAAATTCAATAAGCATTGTTTTTCTGAAAGTTAAGATGTTTATGAATACATGTCGAAGCTAGTGGGAGCATAAATGTTATGTTTTATAATAATCATCATGATAGTGGGAGCATAAAAGTTATGATTGTATGATTATTAAGGAAAGTATTGCAAGGTTAGCAATATTAATTATAGAAAACAAGAGTCATACTTTGCAAAGTTGTAAAAGTTGAAAGGTTGTTTTGCTATAATTAAGGGAGAGAATATTATGCTTCATTTCAAATCTAAAGGCTTAGGTTGTGGAATGTTAATAGATTTAGTCAAAGGTATATAGTGTGTTCTTAAAATTTCGATTATGATTACGACATTCCTCTTCACAATTCGAATTTTGAGAACATAGCAAATCAAACATTATGCGTCGTGTCCCATACGCTTAGGGTATAGGATCGATTGAAAGTGCTTTGATATTTGACCATTCTAAAATTTTCCAAATGTCGAGCGCATTTAGAGGGAAAAGGGGACTAGAATTGGTTTTGACTAAAATAATTAAACAACTATCAAAGGACAATCCAAAGTTCGAAGAGGATTGGTCACTTGTGAGTAGTTGGAAGTATAGTATTGGAAAATATGGAAATGTTTCCATATTGGATGGAAAATATTGACATTGTCATGAATAGAAAAGATTCTATTAAGAATGAGTTGTCATATGGAACATATGGAAGTGTGTCCATATTGGGAATTGAATATTGAAAATCTATGTCTAGATTAGAAACTTTTATGCAAAAGGATGTTCAAAGGAATGTACTTTGAGTGAGAGACATCATATCTAAGGAATTGTCTTGTAACAATCTCCGATAGAGGACATTGTAATATCATTGGCAATAGTCTTTGTGACTTTGGTGCAGTGACATTACGAAAGGATAGTTGCATAGAATGTTAGAATCTAGCATATTCTAAAAGTAACAAGAATTTGATATTCTTTAACTTACGAAAAACGGATTTGGAGTTGTGAAATGAGAATGATTGGAAATGTGTTCAATGTGATCTATTTAACAAAGTAAGAACCATAGGTAAACATTGTGTGCATGCTAGGAGCATGAGACAAGTGTTGTAATTCAAGTAAGAAGTTGATTACCTGAAACGACAAATAATGAGTAATCAATATGGTGATAAATAAAAGGTGTTTTATTTATGCTCAAAGGGTTGGGGCCATATGGGATTAGTATTATTCTTGTGTTTCACATTTGCATGTTTTGACTTCCAGAATAATTGAGTTTATTAAGAATAATCGAATTATTCAAACGGGCCACGGTGATTCATATGTTGGAAGTAGATATGAATGAAGACTGTCGTGAATTGGTGTGTGGATTGTCTAAAGAGCATTAGACATAAGAAAATGTTTGCTGCAACGTTCATGAGTGCTTATGAATATGATTTGAGCATTGGATTAAACCCACGCTCACTTGGATCACTCCATGAATTGTATCACGAGTGATTGGTGAGACGATAACATCTTATATTCTTGGAACCGAGATGTGTGAGTTTTATCTTGTGAATCGGTTGCACATTGATAATATGTAAACGCACTAGTAACTTGGTGTTATAAAACATATTGTTGTGTGTGATTCGGTGCGTGAGTGCAAGCGAGCATTGTATCAAAGTTTATCCATTCCTTTTATCCAAGGTAGGATAAAAGCGATATCTTTTGGGCCCCTCGATGATTTAGTGATGACAAACGTAAATGCTCGGCCGGGCTAGGGCTAATTTGATTTGTTCAATTAGTCAGTCGTCATAAATCGGGAATCGAGATATAGTACAAAGAGAATGATTTGAAATCATATCTCATATGATATCTAGAATGGAGGAATATATGATCCCTTATCTAAGGACACGCATATCTGATAGGATCAGAGTTGACAGCGGCTTTGGAAAGCTACGATTGCAGATCAGGATCTGAAGTCATACGCAGAATAGTTATTAGACTTATCCAAGTGGGAGACTGTTGGATTAGTGTCTAAGTCCATAACTATTTTGGTATGTACTTGACCCGATGGTGCATGGTCCTTTTGGGTTGCCTTCACCAAAGCAACTTGATAGGATGAATTATGGAGAGAAAGGATTAAATATGATTTATTAATATATTATGAGAATAATATATTAAAGGAGAAATCATATTGTTTAATTAATATTAGTCAATAATTAATTGGTAATTAGTTTTGTGACTAAAAGAGATTAATTAAACTTAAGGGACTGGAATTGTAATTATAAGATAATTGCAATTTGGGCCATGGATTGCCTTTTATTATAAGGTGGACGAATTCTATGGGGAAAGCCCATATGAAATCGTCCAAGGCCTTATGGAAAGAGCTCCATGGGTTGCTTAGGGCTTAAGCAACTAAATTAGGGTTTCCTTGTTAGATAACCCTAATTGCCTAACTATATATAAGACCCTTATGACTAAAAAACGTGGGGGAACTTCTTTTCTAGGGTTAGAACACGTTTTGGGCAGCCTCTAACCTCTCTCCTCTTCATCCTCTTGCTTATGGTGTTTGTGAACCATTAGAGGAGTGACACTTGTGACTCTAAGCCTTCTAAAGTCAATACAAGGAGATTTGGGATTGTTATTGCTACATAACAATCAAGGTAATATCATAAACCTAATTATACGTTAATATTGATTTCCATATGCTAGAATTAGGGTTTATAGTCTTGGATTCAAAGCATGTACAATAGAGAAACCTAGATCCAAGCATTAGGGTTTGTATGAGCACATAGGATGTCTTATGACCAAAACCCATCAGTTTTCACATTGGTTCTGACTTGTAGGGTCTAAGAAGAAGTAGGGATGTGGAGCATGGGAAGATGAACCTGATCATGGGGAATGGGAAAGCGTCGCTTGTCACCAAGATTGGAGTTTACTCTTTAGTGCTTAGTAGTGGGTTAGGTTTAGATTTGAATTATTGTTGCTACTTGTCAGAAATGGTGAGAGACATTATTTTTGTTCATGGTTTGTACATATAAGGCTTTATATTTTCTTTGAATAATGAAATTGGTTCTATTAATGCTTCCTTGAATGGTACTCTCTGTTTTGAAGCATTGCCTTGTAATGGAGTATATGAAACTGTGAATGTTGTAGTCAACTTAGGAAATAATGTGTTACACATTGATTTGTCCAATGTTTTGGACAAAGCATGCTTGTGGCATTGTCGTCTTGGACATGTCAACAAGAAGCGCATAGCCCAACTCCCAAAGGATGGAGTGTTGGTGTCATTCGACCTCAAATCGGATGACCCGCGCGAATCTTGTTTACTTGGAAAGATGACCAAGTCACCCTTCACTGGCACTTGTGAATGGGGTGAGGGTTTATTGGATCTCATACATACGAATGTATGTGGACCCTTTAGATACACCACAAGGGATGCAAACTGCTTCTATGTGACTTTTACTGATGATTATAGCAGATATGGGTATATCTACTTAATCAAGCACAAGTCAGAAACCTTTGAAAAGTTCAAAGAGTTTAAGCAAGAAGTGGAGAATCAGCTGGGTAGGAAAATTAAGATGCTCTGATTCGATCGAGGAGGTGAGTACCTTAGTATTGAATTCCACGAATACCTCAAGGAATGCAGAATCGTTTCACAATTGATGCACCAAGGACACCGCAGTTGAATGGTGTGGCTAAGAGGTGCAGTCGAACCTTGTTGGACATGTTTCATTCCATGATGAGTTGAGCTTCGTTACCTATCACATTCTGGGGGTATGCCTTAGAGACTGTCGCCCATATCCTTAACCTAGTCCCAACTAAGAAGGTTGCCAAAACACCTCACGAGATGTGGATAGGGAAAGTTCCCTCGTTGGCACATATCAAGGTTTGGGGTTGCGAGGCTTTCGTAAGACAAGAGAATCACGACAAGCTTGAGCCTCGTAGTGAGCGTTGTATTTTAATCGGTTATCTACAAAAGTCCTTTGGATATCTCTTCTATAGACCGAGTGACAATGTTGTCTTCGTTGCGAGGAAAGGGGTTTTCCGAGAGACATAACTCATATGCCAAGAGGACAGTGGGAGGCAAATTGATCTTGAAGAGATTCAAGAATCAAGAGATGAAGGAACCTCTAACACTGGCGCTCAACACGAAGAGGAAACTCCTGTTGAACCGATTGACGAGTCCCTACTTCTTAGACGTTCCAGTAGAGTTAGTGTTCCACCCGTATTATATGGTTTCCATATAACTGCTGAGGGTGATACCGTTATTAGTGATAGCACACTAATATATTTGGATGAACCTAACAACTACAAGGAAGCCATGGCAGGCCCGGAGTCTGCAGAATGGAAAGAGGCAATAGACAGCGAGATTCAGTCCATGTATGACAATCAAGTTTGGAACTTGGTTGACAATGTGCCAGGTCGTAAGACAGTCGGGTGCAAATGGATCTTCGAGAAGAAGACCAACATGGATGGGTAAGTGCACACATATAAGGCGCGATTGGTTGCGAAGGGCTTTACTCAAACTCCTGGAGTTGACTATGATGAGACCTTCTCATCAGTAGCGAAGATTAAATCTATAAGGGTCATGCTAGCCATAGCTGCGTTTCATGATTATGAAATATGGCAGATGGATGTGAAAACCGCTTTCCTTAATGGGAAGTTGGCTGAATATGTTTACATGAGTCAGCCATAAGGTTTTGTCGATGCGAAGCACCCTAATAGAGTGTGTAATCTTGAGAAATCCATCTATGGATTGAAACAAGCGTCTCGCATATGGAATCTTTGTTTCGATGAGAAAGTCAAAGAGTTTGGTTTTTCAAGTAGCGTGGATGAGTCCTGTGTATATGTCAAAGCCAGTGGGAGTATAGTTAGCTTTCTTATCTTGTATTTGGACAACATACTACTCATTGGAAACGACATCCCAACCCTGCAGGAAGTTAAGTCCTGGCTTGGGAAGTGCTTCGCTATGAAGGACCTTGGAGAAGCTGCCTATATTCTAGGGATAAGGATATTTTGAAATAGGAGTAAGAGGCAAATAGGACTTAGTCAAAGTACTTACTTGGATAAAGTGTTGAAACATTTTAGCATGGAAAATTCCAAGAAAGGGGAGTTACCAATCCAAAGCAATACCAAGTTGCATAAGACTTAGAGTCCGAGTACTGATGTCAGGATAGCAGTGATGAGCCGAGTGCCTTATGCTTCCGCTGTTGGCTCGATCATGTATGCTATGACGTGTACTCACCCTAATGTGGCTTTCGCTTTGACCATGGCCAACGAATATCAATGGAACCCTGGTAGAGCTCACTGGACAGCAGTAAAGAACATTCTTAAGTATCTATGGAGGACTAAAGACTTGGCTCTTGTCCTCAGTGGGAGTGACGACTTGAGAGTGCGAGGGTATAGTGACGCTAGTTTTCAGACTGACCGGGATAATTTCCGATCTCAATCGGGCTGTGTCTTTACTCTGAATGGAGGAGCAGTGACATGGAAAAGTTCCAAGCAGGAGACCATAGCTGATTCAACGTGCAAATCAGAGTACATAGCAGCGAGCGAAGCGTCGAAGGTGGTAATATGGCTAAAGAACTTCATCGGAGACCTTGGAGTTGTACCAGCCATAAAGGATCCTATGGAGATATTCTGTGATAACGAAGGTGCGGTTTCCTTGACCAAGGAACCGAGGGATCATGGTAGATCCAGGCATATCGACATGAAATATCATTTCATTAGACATCGGGTAGATGAGGGACTCCACGTAGTAAAGAGGGTATCGTCAGAGGATAACCCAACAGATCCCCTTACAGAGGGATTGAGTAGGGTTAAACTCTTGCAACACGCTAGGAGCATTGGGATGAAGGATGATATTAGTTTTAGTAATTAGATAAATTTTAGATACTTGTAATATATAAATTGTAATTGACATTTGATGATTAAATAAAAGAGTATTATTTATAAGTATTGTTACTATCTTAGGTTAGTTATTTACTATTGTTTCATTTTGCATGTTTTTGATGGGTTTTATGCATAAGAACAATCCTATGTGCTCATACAAACCCTAATGCTTGGATCTAGGTTTCTCTATTGCACATGCTTTGAATCCAAGACTAACAAACTTAGATCTAACAAATTACAAACTGAATTAGGGTTTATAGAATTACCTTTAATTGTTATATAGCAGTAACAATCAATTCCTGGCTTGGATTGGCCTTAGAAAGCTTAGTGCCTCAAGTGCTGCACCTCTAATGGAGTCACAAACACCATATGCAACTTGGATGAAGAGGAGAAGAAGAGAGGCTGCCCAAAAATGGCTAGAAACCCTAATGGAAGACTTGTCCACGTTTTTGGGGCATAGGGGCCCTTTATATACATGTAGGCTATTAGGGTTTACAACTAGGAAACCCTAATCTGACTGCTTAGGCCCTAAGCAGCCCATTGACTCCTTAAACATATCCCTTGGACGATTTCTAATGGGCTTTCCATAGAATTCGTCCAACCTATATATTATTAGGTGATCCATAGCCCAATTATAATTATCTTATAATTACAACTTCAGTCCCCTAAGTTTAATTAATCTCTTTTAGCCACAAAATTAATAATCAATTAATTATTGACTAATATTAATTAAACAATATGATTTCTCCTTTAATATATTATTCTCATAATATATTAATAAATCATATTTAAACCTTCCTCTCCTTAAATCATCCTACATATTGCTATGGTGAAGGCAACCCAAAAGGACCATGCTCATAATCGGGTCAAGTATATACCAAAATAGTTATGGAATTAGACACTAATCCAACAGTCTCCCACTTGGATAAGTCTAATAACTATTTTCCGTATGACTTCAGAACCTGATCAGCAATCGTAGCTTTCAAAAGCCGCTGTCAACTCTGATCTTATCAAATAGCGTGTCCTTTAGATAAGGGATTATATATTCCTCCATTCTCAATATATCGTATAGACAAAAGACATGAGTTTCAATCATTCTCTCTATACTGTTTCCCGACTTCCGATTTATGACGACTGACAACAGACTACAATTGAACACATCAACTTAGTCCCGGCTTGGCCAAGCGCTTAGGTGTCATCACTAAATCATCGAGAGGCCCACAGATATCGCTTTTATCCTACTTTGGGTAAAAGGAATGGATAAACTTCGACTCATATGCTCGCTTGCATTTATTGATCGAGTCACACACAACAATAAGTTTTATAACACCAAGTTACTGGTGCGTTTACTTATTATCAATGTGCAACCGACCAACAAATAACAACTCACATGTCTCGGTTTCAAGAATATACAATATTATCGTCTCACTAATCACCCGTGATAAAACCATGAAGTGATCCAAGTGAGCGTGGGTTTAATCCAATACTTTAATCTTATCAAAGCACTCATGAACTCTGCAGCAAACTTGTGCTATGTCTAAACACTTCGGACAATCTACAGACAGATTCATGACAGTCTTCCTTCATACTTACTCCCTACGTATGATCGACTGTGGATGTTTGAATAACCTAGTTATTCTGGAAGTCAAAACATGCAAATTGAAACATAACAATAATACTTAATCCTATATGGCCTCAAACTTGTGAGAGTAAATAAAACACTTCTATTTAACCACCATATTGATTACTCGTTATTATCGTTTACTGTTTCAGAAAACAAACTTATTACTCGAATTACAACAATAGTTATCCCATGCATAAAGCATGCACACTATGTTTCCTATGGTCCTTACTTTGTGAAATAGATCAATTGAAAAACCTTTTTTAATGATGCTAATTTCACAATTCCCAATCCTTATCATTAGTGTAAGAACACAAGGTTCTTTGCTACTGTTAGAATATGCTAGATTCTAACATTTTACGCAACGATCCTTTCGTAAAGTCATAGCACAAAAGTCACCAAGACTTGGCTAATGAAATTACAAAGTACTCTATCGGGAATTGTTACAAGACAATTCCATAGACGTGAAGTCTCACATTCAAAGTACATTCCTTTGAACATCCTTCTTGCATAAAAGTTTCTAATCTAGACATAGATTCTCAATATCCAACTCCCAATATGGAAACATTTCCACATTTGCCATATGACAACTCATTCTTAATAGAATCTTATCTATTCATAATAATGTCGATATGGTCCATCCAATATCATACTTCCAACTACTCACAAGCGACCAATCCTCAGCGAACTTTGGATCGTCCTTTCATAGTTGTATAATAATTTTAGTCAAAACCCATTCTAGTCCTTTTTCCCTCTTAATGCGCTAGACATTTGAAAAATTTTAGAATGGTAAATTATTATAGCATTTGCAATCGATCCTATACCCGAAGTGTATGGGACACGATGCATAATGTCTTACATAAAGATATGATACCTTACCAATCTTTTGCCATAATATTTTATGTGTCATGTTCTCATAATTCGAACTATGAAGAGGGATGCCGTAATCATAATCGAATTTTAAGAACTCACAATGTATCCTTTGACTGAAACTATTAAAATTTCTTAATCTAAGCTTTGGATTTTGAAATGGAGTATAATATTCTCTCCCTTAATTATATTAAAACAACTTTTCAACCCATGCAACTTTGCAAATTTGAATCTTTTGTTTTTCTATAATTAATATTGCTAACTTGCAATACTTGCCATAATAATCATACAATCATAACACTTATGCTCCCACTATCATGATGATTATCATATAAGCACAACACTTATGCTCCCACTAGCCTTGACATGTATTCAGAAAACAAATGAACTTCCAGAAAACAATGCCTATTGAATTTCTGAAATTCATATTTCTAATACCAGATGCTTCGATAAGCCTTTATCTAAGCTTCTTAAACTTATACACCTTTGCCTTAGATAGCTCATATGTGTGTTTAAACAATCTAGAACTTATGTTACTAAGTTCCAAATGTTCAAACTAATTGCCAGATCTCACAATTCGAACTATGGAAAGGGATGCCGTAACCATAATCGAATGTGAGAATACAATTTTCACAATCGCTATCTTCTTAAAACCTCTCTTAGTGGAAGTATTTCCTCACAGTCATTTTCATGAATGAGGGAATCTTATGACACTTAGATTTTATGGTGTATGAGTTCCTATCCATGTGAATTTGCCAAAACCAAAGTTTGTGACAAATCCAAGCTCATATGGACTGAACTTTTTTTTTTATTATTTTTTATTTTTTTTATTTCTTGCCTTATGGTAACACGAGTGCCCACCATGTCTTCCAAGTAGTTTAGTAATTTGTCCCTACATATCAATGTACTTTCCATCAACTAAGGCTCCAGTATGCATTCAAATGAGAACTCATAGAACTCACATACACAATTAACTCAATTGGGATGGCATAAAAACAAAATAATGTCAGCACGATAGGTTGTAAACCTCAAGTCGTGTGCTAGTGATGATCGATAAGGTTTATTCTTGATTTGTTCTTGAAACTTTTCAAGTCCATTAAGACTCCCACTGACTCCTTGACATATAAGATTCTATTGTCAAGAAACATTTCTTGAAAAACCAAATATTCAAGAGTTAGTGTAGTTCTTTATCAAGACAAAACACTTCACATAATTGGTCCTAGTTGGTCTTTGTCTTATCCAAGACAGCACAACTTACCAATTTCAAATGTGCAAGAATAAGAAAACTTTTCCAAGTTCCACATTTGATGAGTGTTATAAACCTACTTAATACTTTTCACTCAATGTCACAAGCTTGGAGTATGACTCCAAGACTTGATATTGGAACGAAGTACGATTGACTCTTTGATTTAACCATTTCTACAATTCTTGATTTCTCTTCTTAGACATGCAAATGCACTAAGACCCACTTAGAGGATCAATTGAGATATGGTTCTTAATCATTAAGACTTCATCATAAAACACAATAAAAGGTACTCTCCCTTCTTCTTAGAATGGAGAAACTTTTATCTTTCTGCCTTCTTGATTCTTCTTATTCGTTCTGCTATCGATCGAAACTATTTCAGTTAACTCAGAATTATACTCAATCTTATAAGTATAACCATATTTACTAAACTTTAGTAAATATGACGAATATCTTTGTCACTCTTATGGTAGACTTGATCAACGTACGACCTAGTGTACTCGATCTCCTAGTCCTTCAATTGACACTTTGCCAAAGAATTAGTCTAAGTTTCCCAAATGTGAAAGTTTTTCATTCATCATACAATACATATTGCATGATTCCAAGTTTCTATCCAATTGAAACTTGGGCGTTGAAAAACTCTCCCTATTTGGTAAACTTTTGACATTTCACAAATCACATAATTAAGAATCAAATCCATTTTGCTAATAATAGAAGTACACAAACAACAATTTTTCATATATTTCATTGCAAGGATTAAACAAATAAGATAAAAACCAAAATTTATTTTATTCATAAAAAAGCGGAAAACATGTCCTTACAATGCAAAATTCAAATGAAAAACTATGTAATCATATACTCCTAACAAATCTATCATAACTTCCTAAGCTCAAAATCTGATCTTCGAATTCATGCGATCGAAATCCATTTCTTCGTGATCAGACTCATCTTGCTCTTCCATCAAACTTCCTCTCTTTTCTCTAATCCTGCAAAACATGCAAATGTAATCTTATCACATTATGAATAAAGAATAGGAATTTAAATGGAGTTAGATAGTGGATTTTATACCTGAAGTAGAGCCATACTTATCGACTCTCCCATCTCTTAGATTCTTCAGGTCCTTCGGGCAGCTTCGTATCCATTTCCCCTTTCCTTGGCAGCAGGAACAGGTGGATTCTCCTAGATTGTCCACAGAAGCATGGTTGGTTGACTTATTGGACAAATATGCTCCATTACTTTGCCAAATCATTTCTGATTCAGCAGCAATAAGCATATAAGTCAAGTCAATGAGGGTTGCGTCAAGTTTCATCATATGGTACTCTCTAATGAACTTATCATATGATTCAGGGAGTGACTGAAGAACCCAGTCCACAGCCGACTTATTTGAGATAGACGCACCTAACATAATCAACCTATCAATGTGTGATTTCATCCCTAGGATGTGAGCACACACGGGTTTGCCATCTTGATGTTCCATTTCCAACAGGGATTCGGTGATCTTGAACCTTTCAAGTCTTCGATCATTAGGGCTAGGGAGAACAACGGGAGGAAGAGGAGGAAGTGAAATTAAGCTAGTCCACATTGATCTCTCACTTTGAATCAAGCTTTCACTTTCATTAGGAACACCTTTTCCTTGGGATTCGGGAATACCACGGTTAGACATCTACAAAACGGGAGAAAATTCAAGTTAAGTTGATTAGAGTCCTTAATAAAACACCCAAATGAGTTATTAAGGCTAGGATCCAACACAATATTCTACAACCTAGAAAAGGGATGCCGTAATCTAGTTGCAGAATATTTGAAGGTAGGTAAATGTCGATTTACCAATTTCCACCATGAAAAACGAAAAGGAAGATTAAGTTTTAAATGGATTGAAACTCCTAGATCTTTTGAGATTCATTGAACTTTTCAATGGCATGTTTAATCTCGATTATGCCCTACTATTTGTGACTGGGATGCCGAGGATCACAAACAAGGTGTAAATAACCATACGAATCACGTGGTGCACCCAATGCTACAATCACCTAATCAATGTGCCGGTTAGCCATACACGCTCCATTGATCTATGACAAACATCGAGTCACCCTTCGCTACCAGTGTCATCCCCAAATTAGTGTGCCGGTTAACCACACACGCTCCACTAACGTTTGACAAGGGTACGAAGTGTAATTCCATGGGTTAGCATACAATTTCACATTTTGCCTAAAGTAACTATGATTTGGGAATTTGAAAAAGCATTTAGTTACTTTGTACTTCATTATACTTATAATGGAAGGTTTCTGTCCTATCCTACCCGTTCGGCTAACGACCCTCCACTAGTCAAGAGTGCGGTGGGTAAGAGTGGATACCCATTCAATCGCCATTTTATAGGCAATTTCCTTAAACACCCCTTATAGACCAGCTTCGTGAATGAGGCCTACTAACGGTAAGACTGACTGGTTACTCATACATATATAATATTAGACTTTTAATGTTATATATAGTATAGGGTGTATTTTACACTTTTAAAATACTAGGTGGTTTAATTTAGTAAATTATACTTTTAATTTAATTAAATGTAAACCAAAAACTTTATGGGTTTATTAAATCACTTTTAACTATACACTTTAATTAATTAATAAAAACCATAAGGGTGTGATTTGAACTTTTCAAATTACTAGGGTTTTAGAATTTAGCATTTCAAAATTAAACTTTTAATCAAATTTAAAATTCCAAAACTTGAGAGCAAGTTTTGAAACATTTCAAACATTAGGGATCAAACAACAAATAATTCAAATTAAACAATTAATTTCATAATTATCTATATTTGACCTAATCTTATTTTAGTCACTAGATAATTACCAAATAATTTAAGATAATCCATATTTATCATATAAACAACCAATATTTAAAAGATTTGAAATTATCTATTGTTTTGACAAGGATAATCACTAATTTAAGATAAAAATCGGATTTTAACTTCAAAAAACGAATTAGGTATCAAATCCAAGTCAAAACAGCAGCAAAACCCGGAAATCCCTCTGTCTGACCCCTGGACTCGCCGAGTCAGGGATTGGACTCGCCGAGTCAAGGACAGACTCGCCGAGTTCTCCACTGACTCGCCGAGTCAGGTCGGGCAGAGTCCAAAAAAAAACGATTTTCCAGCAAATAAAGCAGTTAAGCATCACATACAACCGAAACCAATCAAGGCTGCCTCTGATACCACTGATGAGTTTTATGCATAAGAACAATCCTATGTGCTCATACAAACCCTAATCCTTGGATCTAGGTTTCTCTATTGCACTTGCTTTGAATCCAAGACTAACAAACTTAGATCTAACAAATTACAAACTGAATTAGGGTTTATAGAATTACCTTTAATTGTTATATAGCAGTAACAATCAATTCTTGGCTTGGATTGGCCTTAGAAAGCTTAGTGCCTCAAGTGCTGCACCTCTAATGGAGTCGCAAACACCATATGCAACTTGGATGAAGAGGAGAAGAAGAGAGGCTGCCCAAAAACGGCTGGAAACCCTAATGGAAGACTTGTCCACGTTTTTGGGGCATAGGGGCCCTTTATATACATGTAGGCTATTAGGGTTTACAACTAGGAAACCCTAATCTGACTGCTTAGGCCCTAAGCAGCCCATGGACTCCTTAAACATATCCCTTGGACGATTTCTAATGGGCTTCCCATAGAATTCGTCCAACCTATATATTATTAGGTGATCCATAGCCCAATTATAATTATCTTATAATTACAACTTCAGTCCCCTAAGTTTAATTAATCTCTTTTAGCCACAAAATTAATAATCAATTAATTATTGACTAATATTAATTAAACAATATGATTTCTCCTTTAATATATTATTCTCATAATATATTAATAAATCATATTTAAACCTTCCTCTCCTTAAATCATCCTACATATTGCTATGGTGAAGGCAACCCAAAAGGACCATGCTCATAATCGGGTCAAGTATATACCAAAATAGTTATGGACTTAGACACTAATCCAACAGTTTTGACTTCCTAAATAATAAGATTATTTAAACTATCCACAGTCGATCATACGTTGGAAGTAAGTATGAAAGAAGGTTGTCATGAATTGGCTTGTAGATTGTCTAAGCGTTTAGACATAGCAAAAGTTTGCTGCAACGTTTATGAGTGCTCCTGAAATAAGATTTGATTATTGGATTAAACCACGCTCACATGAATCACTTCATGGAATTTAATCACGAGTGATTATGAGACGATAATATCATATAGTCTTTAAACCTATATATATATATATATATATATATATATATATATATATATATATTATGAGTTGTTGTTTACGAGTCGGTTGTGCAGTGATAATGTGTAAACACATCAGTAACTTGATGTTATAAAACACATTGTTGTGTACGATTTGATGAGTAAATAGTACAAGCATATAAGTAGAAGTTTATCTGTTCCTTTTACTCTACGAGGCTAAAAGCGATATCTTGGGCCCCTCGATGATTTTGTTTTGACTTATTTTCCGGACCTGATCAGGACTGAATTGATGTGTTCAATTAAGTTCTATGTCAGACAAATCAGAGATCGAGAAACAAACTACTGGACAATAAGTATGACTATGTTCCATGTGATTGTCCACTCGATATCTTGAGAACGGAGGACTATACGATCCTTTATCTATAGGACGTGTCAGAGTTTGAAAACAGCTTTTGAAAGCTATGATTGCTAATCGGATTTTGAAGTCGTACTTGCATTTATAGTTGTTAGACTTATCTAAATGGGAGACTGTTGGATTAGGTGTCTAATCCATAACTATATTTGGTATGTACTTGAATCGTTTGTAGCATAGTCCTTTTAGGTTGCCTTCACCGAAGCAACATGACTGGAAGAATAATAGAGAAAGAGGTTATTATGGTTTATTAATATATTTTGAATAATATATTAAAAGAGAAATCATATTATTTAATTAACATTGGTCAAGAATTAATTTAGAATTAATTTTGTGGTCAAAAGAGGTTAATTGAATTACGGGGACCGTTATTGTAGTTATTGGATAATTGTTGAGTGGGCTGCGGAACCCTAAAGATAGGGTGGACGAAATCTTAAGGAAGCGCATACGGATTTCGTCCAAGGGCTAGGTGCTGGAAAGATCCAGTAGGCTGCTTAGAGCCTAAGCAACCGAATTAGATCTTTGACTGAAACCCTAATTCCTCACCTATGTATAGAACCCTTTGGCTTCACAATTTCGGCTACCACAACCCTAGAAGGATTCCAAGAGCCAAAATTTAGCCTTCCCTTCTCTCTCTTGCATTCTCCAATTGCTTTGGTGTTTGTAATCTACTAGTGGCATCACACTTGAGGTGCTAAAGTTCTCAAAAGCGCAAGATCATCAAGCTACAATCAAAGGTAATATCTTAACTCTTCATTAGATGTGGATTTCGATTTTTATTGTATGCTAGATTAGGGTTTGCAAGTCTTGGACAATTGTTGCATGTACAATTAGAAAAACTAGATCCAAGCATTAGGGTTTGCATGTGCACCATATGATTTATGTAATGCTCATAACCCAACATTATGTTGGGCCTAATGTGCCATATGTCGCAATCTGATCGCAAGCCGTGGGGAGGAAAGGGGTGTTCTAGATGGTGACATGTGTCATACCCTTGTTATCCTGAAAAATTAATTATCTTGTAAAATTCATAAGTTTCACATACGAACTCTGTTTTTCACGTTCTTTATATCTACACATAGCAATCGATGGGATCTACAACTTTTGATTTATTCTTAAAGTTATATTTTAACAGGCTTAGATATTTAACGTCCGTTAAAAATTCATAACTTTGTTATCCGACGTCTGTTTTGGACTGTCTTTATATCGTTGAGCTCCTATTAATGATATCTTTAATTCTCGTTTAGATTGTTTTGGCTAATAATCGATCGATAAAATTCGATTTCTGAGCTGTGCACTACTACGATTAATCTTAAAAAACTTATAACTTCTTCTAATGAAGTTATATTTAGACGTTCTCTATATGCACGCTCTCAGTTTAACGACTACTATGACTTTTGTTTAGATCACTAACGCTAAAAAGTAATTTATCAAAAAGTTAATTTTTACGATGCAGAGGCATGCGAGTTTAATCGCAAAACTTCAACGGGTCATAACTTTTTCGTTATAAGTCGGATTGGAGTGTTCCTTATATCTCCAGAATCCTTGTCACGACTACTTCAACTTTATTCAAAGATATTAGGTCTAATTATTATTTTATTTTTGACATCTATTTTATTCATATTTTATTATATCGTTATAAGCACGCATATTGCACATAATTTACATAATAATCAAATGTTTCTTCATTCATTACATCAAATAGGTTACAGTTGTTGATCCTAAGTATTACATCATCTTATTAATGCTTAGCATGAAACACGGGCATTACAACTGTTACCTGCCCGGGTACCGGTTACGTATCGGAGCACAATACATACTAAGTAATCTAACAGAGTAAGATGACAACTACTATTATTTTAGACAGTCTTGTGGAACATTATCAGGTCTTCGTTCTCGTAGGTGTTTTGTACTCTATCCCACCCATGGCTGTCTTATTGACTTACAAATGTCAAGGAATCCCCGAAGCAGTATAGTCCATTCGTTGCTTACAGTGATCTGTCAAGATAGATCCTATAAGATCATTGTTATAGGATCAATGTGTGAGAATCGACTGGTTGGCTAGAAGTGGTGCATTATCATAAAGATATATCATATATGTATTGTTTGATAATGTTTGTGTATGTAGGATAAATATAAATAATAACTGTGGGTTGAAAACCCTATGTGTCTCACTAGGTTCCCAAACCTGACCCACTCGAACTTTATGTATAACATGTAGCGGTACTAGGATTGCTAGAAAGTAATAAGAGTTTGTTGAATGAATAAGAGACTTGTTTTGTATTCTGTCTTGTAAACTGTTATGCTTGTAACATATGTTTGTGATACTGATTATGACATCCTTAACATTGTATTTTTAAACATGATTTGATATCTAAAAAAATATTTAAGTTTATCTAGGACATTTTTGTAATAGAGTTCTATAAAAGACTCTACCATTTTCAAAGCATAAAAGAAATGATCTTAAGCATGAAATTAGGGGATGTTACATATGGAAAACACAAAAACCATTACATCTATTTAGACTAAAATAAATAGAATCATAATCCAAAAAATATAGAAATCTTGTGCATTACGACTACTGGAAGTAAACATAACCAAATAATAAATTATGGAAACTGTCCAAAATTACCCATACTCCTAAAATTATAAATGATCTTAAAAGTTTCCCTTAATTCATAATGTATTACTTCCTTTAATCCTAGAAGCTCTCTCATCACTTTCTTTTCGAACCTTCTTGATTCTCGACCTTTTTTGGACACCTAACCTCCACCTCGGTCACATCTAAAGTCTTCTTTCAACCCGTTTTCGATTTTTCTAACACATGTAACATGTAACCTGGTATCCTATTGACAAGTTCATTACCATTTCGACTTTTCCCAGATCCATGGCCTCTTCCTCGGCTACATCCAAAGCCACCCGATTTGAACTTCCACCGCCATAATGTTTGTGTTGTTTCTCCATTCCATATTGTTTTACAGCCATATATTTACCGATCAATCCTATTTTTAGGGATTCTTCCACCAATGAAGAAAACAAGGTCACTATCACCTTTACCGTCTTTTATCACTCGAAACACGAACCAAAGTCAAAGCCACCTGCTTTGATTTCCTTTTACTTTTCTTTTCCGTGCCTTCGGTTAATTAATCTCCCTTTATCACACAAACAAGCCAATCACGGATGGAACTCGCTTTCAAGACTTCAACTTGTAATCACAACCTCTTCAAAACAAAACCATGTTCCTTGCTATGTCTGATCTGTAGTGAAAGACTACAGCTTTTCATGAAACCAACTCTCAAACCGACCTTCTACATTTTCATGATCCCTAGGCTTTGATACCAAATGTTGAGTTAAGCTTTATAAAACCTTTGCTTACAACTAAAGTAAGAACCGAAAATAAGAAAGGAAAATGAATAAGAGACATTTACTACTTAAATCTTAAGCTCTTACAGAAAACATGAAAATCAATACATCTATTTATACTAAACTAAATAGAATCCTAATCCAAGACGAACTAAAATCCTTGTGTAATATGACTACTAGAAGTAAACATAACCAAATAATAAAATAAGAAAATTTTCCTAAATTACCCTTACTCCTAAAATTTTGAATTATCTTAGCATCACCCGTTCAGTTTCGAATAAATTTAATAATTGTAAAGCATAAATTTAATAATTGTAAAGCACTGATAAATACTTGAGACAAAATGAGCTTAAAGATTTGCCAAACTGTCATAATACACTGTAAAAATATATACATCATCAGGCATTGTAAAAATAATCTTAGGACAACCTTTAAAAACAAACTCAATCTTGTGAAAACAACCTTATGACAAGAGGTAAATAAATGAGCTTCATCCTCATAATAACACAATTCAATTTCACATTTCTTATTACTTTTTTGTTCCTAATGCTTTAAGAATAAGTTATTTCAAGCGACTCAATATATGCATGAGAAGAAGAAGAAATAGGAACATGACCTAGGGTTTGTAGAATCAATTATTCTTTTAGGTGATCAATATTTAGGATAAACGTGAGTTAAGAGGATATATGTTACATGTTAATAACCGACTCAATTAATGAAATAACAATGAACAGTTTAAAGTTGAGTTTATTTTAAAAAATAAAATTTTAGGTCTAAACGGAAAAAAATACAGAATATAAGATATTTATGGAGTAAACTTAATTTACATGTCGGTATTTAGTTTCAGGAGTCAGGACTAAGATAAACGTTTTTTTTTTTTTTTTTTTTTTTTTGAAAAAAATTAATATAAAACAGAAAAAAAAAACAAAATATAAGATTTTTAATGGAATATATCCTGGTTTTTTAACCGAAATTACGTCACAATATCATAACATTGCGTATTTGTAAATGATTTTTTTCTTGAAAAGCTTATTATTTATTTTACATGAAATGCCACACGTGACAAATAAATATGAAATAATGTAAACTTTATGATGGTTGCATGGTCAAAAGTTATGACATTTCTTTACAGCACAATAAAGCTACCGGTTGTAACAATAATGTCACAATTTTATATACATAGTTTTGATATATATGATAAAAGTTTTATTGTTATTAATAAAACGTCTTTGAATAATGACAAAATATTATAATAACACTATTTAACAAATATATGCATGATTTTGAATTTGAGCATAAGGTAGAACAGGAAATATATACATAATTTTGATTCAAAAAAGCATTTGCACAATATGTCTTATTCTAATTCCTTTATTGAATTAGTGAATATTAGTTACTTATATTATAATTGATTTAGTCATTTTAACTTTTCATTTTGGCCCACATGATTCTTGTATGTTATTTATATTAAATTGTATTTTCGATTATGAAACAACTGTTTAAATTAATGTCAAATCAAACATTATGATTTCAATAAATGGGTTAGATTTTACGGGATATCTTGAAATCTTATTTGCTTATTTTTCTAATATAGATATAAATCACTTAAAATTTATATAAAATTTAAATCATATATAGAAGATTTTTGTTTTGTTTTTCCATGTCCATGGGTTCATGTAAAATTTCCCCATACCTATACAGAGAGATCATATTTGGAAATGGACATGGATCTTCCAAATGCCAAGTGTTAGACGCTAGACCAATTATCAATTTGGTCCTAAATTGTTGTATATATATAAAAAAAATACAACTAGAATATCCATTTATAACTTGAACTACAAAACCAAACTTTTAATTATAATTAGGACATGATTGAGTGTCATTTCAACCTTTCTTTTGCTCACATTAATTTGGAATATGAGAGGAAAAAAACAAAGTGAAAGCAATGAAATAATGAAACAAAGAATGGAACAAAAGTATATTGAATTGAAGAATGATATGATTATTAAACAAAAAGGGTAATCATGTTAATGGGTTCTTGTCAATGTTACTTTCACTCACTTGTTCCCAAAGATTTGTAGGGCACTACAAATGACCAATTCTCTTGCCCAAAGTTATTGCAAAAGATTCAATATGTTCCCCAACTTTTTGTTTCTTCATATCTGGTCTTTTCTAATTATACTATATATTTATGCTCTATTTGATCATTTAAATAGTAAACCACTTACTTATATTCTTGAAATGACATGGGGTTTATTGGTCAAGTTTCCTAGAATCATATGTACATTTGGAGATGCAAAGTTTCTATTTTGAAGTATATTGTCCAAATATCTTTGATAAGTTTTTTTTTTTTTGGAATACGCAAGATTTTATTAAAAGACAGCTTAGCAAGATGCAAAACTAGGGAAAAGATAAAAATAGTTACAAAATCTTAAAAGGATAACAACAGTAGCAAACCCAAACACAATTTCAGATTTACTCTTATATATTATCCACCCAAAAACCTAAGATTATCACATTGTTTTGTTTTGGAGGGCTTGAGGAACTTTATTAAACATAGACAAAACTGTACAAATGGTCCTTGTGGTTAGCTGAAAATTGCAACTTTAGTCCAAAAAAATTTGGACTAGCACCAGAGGTCTAAATTTTTCATTTTGTTGCGAGTTTGGTCAGATTTGCTTTGAACTTTTTTATAAAGACAATTTTGCCCTTGCTTTTTGCTTTTTTTTTTTTAGTTTTTTTATTTATTTAAATATTTTTTTGATTAAAAGAAAAATAAAAAAAATAAAAAAGCCAAATCTCTCTCTCTCTCTCTCTCTGGACGATTATCCGAGAACAACAGATACAATCAAAAACACATTTCCTTTTCCTTTGGTCTTCCTCCCTGCAACTCAAACTCACCAATAATCTTTCTATTTTGGAAGAAATCAATTTATAGGCTATATCTTCTCCAGCCCAACACAAATTGAACTCGCATTCTGTTGTCGTATCTCCGTCCGATCTACCATCTGCCCATCGATCGGCTCCGCCCCTTTTCCTCTTACCGGCAGATCAACTCAGATCGACATCCACCTCTTCCCACAAACCTAGGATTGTAGAGGAGAAAGCTTCTTTTTTCTGTTCGAAGTGAGTCACGAAGATCAGTTTGAAGTTCAAATTGGAGATATCGATACTTAAATCTTCAAGAAGCTTCATCAGGTTACCATTATGCCCCTCACCGTGAATATGTTAAACTATTGTTTGATTTAGTTGAACCCTAACTCTGCACCATTGTTAGATTTATAAACCCTATCTTTGTATATGTATATGGATTTGTGTGTACTACTGGGGCTCGTGTTAGAAATTGGGGTATAGTAAGGCTTGGAATTCTGAGAATTATGTAAAACACTTTCAGATTAAAGCATTAGGGTGGTACTCCCAATATTCTTTAATCAGATAAGACTCAGAGAGACAAAAATTTAGAATGATTTGATGATAATTTCGTATGTACCAGAAAATGTGACCAAAACCGAATTTATGATCTTTGTCTGAAAACTGTCATATGACAGTTTCAAACTGTCATAAACTGTAGAAAACTGACATAAAACGGAAGTTTGGATAAGGGTCAAACAATGGTCAATTCTCTGAAAATACGGTTTTCTGATGCATTTTTTTATATAGCAACATACCCCAGCCAGGGGCTCTGCCCCTTGGACCCCGCTCATAGGGGCGCTGCCCCCAGACCCCCGTTCGTTTAGGGGCTTCGCCCCTAAATGATAATGTATTTTGAAAACTTGATCAAACTTAAACAAGTGTGTACTCCACACCTTCCTTACTTGTTTAATATTTGTCAAGATCACCTTTGGTCAACAAAGTAATCCCATTACACTTATATAATATTGATGACAGCAAATCACCAACAAACCTCCCTCATTTAAGTGTAATCTTGATTAATTTAAAATGAAACATAACACCAACAAACTGACACATAAATGAAATATCGTGACGATTGAATTTCACCTTAGTATATTAGACAATCCAAATATTTGAATATCAGGGTGTCACTAAGGATTGAACCCTTTCTATCCATAGTGAATACATGAAGATGTAACACCGAAATTTTCAAAACAAAATTTTCATTTAAAATAGTTTATCTCTTTAACACTTTTCATAAAAATCTCCTTCTTGTTTTAATTACAATACATGACTCTTTTGTTCAATCACTTAATAAACCAGGATCCTCAAAAAAAACTTTTCCTCAGGTGTGTACAATCAGGCCGGTGCCGTCCCGTGATCCTGAGAAAACCTGAAACACATAACACAAAACACTGTAAGCACAAAGCTTAGTGAGTTCCCTAAAATACCACATACAACATATACGCAACTCAAGGCTACAATATGACCCTCCGGTCGGTGTGACTCAGCGGAACCCTCTAGTTCCGTATTGTTGCATCCTTCGGTCCGGTCTGTATCGTTGGACCCTCCGGTCCGGTCTATATCGTTGGACCCTCCGGTTCGGTCTATAAACTCCGCATAGCATAAATCACAAAGACATGATGCATAGCATATCACATATAACATAATACTCAATGTAAGCACATAAGACCCTCCGGTCACACATAACTACCACTCAAGGTAACGTATAATGAGATGACAAACATCGGGTAATTCTCGAAAAGTCTCGAACTCGAAATACCGGTCTAGCCGCCGCCTAAACACATAAATAAATAACTCTAAATCAGAAGTGGCTCTCAAAGGCTAGACAAGTCTCGTACTATGCTTCCCAGAAGGGTAAAAGACCATTCTACCCCTCCCTTGGCCCAATAGTCCACTGGTTGACTAAACCCTAAAAGTCAATAGAAGTCAACGGTCCAACTTTGTCCAGACTCGTCGAGTCAGGCAACGACTCGGCGAGTCCACACGCGTAATCAGATTCCTCACAAGGTCTCACTCGACTCACTGAGTCACCCACCCAACTCGTCGGGTCTCCACTGATCACGAAAATCAGGTAAACTCGATCCGACTCGTCGAGTCCTCCCATGGACTCGACGAGTCTCCTCCATGAACAAACTCATCTGACCTTCTGAGGTCAGATCTGCTTCACCAACTTGCAAATCTATCCTTCTAGCAACAACAAATCACATAAAGGTCCAAACTTTACGTCCATGCATCATGATTAGAGCCATAAATGAAGAAATAGCCATCTAAATGGAAACCTAGGCTCAAACTCTCTATGTGACTGCATAAAGCTGAATATAAGGGACTCTCTGGACCTCCCATGGTCCAGATCTAAGGCTTATTCCACATTGGGACTTTAAACATTCCATAAACCTCTAAAGAGAATGGTTAAGAAACCCTAGATTCATGAAATCAACATCAAACAGGAGAAATGGTTTGATTTGTTACCTCAAAGTGCAGCTCCAGGCTTCATAACCTCAGTACATCAACTCCCTCTGGTCCCTCTTGCTAGAATCTCATCTTCTCTTTAGAAATGACACACCAAAATGCTCAAGATGGCTCTTCTTTACTCTCTAAGCTCCCAAGGATGATTTAGGGTTTCTCTAGGGTAAGGATAGCCGCAATTGAAGACCCTAAGGCTCTTTAAATAAGTCCCAAACTCAGACAATTAGGGTTTCATCAAATAGCACAGACTCGCCGAGTCCACTCATGAAGTCGCCGAGTCCGGTCATTAATCCGGATGAGAATTCGGGACCCTACTCTGCGATTCTAAGCACCAACTCGCCGAGTCCCTCCACAACTCCAAAATAAATGAATCAAATAATATACCTGAGAATCTGGATGTTACAATTCTCCCCTACTAGAATCAGACTTCATCCTCGAAGTCTCACTCTGCAAACAACTCTGGATGTTGCTCACACATTTCTCGCTCCGATTCCCAAGTCAACTCTAACCCTTTCCGATGTTGCCACTGGACCTGCACCAAAGGCACTTCCTTGTTCCTCAGAACCTTGATCTTCTGATCCCTAATCGCCACCGGTCTCTCAACATAGTTCAGGCTCGCATGCACCAGAATATCCTCTAATGGTACCACTGCTGACTTGTCGGCTATACACTCTCTCAGATGCGACACGAGGAAGGTGTCATGTATCTAAACCAACTCTTCAGGTAGCTCCAAACGTTAGGCTACCCTGCCTACTCTTGTGATCATTCCGAAAGGTCTAATATATCGGGTCCCCAGTTTTCCCCTCTTCCTGAATTGGATCACTCCTTTCCAAGGAGAGACCTTCAGGAGCACGAAATCGCCGACCTGAAATTCGAGCTCGGACCAGCGCCTGTCCGCATAACTCTTTTGGCGAACCCGAGCGGTCAACAACCTCTGTCTGACGAATCTGCTCGGTCGTCTGAAGCGCAATCTCCGTACTACCCATCACACGTTGCCCTACCTCTCCCCAATAATTAGGGGTCCGACACCTCCTCCCATACAACAACTCAAAGGTTGGCATACCGATGCTTGAATGATGGATGTTGCTATAGGAAAACTCATAGAACCTCAACCCCATAGTTGAACTTCCATAGTTACCCATGACATGATTCAGAATGTCTCACTAGCTTCCTTCTCGTGTCAACTATCTCGGCCCAGTAACACACAGGTCACAAAAGTCTCTTTACCTCATACGAAAACTACAACCCAACCGAAGATCGACTCACTCCTGAAACTTGACATCTAAGGCTCAAGAATTTCGTGGAACTCACTGCACTATCCCATCCAAACACTGAACCTCTGGTCTCAATTCCAGATGACAACTAACCTTTCAGAAGGATACTCATTCTCTGAATCTGAAACCTCATATCGCCTTCCCGACGCACTACTAAAATCAAACTCATCTCAAGAGTTTGATCAATCCCCGGGTTGGACCACTCGCCCCAAGAGCCACTCATTTCAAGACTGATGACTCACAACCCACACTTAACTCACCCATCTACAACAATCACGATTCCATCCAATATAAACACTCCAGACAAATGAGATAACCACAATCTCGTCCCAGATTTAACCATCAGGCTCCCATATCTCATATATTTAGGCTACCCAAGACAAACAACCTTTCCACGTTATGCTCTGATCATAGTATAGTTTATCCCAACATTCTCTTACTGACTAGAGAGTACTACCACCCTCGCAATATCTCAACCCTTCCCTGATTAGTGCTTGCTACGACTCCTCGTGGCATCACTACAATCTCTCTCTGATCCGTGAGTACTACGACTCCCCATAGTATCACCCCAACCTCTCTGATCCGTGAATACTACGGCTCCCCGTAGCATCACTACAACCTATCTCCGATCCGTGAGTACTACGGCTCCCCGTAGCATCACTACAACCTCTCTTCGATCCGTGAGTACTACGGCTCCCCGTAGTATCACCCCGACCTCTCTGATCCGTGAGTACTACGGCTCCCCGTAGTATCACCACAACCTCTCTCTGAGCCACTGAACTGCGGCTCGCCGTAGTCTTACCGCACCAGCCCTTACCTCTTCATAATCTCATTTTCACGTAGACACCACACTGCGATCATGAACTCATGCCCTGCGGACCGGCCATGCGTAGGTGTACACACCTACTCAAGCTATGCACTGTTATTTCTGAAAGCATATTCTGATACTTTAGGACACCGTCACAACATCCCACGATGCCTTATCTTAATTACTGATCTCGTACTCACAACATCATACACGGATACTGCCTCCCTTCATTAGAATCTCGAAATCGATCCTCATCTTGCAACCCTTGCAACCTCGAAGTATTCCCTTTCCAATTTGAACACAGGATACCACCATTAACCCGTAACTCGACTACAAGGACCCGTAAATTCACCCATTGCTGATCGCTACTCATACCATCTCCGAAATTAACTAACAGACCAATTGTTGATTTTCCTGGTGAGGAGATCACATTCTGGACATATACCTGTCAACCTCTACTGCTGCTCTCTGAACTCAAGGACTTAACTGTCTCGTCTTGTTTTACACACTGGAATTCTGACCCGAACAACCTCTCTGACCAACGGCCACCTGCCATAGAATCACTCATTACTTCCTGATCATGCACCACAGGCATCATCTCACTTGCACCTTGCCCTAACCACCAATTTAGCCCTGAACCCATGAATCTGCCACATAATCACTATAACCAGTCCTCTAACTGCCTCTGCACAACTCTTAAATCCCTTCAGCAATTACTTGGTTCTCCCCCACTTAGGGTTCGAACCATCGCCAATTGGCGCACTTTCAATCCATCCAGAGACTGCTTCCATTAATAACATCGCATCTATTCTCTGATTGAGCTACGCAACGCTTGATGACCCAGTAATACCAAATACTTCGAATCATAGAAGAAGCCCTCATAACTTCCCTTATGACTTCCTTTAATCATTTAGGACCTCATACTGCCCCATAACTGGACATCCCAACTGCCCCGATTCACCCAAGACTCTCCGTTTCCACCATTGGCTCTATGGTACAAGAAATACTTCACCACGGACAAACCAATCAAACACCCTGAAAAGATCACCACCAATACTACTCCACGACCTCCAATTTCTGGAACCAGAAACTCGATAGCTCATTCTCCTTCTCAAGAACGGAAACCACGTAAATCTCGCCATAGAAGGTGATGCCTCATCCACCAGCCGATGGCTTGACTCGAGCCCCGCTTCTTCAACAACATCATCCCACTTATCCTTAAGCCGTGCAGTTTCCACTGGCACCTCACAAATAAAACCTCTTAAAACAAATCCCATTTCTCTTTCAAGCATACTCCCTCAAACTCATTCAAATTGGCCCTCAAGCCGCATACTCTCTCATACCTAATCTCGGTATAATCAACATAATGGCATAACTGGTAGGACCAGTAACAATAATCATCGTAGCCATGGTACTCGGACCATGTTGCTATCTCTCTACCTACTATAACTCATGGTTATCGAACCATGTTATGTTCTCTCAATCCGCTACAAACCATGGTACTCGAACCATGACATCACTTCCCAACCTGCTTCCAAGCATGGTAATCAAACAATACAATCCCCTCTCATCTGCCACTGATCATGGTACTCAAACCATACGATCCCTCTCATCTGCTACTTAGAATCCCAGGAACTTTCCATGTATCGAGTACGGGTCCTCTGCTTTTAGTAGTACAGGCCCATACTACCTGCCACATCTACCCATACTTTACACATAAATCATTCCAGATCTCCTAAGTAGCTGCTCAACCTCCTCACTTACAAATTCCGCCCCGTTGGCCGCTCTTCCTGCGAATACTCTCCATTATCCGCCTACCCATCTAACAAAGATCACTTCCCAGGCTCTTCCTAGGTTCCCACACCTTCCTTCCATCAGCTGCTGAAGAACTCCTAGTGATGCCAGCCGTCTACCTCCTGAATTTTGTCATATTCACTTAGTAGCCGACTCCCATCACCGAGAATTCCACAAAGCACGAAGCAAGCAGCATTCTAGCATAGAGAGTCCTTTATCAACACGTATCACCACTCTAGGTTACAACTCCGCTTGCTACACTCGTAAACAAAGACGTCACCAAGCTCAAGCAATTCCACCCCTCACGGGTATTCGACTACCTTCTCAGAAGGCTCCTTAAATTCTCATCTAGGTATCTCTCCTAGATCACTCCCCTGCTCAAATCCTTCTCTAAATAGGATTCCTGCTGGATACTCATAATCCGCATATACACAAAAGCAATTCACTGATAACAGTAACTCCTAGGCTAAGACATCACAAATCAGGCCACTCTAGCGCTAAAATATGAAATACCTAGCCTACTCTCTAGCATATATAACATTTCACATATTACTCATAACACACAAAGTAAGGGTATTTTTGGGAAATCACCGTTCAGGCGTTGGCTGATTATACACACTGCGCGTTGTCTCTTTCTCTTATAAATTCTCTTACTCATTTTTAGAAAACCCATTTCTTTTGAAAACCTTTTTCTCAATCCTCAGTTTGAGTCCGGACATACCCGAAGGTGTACCCGAATCCCTCAAAGCAAGGCTTTGATACCAACTTGTAAGACCGAAATTTTCAAAAGAAAATTTTCATTTAAAATAGTTTATCTCTTTAACACTTTTCATAAAAATCTCCTTCTTGTTTTAATTACAATACATGACTCTTTTGTTCAATCACTTAATAAACCAGGATCCTCAAAACTAACTTTTCCTCTGGTGTGTACAATTGAGCCGGTGTCGTCCCGTGATCCTGAGAAAACCTGAAACACATAACACAAAACACTGTAAGCAGAAAGCTTAGTGAGTTCCCTAAAATACCACATACAACATATACGCAACTCAAGGCTACAATATGACCCTCCGGTCGGTGTGACTCAGCGGAACCCTCTAGTTCCGTATCGTTGCACCCTTCGGTCCGGTCTGTATCGTTGGACCCTCCGGTCCGGTCTATATCGTTGGACCCTCCGGTTCGGTCTATAAACTCCGCATAGCATAAATCACAAAGACATGATGCATAGCATATCACATATAACATAATACTCAATGTAAGCACATAAGACCCTCCGGTCACACATAACTACCACTCAAGGTAACGTATAGTGAGATGACAAACATCGGGTAATTCTCGAAAAGTCTCGAACTCGAAATACCGGTCTAGCCGCCGCCTAAACACATAAATAAATAACTCTAAATCAGAAGTGGCTCTCAAAGGCTAGACAAGTCTCGTACTATGCTTCCCAGAAGGGTAAAAGACCATTCTACCCCTCCCTTGGCCCAATAGTCCACTGGTTGACTAAACCCTAAAAGTCAATAGAAGTCAACGGTCCAACTTTGTCCAGACTCATCGAGTCAGGCAACGACTCGGCGAGTCCACACGCGTAATCAGATTCCTCACAAGGTCTCACTCAACTCACTGAGTCACCCACCCAACTCGTCGGGTCTCCACTGATCACGAAACTCGGGTAAACTCGATCCGACTCGTCGAGTCCTCCCATGGACTCGACGAGTCTCCTCCATGAACAAACTCATCTGACCTTCTGAGGTCAGATCTGCTTCACCAACTTGCAAATCTATCCTTCTAAGCACCAACAAATCACATAAAGGTCCAAACTTTACGTCCATGCATCATGATTAGAGCCATAAATGAAGATATATCCATCTAAATGGAAACCTAGGCTCAAACTCTCTATGTGACTGCATAAAGCTGAATATAAGGGACTCTCTGGACCTCCCATGGTTCAGATATAAGGCTTATTCCACATTGGGACTTCAAACATTCCATAAACCTCTAAAGAGACTGGTTAAGAAACCCTAGATTCATGAAATCAACATCAAACAGGAGAAATGGTCCGATTTGTTACCTCAAAGTGAAGCCAAGCTTCATAACCTCAGTACATCAACCCCCTCTCATCCCTCTTGCTAGAATCTCATCTTCTCTTTAGAAATGACACACCAAAATGCTCAAGATGGCTCTTCTTTACTCTCTAAGCTCCCAAGGATGATTTAGGGTTTCTCCAGGGTAAGGATAGGCGCAATTGAAGACCCTAAGGCTCTTTAAATAGGTCCCAAACTCGGACAATTAGGGTTTCATAAAACAGCGCGGACTCGCCGAGTCCACTCATGAACTCGCTGAGTCCGGTCATTAATCCGGATGAGAATTCGCGACCCTACTCGGCGAGTGAAAGCACCAACTCGCCGAGTCCCTCCACAACTCCAAAATAAATGAATCAAACAATATACCTGAGAATTCGGATGTTACAGAAGATAATACACACAATAGTTTACATTCTCATAAGTTCTAACTTGACACTATATTTTACTAGCTTGTGTCCCATCCTTCAATAAGCATATCAAAGCCAAGTCCTAACTTCTTGAAGCAGCTAAACTTCATGCTTATATAGGTAGTCCTTTTATTCTTGCAGCTGCAAATGCAATTTTTCAAAAGAACTATTAAGAATATAAATTCAACCTCCTTTACTTGCAGTACTGAACACATAGCTTGGGATGATGATAATAATGTGTTCCAATCTTCAAATATCAAGCTTTCCACATTGAATTCAACATCTAATATCACATTAGATGGGAATTGGGTATCTCAAGATAAAAGATTTTAAGTGGACTTTAAACCCATCCCTACAGCCGCCTTGTGCACAAAATCTCTTGCTAACCCTTTGGTGAAATGATCGGCTAAATTCAACTGAGTTCTTACAAACTCCACAGATATCACACCTATAATGATGAGCTCACGAATCATGCTATGTCTAACACCTAAATGTCTAGACTTTCCATTGTATACTTGACTATAAGCCTTAGCTAAGGTTGCAACACTATCACATCTAATAGAAATGGTAGATATCGGTTTGGGCCATAATGGAATTTCATAAATCAAATTCCTTAGCCACTCAGCTTCTTTACCAGTAGTAGACAAAGCAACAAATTCAGACTCCATGGTTGAGTTAGTAATACAAGTCTGTTTCTTAGATGCCCAAGAAATGACACCTCCTCCAAGAAGAAACACCCAACCACTAGTAGAGGAGTGATCCTCTAAGTTGTTAATCCACATGGAATCTGAATAACCTTCTAAAACAGAAGGATATCCACTATAAGTTAAACCATAATTCATGGTCCCTTTTAAGTACTTGAATACTCTACTCACGGCTTGCCAATGATGTGAACTAGGATTACTAGTATATCTACTAAACCTTCCCACAGCATATGCTATATCAGGCCTAGTACTAATCATGACATACATTAGACAACCAATAGCCCTTGAGTATTCTAGTTGAGACACTGGAGATCCTTTATTAGAGAAGCTTAAGACTAGGATCTATAGGAGTGATAACAGGAGAACAATTCTCAAAGTTAAACTTTTTCAATATCTTCTCAATATAATGAGATTGAGAAATTAAAATCCCATTGTTTCCTTTTCTAATTCTTATACCAAGAATTACTCCAGCCTCCCCCATGTCTTTCATATTAAAACTAGATGATAAGAATTTCTTGGTTTTATCAACTTCTTCTAAATCTGTACCAAAAATCAACATATCATCTACATATAAGCAAATCATGACTCCTTTACTAGAAGTATCAAGTTTGCTATATATACACTTGTCAGCATGGTTTAATGCAAAACCATTAGACAAGACAACATCATCAAACTTTTGATGCCATTGTTTTGGTGATTGTTTCAAACCATATAATGATTTCTTCAACTTGCACACTTTGTGTTCATTTCCAGGCATCACAAACCCTTCAGGTTGTTTCATGTATATTTCCTCAACAAGTCACCATTGAAGAATGCAGTTTTCACATCCATTTGGTGAATCGCAAGATTATGTATAGCTGCAAGAGCTAATAATAATCTAATAGTAGAAATTCTAGCAACAGGAGCATAAGTATCAAAGAAATCAATGCCATCCTTTTGTCTAAAGCCTTGGATAACCAATCTGGCTTTATACTTATCTATTGTGCCATCCACCTTCATTTTTCTTTTGAGGATCTACTTACATCCTAATGCCTTGCAACCAGGAGGTAAATCAGCCAATACCCAAGTATTGTTATGCATGATAGAATCAATCTCATCATGAATTGCCTCTTTCCAGAAATGTACATCCCTAGAAGCCATAGCTTCACTGAAAGTCTTTGGATCCTCTTCAATATTAGAACAATATTGATGTTGAGAAATAGTCTCACTCCTTGTTCCTTCAACTAAATATAGTTGAAAATCAGATCCAAAAGAATTAGCTTTTCTAGCTCTGGTGCTTTTCCTAGGTTCGGTTATAGAACTTGCACCACCAGAAACATCTTCAGCTTGAGTAGCACTCTTGTTGGAAGATTGATGAACCAGGTCCCTTGGTCTAGGTATAGATGTAAATCTTTCTTCATCAAAAATAGCATCTCTTGACTCTATCACTGTGTTTACAGACACAGAGTCTAAAACATAGAATCTATATGCTTTGGAATGCTCAGCATATCCAATAAAGATACAATCTATACCTCTCTCACCCAACATTTTCCTTTTGGGTTCAGTGAGCCTTACAACTGCTCTACAACCCCAAACTTTGAGATAACTCAAATTTTGTACCTTTTTACACCAAAGTTCATAAGGAGTATTCTTACTCCTTTTATTTGGAGTTCTATTCAAGATGTAACATGCATTTAACATTGCCTCACCCCAAAACCCTCCACTTAAACCAGAATACGACAACATGGAATTAACCATTTCTTTCAAAGTCCTATTCTTCCTTTCAGCTACACCATTTTGTTGTGGTGTATATGGAGCTGTGGTTTGATGTATTATTATAGTTGATTCAAAATAAAGTGGATCATAATACTCACCACCTCTATCAGTACGCACTACTTTTATTAATTCATTTTTATGAAGCTCAACTTGTTGTTTATAAATTTTAAATTTATTAAGTGCTTCATCCTTAGAATGTAGCAAATAGATATAACAATATCCAGATGCATCATCAATAAAAGTAACAACATACTTCTTGTTTCCAAGGGAAGGTGTTGCATGGAAATCACATAAATCACTATGTATAAGATCCAACACCTTGCTTTCCCTAACAACATCTTTGAAAGGTTGTCTAGTGATTTTAGTTAGCATGCATGTTTTACATTTTTCATTATTTTGCATATCAAAAGCAGGAATTAAACTCATTTTAGACATGTCTTTTAATCTCTTGTAATGAATGTGTCCTAGTCTAGCATGCCATAATTCATATTGATGAAATTTATTGCTAGTACTACTAGAAACCATGCAAACAGAATTATCACTAGAAGGATAATTAATATTAAGCCTAATCATTCCATTACATATATAGCCAAATCCCATAAAAGAACCATGTCTTGACAAGATATACTTGTCATTTTCTAACACTTGTTTGTAACCACAATTATTTAATACAATTTCAGACACGAGATTTTTACGAATCCCTGGAACATATAAAACATTGTTCAAACACAAACATTTCCTAGAAGTAAAAGTAAGTAAAACAGATCATATGCCCTTGATTGGTTCAGTTGCAACATTTCCCATTTTCACAACAGATCCATCATCACTTGGTTGAAAGTCCTTTAACCAATATAGATCTTTGCAAACATGACTTGTTGCTCCCGAATCAACCCACCATGCAACATTATCATCCTGCACATAAAATACTTCAGAAATCACATAAATATAATTTTGAATATATTTAAAATTCTGCATGAAAATAGAATTTTGACCTTGTTGCTTTTCTGTATCCTTGGATCCACTTGGTCCTGCACCATCCTTGTTCACTTTACGCAAACGAAAATCTTTCTTGAAGTGACCCGGTTTGTTACAATTCCAACACACCACTTTAGCCTTCTTTTTGGAAGACTTTTCATTCTTTCCTTTAAACTTCCTTTGTCCATTAGACTTTTTTTGATTATTTGATCCTTCTCCATCCACCATGTTCACAGAAGAGGAACCAACTTGGTTCTTTCCTTTGGGATTATTATCAAGCTCTTGAGTCCTTAAGGACTCTTCAATCCGTAAATGGTTTCCAAGTTGATTCAAAGTCAATTCCTCTTTGTTATGTTTAAGATTGTGTTTAAAATCCTTCCAGGAAGGGGGTAGTTTGTCAATGATTACAGCCACAACAATGGCTTCATCCATTTTTAGATTGTGTTGAGTAAACTGTCTCGGGATCCTTAACATTTCATGGTATTGTTCCATAACAGGCATGGAGTCAATCATCTTGTAACCCATCAAGTTACCGACAAGAAACTTCTTGCTAGAAGCATCTTCAACCATATACTTGGATTCAAGAGAATCCCATAGTTCTTTTGCAGATTCAAAATTTTGATAGATATCAAAAAGAGAGTCATACATACCATTGAGAATATGACCATGACATATGTAATCATCATTTTCCCACTTTGATCTTCTTCTTGTTGCCTCCAAAGGTTCATCTTCAACAGATTCTGGTAAGATTGGCATGGGTGTACTCAGAACATACACCACTTTCAGAGTGGTAAGGAGAAACTTCATCTTCTTCTGCCATCTACGAAAATCTTACCCTTCAAACTTGTTCCGTTTTTCAAACTTACTAGTCATTTCCTTCACAGAATCACCACTTGTCATGATCACATAAATGCTTTAATCTTTGTTAGAAATTGGGGTATAGTAAGGCTTGGAATTCTGAGAATTGTGTAAAACACTTTCATATTAAAGCGTTTGGGTGGTACTCCCATTATTCTTTAATCGGATAAGACTCAGAGAGACAAGAATTTAGAATGCTTTGATGATAATTCCGTATTTACCAGAAAATGAGATCGAAAACCGAATTTATGATATTTGTCTGAAAACTGTCATATGACAGTTTCAAACTGTCATAAACTGTAAAAAACTGACATAAAATGGAAGTTCGGATAAGGGTCAAACAATGGTCAATTCTATGAAAATACGATTTCCTGATGCATCTTTTATATAGCAACATACCCCAGCCAGGGGCTGCCGCCCCTTGGACCCCGCTCATAGGGGCGTTGCCCCCGGACCCCCGTTCGTTTAGGGGCTTCGCCCCTAAATGACAGTGTACTTTGAAAACTTGATCAAACTTAAACAAGTGTGTACTCCACACCTTCTTTACTTGTTCAATATTTATCAAGATCACCTTTGGTCAACAAAGTAATCCCATTACACTTAAATAATATTGATTACAACAAATCACCAATAGCTCGGTGGTAATTTATAGATACCTCCATCTGATTGAACCATCTTGAATCTTCAAAACATGACAAAGAAGCAACGGAGAAAGATTGTGATCTATCTGTTCCTCTCGTGTCTCTCTCGTCTTGCAGGTCCAAATCGAGGTAAACGAACCTCTCCTCCCCTACTCCCCTCTTTGATGTCGTAATCCCAATATTCATCTTCGATTTTCCCCTATTGTGAAAAACCCTTTTCGAACCTCAAAGCAGTTTCTATCATACAAAGTGAATTACATAAATCTATCTAGTATTGGAATGAATATGGATTATGTGAGTCGAGGGTTTTTTTTGCTGCCTCAGGTCGTTGTACTAGAAGTGGCTGATCAGTGGAATGCAAGAAGACATCAAGGAGGAGGGGTGTATGTTGGTCTAGGTTTTAGCCATACTAAATCATCTCATCTTCTGTGTAATTGGATTTATGCTTCGATGGTTGATTACAGGATTAAAAAAAATGAAAGAAAGTTGGATGACTAGATCTATTGATGTTGGTTGAGAGAGAGAGAGGTTTTTTATTTTTGTTTTATTATTAATTTCTATTATAAAAGAAAAATGTAAACTAAAATAATAAAGGGCAAATTCATCATTATAAAATGTTTCAAAAACTTTGGAGTAAATTGGGAAAAAATGAAAAGTTTGGACTACTGGTGCCGGTTCAAACTTTTTTGGACCAAAATGACAAATTTCAGCTAACCACATGGACCATTTGTGCAGTTTTGTCTTAAACATATTGTCATTTATTGTCTTTCAAATACAACATAAACAATAGCAAAGTAGGATTTTTCTTTATAAATTCTGCCACACTTGAGAAGTTTAGAAAATTAATACCACGCCACTTGAATAACTAACATAAATGTTTCTTGGTTCTAAATCAACTTAAAATAATGATGGAATTTATTTGTACTTTTAATCTATGACTTATAGAATAGTAATTGTTTTTCAATTGGAAGCAATAACTTACCTTTTAAATTAATAGAATCGTCGCCATGTCTACATTGAAACCAAAACAAACCAAAATTAATTCAATAAAACTCTAATAACATTTAATCCCATTATCCTAAATAACATATTGCTAGTCATACGATACCAACCCCTAAATATACTTACATGCGCTGGTTAACAGTTCATTCGATAGTATATATAACACTGCTCATCTTCATAAACCGACATGAGTGTGACTAGTCAAGTTCTTTAGATGCTGTTTGGTTCGCAAAAGATTGTTTAAAAAAATAGAATTGAAATTGGAATTGGAATCTTCATGAATTAGAATCGAATTCCATGTGTTGGTTGGCAGGAAATGAAATTGAAATTAATGTTAGATTCTGTTTGGTTCGCTGGAAATGATAGAATTGCCCTTTATCTGTTTTGCTTAATTTCACTTTATTTTCTAAGTTATATGTAAACATATATTATATAGAATTTTAAAATTGTAAAATTTTAATTTATTGATTGAACATTCATACAAACATATTACGAAAATCATGTTAATAAACATCATAACTTAAAGTTATTCCACTTCACATCATAATAACGTTAACAAAAAACATATCAATATTTCGATACATCCGTATCGAAGTTACAAAAAACTTACAAATCCAAGATACCAATCAACATCCTAATAAACATCCCAAAAGAGCTTAAAAATCCAAAATACGAATTAACATCCTAATTAATAATACTACCCTTCCAAAATGTATTTGGCCCAAATGTCTCTATCGCCTTCTTCAATTTGTCAAAAGTTTTATACGTTTATAAGATCACTTCTTATCTTGGTCAAAGCTTTGAACTTCTCGACTTGACTTAATGAATTCATCTTTCAAATATCCAGAGGGATCTTCTCATTTAGTTCGTTGATCTTCATGTCAAATTTAATACCTTGACTCAAGTCCTTTGACATTTCTTTAAGACTTTAAGTAATCAAACCAACCGCATTATGGAACACAACATCGGTATGTCGATTACTCTTATTAGAGAGAACACTTGGTGAAGTTTCCTCATTTTGGATTATTGTATTATGGTTAATTTCTTCAGATTCAAGGAAGCAGACATCTGACTCTTGCATTTCTTCTTCTAAGTTCACATCTTGCTCCATCTCAATGAAATCTCTAGCTCTATTTCCTTGAATAAGCATATATCTTCACCAAAACAACTAGATAATTGATATTACTGAATAAAACTAAAAATGAACAAATTCGATTTTCATTGTCATCGATTTTCAGGAAATCGAGAAGACGAGTTGTGTGTAGCATCAACAGAAAACCAGATAACTGATTTTTAGGAAACAACTAGATACATGTTTATGGAAATTCGATTTTTATTGAATAAAAATAGATAATTGATTTTCATGAAATCGAATTTTCGCAACAAGAAACAGGGTAGAATCAGCAGAAAACCATCGAATTTGACAATGTTTTATGAGGAGAGAGATAGAGAGAAAGAGTGCCACAGAGAGACAATGAGAGAAATCGAGATTAGGTCAAGCTATAGAGATACACATGCCTAGAGAAGAGATGGAGAACAAGTTGAGTTTGATGAAGCATGCAATTCGATTTTGACAAAAAAGATGGAGAAGACGAGCATAGTGTGATGTCGGCTACAGTCCGATTTTGAGGAATACGTGAGATAGGGTTTTGGTTTTTAGAATGGTTTTATTAAAATAAAAGGGATATAATGGTAAAGTTTCACTTTTCTTTGATGGAATGGAATTATTTCCATTAGTTTGTTGAAGGAAAGTAGTTTCACACGTTTGAAGGAATATTTTTATCATTTAGGATTCCCTTTCCTTCCTTAAAGTTGAACCAAACGCATGAATTCGAGGGAATTTGAATCCTTTTCCCTTGATTCCAATCCTTTCCTGACAAACAAATGCATTCATGGAATCATTTGTATATGGTGATATAGGTGTGATTGGTCAAGTTTTAATATAGTAACAATAATTAAGTTGTTGGGATAATATATATATATATATATATATATATATATATATATATATATATATATATATATATAAAGGATGTATTGAGGTAATTAGATTATATTCATAAAAAAATATAAAAAACCACCCAACTTTGAAAATATGGCAATTAATAACATTTTATCTGCACTTTTTAAGTAACCAAAATAAAATATATTGGTATCCAATTCACTAGCAATTATTTATTTGTTTATTATATCATTGACTACGGTTTTTACCGGGATAACCCGTTATCAACCTATATAGACTCCAACTCACATATGTCAACATAGTCAATGATATAATAAAACAAAAATATTTGTTGGTTAGTTGTATACATTTAGAACTTTAGTAACTTAAAGAACAAATAAAGTGTTATTGGTGGTAATTTTATGATATTTTCCAATTAAACAAACAATTGGCCATAAAAATATTATATTTTTATAAGAAACTTTTACTACCTTGAAACTAACATAATATTGAAAAATATAAACTAACAACCGTATGCATACATATATGCACACATCATTCAAACTCATACCCAACCCTTAGATTATTGTTACAAAGTTTTAGTTATTTGCATACTTGTTTTTTGAATAAACGTCGGTATTGTGGGTATTGAAGTTAATGGTAGACATTTAGTAGAAGTTAGGGTTTTGGGGCCTATTTATACAAGTTTCATGTTAATATAGTATCAATATTGTGGGTATTGATGTTAGTGATATATAAGAAGACATATCTATGATGTTAAACTTATATATACAAGTTTTATGTTAAACACTTATATGTGATGGGGACAAGAACCTTATTTATATATACTTTATTGCATATTATAGTGGTGTTGGTTGATTAATTTGACGTTTATTTTTGGTTTATGATACTTGTGTTTATAAGGAGAGATTTGATGAGATAAGGAAGAAGGTCAAGAGTAACATCAGCGCATCATATAAATTATGAAGAAATGATAGGTGTCATTTTATGCATCTTTTAGGGTAGTTTTATTAGCGTTTTGCATCAAATTTTATGTTATTTCATATGCATTAGTTTAAATTATGCCGAACTCATATTTATCATTAGAATTCTCACACTGCTCATGTTTTATGTCATTTTCAGATAATTCGAGTGGAGCGGTACTTTGGGAGCAGCTTTAGATGCATATTTGGAGCTTAATGGAGCTAAAAATACATGAAGGAGCTGGAAGCTGAGTCAGATTTTTTGAAGCTGAAGAGTTCACGTTTCAAACAAGCATTTTTTAGTTTACATGATTGTGTTTTTCACCATGTGATCGTGCTTTTGATCGTGTTTCATCTTCGTAACTTTTCGAAGCCAAAAATCGAGTTTTAGGACCTCGAAGCACAAACAAGATCTGTAACATTTGTTTTTGTGGTATATTTAATTTTAATTTAAAATTTAATATTGGGGGTCGCCACGACATAGGGAGGGATCTCCATGGCGTGGCGTGGCAGTTTTTGGTCGTGGTTCTCTTTTGACTCGCCACAACATGGCAAGAAAGGCCACGACGTGGCCGCCGCTGACATCTTAAACCCTAATTTTCCGGGTTTTGCACAATATCTAAAGGAACAAGGAGGATAGGGTTTGCTCACCCTCAACGTCCATCACCCTCTTCAACTCAGAAGAAACCCTAATTCCTTTTCCTCTATTGTTGAAGCTTGGTAAAGTGCTTTTGAGAGATTTTGAAGGAAAAAGCAAGAAAGAGCAAGCCAAGGATCAACAAGAAAGTCCCCATCTTGCTTCCTAGCTCGATTTTAGACCCTTTTAAGTGTTTAAGGCTCCACATTTTTTATAATAGGTTGCTAGATCTTGAATTTTGTCTCATTTTCTTCTTGATCTTTTTAGTTGGGATGGTGAGATTTCATAAAAGTTGCAAACTTATGAATATCTAGATCATTTGGAATAGATCATGGTTTGGATATGAAGTTTGGTTAGTTCATTGAGCTATGCATAAGTTTTTTTTTTTCATAAACCCCATTGTTTACCTAAGTTGAATCCAAGACATGCATTGGACATGCATGTCTAAAACGCATCAGTCTTTAAGTTGGTTTTCATGTTATAAGCTCTTCTGGAGTAAATGTGTTTGAGACTTAAGGGATTAAGTGTTTTTTGGTTAAGCCCATGCCATGGTTGTGCCTTATGGACCTATGACTTAAGATCTAGACCTCTTGGTGACTCTCGAGGGATAAAGTTGGAAACTTTATCCATTTAGATCATAAAAATAATTAGGTATGGACTTTGGAACCTTTGGGATCAGAGGATTTGCCGTAACCCATTAAGACACTTTAAACTCAGTGCCCACATCGTGGCCTAGGTTTCCATGACGTGGCTACTAGGGAAAACACGTCAGTTTTGTCGTTAGAGGGCCATGACGTGACCAAGGATGGCCACGACGCGAAGAGTCAACTTTGGCTGTTGACTTTGAGTTTTGACTTGCGTTGACTTTTGGTCAAACCTTGTTGAGAGAAGAACTTTAGATTGATTTGTGGAAATGTAAGTGAATCTCAATGGATTTTTTTTTGGATTAGGTGTCTAAGCTCATAATTATAATTGGTATGTACTAGACCCGATAGTAGCATGGTCCATTTCGGGTTGCCTTCACCAGAACAATTTGATAAGTTGGATATTTGAGAAAGATATTATTTGTGATTTTTTAATATATTATAAGAATAATATATTAATTGATAAATCAAATTATTTAATTAGTATTGATCAAAAATTAATTTGGAATTAATTTAGTGATCAAACGAGACTGATTAAATTAATGGGGACTGATTATGTAAATCAGTGATATATATGATTTGGGCTGATGATCCATGATTGATTTGTGATGGACTAAGATTATAAGTTAGTCCATGAAGTGTTAGTCAAAATCAATTGTTTGATCATAAGCTTATGTGTAAGAATTAGGGTTACAAATGACTCTTGGAATTCTACACTATAAATGTGTACCCTAAGCTCTAAAATCGGTTACCACATGCATTCCAAGAAGGGCTAGCTGATTTTGTGTCTCCTCAACCTCTCTCATTTTCCTCTAATTGTTTATTGGTGTTTGTGACTTGTTTGAGGCATCGCATTTGGGGTGCTAAGCTCTTTATGGCCAAGTTCTGCAAGCTACATCTAAAGGTAATATTACATGTATAATTAGAGAAAACTTAGATCGAAAGCATTAGGGTTGTATGTGCACCATAGAGATGTTCGAGTACATAAAACCTAACACTTTTTGATAAGCTCAACAATAATGAAATATGTGAAATAATAAAGATATATATATATATATATATATATATATATATATATATATATATATATATATATATATATATATATATATAGCAACAAGATTAATAAGTAAACGATAAAAAACATAATCAAGAGATAATGAAAACTTGTATTCAATAAAGAGTAATACAATGAATGTCTGGGAAGTGGTCGTAAATAGATCGATCAACATGATCATCTATATATAGTAAAACTGAGTACACAATAAACAATAAAATATTTCTAAGTTAGGCGGCCATGCTTGCTATTCCTGGACTATCATAAATCTTGTAACACATAATGTTAGAAAAATTGAACATTACTTTTCTCACACTTTGGCCTACAAAAGACAAAACATACTCTACTTCGGGTCAACATCCTTCGCTCTGGTATTCCAAGTCTTCAGTGTTGATCTTCAAAATTTTTGCAACTGATCTTCAAAAAAATCTCTTCTACAACAATCAAAACAGTTCTTCGGTACTTCAACACACTTTATAGCTGTCGAGGGTCACTTTTATGTTTCAACAATTTCCCCTAAGTGACCTCATAACTATCACTTTCACCTATTAAGTTTGAGAAACTTAATAATGATTCAACAGAACTTCCTAGCTTCAAAAATACATTTGATTCTTTTGGAGATTTCAAACTTCACATCTTCAATGATGAACTTGGATTTTTAATCCATTGAAAGATTTCCTTCCAGCTGTTTCGAAGAGACACGATGACAAAAGTGGCTGGAAAGAAGAACCTTTCACTATCTTTGGAAAGCTTGAAAACAGTGCCAAGTTTGCGGAAGTTTGTTGCTTCGAGGCTTAAGTCTTAAATCCTTATGGTAATGTATTCAAGGTGTTCAAATGGAGGGAAGTTCATCTTCTCCACAAGGACTGAATGGATCTCAACATCAGTTCTTCTGAAGTTACATACAAGGGCTTTGAGTAAATCAGCAGCCCTAATATATGCATCTTCCATATTGGGGTATATTTGGGCTTTGAATTGGAAGACCATTGCAATAAGAAAAATTTGTAACATTCCGTTTGAAATAGAGTAATTAAATAATAATCCCGGAGCAACAAGATATAAATTTATATTTTATATTATTTTATAGTTGCTATAAAAATCGATAATATTTAGCGAGGCATTGGTTTCAGGGAGCCAAATGACATGATTTGGATTTTCAGGGGTTAAAGTCTATTTTTTAGGATTTATTTTGTAAAGATTTTCGGAAGTAAGGGGGTGTTTGGTAATTATTGGACTTAAATTGAAAGGATTGTGGTATGTTGAGCATTAAATGGTATCTTCTGGGACTTGAAATTTTATGAATTTTGGATGTTGGGGGTTGTTTTGTAAATTGTAGGCTTAATTTGAAAAGATTCTTATGCGGAGGGACCAAACGTTTAAAATGTACATATGTTTGAAGGTGAACACGGGTTAAACCCGTCACCCTCATTTAGCCTCCATATATCTAACCATATGTAAACCCTAACCCTAAACCTAATTTATTTTCCAGCCGCCAACCTTGTATCTCCATCGTCCAACCGGCACCACCTTACCTCCCCCTTGCTGTTCCGATCAACCAAGGCCATGCCGAGCCATTGTCGCTGACAAAGTTGGAAACACAAGCCTGACCTCGCACGCTGTTGTACCGACGATATCGAAGGCTGATGGTAACCCCCTCTCTTGATGACGTCGCATTATATTGGAAGTCGAAAGGGCGGAGTCATCATCGTGGTTGTCGTTGCTGTTACTCCCGGTCGCAACCTATTTTCCGTTTCATCGTTGCTAAGCCCCAGTCGTGTCCTTCGCCAACGCATCACCTTTTCTCTTCTCCATCTTGTTCTGGTAACGAGTAGTTGTCGTCGCCGCCGCTCCGAGCGATTGTCGTGTTGCTGCCATTTGCTCGGTCTCCTGGATACCAACATATAGGAATTGTTGAGTTCGTAATTTGCAAGCCGGGTGTGTATGCTGTTGTATTGAGTTAAATTTGTGTGTGTATTGGAGTGTGTTTTGCATAATCGGGAATCGATAGAGTGCCACCACCACCACCGTGAGGTGGTGGCTATCGCCTTCCAACCACTACTTGTCCCCACAAGGGTGGCTGAGTGTGTGTGTGTTTTCATTTGGATATTATGTGTATAATGTATTGTTTGGCCAGATTAATCAAGGAAACAACCCACCACCACCACCACCGTGAGGTGGTGGCTGCCGCCTTCTGTCGTCACCAGCCGCCGTGTTAGGTGGTGGTGTGCATTCTGTGATAGGATTTCTTTTAGGATGTTTGGACATGATTGGACTAGAATCATAACCACTACCACGAGGTGGTGGCCGCCGCCATGATCCGCCGTTGACCACCACTACCCGAGGTGGTAGTCGGTGGTGCCCGACTTATTTAACCCTAATTGACCTAATGAAGCCCTAGTTAACCTAAAAACCTAATCATTTAACTAATTGGCACACGATTGGGTTGGAAACCCTAATTAGGATTTAGAAAACCCAAATTTTGGAAATGTAAGCTTTTGATCTGTCAAGACCCTCATTTGGACCATTGGGTTTGAAATTTTGAATTATGCCCGACCATATTGTATGTTCGGTCTAGTGGAGTGATGGAATTAATGGATTAAGTCTTTAATGGGTTAAGTAGGAACACTTAACCCTAATTGTCATTTTATATGAAAAACCCTAATTAGGTTTGGGTTCTTATTGGGCCATTTCTTGGACTAAGTTGTTGTGGGCCTTCGTGGGCCAATTGGGGAACATGTTTATGGACTAAGGAAATTATTAGGCTTTAGGATAAGGCCCATTGGAAAGGCTTGGGCCCAATTTGACAAATTGGGCCATAAGTGGGCCATACTTGGGCCTTGATGATTATGAGATATTAGGCCATCAGAATGCCAAGTTTTTGGAGTAGAATAAATGGTAGGGCCTTAAGGTAAGACCATGTATAGGTTTGTGCCCAATTTGGAAAATTGGGCCATATGTTGGGCCTTGGTTGATTATTTGGCTTTTGGGCCTTCAGAGTGTGAGTCGAAGTTTATCCATTCCTTTTACCTTCAGGATAAAAGCAATATCTGTGGGCCCCTCGATGATTTGATGATGACGAATGGAAGTGCTCGGCCGGGCCAGGACTGATTTGATTTGTTCAATTAGTCAGTCGTCATAAATCGGAAATCAGAAAACAACAAATGGACAGAGAGAATGATTATAATCCATGTCTCAGTTCATATGATATCTAGAATGCAGGAATATATGATCCCTTATCTAATGGACAAGTCATTGACAAAGGTCAGAGTTCATCGACAAGGTCAGAGTTCGACAGAAGCTTTTGAGAGCTACGATTGCCAGTTGGTTCCTGAAGTCATACGCAATAATAGTTTTAGACTTATCCAAGTGGGAGACTGTTGGATTAATGTGTAAGTCCATAACTATAATTGGTAAAACTTGACCCGACCCAGCATGGTCCATTTGGGTTGCATGGCATCATGCACTTGGATAGACTATAATAAGAGAAATAAGACACTTATGGTTATTAATATATTATAAGTTCTAGTATATTAATAATAAGAATAATAAGATTATTTAATTAGTATTGATCAAGAATTAATCTAGGATTAATTAAGTGATCAAAAGAAGACTAATTAAATATATGGGTTGATTGTGTAAATCATCCATACTTGTATAGTGGGCTAATGCTCCATGGATAATCAAGTTGGGCTAAAACCCATAGGATGGTCCATGGATGCTCCATGGTGTATTTGAACCCATGGATCCAAGGAAATGGAAAGTCATGACAATTAGGGTTTACCCTAATTGTAACACTATATAAAGATCTTATTCTTGACAAAATCGGCCACTAGTATCATTCTAGAGAGGGCTAGCCGATTTCATGAAGTGTAGATTTCTCTCAAGTTATTCCAAGTGTATTTGGTGTTGTGTGAACCATTTGAGGTGTCACACTTGGGGCACTAGGCACTCAAGCTTCATGAAGACTTTCTACATCAAAGAGGTATGTATTCTATCTTGTTACATTCATTGTTTTGTATGCTAGATTAGGATAATACCTTGGAAGTTCTTATTTGTATGTATAATAGAGAAAACATAGATCCAAGGTATTTAGGGTTGCATGTACACTTAGGAGTGTTAGAATGCTCAAAACCCAACAGTGGTATCAGAGCCTAGGCTTGCTTTCTCTTATACTTGATGCAAATTGCTGAAAAATGCTGAAAAACTCGATTTTCTGGCTTTCTGGGCACTGGACTCGCCGAGTCCATGAGTAAAATCATCCTACTCGCCGAGTAGGTTCATGCACTTGACGAGTATGAGCCCCAGACAACATATTTTCGAGGTTTTTGGCTAGAATTGGACTAGGAACATTACCCTAAGTTGTTTTTGAACTTATAAACTTGTTTTTGATGTGGTAATGTTCATGCTAATCCAATTTCAAAGGTAATTGTCAATAGATACATGTTTTGTATTAGTTTAAGGTTTAGACTAATTACATGAAAAAGTTTGATTTGAATTATCTTGTTCTTATGAGTTTCTTAGATTAATAGAAAAGTTGAGTGAAATAGTTGTTTTCAATTCAAATTAATCTAAGAGTTGATTCAAAAATGTGTTTTTGTAACTTGTCCTCAAGTTATATGAAAAGTCACATTTAAGTTTCATAAAACTCATAATAGTTGGCAAAGGTTACAAAAATGAAGAGTCTAGTTCTAATTAAATGGTTTTATGACTCCATAACTTGTCCTCAAGTTATGGAGGACCAAGAGTCTCTTCATTAAATAATAGTAATAAAATGTGTAACCTTAATTAATTCCATAAGTTATAAAATAAAGATAAGTTAATTCTTTTATTAGTTTAATGTCTTCCATAACTTATCCTCAAGTTATGGAACTTGAAGAGTTTTTGGATTAAAACTACTTTAAACACATAAGTTATGGAATTAATTAGTTTTGAATAGTTTCAAAACTTGCCCTCAAGTTTTGGAATTTGTAAAGTTTTCTCTTATGAATACTTTAATTCCAAGTTAGCCCTTAGAATTTTAAAAGTTAAAATTCAACCCTTATACTTTATAATATTATAAGTTAATAATATATATATATATATATATATATATATATATATATATATATATATATATATATATATATATATATGTATAAAAGTAAAGTCAGTCTTACCGCTAGTACGCCTCATTCACTAAGCCGGTCTATAAGGTGGGTATAAGGTTGTTGCCAATAAAATGGCAACTTAATGGGTGTCCACTCTCACCCACCACTTGCTTGACTGGTGGAGGGTCGTTAGCCGAACGGGTTTGACAGGACTAGAATTATCCTTTCATTAAAAGTATTAATGATAAATACTAAGTAACTAAACTCTTAATAATACCCAATCTTAGTTACTTAGGAAAATGTGAATAAGGTGCTAATCCATGAAATTACACTTTGCACTTTGTTTAAGTCGGTTAGTGGAGCGTGTGTGGTTAACCGGCACACTAACTCGTATTTAACAAGGTAGGCAAAGGGTAACTTAATGTTTATCATAGTATCGATGGAGCGTGTGTGGTTAACCGGCACATCGATTGAGGGGTAAACACTTAAGGGTACCAAGTAATTTGCATGGTTACTTCACACCTTGTTTTGTAATCCTCGGCATCCCAGTCACAAAACCTGAAGGGCACACTCGAGATTGAAACATGCCATTGAACAGTTCAATGAATCTCAAAGATCTAGGAGTTTCAAAACCAATTAAAACCTAATAATACATTTCGTTTATCTTGGTGGAAATTGGTGAATCGTCATTCACCTACCTTCAAATATTTTATAGCTTGGATTACGGCATACCTCTTCTAAGTTATAAAATAGTTTGTTGGGTCCTAGCCTTAATATTTCATATTGGGTGTCATATTAAGGACTTAAGATCAACTATCTTGAATATCTCCCAAAAGATGTCTGGTTTAGACATTTATGATCTTCCCAAATCTCTTGAAACAAGCTTTCCTAAATGAAGATGATGTCCCTTGGAAATCATACTTCTTTCACCTCCTCCAATTATTCTACCTACCCCACAAGTTCTTGAAAAGTTTAAGGTCACTCAATCCCTATTGGCAAGGCAAGGTCTAGGTGTGGTCACATCTTGGAGGTGTAGCCACATATTGACAAGCCGGGAGAGTTGGGTGTCAAAGTCTTGAGAAAGTTGGTGGTTCAATCACTTTCTAAGTCACATAGTGAGTTTCTTTGGGACACCTATGAAACAGACTATGACAAGACCCTTAATGATGTTATCTATTTGTTAAGATCAACTTCCTTAAAACTTGATGGACATTGACAATAGTGACACAGGAAATCCCGGAAAGCATTCTCTTCCCAATGGAAAGGGATCGGCCATAGTCAACTCGGTTGACCAAATGGTAAAGAGAAAAGCTAAGTCTGTGATAGTCCCGTGTACAATTATCAAAGGGTCCATATGTTTAAATTGCCAAAGGAAGGGACATTGGTTACGAATCTACCAAATTTACCTAAGGATGTTGAAGTCAATAAGTTTGACTCTACTTCAGGTAAAGTCCACTATCTAACTCTGCTAAGTTTCTATTCTGAGATTCTTGATACATGATGTGACTGGGTCACATGGTGATGTTTTAAGAATCAAAGAAAAGTGAAGAAACTTAAAGAAAGAATATGCTGAATCTGATGGCATAGATGGATTTCTATCGCATAGTTTGAAGATCGGATTCTTGAGCTACTTCTTAGGAGTTATGAGATATTGCTTAGGAATAGATAACAACAAGTTTTCATATGGATTGTAAGGATAAGTTTTTCCGCATAGTTTTAAAATAAAAGAAAATTTTTGATTTTATTTATTTTAAAATATCCTTACAATGGCATTTGAGGAAAAAATGTTGCTTATAAGATTCCATTAATAGCAAGAGTGGAAATATGAAATTGATTCTTTCATTTGTGGTAATGTCTAAATTTACCAAATAAGGAAAGATTCTCATCACCCAAGTTTCAATTAGATCGGAACTTGAAATCATGCAAGTTGTATAGCATGATGAATGAGAACTTTCAAGTATTGGAAAATTAAGACTAATTACTTGTTCACATGGATGTGTGAGACAAGTAAAGGACTAAGGGATCGAGTACACATTCTTGTGCACTGATTAAGTCCACCACAAAAGATTGATAAGACTATTCGTCATAGTTTACTAAAGCTCAGTAAACATGATTATACTTACAAGCTTAAGTGTAACTCTGAGACATTGGAAAAGGTTCCAATGTATGGCAGAGCGAATAAGAAGAATCAAATTAGGCAGAAGGATAAAAGTTTCTTAAATATGAAATGATGGGAGAGTACTTTAGTATCAGTTTTGTGATCATCTTAATGATTAAGAAACCATAGCACAATTAGTTCTCTAAGGAAATCTTAGTGCATTCTTATGACTAAGAAGAGGGATCTTGAATTGTTGAAATGGTTAAATCAAGAAGATGAGTTATACTTCGTTCCAATACAAGTCTTAGAGTCATACTCCAAGATTGTAACTTGAGTGACATGTCTTAAAGAAGGTTTAAAACACTTGTCAAATGTAAGAGTAAAAAATTTCTACTCTTGTACATTTGAAATTGGTGAGTTGTGATGTTTTGGATAAAACAAAGACCAACTTAGGCCAATTGTGTGAAGTGTTTGTCTTGATTAGAATCCACACTATCTCTTGAATATCTGACAAGAAAGTCTTATATGTCAAGAGGACAGTGGGAGTCTTAAAGGTCTTGAAAGTCTCAAGAACTAATCGGGAATAAAACCTGAAGTTCTTCACTAGCACACGAATTGAGGTTTATAACCTATCGTACTGACATATTTTGTGCCCATTTCAATTAAAGTTGGCTTTGCATATGAGTTCTTAGAGTTATCAATTTGTTGCACAACAACTTGGAAGCAATGACAGGCCCTTGAGCTGCCAGGTGGCAAGAAGTTAAGATTGAGTTCAATCCATATGAGTTTGGATTTGTCATTATCCTTGTCTTGTGACTATGGTTTTGACAATTCACATGGATAAGAACACATACACCATTAAATCTAAGTGTCATAAGGTTTCTCTCCGATTCATGAAAATGATGGTGAGGAAACACTTTCACTAAGTAGATTTTAGCTAGATAGAAATTGTGATATTTTCATTCTCAAAGTCGTTAGTGGAGCGTGTGTGGTTTACCGACACACTAACCTAGACTTGTGAGAATTGGCAAAAAGGTCTAACTATTATGATTACGGCATCCCTCTTCATAATTGTTTAGATACACTAGTGTGCTATCTAAGGGAAGGTGTATGATTTTGATAAAGTTTTATCAAAACAATCTAGCATCAGAAATCTGAACTTTGGTAAGAAAGTCAATGAAGTATTGATTTCTAGAAGTCCAGCTGATTTCTGAGTACATGTCAAAGCTAGTGGGAGCATAAGTGTTATGATAATAATCATCATGTTAGTGGGAGCATGATAATTATGATAAGTATTGCAAGTTAGCAATGTTAATTATAGAAAACAAAAGGTTTCAGTTGGGAAAAGTTGTTTTGCTATAATTAAGGGATAGGAAATTATACTTCATCTCAAATCTATAAGCTTAGATCGTGAGGTTTTAATCATTTAGTCAAGGATATATATGAATTTCATGTTGGAATGGCTCAACATAAGGAAATTTTGTATATGAGTCCATTATTTGCGTTCTAAAATTCGATTATGATTACGACATCCCTTTTCATAATCTGAATTATGAGAACTTGGCAAATTGAAATGGAAATGTTATAGCAAAAGACTGGTTTAGTCTTTATGTGAGACATCATGAATCGTGTTGCATATGCTTCAGATATAGGATCGATTACATGTGCTATATTCATCCTTTCTAAAATTTTCCAAATGCCTGGGGCGTTAAGAAGGGAAAAGGTCTAGAATTGGATATGACTAAAAGGAATAAACAATTGTCGGGGACAATCTAAGGTTTACCAAAGATTCGTTGTTCAACGACAGTTGGAAGTATAGTGATAATTCTGGAAGGACCATATTGACATAATCTGTAAGGAGGCAACTCTTGTTCAGAAGTGATAAGTCAAAATGGAATCTGGAAATGTTTCAAAGTTAGAATTTTCAATCTGTTTAAGATTAGGAAACTTAATGCAAGAAGGATGTTTCTAAGGAGCTGATCTCCTTTGGAATACTCTGTAATGATTGTTGTCAAGTCTCTCTGACTTTGTGCATAATCATTACAAGAGGATCAATGCATATAAGTTTAGAATCTAACAGATTTCAGTAAATGGCATGAATTTGGAATTCTTGCATTTGCAATAAGATTTGGTACTGTGAAAAGAGAATCATTGAAGTTATCTTCAATTGATCTAGTTCACAAAGTAAAGATCATAGACAAACATAGTATGCATACTTGGTGTGTGGCATGACTAGTGTTTAGAAAACATAGTGTACATGCTTGGAGCATGGGACAACTATTGTTTTAAATTCGAGAATAAAGTTGATAGCTGAAACAGTATACAATGAATAATGTGTAATCATATGGTGATAAATAAAAGGTGTTTTATTTATGTTCATAGGTTTTGATACCATATTGGATTCAATTATTATTGTGTTTCATTTTGCATGTTTTGACTTCCAAAATAAACTAGGTTATTCTTCCGGAATGACTAAGTTATTCAAACCATCCACAGTCGGTCATATGTTGGAAGTAGATATGAATTAAGACTGTCATGGGTTGGCTTGTAGAGGTCTAAGGTGTTGGACAAAGGGCTACAACACTCATGAGTGCTCATAAGTTCTGAGTATTGGATTCAACCCGCGCTCATTGGAATCACTTCATGGATTTTATCACGAGTGATCATGAGACGATAATATTTTATATTCTTCAAACCCAGAGATATGAGTTGTTACTATGAGTTGGTTGTACATTGATTGCACGAAAACGCATTTGGTAACTCGGTGCTATAAAACGTGCCTTTGTGTATGATTCAACAAGTAGTAGAACAAGCCATATGAGTCGAAGTTTATCCATTCCTTTTACCTTCGGGATAAAAGCAATATCTGTGGGCCCCTCGATGATTTGATGATGACAAATAGAAGTGCTCGGCCGGGCCAGGACTGATTTGATTTGTTCAATTAGTCAGTCGTCATAAATCGGAAATCGGAAAACAACAAATGGACAGAGAGAATGATTATAATCCATGTCTCGGTTCATATGATATCTAGAATGGAGGAATATATGATCCCTTATCTAATGGACAAGTCATTGACAAAGGTCAGAGTTCATCGACAAGGTCAGAGTTCGACAGAAGCTTTTGAGAGCTACGATTGCCAGTTGGTTCCTGAAGTCATACGCAATAATAGTTTTAGACTTATCCAAGTGGGAGACTGTTGGATTAATGTCTAAGTCCATAACTATAATTGGTAAAACTTGACCCGACCCAGCATGGTCCATTTGGGTTGCATGGCATCATGCACTTGGATAGACTATAATGAGAGAGATAAGACACTTATGGTTATTAATATATTATAAGTTCTAGTATATTAATAATAAGAATAATAAGATTATTTAATTAGTATTGATCAAGAATTAATCTAGGATTAATTAAGTGATCAAAAGAAGACTAATTAAATATATGGGTTGATTGTGTAAATCATCCATACTTGTATAGTGAGCTAATGCTCCATGGATAATCAAGTTGGGCTAAAACCCATAGGATGGTCCATGGATGCTCCATGGTGTATTTGAACCCATGGATCCAAGGAAATGGAAAGTCATGACAATTAGGGTTTACCCTAATTGTAACACTATATAAAGATCTTATTCTTGACAAAATCGGCCACTAGTATCATTCTAGAGAGGGCTAGCCGATTTCATGAAGTGTAGATTTCTCTCAAGTTATTCCAAGTGTATTTGGTGTTGTGTGAACCATTTGAGGTGTCACACTTGGGGCACTAGGCACTCAAGCTTCATGAAGACTTTCTACATCAAAGAGGTATTATTCTATCTTGTTACATTCATTGTTTTGTATGCTAGATTAGGATAATACCTTGGAAGTTCTTATTTGTATGTATAATAGAGAAAACATAGATCCAAGGTATTTAGGGTTGCATGTACACTTAGGAGTGTTAGAATGCTCAAAACCCAACAAAGACCTCGTGGGGTTCCCGAGGCAATTGGGTGTAAGACCTTGAAGGGTTTCCAGGGCATCCTTGGGCTAACACCTCGGGGGGTCCCGTGGCCCTGGAGTAAGATCTTGGAGGGTTTCCAGGGCATCCATATATGTTTGTATGTATGGTTTATTTGGCATCCTGTATGTTGTATGTATGGATTATATGGTAGTGGGCTAAGACCATTTGGGGGTTCCCATGGCACTAGGTGTAAGACCTTGGAGGGTTTCCATGGCATCCTTATATGTAGCTTATATGGCTTATATGATCGATATAGTATATGTATTTGATATGGCTAATATGGATTGTGTGGTTATGTGGATTTTATGGGGTATGCTCTGGGAACTCACTAAGCTTTGTGCTTACAATTTTGTTTATGGTTTCAGGTATCATCAGTTTGGAAAGGAAGCGCCCGACTTGATCACAGCGCACAAACCCATGTTTTCTGTAATAAGTGATTTTGGGATGAACTATGATAAATGTTTTAATTAACTATGTTTTTGGAATGTATGGATTAAATGACATCTATGTTTTGACTATCATAAAAATGAAAATTTTTACCTTTAATTTTTGGGTCGTTACAAAATTTCTTTGGGATTCATGAAAATGAAGTCCACTTGAGTTCGGTGGTATTTTCTACTGAAGTGTGAAAGAGTGTATTTATAATGCGTTTCTCATATGAAATACCTTGGTTTGGATGTTGTTACAACATTGGGTATGTCATTTGACAAGATTTCCTCTATTAATTTCCCATACTTGTTGTGAAAAAAGTTTAATCTTTCAAACTCCATGGGTATTCATCGCTCATCCGGGATATTCTGGTCAAATGGCTTAAATATTAGGAAGTATTTAGCGTTGAGAGAGAGAGAGAGATAGAGAGAGAGAGAGAGAGAGGAATGTCCCAGTATGCTCCATTTGGAGATTGAGAATATGTGAGATGAGGAACGTAATCTGTGTCCAAGGGTCTTCGCATCAGATTTACCAAAGAATTGATTAGATATTCATCGATTGAAATATCAAATCCTTGAGTCCGACATATGTATTAGACTAGCTTGATATGACCTCCAGTCCACCTTTTGTGTCTTGTCTTGGGAGAGTCGAAGGAGTTGCAATTGGACACGGAAGGCTCCAGTTCTTTTTCTTTGATGGGAGAGGGCTTCTTTAGAGAGGTTGGAGGAGTTGGATTTTTGTTTTTAGGAGGAGATCTTAGAGGAGACTGCGGTGGAGTTTTATCTTTTGTAGTCGGAGGAGGAGTTGGAATCTTGGGAGGAGGGGACTTCGGTCTTTTTGATTTTGAATAGGAGCTTGTACTTTCATCAAATTAGATTGCTTGATCTTTTCCCCATGTTGAGGAAGAAAGCGTCCTCTTCTCCTTAAACAAATCTTCCAGTTCATTTAGCTTGATGGAGGTTTTACCAAACTGAATCAAGATTTGACCGCTGAGGCCATTGGTGGTCATCATTGCAGGATGCTTGAGATAATCATAGATGTCCTTTGAAATGGTGAGAATTTCATCTACACACTTTCTGGTTGAGACTGATCGACGTAGACCTCAGATCGTATCTTGAAGTTCTGTATAACTAGATTCCAAGGTCTTGTATGTTTCGTCAATCAAAAACTTTGACTTTGCCTCCTGTTCATTGGTCATCTTGATCATTTGATCCTTCAACTCTTTGATATTAGAAAGAAAGTCTTTGTCTTTATTGATAAAATCATTATGATCTAATTGTCTTTGTTGATCAAGTTTATAGATCCCCATCTCAACTCGTATTAGGATCCTGTCAGCATTCTGTTTTTCTCTTGCGTTAATGGCCACAAGTCTTTCCTCGAAAGACTGAAGAGTTTGAGGTGCTGGAGTCTGCGGGGGCTGTTAAGAGGACATTGTGGTGAGAATTTGATCAATTTTGCTTTTAAGATCAAGGAATTCTTTCCTTGACAGTAGGCTGTAAACGAAGCAAACGAACATGAATAAAGGCTTGTTCAAGTTTGTTCGTTTAATTTAGTCTCACATACAAACGAACATGAACAGTTAAACGAATGAGATTTTCTTGTTCATATTCATTCGTTTACCAAATTACCTTGTTCATGTTCGTTCGTTTGTGTTCCTGAACATGTTAAACGAACATAAAAAAAATGAACATAAATGAACAAAGATGAACAAACACAATTGAATATATATGAACATAAACGAACATGTAATGTTGTAATATAATAAAAAAATTCAACATAAATGAATATAAATAAACTTAAATGAACGAACATAAACAAACGTTCATGAACATAAATGAACAAACGAGACCATTGTTCATGTTTGTTTGTTTAACTAAACGGATGATAGTTTTTGTTCATGTTCGTTTATTTATTAAATAAACAAACATAAACGAACTTCCTGCCGAAAAGTTGACGAATGGTTCACCGAACGTTCATTTCGTTTACAACCCTACTTGACATTGTAACTTTCTTTTTCTTCTTCTGTTTTGGTTTAAAAGTGGAGTGATGAGATCCACTTGATTCTCTATCCTCGAAAAACATGTCAAAATCGTCAAGCTAGCCTTGTTTTTGTACTTCTTCCTCTTCATTGAAAACAAAATCAAATCTCGCTTCCTGACTAATTTGAACTTCGGTTCCACCGTCATTGGAGCCACCAACTTTGATTGGTGAAGGAATGGGCTTTCATCCTCCGACAAGATTTCCTTCAGTATCTCGAGCTCTTTGCACTATTTCTTCCATTTCATCAAGCTATCTTTGTGCAATATGGAGATCATATATTGTCTTCTGGTTGATGATCCAGTCTGCCTAGTATGGTGTAACATATTTGATCTCTTATTCCTTCCTTTGTTGGTGCTAAGTTTTCCTTTGCTTTCTTTCCCTAAAAGCCTTTTTAAAAGCTTCAAATAGCTTATTTTTATATTCCATAGAGATCTGGTGATTGGTCCAACTATCATCTGCAATCAAATTCGTTTCAGTCACCACCGGGGCGTCCCCTGGGTTCAAGGATCGTTGGACATTGGTGCTCACCATGCCTATGATAATTGGTCGTAATGTTGATGACAAAGGATTTAAAGGGCTTCCTCGGTCTCCATGGTCTATAACCAAGTTTGGCCTTGACCCTATACCTACAAGGGTCTTTGAAAAATGACTCTATGCCGCATTATGTGTTTGCAGTGTATATGATAGATAAAGAAAGATGGAGTGCAACTCCTCAGGTGTAAAAACATGCAAGCGTGTTCTGCTGGAGACCTTAGGAGTTTTTCGACACCAGGATCAACATGGAATCATGATTGGGCATTGTCTCCATGATCATGATCTGAAATCGTTACACTTACAGTAGCAGAGTGGACAGATGGGGTAGGAACAGGAGATTCAGCGTAAAATCGAAGAATCGAAGAAGTATAGGATACTTTTGAGAGTCTTTGGTATTTTTTGTGGGTTTTTTTAGTGTAGAGGGGTAGGGAGTTTCAACTTCTTCTTTCTGAAAAATTGTTCATACAAATTTGTTGCTTTAGCTTCTTCTTCATTCACATTCACCTGTTCTTTGGTTTGGATTGGGTGTTTAGTCACCATAGGGTCTTCGGTGACAGTCTTCCTTTTCTTATACACTTCGGATCCTTTGGTTACAATTCTTGTTGGAGTGTTTATTTTGGAAACCGACTTGACTCTATTTGATTTGGGCTCCAGGACTGGACCAGTGCTTTGTGGTATGGGGCTAGGCACGGAAGAGTGATACGGGGTGTTATCACTCGTAGCCTCTATGTGATCAGTGAACACAGTGTCAAAAAGTCCAATGGTAGTCAATATGTGCATCGATAACTATCTAATGGGACCAAAAATAGATTGCTCTTTAGGTATAGATTATCTTTTGTGATTTTGGCATGAAAAGCAATTCAGTTCATCTCCAAGACTTATTCCAACTTCTTTGTGAAGGTTCACCAAGCAAAGGGACCAAAATCTTGCAAATGTGAGATCGATGAGTTCTTCATTAGGTGATCCTTTTCCAACGTACTGGGTAAAATCATCCTAAAGGATGGTTCCATAATCAATAGCTTTGCTAGCAAAGATACTCCAGGTGATGTACACCAACTATTTCCCCATGTTGTCCATTCCTCCAGTTCTTCCAGATAAGCACCTACTGACAAAGTGACAAACATACTACCATACAATTGGAAGCTTTCCTTTTTTGAATTTTGAAATTCCCTTAAGTTTCAACTGATAACCCATCTTGTAGAGAGTTGTGAAAATGTTAGAATTTCTAGGGTTCTTTAAGGTGGTTAAAGGAAGAATCGTGAGGTTGATGGCTCCAAGAAATTCGGATTTGGTAAGGACTGTCAATGATTCATCCACGAGGTTGAGATGAACTTCATTGAGTTTTTATTATGGTCGAAATGTAGAGAAAGAATAGTTGAAGAGAACTAATTGGGGAACAATCTCAGTAAAAGCATCAAAGGGTCCATACAATGGGTGTTTGGGAAAGTAACTTATCATCATCTAGATTGCATCGTCATAGAGATCATGATCATTGAAGATTTCTTGATAGTTGCTTGCTGCCATTATGGAGCTTGTGTTCTTGGCAGTTAAGGTTGAACAAGTTTTATTTGATTGCTTCTTAGAGACTCGGGATTTCACAATGATTGATTTGAAAAGGGTTTTGAAGAACTTGCAAAAAATGTTTTAGCAAGATGAGGAAGAAGTTGATCACCAATTAGGGTTCAGAAAGCACAAAGCTTTCTTGGGAGGAATGGGGGGTTTTTATACCTCCAGATTTGAAAAAGGAATCCAAATGAGAAACTTTTTTAACAGCTATAAAAACCCAAGGGTTTCTACCATTTGGATTATTTTAAAGAAAAGTATTTATCCAGAAATGAACAGCAATAAATGCAGTTAAGGGGCGCATTAATCGAAAGTTATCATGGAATGCGTAAACGTGGGGTGATGGTTGAATTAACTATCAGAAATCATGGGTTAGACGGATTAATTTTCGTCCGACGGTTGAGTTTGGACCAGTCACCTCACAAAATGTTTGGTAAAGTATTTTTATTGAAAAGACAAATCTTCATTTTATATTTAAAAGGAAAAAGGTAGTGTTTTTGAAAAAAATACCTTTTAAGGTTTAAAAAAATTAATGAAATAGAATAAAAACATTCAAAAGGTTTATCCGATCCATTAAATTACACACCTTTGAAAAACTTTATTCATTGCCAAAAATAAAAGCAAGACTTCATGTTCTTCAAGGAATAATTGTGGTATGTGAGATGATAGAGACTACAGAATCATGAGCATTGCAGAGAAAATTGATCACAAGGTTAGACATAAAAACAATAAATTGACCCAGAGAGTATATAAATCATAAATAGTCTTCGGTAACCAAAGGGTGTCGAGGAGGTATTTATGAAATCTATGACCAATAGTTAAACTTAAAAGAAATAAATTTTACACCATAGACAAATATATGTGCTTTAAAGTTCAATGACAAGATGAATGAAACATATCTATTTGTTAGATACGAAGACTTGAGGTCTTCACAATTTATCCTTTCAAGAAAAACTGAGGATCAGGGTTCATCATTCCTAACATTTCTAAAAATCCATAAGTTTGGCGGAGTTAAGTGATTTTGATGAAAACATCTGCTATTTCTTCATGGTATGGAACAAAGATGAGTTTAATGCTACCTTTCAGGATATGAAACTTGAGGAAGTGATATTATAGTTCAATGTGCTTCGTCTTTGAGTGATGAATTGGATTATGAGAAATAACATTTGCGGTCTCCGAGTCATAATAAATTGGTATTCGTAACATTCTATAACCATAATCCATGAGTTGTGTCTTCATCTAGAGGAATTGAGAGAACTAGTTGGTTGCGACAACATATTTTGCCTCTACAGTGGAAAGTGAGATGTAGTTTTGCTTTTTTGAAGACCAACTCAACAATCTATCACTGAGTAATTGACATCCTACAGAGATGCTCTTGCGGTCTAATCGACATCCCGCATGGTATGAGTCTGTAAAATCCTGTAGACATAAATTGCTTCCTGCTGGATACCAAAGACCTAAAGCTTTACTCCCTTTGAGGTATCTAAAAATCTATTTGACTGCATTCAGATGAGAAACCTTGGGATCAACTTGATATCTGGCACACAAACCCGTTGTGAAGACGACATCCGGCCTACTTGCAGTCAAGTAAAGTAGAGAATATTGGTCATTCATTGAAATACCTTTTGATCAACTGACTCTCCGATGGGATCGGTAGTGATCTTGTATCTAAAGGCAATAGGAACCTTTGTTGAAGAGCAGTTATCCATAGAATATCTCTTTAACAATTCTGGTATATACTTTTCTTGATAAATGAATATTCCTTGTGGGACTTTCATGATTTAAAGACCAAGAAAGGAGTTAATCTCTTTGTTCATGTTCATTTGAAATTTACTGGTAATGAGCTTGGTGAAATCGTCTACCATAACTTGATCAGTTGAACTAAAAATTATGTCATTCACTTAGATTTGTACAAGCATTAGATGCTTTTCACTTGAACTTTGGAAGAGGGTAGGATCAATGACCCCACACTTGTATCCAGACTCGATAAGAAACGTAGAAAGAGTTTCATACCATGCTCTGGGTTCCTGCTTCAAGCCATACACATGTTTCTCCAATTTGTAATAGTGATGGGGAAGATCAAGATTCTAAACACATGGAGGTTGTTGTAAGTATACCTCTTCTTTTAGTTCATCATTGAGGAGAGCACTTTTTACATCCATTTGATGTGCTTTTACATTCTTACGCGCCGCATACGGCGGGAAGATGAGTATGGCTTCTAGCCTTGCAACTGGAGCATATGTTTCGTCATAGTCAATTCCAATTTGTTACGAAATACCCAACGAGTTCCAACTATGGTATATCCCTTCGGCTTAGGGACCAATTTCCACACGTTGTTTCTTTCAAATTTTGCAAGCTCTTCTTGCATTGAAATGATCTAGTCATGATCCAAAAGTGTGTCTTTGATGGTTCTTGGCTCAGTAGAAGACATGAATGCCGCATAATGACAAAGTTTAGTTAAATCATCAGAAGAGCGAGTACGTACACATGTAGAAGGACTTCTTATTATTTGGCTGGGCGGATGTGCGTTTGTCCTAATGTGTAGACATGATTGATGATGTTCATCAATTTCATTATTGGATGGAATATTTTCAACTTCGGGAGGTATTTCTCTTTGAACATCTTGAACTTTATTTGAGAACATCCTGATGATAAGTCTTCAACATCTTCTTCCAATTCTTCAGATTCTTCATAGTTCCATGATCGATTGTTATTGAAAACTGAATTGTTACGTGTATGACTGGAACCTCGATGGTTGTGATTAAATTAGGATTAGAGGGATTTCTTTACCCCTCAACGGGTGAGGTGGAAGTTATACACGAAGAGTCTTCAGATACTGAAGGTCCAGAGTATTCGATATGTTGTAATTGTGCAGAAGGAGAGACTATGATTTCCGATAGTCTTGCAGTTTATGGAAGATCAAAGAGTGTATCTTAGTTCACTTCTATGATGTCGAGAGGTCTATACTGGATTGGAATGTCATTCCCTATGATAAATTTTGGTTCATTAAGAGGATCTGTCTTCCGAACATAGAAATCATCAAATTTCACGTCAAAGCTTTCTTCTATAATTCTTCTTCTTCATATCAGAACTTTTTATTCCACTTTGTTTGTAGAGTATCCCAAAAATATTCCTTCGTCTAGTTTCGGTGCAAATTTTCTCAAGCGCTCCTTGTTGTTGACCACAAAACACTTGCAACCAAAAATATGAAAGAAATGTAAAATTGGCTTACAATTGTACAAACCTTTGTATGGAGTCTTGTTGAGGCATTTGGTGATGATTATGTGGTTTTGTAAAAAGCATATTGTTGAAACTACTTCTACCCAAAAATATAGAGGTTAATTGGCAAAGTTGATAATTGATCTGGCAGCTTCTATGAGATTTATGTTCCTTCTTTCTACCTGTAACAACGCAAATTTTCAAACAAATTTTCATTTTTAAAAAAATAAAGTATTTCCATTCAAAACAGGGCATAAATAATTTAAGTATCATGTCAAATACAAACTGTCTAAATCCCAAGATCATAAAAACATCCTTCAGTGTGTATCGATCACGCCGGCGCCTTCCCACGGTCCTCGCTAGTACCTGAAACACATACATAGCAACTATAAGCATAAATGCTTAGTGAGTTCCCCAATATACAACTTACGCACATACGCCTTTCCAGGCCCTGACCTTCCGGTCCATGTGTCTCAGGGGACTTCCGTCCCTGCTGGGTAAACCTTCCGGTCCTACCCACGCCGACCTTCCGGTCCATCACACAACATATCGCCTTCCGGCCCATAACGTATTGCCTTCCGGCCCATAATATAATCGCCTTCCGGCCCATGACATACATAGCACATATAACAAATAACTTACCACATATAGCATACATATCACATATCATATCCGACCTTCCGGTCACACAGTCAAACCCTTCCGGGTACAGTATAGTGAGAAGACTCACCTCGTGAATGCTGAAAGCTAGCAAATCCTGAAATCACTCGTGCACAATCCGACGAGCTACAACCTCCCTATAACATCACATATCCCTCATTAACACTTATATCTTCTAAGTGTGACTATCCTTAAGAAGTCAGACTTAGGTCAACTCTGGTCAACGGTCAACGGTCAACTCGACCGGACTCGGCGAGTGCCATGGCGACTCGGCGAGTCTAGACGTCCTCCCCAACTTCCCCTGATGTTCCCTTTCTACTCGTCGAGTATTCCTCTTGGCTCGACGAGATCCTCGTGGAAGAATCGCGGGGCCACCCCGACTCCACTCGCCGAGTCTGAAGAACAGCTCGACAAGTTTCAGACAATCTCCAAGCTACTCGCCGAGTCTGTTCGTCGGACTCGGCGAGTCCATGCCATGCAGTCGATCAAACTGCTTCCTGAGATAAGTATTGTCCCGAAATACACAAGCATGGGACCTTCTGGACCTCTAAGGTCCTAATACAGGGTTATAATCGTTTGGGTAACAAGGTACTAATCCATCTAATCACCAAATGGGTTCCATAAACCCTAAATCCATGCACACATCAACATAACAGAAAAGATCCGAAATATTACCTGAATAACGCACTCTCTGTGTCCCCAAACCGTAGAACTCGAATCCCTTGCTGTTCCTTTATCCAAAACTCTTCTCCTCTTTGCACAACAATTTCTTCAAGGCCCTAATATCCTTCAATCTTGCTCTAGATGCCCACAGCCGTTTAGGGTTCTTCTCAGTCGACTAAAGACGGACAATGACAGCCTATAAGTGCATTATATACGTTCCAAAACCAAACGGCTAGGGTTTCCGCTGAACAGCGTAGACTCGCCGAGTCCATATATGGACTCGTCGAGTCCAGTCGCGAACCCGCGACCAAGTCTGCGATCCTACTCGGCGAGTCTAGGCTCCAACTCGCCGAGTCCCCTCTTAAATCACCCCAAAAACATAATTTAACAATACCTGAGATTCCGGGCTGTTACACTACCACGCCATTCTGTTGCGGTGTGTATGGTGTCAGAAAGTTAGCATTGATTCCTTTTGATACCAGGAAGTCGTTTAGCAAACGATTTGTAAGTTCTATTCCATTGTCACTTCAAATCTTTCGAATGCGAAGATTGATTTGTAATTCAATTTCCATGATGAAGTTGATGAAGGTCTGTAGTGTCTCTGGCCTAAGTTGCAAGAAAAACACCAAAGTGAAACAAGTGTAATCATCAATTAAGACTAGAATTTACTTCTTATGATGTAAGCTTGCCTCATTTGATGGACCATAGAGATCGATATGAAGTAACTCCAAAGGTTCGGCAATGGATGAATCAAGTATCAACATACTACTTCCCTTTGTTTGCTTTCCACACTCACAGGCATAACATACAATGTCAATGTTAAATTTGAGGAGAGGAAATCCTCACACCATCTCTCTAGTAACCAGGTTGTTGATATACCGAAAGTTGAGGTGAGCAAGTTTCCTGTGCTAGAGCTAACTGACCTCGGAGACTGCTTTTGAGAGAAAACACAGTTGGGTTTACCAATGACTAAAGATATGTCTAATGTCAACATTTTTGTAGTAGCATTTGATTCGATTAGACGTCTTGATTTATCTTTTCATCCTGATTTAGTTGTATTCTTCATGAAATTCAACATGATTATCATCTTTGCAAAGTTTCCCAACAATATTGAGATTATGTTTAACCCTTCAACATAAGCAAACCTTTGAATTGAAAAGTTCCCATTTGTTAGAACACCATATCCTCAAATTGTTCGATTTACATTATTTCCAAAAGTTACATGACCACCATGTATAATTGCCTTAAAATCAAGAAGGTATTCCAACCTTCTTGTCTTGTGCAAGGAGCAGGCGCTATCGATTAACCATTCATGTAACTCATGTGTTTTAGATTGGTTAAGCTTACTTGTATCAAGGACCAAGGAGGGAATTTATGAAAAATCTATGCCACGACGTGGCCAAGGAGGCCACGACGTGCCAGCCGTCAGGCCCAATCCCATGACACTTTTAGGGTTCTCTTCGTATTTAAACCGATTTTAGGGTTCATTATTATTCTCCAAGCCCCTTTCAGCATAGAAAACCTAAGCCTTCATTCCTTGCTTGATACGTGCGCTCTTTGGGAGCTTTCTTTGCTTGAAGAAAAAGCAAAGAAGAAGAAGAAGAAGGTGATCTTTTAGTGGAGCTTTCAAGGAATCAACAATATCATCACCTTACATTGTCTCTAGACCCTTGGATCGAATGATAGTGGACATGAGTAGTTAATTAGGGGATCCGGAACGATCCTTGAGGAAAGTACAGATAGTTGTGGAAGGTTGTATTGGGCCCATACTAATGAAAGCATAGGATCCATACTCAAATCATGGAAAATTTCGAGGATTCTAAGGAGCTGGTTAGGGGTAGATTATATGGTTTGGTACCATGACTTACTGCAGTGTGTTTCCGTCCTTATCAGGTTATCGGTTTTGGTTGTTCAGGCTGAGGATGGGTTTGGTGAATTATTGGGGCCTTACTGGCCATGTCAGCTTGGGTTTTCATGGTGTAGACCCAACATGAGGCTAGATGGTTGTGGTTTTTTAGCAGCAAGTATGGTAGTGTAGGAATGCACAAGAGGATTCTTGTGGTATTGTTGCCTTGAGATTAGATCACGGGTCTGTTTTCTTTGAATTTAGTTATATCCGGTGCTAGTTGATTGTTATTGGTGATCAGGGAAGGTGAATTAGGAGTGACAACTTTTTCTATCTCTGATGTATCCCGACTATGAGAACGTTTCCCCTTGTATTTATGAATAATCCTTGAGATGAATTGATGATTAGGGATTTGCAGGCAGGGTGTGTGGTAGTCCATTTGTTTCTAGATAGGAAGTCAGTGTTATGAATTAACTATCAGAATTATTGTTTGTGTATCTGCATGGTATTTTTGATGTTAGAGGTTGTTATGGTTGGGAGGTTTCCGAGGTCTCCTTCTGAGAGTCAGAATCTCCTTGTGTTTTCTTGGTATTTATCTGGATGAACATCTTGCATTGTATTATACATTACTATGGTTAGGAATGTTATGTATTTAGTTGAGCCGATTTGAGTTTTGGTCGGTTTGCAATGTCAGTTGGTGCTAGTTCGAACCCTAAGTAGGGGAGAATTGGGTATTCTACTTGAAAGATCATCTATGTATTCGAATGGCTGGTTTGAGAATAATGGGTCACAGGAATCAACGGTTCGGGTATGCAAGAATTTGGTTCAAGATTTGGTCAAGTCGGGGTTGCAAAATAAGTTGCCATCAGATGTATGTATTCAGGAATGTATGATTTGTCTTCGCGACAGGAAGTTGTTGGTCAAGGAGCTAGTTGTAGCCAGTGGTTCCTTTTGGGAATGCTAATGTATAGATCGAGAGGCGTTTGGATCGCCCAGGTTGAGAATCAGTTGTTAAGAGATTTGTCGACTTGTTGTATAGATTGATATCTATAGTCTATGTTGGGTAGTTGTTGATCAGTAAATTAGTTTTAGAGTTCGGTATCTTTAGTTCCACATGGGTTTTATTCAGCGGTGAATTGGATTGTTGGACTAGTTGTCAATGCATTCTCGATCGTTGGTCATTTCGTTCATCGTCAATAGCTAAGGTTCTTTGAAAGTTTCGAGTGTTATCAGTTGAAGTTCAATGGATGTGTCAATCTATTGTCAAAATATGTACATTGTAAATTTTGATTTATGGGTTTGGGTACCCTCACTTGTTGGTTATGGAAGTATTGTTGATAGCGGGCTCGGGTTTAACAGATGTCCTTGGTTATTGGAAGTTCGTATGTTGATGCAGGGCTTGCAGGAATTGTTTGTGGTTGCGATGCAGTGAAGCATTAGTATGATCGTGGGTGTAAGATTTCTAGTCCTCCATTATCAGTTGAGGTCGCCCAAAAATTTAGAAGTGGAATCAGTGAAAGGTGCTTAAGGATCTTGAGTTTGATGAGATTTTCGGGTGTATTCATCTGATTTTGGAAGATGTGTGTACACCAGGGTTGGCTAGTCAAGGAATCCTAGTTCTTATGAGCTCAGTTTGTCGACCGCTGCCGTCAGTAGGTTATGAGAGGTGGAAACCTATCACTCTTGGTTAAGGATTATTATTTGTTTGCATGGGTTCTTTTCAGCTGTTATGTTTGTTAACAGAAATCAAATTATGTTCGTTGACGATCTTTTGAGCACATCTACCTTTCGGCAAGTGGGTTGTTAAACTGGTGACCTGTCCATTTCCATAAAGATTTTAGTCATGATTTTCGTCAGTTAGGGTTGAGATATGGTTCAGAAATCCAATGATTATGGGATTGGCAGAGTGTAGTTGAATCCAACTGGGGGAGAACTGTTTGGATTAATGGGAATGGTTCTACACATAAAACAAGAAAGGTTCCATGCTCAAGGTAAGTGGGAGGGGGGGCAGTTCTGAGGGTTGTTCCAGTTGAGGTTTATTCAAGTGTGTATGTGAACCAGTCTGTAGTTATCAGGAAAGCATAGGATGGAAATTCAGGTTATATTGTCCGAGAGCATAAAGTATCAGTGGTAATGCATTTTGGATTTGGGTCTAGTCTCAGTCTGAGGGTGATGTTAGGATCTCTCTTCCTGTTCTTGTCTGATGGAGGCCATGAGGTTCGAAGCACAACCCAAAATCCTGTTGGGATTCAACATATTAGAGTTCAGGCTTGTATTGCTTCTTGGCTAAGTTTCCTCGTGGTTGGTAGGCAAGACCATGGGTCTGGGCCATGGTAGTAGTAGAAGTGTTGTAAGACTGCGGTGTGACCGTAGCATTAACCAGGTTGGCAGGAAGTAATGGAAGTGTTGTAAGACTACGGGGTGGTTGTCGCATTCACTAGGTTAGCAGGTAGTGGTAAAAGTGTTGTAAGACTATGGGTTGGCCGTATCAATCAGTATGTTGGCAGGTAGTCGTAGAGGTGTTATAACACTGCGAGGTGGCCCATAGCATTCACCTGGTCAATGAGCAACTATGATGCTGTTACGAATCTAGGATTTGGCTCGTAGTTTTATCTGGGTAGAGTTAGACCCTAGCTTTTCGGGTCGTGAGACTATGGGAAAGCCACAACATTAGTAGGAGTGAGGAAGGTTATGGGCCATTTGGGGCTGGTTGTGATGTAAGAATACGATTAGGCGTGTAGCATTCATTTAGAGAAAAGTAGATTATGTTGCACCAATTTAATGGTTGGTTATGTTATCCCTGGTTGGATTAGGAGTGTTGTTGGAGCTAATATGGAAAACAAGCTAGGATAGCACTTACCAGATACACCCTCTTCCGGAGTGGCATGGTGCGATTATGTGTGAGGCTATCAGCCTTAGCAACTGGTTGGAAATCCGGTATTTCGGTTAATTAGAAGGTAAGTACGAAGCCAGAGAGGATAGGTTAGATTAGAAATGTGATTATGGGACAAGAAGATGAGCCTCAAATGGTACCAATGATTGAGACTTGTGATGAGAGTCTCTTTTTCTATCAAGTGAAAGGTTTTCGGTAGCGATGAATGGTTAGGGATTCTGGTTCCCAGTGGAATCAACAAGATGATTCATGGACGGAAGGGTTTATGTTCAGTTTTGGATGTGAAGTGGAGTTGTATTAGCAGTGATTCATAATGGTTATGTATGTCGAAAAGTCAGACAAGGTATTGGATTTCTGGATTTTGAGATGAGTAGTGATGATCATTCTTCTTTCGTTAAGGTTAACATGATGAGGATGCGTTTGTCGTCACTATGTGAGTTCCACTAAGGATGGGTTCAATTATTGGAATGCCATCGTATGTTAGAGTCGACTTTTATCATGGTTCTAGAAGAATTGACTGAATCGACTGGGTGGTCGGGAATTTAGTAAGATGTGATATCAAGGACGAAATCTAATTTAAGTGGGGGATAATTGTAACACCCGTGTTCCGGATTGGTTAAACTTACTTGTATCAAGGAAAAAGGAGGGAATTTTGGAAAAAACACTATGCCACGACGTGGCAATAATTGTTTGATTGCGTATTTATGGACCACCACAACGTAGAGACTGAGGCCACGACGTGGCTGCTAATCAAGACCAAGCCCATGACTTTTTTAGGGTTATCCTCGTATTTAAATCCATTCGGCTTCATACCATATGGGTCATCGTCGACAAATTGACCAAGTCCGCACACTTCCTGCCCATCAAGGAAACAGACAAGATGGAGAAACTCACAAGAACATACATTAAGGAGATCGTACGACTGCATGGTGTCCCTATATCTATTAGCTCCGATAGAGATAGTAGGTTTACTTTGAGATTTTGTAAATCACTGCAAAACGCCTTAGGGACGAGGCTGGACATGAGTATAGCCTACCATCCGCAGACTGACGGACAAAGTGAGAGGACTATCCAAACTCTGGAAGATATGTTGTGAGCATGTATGATCGAATTTGGTAAGGCATGGGATACCCACTTACCCCTTGTCGAGTTTTCCTACAACAATAGTTATCACACGAACATTAAGGCAGCTCCATTCGAATCCCTCTATGGCCGAAAGTGCAGATTCCCTCTGTGCTGGGCTGAAGTGGGTGACACTCAGTTGGCTAAAGGACGCGTTCCTGACAGTGCTCTGACGAGTCCAGAGATCATTCGTGAAACGACCGTGAAGATCGTACAGATTCGCGAATGATTAAAAGCCGCTAGAGATCGACAGAAAAGCTACGCAGACAAATGAAGAAAACCTTTGGAATTCCAGGTGGGAGAACGAGTCCTTTTGAAAGTCTCACCCTGGAATGGCACGATACGCATTGGGAAGCGTAGAAAGCTGAATCCAAGATACAAAGGACCTTTTTTAGATTCTCACTAGAATCGGCCGTGTAGCTTACAAACTTAACCTACCCCATGAACTCAGTAACATACATCCTACCTTCCACGTCTCAAACTTGAAAAAGTGCCTATCCGACGAGACTCTAGTTATTCCACTCGACGAGATCGAGATCAACGAGAGCCTTAATTTCTTGGAAGAACCTGTGGAGATGATGGACCGAGAGTGTTAACCCCGTTAAACTAAATAGAGTTATATTACTTTTCAACCACTTCACCCGGGTAAAAAGTTTCAACCCCGTTAAACTTTAACATCGGGTAGCCGTGTATCGGGTGCAATACCCGAGGCATATGAAATGAGAGTGAACATCATTTGAGCACTCTTTTACCACTCATTCACTCTCTCTCGCTACTTTCTCTCTCTAGACCCGAACCCGACTCCAAAACTGCGAATTCCGGCTTCCAAACGTAAGGATTTATTCCCTATCTTATTCTAAACATACTTCATAACATTTAGAGGCCAAAAATCAAAGGATTTAGTAGATTAAAGAGAGTTTACGGCCTAGGAAGCCCCTTAGGCCGTAAACACCTAAAACTTTGCCAAAAACCCCATTTTCCCTTCCCTTAAGCTTGTGTTCTAATTAAGGGATTTAGGGTTCATTATCAGACTCCAAGCCCCCTTTCACCTTAGAAAACCCTAGCCTACATTCCTTTCATGATTCTTGAGCTTTTTGGGAGATTTCTTGACTTGAAGAAGAAGAGAAGAAGAAGAAGAAGAAGAAGAAGAAGAAGAAGAAGAAGAAGAAGAAGAAGAAGAAGAAGAAGAAGAAGAAGAAGAAGAAGGTGATCTTTTGGTGGAGCTCGCAAGGAATCAACATTATCATCACCTCACATTGTCTTTGGACCCTTGTAAGTGTCCAAGCTCCTTGCTTGATGACTTTTGGTGGTTAGATCAAGATTTTTGTCCCTTGTTGTCCATGTTGGGCAAGTTTGGAAGGAAGGATTTTATAAAGTTGGCAACTTTATGATTCTCCTGGATCCCAAGATTATTATATGTTATGGATCTAGTCATTAATTGCAGTTCTTATCATTTGCTTAATCTTTGGTCTTTAGAGCTCATACTTGACCAAAAATGGATCTTAGACTTGTTTTAGAGAAAAATGTCTATAAAGATACCAACTTTATGTTAGATCTAGTATGAGAAGCCCTTCTGGGGTAGTTGGGTTATGGGCTTTTCCGAATTAAGAGCTTAATGGTTAAGATATTATGGCGTTTGGATTTATTTTGACCAAGGGTTAGACATTTTTATCTCTTTGGGTGTCTTAATTCATAAATTTAGAAACTTTATCCATTTAGACCGTAGTTTGGACTAGATTTGAGCTTTGAAGCTCATGGAATCGAAGGAAGCAGCTTAATCCATTAAGCTGCTGGAATCCCAATGCCCACGGTGTGGCTATAGGTGTCACAGCATGGCGACTTGGTTTTTACCATTTGTTGGTTTTATGAGGACCATGACGTGGCCAAGGAAGGCCACGACATGGTGGGTGGCTAAGGTCAACTTTCGATGTTGACTTTTGGCATGGGTTGACTTATGGCCAATCTCTATTTGAATGTAGACTTAGGGTTTGGTTTGTGTGGATTGTTAGGAAGTGTTTCCACTCATATTTTTGCAATGAGAGCTATTGGTTTGGTTCGGTGCGATGTTCTGTGAGGTTTTAATCCATATTGTGATCCAGTTAGTCTCCTCACTATACTTGTAGGTCGAAGGTGTCAATGTCGTCCCACAAGATTATATTGTAGGATAGTAATGGTCTTTGTGGCATTTACTGATATGCTTGTATGTGCTTTCTATATTTGTGAGTAATACTAGTATGATTGTATGTTATATGCATAGAGCTAATATGGGCACGAAGTCATTATGGACTTGGGGTTGATACGGAGCTGGGGGTTGATATATACTCAACACAACTACATGTTGTTACATGTAGTCATTATGGACTCAAGGTTGATACGGACCGGACACGGCCACGTGTTGTTATATTTATATATATATATATATATATATATATATATATATATATATATATACATATATATATATATATATATGTGTGTGTGTGTGTGTTGTATGTGGTACTTTAGCGAACTCACTAAGCTTTGTGCTTACAATTTAGGTTTATAGTTTCAGTTACTTCCGTTTTCAAAAGGAAGGGCACGACTTGATCGCACTGAATCCCCTTGAGTTTTATTTCGTGCTGAATGTTTACAAATTACTCTAATGTTTTGAGAATACTTTAACTTTGATCATCTTTTGGAACAATGAATGAATGGCTTTAAATTATTTAAAAATGAAAATTTTACTCTGTATTTTTGGGACTTTACAATCGAATTTTGTGAACCTCCTCGAACATTGTATGTACTATTAGTTAGTTAATTTGGGCACCAAAACTTGTTTGGAGCCCGCAACAACATAATATGTTTTCTTAAAGTATGCATTGTGTGGTTTTGTTGTGACTCTTGACGATGTGTTGTTCTTTATCTCCTTTTTCTTCCAAGTCCTTTTTTGGGATAAAATCTTTCTTTTTGGATCTAAAGGCATTTTTCTTAATGGGTGGATTCGAAGTAAAAGTGACTTTCTCTTCATTTATCCACAAATTTTCATATATTTGGACTTAGGAACATAATCGATATGTTTTTTAAGATTTTTTTTCATTTAATACTTTTCTTTTTTCTTTTTATTTACAACTGCGGTGTCATGAATTTTGATTGGCTTGAGTTTTTGCTCAGGATTTTTGTTCAGAAAAACAACAACTGGATTATTGCTATTCTTCATTGGTTTTGTTTCAGATGTTTAAGATCTTTTAGGACTTGGTGACCTGTTGGGACTATTGATTTTTTGTTCACAGTTTAACTTTTGCGAAGAGTTAGGTTTGTCAAAATGTTTGTGTGTAGAGTTATTTTGAAAAGATTCGCCAACCATAGAGTCTTTTGAAAACACTTTCTTTAAAAATGGTGACCTTTTGTTATTAGTAACCTTGAGATTCGACTCAGCTTACCTTTTCTCAATATGAGATTTGATTTCAACTTTTAAGGCTTTCTTTATTTCATCTTTTAGTGACAAAATATCAAATCTGTTCAGTTTAGCTCTTTTAGTTTAAAAAGTTTAGACTTAGGTATGGGTTTAGGAGAAGAGTCATAAAAATTGTAGAGTTTTTGACATTTAGAGCATTGTCATATGTCAAACTTGTCTGTTTTTATTCCTTGAGGAAGAGCTTTAATCTTAGTGGTGGATTTAATAGAAATCTAAGGTGAGACTTTTGTTGAGTGGGATACTGCAGAGGGTGTAGTAGTTACTTTTTCTAGGACATTTGATTTGGGAGGTAAGTCAACATGGGTCTTTGGGGACATGTTTGGTCCTTCCAAAATGATTACTTCGTCCACGTCATATTTTGATCCAGAATATATTGTTCAAAACACTAGTATGAGATAATTATCTGAGAGTCCCGATGTTTATGGGATAATCTCTTTAATGACACAGTTGCTCAACACACGAAGTTTTCCAAAATGGCATTGGATGACTTCATGATAGGTTTTGTCATTTATTGGGTAGTGAAAGGTCCTATCAGGTGGGACATAGGGATGTTCAACATCAAACCGAGGTGGAGATTCCTCTCTGGTGCTGTATCCATTTGACCATCCCTACTTGTAAATATTGTCTCTACAAAACCATTATTGACTAAGTTTTCAATTACTTCAGTTTCATTAGAGATCTTTTCTATTAACCTTTTTAAATGTACAACTTCAGCTCGGGCTAGATCTCATTGATTGAAAGCAATATCTAACTGAGTTTCACTAAGCAACCTAACATCTTTGTTAAGTTTCAGATCTTTTCCTAACATAGTGACCTTAAGCTTCTTGTCTTCTAGTCTTCCTCTCAAGTGGTATAACCCTTAGGTCACAATGTTCTTCTCATATAAGGCTTTCTTATAATCTGAAAGGTTGTCAGCACACGTTTGATTGAGTTTTCTAGATTTGGTTCACATTCATTCATGTTATAGTTGTTTGGCTGAATCATAAATTTTACTTGTTCAACAATGTTGATGTTCCCTTCCTTTTCCATGAAGCAATAGTTTTTCTTCAGCTTTCGGTGTTCTCATTTTTCCTTGCAACCAGACACAACTTTCCTCGTTTCCTATTGTTATCATTGTCTTCATCTTCATCTCCCGAAGACCATACTTGATGGTCGCTTCTGACTTGTGCTATGAATGCTTTCTCAATAGCTCTTTCATTATCTACATCTTCTTGAGCCATTATAAAATAGAATGCTTTGTCTTTTCCCACATTGGCTTTACAATCTCTTGAAAAATGGTTCTCTTTCTGAAATTTGTGACAGATGAGAACTCCATCCATTTTGTCTATAGTGTTACCTCTGGCATCAGTTGACTTGTTTGTCTGTGATGCTTCAGTGGGGGTGGTTATCATCAGAGGTGTATTATGATGTTGCAACTTGTATGATGGGTTTCTAGGGAATTTTTCAGGTGGATGGTGAGAGGTACTGCAGATTTGTTTCATGATCTTTTCCATGGTCCACTGCTTTCCTAAGCCATTTAGGAACTGCAGATTTATTTCATGATCACTTCGAGTGACGCTTGCATTTGAGAGTTTGCTGACGATGAGGTTGAATCTTTTGAAGGAATCATCAAGACTTTCACCAGAAAGAGCTTTGAAGTTGTTGAACAATTTTATAGCAGTAGTCAGCTTCTTGTCTTGAGCTTACTCTGTTCCATCATAAATATTTTTAATAACATCCAAAATTTCTTTTTCTGATTTAATAATAAGATCGAAACTGTTAGGAGGAACTCCACAAGAGATTTCATAGAAATCAATTTCATCTTTCTCCATATTCTCAATGTCATCGTTGGTAGTTCCTGTCATGGAAACTTGACCACCTCCAAGTCTGGTTTGAGTTTCATCGGTGACAATAGGAGTAAGGACAGGTACATGTGGTCCTTTTTCCATAGATCTCTAAACTTCCTTACCAAGTCTTCTTAAATATCTTTCATATGTTCATACCAGTAATGATATTCACTTGCAACAAGTATTGATACACGATTAGGACCTCCAACACTGTTAGATATATTTAGAGAGCAAGCTTGTGCCATATTTCCTTTGAATAAGATGAGGTAAGTGGTATAGAAAGCCTTTTAAATTAGAGTTTTTCGATTGAAAATCAGTTATGTTTTTTTTTTAAAAAATTAAAAAGAAAACACTATGGCTATAATACCAATTGTTGAGAGAAGAAACTTAGATGGATTTTCGGAAATGTAAGTTAATCTTGATGGATATTTGGATAAGCTCAAAAATAAAGAAATACACGGAATGATAAAGAGATATATGTAGGAACAAGATTAATTAGTAAACAAAAGCAAGTAATAATACTTAGTTGAATCGTAACAAGTTTTGCATTCAAACACAAGTTAGTAAATGATGAACAACATAAGCAAGAGATAATGAAGACTTGTATTCAATAAAGAGTAATAGAATGAAAGAATGGGAAGTGGTGGTAAATAGATCGATCAACATGATCATCTATTTATAGTAAAATTGAGTACATGATAAACAATAAAATATTTCTAAAGCAGGCGACCATGCTTGCCACGCCTGGACTAACATAAATCATCTAACACACAATTTCAGAAAATATGAACATTACTTTTCTGACACTTCGGCATACAAAAGACAAAACATAATCTTCTTCGGGTCAACATCATTCACTCCAGTATTCCAAGTCTTCAGTGTTTATCTTCAAAGTCTTTGTAACTGATCCTCAAACAAAAGACCTACCACAACAATCTAAACAATTCTTTGGTACTTCAACACACTTTATAGCTACTGAGTGTCACTTACATGTTTCAACAAACCCCTAGTTTTGGAGGGAAATCTAAGGGTGTACTTTGTATGGTTGAATAGGTGGTCTATTACGTATGTATTCACTGTACTAGGAGCAATAGAAATTGATCATTTTTCTCATGTTTGTAGGATGCTAGTGGTATGTGTGATATTTTGATGTTTTATATGTTGGGCGAGGCTCGTTATGCAATCCAGGGTGAAGCTTGTTATACTAATTGGGCGGAGGCCGTTATACACATTTGGCGGGGCCGTTATGTCAGTTAGGGCGAGGCCCGTTATGCTCTTTGGGTAGGGCCTGTTGCTTGTATGGTATGTAGCATTTTCAGGAACTCACTAAGCTTTGTGCTTATGGTTTTTGTTTAAATCTTTTTCAGGTACTTCCAGCTCAAAGGGGAAGGGCCCCACCTGATTGCAATGCATCCACCCATGACCAACATTTTATGATTTTGAAATTGAAGTCCAATAACTATTTTTACCTTGACATACTTTGAAGAATTGAAATTAATGAATGATGATTTTGGTTGATTTAAAAATAAAAAAAAATTCTTTGTATTTTTGGGTTGTTACAAGTTGGTATCAGAGCCTTGGTTTGAGAGATTCATGCATACTCTTGCGTATGTATGAACTTTAACTGAGGAATTAATTGGAAAAAAAAAGTTTTCACAAAAAGGATTTTTATAAAATGGGGTGTGATGCATGCAATCGATCGAGCTCAAGTAAGTGTTCCCAAAATAACCATACATGTGTATTGATTTAGTATGTGAATATGTGAACATCATGCTAGATTAGGTCTAAGGATTAATTCAGAATTACATGATATGAGAGATGCCTTTGTATGCCTACTATATGAGCCTCTAGAACAACATGCTATTATGGATTACAGATGAGATGCTAGGATGGCCTGTTAGGAAGTGATCTAGTTAGAACTCAATGCTTGAATGTTGCTTGCTTTGTACTTTTAGGAACCATCGCTAATTCCAGTTAACTATCAAGCGAATATGCTAGGTTACATGTTACATAAATTAGATAATTTTTGAAGGTTAGGTTTAACTCTATTGCACAACTCTTGTTTGAGTCCAACCATTGTAGTGTGAGACCTTGCAGTCAAAGAATTATTTAGTGTATGTTTCATATAATTATATTCGTAAGGTAGTTAGCGAGTGATAGTGGGGGTTTCTTCAGTAGCAGATGGCGGAGAGTGGCGGGAAAGAAATCATAGTAGAACCTAGGAAGCATGTTAGCATTAGCAGATACATTGTTTAGCGGGGATGTAGAATGTTGGGAATTATGGGAGTCACTTAGGGAATTGGGATGACTCTTAAGGAAAGTACGGGTAGGTGTGGAAGGTAGTATTGGGCCCATACTACTAAAAGCATAGGATATGTACTTGAGTCAAGGGGAGTCACAAGGATACTAAGGGATTCTTAGAGTGCGGAATTCTTTGAATGTTTTATGATGGTTTGAATTGTTTATTTTTAGTTGAGTATGGTGGTCACTCGAGGTGGTTTAGGTCTTAGTGAGGTATCGGGTTCGGGCTCTAGAGTCGAACGCTTGGATGACGAGATACGAGAGTTCATTTCATTTGAGATTTCCCATTGCATTCTGGAGCAGACTCCTATGATTTTTGGTGTGATAAAAAAGGGAGTTATGGAGATTTTGGATCAGCATCTAGGCGCATTTGGTATTGAGATAGTGGCTATGGTGGGTGCACGCTCTCTTACTTTTTGAGAGTTTCATGCATGTGGTGCTCCTAAGCATTTCAGAATAAAGGACCCAATTGCCAGCAGATGGTGGTTGGAAAATATCAGGAACGCCTTTCGGACTAGCTTTTGCCCTGAGAAGTCGAAGGTCAGATTTGCATCCTATCTTTTGAAAGAAAGGACCCGCAATTCATGGGAGCGGGTGGACTCTGATTTGGGAGGGGAGGCTATTAAGACAATTTCTTGGGATAACTTTGTTACGAGATTCAAGTCTAAGTTTGCTCCCATGGTTGAGGTTCAACAACTGACGAGGGAGTTCTAGGACCTTCATTGGACTTCCAAGATTGTGCCAGATATCACCATCATGTTTCATGAGAGGGGCTTGTTGGTTCCGCAATATGTGGTAGATAAGGAGATGAATAAGGCCAGATACCATAATATGTTGAAGGATGAGATTCAGTAGTTTATGAGCATGTCTAGCTGCAACATGTTGGAGGAAATGATAGCTCGGGCTCGCGAGCGGGAGATAGACTTAGAGACTGTGAGGAAGAGGAAGTCGGTTTAGGCGAGGTCAGCCTTTAGAGGATATCCTGAGAGCATGTGTATTATATTTTGGTGGTAGTTCGGATACTTATCTCCCATTGGCTGAGTTTTATACCACAAAAACTATCACGCTAGTATTGATCAACCACCTTTTGAGATGCTCTACGAGAGGAAGTGTCGAACCCTAATTTGTTGGGGCGAGGTCAGCCAGCGAGTCATGGGTAGCACGGAGGTGGTGCTCTGAACTGCCACATTGATCCAACATGTGCATAGGACATTGCAAACCGCACAGAGCGGGTAGAAGAGCAATGCTGATAGGCACCGATCGGACTTAGATTTTCAGGTCGGCAATATGGTACTCTTAAAGGTGTCACCTTGGAAAGGTGTCATCCGATTCAGGAATAGGGGTAAGCTGGCCCCCATATATATTGGACCTTTCAGGGTTATTTCCTGAGTGGGAAGGGTTTCTTATCAGTTGGAGCAAACCGAGGAGCTCAGTCAGATTCACATCACTTTTCACGTCTCTCAATCGCGGAAGTGTCTGGTTGATGATTCACCAACTGACTGTAAGTCCTCTTCCCTCCATAACATAAATTTTCCTTACAGACTCTCTCTACTTCAATTCTTTAAACTGGTTTTTTGTTATAATTACTTTTGAAAAAAAAATTCAGGTGGAATTTTGTTATTTAAATTCAAAAGCTTCCCGCAAAAAAACTCGTACGCGCTTTGTTCAACGTTCCCAGAACATCTCTGGAACTGCTACCCTACTATTCACGAATGGTTGCCACACTGTCAACTTATATGAAGGATGTCCCTTCTATGCTCTTGCTGTATTTGGAAGAAGAATTCAACTCTCTGATAAATAAAACGGTTTTCTTCTTCTTGATGCACTAATGATAATAGCATATCTTTTTCAACTATACGAATCACTTATCCTCATCGTTAAATAAAATAAATACACAACAGGATCAAATGAACATCGAGACAAAGATCAAGAACATTCGATTTATTGGCGAGCTTTGTAAATTCAAAACCGCACCAGCTGGGCTCGTTTTCAGCTGCCTAAAGGTAAAATCTGTAAAAGAAAGAAAACGAAAGTAAAATATGCTATAATAAGCAAGTAAATGAAAGTAGGATGCTATTTCTTTGAACATGCATGTTTGGACGATTTTACCCATCACAATATAGATATTGCCTGCAATCTTCTGGAGACATGTGGCATATATCTTTATCGTTACACTGATACTAGTGTACACATGGCAAACATGTTGGAGATTCATGAGTACAGTGCCCAAAGCCTGTTGACCTTTCTGGTATCCCTCACCTCCACTTTTACTCGACATCTATTTTGTGAAAACAAAATAATATTTAATAAATAACAATTAGGAATAGGATATAAATTGGTATAAAGAAAGAAGCCTTCTAAAATGAAACTTGATGCTTGGATATTTGACATATTGTGGGTTGGTAATTTTGTGCATATTGTAATAAGAATTCATTAATTATTGCAGTTATAGTTTTTGTTATTGTGAAAGACAGTTTCTGTTTGTTTTGTAGTTTTAACATTTAAAAAAGAAGTTTGAATGAAAAGTATTGAATTTTAAGTAAAAGAGAAAAAGTAACCAAACAAACAAATTACAAATCTAATATTGATGATATAAAAATAGAATGGTAACTAAATTAAAAGATGAGAGTGTTAAATCCGTTATTGTTTTGCATGTGTGTTGCTCCTCCTCAGGTTATGTTCTATGGTTTTGCTGTGGTGACATTTGGTACTGCTGTTCCAGCTGGCCAATTTGTTCCAGGTATAATGATTGGATCTACATATGTACACCTTGTTGGCATGTTTGTTGTTAGACTCTATGAAAAGCTCAACATTGAATAAGGAATGTGAGTTCACTTCACACTCATCTTTTATCTTTTCTTTATAGTTATATATATATATATATATATATATATATATATATATATTTCCAGTTGATAATTTATAATTGACACCTGACAAATATGCTTTGCTTGGAGCTGCCTTGTTTCTAGGAGGTTCAATGAGAATGGCAGTCTCACTTTGTGTTATTATGGTTGAAATTACAAATAATTTAAAGCTCTTACCTCTTATCATGCTTGTTCTCCTCATATCAAAAGTAAGTTTTTTTCTTTTATTTTGCTTACAAGTTACAATTAGAATTAAATTGATGAGTACAACAAGTTTTAGTTTTGAGTTTTGAGTTTTGACCATTTACCTTCCTTAGGTTGTTGGTGAAAGTTGATAGGTTTGTTACTTCACTCGTGTGGTGAAAGTTGCTGATGTAGCCGCTATTCTGAGGACTAACAGTCACAATGGCTTCCCTGTATGTCTGTCATTTTCCATTTCCTCTTCCCTTAAAAAAAATAGTTAAAAGTTACATCTCTACGATAACAACACATGACATTTAGGTTGTAGATCAGTCAAGAAGTGGAGAAACAATGGTAATAGGTCTTATCTTGCGCATCTATAATTATAAACAATAAAATCTTAAACCCTAAACAGTTATTTTGTTAGCAGTAGCAGGCAGGCTTAAGAAGTTTATATGTTTGTGATACAGTCACTTGCTGGTACTTCTGCAGTCGAAAGCAGATTTTCAGCATAGCCCATCAAGTAACTTCATTGGACATTCTAATCTTTTAGGCTGAGAGGGCATTATTTCATTTATAAGACTTTTGCATAGATAGACAGTTAATATGAACCTGATGGATGTCTGATTTGCAATTTGCAGGCATGGTCTTAGCGACTTTGTGAAGCATGTTTCTAGTAAAGGACTATCAATATCTGATATCCATCTAACTCCAGATGATTTGGAAATGCACATAGAGAGTTGTTGGCATGGCTAGAAGCTTTGGAGGAAACGAGACTCAAGAAAAAGTAAACACACAGAGACTTGTTGGCACATAGTAAGTTAGATGATGCAATTGTATATAAATGAGTTCATTTTTTTATAACATTTACTCACTTTTGGAATAATTATTTGTATTTGACATATTCGTGAAATGAATTATCTTTGTTATTTATGGTATTTTATTTTGTATTGTGAGATTTTTAATGTATTATTTAATTTGAAAATTAGTAAATCTATAAATAATATTTTTTTAAAAGGCTGTTTTTTCTAGTAGTGATCGTGTATCATCAAATGATAATCTTGTTGATCCTCTCACAAAGGTTTTAAGCAAGATTCAACACTTTTGGCAGTTAGTTGATATTTTGAAACAATGTAAAAATGATAAATTGTAATTGAATGGTGATTAAATAATAGAGATTTATTTATGTTCAAAATTTGTGATATCATTTGCCAATTAACTTATTCTAGTATTTCTCTTTGCATGTTTTACTTTATGAATAATAATTTATTCGAAATGCCATAATCAGTCATACTTTAGGATTAATTATTGATTTAAGATTGTCATGAATTGTTTGTAGATTGTCCATAGGAACTAGATATTGCATAATATTGTTGCTATATTCACGAGTACTTAGAAAATGGGGATTTTGAGTATTGTTTAAACGCATGCTTAGAGATTACTTCATTGATTCAATCACGAGTAATTCTAAGACGATAATATCTTTTATTCTTAAAACGGAGATATATAACTCATAGTTTGCAAGTCTTTTGTGCATTGGTTTGCACCAGCGCATTCGTAACTAAATGCTATTATGTGTATTTCCATGTATGACTAGGTGAGGAAAAGGTATGATTATATAGTCAAAGTTTATTCGTTCCTTTTGCCTATTAAGGAAAATCAATATATTTGGGCCCCTCGGGGATTTGATGTTGACATTATAATGTTGGACCCAACCGTGACTAAATTGATATCTTCAATTACTAATCTAATGATGTCATCACAAATCAAGAAATTGAGAAACAAAATCTTGGACCATGAGATTGATTCTAATCCATGCCGTCTGTCTATACAATATCATGAAGAACGAAAGGATAGGTGATCACTTATCTTAGGGTTGGCGTCTGATCTGATCAGAGTTTGGCATTGTCTTTGGAAAACATGCTTTACTACTTTTTCTGAATTATACTAGAAATTTTAGTTAGCAACTTATCCAAGTGGGAGACTGAAGTGTCTAAGGTCTTAACTAAATTGGTATAATCTTAAAGAATAAAAGTAAAGTCCTTTTTGGGATACCATCATAACCAAGAAATAGCTTAGATTGATTATAAAAGCGAGATATATGGTTTATTAATATATCATATGATTAATATATTAATTGTAAATAGTATGGGTTAATTATAGTTAGTTAAAGGTACAAGGACTGACCATCAGTTGTTCAATAGTTGAGCAAAGGAGATGATCCATAAACTTCCTAAAGGTGGACGTTTTTGAGAAAACTAATGAAGGTTTATGAAAGCCTCCAACTTAGATAAGGAAACTAGATATGTATTGAATTAAAATATTATTATGTTGAATTCAAATCTAGGGTTTCTGGGATAATCTTGCAACTATATAAAGGACCCTAAGGCTTGGAAATTCGATCCCTCCTCCTTACATATATAAATTAGAATTTCTAATATCCCTTCTCTCATATACTCAATCCTAAGGTTTCCTAAGGTTTTGGATGTGATGCATTAGAGGCTACCACACAATTGGAGCTTGTTTTCCAACTAGATCTTCAAGTGTTTGATTGCTTAATTCAATTTTAGCAAAAATGTATGTTATTCATCTATGTTTTTCGATTACCATTAGGCTTTAGTTTTGTAATATAAAGTATTTTGATATTAATAGCAAAAAGTCATAGATATTTTAGGTCACATATGCACATAAGTGTTTGTGAAATTCCGCAAGTACATGTGATTTATAACCTAAAAATACCAATACCAAAAACCTGCAAAATACCTCATGCAAAAGAAAAAGTATCCAGTACGATCCATAATAAATAAAAAATAAAATATGCAATGCAAAAATAAAAAAAAATGATTAAAAACTAAAATAAACCAAATAAAAGAAGTAAATAAAACAAACTATCAAAAATCTATTATGTCCCGAGATCTACACCTCGTGAGAGGACCAATGCTACTTGAAGTAGTCATGAACTCCTTTGTAACCTAACCTCTTGTTTTCAGGAGACTAAATTAAGCTATTAAACTAATAATACTCCATTCATTTTTTTTGAAATTCCATCATATTTGATTTCATGAATGACTGCCCTTTAAATAGGGATAAACAAAAGACTCAAATAAGGAAACAAATACTCTAAAATCGACTCAAATAATAACTTATCCTAATTACCAAATTTAAAAACGGAAATAAGATAACTTCCTGAAATATAAAATACTTATATCTACTAACTTGAGGACATATCAAGTATGATTCATAACATTACTCCCCTCCTCTTTATTGAGCTTGTCCGCAAGCTCAAAACCTGGATATGTGTTGGTAAAACCATCCAGATCCTCGCAAGTAACATCTTCTTCATCTTCCATCATGATACATAAGAGTTTTGCACACTTATGGCCAATCGAGAACATCTCATCACAGTTAAAACATAATCATTTTGCTCGCCTTTCTACCATCTTTGTAGTCGTAAGTCGTTTCCAAGTCGGGTTCCACACTTCAGATTTCACGGCTGCGACTCCATCACCTGCTGACTCTCGGTTTTTTTCTTGCTAACGAGGGTTGATACCCGTTTTACTGGGGTTCTCTAAAACTCCTAGGTTTCCCCTCCTCTGATAATTTCAACTCAATTTTTCGAGCTAAATTGATACCGAAATAAAGGGTGTTGGGTCTTGCAAATTCCACTTCATCTCGTAAAATGCTCGATAATTTGCTCGGGTGTTACACCGGTTGTTTGGCCCAATAATGATTCAAATTTTACACAATAGTCTTCCACAAGTCCCTCCTTCGCAAACAAGTCAACTCTCAAAGCGGGTTCATGCTAATTGGTAGCCCAAGCCTGATTTTGCATTCTTCTAAGAATTCACTCAAGCGTAGGAGAGTCCTCATCCTTCTGAGATTATAATACCACGAACTGGCCCGCCCTTGTGGAGAGAAGGTGGCTTGTCACACCCATGCATCTATTAGGGTTTGCTACTCTTCAAATAAGTCTTCACACTTTTGGAGCCATTCAACCGGGTCACCCTTCCTAGCATAAGTCAGAAATTCCATCTTAGCAAACCTTGGTACTTGGCTACCTCGGTACCCTGAATCCTCGGAGTCGCCCCATATATTGGGTGGTTATGGTTCCCGGCGATTGAACCCATCAAATTTGGGTGGTTCCCAATTATGTTTGAATGGTTGTGGATCCTTCATTCGCCAGGAGTCGTAACTCCTCCCTATTCCTCTTCCTACCCCACAAGACAGTTCCTTAAAAGAAAACCCTGCCTCGACCACCTACCATTGATGCTGTCTATCCTTGCTATTTAGATTGCCACCGAGACCTACCCCTATTCCTCATCCCTGACCCTGTTCGTGGGGATCTTCAAACCGCGCCGTCTCAACTTCCTCTTCTACACTTTCCTCCTCATTCTCCTCTGACCTATCATGTTTTTTGCATTTGTTTTGTCTTTGTTCCAACAACCCTTCTTCCAGAGATGTTTGCTTGGCGTGTAAGGTTTTTATTGCCACCTTTAAATCGATTGTGTTCCGAGTTTGTTGAGTCATGAAAGCTTGTAGTTTCTTTAGGAAATCTTCATATATGTTAAACATCATGAGCTACTCTAATACCAAATTTGTTATGTCCCGGGATCTAGACCTCGTGATAGGACCAATGTTGCCTGAATGAGTTGTGAACTCCCTTGTAACCTAACCTCCTGTTCGCAGAAGACTAAACTAAGTTATTAAACTAATAATATCTATTGATTGTTTTTAAATTCCAGCATATCTTATTTGATGAATGACTACCTTTTAAATAGGGATAAACAAAAAACTCAAATAAGGCAACAAAGACTCTAAAATCGACTCAAATAATAAACGATCCTAATTACCATATTTAAAAACAGAAACAAGATAACTTCTTGAAATATAAAATACTTATTTCTACTAACTTGAGGACTTATCAAGTATGATTCATAACTAGATCTTACAAATCATGTGAGATAGAGAGGATATAAACTTATCAAAGAGCTTCTTAATGCCTCGCTGGAGGATAAAGTCACCAATTCTTATGTAAACGAGAGCTTGACTCTAATCAAGATTAGACCAGTATCGGAAAAGATAAATTATGCAAAATGAGGATTTTTTTATTGTTTTTGTTTTTTATAACCTGTATAATATCATGTTTAAATCAAAATGCTTCTTATTAAATCATTTGTACTTGAAAGATTTAGATGAGAATGGAACAGAGTTTGGCTAAAGACATTATCTTGTTAAATGGAGAGACTTCCAATACCAATCCTTTTGATGATATAAAATATGATATAGACTGTTGTAACTTAGTTGCCAGTTCCACTGCAACTCATGATCAACAACTCTCTTTTGAGTAAAACAGTAATTAAGTTTCTTTATCTTATTAATTTAGATGTTTTTAATCATTATTTTGATCTATAATTTGTTTTAATTATTATTTTCAATGGAAAAACTTCCTTGTGGTGCCACTTTAAGCGAAGGTTTCTAGTGTTGACTCAACCACACCTAAAGATCCTAAATCACTATGTATGTTTTTTTTTCTATATTGTTTGAAACATTTTCTGGTTTATTGCTAAAGTCGCACCGAATCACATGAGATTGGTGCATATTTTTATGAATCTTATAGGGTATGTTTAGTAATTTTGTGTTTTTTAACATTTTATATAGGTTATAGAGATTGGTGCATATTTTTATGAATCTTATAGGGTATGTTTAGTAATTTTGTGTTTTTTAACATTTTATATAGGTTATATAATGTTTTGCAATTTGTATGCGCAAAAGTGTTAAAATCTTTCTAGCTGAATTTTTAGGCGAAAAAAATAAGTCAAGAAGAGTTTATTAAGAAGCTGATATCGATAGTTGGGGATCAGATATTAAGCTTTACAATATCCAGCCACCAATGCAAGGTTTGAATGAATTGTGTTTTGATTTAGTTAATTTGATTGTTGACTTATTATTTTTATTTACTTTTGTTTTGTGTTGCATGTTTAGAATTCGAGAAGTATGTCAAAAGTTAAAAGAAGGGCCAGAAGGTTGAAACATGTTAAAAACTTGGTTCCGTTTAATGTTTATTTATATGTCGGGTTGATTATGCAAAGTGGATTTGTGTTTTTGGTTCTAATAACTTTATATGACATGTTTATTAGCTATAAATTTTTTGTGGTAAAAAGATTAGGAAAAACATTCTCTTTCAAATAATAATTAAAAAAAAAAAAAAACTTTTAGTGACATTTTTTGGTGCCAGCCAAAGGGCCTTTAATATCACGTTTTTAGTTTTTATTCTGTCACTGGGTGTCATTTTGTTTGTAAAAGAAAAACTAGTTTTGAAAAATAACAATATTGTTAAATTTGGTATATGTCACAGATGTTAAAATGAATGATATATTAGTTTTAATATTTAGGTACAGTAGATAAATATTTGCAAGTTAGATGAATTGGAAGATCACTTATGCAAAAATTTGTGTTTCTTAAATAAGTGGTTTGATAATTTTATGTTTTGGTGTCAATTAGATATATTAAAACTTCAAAGCATTTGTGATTTAAGTACTGAAAATATTGATCTTAGACAAGTTATATTATAAATTAATTAACTATATTGTGTGTTTTTTATTTATTAGCTTAGATAATTTATACACCGCCAATGGACGTTGCCCATTAATCGGTCCTATGGCCAACATGAGATGATAAATTATCTCCAAAACAAGAAAGATGGATCTCCAAATTTATACTCAAGCCCCTTTTATATATGGATTTGTGCATCGTTAACAATAGGACACTAATGCGGAGACAAATATGAAAGAATGCCCACATGATAATATAATATATAGAAGAAAATACACGGATACTATGTCACAACTAATGAAATGATGTTTAAATATACCATTAGATTTAGCTATAAACTTTCTTCATTGCCTTTAATTGTTATCGACTATTATATGTAATGATATTTGAGTCCGATATACATAGAGATACTTTATATATAATAGTTTAAATGATATGCTTGCTCTTATGTAATTTTCCTTTGTTTTGTATCTTTAACTTCTTGTTAGTTTTGGTTATAATAATAAAATTTTGTCCGATGATAGTTTCGCAACAATTTTTTTTTTCAAAACAATGTTTGATATTTATAAATTAACTTATAAAATATTTTTTTTAAGGTTAATGCAATTTGAGTGTTAGCTAAAAATATAGCTTATCAATAAGCAATTTCAAATAATTTATTGAAAAGCTAGCTTATAAATTAGTTTACAAACTTTAGATATGGGTTTAATCATATATATTTTAATTGTTATCGTACAATGAGTGAGATGACAAACGGACAACAAGTTGTGCCGCTAAGCCTTTTTGAGTGGTAAAACTAATTCTTTTAAAGACAACATCGGAAGATCTAGGGGATATAACATTACTATGCATGATTCGTTGTACTCTTTTAAGAAGCTCTACCACATCCGGTGCGAGGAAACAAAACGTATCAAATGCAAGTGGTATGAAACACGTGTTGATTTTCCATGCACGATCTCTCATGTTTGATGACTTTGTCTATAGCTGCTTTTAAAGCAGCATGTCCCGCCGTGAAACCCCCAGCCCTCAAGCCCACGAGAAGGGATACCCCTGTTAGATCCACACATGCGTGTTTCCCTCCAACCCATCCAAAAATCAAAATGGCATCCGGTCTGAGGGTTGACCTTCCTTCTGTCGGGTCAGTCAAGAAATTAATAGGTGTCTCTTTCTTAACGGAAACTCTGGGACGTTTATAAACTACTTGAATATATTTTTGTGATCTTATCAAACATTAAATTATAATAAACTTAACAAATGAGCTAGCTTATGAACATCAAACACAAATTTAGTATTTTGTCAAGCCACAAAAATAATATATCGTAGCTTATAAATTAACTTTGTGATAAACAAGATAACTTATTGATAAATTAGTTTATAGGCTAAAAACTAATGCTAACAATAATTTTAATAACATATAATTTTAGTAATATATGAACTAAATACCCCTATAATACTTGTGTTGGTAGGAATAAATTTATGATTGTAACATCAAATTTGCCAAAAGAGAGCACATTACAACTTCCCCTTGCATTTTTTTTATTTTATTTTATTTTATTATTTTTTTTTTGTTTTGTTGTGTGATTTCATATTATAACTTTTTCAAAAATATAATACAAACTAGAGGGGTTTCCCGTGCATTGCGCGGGGCGAAACGTGTCGTTTTGTGAGACAAATAATGAAGTACATTGCATAAATTGGTATCCACATTAAAATATGTTGCTATTCTGTGTAATTTGCAGAAAAACGCTATAAACATTTATACAAAACGTAAGTTTCTGTTGGCATTTAATTTTCACCGGATCAGCTCATGGACTCCTCCCGAAGAATTTCGACCAAAGTCAACCTATATACACAATTAAAAAGATTATTTTTAAAGCCGGTCAGCAACGATACAAAGGCAATCAACAATTTTACGTCATGGGAAAACCATCATTAGGTGCAAAAGTGTCCATATTGGATAATTTGCATACAATGAGATGTTTTTTATGTTATTACAAAACCTTTAATGGAAGTAACCCAAATCTAACATAAATAAGTGTGGAAATGAAGATCAAGATTCATACGAACAAATTCAGATGGAGATGTATCAATATTACATTTCATTTCGTTTGAGGTGAGTGGTTCCGAACTCTAGTCGGTTGAAGATGTTCCAAAAAGGGGAGAAACATCTGGGAACAACATTGAAGCTCTGTAAAAAAAACACAATACAAATCATCAGACCATACAAATGAGAGGAAGGGGTTGGAGAAGTTGTAGGTGGAACTTACCAATTTATAAATGCCAAAAAAAAAAAAACTGCAATCTACACAAAAGAGAGAGAGAGAGAGAGAGAGAGAGAGAGAGAGAGAATGATTTGTGAATTTTTAGTGGCGTGAGCTGTAACGAAGGAAGAAAATACTATATTCCGACGGATGGGCACCGTCGGCGGTGGCGCAGGTAGAAAATCATTTCTAGTTGCGTTAGATTATTCAAGTATTACTCCACAAGAACCCAAGGCTTGTGTTAGATTATTCAACAGCCTGAAATTAGTAATTACATACAAATATTAATTAACAGAAACATTAAGTTAAATAATTCAAGAAATTATGCTCACCCTTTAGAATAAGCATGTGATTCTATCTCCTCTTTGCATCTTCAATTCTTCAACATCATTTTTGTCCATTAAAGATCTATCATTCCAATATTCATGAGGAATCGAGACTGTAATGGTATGTCAAGGGCGGCTGCTCAGGCAGCGGAAGACTAATAGTAAATATGTAGTGTTTATATTTTATACAATAAGATTAAAATGAAGGTGTTAACTGTTGCATACACATGTAGAAATGATCATCAATTACTTCTATCAGATTTACTATATTTGGATGGTTTAACATTTTCATGATTAAAACCTGCAACTCGGTTTATAAATACCATTAACAGAAGAAGAAGAAGAAGAAGAAGAAGAAGAAGAAGAAGAAAGTAAAAAAGAAAGTGAAATATTTACACACATCATGGAGAACATCAATCATGAAGTAACTATCGCACCTGTAATCACAAATGCATGATTTTAAAGATCTAAATTCCACCATAGAAAGAATGAAATTGAAAATGGTGACTTACCTGGTTGAAATATTGAACTTTTCAATAATACACAATGGCAATGGGACATGCAGAAGCCTGCCAACTATATTCCATGTATAACATGCAATGAAAAAATAGAATTCCCAGTAAGCTAAAAAAAAGAAACCAATCTTTGAAAAGAAAACTTGAAGATGAAATACATTGTCCAGTGAAGATCAAAATAATTAAAATAAATTACAATACATACAATTATGGCAAAGAAATGTGTATGAATATACAATCAACCGCTTAGAACAGGAAAAAACTTACATCAAAGTTTGTGGAGCCGAAATGGGGAAGACTGGACCAAACTTTTGCCTTCTTACTTTTGAATTCTTGATTTTTTTTGTTCCTAACTCTCCTTGTTTTTTGAGCTTTCTAATCCCCTTTGAAAGTTTCAATTTTTGTGTTTTAAGGATGCAATGCAAATTAAGTTGTAAGATAATTTGATGGTAATTAATAATAAATGACCTACTAAAATTTTGTAAAACTAAATAACCATAGATAACAAACACATTCCACAAAATCAATAAACAAAACTGTTTGTTGATGAAATTACCTGAACTCCCACTTCCTAATCAATTTGGCATAATTGGAAAGCAGAGAACCTGATATCAATAATAAAATAAATCCATTTTAGATAATTGATAGCCTAATTAGATAACTGGTAACTTTTGTAGAGAGCATGAAGATCATTAGTGGTGTGCAGGAAAATAAATCGAAACCTGCAAACGACTCGTATTGCAACATTATACTTTTAAAGATCATCTGGATTATTATAACAATGCAACTTAAATACAATGCGATTTTTACTGTTTTAATGTGTTAAGAGAAATATTAACAGTGATGTAGTGAAAAGAATTGGAATTAGGATTACATAATACACAAATGAAAGCACGTTCTTCTCATTTAGTAGATATCCATAAAAATAATTTTGGCTGAATTGAGTGTTTTTAAACAAAAAAAAAAAACAAAACTTGAAAATATAGATAACAACTAAAAAGAGTTGGCTAGGGAGAAACTTATCATATCATTCTCTGATATTCTTTAACAACTGAAATAAAAACATGATTGAGAAATTTCCTCTCCTGATTTCAAACGGATGCTAGGTTCATGATTGAAACATTAACAAAAATAAGAAATTTTAGGAACCCTAAAAGGTAAAGAATAGTACCTTGGAGATGAGATACTGTGATGAAGTAGTATGTCGTATTTGGTAGATCTTCCAAAAACAGAATTGGAAAAAGATAATACAGTGGCTCCTTCTTTGAGTTGCAATGTGAAGAGTTGAACAGCTGTGAATCAGTATGTATTTTTTACTGACATGTCGATGGAGGTGGTCTCCTATACACATCACACACAACAAAAAATGAATGACTGTTCCCCTAAGTAAACCCTTAAGAAACCCCAATATCAAACAACTGAAATGAAAAGATGATTCAGAAATTTCCTCTCGTGATGTCAAACAGATGCTAGGTTCATGATTGAAACATTAACAAAAATAAGAAATTTTAGGAACCTTAAAAGGTAAAGAAGAGTACTTTGGAGATGAGATACCGTGGTGAAGTGTGAAAGAAACGAAAAATAGGGTTCATGCCTTTACCTGGACCGTCTAGGGTTTAGATCCGGCAAGAAGTAGACTTGAAGGTTGGATGAAAAGCAGTCAGCAACTCATCATTCTCCACCAACATCTTGAACGACAGTGGAATCGTCAATTCTTGCGATTTTGAGGATGGTGTAGTCCGCTTCGGACGAATATTGTGCTTCCTCAGCAAATGGAGGAGGGGTAGACAGACGCATAGGGTTACGAAAACCCTTGAAAAGTAAGAACACAAAGAATGAAATCATATGGCTGGATCAATTTCCTGGTGGCCGACCTTGCTACCACTTAATGGAAGACCGGTGAATAGTAACGGGTTCGTTTGAAGTTGAGGATGCATGAGTCGGTGGGTTTGGTCATATGATTGAGACGACGGTTTTTTAAAGAGAAACATTGATGGAGATGGTGAGGCTGAAGGAGCAGTAACAGACGTCGAAGGGGATATGGATTACGGATAGGCGATGGAAAATTTCAAAAAGTCGGTATGAGAGACGGTGGGTTTGACCAGAGATAAGAAAGACTATGGACACGTGGAAGATTTAAAAGTCAACCACAAAGCATGAAACGTTGGTGAGTAAGCAGGAAAGAAAAAGGAATAAAAAAGGACGGCAAAACTGTAACAGATTAAGAATGAAAGTAAGGGGCCAGAAGCAATAAACGAAAGTCTAAGATAGAAAAGTAATACTTAAAGGGTCATTTTTGCCATCCCTGGCCACTTTACTGTAGCTAAGGGTGGACAATTTTAATATATATATATATATATATATATATATATATATATATATATATATATATATATATATATATATAGGGTTATGATTAAATATGAATTACAATTATTGTGTGAATGTATGACCATTTCTTGTCCATTTGATTTAAAAAAAGGTATGGGTGTGATTTGAGGTTACATATGATTAACATAGGATAGCATGTACTATATAATTACACTTATTTAATTATAATTGTATTTTAGTCTATTAATGTATATTTAAAAAGGAAATATTACTAATTAATTGCATAATTTAATGAGCTTTTTATTAAATACTTAGTTATATTATTTTATAAAAGTAAACATTGATAATTATTATTTAAAAAAAAACGTAAGTCTATAAAACTATTTTCATATATGAAATAGATTTCATTCTTTAAGATTTTCATTCTTTAAGAAAGATTCATGAATATTGTATATCATATTCTTGAAGAAAATACAATATTCTTTTACGCAGCCAATGTAATAACATCAAATGGGAATTCTTGAGGAATATAAAATAACTTGGATACACGCAAAATTAATCGTGGTAAAACAAAATATATTCTTAAAAAATGTGTTCAGTTTCACAGAAAATTAATTAAACATACAGTGTGTAGTAAAAATAAATATATTCTTAAAGAATGTGTTTGGTTAGACACAAAATCAATTGAAGCTACTGATAAGTAGTGATAATAAATAAATTCTTTAAGAATCATCTAATCCACTACAATTAACCTCCAACATCGGAACCATAGTCGTGTACGATTAACCTCCCAAATCGAAACCTTAATTCATATTATAATGATTTTTTTTATTAAATCAACATTCATTCTTTAAAAAATCAACATTAATTGTAAACATAATAAAAAAAAACCTTGATTCCTCTAATTTTTGAAACAATCGACGTCAAAATCCATGAAGGTTGAAAATTTCTTTTCTCATTCTATAGTTGATTATCTTTTTTTTTAATTGTTATGGTGAGATTGTTATATAAGAATGAATGCGATGAATATTTGGAAACAATTGTTCAAACCGTAATTTTATTAATTCCATATATATTGCTTAGTAATTAATGAAAAATAAATAAACTAATTATAAGATTCCATAATTACCCTAGACTATTGATTGGACCAAAATTGGTCATACATTCACACAATATATATTGGTTATATATGATCCTAACTCTATATATATATATATATATATATATATATATATATATATATATATATATATAATAAGCTCGTTCTAGAAATAAAGATTTTGTATATGTTCATTACAGATTATTACATTTATACTTTTTTTTTCAAGAAATTTTGATATAACAACTTTTATCATTCATAATTTTTAAAGGTGGCAAAAATTGTCACGACGCGAAACCCGATACAAACTCGATGCGAAATAAACGGGTTTGGATAACATATTTCAACTTGTTTAAATAAACGGGTTGACACAACACGACACGACACGACACGAAAATTAAACGGGTAAGGTTAGGATTGATAATTTCAACTTGAATATTGTGAAAACCGTCAATTTTCAGTCAAGTCAAAGTCAACGAAAGTCAACAAGTCAAACTGGTCCACTCATCTTGCCGTAAGTGCTAGAGCTTATGATAAGTAACTCCTAAACAACTCTCTATTCTAACAAGAGATCTTAAGTCAAAAAGTGCGTACACCTAGACCTCCTTAACCTAAAACTGAGGTACGTGGCGAGCCAAACCGATAAAACAATGTCGCATACTCATCGGGAGTATGCAAGATCCTTAAACAAGGCGTAACGAGGTTTACGGACCTTGCAGTGCGTAGCCGGACACTCAAAAAGGTCACCAATGAAACCTCTCTCAATCGTTTTCACTTTATCTCTTCTTATGTCAAATCTCTCCCAAATCTCTCTAAGTATGTGAAATCTCTCCCACATATCTCTTTGTATGTGAAATCTCTCCAAGTATGTCAAATCTCTCCCAAATCTCTCTAAGTATGTGAAATCTCTCCAAGTATGTCAAATCTCTCCCAAATCTCTCTAAGTATGTGAAATCTCTCCAAGTATGTCAAATCTCTCCCAAATCTCTCTAAGTATGTGAAATCTCTCCCACATATCTCTTTGTATGTGAAATCTCTCCAAGTATGTCAAATCTCTCCCAAATCTCTCTAAGTATGTGAAATCTCTCCCACATATCTCTTTGTATGTGAAATCTCTCCAAGTATGTCAAATCTCTCCCAAATCTCTCTAAGTATGTGAAATCTCTCCCACATATCTCTTTGTATGTGAAATCTCTCCAAGTATGCCAAATCTCTCCCAAATCTCTCTAAGTATGTGAAATCTGTCCCACATATCTCTTTGTATGTGAAATCTCTCCAAGAATGTCAAATCTCTCCCAAATCTCTCTGAGTATGTGGAATCTCTCTCAAATCTCTCTCGAAATCTCTCCCCAACTTTCTATAATCACTCGGGGCATCCCGACCCTCGAATTTGGCAAAAATAACCCAAAAACGGAAGTCTACGCGAAAAACGGACTTAAGGAAACGAACCCTCCGAACCGAAAGTACTATTCATGAAGGTCCGAACCGAGAGTACTGTTCATGAACCGAACCGAAGCTGCTGACCCATGAACCGAACCGAAGTCACTGTTCATCCGAGCCGAATCGCGCATAGAAGGAAGGTCCGAACCGAACCTCGCATAGAAGGAAGGTCCGAACCGAAAGTACTGTTCATTATTGTTCACAACAGTCCCTTCGGTTCTAGCATCACTTCGGACCGAACCCCTGACTTTTGCTTCTGACTCCTCATCGGACCGAGCCTTCGGACGAACCCCGCCTTCGCTCCTTCTTCTGGCTCGCGCCTTCGCTTCCGAGACCAGCACCTCCCCTGACCGAACCTCGGCCGAGATCCGAAGGGTCTCGCTGGAAGGTTCATTTTTCACCCGTTTTTGCGTATTTTTGCGTTTTAAACCCATTTTTAATTATTTTAACATGGGATTTTCACCCAAAACTTTATTTTAAAATATAAGACCCCTAAATTAATAATTTAATCATATTTTAAGGGTAAAATCTTATCCAAATAAGAGTAGGTAAAGTACAAAGGTAGAGTGTTGACTTTACCTTATTTTATGACGCAAGCAACCCCCATACCCACTCCATGACCACCCACACTCCTTTCTACCATACCTTGTACCTTTTACCTCCCTCACAAGCCATCCCCACGTTTTTGAGAGCTGGATAATCATCCTCTCTCCTCATTTTCTCTCATTTGCTCTCATTTCACAAGAAGATCAAACTCTTTTCTCTCTCACTTTCTCTCTCTAGAAATTCAAGATTCAAGGGCTGATCTTGAGTCTTTCCTCCACATTTGGTAAGCATAATCCATTCTCTTTATGATTATCTCAATTATTTCCACTCAAATCATGGATAGCTTACACAAACTCCATTATATTTGTGTTAGAACTTCGAATCTTCAAGTGATTCTTCAAGTGTTCTTGGGTTGAACACTTCTCTTCTTCAACACTTATCTACTGAAATCACACAAGGTGAGTTCATACCCCTACATTTTCATGTTTTCTCAAGTTTTTAGGGGGGGAATACAAGTTAAAACACTTAGAACATAACTACATTTTTCTAACAGCTTTCATCAGAAAAGTTTCACTCCATTCACGGACTATTTTGGACATCTTAAACATTTTTGTTTTCAAAACTGTTTTAGGTGCATGTAGTTCCACTTCTTAGCTTTAAAATGACTACTTGCACATCTCCATACGATTTTTCTACAATTTATGGTGATTTTTACAAAACTGCCTATCATTTCAAACATCAATCCGGACCAGTCTGTGATTATCGACTTTTTCACCCAAGTTAGAGGTCATTAAAAATTATAATAAAAATTATGAACAAACTAGACTCATTTTTCAAACTCTCAGAAGTTACAGAACTTGATTTGGACATTTTATGATTTTTCTACAATTTTTCCAATAACAGTTACAGAAAATGTTATTAACAGAAAAACACAATAAATTTCATTTCACCTTGTAACATGTTGAGCAAGGTATACATCGTTATGTGATTATGTGTAGTTGCAATATATGACAAATTTTGTATTCTTACATAGACATACATCAGAAAACAAATGAATTTACACCTTCACAAGTATGACAAATATATATATATATATATATATATATATATATATATATATATATATATATATATATATATATATATATATATACGATGTTATGAGGCTATATCCATTAAAATATAAACATTGATAAATTATGACAAGTAAGGCCTATGCTCATTTCCCACGAAATCAATCGATAAACTATAATAGGTATAGTTTAGGGTTATTTATATAACAAACACAATATTAAAGGTCTTACACTTACAAAAGAGTTATTGCCGCTATGGACGATTAAGATAATCTATAATAAGTATAGTTAAGCCATTATACCCCCACAAACGAACGCGATAGTTATAACCGGTATAGTTATGGTAAATACATATTACAAACAAAGTAATAAACTATAATAGGTATAGTTTATGTTTCATCTACCCTAGGAACTTAATTACAAGAAAGGAATTCACCATCACTTTTGATAAGCTATTATATGCATAGTTCAGGTTCACTAATCTCTATTACTCCCCGGTGAACTATGATATGTATAGGTTATATTCACATTCACCATCACTTTTGATATGTATAGGTTATATTCACCATCACATCACTTTCGATAAGCTATTCATATGCATAGTTCAGGTTCACTAATCTCTATTACTCCCTGGTGAACTATGATATGTATAGGTTATATTCACATTCACCATCACTTTTGATATGTATAGGTTATATCACCATCACATCACTTTCAATAAGCTATTCATATGCATAGTTCAGGTTCACTAATCTCTATTACTCCCCGGTGAACTATGATATGTATAGGTTATATTCACATTAAAGGTTCACATTGTTAGACTTCAACTATAATTGTTGAGCGTATATGCTTGAGTCATACAAGAATTTAGGCTGGATTGGCTTAGAATTGGTGATGCCCGCCTCATCTCCTGTTCCTCGTTGGGTTGTGGACCTAGGGCAGACCCACTACATTCGACGTTTTATCTAACTTAAATCTTCTATAACTTATATATGCTGGACAATTATAAGGGAAATCTACGGGTCAATCTAGGATACATTAACACATCATATAGGTTATATTCACCATCACTTTTGATATGTATAGGTTATATTCACCATCACATCACTTTCGATAAGCTATTCATATGCATAGTTCAGGTTCACTAATCTCTATTACTCCCCGGTGAACTATGATATGTATAGGTTATATTCACAATCACCATCACTTTTGATAAGCTATCATATGCATAGTTCAGGCTCACTAATCTCTATTACTCCCCGGTGAACTATGATATGTATAGGTTATATTCATATTAAAGGTTAGCATTGTTAGACTTCAACTATAATCATTGAGCGTATATGCTTGAGTCATACAAGAATTTAGTCTGGACTGGCTTAGAATTGGTGGTGCCCGCCTCATCTCCTGTTCCTCGTTGGGTTGTGGACCTAGGGCAGACCCACTACATTCAACGTTTTATCTTACTTAAATCTTCTATAACTTATATACGCTAGATGCTTATAGGGGAAATCTACGGGTCAATCTAGGGTTCATCAACACATCATATAGGAATATTTTGTCTACACCTAACTAAGAAAATATTGGATTTTCTGGATTCATATCCTATCGCTTTTAAAAAGGAAAACGGTTTCTACTCCAAACAAAACTCTTATGAACTCACAACTTAATTGTTGACACTTTTCAAAACTACTTGTATTCTCAGGAAATCAGTGAAACATGAGAACTTCAGCGCTTTGAGGATGGGACGTTAAACCGTCAACAATTTATTTTTATCATCACAATGTAATTGATTTTGAAACATGTAAACATATACTTTGGTGTACCTTTTTCAATTATATTTATGATGGTTGTATTTACTTTGAACACTATTATACATGTTGTTGTGATACTGTACATGAAGTCCTCCACCCCTGGACGTTTCCGCCATCCTTGGTTTGGGGGTGTGACAAATATGACTGGAAAGTGACCCGTTTATTTATAAGCAAGTTTTTTGAATTTTTCTAATTAAACTAGAAAGATACAAAACCAAAGCAATAAGTAAAATAAAACCTTTGGATTTAGTTGTTTTGTAATGTTGAAATGACATAGCCGTCCAGATCAAAACTTCATTTTCAGTTTTTCATATCTCTCCCAAACTATACAGGCCCTTGGATTGAGTCCTACTCTTCCAATATTATCATCTGAACTTGCTATGACTTCATGTATTTCACCTCCAAACTATTATTTTTTCCTTTTCACCTTCCTATCTTCAACTCTATTAACATACGCAATCTTTTAACCTCACATGACACGACATATATCAAGATATACCCCTAACACAAAAACCGATACGAACTCGACACAAAAATAAACGGTTTGACGCGACACAACACGTTATTTAAACGGTTCGGATTAGAGTCAAGCACTTTTAACCTGTTTATGAAACATCCCAAAATTACAGTCCAAAATTTTCATTTTTAATTATATAAATAAAACCATAGTTATGAAATCATTTCATCAAATCATAGTCAAAACATCTCAAAACATTATTATCATAGTATCAAAGCATTAGAGTAAACATCCCAGGCTAAACATCATGGTGTGTGCAATGCAGTCATCCCGAGCTCTTCTCGCTGCAACTGGAAGTACCTGAAACCAAAACTGAAAACCGTAAGCACGAAGCTTAGTGAGTTCCCCAACCTACCACATATCATACACATAATTATATATACTGGGCCCTGCCCCTACATTGGTTCCGCCCGACATCGGACAGTCTCCGATGTCAGGCCCCGCCTGACGTCAAACCCCGCTCGGTATACATATCTATTGCTTCTAGGCCCCACCTCTCTCTGGGCTTCGCCCGCTATACACATACAAACAATATAATATAAACATGCTAGCACATAAAGCATTAACACAGAACTACATGCTCCAATCCTAAGGCCTCGCCTATCATGGGCCTCGCCCCTACTCTGTTATGATGAGATATGGAACACCGTCCACACTCGACTAGTGATGAGATACGGGTCCCCGCCCATACCCACCTCCCTACCAGGAACATACGAGTATCACAAAGACAACAAGTATAACTAAACATGCATACCTTCCTCGGGCACCACCCGAAATCGGACCGTAGTGCGGAAACATACATATAAACATTCCTCGGGCCCCGCCCGACATCAGACCAAAGTCAGGAAATATCCCTCGAGCTTGCCCCGACATCGGACCGAAGTCCGGAAACATACAAAACAAGCACATGCAAGAATCACAAAGACATCAAGCAAATAAACATTCATCGGGCTTTCCCCGACATCAAACCGTAGTCTGGAACATATAATCATACATGCATACATATACGGGCTGACATTAATTGATGCCTTAGACCCGTTCACAAAAAGGGAAACTTGCCTCACACTGTTGAATCACACGAATAATCCTTTGTCTGTTAGCTGGCAGATCCTCGAACTACTGATCTCTCGACTCCCCGAGCTATCATTACCAAAATAACACTTAGTCCAAAAGCCAATAATCCTCCTTAAGGTAAAATGAACATTTTACCCCTGATCTAAATTGGTCCATACCTAAGGCCCAAAACCATAAAGAGCTTGAACTGCCACTTTACTGATATACCCTTTAGCTTCAAGACACAACCCAGCTCCCGGATCACCTCAATTACATTATCCATACTAAAATGGATTAGATATATCTCTTTTAAAGGCCCTAAGCCTTATGATAACCTATCCTCAGGCCACAGTCCCGAATTAGGAAAGTGATTCGGAACAGGGCGTTACAGTTTAGTATTTCGATACGACAAGAACCTAACACGACATGACACGATTTCCACCTCTAATAATTTTAAGAGTAAATTACACGAATTGTCCTTATAGTTTGGGATAAATTTTTCTTTTCGTCCCTAACACATTTTTTTAACTCGCACCGTCCCTAAAGTTTGGTTTTATTTCACGTTTGATCCATGTTCGAATTAAAATGACTACTTTACCCTTCCTAATATATTTTAATTCTTTTTAATGTTTAAAATATTAACTAATTAATATATAAAACATATCAACACTACCAACCTAACAACTATCCCTCTTCTCTCTCCTCTCCCGTCGGGTTTACTATCTAGATAATGGTTTTGGTATGATGAACCTCAATAGCAATAGCAGGTTTCAACAATGAGGGCTACTGAAGAGATTTAAAGGTTACAAAAATGGTGAGATTTGAAGGCAGGAACGAGAGGCATCTAGGGACCATGGTCGAAGTGTCACCATCACCGATTTGCTGCATCAATGAGGGACTTGAAACCAAAATCTATGGAGGTCGACAAGGAGACCTCTGACGAAAAGAGGAATTCCGTTCTCCCACCAGAGTCCGATCTCCCATCTACACAAGAACAAATTCACAATAGACATGCACGACAAAGCGTCAAAACGGATGAAAAGAGGGAGATTTTGATTTCCAGGAGCCTTCATTTTTTCATGAGTTATGTATGAATTGCTTAAAGAAATTGGAAATCTCATTGGGTTATGTTTGAATATGTTAACTTTTTGGGTTTCAGTTCATTAGGGTCCGCTGTAGGTTTGATGACGAGAGGAACAATGGTTTGCCGATGTTGGGTTCTATTGGGTAGAGAGACAGGGAGAGAGAGAGAGAGAGAGAGAGAGAGGTTTGATTTCATTGCAATTTTAATGCATTGAATTTTTTTTCCTGATTTTGATCGACCGGAGAATTCATTCTTTGTTCTCGATTTCTTTTTTTTATTCAAGGATTAGAAGTCAGGTTTGATTTTATCTTAAGCCTAGATTTTGATTTGAGATTTTTTTCCCTGATTTCATTGTCCAGGTTTGGGTTTTTTGTTAATAGATAGTGTTTATGTTTTTAGTTAATCATTATATCTGGGTTCTTTTTGTTATTAAATAGTAGGTGTAAAACCTGTATATTACACAAATTGATTAAACAAAAGATTACACATTAAAATATAAACATTAAGTATTTTTTTTAAATCAAATTTTAAAATAAATAAAGAATAAAGAAAACTATTAATTACAATTATTATCACATTTATTACATTTAAAACTTTACATATATAAATATATAAGTATTATGTGACTTTTTAATTTAAAAATTGAAAAACCCAAGAATTGATATGTGAATATTATTTATTTAAAAAATCTTCTCTAATAAATGAAGGTTTTTTTTTGCAACTTGTCACTCTTACATTAATTTGGACACATGTCATTTTTTGGTATTTTTGAATAATTTTTTTTCCATTTGTCATTTTCTCCTTTTTTTTATCTTTTCTTAATTAACAATCAAATTTACACACCAATTACTAATTGTCTTAATTAAAAATAGTCAATAAATTACAATATTAGTACTTATATATTGTATTTAATATGTTTCCTTTTAAATTCAAATTTTAAATTTCAAATTTAAATAAATTTTTGTTTAAACATATATATATATATATATATATATATATATATATATATATATATATATATATATTGTTTTACCAAACCCGTATAACATACGGGTCTCACAACTAGTATAATAAAATGACAAGTGTCAAAACTCATGAAAGATTGACATGTGACAAAATAAATCTTGATTTATTATAATTGATTTTATAAATTCCTTTTTGGTAGTGAATAAATTCTCAATTCACAACTTGACGCTTACAAAATCAGTGGTTATTTTTGTAATTAACCAATTGGTACCTCAAATAAGTATTATTTATCTGAATGCCGACATAATTTATATTAAATAAACGGCCCCAGTAATAGTAAACCAATTTCTGTTAATGGTAATTATGTTTAAATCAAATAATAATCTTTTAATATAAATGTTTATAAGTTGATTACAAAAAATGTGTTTTATTGGTACAGAAATTAATCAAAGTATAGTAACTGATAATCATTAAAAAAAAGTATACAAATAAATTGAAATGTACATTGCTTGTGATTGGTGTTCTTTATGTTCATTTATGACATATATTTATTAGCAGGGACCCTCATGTGGTAGTCAAATCTCACCATCTTCTAAAAACAAAACAGAGAAAAAAGAATTGTTCACATTCTATGTTCTTGTTTTTAGCATAAAGTGGCAAATTGACTGAATAATTTTCGGATTAATTAAAGTCATTGTATGATATTGTTAGTTGTTTGTCATATATAATGAATAATGCCAAGTGACTCGATGTTACTATAGAACATGTAAAAAACTTTCCGTAACAAGAAATAGGTTAAAAATATTGGCATAATATGTTGGGTTCTTTTTATGTTGAACTTTTAATTAGTCTTTTTTAGTTAAACTAAAAGTATATATATATATATATATATATATATATATATATATATATATATATATATATATATATATATATATATATATATATATATATATATATATATATATATATATATATTTTGTAGTTTTTTTAGTTAAGTATTACGGTTAATAATAAAATTGTAGCCATTTTTTCTAGATTATTATCACTCTATATGATATCAGAGTTCTGTTTGATCAAAATCGTCTTGATTTATTGATTGTGGGTGATAGGCACCAATTTGTTGGAGCTATGGTTGGCAACACACTTTCGTCGAGGTTTAGGGTAGAGCACCAATCAAAATTTTTTGGTTACAATTCATCAATGTTTCGTGATTTTCGTTGTTTCTTCGTTCATTCGAATCTAGTTTGTTTTGTTGCTATTTGTTCGTTTTGGTTATTGCATGTATTTGTTTGTTTTGGTATTGCTTGTATTTGTCTGTATTTACTAATGATATTCGTTTGTTTTGGTTACTGTCAATATGGTTCGTACGGAGAACTCTATGCGAACCGAGAACAATATCAATAGAGACTTTAAATAGAGGAACAATACATGAAGAACACCAATGGGCTCAATTAAAAGGGCCAAATTTCAACAAACAATATGGTTCAAAATATTAACCTAAATATCTAAACACTAGCATTTCAAAAGTGAAGACAAATTCGGATTTTCTATCAAGAGGTCATGAGACCTACATATGGATTTGATAAATAGAAGATCACTCAAGATAGTAAGTATATACCCTCAGATAATATATCGAGATCCAAGAATGAAAAAAACCATATCAATATTTTTCGATCAAAAAATTAGGAATTTCAAATAAAAACAATCAATCAAGGAAATTGATTTGTGAACCATGAAATAGATTGATATTGATATAGAATCGTGCATGCTTAAATAGAAAGTTTAATGTTTCAAGAACATAGAAAATCATATTAGGGTTTTAGTAAATGTGATTGAAGAAAACAACTTAGAACCTGTAAATATGAACAAATGAGAGAACATAGAGAACAATACGAACTGAATCATAAAAAATCAAGAGATATTAAATATAACTTGATTGTATGAAACTAAATCTCTTTGAAACCCCAAATACATCAATGTAAAGTCTTCTTCTATATTTCTTTTAATCAGATCTGATTACGATTTTGTCTTTACTTTGCATTTAATGTTCCATTAAATGCTTAGTTGGTTAAGTAATAATGAGGGAGTATTTTGGTAAAAATGTTATTTATTTTTAGAAGTGGACTATTATTTTGGAACAAACCAAAAATGAAAGATGGACTATAATTTTGGGACGGATGGAGTAGTAATAATCATATTTATTATTTATGATAAAGAAACATATAATTCTCAATATTTTATTTGTGGGTTTGTTTTACTTTGTATATTATTAACAATTTGATATTAGTGTACAACACTAATTGAAATATTGTTTATTATCTTTTCTGAAAAGAAACACCTACAACTTAAACCCAATCAATAAACCTTAAAAACAAAAAAAAAAACATATTTTTCTTGAACATCAGACAAAACTTATCAGTTGCGCTAAATATTACATGTAACACAAACAAACGAATCTAGATATATTTTACAAAATAAACTCATTCCAATGTTGAGATTATATTAGAAAAACATTCTCAATAATAGTCCAAGAAAATCATGCAGAATAATGGGCTAACACGCAAATACTTACCAAACGATGTCTTAGTTATATAGCTTCCAAGGATGAAATCTTAAGTTGCCAGAATGTAAAATATATTTTTTTTGGACAGAAAGACCGACTTATGCTATTTTGGCAACAATCATATTATGGAAGTTTCTAAATTTTTTAACAAAAAAACTCCTACACAACAAAGTGTGTATGATAACTTTCAAAAAATACACATTGTAAGCTATTCAAGTCACAAGACAATGTTTTGTGGATCCATCAAAACAACCCAACATATTTTCACCTATAAATTTTTTTACCTCTTTTCTAATGGATATTTGAGTAGATGGGACAATTTTGTTCCTATTAAGTTAAATATCTTTACTTGGACCCGACTTACGCTATTTCCCCAACAATCATATTTTAGGGTTTTCTTCATTTTTTTTCAAACAAAAATACTCCTACACAACAAATGTGTACGCTAACTTTCCAAAAAAAATATACATTGTGAGTTATTCAGTTCAGACGACGAAATGTTTTGTGGCTTCATCAATATAACCCAACATCTTTTCACCTATATTTTTTACTTATTTTATAATACAAATTTAACTAGATGAAATAACTTGTTAGTAGACTAAATACCACACTCTTGTATATATCTTAGTTATGCTTTGTTAGTCGATGTTCATATGTTGTATTTGGCCCATATGTAGATGTATATACATGCATTGTACCTCTCTTGAAAGATCAATGAGAATGATACTCATTTACATGGTATAAGAGCTCTTCTTAATCTCCTCCTAACAATCCTCACTTCCCTAGTCTATCTCATTGATTCTTTCTTGTTTCCTTCTCGCTTCTATCACTACCGCCGCCTGTTTCCATGGGAGACCAAGCCAACTCCTACACGAAGCCTGCTAACAAGGTTTATGGTGTAACTAGTATCAAAACCTTTGTACCAATCTTTCTCGATCTTGAGCGACTGAATTGTGACACATGGAGGGAGATGTTTAAGACCCACTGCATTGATTTTGATGCGTTTAATCACATTAATGACTCCGAACCTAAAGTGTGTTAGGATTGATTATAAACACAAATGATACTTAGAAAACTGTTAAGAACACAAGATCTAAATATAATCTGGTTGGATCGTATTCAAGTCTGAAATGAGTACAAGAGTTCGAGAGTACAAAAGATAGAATGACGCTCATAATTTCGGACTCTACTCTAATACCTATCTTATTTATAGGATACAAAACAGTCTTATAAAAAAATTACAAGGACTAAGCATCTAAACTTCGAATACAACATTGCCTTGTAAAATAGATAGAGAGTCGAAATCATTTGTGTTTCAGCTCCTTACAGACTCAGACCAATTCGACTCCTCACTATGAACGTTTAGACCCCTACAATCTCCCCCTTAGTGAGAGAAGTCGAAATTATGTGATCAACTTTAGAGTCTATAGAAGTACATTCTGAATAAGGAGATTTGTATACTGTGAGTTTGTATACATCTCAAGATCACTCACTTGAAATAAAAACTTAGTCATTCGCCCATTCCTATTCTTTCCTCGAAACACGAATCCAAGAGGTTGATGAATTATCTCACAATCTTCAAAATCATTGATGTTAAGCTTTCCTCTTAGCAAAGATTGAGGGACTTTCAAAGGTTTCTTGACAGTTGTTGCAAGCTCAATATCAATGATTGGCCAGTAATCATAGTAGTTGCCTATGGAAACTTTGATATGAGAAAAACCAATGATGAAATTATCCTTGTTAGTCTCTGTTATCTTCGATACATCCACATTACTCAAAATCTTTGCGACCGTGATCAATTCATTTAAGTTAATTAACGGAAAATCTGCTATTGTGAACTCAGAAGCAACATTATTTCCTCTTAAGACAACGTAACAGAAGTTTTGTAATAGACCTTCAAACAACATGCGGTTGATCAGAAAATCAAGTTGATTGAAATAAGAATTTTCAATATTGTAGTTCTTCTTAGGCACCTCTCGAAAGTAACCATTCAATCCAATCGAAACAATATTTTCAATTGTTTCATAACAACACTGCTTGTTGGGTTCACCCTTGTTCAAGCCATGTAGGTCATTTGCTCTTCGCCTCCAAATGTTGTGGATCTGATTTTGTTTCTAAATTTCAAGAGCTTGTTGCTTCTTCTTCTTTTCTTCTAATAGAACAACACAAATAGCTTTTCCTTTATCACTTGAGTCATCATTTAAAGTTGACTTGTTAGTAATCGAACTTGAATTCGAACCTCCAAATCTTTCGTTTATTGAAATTCCTTTTGTTAAAGCTCTTGTTGTTGTTGTGGAAGTTGTGCTCAACGACATGGGAAGTAAAGTCGGAATTTGAGTCGAACTTACTTTCCCAACTACAACTCCTTTCTTCGAATCCTTTGAAGAACCAACTCCTCCAATTCCTTTCTCTCCCGCTTATGACACTTGAACTGCATGTGGAACATTAGTTGGTAAACGAAGAACCAACTCAAGGATTGGAGCAAGCTCCGATTTGATATTGGACTCAATATTCAAAATCAATTGAGAAAGAGACTCTTGAGATACTGTCGATTGATTCAAAGATCAACCTTGGAAATAGACTCCTTGATACTTGACAAAAATTCTTCCATACTCTTAAACAACTAAGTATCCTTTTCTGACTTGGCTTCAATCTTATTCGTATAATTAGAATTAAACACAACCAATTTAGTGATAGCAGTCACAATGACATCGACTTTGCCATGCAACAAGGTGTACTTTTGCTCCATTTTCTGAATTTCTTTCGACGACTAGGATTTGAGTTCGGTAATTTTGAGATCCAGAGACTCCTTCCTTGTAGTCGCTTGTTCGACAAAAAGTTCATGACATTCCTTTGCAATGTTACAAAGATTCTGAATCTTATAATCATAACTCTTAGAATGAAACACTAACCTTTCTACTTGTTTCTGCTCAATGCCTTCAATCAAGTTTCAAAAGTGATTTTCTTTAGGTTTCATCAAATATTCGATTTTAATGCCAGTAAAAAGTTCTTTCCTACTGTATCGAATTGTATCTGAAGAAGAGAATTGATTTTTGAGTTAAGGATCTTGAAATGTTTACCAAACATGATTAAGTTATCAGGAACATTCTCCTCATCGGGATCAAATTAATGATCAGTAAATGACACCGTGATAGCATCATCATAAGGTTCTTCATCATGATCCATTTTATCATCCTCAATTGATTGAGATGAAAAAGAGTAGTAATAGGTTCATGTATGATAGAAAAATATGTTGGTGATATGGTCAAAACTGGAACTGACGTTGTAACGGGTGATGAAATTGGTGGTAAAGCTGTTGAAGTTTCAACTGTGGAAGTTTCAATTGTAGATGAGTTGATGGTGGAAGTTTCAATGGTAGAAGTGACAAATGATTCATTGTTATGCATCCTTGCATCCATGTTGACATGTGTATCCTTATCAAATTAGTTCACAGGGATGTCTGGAGTTCGAACCTCATCCATGTTGGACACGGTATGTGAAACCCTAGATGGTATGGCCAACGTCTTTTGAGGGATGGATGTTTGTGGATGATCACTCGAATTGATGTTTGTATCCATGTTAGATACGTTTACATTGATATCAGGATCCCATGTCGCCTTAAAATTCAACTTGAGAGGAGAATCCCTTCAAGGTGATCTAATAACAGAGTCTTCTATGCAAATATCTGACCTTCCACTATCACTGGTGTGACCAGTTTCGACCATCACACTGTCAATTGGAACCACATTCTTATGTTTCTTCTGTTGTAACTTGTGAGCCATATCAAGTGCTTGAGGCTTCTTCGATGTTGGTGACACAAGAAAAGATACTTCACGAAACAAAACACCTTTCCTATTAAATTGAGATTTTCGAATCTTCTTTATACCCTTCTGAGAAGAAATAGTATTTGAAGAATCAACATGCGTTGGCTCAACACTTTCGATTTTAGGTTCTTGTAAAGGCTGCTTGATAGGTGAATCAATAGGCTTCTTCACTAGTATCTTAGTTCATTTGAGAATTCCCGATTTCGATAGGATGATGTCTTTCATAACTTCCTCCTCCACAGTTGGTGGTTTTTCAACTTGCTTCTTTTTCTTTGGAGCTTTGGAAGCTTTAGAAGATACTTTTGCCCCCTTTTGTGGAAGAACCCCAGTTGGTGTAGAAGAGTCAATCGAAGCCAAGTATTGCATAAAAATATGATTTTTGGGATCAACAAGCTTGAGCATTGCATCAGGAATCCGAGCAATAGTTGGAAAAACAGATGGATCATCAATAAAAAAATCCTTGAGACAACCATAATCGGAAACTTAGCAGTTTCGACATCAAAAGGAGCCAAAATATCCTCTTGTCGATAAACATCTTGTAAAATCAAGCTCCAAAAACGAGCACTCGAAACACCATTAGCGATATTGGTGTGTGTTGAAGTTCTAAAATCATCCCATAGATGTGTAGCATAATCCACATTCAGACCGTAATATAGTACTGTGATGATGTAGTATACTTCAAGCTTGGTTTTGTCGAGCCTAGAGCTTCATCCTGTTAAGCAGCGTAACACAATCCCAAACAAAAAACTCCACATACAAGGAAGACTAGACTTCTTAAAGTGACTTATCCTAGTACGAATTGGTTGATTCCCCATTTCATTAAACATATGAAGCACCTGATCAGTCAAAACTTCATAGAATATACCTGACACTGGCAACTTCAGGATTTGGGCAAATTGCTTCCGAGTAGGATTTTTAGTCTTTGAATTCATCAAATGAAAGGTAACCACTTTAGTAGTTTTGCTGAAGACAACATTTGGATCATCAATAGAAAGCCATTCCATCAAAACTGCAAACGAGGATGACAGTGCAGTTGATAATAAAGAGTTGCTCATGGTTTGAACAAGCATCCGTAATGGCTCCGGATATTGATCAATCGATGGAACCAGACGAAGATTAGTGTTTTGGATCTTCATCATCATTTTTGAAACTTGCTCTTCATTTTTCTTTGTAGGATCAGCAGTGGGATGAGGAACAACCATTGCAAAGAATGCAGAAGAATTTAGAAATGATGAACAGTTAAAATTTCTTGGAAATTTGATCTGAGAGCATAAAGTTTGATGATGAAATTATCAACTTCCTTTAATAAGAAAATGTATTTTTGAATTTGAACCGGTATCAAATAATGCATTGCCACGTATTGTGTTAGTTACTTAACCGACACCGTAAAAGGCTCCACGTCATAAAAGTGATCATCGTTATTTGCTTGATTCCCGTGAAAATCCTAAACTTTCATGTCCATCAGATCTTTTTTTGTTGCCAACAGGATAAGAACCGTCATAAATTTTGAACCACAACCAAATACATCATGTAAATTCGACACCAAGATACAATCATTCTTTCGGCTTAGAGGCAAGGCTCTTTCGCTTTTGGGATATGGAAGTGAAATCATATGCCAGTCTTTGCAAAATCTAAATTTCAGGTTGGTAGTACCCAAAACCTCAAGGGTATTTTTGCATTTGTGTGCTAAAAGAATAAGAGAGAAGAAATATATAAAAATATATGGATATAGTAGTATCAAATTTCATTTGAAACGAAAACAGAATGATCCCATGCGAAGATCTCTTCATTCAAAATCAAGAGAGATAAAGAACTACTTGTGTGGTATTCTATGAATTACAATCAAATACTCATTGATGAGCATCGAAGGGCTTCTTTTTCATTTGTTTTGAAGGTAGCTTCAATTTTTACCACATCACAACTTACATGGATGACCAATGTAGTCAAGAACAAATATGGTAGTCAAGAACAAATATGGTTGGATATGATTTGAAGTGACAAAAGGTCAAAAAGATATTTAGATAGAAATCTCATTCCAAAAGGAAATTTAAAGTACTGGATCTATTTGGGCAAAAAGGTCTTGGTGATAGAACATTTTATCAAGATCACGCAATGCGAATGAAATGAGATTTTGACTTTCAAAAAGGTACAGAAACAAGTGTTTCGTTAAAATTTTGAACAAAAGTGCTCACCATTAATTGATTGGTAGTTAGGTTCGATGGGTTTCACCATCATCACAGAAGAATGACTCAGGATCATAAACACAAAATTTTGTCATATCCACATTCTGGTAGGTTTCAACCACAAATGTTGATGATATGCAGTGTATTGTGTAATCATGAAAGAAATTTTAGGAGAAAAAGACAGGTGATAAGAACTCAATTTACCTTAGCAAAATGTATGGACCTTGTAAAAATCTATTTACTCAAAATGAGAAGAGAAATGTAGCTCTTTGGCTAATGTGAATCCAACCTGATTGGCAAGTAACTTTCGTAGTGAGAGTTCCATTAAGGCTTAAAAAAAATAGAGTCTATGAGGCTTGAAGACAACATGCAGAAGCATGGTTCTAGGGACACTTAACTAGTACATCAGTTTGTATAAATACTTGTTCCCTTGATGTGTATGTTCGTTTAACATGCATTATAGCATCATGTTGTTACAATGAGACTTGAACCGTTAGACAATAATATCAAACACAAATATAAGAAAATCTTTTTGGATTTTTATTTGAGAAATCAAGTACAAAAATAATAAAAAAATTTGGATTTTTGTTTGTAGAAATCAAACACAAAAATAAGAAAATATTTTTCGATTTTTGTTTGAGAAAGCAAGTACAAAAATTTTTTAAAAATCTTTTTGGATTTTTTTTTAAATATCAAATAGAAATAAACAAAATGTAAAATGTTACCCAAATACGTTCGACCCATCGTCTAGTAGTCATTAATCATGGGTTGTACATTGAATAACTTTCATAAAAATGTTGAATGTGAACACAGTTGAATGTTAAACGTGAAGAGTAACCTCTAAATAGAACACAAACAATCGAGATTGAGTTAAAAACAAACAAAGAAAATACCTACTAATCGAAAGTAATAAAAACAATCAAAAGTATGATTTAGGCAAAAGTTTATGTGAAAAATAAAGAAGAACATGGAACAGAGCTTTCTTCCATCATTCCTAGTCCATTCAAAATTCGTAGGAATGATTTTTCATCTAATGGTTTAGTGAAAATATCTGCAAGTTGATCCGCTGTTTTGACAAAATGGACTTTAATGTTTCCATCTTCAACGTGGTCTTTTATGAAATTATATCGAAGAGTAATATGTTTGGTTTTTGAGTGTTGGACTACATTATGACAAATTCAAATGACACGTTGTACTCAGAATACAAATGTATTTTCATATTGATTGCATAGTCTTACAATTGGATTTTATTCCAAATCACTTGTGATGTGCACGCAACAACAACCACATACTTTTCTTCTGCAGTTGAGATCGAAACACAAGTTTTCCTTTTCGATTTCCAAATCACAAGCTTCCCGTCCAATAAATGACATCCTCCCGTTGTGCTCCTTCAATCCAGTTGACATCCACCCAGGTCCACATTAGATAATGCTTGAATAAAGAATCTTCGAAGGATATAATACTCCCAATGAAACTGTTCCTTTGAGGTATCAAAAAATATTCTTAACTGCATTGAGATGGGGTTCGATTGGGTTCGATTGGTACCTAGCACAATTACATACAACAAGCATAATATCAGGTCAACTTGCAGTTAAATACAAAAGTGAACCGATCATGCTTCTATAGGTCGTTAGATCCACAACAGCCTTATCCAACGAAGGATTCATGCGTATGCCAAATTCCATAGGTACTTTAACTTTCATGTTATTCGTTATGCCAAACCATTCAAGAAGATTTTAAGTATATTTCTCTTGAATAATAAAAATTCCTTCCCTACTTTGACGAATAGGCAAACCCAAAAAGTTATTGATTTTCCCCATCATACTCATTTCGATCTGACTTTTCATGAGTTCCTCAAATTTCTAAGATAATGAAGGATCAATCGTACCTAAAATAATGTCATCAACATAAATTTGAACGAGCATCAAGTGATCCCCTACTTTCTTTCAAAATAAAGTAGGATCAACTAATCCTAGTTTAAATTAGAGATTTTCAAAAAATTTGTCAGAGTTGCATACTAGGCATGAGGTTCTTCTTTCAACCCATAGACTGCATTGTCTAAAATATAACAGTGATCAGGATACTTATCGTTAACAAAACCATGTGGTTGTTCGACATATACTGTTTCTTCCAGAACACCATTGATGAATGCACATTTGACATCCATCTGATAGACGTCGAAGTCCATATGAGTTGCATAAGCAAGAAAAATTCGTATCGCCTCGATTCTTGCGATAGGGGCAAAGGTTTCCTCATAATCGATACCTTATTGTTGAGAATAACCTTTTATGACTAGTCTCTCTTTGTTTTGAATAATATTTCCTTCTTTATCAGTTTGATTTTAAAAAATCCATTTTAGATCAATTAACGAAACATCCTTAGGTTTAGGGATAAATCTCCAAACCTTTTTTCGTTCGAATTCCGCAAGTTCAGATTGCATTGCAACAACCCAATCAGAGTGCTCTAATACGACCTCTACTGTTTTTGGTTCTAGTTTCGAAACAAAAACATTAAACATACAATATTCTTGATGAACATTCAACACTTCATTTCTGGCTTGAATTTGGGCTCAATTCAAAAAACCAAAATTTGGAACACCAAGAATCTGTTCCTTTAGATGATCTCTTGTCCACTTGTCCATCAGTGGATATACAAGATCAAAGTCTAAAGGTGCATCTTCGAAATGTCATCCTCTTCTGAACCTTGTCCTGTAATTGAGATATTATCAGTTACGTCATGAAAATCATTATTTTGATCATTACTATTATTACGATTCGATCCACTTGGATCCCCCTCGACCAGTGGATTTGAGATGTAACTCTCCCCTCAACATCAACATGGTTAGTCATACGCTCCCCTCGATATGAGTTGTAGTTGGCATATGCTCCCCACAATAGTCAAATCAAGGTTTTCCTTTTGAGATGTTGAACTCAAATTCTATCCCTCCACTAGATCACTAGTTGAAACCTGTATTCTTTCAACATTTATCCTTGAAGTTGATGAAGAATGTGCATTATTTTCTTCACTTGTGACTGTCGAATCATCAGAGTGTTGATGCTTCAGGAACATGATTATCATCAGCATGGATTTCTAGATCAATGGCCCTATTAGGAATTTCAAAAATCAAATCAAGATCAATGTCGTAAGAATTCATGATTTCACATTCAACATTTGATTAAGCCATAATAGGTTTTTGAACCAAAGACTGTTCGACTCTTTTGACGTAATAGTCATCGAATATCCTAAGAATTCATGAGATTGAAAGTTTCTTTGATCTTCCTCGTTTATTTATTCAACACCCTATATGTTGGATTAGTGTCTAAGTCCATAACTATTTTAGTATGTACTTGACCCGATGGTGCATGGTCCTTTTGGGTTGCCTTCACCAAAGCAACTTGATAGAATGAATAATGGAGAGAAAGGATTAAATATGATTTATTAATATATTATGAGAATAATATATTAAAGGATAAATCATTATTGTTTAATTAATATTAGTCAAGAATTAATTGGTAATTAGTTTTGTGGCTAAAAGAGATTAATTAAACTAAGGGACTAGAATTGTCAATTGTATGATAGTCGAATATTGAGCTAATGGACTCCATACTAAAGGAGTGGACGAATTCTATGGGGAAACCCATTAGAAATCGTCCAAGGCCTTTAAGGAAGGAGCCCATGGGTTGCTTAGGGCTTAAGCATCCAAATTAGGGTTTCCTTGTTAGATAACCCTAATAGCCTCACTATTTAAGGAACCCTTAAGCCCCAAAAACATGGTGAACTAATTAGTTAAGGTTTCCACACGTTTTGGGCAGCCCCCTTCTTTTCTGCTCTTCATCCTCTTGCTCTTGGTGTTTGTGAACCATTAGAGGAGTGACATTTGTGACTCTAAGCTTTCTAAAGTCAATACAAGGAGGATTTGGGATTGTTATTGCTACATAACAATCAAGGTAATAACTTATACCCATTCTTATGTTAATACGATTACTTGTATGCTAGAATTAGGGTTTATAGTCTTGGATGAATTGCATGTACAATAGAGAAACCTAGATCCAAGCATTAGGGTTTGTATGAGCACATAGGATGTTCTTATGGCAAAAACTCATTAGTGGTATCAGAGCCTAGATTGGTTTCTATTGTATTGATTCATATTTGATCGAAATCAGCACTGAAAATCAAAATTTTTGGGTTCTGAGTGTTTGACTCGCCGAGTAAGGTGTGCTCGACAAGTCCAAGTCCAGACTCGACGAGTCGAAATGTCTGACAGCTAATTTTCGCGATTTTCTTCCTGTTTTGGCTTTGGATAATTACCATAAACATGTTTTTGTTATAAAATCCAAATTTTATCAATATTTGGTGATTATCCTTACCTAAATAGAAGATAATTGTCAAAATTTAGATAATCTTTTGTTTTATTAGATAAAATTTGATTATTTGTAATTTAGATTTGAATTATCTTGTATGAAAAGTTTCAATTTTCCCCTTTAGGTTTTATAGTTTAAATTTGAACTCAAAAGTTTTGTTTTCAAATTTAAATAGTTGAAACCCTAATGTTTTGAAAAGGTATCAAAACTTGCCCTCAAGTATTGGAATTTAAATTTTTGATTAAAAGTTTAATTTTGATGTATATTTAAATTCTAAACCCTAATGTTTTGAAATGTTTCAAAACTTGCCCTTAAGTTATGGGATTTAAAAGTTGATTAAAAGGTTTAATTTAGGAATGTTAAATTCTAAAACCCTAGTGATGTTTTGAAAAGTTCATATCACACCCTTATGGTTTTATTAATTAATTAAGGTGTATAATTAAAAGAGGTTTAATAAATCCATAAAAGTTTTGGTTTACAAATTAATTGAATTAAAAGTATAATTGTTAAATTTGACCACCTAGTATTTTAAAACGTGTAAAATACACCCTATACTATATATAACATTAAAAGTCTAACATTATATATATATATATATATATATATATATATATATATATATATATATATATATATATATGAGTAAAAGTCAGTCTTACCGTTAGTAGGCCTTATTCACGAAGCTAGTCTATAAGGGGTGTTTAAGGAAATTGCCTATAAAATGGCGATTGAATGGGTATCCACTCTTACCCACCGCACTCTTGACTAGTGGAGGGTCGTTAGCCGAACGGGTAGGATAGGACAGAACCTTCCATTATAAGTATAATGAAGTACAATAGTAACTAAATGTTTTACAAATTCCCAATTTTAGTTACTTTAGGAAAAAGTGAATTGATGCAATTCAATGAAATTACACTTTGTACCCTTGCAAAGACGTTAGTGGAGCGTGTGTGGTTTACCGGCACACTAAATGGTTCTAAGCAAAGGTAGCAAAAGGTGACTCAATGTTTGTTATAGTTCGGTGGAGTGTGTGTGGTTTACCGGCACATCGAATAGGTGACTGTAACATGTGGGGGCACCATGTAAGTTTGCATGGTTATTCACACCCGCTTTGTGATCCTCGGCATCCCAGTCACAAACTAGAGGGGCATATCGAGATTTAAACATGCCATTGAAATGTTCAATGACTCTCAAAGGATCTAGGAGTTTTCATAGATTTAAAACTTAAATTTCTTTTTTCATGGTGGAAATTAGTGAATCGTCATTCACTTACCTTCAAATATTCTGCAACTATATTACGACATCCCTTTTCTAGGTTGTAGCGTATTGTGTTGGGTCCTAGCCTTAATATCTCATTTGGATGATTTATTAAGGACTTAATCAATCAACTAACTTGAATTCATTTTCTCCCGTTTTGTAGATGTCAAAGTTCGACAACTATGGTCTTCCCAAATCCCGTGGAACAAGCATTCCACATGAAAATGATATTCCACGATTCGATCGAGGAACAAGATATCATGCTTCACTTCCTCCGCCTCCTTCAATTATTCTCCCTAACCCACAAGATCGAAGAATTGAAAGGTTCAATGTCACTAAAGCCCTATTGGAATTGAAACATGAAGATGGTAAACCCGTGTGTGCCCACGTTATAGGAATGAAATCACACATCGATAGGTTGATAATGTTGGGTGTGCCATTCCCTGATAAGTTGGCTGTGAACTGGGTTTTGCAGTCACTCCCTGAATCATATAATGAGTTCAAAAGAAAGTATTATATGATGGATCATGACGATAACCTCATTGACCTAACTTACATGCTCATTGCTGCTGAATCAGAAATGATTTGGCAAAGAAATGGAGCATATTTGTTGGGAAAGTCAGCCAACCATGCTTCCGAGGACGTTCTAGGAGAACCGACCTGCGTTTGCTGCCAAGAGAAAGGGCGTTGGATACAAGTCTGCCCTAAGAGCCTGAAGAGTCCAGAAGATGGGAGAGTCAAAGAGTATGGATGTGCTTCAGGTAAAATCCACTATCTAACTCCATTAAGTTCCTATTCGTTGATTCTTAATACATGATGTGATGAGATTGCATTTGAATGTTTTGCAGGATCAGTGAAAAGAGAGGAAGCTTGATGAAAGAGCAAGATGAATCTAATCATGAAGAAATGGATCTCAATCGCATGGATTTGAAGATTAGATTTTGAGCTAAGAAAGTTATGATAGAATTGTTAGGAATTTTTCTTTTGACTACATAGTTTTCAGTTGATTTTGCATTGTAAGGACAAATGTTTTCCGTTGCTTTTATGAATAAAATAAATTTTTGATATGACTTATTTATTTATTTACTTCCTTGCAATGAAATCATTATGAAAATTGATGTTTGCATATTTCTACAAAGAATGGATAAGATTCTTAATTATGTTAATAGTGGAAATGTCAAGAATTTACCAAATAGGGAGAGTTTCTCATCACTCAAGTTTCAATTGGACAGAAACTTGGAATCATGCAACTTGGTTGCACGATGAATGAGAAATTTCATATTTGGAAATTAGACGAATTCGTTGACAAAGTGTCAATTGAAGGACTAGGAGATCGAGTACACAAAGTTGTGTGATAGTCCACCACAAGGGTAACAAAGATATTCGTCATGATTTACTAAAGGATTAGTAAATATGATTATACTTATAAGATTAAGTGTAATTTTGAATTGATTGGAAAAAGGTTTAAATCAATAGCAGAACGAATAAAAGAATCAAGTAGGCAGAAAGATAAAAGTTTCTCTATTCTAAGAAGAAGGGAGAGTACCTTTTATACTTTATGATATGTCTTAATGATTAAGAACCATATTTCAATTGATCCTCTAAATAAGTCCTAGTACAATTGTTTTTCTGAGAAGAGGAATCAAGAATTGAAGAAGTGGTTAAATCAAAAAGGCAATCATACTTCATTCCAAAAACAAGTCTTAGAGTTAAGATCGTGATATTGAGTGACAAGTGTTAAGAAGGTTTATAACATTCATCAAATGTAGAATTTGAAAAAAAGGTTTTCTTATTCTTGCACATTTGAAATTGGTAAGTAGTGATGTCTTGGATAAGACAAAGACCAACTAGGACCAATTTTGTGAAGTGTTTTATCTTGGTAAAGGCTTCACTAACTCTTGAATATTTGTTTGTAAAGAAATGTTTATTGACAAGAGAATCTTATATGTCAAGGAGTCAGTGGGAGTCTTAATGCTCTTGAAAGGTTTCAAGAATAAATCAAGAATAAACCTTGTCGATCATCACTAGCACACGAGTTGAGATTTACAACCTATCGTGTTGACACTATATTCTTTCTGTGCCGTTCCAATTGAGTTAATTATGCATGTGAGCCCTATGAGTTCTCATTTGAATGCATAAAAGGCAAGGACCTTGATCAATACATTGATAGGAAAGGGTGAGCTGCTTAACTACTTAGCAGACATGGTGGGCAGTTGTGTTACCATAAGGCAAGAAATCAAGATTAAGAAAGTTCGGTCCATATGAGTTTGAATTTGTCCTAAACTTTGGTTTTGACAAATTAACATGAATAGGAACACACACACCATTAAAATCTAAGTGTCATAAGATTCCATCCTTCATGAAATGACTGTGAGGAAATGCTTTCACTAAGAAAGATTTTAAGAAGATAGTAATTATGAAAATTGTATTCTCGAATTCGATTATGGTTACGGTATTTGTAAGTCCCTAATCTGCTTGTGTATCAATCAGATCCGTTTAATGGTGCGGAATCCCAATCAAACGGATGATGTCAGGTCAAATAGAAGAGAAGGAGAAGAAGATGATGATGAATCTTGTATGTATTGATACGAATGAAGATCCGGATACAAAGACTCACACACACTAACACACACTTGTTCTCTCTCTCTCTAGAACACCTTCAAATGCACACACTTAAGCTCCTTGGTTTTCATCACTCTCTTCCTCACACCCCTCACCCCTATATATACATGAGAATATGGACCGGGTTGACATGGGCCGTAAACACCCCCTTGGCCATAAACTTGACCGTAAACACATAAGATATTACATAAAAATACAATTTCCTAGAAAAGCTAAGTATAAACCAAAATATTGACCCAAAAATCTCCCCCTTGGTTTATAGCTTTCTTTTCTTTTCTTAAATGACCCAACAAGCTCCCCCTAAAAAGTAGTTGGCTTTCTTGATAATCTTCATTGGGAACTTGGCTTCAACATTAATCTTCAAATTCTTCATGACTTCAAGATGAACTTGATGAATCTTCAATGAATGACTTCATCTTGAGCGGTTGGGAATTTCTTTAGAATTTGGCTTTAAACGTACGTCGGGTGAGGAGGCTTGATGTACTGATTCTTGAAAGATAGCGCTTTCAGCTTGAGAATCTTCAGAGAGAACATCAGAGAGAACAAATCTTCTGGATCACTTCAACAGGTACAAAGATAGCAACAGACTGATTGAGGAGGCTTCAATGCAATCCGTCACATAATCTTCAATTGCAGGTTGGAATAGTGTCTAAGGCTGCAACTATATTAGGCAAGTATTTGACCCGATTGTGCATGGTCCTTTTGGGTTGCCTTCACCATAGCAACTTGATATGATGATTTATTAAGAGAGAATAAATATTATTAATATATTATGAGAATAATATAAGGAATAATAATATTGTTATTTGATTAATATAAGTCATAAATTAATTAATATTAATTTGGTAACTTAAAGAGATTAATTAAATAAGAGGGTATAAATTGTCAATTGTTTGATAGTTAAACTTTAGACTGTAAATGCTTATTGGATAGAGAATAGACGAATTCTAGAAGCTAAGGATAGCTTAAAATCGTCCAAGGATATCTAAGGAAAGGATATGGATTGCTTTAAGAGAAGATTATCCAACTAGGGTTTAAGTTGTAACCCTTAAGGAGTCTACAAGTATAAATAGACCCTATGGCAAAGGGAAATCGGCACTTCATTAAGAATAAAGAATCTCTGGACGAATTTCCTCCCCTCTCCTCTCTCTCAAATCATCCTCCTTGCTATTTGGTGTTTGTAAGCCATTAGAGGTGTTACAATTGTGACTCTAGAGCTCCAAGGCAACAAGATCAAACAAGAGATTCAAAGGTATGATTCTAGATCTGTTTTGTATTGTTCTTAATCCTAATTAGTCATTAGAAGTCTTGGATTCAAAGCATGTTTAATTAGAAAACCTAGATCCAAGCATTAGGGTTTTGCATGCACACATAGGAAAGTTCTTATGGCTAAAACCCATCAGTGGTATCAGAGCCTAGCTTGGTTTCTATTAAATTGTTGCTTATTTGTTTGAAACTTAACTGCAAAATTCGATTTTTGTGTTTCTGAGTCATGGACTCGGCGAGTTCCATAGTGGACTCGGCGAGTTGGCCTGACTCAACGAGTCCCTTGGTGCACTCGGCGAGTCCAAGCGTAAGGAATGGCCAGATTCAGGATTTCTTCATGATTATCTTATGGAAACTTACCTTAATCATATTAGATCAACCCTAATCCGATTTTTTGATATATATGACTATAATCTTGATCTATTTAAAGATATTTATCAATTAATAAAATATTTAACTTCCTTATGTGATAATTAATTAATTATTTTGATTAAATTGGTAATTATCTTGCAAGAAATCTTGAATAAATCAAATATAGATAATTAGGAAATTAGTTGTTAATTGGAATTATTTGTTATTTGATCCTCCATGTTTTAAATGTTTAAAACTTGTCCTCAAGTTTTGAAATTTATGTTTTGTGATTAAAAGTTTTAATTTAGACAATTTAAATTTCAAACCCTAAGTTTTTAAAAGTTTAAAATACAACCCTATACTAATATAATATTACAGGATATATATATATATATATATATATATATATATATATATATATATATATATATATATATATATATATAAATGCTAGTCTTACTGTTAGTAGGCGTCATTCACGAAGCCGATCTATAAGGTGGGTATAAGGTTGCGGCTTATAAAATAGCACTTAATGGGTGTACACTCACACCCACCGCTTGCTTTATCGGTGGAGGGTCGTTAACCGAATGGGTAGGATAGGGCAACCTCATCCTCTCATTAAAAGTATAATAGGAAATACAAAGTAACTACACATATTTTAAAATTTCCGAATCTTAGTTACTTTAGGAAAAGTGAATTGATGCAATCCCATGAAATCACACTTTGCACTCTTGCTAAGAAGTTAGTGGAGCGTGTGTGGTTTACCGGCACACTAATTGGTTCTAAGCAAAGGTGGCAAAGGGTGATTCATTGTTTATCATAGTTCAATGGAGCGTGTGTGGTTTACCGGCACATCGAATAGGTGATCGTTACAATGAAGGCACCATGTGAATTTGCATGGTAATTCACACCCGCTTTGTGATCCTTGGTATCCCAGTCACAAACAAAAGGGGCATATCGAGATTTAAACATGCCATTGAATGGTTTCAATGAATCTCATCCGAACCTAGGAATTCTCAATACATTTAGGACTTATAGTTAGGTTTTATGGTGGAGAATTAGTGAATCGTCATTCACTTACCTTCATATTATTTGCATGTTAGATTACGACATCCCTTTTCTACCATCTAAATGTTGTTGTTGGATCCTAGCCCTAATTTTTCTTATTGGGTGATAATTAGGGATTCATATTCTAATCTATCTTTGTCCTTTCTATTTGTAGATGTCGAACGCAAACAACGCTGCTGCTAGTTCTTTCACATTGATGAGCCTTTGTCAAAAGGTTACCTTCGATGGAACGAACTTTAGCGAATGGATAAGATACAGTCGCACCATTGCTCACTATGAGGATAAGGAGTATGTCCTCGATGAGAAGCTCGAGAAAATCAACCCCAAAATCGCTACTCCGGCTGAAATGACCGCTTTTGAAACTCATGAGCGCGATGAAATGAAGGTACATTGCATCATGATAGCCACCATGAACTCCGAATTCCAAAAGTCCTATGAGGACATGTACCCGTACGAAATGCATCAAGACTTATTGGAGAGATACCACCAAAACGCGAGACAAGAGCGTTATGAGATTTTCACTAACATGATTTCCGCTAAGATGGGTCATGGAGAATCTCTTACCGTGCACCTGCAAAAGATGCAAAGGTATGTCGACCGCCTTCGCAAGTTAAATGTTGACTTCGGGGAAGACTTGGCGATCGACATGGTGCTTCACTCTTTGCCTCCGAGCTACAATCAATTTAGGATGACCTACCACATGAACAAAGAGGAGGTCACCCTAAGCAAACTCCAAGGTCTCTTGAGGGTCGCTGAGAGCAAATTCAAAGACAAGTCTGTTGCACCAACTCCCAATCCGCCCGCTGCTCCTGTCTTGGCTATTGGTCAAGGGAAGGGAAAGAAGAGGAAGGCCTCATCTAAGAACTATCGCAAGGTTAAAACCCGATATGGTGCCTCTTCTAGTGGGACCAAGTTGATCCTGCTAAGCCCTACCCTAACCCGAAGGAGGCAGAGTGCCACCACTGCCACAAGATAGGACATTAGAAGAGAATCTGCCCAGAGTAACTGCAAGCCATCAAAGAAGGAAAGATCAAGCCATCTTTCGCAGGTATATACACAATTAAATCTAACGATTCTAATCATGCTATTTCTTGGGTTCTTGATACCGGTTGTGGTTATCACATTTGTTCTAATGTGCAGGGACTAAGAAGAAGTAGGGATGTGGAGCAAGGAAGGATCAATCTAATCATGGGGAACAGAAGATCGTCGCCTGTGACCAAGATTGGAGTGTATTCTTTAGTGCTTAGGAATAATTTATGTTTAGATTTGAAAAATTGTTGCTATTCGCCAGAAATGGCTAGAAACATCATTTCATTTCGTGGTTTGTTTAGACAAGGTTTTAGATTTTTTTAATAATGAGAATGGTTCTATTTTAGCTTATCTAAATGGTGTCTTTTATTTTGAAGCTATACCATGTAATGGAATATATGAAACTGTTATGATTGTTGATAACTTAGGAAATGATGTTTTGAACATAGATTCTTCCAATAGTATGGATAGAGCATCCTTGTGGCACTGTCGTCTTGGACATGTCAACAAGAAACGCATAGCCCAACTCCAAAAGGATGGAGTGTTGGATTCATTCGACCTTAGGGAAGATGACACGTGCGAGTCTTGTTTGCTTGGAAAGATGACTAAATCACTCTTCACAAGTACGTGTGAAAGGGGTGAGGGTCTATTGGACCTAATACATACCGATGTATGTGGACCGTTTAGATCAACCACGAGGATGGGAACCGCTTCTACGAGACTTTTACCGATGATTATAGTAGATATGGGTATATCTATTTAATAAGCAAAAGTCAGAAACCTTTGAAAAGTTCAAAGAGTTCAAAAATGAAGCGGAGAATCAATTGGGCAGGAAAATCAAGATGCTTCGATCCGATCGAGGAGGAGAGTACCTAAGTCTTGAATTCCATGATTATCTCAAGGAGTGTGGAATAGTTTCACAATTGATGCCTCCTAGGACACCGCAGTTGAATTGTGTGGCAGAAAGGCATAATCGAACCTTGTTGGACATGGTTCGCTCTATGATGAGTCGTGCTTCACTACCTATCTCTTTTTGGGGGTATGCCTTAGAGACTGCCGCCCATATCCTTAACCGAGTCCCTACTAAGAAGGTTGCCAAATCACCTCACGAGATGTGGACAGGGAAAGCTCCCTTGTTAGTACATATCAAGGTTTGGGGTTGTGAGGCTTTCGTAAGACGAGATACTCACGACAAGCTCGAACCTCATAGTGAGCGATGTATTTTCATCGGCTACCCGCAGAAATCCTTTGGATATCTCTTCTATAGACCGAAGGACAATGTTGTCTTTGTTGTGAGGAGAGGAGTTTTCCGACAGCGAGAACTCATAAGCCAAGGAGACAGTGGGAGGCAAATCGAACTTGAAGAGATTCAAGATTCGATAGATGAAGGAACCTCTACCGCTGGTACTCAACCCGAGGAGGAAACTCCGGTTGAACCGATTGACGAATACTTACCTCTTAGACATTCCGATAGAGTTAGAGTTCAACCCCAGTTTTATGGTTTTCATATCACTACCAAAGGGGACACGTATATTAGTGATGGTACACTAATAAATCTTGATGAACCTAATAGCTATAAGGAAGCCATGGCAGACCCGGAGTCTGCGAAGTGGAAAGAGGCAATGGATAGCGAGATCCAATCCATGTATGATAACCAAGTTTGGAATTTGGTTGATTATGTGCCCGGACGTAAGACCGTTGGGTGCAAATGGATCTTCAAGAAGAAGACCGACGTGGATGGAAACGTACATACATATAAAGCGCGATTGGTCGCGAAGGGCTTTACTCAAACTCCCGGAGTTGACTATGATGAGACCTTCTCACCAGTTGCGAAGATAAAATCTATTAGAGTGATGCTAGCGATTGTCGCATTTCATGATTATGAAATTTGGCAAATGGATGTCAAGATTGCTTTCCTTAACGGAAAGTTGGCTGAGGATGTTTACATGGCTCAGCCAGAGGGGTTTGTGGATCCGAAGCATCCGAATAAAGTGTGTAAGCTTGAGAAGTCCATTTATGGACTTAAGCAAGCGTCTCGCAGATGGAATCTTTGCTTCGATGAGAAAGTAAAAGAGTTTGGATTTGTACGAAGCGAAGATGAATCTTGTGTATATGTCAAAACCAGTGGGAGTAGAGTAAGCTTCCTCGTTCTATATGTCGATGACATATTACTCATAGGAAACGACATCCCGACTCTGCAGGAAGTTAAGTCCTGGCTCGGGAAGTGCTTCGCTAAGAAGGACCTCGTAGAGGCTTCTTACATTTTGGGAATAAGGATAGTAAGAGAAAGAAGTAAGAGACTAATTGGACTTAGTTAGAACACTTACTTAGAAAAGGTACTAAAACGTTTTAGTATGGAAAACTCGAAGAAGGGAGAATTACCGATACAAAGTAATGCCAAGTTGAGTAAGACTCAAAGTTCGAGTACCGAAGCTGAAATAGCAGAAATGAGCCGAGTACCCTACGCTTCCGCAGTTGGCTCAATCATGTACTCCATGACTTGTACTCGCCCTGATGTAGCCTTTGCTTTAAGCATGGTTAGTAGATATCAAGGGAACCCTGGCAGAGCCCATTGAATTGCGGTGAAGAATATCCTTAAGTACCTTCAGAGGACGAAGGAATGGTTCTTAGTCCTCAGAGGGAGTGATGACTTGAAGGTGCGAGGGTATAGTGACGCCAGTTTTCAAACCGACAAGGACAACTACCGTTCGCAGTCGGGCTGGGTCTTTACCCTAAATGGAGGAGCAGTGACTTGGAAAAGTTCCAAGCAAGAAACCGTAGCTGACTCAACGTGCGAATCAGAGTACATTGCAGCGAGCGAAGCGTCGAAGGAGGCGATATGGCTGAAGAACTTCATCGGTGATCTTGGAGTTGTACCCGCCATAAAGGAGCCCATGGAGATTTTCTGTGATAATGAAGGAGCGGTTGTCTTGACCAAGTAACCAAGGGATCATGGTAGATCAAGACATATCGACAGAAAATATCACTTTATTAGACATCGTGTAGAAGAAGGACAACTCGTAGTGAAGAGGATATCATGAAAAGATAACCCAGCAGATCCGCTTACGAAGGGACTGAGCAGGGTTAAGCACTTATAGCATGCTAGGAGTATTGGGTTGAAGGATGATATTAGCATAGATTAGATAGTTGTAGAAACGTGTAATAGATAAATGTAATTAAAATTTGATGATTAAATAAAGGAGTTTTATTTATGAGTAATGTTACTATCTTATGTTGATTGTTTAACTATTGTTTCATTTTGCATGTTTTGACTTCCAGAATAATTGAGTTTATTAAGAATAATCGAATTATTCAAATTGTCCATAATCGTTCATATGTTGGAAGTAGATATGAATGAAGATTGTCGTGAATTGGTGCGTAGATTGTCTAAATGGTGTTAGACATAGCAAAAGATTGTTGCGACGTTCATGAGTGCTTATGAACTGGTTTTGAGCATTGGAACAAACCCGTGCTTGCTGGAATCACCTTATGGAATATGATATAAAAGGGTGATCGCAAGACGATAATATCATATAGTCTTAAAACCTAGATATATGGTTTGTTATTTGTTAATTGATTGTACATTGATAATGCGAAAACGCATCAGTAACTCGGTGTTATAAAACGCATTGTTGTGTATAGTTGGTTAATGAATAAGTAAATGCATATAAGTCAATGTTTATCTGTAACTTTTATCCTAAGAAGGTAAAAACGATATCTCGGCCGCTCGATGATTTGATTTGACTTATGTGCCGGGCCCGGTCAGAACTGAATTGATGTGTTCGATTAAGTTCTATGTCAAATAAATCAGAGATCGAGAAACCTAAATTCTTGACTAATCATTCCATAGAATTGTCAGCATGATATCTAACAGAGGACTGTACGATCCCTTATCTAAAGGACAAGATTGATTAGATCAGAGTTTGACAGCGTCTTTGAGAGCTACGATTGCAAATCGAATTGTACTTGTGCATATAGTTACTAGACTTATCCAAGTGGGAGACTGTTGGAATAGTGTCTAAGGCTGCAACTATATTAGGCAAGTATTTGACCCGATTGTGCATGGTCCTTTTGGGTTGCCTTCACCATAGCAACTTGATATGATGATTTATTAAGAGAGAATAAATATTATTAATATATTATGAGAATAATATAAGGAATAATAATATTGTTATTTGATTAATATAAGTCATAAATTAATTAATATTAATTTGGTAACTTAAAGAGATTAATTAAATAAGAGGGTATAAATTGTCAATTGTTTGATAGTTAAACTTTAGACTGTAAATGCTTATTGGATAGAGAATGGACGAATTCTAGAAGCTAAGGATAGCTTAAAATCGTCCAAGGATATCTAAGGAAAGGATATGGATTGCTTTAAGAGAAGATTATCCAACTAGGGTTTAAGTTGTAACCCTTAAGGAGTCTACAAGTATAAATAGACCCTATGGCAAAGGGAAATCGGCACTTCATTAAGAATAAAGAATCTCTGGACGAATTTCCTCCCCTCTCCTCTCTCTCAAATCATCCTCCTTGCTATTTGGTGTTTGTAAGCCATTAGAGGTGTTACAATTGTGACTCTAGAGCTCCAAGGCAACAAGATCAAACAAGAGATTCAAAGGTATGATTCTAGATCTTTTTTGTATTGTTCTTAATCCTAATTAGTCATTAGAAGTCTTGGATTCAAAGCATGTTTAATTAGAAAACCTAGATCCAAGCATTAGGGTTTTGCATGCACACATAGGAAAGTTCTTATGGCTAAAACCCATCAGCTTCACCTTGCTTCTGGGGTTGAAGGATGGAATGTCAAAAGAATAATCTTCATTTCTTGGTCCTTCGAATGTGAATTCTTCGATGCTCATGGACGAAGCATTGGCTTAGAAATCTTCAACACAAACTCCATGAGTCTTATCTATACCTGAAATCACTTTTCAAGACAAAACAAAACTAAAAGAAAACTTAGCACACAAATTAAAACAAAAACAAAAATATTTTTGGATTTTTGATTTTTCTGAACAAGAAATAAAACAGAAATAACACTATTTTTGGATTTTTAATTTTTCTGATTTTTCTTTGATTTTTTTTTTTTGAATTTTCTGATTTTTTTTATTTTTAATTTTTAATTCTCCCCTAATATTTAAATTAGAAGAAACTATGACAAGTTTAACAAAAATAAAAATGATATCTCACTTTAAGAGTAATTTGGGATCAAAGTTTTTAGACAACCTTTATCCACTTGTCGGTACCTTCCATATTCACATCTTTGTCTGGTCGATCGTCGGTATTGTGGTCCACTTAAACACGAAAAATTTGTGACAGATTTAGGACACACTATTTGTTACAAGACAAAGTGAACTTAAAATCCTAAAATTTATATCTGATCCTAATTCCTTAAATACTATATCTTAAGGACCATTCATCTGACGACGACCAGGGATATTGTTTTCCACCTAAATTGAGCAGCGAGATCTATAGACAATCTGTATGTGTTCAATTTTAAGTTTACTGGAATGTGTTTCCCACTTCCTGATATGCCCCAGCCATCAAGAACTTCCAGAGTACTCCTTACACCGGGTGAGCAAACAACCATTCAGAGAGAGGATAGATTCAGAATTCTATTACTTATTACTTATAACTTCATAGGGGTTGAGAAGTAGAAGGTTGCATATGTTGTGTACCAGGTCGGATTAGAAGTCGCGCAGAGGAGACAACATATGGATAACAGATAAGAAGTCTTTCACATATATAACCTGTAGAGAAATAGAGTTGCATATGTTGTGTACCAGGTCGGATTAGAAGTCGCGCAAAGGAGACAACATATGACTAACAGACGGAAAGAAAGAAAATGATATTCTACAGACCTAATTTATCGGAATTTACCAGTCGCTCCATCCAACCGGAATTAAGGACAGAATCTGCACATCGAGGAAAAGTAAAACCACGGTTCCAAGTATGGGTTCATTAATGTGATGAGTAGATTCCCATATATATCTCCCTGCTCAACCTATCCAAGCGTCGTATTGTCAGGCTGAACGGTTCTAACTAGGTCAAGATTTGTCAAGTCTATAAATTTTCTAAGTTCAACTCTCCCTAGTCAAGTCCATTTAAAAGTTTTTCGTGCCTACCGACGCATCAAACCAGAGCATAGACCCTTAAACTTCGGGTACGTTACACAGACTCAGGTTGCATGTTATCACATGAACATATCACTTCCCAAAACAACTCCCTCAATCACCAACATATTTTTTTTTATTTTCTGATTTTCTAATGTTTTTGGATTTTTTTAAACTTTTCTAATTTTTGTTTTGTTTCTATTTCTCCCCCTAAACTTGTGCCTAGGAGAGAAACGAAAGTAAATGCACAAATTTAAACTATCCTAAAACAAAATATTTTTTTAAAGCAAATCAGCTTAAGAAAAACTCAGGAGTATAGAGAAGAAAAACTCAAACCGTAAGTCACCGATTGAATTTGCATCCAAAAGGTCTGAGAACAGCACGTGTAAACTCAGAACAGATCCAAAAATTCTTCATGTCATTAAGCACAAACCCCGTGAGTGATCACTTCTTTTCTTCCCTTCCCGCAAAGGACACATTCTCCCAAACAATGTTCTGAGTGTTGTACAGTTGAGAGATGCCTCCTATCATGTGGCTGGAACAGCTACTACCAACAAACCGAAGTCTGATGATATGTCTCCATAGCTGCTCCGACACAGAGCGGGATCAGTTGGTCTTTGGAACCCAGTCCATTTTGAAACTGGGTCAACCTTTTCCATCCTTGCACGGTACTCTCTCCCATGACATATTCTGTTTATCACAAACAGAAGATGAAGAAATATTATATTCATTAGTTGATTTGGGAGAGTGAGCCTTTGGAACCCATTTGTAGTGGGTTTAACCCATTTCTTTTTCGATCCGATGGGTGGCTCGGTACTTCCTTTTGAACTTGATGTTGGCCGTTCAGATGACTTTGATTTTGGCTTCACAGGAACATCTCTTGGATTGGACTTCTTGGCCGACATTCCCTTATTTACTTTGGGATTTTGATTCTTGGCCTTATGGGTTTGATTCTTGGCCTTCTGCGCGTTCTAGTCATCATGGTCTGATTGTGACCTTGAGGGGTTTCTTTTGGAGTATCTCCCTCTTGGCGCGTTTTTCCATCCTTGTGCATAGTAGGGAACATATGCGCGATTAGGACAGTTTCGAGCAATGTGTCCAGGTGTTCCACAGTGAAAACATGTATTTTTCATCAATGTGAAGTTGTTTCTTCCTGCCCCTGGTGGCGTATTTTTGTCTTGTCTCTTGTTGTTCCCACATGCACACTTGCCACAAGAACTCTGTTGCGTTGGAATTGGTGGCCTGTATTTCTCAATGGCAGGTTGATCAGAAGCAGTTGAGTTCGAAGCAACAGATTCAGAGTTCAAGGAGATGTTGGTTTGTTCAATGGTGCTCTCCTTGTTCTCATCTTCTGCTACTTTACCTGCACATGAAGCAGCAACATTAGTATCTTCAATATTAATAACTCCTCCCGACACAAATACAGCTCGTTTGCCATATCGAAGATGTGCCTCCCTGTCAATTTCTTCCTGTGTCATTGGGATGGATGTTTAGTTATGATTGAAAGGTGGAGGAACACTATCATACCCCAGACCTTTGTCTTGATTTTCTTTGAATTTTAATTGTGTTTCATATAAGGACTCGACTGTCTGACTTGATGCAGTATAATTTTTGAAACTAACGTCTATTTTTCCACACTTAATTTTTAAAGCGTCAAGTTCTTCAGTTACAACAGCAAGTTGTCTCTTAATATAATCATCATTTTCACACTTGCTGCTATACTCTTCCTGAAGCTTCCTAAAGTCCTTGGTTTTTGCTTCTAATTCAGCCTTCAGGGGTTTCTGTCCTTTCCTGAGTTGATATCCTTTATATCTCAGGTCCTCAACTTCCCTTTTTAATAAATCAATTTGTTCCCGAAGAAATTTAATCGTATCTTCACTAGATAGCGTACATGAAACTTCACATGATTGAGAACATGAAACTTCATTGACCGGGAGGTTTGTGGAACTCATTGTTTTTCGATAATTCAAAGCGTTAAGTTCTTCAACTATATCAGCCAGACTAAGACGATTGAGATCTTTCGTCTTCTTGATGTCAACCACGTCCATATCCCACGATTTTGGAAGTGAATTCAATAGCTTTTTGTTTATCTCAGATTTGGACAAGAAGATCCCAGCTATATTCATCTCAGTAGTGAGTGTGGTAAATCGTTGCAACTGAGCTTCCAGGATATCTCCAGGGACATAATCGAACATGTTGAAATTTTGTCATAAAATCTCCTGACGACTCTCTTTCATGATTTCAATTCCCTCGTAAAGCACAACTAGAAGTCAAACTTAAATTTAAAAAAGAGCCCTTTGACTATAAACCTCAAAAGTCAACCTTAAAAGTCAAATTTAAAAGGTCAAACTTAAAAGTCAAACCGAAAATCTAAATTTGAAAATTTAAAAGTCAAACGAGAAAGTCAAAGTTTAAAGTCAAAGGTCAAACTTTAAAAGTCAAAATCAAAATTTGAAGTAAAAAGTCAATTAAAAATCAAAATTTAAAAAACTATAATTTTTGGTTGAAAATGATATTTAAAAAGGAAAGAAATTGATTTTTGGGGTTAAATTTAAAATATCGGAGGATTGAAACAACTAATCAGCTGGTCGAGTTGGCTAAGCGCGCTGTGTCAAATCCTCCGCAATTATGAGATTTGGCAATTAGTCTGAATTGTTTAAGACACACATATGAGCTATCTAAGGCAAAGGTGTATAAGTTTAAGAAGCATTGATAAAAGATTATCAAAGCATTGGGTATTAGAAATATGAACTTAAAGAAATTCAATAGGCATTGTTTTTCTGAAAGTTAATTTGTTTCTGAATACATGTCAAAGCTAGTAGGAGCATAAGTGTTATGTTTATAATAATCATCGTGATAGTGGGAGCATAAATGTTATGATTGCATGATTATTAAGGCAAGTATTGCAAGTTAGCAATATTAATTATAGAAAACAAGAGTTATACTTTGCAAAGTCGCAATGGTTGTAAAGTTGTTTTGCTATAATTAAGGGAGAGAATATTATGCTTCATTTCAAATCTAAAGGCTTAGGTTATGGAATGTTAATAAATTTAGTAAATGAAACATAGTGTGTTCTTAAAATTTGATTATGATTACGGCATTCCTCTTCATATTTCGAATTGAGAGAACGTAGCACATAAAATATTATGGCAGAAGTTTGATAAAGTATTGAATCTTTATGTAAGACATTATGCATCGTGTCGCATATGCTTCGGGTATAGGATCGATGGCAAATGCTATAATATTTGACCATTCTAAAATTTTCCAAATGTCTAGTGCATTTAGAGGGAAAAGGACAAGAATCGGTTTTGACTAAGATAATTAGATAACTGTCAAAGGACAATCCAAAGTTCGTCGAGGATTGGTCGCTTGTGAGTAGTTGGAAGCATGATATTGGATGGACCATATCGACATTATTATGAATAGATAAGATTCTATTGAGAATGAGTTGTCATATGGTAAGTATGGAAAGGTTTCCATATTGGGAATTGGATATTGAGAATCAATGTCTAGATTAGAAATTTCATGCAAAATGATGTTCAAAGGAATGTACTTTGAGTGAAAGACATCACATCTATGGAATTGTCTTGTAACAATCTCCGATAGAGAACTTTGTAATTTCATTGGCAATAGTCATTGTGACTTTAGTGCAGTGACATTACAAAAGGATCATTGCATAAAATGTTAGAATCTAACATATTCCATAAGTGGCAAGAATTTGATATTCTTTCACTTATGAAAATGGATTAGGAGTTGTGAAATGAGTATGATTGGAAATGTGTTCATTTGATCTATTTCACAAAGTAAGAACCGTAGGTAAACATTGTGAGCATGCTAAGAGCATGGGACAAGTGTTGTAATTCAAGTAAGAAGTTGATTACCCGAAACAACAAATAATGAGTAATCGATATGGTGATAAATAAAAGGTGTTTTATTTATACTCAAAGGTTTGAGCCCATATGGGATTAGTATTATTCTTGTGTTTCACTTTGCATGTTTTGACTTCCTGAATAATTTAATTGGTTGAGAACAGTCAAATTATTCAAACAGGCCACAGTCGTTCATATGTTGGAAGTAGATATGAATGAAGACTGTCATGAATTGGTGTGTGGATTGTCTAAAGAGAATTAGACATAAGCAAATGTTTGCTGCAATGTTCATGAGTGCTTATGAATATGATTTGAGCATTGGATTAAACCCACGCTCACTTGGATCACTTCATGGATTGTTATCATAAGTGATTAGTGCGACGATAACATCTTATATTCTTGAAACCGAGATGTGTGAGTTGTATCTTGCGAGTTAGTTACACATTGATAATATGTAAACACACGAGTAACTTGGTGTTATAAAACATATTGTTGTGTGTGATTTGGTGAGTGAGTGCAAGCGAGCATTGAGACAAAGTTTATCCGTTCCTTTTATCCAAAGTAGGATAAAAGCGATATCTGTGGGCCCCTCGATGATTTAGTGATGGCACCTAAGCGCTTGGCCAAGCCAGGACTAAATTGATGTGTTCAATTGTAGTATGTTGTCAGTCATCATAAATCTAAATTCGAGAAACAGCACATAGATAGAGAGAATGATTTAGATCCATGTCTCAGTCTATACGATATCTAGAATGGAAGAATATATGATCCCTTATCTAAGGACATGCATATTTGATAAGATCAGAGTTGACAGCGGCTTTTGAAAGCTACGATTGCAGATCAGGATTTGAAGTTATACGCATAATAGTTATTAGACTTATCCAAGTGGGAGACTGTTGGATTAGTTTCTAAGTCCATAACTATTTTTAGTATGTACTTGACCCGATGGTGCATGGTCTTTTTGGGTTGCCTTCACCAAAGCAACTTGATAGGATGAATTATGGAGAGAAAGGATTAATTATGATTTATTAATATATTATGAGAATAATATATTAAAGGAGAAATCATATTGTTTAATTAATATTAGTCAAGAATTAATAAGAATTAAGTTTGTGGCTAAAAGAGATTAATTAAACTTAAGGGACTAGAACTGTCAATTGTGCTATAGTTGAATATTGAGCTAATGGACTCCTTATTAAGGGGGTGGACGAATTCTATGGGGAAACCCATTAGAAATCGTCCAAAGGCCTTTAAGAAAAGGGTTCATGGGTTGCTTAGGGACTAAGCATCCAAATTAGGGTTTCCTTGTTAGATAACCCTAATAGCCTCACTATTTAAGAAACCCTTAAGCCCCAAAAACGTGATGAATTAATTGGTTAGGGTTTCCACACATTTTGGGCAGCCTCCTTCTCTTCTCTTCTTCATCCTCTTGCTCTTGGTGTTTGTGAGCCATTAGAGGAGTGACATTTGTGACTCTAAGCTTTCTAAAGTCAATACAAGAAGGAATTGAGATTGTTATTAATATATAACAATCAAGGTATGATCTAAACCCTTATTCATATGTTATATTGATTAGATCTAGGGTTTTAAGTGTTGGATTAAAAGCATGTACAATAGAGAAACCTAGATCCAAGCTTTAGGGTTTGCATGAGCACATAGGATGTCTTTTGGCTATAACCCATCACATTTACCCCAAACCAAACCAAGAGTCAAAGTCAAAGTCAACTTCCAGTTGACCCGACTCGCCGAGTTGGCTCGCCAACTCGTCGAGTCCCTATCCATTCGATTGACTATAATCCCATCTCTACTCGTCGAGTTTGGGATTGAATCGACGAGTTTTCCTTCTAAACCGAAGTCCAATAGTCCTTCATCCTACTCGCCGAGTTGTATGAACAACTCGTCGAGTTCATCTTAATCCGAAGAACATTCTATGCTAAGACTCGCCGAGTTGTATGAACAACTCGCCGGGTCTGTTCTTGAGGCAAGAAGGTTGCCTTGGACTCGCCGAGTCAGGGCATTGACTCACCGAGTTCCTTCATGGGTGAGTCTGGCTTCCGACTCACTGAGTCACACCCCATGACTCACTACCCCACTCAGAAAACACGAAAATGGGGAAAACTCAGGGACTCGCGACTCGACTCGCCGAGTCTTTCACATGCAAATACTATATACTCGATTTTGCTTGAATCCAGCTCATGCCATACATAGATCTGGGTTCTTAGGGCTTGATTATCACGTAAAGTTTCCAACTTTACGTGTAGATAAACACCATTGAAGGTTTTAGGGTTCAAAATGCACTAAAAGACTAGATCTAGGGCTTTCATGCAATATGGCTTCATAAAGGCAGTGGATCCGAGCTCCTAGAGCTCAATCATGCCTAGATCTAAAGGTTAATCTGCTTATCACAGACCCTAATTCATACCCAAGCTTGGAAATGGCTCAAGAAGGACTTTAATGGAGCTCAAAGGTGACCATAAGCATGAAAACAGAGGGAAACCTAGTTATACATCAAGGAAATCTCTAAAATAACACCAAGATGTATGGCCTCCTTCTTCTCCTCTTGATCTACTCTCCTTTCTCTCTCAAAGTCTTCAAGAAATCACACCAAAGCACTTCAATCTCACAAGGAACGAGGTTAGAACGATATAGGGGGCTCTGAGGGTGAAGGGGCGAACTTGGGGCGCATAAGGTTGGTTTAAATAGGGTGCAAACCCTTGAAATTAGGGTTTCATCAAACAGCGGGGACTCGCCGAGTCGCCAACTTAAACGTGCTCAAAATCCCGTCTCTACTCGGCGAGTCGGGCCTACAACTCGCCGAGTCCAAGGCTAAAATGCAAAATACTTAGATAAATTTTACATACCAGGAACTAGGTGCTACACTCCTCCTAGCGTAATCTTGCATCTCTGTCAAGGACTTGTAGCGATTATTTGTGACAAATTCTATAATGTCAGTATTGAGTATACTTATATACCTAGGCATTTTCACTTGTTCTGAGGATGCATACTCAAGGAAAAAAGGCTCTCTCTGTGAATATTTTGATAATGAGTTGTATGCTTGAGCTGTGATAGCCCAAAAACAATAATAAATATTTTCATTGGGTGTCTATCAAATCATTCATCAATTGTTTCAAAATCCAACACCAAATCATTATATTCAAAACATCATAGTACAATTATTCAAATTGCGGAAATCATAATGGGAGGATGATGTGCCATCACGACGGGCCCTTCTCTTTCGAATCGGGAGTACCTGAAACCATAAAAATAAATTGTAAGCACAAATCTTGATGGGTTCCCCAAAGTACCACATACCAAACATACATACGAATATGAGCTCCACACTAGGGTATATTTCAACCCAATAAACAAATATGGGCCCAACTCTGGGGCCTTGCCCTGGCGTATATTTGAACTCGAACATGCCATACTGGGCACCTTCTTGGGGTATATTTCAACCCGACATACCATAATGGACCCCGCCCTGCCTTGGGGTGTATTTCAACCCGATCATACAAACAAATATACATAAGATAACTACTAGAATTCTATATAACCGAATAATGGGCCGACATTTATGCCTTCGACCCATGGATAAAGTAAGAAAACTCACCTCCCAGATAGATGAGAAAGCAGAAATAGCAAGCTGCTCCAAAATCAAATCTACAAGTCACCTTTACAAATAAAGTGACCAAAACTCTGAATATAGATGAAAATACCTAAAAAACCCCTAGGTTAAACCATAGTCAAAATATAGGTCAAAGTCAACCGAGTCAACCAGGTCAGCTCAATGAGTATGATGGGCGTATTAAGTGTTTGACCAAACCACGAAGGGTTAACCACGTACATCCAGTGTACCCTTTGGTACACCCAGCATACGTGACAACCACTAACTCAACCAATTATGTACTTAATCCTTAAGCACTTTCGTCCAAAATCCAGATCTAGACCCAAAAAGGTGTTCTTAACCATAAAGTTTACAACTTTATGGTTTTTCATGGCTAATAACACTGTAACATCAAAAACCCTAGCTTGTTGACCCATTAAGACAACCTAAATCATGCATGGGAAGAAAATAATGTCCAAGATCATATATTTTTTTGACATAACACACCCTATAACATCTAAAAGGACAACTTAAACGTCTTGGAGTACTCCATACTCACAAGGATCAAGATTTGGGACAAAAAGGTGCCAACTTTAAGCTAAAACTAGATCTAAATGAAACATTCATCAAGGTTGGAGCTTTATACCTCTAAAAGGTGCACAAGGGAGCGTAGATGTTGGATCCAAGGCCTTAAGTGAAACACTACAACTTCAAAGCTCTTCCATCACCACCAAGAGTAGTAAAATGGCACTACAAAGACACTCCAAGCTTCAAAATGCACACACACACTTATGGTTTCGAAATGAGGTCAAGGAGGAATGGAGGCTTGAGTTAGGGAGGGAATAAGGAAATAATGATACTTAAATAGGGTCCAAACCCTAAAATTTGGGGTTTTCACCAACGTACACAAGCCTGTCCAAAAAATTATGAATTTCCCTTTAGGGACTAGTTTTGCAAATTGTAAGTCCCTAATCTGCTTGTGTATCAATCAGATCCGTTTGATGGTGCGGAATCCCAATCAAACGGATGATGTCAGATCAAATAGAAGAGAAGGAGAAGAAGAATAATATGAATCTCAATGTATTAATGAATAGAATGATGATCCTTTACATGAGATTCACACACACTCTATTTTTTCTCTCTCTCTCTCTATCTATCTAGAACACCTTCAAAATTCACACACTTAAGCTCCTTGATTCTTTCCCTCACATGCACTCCTCTCCCTATATATATATATATATATATATATATATATATATATATATATATATATATATGGACCTAAGGCCAAGCCCAAAATACAAATAGTCCAATGCTCGATCCAAAACTACAATTAATCCTATACTATTTTTGGCCCAAATAATAAAAACAATTAATGCTTAGAAAAGCAAAGTATAAACCATATTTTTGACCCAACAATCTCCCCCTTGGTTTATAGCTTTCTTTTCTTTTCTTAAATGACCCAACAAGCTCACCCTAAAAAGTAGCTGGCTTTTCTTGTTAATCTTCATTGGGAACTTGGCTTCAACATTAATCTTCAAATTCTTCACAGCTTCAAGATGAATTTGATGAATCTTCAATGAATGATTTCATATTGAGCGGTTGGGCTTTTCTTCAGAATTTGGATTTGAACACACGTCGGGTGAGGAGGCTTGATTCTTGAAAGATAGCGCTTTTAGCTTGAGAATCTTCAGAGAGAACATCAGAGAGAACAAATCTTCTGGATCACTTCAGCAGGTTCAAGATAGCAGCAGACTGATTGAGGAGGCTTCAATGCAATCTGTCACATAATCTTCAAGTCAGCTTGACCTTTCTTCTGGGGTTGAAGGATTGAATGTCGTAAGAATAATCTTCATTTCTTGCTCCTTCGAATGCGAATTCTTCAATGTTCACGGATGAACCCTGGGCTCAGAAATTTTCGACACAAACTCCGTGGTTCTCATCTACACCTGAATTCACTTTTCAAGACAAAACAAAACTAAAAGAAAATTTTAGCACACAATATTTTTTTGGATTTTTCATATTTTCTGAAAAAGAAATAAAATAGAAATAACACTATTTTTTTTTCTAATTTTTGTTTGGTTTTTAAAATTTTTAATTCTCCCCTAATATTTAAATTAGAAGAAAACTATGAACAAAATTAACATAAATAAAATGATATCTAACTTTAATAATGATTTGGGATAAAAGTTTTTACATAGCCTTTATCCGCTTGTCGGTACCTTCTATCTTCACGTCTTTGTCTAGTCGATCGCCGGTATTGTTGTCCACTTAAACACGAAAAATTGTGACAAAATGAGGACATACTATTAGTTATAAGACAAAGTGATCCTAAGTTCCTAGAAACTATTTCTTAAGGACCACTCAACTGATGACGACCATGGATATTGTTGTCCACTTAAATTGAGTAGCGAGATCTATAGACAATCTGTAAGTGTTCAATTTTTAATTGTACTAGAACATGGTTCCCGCTTCCTGATATGCTCCAGTAATCAAGGATTTCCAGATACTCCTTACATCAGGTGAGCAACCAATCATTAAGAGAGAAGATAGATTTAGAATGCATATGCTATGCACCTAGGTCGGATCTCTTCCAATCACGCAGAGGGTGGAACATATGACTAACTGAAGTTTTAGAGGGATTGAGAAAAAGAATTGTGCATATAATGTGTACCAGGTCGGATTGTGAGTCACGCAAAGGAGACAGTATATGGCTAACAGATAGAAAGAATTGCATAGATAGAAGATGCAGAGAAATAGAGTTGCATATGTTACAGTCCAGGCCGGATGTTGAGTCACGCAGAGGAGGTAACATATGAATAATAGACAGATAGAGAAAGAAAACAATTTTCTACAGACCTAATTCATCGGAATTTACCAGTTGCCCCATCAATATTGGAATTAAGGACAAAATCCGCACATCGAGGAAAAGTTAATCCATGGTTCCAAATACAGGTTCTTTAATGTGACTAGTAGATTCCCATATATATCTCCCTAATCAATCTATCAAAGTGTCATATTGTCAGGCTAAACGGGTCGAACTAGGTCAAAATTTGTCAAGTCTATGAATTCCTTAAGTTCAACTCTACGTAATCATGTCCTTTTAGAATCTTCCGTGCCTACAGACGCATCAAACCTAGAGCATAGACCCTTCAACTTTGGGTACGTTAAGCAGACTCAGATTGTCTGTTATCACTTGATAATATCACTTGCCAAAACATCTCCCTCAAGCACATTCCATAACCAACATTATTATTATTTTTTTTTTTTCTGATTTTCTAATATTTTTGGATTTTTTAATAAATTTTCTAATTTTTGTTTTGTTTTATTTCTCCCCCTAAATTTGTGCATAGGAGAGAAACGAAAGTAAAGCACAAATTTAAACTATCCTAAAACAAAAATTTGTCTTTAAAGCGAATCAGCTTAAGAAAAACTTCGGAGTATAGAGAAGAAAACGCAAACCGTAATTCACCGATTGAATTTGCATCCAGAAGGTCTGAGAACAGCACGCGTAATCTCAAAACAGATCCAAAAATTCTTCATGTTATTAAGCACTAACCCCGTGTGTGATCCCTTCCTTTCTTCCCTTCCCGCATATGACACATACTCTCAAACAAAATTCCGAGTGTTATGCAATTGAGAGATGCCTCCTACCATGTGCCTGGAATAGTCACTACCAACAAACCGAAGTCTGATGATATGCCTCCATAGCTGCTCCGACACAGAGCGGGATTAGTTAGTCCTTGGAACCCAGTCCATTTTGAAATTGGGTTGACCATTTTCATCCTTGCACGGTACTCTCTCCCATGATATATCCTATTTATCACAAACAGAAGATGAAGAAATATTAGAATCGTTAGAAGATTTGGGAGAGTGAGCCTTTGGAACCCATTTGTAGTTGGATTTGACCCATTTCATTTTTGATCTGATAGGTGGTTCAGTACTTGCTTTTGATCTTGATGTCGGCCGTTGAGATGACTTTGACCTAACCGGTCTTTGTTTAACTGTAGCATCTCTTGGATTGGGCTTCTTGGCCAACATTCCCTTCTTGCCCTTGGGATTTGGATTCTTGGCCTTCTGCGCGTTCCAGTCATCATGGTCTGAACGTGACCGTGAGGAGTTTCTTTTGAAGTATCTCCCTCTTGGCGCGTTCTGTCAGCCTTGTGCATAGTAGTGAACGTATGCACGATTTGGACAATTTCTGGCAATGTGTCTAGGTGTTCCACAGTGAAAACATGTCTTTTTCTTCACTGTGAAGTTGTTTCTTCCTGCCCCTGGTGGCGTATCCTTTCCTTGTCTCTGATTTTTCCCAAATGCAAAATTGCAGGAGGCACTCTGTTTCGTTGGAATTGGTGGCCTGTATTTCTCAACAGCAGGTTGATCAGAAACAACTGAGTTCAAAGCAACAAATTCACAGTTCAAGGAGATGTTGGTTTGTTCAATGGTTTTTTCCTTCTTCTCATCTTCTGCTACTTTACCTGCACATAAAGCAGAAACATTAGTATTTTCAACCTGAACACCTCCTGACACAAATCTAGCTGGTTTGCCATATAAAAGATGTGCCTCCCTGTCAATTTCTTAAGTTTAATCGTATCTTCACTAGATAGTGTACATGAAACTTCACATGATTGAGAACATGAAACTTCATTCATCGAAAGGTTTGCGGAACTCATTGTTTTTTTACACTTCAAAGCATCAATTTCTTCAATTATATCAGCAAGACTAAGACAATTAAGATCTTTTGTCTTCTTGATAACAGCCACGCTCTTATCCCACGATTTCGGAAGTGAATTCAGTAGCTTTTTGTTTATCTCAGATTTGGTCAAGAAGATACCAGCTATATTCATCTTAGTAGTGAGTGTGGTAAATCGCTGCAACTGAGCTTCCTGGGTTTCTCCTGGGATATAATCAAACATGTTGAAGTTTTGTCTTAACATCTCCTGACGACTCTCTTTCATGTCTTCAATTCCCTCGTAAACTTCAAAAACTATTAAAAGTACAACTAGAAGTCAAACTTAAATTTAAAAATGCCATTTGACTATAAACTTAAAAGTCAACCTTGAAAATTCAAACGAAAAGCTAAATTTAAAAATTTAAAAGTGAAATGAGAAAGTCCAAGTTAAAAGTCAAAGGTCAAATTTTAAAAGTCTAAGTCAAAATTTTAAGTAAAAAATCAAAAATAAAATTCAAAATTTAGAAACTAAAATTTTTGGATGAAAAAGAAATTTAAAGATGAAACAAATTGATTTTTGGGGTTAAAAGTGTTAAATTTGTGAAAGTTTGGAACCGAATGGGAGTCTTTAAGAAAAAAACGGGAGTTAAGGAACAACACGGAAGCTTAGAGGAGTTGGTAAAGCACTGGGTTCCTCAAAGGTTGCAGGTTTGATCCCTGGCACCCCCCCCCCCCAATCCGTTTCAATATTTTTAATGCGAAGCTTCTATTTGCGAAGATAGCTTCGAAGCGAGGACAAGGCGCATGTGCGAAGCTGCTGTGCGAGGCGAAGATTGCTGCTGCTGAGCTGGCTACCCTAGCCGTTCACCGAGCCGAATCCCGAGCCGAGGCCGCAAACTCCGGCGACCGTAAACACGTTTACGGCCGTAAACTCCATACCATAAACACAGCTTCAGATCGCGAAAAAAACGATGTTTTTCACCACTTTTGCTCCAAAACTCGATCAAAAACTTGTTTTTACAAAAAACACGAAGAATAAACCCCCCCCCCCCCCCCTAATTTTCAGAGATCTATCAAAAAACGCAAGAATCTTTCCAAAAGAAGATTAAATCGGCTCCAGATCTGACAAAATTGACTGATACAATCCAAGCTCTAATACCACTTGTAATTCCTAATCTGCTTGTGTATCAATCAGATCCGTTTGATGGTGCGGAATCCCAATCAAACGGATGATGTCAGATCAAATAGAAGAGAAGGAGAAGAAGAATAATATGAATCTCAATGTATTAATGAATAGAATGATGATCCTTTACATGAGATTCACACACTTACACACACTCTCTTTTTTCTCTCTCTCTCTCTAGAACACCTTCAAAATGCACACACTTAAGCTCCTTGGTTCTTTCCCTCACATGCACTCCTTACCCTATATATATATATATATATATATATATATATATATATATATATATATATATATATATATATATATATATATATATGGACCTAAAGCCAAGCCCAAAATACAAATAATCCAATGGTCGGTCCAACCTACAATTAATCCTATACTATTTTTGGCCCAAATAATAAAAACAATAAATGCTTAGAAAAGCAAAGTATAAACCATATTTTTGACCCAACACAAATCATTCAAAAACCAAGGGTAAACTTGAAAATACTTGGAAATCAAGATGTTACAACTCTTCCCCAATTGAACTAGACTTCGTCCTCGAAGTCTGCCGCCGCGAAAAAATCAGGGTAGTGCTCACTCATCTCCGCCTCAGGCTCCCAAGTCCGTTTGGAACCACTTCGATGCTACCACTGGACCTTGAACAAAGACACTTCTTTGTTGCTCAGGGCCTTCATCTTCCTATCCAAGATTGCGACTGGTCTCTCCAGAAAATTTAGGCATTCATCCACCTGAATATCATCTAAGAGAACAACCACAAACTCATCGGCCACACACTTCCGAAGCTGAGACACATGAAAGGTGTTGTGAATATGGTTGAGCTCATTAGCAAAAATCTAGTCGGTATGCAAACTTGCCAACCCTGGCGGAAATCCTGAATGGACGAATGAATATGAGGCCCAGCTTGCCCCACTTCCGAAATTAGACGATACCTTTCCAAGGTGACACCTTCAGAAGTACCAAATCTTCCACCTGAAACTCGAGGTCCGAACGTCGGCAATCTGCATAACTCTTTTGCCGTCTTTGTGCAACTCGCAACTTGTCGCATACTTGCTGAATCAATTCGGTGGTCTTAAGTACCACCTCCGTACTCCCCATGAACGGATGCCCAACCTCCCCCTAGCAAACCGGGGTCCTGCACCTCTTTCCATATAACATCTTAAAAGGTGTTCGGTTAATAATAGCATGATAACTGTTGTTGTAGGAGAACTCGGCCAGTGGAAGGTAAGTATCCCAACTACCTCCAAAATCTAATACACAAGCCCCTGAGCATATCTTCAAGTGTCTGAATCGTCCGCTGGCTCTGGCCGTCAGTCTGGGGGTGGTATATTGTACTAAAGTGTAGTTGAGTACCCAAATCCTTATGAAACATCCTCCAAAACTTGGAGGTGAAACGCACATCCCAGTATAAAACCACCAAAATTGGCACCCCGTGTCGAACTACCACCTCCTGAATGTAGATATCAGCTGACTTATGAGTAGATATACTCTCGCCAATCGATATGAAATGTGCACTCTTGGTCAATCTATCAACAACGACCTAGAGAGAATCAACTCCGTGTGCCATCCTAGGCATCTTTGTGATAAAATCCATAATAATCTCTTCCCACTTCCACATGGGAATGGGTAATGATTGCATCTTGTCGTAGGGTCTTTGATGTGACATCCCCATTTTCACGGCCAGAAAAGACCGATTTCGTTTATTTTTTTTAAATAAAATCAGAGTAATCCTTTGATTAAAAAAGTTGTAAAATTTGTTCCTGAAACAAAATATGATAAAATAAAATTTATCAAAACATTTCTTAAAGAAATGTATTTTCATATATAACAAAACTCGGGATGTCATGTTCCAATACAAACCAAAAGCGTAAACAGTACCATATAGGCCTTACAACATCTATTTATATCTAATGGCCTATAATCCAAAATCCCTCGTCATCATCCAACTATGCTCTTTTTCCACTACCTGTAATACGGAAAAACTTAGTGGGTCGGGCTTAGGAGCCTGGTGAGCATATATGGTTTTCAACCCACAATAGTATAACTATTATATTTAATCATCAAACAATCAACCCAACTACCCACCCCATTATCTCCTTTTTATTTCTTAAAGATTACCCTAAGAATCAACTATTCCTCGTCCATTTATTCCTAAGGATTATCCTAAGGAATCGGCACGAAATCCATCGTTGCCAAGGTTTTCTCAACAGGCACTAAATCCATAGTTACTAAGGTTTTCTCAACAGGCAATAAATCCATAGTTGACAGGGGTTTTTTCTCAACAGACACTATATCCGTAGTTACCAAGCGCTAACTCCATAGTCGTCGGGGTTTATCTCGTTTAATGACAGTATTCATTCCAAGACTCCTCTAGCAATACATATCAATGGGTTTTTAGAGTACACCGGTGAACATCAAGTCCACAACACCAAAAAGTTGTGAGCCTGCTAGAGTTCCACAGGACTGTCTAGAATAGTCTGCGGTTGTCATCCCCACTCTGCTGAATGACGGGGGCGTCGTTTGGGTAAAGGTTTCACTCATTTTTCACCTGTCACCCTCATCTCATGATCTATATCATCTTTTGTCTCATCCTCAAATTCATCTTTCCTCACACACCAACTATTTCATCTACCCATGTTCTACCCAACATATTTGTAGATATAAATTACATATGTAGTTTAAATCATTTAAAAACCTATATAAAACATTCATTCAATAACCATCTCAACTAAACAAACAACGTATAAACACATAGCACGTATTTCATAGCAAATACTTTATATCTATGCGGTAGAAGAAAGTAACTACACACTCACTTGATAAGACGATTATCGGACAACACTACAGCTCTTTAAGTACTAATCTTCGGTGAAACTGGGAGATCTTCACAAAAACCGGGCTTCTCGCGGGTAGAGTTTCGGCTCGACAACTCTATTTCTCGGGATCATCGGGGCTTCGGGACTTGCTTTGGGTGTCGGGATTAATACCGGGGCTTTGGGGGTACAACTTGCCAAGAAAAAAGAAGAATAAGGGAGTGAAAGGATAGAAATGAGCAACCAATTCGGCTGACTCGCATCCTATTTATAGTAGGGGTCTGACCTCCGAACGCAGCGCGTTCCGCCGTGCGTCATGGCTTACGAACTCCGGACTTGACATGCGACAAGACAGGCTCTGGGCTCTGAACACGGGGTGTTCCCCCCTCGGTGTGCGTACCTCGAACTTCCGAAATTCGTATCTTTCGCATACAAGCTCCATTTTCGACGTTCTTTATATCCACGCGAAGGTGAGATTATGTTCTTTAACTCTTATTTAGACTCTGCCGGCTAATTTTCACTTTATTTTTATTATATTATTTTTAGCAGGCAGGGACAGGAAAACTCCGTTAGAAATTCATAACTTCTTCATCTGACGTCCGTTTTCGTCTGTCTTTTTACCGTTGGACTACTATCGACGAGATCTTCGATTCTCGTTTAGATTGTTTCGGCTAGAAACCAACCGATCTCATATTCGAACTTTGGGCTGCATACCGCTAAGTCGAAACTTAGAAAAATCCTAACTTCCTCATACGAAGTCAGATTTGGGCGTTTTTTCATGCACACTCACGGCTTGACGAACATTACGACTTTCGTTTAGATCGCTAAGGCTAAAAAGCACTTCTTCGTAAATCCACTGTTTACGTCACGCTGTGTCGTACCGGTTCTGTCGTGAAACTTCGACAGCTCATAACTTCTTCATTATAACTCGGATTCCGGCATTCTTTATATGTACAGAATCCTTGGAACATATACTACAACTTATTTAGATTACTCCTTCTAAATAATCTTCCATCAAAAGTCATTTTTTTGACGCTCATTGTCCTTAAATTGACTAGCCCTAATCTACGGGCGTCACATTTGATGTTTGGCCTTGACTTTCCTGTTAGTCATGAACTGCTCAATAAACCAAGTTATGTTCCTTTTCATATAGGTCCACCAATAACTCAACTTTAGATCCCTATACATCTTTGCGGCCCCGGGATGGATCGAAAACTTTGACTTATGTGCTTCCTCCAAAACTATCTTCCTCACTCCACCAGTTTTTGAAACCCATACTCTACCACAAGGAATCAATAACCCCTGATTGTCTCTGACAAGTAAGGAAATTTCAATCCCTTCACCCCGAGCCTTCGATCAAATACATCAAACACGAAGTAACATCCATCCTCAAACAAATATCCCTAATACGAGAACTCACGAACTTACAAATAAAAGCATCGACCACTACATTGTCCTTTGCGGGGTGGTACAGGATCTCACAATCATAATCCTTCACCAGATCCAACCATCTCCACTACTGCATATTCAAATTCGTTTGATCCATCAAGTACCTCAAACTCTTGTGGTTAGTGTAAATACTACATGTAACCCCATACAGATAGTGTCTCCATATCTTCAGGGCAAAAACCACAGCCCCTAACTCGAAGTTATATGTATGATAATTTGCCTCATGAGGCTTCAGTTTCCTTGAAGCGTAAGCAATCACATGACCCCTCTACATAAGGACAACTCCCAAACCTGAAATAGAGGCATCACAATATTCCAAAAAATCATCCAAACTCTCGGGAAGTGCAAGAATCGGGGTCTCGCACAATCTTTACCTCAATGTTTCAAAAGCCAACTATTGATCAGGCCCCCACCGAAAAACCACATTCTTCTTCGTCAAGCAGGTCAAAGGCATTAGAATCTTGGATAAGTCATGGATAAATGTCGGATAATACCCTGCAAGGCCTAGGAAGCTCCGAATCTTAGATGGGGTCCTCAGAACCTCCCATCACATCACAACCTCCATCTTGGCCGGTTCGACCAATATACCCCTCTTATAACACCCGGATCTAGGTATGTATTTTTAAATCAAATTATTTATTTTTACAAAGGGACTCGACGAGTTGGACACCCCAAAATCGTCGAGTAGGAATGGAATTTGGACACGGGACTTGAAGTCTACTCGACGAGTTAAAAAAACCTCAACTCGATGAGTACGGCTGCCAGAGTAAAACCCTAATTTTCAGGGTTTTGCATCCTATTTAAACACCTGAACCTCCAAAGGTTGACCTCATTTGCAGCCTCCGTCACCCCAAAACCTAGCCACAAAACCCTAATTCACTTTTGAGTGTTTTTGAGCCATTATTGTGGGTTCTTTGTGATTTTAAATCTTGAGAAGGAAGGCGAAGCGTTGGGGTTCAAGAGGAAGATAGTAGATCCAAAGTTTGAGCTGCATTTCTGACTCATTTGAGGTATAAAGTTGATAGTTTGGCTTTCAATTACTTCGATCTTCTTTTAGGGTAGTATGTTGTCACTTTTGGGCCATATTGAAGTCTTTTTCGGGATTTGAGTGTATCATGAAGTTGTGACTTTAGATCTATACAATCATGAGCTTATGAGGATTAAAGTTGTCAACTTTATCCAACCTCTGCCCTTCCCCATGCCCTAGACCTATTTTATAGCTTAGTTTTGGTGTTTATAGCATCATGACACCATGTATGAACATAAAGATAGCAACTTTACGTGATAACTTAGTCCTAGGGGACCAGATTGGTTGTTTGGATGCATTAAACTCGATTGGAAGTAACTAAATGGATTTAGACTAAGGGGGAATCGACGAGTTTTTATTCCAACTCGCCGAGTAGGGTCATGGTCCCCCAACCTTTTTGTTACTGATCAAACTCGTCGAGTATAGGAGATGACTTAGTAAGTTGGCCAAGGTTTTGGGTTTTGAAGATTGAGGAACTCGACGAGTTCAAGGAGGAACTCGGAAAGTTGTGAGTGAAATGTCCCAAATTTTTTATGAGGATGAACTCGACGAGTTGGATCGAGATTTCCAAGGTTTTTTGGATCATGGAACTCGACGAGTTGATGGACCAACTCGGCGAGTTGAGTCAACCAAGATGTTGAGTTTGACTAGTGTCACACCCCTAAACTGAGTAAAACGGTGGAAACATCTGGGTTGTGGATGACTTTCATGTACAATATCATAACAGTTTAATAATAGAGATCAAAGCATTACAAAGATTATATTCATAATTTATAAGTTTTTACATTGTATTCGATCATTGATTGTTTGACTCCAAAAACATATGACAAAAATATAAGATGAGATACTGCTATGCTCCATCTTCATAAAACCTGTGTGGGTACCTGTCTACTAATTTCCTAAGAATACAAATGGTTTTGAAAAAGTGTCAACATTTAAGTTCGTAAGTTCATAAGCATTTTGTATGAGAAAGATATACCATTGTTCATTGAAAATGATAGTGTTTTCTTTCAGAAAATCCAATATTTTCTTTTAAAGTGAATTGTAGTCTTAAATACCTTAAGACTAAAAATGTATAAGTATTGTTGTACTCAGAAGTAGTGTAATGTAGTTTTATATTTTTATAAAACTATTTGAATGCATGTTTCTAGAAATGTAACCTGTATTGTACTGGAAATTAGTTTAATGTAGTTTTATCTAAATAAAACCATTTGTAGGTATTTATGTATTCGTAAACCAAATGTGTTGTTAATACCCCTTGTGAGTTATTATAACCATGTTATGACCTAGATGGCCTGTATGACGTTCTTCAGACGTCAGAATGGTGCGACCTATGTCACCCCAGACCTATCGGTCTAACTGTAGCTAACAGTTTAGGTGCAGGATTGTCAGTCCCGTATAGATCTATACACAAGTGTCACGCTCTCTTAAGGGAGATTCTGGTTATAATACAGGAACTTTAGTATGTACTTCGGTAAGTATGGTGAAGGAATGTCTCACAAAGCTGTATTGACAGTTTACGTGTAGTGTAATGAAAACTCCTTTTCTTGTAAATGTATGTATCTTCCTTTTTATAGTGTTTACCCAGTGTAAAAATAATTATACTTTCAAACAATTATTTATTTGTCCCCAAAAAGGGTAAAATAGTGTGAATGTTCCATAACCTATACCTATTATAGTTTATATAAATGTTTCGTTCAAATAATGAATCTTTTGTATGCTATTATCAATTTACCATGATAATAAAATGAAATGAAATAATTATATATGTATGTTTATCTAATTATACCATTTTTGCTCACCTTCTTACAAAAAGTGTTAAAGTCTTATAAACTATACTCATTATAGTTTATTTTAGTGAACATAGTGTATTTGTATTCATTTTTCATAGCTTTGTAATTTTAGTAAAACTTTGCATGCATATGTTCATGAATTAGGAAATAAATCTATTTTGTGTATTTTTAGCATTTTTGCACAAACGGTAATAAAAATATATGTAATAATATTATATTTTTAACACAAGTTTTCTTGTGTTTTACTTGTATTCCCCCTTAAAACATAGAAAATCATGGAAAATGTAGGGGTATGAACTAACCTCGAGTGTGTGTTCTTGGTAGGATAACGAAGTGATGGCAATGTTCTTCAAGTTAGAACACTTGAAGATGGTCGTATCCTAATAGTCTTAAACACATAATAAAATGTGTAAATTAGATGAACTAACAAGGAAAGTGTTGTATGAATACTAAATTAGTGAGGAAACTTATAATATATTCTTAAGAATTAACTTGAAGAACTTTGTTTCCTGGGCAAAGTTTGAAGATGTTCTAGGTAAATATATGAAGGTTTGAAGATGTTCTAGGTAAATATATGAAGGTTTGAAGATGCACTCATTCTTTGAGAGAAAAGTAGGAAACTTTGAAGATGTAAACTGATAAATGGGAAGGGGATTTCGGCCAAGTATATATACGGGGTGTAAAGGTGATGCGATATATGCACTGGATTGTGTAATTTATCACCATGGGAAAAGCACCACTAGATAAGGTTTGCGAATTCGTCCAATGTACCACTGAGAACCCTCTTAATTCCACCAAAATCACATGTGATTTCGGTCCAAGGGAGATCTCGGCCTCGCATGATCTCGGTCTTAAGATATTTCGGTCTAGGGGTTCTCGGTCAAGACAAGATTTTTTGTGACAACCGTCAATATTCGGTCAAGTCAAAGTCAACTAAAGTCAACAAGTCAAACCGGTCAACTCAATTTGCCGTGAGTATTAGAGTTTACGTTATGTAAGTTCTAAACAACTCTCTATTCTAATGAGAAATCATAAATTGAAAAGTGCATACATCTAGATCTCCTTAACCTAAAACTGTGGTACGTGGCGAGCCAAACCGATAAAACAATGTTGCATACTCATCGGGAGTATGCAAGATCCTTAAACAAGGCTTAACGGGGCTTACGGACCCTGCATTGCGAAACCGAACACTCAAAAAGGGTCACCAATGAAACCTCTCTTAATCGTGTTCACTCCATCTCTTCTTATCAGAAATCTCTCCCAAATCTCTCTAAGTATGTGAAATCTCTCCCAAATATCTCTCTGTATGTGAAATCTCTCCAAGTATGTCAAATCTCTCCCAAATCTCTCTAAGAATATGAAATCTCTCCCAAATATCTCTTTGTATGTGAAATCTCTCCAAGTATGTCAAATCTCTCCCAAATCTCTCTAAGTATGTGAAATCTCTCCCAAATATCTCTCTGTATGTGAAATCTCTCCAAGTATGTCAAATCTCTCCCAAATCTCTCTAAGAATATGAAATCTCTCCCAAATATCTCTTTGTATGTGAAATCTCTCCAAGAATGTCAAATCTCTCCCAAATCTCTCTAAGAATATGAAATCTCTCCCAAATATCTCTCTGTATGTGAAATCTCTACAAGTATGTCAAATCTCTCTAAGAATATGAAATCTCTCCCAAATATCTCTTTGTATGTGAAATCTCTCCAAGAATGTCAAATCTCTCCCAAATCTCTCTAAGAATATGAAATCTCTCCCAAATATCTCTCTGTATGTGAAATCTCTCCAAGTATGTCAAATCTCTCCCAAATCTCTCTAAGAATATGAAATCTCTCCCAAATATCTCTTTGTATGTGAAATCTCTCCAAGAATGTCAAATCTCTCCCAAATCTCTCTAAGAATATGAAATCTCTCCCAAATATCTCTCCGTATGTGAAATCTCTCCAAGTATGTCAAATCTCTCCTAAATCTCTCTAATAATATGAAATCTCTCCCAAATATCTCTTTGTATGTGAAATCTCTCCAAGAATGTCAAATCTCTCCCAAATCTCTCTAAGAATATGAAATCTCTCCCAAATATCTCTCTGTATGTGAAATATCTCCAAGTATGTCAAATCTCTCCCAAATCTCTCTAAGAATATGAAATCTCTCCCAAATATCTCTTTGTATGTGAAATCTCTCCAAGAATGTCAAATCTCTCCCAAATCTCTCTGAGTATGTAGAATCTCTCTCAAATCTCTCTCGAAATCTCTCCCAACTTTCTATAATCACTCGGGGCATCCCGACCCTCGAATTTGGCGAAAACAGCCCAAAAACGGAAGTCCACGCGAAAAACGGACTTAAGGAACCGAAACCCCTCTCAAGAACCGAAACCCCTCTTAGGACCCGAAAGTCCTCTTAGGAACCGAAAGTCCTCTTAGGAACCGAACCTTCTGATGAAGAGGAACCGAACCGAAGGTACTGTTCACTACTGTTCACTACAGTTCATTCGGTTCTGACCATTTCCTCTTCTGATGACTAACCGAACCCTCCCTTCTGATGGCTTGCCGAACCTTCTCTTCTGAGGACCAAGGACCGAACCTTCCCTTCTGAGCTTCGCTTCTGAGCCTCGCTTCTGAGCTTCTGACCGAACCCTCAGCTTAGGACCCTTCGCTTCTCGCTCCTGGTTCGCATCTCGCATCCGGCTCAGCAACCACCATGACCGAACCTCGGCCTAGGACCGAGAGGCCTCGCTGGGAAGCCTTTTTCTCCCGGTTTTCGATTAAATTCGCGTTTTAAGCCCGTTTTTAATTGTTTTAGCGCGGGAGTTTCACCCAAAACTTTATTTTAACATATAAGGCCCCTAAACTATTAATTAATCACGTTTTTAAGGATAAAACCTTATCCAAAAGGGAGTAGGTGAAGTACAAAGATGGAGTGTTGACTTTCCTTTATTTTATGACACAAGCAACTTCCACCACCCACTCCATGTCACTATTCCCCATCAGCCCTTACCTAGTCATTTCATTGTACTTTTCACACCTTTTTCCAACCCCACAATTGGTCAAAGGCTAGAAAAGCCTCCTCTCTCCTCATTTCTCTCATTTTCTCTATTTTCACCAAAAAGAGCAAACTCTTTTCTCTCTCATTTTCCCTCTCTAGAACTCGAGATTTGAGGGCTGATCTTGGGATTTTCCTCCACATTTGGTAAGAATAATCCCTTCTCTTTATGCTTATTTCACTTCTTTCTACTCGAATCATGGGTATCTTACACAAACTCTCTCATAATTGTGTTAGATCTTCGAATCTTCAAGGGATTCTTCAAGTGTTCTTGGGTTGAACACTTCTCTTCTTCAACACTTATCTACTGAAATCACTTAAGGTGAGTTCACACCCCTATATTTTCATGTTTTCTCAAGTTTTTAGGGGGGGAATACAAGTTAAAACACCAAGAACATAACTACACTTTTCTAACAGCCTTCATCAGAAAAGTTCAACTCCATTCACGGACTGTTTTGGACAACTTAAACATTTTAGTTTTCAAAACTGTTTTAGGTGTAGGTAGTTCCTGCTCTTAGCTTTAAAATGACTACTTGCACATCTCCATACGATTTTTCTACAATTTATGGTGATTTTTACAAAACTGCCTATCATTTCAAACACCAATCCGGACTAGTCTGTGATTATGGACTTTTTCACCCAAGTTGGAGGTCATTAAAAATCATGATAAAAATTATGAGTAAATTAGACACATTTTGGGAACTCTCAGAATTTACGGATTTAGTTTTCGACTTCGTATGATTTTTCTATGGCTTTTCTAAAACAGTGCAGGAAGGTCTAATTTAGTTAACATCATATAATTTACATAACACTTTGTATTATGTTGAGCAAAGTGTATAATAATAAATTCTAAGTATTGAATATGTTTCTTTGTAAATTTTATCATCATAAACTGAAAATAAGTCATTCATGATAAGATTATTCATTCATTTAGAACACGTATATAAGCTATAATAAGCATAGTTTAATGGATTTCATAACACTAACGCTTTTTCATAAAAGAATTCTTATATATTACAAACATTTTGGATAAAACTATAATAGGTATAGTTTATGATACATCACATAACACACACGTACAAAAAGGGTACATTCATACAGAAAGGTTTTACACTCCCGCACACAACTTGTAAACTTGTTAACCTAAATTGTGAGACAATCTCTTTCCGTACGTCCGAGTGCGGGATATAATTCCTGTTAGTTATAATCAGAGTCTCCTGGAGGGAGAATGTGATAGTTGTGTATAGATCTATATTGGGTTTGACACCCCACACCTTGCTGCTAGCTATAGTGGGACCTGCAGGTCTACGGGTGACAAATGTCATTTCAGTTTTACGACGCCTGAGAAACGTCGTGGCAGGTTCATTTAGTCATAGTATGATTATAGCGACTCACATAGGGATATAACAATACATAAAGTTTACGGGATTTTTATAAAACTTAAATGGGTTTTATGTCGATTTTAAAATCACTTTTTATCTCAATAAGTACAGATATTATTGTACACTTTCGGTTTTGGTATTTATGACTACACATCATTTGAAACCACATTTATATCTTTAAGTATGGACAATACTTGTTATTTTCTCGGTCCTGGGATTTAGGACTACATATACATAAAGTATTAACAAACATAAGAATTTACGGGAATTTCATTTAATTCAAGCGCGTTTATGTTAATTTAAACACATATCATTTTCTATTAGTAAGAAAGGTTACTTATACATTTTGGTCGTCGATTATAAGACTACATTACATAAATTTTATAAAGAAAATATCGGATTTTCTGGATACATATTCTATCGCTTTTACAAGGAAAACGATTTACTTCTCCAACAAAAATCTCTTATGAACTCACCAACCTTTGTGTTGACACTTTTCAAAACTACTTGTATTCTCAGGAATTCAGTGAAAACAGGAAATCAACAACGTTTTGAGGATGGGACGATAAATCGTCAAACAGTTCATTTTGTTTCATAATGTAATTGATTCGAATCATGTAAACATATACTTTGGTGTAACTTTTTCAATTATATTTATGATGGTTGTATTTACTTTGAGCACTATTATACTCGTTGTTGTGATACTCTACATGAAGTCCTCCACCCCCGGACGTTTCCGCCATCCTTGGTTTGGGGGTGTGACATTTTTGATTCCCAAAACTGAAAACCTCAAAAGCAAAGTGAATTTTCATGACTTAAGTTTTAACTATTTGAATTTTGTTTGACTTTATTGACTTTGGTTTGAATTGTTTGACTTTTATTGACCTGAAATCACTGGTTGTTTCAACCAGGATGTTGACTTTAGCCATAGTTGACCCGTAATGGGGTTATGGGTATGAAAGAGTAATTAAAGGAGATTTTTATGTGTAGGAGTTTGAGAAGAGTTGATTCCAGAGCCGCGGGCAGTTCAGCTACTACACGACATTTGAGGTGAGTTGCCTTCCAGTAGAAGTGGGTTAAAGGCACCAATGTTGACCCACTAGTAATTGTTTGTAGTAAATACGATTCTCTTTGTGATAATTGTCTGGTATGACACTATCTGTTATGCTTTATGTGCTAGAATGCTATGATATTATGTGATAGTTGTAGGAGGGGTGAAATAGTCCTCGATTACCGGTTGTAAAAGACCAAAGGGGTAGATAGTACCTATTTATGCCTAGCAGTATGTTTATGATATGTTACTATGTGGTAGTGGTAGGGGTGAAATAGTCCTCGTAACCAGTCGAGATAAACTGGAGGGTAGGTCGGGCACCCAGATATGCCTGACATGGGTAGGTCGGACACCCCGATATGTCTGAAAGGGGTAGGTTGAGCACCCTGGTATGCTCGGTAGGGTAGGTCAGGCACCCAGATATGCCCGACAGTATGTTTAGTGTATGATATGTGGTATGATGGGGGAACTCACTGAGCTTTGTGCTTACGGTTTTCAGTTTTTGTTTTAGTCCTTCTTCGAAGAGAAAAGAGCCAGCACGATGGCAGCGCATCATACACACGATTTTCCGCATATGAGATTCTTGGGATTTGTACTCTAACATTATTTTCCTATGACATATTTTTGAGATAGTTGACTTATGGTTTTTTTCATGATATGATATAACATTGTTAGCATTTTCAGTAATTTGTTTTATGAATCTTTAAAGTAAAAATGAAATTTTTGGTCTTGGATTTTGGGATCTTACAAGTTGGGATCAGAGCCTTGGTTTGAGGGATTTGTGGACACTCTTGGGTGTGTAAACACAAACTGAGGACTTGGTATGAAAATTTTCAAAAAAATCTTTTTTATAAAAAGAATTTTGAAAAGAGAAAAGTGATTTTAGAAAGAAGAAGGTGTGGGATGCGTGTAATCGGTCGAGCTCAAGTAAGTTTTCCCCCAAGATAACCATACATGTTTGTTATGATATATAATATGATTATGAGAACTACATGCTAGATTAGGGCTAAGGATCTAGGAAGGATGCCTTATATGCCTATTCTATGTGTATGAGAACTGCATGCTAGATTAGGGCTAAGGATCTAGGAAGATGTCTAATGTGCCTTCTATATGTGCTTATTGAATTACATGCTAGAACTAATTAGTCAGTGATATGATGACATGAATATGATATGCTTGGTTTGGTTACTTAATGTCGGAATGTTGTTTGCTATGTGCTTTTAGGAGTTCTAGTTATCTTTAATTAACTAGTAAACGAATTTGTTAAGTTACATATTACAAGGACTAAATAATTTCCGAAGGTTAGGTCTAGCCTTTATTTCACAGCTCTTGTCTGAGTCCAACTGTTATAGGGTAGGACCTCTCATTTGAAGAATTATCTAGTCTTAGTAATATGTATTGGTATTCGCGAGCTAGTTAGGGAGAGGTAGCAGGGACTCCATATGCAGATGATGGTCAAGAGTGGGTTGTAGGTTACCCTAGGGTAAGCCTAGGATGAAATTAGTACAGTGAGCAGTAGTAGTCAAAGGGACATGGTGAAGTCAAGGCAATCCATGAGGAAAGTATGGATAGATGTGGAAGGTAGTATGGGCCCATACTACTGAAAATAGAGGATCCGTACTCGAGTCAAGGAGGGTTGAGATAGAACCAGGGAACTTGTAGAGTGTGTGAAACCTCTTGAGATTATGTATGGCCCTAACGATTATGTGTTTTGCTTCAGAATGGTGGTGACACGTCATGGAGCACGAGGTTCAGGGTCTGGATCAGGTCCAGGTTTAGGCTCAGGTCCTGGTTCTGAGCCGGTTGATAATGGATTACGCGAGTTTATCGCGTCTGAGATTATGAGAGGCATCCTTGAGACGACCCTGATGATTCTCGAGTCAATCAAAGAAGGGATCTTTGAGCTGATGGATGATCGCCTCAGGGTATTTCGGAGCGACATGGTGTCTAGCCAGTGAAGGGCGTGCACACTCTCCTTCAAGGATTACAGGGGATGTGGTGTGCCAGACTTTCACGGGGTGAAGGACCGCATTGTGGCCAGGAGATAGATTGCAGACATAGAGTCTGCACAGTTGATGAGCTTCTTCCTTGAGGGGTCGAAGGTCTGGTATGCTACGGGATGTTTAAGAGACAAAGTTAGACACCAGTGGGAGGCGGTCAGTGATTCGTTAGGAGCCCCAGCCATTAAGGCTATAACCTAGTCGGACTTTACGACCAGGTTTAGAGCTGAGTTTGCGCCGACTATAGATCTTCGGCAGCTGGCCAAGGAGTTTCTGGATATGAGGCAGACTACTTAGTCGTTGGCGAAGATTACCGCTAAGTTCAGGGAGAGGGCTTTACTGGTGCCTCAGTATGTGGGGGATGAGGATATGGGGAAGACCCGGTACCACGACATGTTGAGGGCTGACATCCGGAAACATGTCAGCTACTCGGCTTTGCCGACTTTGGATGACATGATTTCCAGGGTGAGGGAGAGGGAGTTTGATATAGAGCATATCAGGAAGAGGAAGACAGAGACTGCGCAGGCGACTGAGGTTTATGGGAAGAAAACCAAGGGGCACCAGGGTCGAAGCCGCTGCGGTAAGTGCGGCAAGCCACACGAGGGGGTTTTGTAGAGTTGGGGGATCAGGCTGCTATAAGTGCGGCAAGACTGGACACTTTGGCAAGGATTGTACTGCCCCTACCCCCACTTTTCAGACATCATACCTGATTTGCTTTCACTTCAATCAGAAGGGACATAAAAAGGCCAATTGTCCGAGATTGGTACCAGCAGCGCTAGTGGTGGCGCCAGCTCCAGCGACCCTGCGGATCACAGATGGCCGACAGGGCAAGACAGATGCTCTTGTGGTGAGGAGTCGAGCCTTCCAGCTGACTGCCGAGGATGAACGTGCCATACCGGATGTGGTGACAGGTATGATTTCTTTTCATTAACTCTTATTACATGCTGGTTATGATATTTATGTTTTATGTTTATGTGTTTTGTTTATGATCGTTTCATGTGAGCGGTATCCTAGTTCAGGTGTTATTCGACTCGGGGGCTACCCGATCATTTGTATCTCTTGCACTTAGCAAGAGGTTTTCTGAGTCTTCGGGCATGTTGGGTTGTCCTTTAGAGGTCGAGATTGCTGATGACCGATCTGTCCGGGCATCGGAGGTCTACAGAGATTGTGTTTTGAGGATGCATGACGAGCGTTACCTCGTGGACTTGGTTCCCATTCCTTTGCATGGGAACAAGGTCATCATCGGCGTGTAATGGTTGAGCCCTAATGGGGCAGTGATCGACGGTACGTAGCAGCTAGTGCGTGTCAGGACCCCAAGTGGGGGAGAGTTGCTGATTCAGGACGAGAGGCCACAACATGCACCAACTTTGTGCTCAACAGCGAGGGCTAGGTGTTATCTTCATCAGGGTTGCGCAGGGTGTGTTGCCTACATTGTGGATACCCAGGAGACATGTGAGGCTACCGTGAGAGATTTGCCAATGGTGTGGGAGTACCCAAACGTATTTCCAGAGGAGTTGCATGGGATACCTCTGGAGAGACAGCTAGAGTTCAGGATTGATCTAGTCCCTAGTGCGGCTCCAATAGCCAAGGCACCATATCAGTTGGCTCCTCCTAAGATGAAGGAGTTGTCTACACAGCTACAGGAGCTGTTAAACAAGGGATTTATCAGGCCGAGCAACGCACCTTGGGGAGCCCCGATCCTGTTTTTGAAGAAGAAGAAGAGGTCGCATCAAATTTGTATAGACTACTGGGAGCTGAACAAGGTAACGGTGAAGAACCATTACCCACTCCCGAGGACTGATGATCTCTTTTACTAGCTACAGGGGGCATCTTGGTTTTCCAAGATAGATTTGCGTTTAGGCTATCACCAGATGGGAGTTAGAGATGGGGATGTACAGAAGACTGCTTTCCGGACTCGCTATGACTACTATGAGTTCGTGGTGATGCGCTTTGGGCTCACCAATGCCCTGTCGCATTCATATACCTAGTCCCTGGTGCGGCTCTAATAGCCATGGCACCATATCAATTGGCTCCTCCCAAGATGCAGGAGTTGTCTACACGGCTACATGAGATGTTAGACAAGGGATGTATCAAGCCGAGCAATTCACCTTGGGGAGCCCCGATCCTGTTTGTGAAGAAGAAGGACGGGTCGCATCAAATGTGTATAGACTACCGGGAGCTGAACAAGGTAATGGTGAAGAACCGTTACACACTCTCGAGGATTGATTATATATTCGACTAGATACAGGGGGCATCTTGGTTTTCCAAGATAGATTTGCGTTTAGGCTATCACCAGATGGGATTCAGAGACGAGGATGTACAGAAGACAGCTTTCCGGACTCTCTATGGCCACTATGAGTTCGTGGTGATGCCCTTTGGCCTCACCAATGCCCCTGCCGCGTTCATGTACCTCATGAACCGCGTATGCAGACCGATGTCGGATCGATCTGTGATAGTCTTCATTGATGACATATTGGTTTACTCCAACACGCAGAAGCAGCATGAGGAGCACTTGTGAGAGGTGTTGGATACCCTAAGGAGGGAGAGCTTGTACGCCAAGTTCTCCAAGTGCGAGTTCTGGTTGTGCGAGGTGTAGTTTTTGGGGCAGCTTCTCAACCAGAACGTTATTTCGGTCGACCCGGCCAAAGTGGAGGCCGTGATGAGATTGGGGTTCCAAAGTCTCCATCTGAGATTCGGAATTTCCTTGGGTTAGCAGGATATTACCGGAGATTCATACAGTACTTCTCCAAGATACCCGTACCCTTGACCCGGCTGACGAAGAAGGTCGTTGTATTTCGTTAGGGGCCTGAGCAGCAGGCAGCGTTCGAGACCTTGAGGTAGAGGTTGTGCGAGGCGCCGATCTTTTCCCTGCCAAAGGGCGTGGAGGATTTTGTAGTATACTGCGATGCGTCTATTTCAGGTCTAGGGCAAGTGTTGATGCAAAGAGGGCACGTAATTGCCCACGCCTCGAGGCAGATGAAGCCTCATGAGGCGAACTACCCGACGCACGATCTGGAGTTGGGGGTGGTTATTTTCACCCTCAATATTTGGCAACACTACCTCTATGGGTTCCGTTTTACCAATTACACGGACCACAAGAGCCTAAGGTACCTCATGGTCCAGCCAAATCAATACATGAGGTAGCGTCGGTGGCTAGATGTGGGGACGAATTACGATTATGAGATCCTCTATGTAACGCATGTGTTTGTGGTCTAAGAATTAAAGACGATATAATAGTCAAGGTCAACTATTGTAACGTGTTTTGAAGTAATAAGAATGAATTATATGAATTTATGTGTTTTATACTTAATTATTATGATATAATAAATTAAGGATAAAAATAAGCATCGACAGTAAAATGTTAGATATAGCCAATATCTATGAAGAAAGTTCTAGTGGTTGAAATAAGGATTTCGGAGATACAAAGAATACCAAAATTCGAGTTATAACGAAGAAGTTATGACCTGTCGAAGTTTGGCAACAGAACCGGAAGGATGTTGTGTGACGTAAAAAGTGAATTTATGATAAAGTGCTTTTTATCCTTAGTGATCTAAATGAAAGTCATAGTATACGTTAAACCGAGAGCGTGCATAAAAAGAATGTCCAAATCTGACTTCGTATGAGGAAGTTATGAATTTTCTAAGATTTGGCATAGTAGTATGCAGCCCGGAACTCGGATTATAGATCGAGCAATTTTTAGCCAACACAGCCTAAACGAGAATCGAAGATCTTGTTGATAGTAGTTCAACGGTAAAAAGACAGACGAAAACGAATGTCGGATAAAGAAGTTATGAATTTTTAACGGACTTTTCCTGGCCCCGGCCTGTTAAAAATATAACTTTGGTAATAAAGTCAAAATTATCTGACGGAGTCTAAATGAAAGTTGTAGAGTATAATCTCACCTACGTCTGGATATAAAGAATGTCAAAAATGGAGCTTGTATGCGACAGATATGGATTTTTGAAGTTTTGGGAACAAACTTCACGACTGGTCTGAAGGACTACGCCCAACGTACATAAAGATTACACCCAACGTACTTCGCATGTATTCAATCCGGAGTCAGCCACGTCGCCCTTCTTTCGCTAGACACGTATCTTGACATGTTTGAGGCACAAGAACCAAACACAAGCCACATTTGCCTCGTACGCCCAGCGTACGAGGGTACGCTCCGTGTAGGACTCCTCAAGCCAGTACGCTCCGCTTACTGAAGAATTACGCCTAACGTAACCTGAGGCTTCGGCCACTATAAAAGGGGAGCGAGACCTCCCGGGTTTGTTTAGAAAATTTTACACTTTTACACCTTCTCATTTCTTTGAAGCTATCCTAACAGCCCCCGAAGCCTAGAGAATCACCCTAACACCCGAAGCAAGTCCCGAAGCACCCGAAGATCCCGAGAAAAGAGTTTTTCGAGTCGAAACTCTGCCCGCATGAAGCCTGGTTTTTTAGAAAACATCCCGGTTTCATCAAAAAATGATTGTTTTAAGGGACGAAGTGTTGTGCAATCACCGTTTCATAAGGTGACTGTATAGTCACTTTCGTCTTACACATAGATATGAAGTCTTTTATATAAAATACGTGCTATGTATATATATGTTGTTTGTTTATTTGAAATGGATGTTAAATGAATGTTTTATACAGGTTTTAAACTGTATATGTATTTTTATCTACAAATATGTTTGGTATAACATAGGTAGATGAAATAGTTGATATGTGATGAGACAAAATGATGACATGTCTCGATTTTGACGATGTTCCAGCCATCTAGTGGAATATAGATGACGACCACGGACTTTTTCTAACAATCCAGTGGAACATTAACAGGCTCATAACATGTAAGTGTTTTTTGAGAGTATGGATTAGACTTAGTCAATTATCCTTAGTCCGAGAGTATGGATAGGACATAGTTATTTGTTATTAATCCGGGAGTATGGATTAAGACATAAGTTATTTGTTATTAATCCGGGAGTATGGATTAAGACATAAGTTATTTGTTATTAATTCGGTAGTATGGATTAAGACATAAGTTATTTGTTATTAATCCGGGAGTATGGATTAAGACATAGTTATTTGTTATTAATTCGGGAGAATGGATTAAGACATAAGTTATTTGTTATTAATCTGGGAGTATGGATTAAGACATAGTTATTTGTTATTAATCTGGGAGTATGGATTAAGACATAGTTATTTGTTATTAATCCGGGAGTATGGATTAAGACATAAGTTATTTTTATTAATCCGGGAGTATGGATTAAGACATAAATTATTAGTTATTAATCTGGGAGTATGGATTAAGACATAAGTTATTTGTTATTAATCTAGGAGTGTGGATTAAGACATAATTATTTGTTATTAATCCCAGAGTATGGATTAAGACATAGTTATTTGTTATTTATTCCGGAGTATGGATTAAGACATAGTTATTTGTTATTAATCCGGTAGTATGGATTAAGATATAGTTAATTGTTATTAATCCGGGAGTATGGGTTAAGACATAAGTTATTTGTTATTAATCTAGGAATATGGATTAATACATAGTTAATCGTCCCTAGACCGAGAGTATGGAATGGGCACAGTTATTGATCTGGGACTATGGATCAAACATACCCGATCTGGGAGTGTGGATTACATAAAGAGGTAAATTTTAGATCTGATGTTTTTGAACTATGTGTTCATCAGGTATTTTTGAATTGAGTGTTCACTAGGTGGTTTTGAACTAGGTGTTCAATAAGTATTTTTGAATTGAGTGTTTACCAGATGTTTTAAACTACGTGTTCATCAGTTGTAATTTAAGAACCCTAGCAGCGATGGACTTCATGCCTATTCCTTAGGATAATCCTTAAGAATGAATGAATGAAGGACAGATGATTCTTAAGATCTTTAAGAATAAAGAAGATAACGGGAACGGGTAATCAAGGTTATTGTTGATTGATGATATTAATAAATTTATTATTGGTTGATGAAATTAATAAATTTATTGTTGGTTGATGAAAATTAATAAATTTATTTATTGCGGGTTGAAAACCCTATATGCTCACCAGGCTCCCAAGCCTGACCCACTCAGCTTTTTATATTACAGGTAGTGGACCTAGAGCATAGTTGGATGATGACGAGGGATTTTTGGATTATAGGTCAGTAGATGTAAATAACTGTTGTAAGGCTTATAATGTACTGTTTATGCTTTTGGTCTATATCGGAACATGACATCCCAAGGTTTTGATATATAATATAAATACATTTCTTTAAGAAATGCTTTGATAAATTTTTATTATATTTTGTTTTGGAGACAAATTCTGCAACATCTTTTAGAAGATTACTCTAATTTTTTTTTTTAAAATCATAAACTAAATCGGTCTTTTCTGGCCGAGAAATTTGGGGATGTCACACTCTACCACTTGGGGAAGGCCAATGTTGTCGCTGATAAACTTAGCCGCAAGGCATTCGCAGCCCCGATTAGAGATATCTGTTTGAGGATGACAGTAGTGACTCCGCTTCTGGAGAAGATCCGGGAGGCCCAGCAGGAGGCTATGAAGGAGGAACACCGGAAGAGTGAGCGTATCGTGGGCTAGATTTCCTCCTTCGACTATGATAGTCGCGGGTTGTTGACACTTCACCGCAGAGTGTGGGTTCCGTACGCAGGCAGTGTGCGCCAAATCCTGATGGAGGAGGCGAACAAGTCCATATTTTCCATCCATCCCGGGGTGAAGAAGATGTATAGAGATCTTCTTCCTGATTATTGGTGGCCCTACATGAACCGAGATGTAGCCTGGTACGTTGAGAGGGGCTTGACCTACAGGAAGGTCAAGGCCGAGCACCATAGGCCTAAAAGCAAGACGCATCCATTGGATATTCCTGTGTGGAAATGAGAGGATATTACTATGGATTTCATCACAAAGCTTCCCCGTACCACACGGGGAGTGGATTCGATTTCGGTCATCGTGGATCGGTTAACCAAGAGTGCCCATTTCATACCGATTCAAGAGAGCATTTTGGCTGAGAAGCTGGCCGACATCTACATCAAAGAGGTAGTAGCTCGACATGGAGTGTCAATTTCCGTGATTTCTGCCGAGATGTACGGTTTACATCCAGATTCTGGAAGAAATTTCATGACGAGTTGGGTACTCGCCTACACTTTAGCACGGTCTTTCACCCGCAGACAGATGGTCAGAGTGAGCGGACCATCCATGATTTTTAGTATATGTTGCGAGCGTATGTCTTAGACTTCGGTGGTAGCTGGGATACCTACCTTCCCTTGGCGGAGTTTTCCTATAATAATAGCTACCATGCCAACATCGATCGTGCTCCCTTCGGGATGTTATATGGGAGGAAGTGCAGAACCCTGATATGTTGAGCTGAGGTTGGACAGAGGGTCATGGGGAGTATCAAAGTGGTATTCAACACGATAGAGAGGATCCAGCAGGTTCGGAGTAGACTCCAGATGGCCCAGAGTCAACAGAAGAGTTACGTCGGCAGACGACGATCAGAATTGGAGTTTCAGGTAGTAAATATGGTCCTCCTGAAGGTGTCACCTTGGAAAGGTGTCATCCAGTTCAGGAAGTGGGGCAAGTTGGGCCCCAGATACATCAGACTGTTCAGGGTTATAGCCCGGGTGGGCAAGGTGGCGTATAGGTTGGATCTGCTAGCCGAGCTTAGTCAGATCCACAACACCTTTCATGTCTCCCAGCTGGGGAAGTTCTTGGTAGACGACTCCGCAGTGGTGCACCTAGAGGATATTCAGGTGAATGACAGCCTGAACTACATCGAATGACCAGTAGCCATCCTCGACAGGAAGATGAAGGATCTGAGGAATAAGAGTGATTAGTTGGTGAAGGTGCAACGGCAGCACCGCAAGGGCTCAGAATGGACCAGTGAGCTGGAGGACAAGATGAAGGAGCACTACCTAGAGCCATTTCCAAACGCAGCAGACTTCAAGGACGATGTCTAAAATAAGTGGGGGAGATTTTTAACGCCTAGATCCTGGTATGTATTTTAAAATCAAATTATACATTTTTATAAAGGGACTCGACGAGTTGGAGGCCCCAAACTCATCGAGTAGGAATCGAATTTGGACGCGGGACTTGAAGTCTACTCGACGAGTAGGGCTGCCATAGTGAAACCCTAATTTTATGGGTTTTGCACCCTATTTAAACACCTTAACCTCCAAAGGTTGGCCTAATTTGCAGCCTCCATCACCCCAAACCCTAGCCATGAAACCATAATCCACTTTTGAGTGTTTTTGAGCCATTGTTGTGTGTTCTTTGTGATTTTGAAGCTTGAGAAGGAAGGAAAAGCTTAAGCTTCAAGTGGAAGATAGTAGATCTGGAGTTTAAGCTGCATTTCTGACTCATTTAAGGTATAAAGTTGATACATTGGATTTCTATTACTTAGATCTTCTTTTAGGGTAGTATGTTGTCACTTTTGGACCATATTGAAGTCATTTTCGGGATTTGAGTGTATCATGAAGTTGTGACTTCAGATCTAGACACTCATGAGCTTATGAAGCTTAAAGTTGCCAGCTTTATCCAGCCTTGGCCCTTCCCCATGCCCTAGACCTCTTATATAGCTTAGTTTTGGTATTTCTAGATTCATGACACCATACATGAACATAAAGTTAGCAACTTTACGTGGTAACTTAGTCCTAGGGAACCAGATCTGTGGTTTGGAAGCATTGAACTCAATTGGAAGTGACTGAATGGATTTAGACTAAGGGGGACTCAACGAGTTATTCATCCAACTCAGCGAGTTGGGTCGTGGTATCCCAACCTTTCTATTACTAATCAAACTCATCAAGTCTAGGAGATAACTCAGTGAGTTGGCCCTGGTTTTGGGGTTTGAAGATTGAGGAACTCGACGAGTTCAAGGAGGAACTCGGCGAGTTGTGAGTGAAATGTCTCGACTCTGTTATAAGGAAGAACTCAATGAGTTCATGAAATAACTCAACGAGTTGGATCGAGATTTACAAGGTTTTATGGATCATGGAACTCGACGAGTTGATGGACCAATTCGGCGAGTTGAGTCAACCAAGATGTTGACTTTGACCAAACTTTACCCTTAATGGGGTTATGGGTATGAAAGAGTAATTAAAGGAGATTTTAATGTGTAGGACTTTGAGAGGAGTGGATTCCAAAGTTGCGAGCAGTTCAGCCACTACACGGCATTTGAGGTGAGTTACCTTCCAGTAGAAGTGGGTCGAAGGCACCAATGTCGGCCCACTAGTAATTGTTTGCAGTTGAGACGATTGTCTTTGTGATAATTCTTTGGTATTGCACTATATGTTATGTTTTATGTGCTAGAATCCTATGATATTATGTGATAGTGGTAGGAGGGGTGAAATAGTCCCCGGTTACCAGTTGTAAGAGACCGAAGGGGTAGATAGTACCCATTTATGCCTAGCAGTATGTTTATGATATGTTACTATGTGGTAGTGGTAGGGGTAAAATAGTCATTGTAACTGGTTGAGATAAACCGGAGGGTGGGTTGGGCAACCAGATATGCCTGACAGGGGTAGGTCGGACACCCCGGTATGTCTGACAAGGGTAGGTTGAGCATCGTGGTATGCTCAGCAGGGTAGGTCGGGCACCCAGATATGCCTGACAGTATGTTTACTGTATAATATGTGGTGTGATGGGGGAAATCACTAAGCTTTATGCTTAAGGTTTTCAGTTTTTGTTTCAAGTCCTTTTTCTTCAAAAGGAAAGGCGTTGGCATGGTAGCAGCGCATCACACACACAATTTTCTGCATATGAGATTCTTGGGATTTGTACTCTAACATTATTTTCCTATGACATGTTTTTGATATAGTTGACTTATGGTTTTTTTTCATGATATGAGATAACATTGTTGGGATTTTCAATAATTTGTTTTATGAACCTTTAAAGTAAAAAATGAAATTTTTGGTCTTGGATTTTGGGATGTTACACCTCTGGTTGATGATATGCCCCAAGAACTACACCTCTCATGACCCGAACTCACATTTGGAAAATTTGGCATAAAGCCTATCCCTCCTAAGGGTCTCTAACACCTCGCAAGAGCGCTCCTCATGTTCCTCCTTAGTCTTGGATTAAACCAAAATATCATTTATAAATACTATCACTGACCGATCTAGCATCGATGTGAAAATCCGGTTCGTGAGATCCATGAACGCTGTTGGTGTATTGGTGAGCCTAAAAGGCATCACCACAAACTAGTAATAACCATAGCGAGTCCTGAAGGTTGTCTTATGCACATCATGATCTCTGAGCCTAATCTGGTGGTAACATGATCGCAAATCAATCTTGGAAAACCAAGATGCACCATGGAACTGATCAAATAAATCATCAATGCTCAAGAGTGGGTAACGATTCTTCACCATTAACTTATTCAACTCCCAATAGTCAATGCACTTCCTGTGTGAACCGTCATTCTTCTTCACAAATAGGATGAGTGCTCCCCATGGAGAGCTACTCGGACGAATAAATATCTTGTCTAGAAGCTCCTAAAGTTGCGTAGACAACTCTTGCATCTCTGGTGGTGCCAAGCAATACTGTGCCTTGGCTATCAGAGCCGCACTAGGAACCAGATCAATCTAAAACTCAACCTGCCTCTAGGGAGGCACTCCTGGAAAATCCTTAGGAAATACATCCGAGAAATCCCAAACAGTGGGTACCCCACTCAACTCCGTCGTGCCCTCAACTAGAGTGTCCCCAACATAATCTAGGAACCTAGAACAACCCTGCTGAAGATATCGCCTGGCCATCGCAGCTGAATAGAGAGTCAGCCCATGCAAAGCTCACTCGTCGGCAATAACCAATTCTCCCCCACTTAGGTTTAGAACTCTCACTACCTGACACTCACAGTCAATCATGTCCCCATTGGGACCTAACCAATCCATCCCGATGATAACCTTTGATCCTCTCAAAGGAATCAACACAAAATCAATAGAGTATCTCTCACTAAACAGATTCAGGTCACGACTGCAATGAACCCTCGAATCATTCACGTTATGGTCATACGCAATCTCAACCTCCAGTGGAAAATTCAGAATTCTGGGATCATCACAAAACTTCTTGCTTAGCGCAGAAGATATAAAGGATCGGGTAGTGCCCAAATCAAACAAAACATGAGCAGTCATACCATTGACAAAAAAGGTCCCTATACAAGACCAAATATAACCATAAGCATAAATAAGTAAATAAATAAAAGATAGGATTGAGTCAAATACCCGTAACCATATCTGGTGCTCCATGGGCCTCAGCGATGGTCAGCTGAAATGCCCTGCTCTTTACCACAGGTGCCTCCACCATCGGTAATCCTTAAGGTGGTTGGCACAGGCACCGCCACTGCTCCTCCTGACAGTCTTGGAAAATCGACCTTTTATGGCCGGTCTAATTACAATAGAAGCAAATCAAAGCACCCATAGGGCCGTCCCGACTCATGTGGCCTGGTTTACCACAACCGAAACATCCTCAACCTGTCGCTCGACAAACCTCACTATGGAGGCTTGTTGCAACGAACCTGACCCTATTGGCCTCTGGTGTGGGAATCGGAGGTCTTAGGGCTCTTAGCCTGGCCCACTGCTATCTACACCTGCTCTGGCTTGCACTTCGTCTGAAGATTGAGCTCAATCTCCCGCTCATGGGCCTTCTCGATCATATAAATCAGGGTCTTGCACCCCGAGAATCTCACAAACTCTCTGATATCATCTCTCATCATGTCATGATACCTCGTCTTCTTCATCTACTCATATACAACATACTATGGGACCAATAAAGCCCTCTCACTGAATTTGCCAGTAATCTCCGCCACATTCTCAGTAGTCTGGAGAAGGTCCTAGAACTCCCTCACCGCCTCAATACGAGGTGCAAACTCTCTGGAACCTCGAAACAAAATCCTCCCATGTCATGACTACCACTTTCGTTGACCTTACAACTCGGTTAACCTCCTCCTACCATTCTTATGCTCAGTCCTTCAGCAGGCAGGATGTGAATCTCACATTTGCCTACTCAAGGCAAAAACTCGTCCGCTGGGCATTCTCCATGTCAGCAATCTAGCATCGACTAGCGATAGGGTCCTAAGCCCCAAATAACTCAGGAGCTCCACAGGCCTTGAACTCCCGGAATGAGGGATTTTGAACTCCTATCTAACCCGCAACAATCTCAATTCGAAAAGACTAAAGCCTCTTATCCATCAGCTAAATAATCCTTCCTTGATGGTAGCGAACATCACAGGAGTAGCATCCAAGATACCGTGAGTAACCTCAGTTGCAATTAACTTGCGCAGCCTCTCATAAATTGGTTCCATGCTTAAGCCAAAACCTGAACCAGAACCAGAGCCAGAACTATCACACCCCAGCCAGCGGCGGAAGCACCGAGGTTGCGACGTTGAAAATTGGATCACAGTTACAAGACATACATTGAACACTACAAGACTTGAAGAACATTAAATGTCTTAATAGATTTGAATACAAGGATTTCATTGATTCAAGGTTCGAAATACAAGTTTACAAAACAAGTTCAGCAAGGCATAATTTAACAAAAACAAAAAAAGGCCTGAAGAGGTTAGCTAAGAACGGTTATTCCAAATCACGAGGCTTATCATCAAGCTTCTATTTCGCTGAGAATACACGCGAGAATACGTCAACAAAGTTGTTGGTGAGTTCTAGAGGTTTTGACTCTATTTGTATTGTTTGAAAGAGAAATTTTGTGTAAAAGTCAACCGTTATCATATTGTATAAAAATGTTACTTTTATAATTTAGAGTGGTAAAACAATAATGAGAATTGTCATCCTGACCTAAGTGTAAATGTACTTGTAATCCCATACAAGTATGGATGTTGATTTACTAATGAAATAAAAGTTGAAGTCAACATGATTTCATATTGTATACTCTTAAGTGTTTATTTTATTTAAATAAAACACTACACTTAGCCCTTATCTGAGAGTAAATGTTTATAAAACGTAGAATGTTTATCCGAATAGTTTGTGCAAAACATAGTCAACAATGTTAACGATATGCATCGTGTGAGACCCAATACTTGTAATCCGAGATAAGTATTCATGTTAATATACTTATAATGAATAAGTAAAAACTAACATATTTTCGTGAAGTGAAATATTAAGTGTTTATATAAATAAACACTACCAAACTGGTTAACAATCTACAAACAATCTTTATACTACATACAACCTTGGCGAAGTTGTATTAGTATTTATGTATCTGGGACTTTGTGGAGTAAATAACTGATTTATGACTTGTTCAATCCTCTGTGAAGCACAAAAAGGTGCTTATTGTCCCAACGACGCTTCATCAATGTCATGATAAAAGAAATAAGATAAAAACAAGGAGTTATCATCATATTTGTCTCGTCACACGAAGGTTGTAGCTAACAACCATACGGACCGGGTTGTCAACCCGTATAGATCTATACACAACATTCTTCGTTCACAAAGGATTAACGTTTATTACATAGGACTTCACTAAGTTGGTGTTCTTAGTTTGATGAATGAGAAACTCCCACAACAATCCCTTGTTTTAGTTACAATTCCCAATTGTTTATGTTCGGAAACTTTTAGTTGTAAAGGTTAATACATGTGTAAAGCTACAAGAGTATTCCTATCCAAGTTTTAGTTACAATTCCCAAGTGTTTATGATCAGAAACTTTTGGTTGTAAAGCTTAATGAATCCTAAGTGTAAAGCTGCAAAAGTTTTCCTATCCAAATCGGGTAGCATAATGACTACATTTTGACTAAAACTAGATTTTAACCTAACTGAAACCAAGCAAAACCTTAACAATCTAAACCTATACAACTATAGTAGTAACATACGTGCGAAAATAATGCAATTTAAATGTGTACATACACAAGGCAAACATTTTAACGAACACATATAACATTTTCATTTAGGTTCTTTTGATATATAAATGTATATATACAACCATTTATGTACGGCTCATATATATATATATATATATATATATATATATATATATATATATATGGAAAACCTTTTTTGTAACAATATATATGTATATATTTTATTATCATTTGGGTAATAGAATATGTATATATACTTATAAATCAACACCTACATACAACATCTATATCACTTAAAGCCAATTTAACCCAATGAGACAAGGTTGGGAAATTAATCTAAATTGTCTATTCTGTCCATGTTTTAGAAAAATTCTAGAAAAATCATCACGGATCAGAATTAGGATCCGTAAACACTCAAGGTTTTGAAATTCAGTCTACTTTGTCCATACTTTTTTCCCTGACTTTATGTGAATCCTAACCAAGGTAAAAAGGTCTGTTTTTAAAGACTGGTTCGAAATGTTCTAAAATGACAAGCAGTTTTGTAAAAATCATCATAAATCGTATGAACATGTGCGAGTATTCCCTGAAAAGGTATTAATCTAGACTACTTGCATAGTGTACAGTTTTGCAAACCAGAAGGTTTAAGATGGGAAAGACAGTTCTTGAACAGACCATAATTTTTCTGTAAAAAAAAAAAAAAAAAAAAAAAACTGAACATCAAGCTTAGAAATGTTTAGAGAAATAATTTGTATTTTTAGTTAACCAAGCCTTTATTTCATCAACTATAAATCATTTAGCATCTATGCTCCCTCCAAAACTTGTAAAACATAAAAAAAAAGGGCCATAGAAACTTACTTTTGTCACGTAACGTTATTCAGTTCGAGAAAGATTCGTGAAGTTTCAGGTTCCAACGAAGCTTGAGATTTGAATGATTTTTGGGTTGTCTTAACACATAAATACATTCATTAACAATAATTTAGAACTTTATCAAGCTTTAACTCACTTAAAACAAGTGAGCTTTATGATAAAATGGAAAGGTAGAAATCATATAATCCCGTAGTTTATCTTGGATCCAAAGTGTGTTACCAAAAGAGTGTTGAAACACAACGATTCTAAGGAACAGGATGAAGGTTTTCTTAGGTTTATAGACACTCGAAATTAGAACCTTATGGGGCTGTTTAGATCTAGAAATATGGTAGCAAAAATTGAAACTTTTGTGGGTTGTAAAACACTCGAAAACTAGCCACTGTTTTAGGTTGTTGTTGTCACGATTTTTCCAACAAAGAAGTAAGAAAAATAGTGGTTTACCTGCTATTTTGATAACCCATTTTAATGCAGCAAATCAAGTAACTTTCAGAGGTAATTTGAGGTGAAAATACCATGAAAAGTTAAGGTGCAAGGGGCTGAAATGGTGGCAAAAGTCCCAAAGGCAGCAGCACATTTCTTGCTCTTGGTTTTGGTAGATCACAAAGAGGAAAAGTGGAGATGAAAATGGTTGAGTTTGAGAGTGATATTGGAGTGATTTCTTGAGAGCATTTGGCTGGAACTTGAAGGAGAAATGAGGAGGAAGGTGGAGATATTTATGGGGGAATGAGAGAGGTGTAAAATATCTTCTAAATCTTATCTAAGATAGGATAAGATTCACCTTGCAACTTGCATCCCCACTTGCAAGTTTAGTTACATAGAGATGAGACTTAGTTACTTAGAGATAAGAAAGTAGTTTAGTTAGTTAGAGATAGGAGTTAGTTAAAAGATATTTTGAGGAAGAGTAGGGAGCAAGTTTTTGTGATTTAGGAAGGAAACAAGCTTGCTTAATGACTCAATGTATTAAATGCATTAGTTAAATGATCTTAACTCTAATATTTTTCCTTATCAATTGGTTTAAACACAATATTCCTCATTTTATGTCTTTTTAAGTCATTTTTAAGCTACGAATCCATAACATGTCATTTTATCATATCATGATACACATAAATATGAATCTATATGTATTGTTAACAAATAGCAATGAAGTTTATATGTATTGGTATTTAAATATTTATATTTGATTGTATTATTTATAAACATTTGCATACTTTCAATTATGCCTCATAATAATCCATTTTATATTTTTATAAGATAAATATAATATTGATTCCCCAGTGTAATATTTTGTGATTTTTAACCGCTTGAAGCATAGCGTTTAACCATTTTTCGTCGTTTTGGTTTGTAATGTAGTCAACTTTTGATTCCTCAAAACTATTGAATACGAGTTTGTAAATGGAATTTAAGTTACTCATTAACCGGAGACGTGTTGAAATGGAAATTAAAATTTAATATTCAAATGACATTATTTGATAGATTTCATGAACCGGTTTTTGTTCGGAATAATACGTCGTAAAAGAATTTATCATTATTCACTAGTTTTATGTTCACAAGACCTTTTCTAAATAAAACGTGTTAAAATCTTTAAACCATTTTTGGTAAACTACTCATATTGATTAGAATCAATATATGACATCCTATAATTGTTCCTATTTTTGCCAATTGTTACAAGAACCTCCTCGAGTAGTCATCACCATACTGAAACACAAACATATAAATAATAAATATATATATAACTCGAGGGAAAGCTCACCATATAGACCTACTTAGAGTTTCCATATCTATTCTTGTCTTAGGTACAGATCCTATGCTTCCAGTAGTACAGGTCCAATACTACATTTCACACCTACATGTACCTTCCTCAATAGCAGTCCTGATTCCTCTAAGTTACCACACTAAAACCATATACCAACCCTATGCTAAACAAGATACATATCCTAGGCTCTCCTAGGAAGTCTCAACTCACACCGCTCGTAATACGAAGAACATTAATCAACATCGTTGGTTGCCTTATGCATGTAAGTTATACACAAAATAGGATCACATAGACTGTCAAATGATGATTCTACCCTATGTCCACAACCAAACAAGGAACAAGAAATGAGCCCAGATCGATAATTCTTGGGCTATATAATCCTAATCATATACAACTTTGAAAGCATACACTTAGCAATTCACCAAGGCGATATCAATTCCAAGTAATACATAGCATCCAATCCTCCTAGGCTATAAGGCATCACACAAATCAGATAATTATATCATATGATTCATGAAAGTATCCTTAGCCCTAATCTAGCATGCAATTCTCATATCAAGCATACTACTCATAATCATGGTTGCAGAAATCGGGATTAATCGGCGATTAATCGTGGATTAATCGTTTGGCATTCTCCAATTGTCGAGGATTAGGGCATTAATCGGAAATTTATGATTAATCGGGTTTGGCGAGATTAATCGGCCTTGGCGGGATTAATCGGTCAACAAAAGTCAAAAAAAATCGAAAAAATTCAAAAAAAAAGTCAAAAAATCGAAAAAATGTCAAAAAATGTCAAAAAATTTAATTTTTTTTTTTAAATTCAAAAAACCAACTTTCTTTTTTTACTCCAAAGTTTTCAAATTTTCAAAATTTCAAATATTATACCAAAATGTTCATATTTTCGTATTTCTAAATTTCCAAATTACAACTTTTCTTATTTTCTAATTTTGAAGTACTTGTTTTTCTTAAGATATATTAATATTTAATTAATATTAATATTTTATTAATAATTTATGGTCCCCGATTAATCATCGATTAATCCCCGCCAAGATCAATTAATCCCTTAACACCAGTCGACTGTCGAGCTAACATCAAACGATTTTTACCACCTTGCTCATAATACATACGTATGATAATAATGGAAACCACTTACTTGAGTTCGGATGATTGCACGCATCGCACTCCTTTTTCCTTAGTAAAAATCTTTTTAGATGTTCAATTTCATTTTTTTAAAAGATCATCATTTCCTCAGTTTGACTTTTGAAACACCTGAAAGTGTGCCCAAATCCATCAAACCAAGGCTCTGATACCAACTTGTAACAACCCAAAAACAGTAATAAGTTTCAATTGTTTCAAAATCCAACACCAAATCATAATATTCAAAACATCAGAGTACAATTATTCAAATTGCGGAAATCGTGAGGGGATGATGTTGTGCCATAATGTCGGGCCCTTCCCTTTCGAATCGGGAGTACATGAAACCATAAACATAAATTGTAAGTACAAAGCTTAGTGAGTTCATCAAAGTACCACATACCAAACATACATATGAATATGGGCCCCGCCATGGGGTATATTTCAACCCGACATAGCATAGTGGGCCATACCCTTCCTTGGGGTGTATTTCAACCCAATCATATAAACAAACCTAGCAACTAGCATTCTATAAAACCGAATAATGGGGCCTACATTGGTGCCTTTGACCCATGGATACAGTGAGAAAACTCACCCCACAGACAGTTCAAAATCCAGGTCAAAGTCAACCAGGTCAACTCGGTGTGCACGTTGGGTGTACTCAACACGTACACGGGGTATACTGAGTGTTTGACCAAACCACGAAGGGATGACCACGTACATGCAGCATACCCTTTGGTACGCCCAACGTACGTGGCTGCCACCGGCTCAACCCATTAAGTGCTTAATCCTTAAGCACTTTCATCCAAATTCCAGATCTAGACCCTAAATGGTGTTCTTAATCATAGCATTTCCAACTTTATGGTTTTGCATGGCTAATAAGACCTTCACATCAAAAACCCTAGCTTATTGACCCATTAAGACAACCTAAATCATGAATGGGAAGAAAATAATGTCCAATATCATATTTTTATGACTTAACACACCCTATAACATCTAAAAGGACAAATAAATCATCTTAGAGTACTCCATACTCACAAGGATCAATATTTGGGACAAAAAGGTGCCAACTTTAAGCTAAAACTAGATCTAAAAGAAATATTCATCAGGGTTGGAGCTTTATACCTCCAAAAAGTGCAGAACGGAGTGTAGATACTGGATCCAAGACGTTGAGTGAAACACTACAACTTCGAAGCTCTTCTTTCACCACCAAGAATAGTAAAATGGCACCACAAAGAAACTCAAAGATTCAAAATGCACACACACACTTAGGGTTTCAAAATGAGGTCAAAGAGGAACTGAGGCTTGAGTTAAGGAAGGGTGTGGGGCTATAACGATGCTTAAATAGGCTCCAAACCCTAAAATTTATGGTTTTCACCCTGGCCACGTACGCCCAGCGTACGCAAGCCTGTGAAAAATTACGAAATTGCCATTAGGGACTAGTTTTGCAAATCATTCAAAAACCAAGGGTCAACTTGAAAATACCTGCAAGAAATCAAGATGTGATATGAGCGATAAAAACTCCTAAGCTAGTCGCTCCCTCTCCACTAGTGGTACATAATTCTCCATGAACTTTTCTACAAAATGTTCCCAGGTCACTACATCCTTTTTCTGCCATGAGTAATCTTTTGTGACAATGCTCCATGATTCCTTCACCACATGACAGAGGAGATATGTTGCATACCTAAACTTCAGGTTAGCCAGTAGAATACTGACTCGGGATCTCCTACTCGAATACTATTACTAAAATTAGTACTCAGAGGTATTGCAGGGCTTCGTCGTAGTACATAAATCTAAGGGAAAAGGGGATAAAGTAGGGTAGAACTCAAGAGAGTTGGCTAAAAGGGTGGGAGAATAGCAGAAGAGATAGATTGTTATTTATAGAACGAATTGAGGGTAGGTGCGCCACACACCATAGAGGCACGTTGGGCCTCTGGTTGGGATAGGATGACATGGCAAAATGTTAGCCTGACCCATGGTGCAAAGTGGGTGGGGTGCGTGGTCTTGTCAGGCGCGCCGCCCTCCTAGCGTGCTCATGTACTATCTTTCAGATTTTCAAAATTGCATAACTTCTTCATACGAGCTCCATTTTTTACGTTTTTTTATATCCACGGAAAGCCCTCGACGAGATCTACAACTTTCATTTAGACGCCGTTGGCTAATTTTGAGTTTATTTTTTTCACACAGGCTAATTTTGAGTTTCTTATCTGGAGTCTATTTTTTACTGTATTTATATCACTAAACTCCTGTGAATGAGATCTTCAATTCTCGTTTAGATCGTGTCGGCTAAAAATCAACCAATCTAAAATTTGATTTTTGAGTTGTACACTATTTTGCCGAATCTTAGAAAAATCATATCTTCCTCTAATGATGTCAGATTTAGACGTTCTCTATATGCACGCTCTCGGTTTAACAACTACTCTGACTTTCATTTAGATCACTAAGGCTAACAAGTAATTTATCAAAGTTTTATTTTTATGATACGTTGAGCTGTGACGGTTTAATCGTGAAACTTCAAACACGTATAACTTCTTCATACGAAGTCAGATTTACGCGTTCTATACATAAACAGAAATTGTATCGACATTCCTACGTGTCTATGATGATTATTTTGGCTTAAGAATAATATAGATTTATTCTGTATTTTATTACAATCTATAGTTATAGTAAAAATGGGGTGTTACATATTATATATCAGCTGTAAGTAATAATCCACAACCACATTTAACTTCTTCAAATATGTTGTCGTTGACAATGAAAATATGAATCCGAATATATCATATGGATATCAACATTCAAGTTTCCAATCTACTATTAATTTTAGTATTAGAAGTCCATTATCAAACGATGCTAACGACAAAAGAAAAATTAGAAAATTATATTTGGATAACAGAAAATGTAATTATATGTCCACTAAGCCAAACACTATTTCTTTTTCGATCATGCAATTTATTTGGCTTTTCTTCCATATTTTTTTTATGTTACACATTGATGTTAAGTTTATTGATTAATTACTTCTGTACAAACCTTTTGTGACATAACCAATGCATATTTATATTAACTATTGTTATTATTACATTCATAATGGTCGTAATGATCATCACTTTGAATCTATTTTCAATTTTAATTTAATAAATCTGTTATATATCATTTCTGATGACATCACTACGCTTCTTTTGTCTTTTTTTTCTTAATATATACGTTAAGTTACAAATGTTTATACCTATAGTCTAACTTATATCAACCATATTTTTCTCAGTGCTTTCTAATTTCAGTAGCAACAGTCAAACACCGTTATCTAACAAGTGTACATATGTTGTTGGTACCGATCTAAATGTCAACCCAAATATATGATGTGAATATCAACATGCATGTTTCCAATCTACTTCTAAATTTAATCTGAAAAGTCCATTATAACCCTTATTTCTTTTTTTTTCTTTTTTTTTAATTTGTGATTCTAAGTAGTATTTCGAAATTTTGATTCATAACAACTATTTATATTATCTTAATAGTTTTTTGATTAGTATATATTCAATTACCTACTTATTTATCATTTCTTTATTATTTATTTCGAAAGTTTACTTTAAAATATATTTAATGTTTACACCTTAATTTTCAACATCATTATCAAAATATGTCAATGGTTTTTGTATTAGTATAGATTGAATTACTTACTTATTTATTATATAGTTTATATTTATGTAAAAGTATTCTCTTTAAAAAAATGCTTAATGTTTATACATTGGTATTAAATTTTTATTTTAAATAAACTCGTATATTACACGAGTCTCACATCCAGAATTATATATAATGCATAAACTCAGACATTTCAAAGAAAAAAAAATTAGCCAATACTGTATAAAAAATAAGAATAAATAGTAAAATGCATGAGAAACACATATCTATATCTATATATCTTATAAAGCTAGCATTTTTCCTTGAACCTCATGCATTTGAAACTCCCAAGACACCACATTCATTTGAAACTCTCATGACTTGTTAATTTCTTTATAATAATGATTATAAGTTGGTTAATAATGTTAAATAAAATCAAACCTAAAGTGTAATCATATATAAACTAAATTTATTAATTTTAAAATGTTGTTGTATATAAATTATTATCATTTTAAAGCTATAACTTTTGAATAGTTTAGATAAAATACTTAAATTATTAATTTAAATATAACATTACATGGTCAATTTAAATATAAATTTAGTTCAACTTAAACAACGCAAAGAATATTTTGTAAATCATTAAAAGTGACAAATTGTAGTGTCTTTATAATAATGATTATAAGTTTGTTAATAAAGTACAATAAATATTAAACCTAAAGTGTAATCTTAAATAAAATAAATTTTAATATTAAAATAATATCTTTACTTTTACTTATAAAGTGATGTCTTTAATTTTTAACATATTATACTTAATTTATTAGATTTAATATGTTATTATATGTAAACAATTATCAGTTTAAAGCTATAATTTTTGAACAGTTTGGATAAAATACTTAAATTGTTAATTTAAATATAACATTACATGGTCAACTTAAATATAAAATTTCAATTTCAATTAAAAAACTCAAATAATATTTTGTGAATAGTTAAAATTGATAAATTATACTGCTAAATGTAAAAACTAAATGTTAATCTCAATTTAACTAAAATATTTCCTAAATATATTTTTATAATCATTTAAATTTTCAAATAAGTAGCTTAAAATAACTTACAATAACAATAGTTAAAACTAGCTTTATATAAACGATTATATTGTTATCTTTAAAAACAAAAAAAACATTCTTTTGATGTTTTAAATAATTATAGTGATAGAAATTAAAACGGTAAACAAATAAATTTTAAAAACTTAATTAACAATGACAAATAACATTAAACCATAAGTTATTTTTTTATTTTCATTAATAAGTAACCCGTGGGTAGAGGTCATTCAAACGATTGAGATTATGTAATTTTAATAGATGTATATATTATAATATAATTCAAAATAATCAATATATTATATATCAATTTCGTATACGAATTATATATCAAATTTAACAACAAAGTTATTGTTATATTTAAGAAAACATATATTTGTAAAGATTTCAACTACATAGGTGTTTCTGCGCAACACACAGACATTCACCTAGTATAAATATACATAAATACATAAAGAAGATTTAAATATTTGTGAAAACTTAAAAACTCATAATCCGCTAATCTTTTTTCAAAACCAAGACCACTAATATTCTCCAAATGGTTCATCATATCTAGGCAAAAAAAAAAAGATATGTCGATTATTTTTATTTATTTATCTTTAAATGTGCATGTATGCACAATTGTTGCACACACACACAAACACACACACACACACACACACACATATATATATATATATATATATATATATATATATATATGTGTGTGTGTGTGTGTTCGGGGGACATTTTTTTTAATATTTTTCAAAACAAACACAACAATGTAACTTTAGCAACAACTTTTAATATAATTCAAACTAAAAATGTCAAAAAATAAACACAAAAACCAAAAATATGCATGCAAACATATTTAGATGTTCATATATGCATATTTACAAAAAAAAAAAAAAAATGTTCGTCATATCACCTTTTTAGTGTTGATCCCTCTTAGACGCAATATTTGATGAATATGATGTACTGATTAAAAGTTCTTAGGTTCTCGCAAATGTTTAAGTTCTCAAAAGAAGATATATATATATATATATATATATATATATATATATATATATATATATATATATATATATATGTATATATATATGACCATATCTAACCGCATAATCATACAATTAAATCTCTAGTATTGACATTTTTATCAAATGATTGAAATTTCATCTTAAAGTTCTCACTGTATTTTTAAAATTTACACTACTATAAAGAAGCTTATAATGACAGACCAACAATGGCATAAACCATTTTTATGACAGGCAACAAAGATGTATATTATGTAAGTGGTACGTGTTTACAGCCATAATTGAAATAAAAAAGAATGGAACCGATTCACTGTTATTTTTGTCTTGTCATTCTAAAATAATATGTTGTAGTCTTTTATTTCTTTTATTATTTATTTTCCATAAATATCCCATCTATCGCTGTTCAAAACGCTTCCCTCATGCATGCTCAAGCTTACAGAGCCTCGTAGAAATGAAATTGAAGCGAGATCTCTACTCCATCATGTTTTCGCCTCATGAAATCGACACAATCACTCACCAACTCACGATTTGTGCCTCTGATCACGCCCTAACGAAACCGACCGGCGATTTAGGGTTTATAAGCTCATTACTACATCGGTGTTGTGCTCATTCATGTATTATGCATAAATGAACGAGTTTGATTGAATGTTACTGCTCAATTTTCATCTTTCATCGTCCAACTTCAATGCACTCAACCGTTGATGAATCGATTATCTATCTCAGCTCATTGTTGAATTATCTGATTATACTTGTTTCAATTCCTCTACGATCATAACTAATTTAGAGCCTTATCTTTTAATGAGTTGCTCTCAGTTTGAAAGTGTTGTTTATTTGTCGATTTAATTACATGATATGCTTCTCCACGTTGCGGTTGTCTCTAATGATGTTTCAGTTTCTAGGTGTGACTCCGAATCAGATACTGATGTTTATCTTGTTGCTGAAACTCTTCAGGAAGGAAGAGATAATGAGGTTGTTGGTGATGACTCTCAGAACCTTGAAGGTTGGAATTTTAGTCCAACTTCAGATGTGGAGACAGCCTGTGTGTTCCCAAAGAACCCTTCAAAATTTAAGTTCACTTATCTTGTTTACTCATTACACAAAGTCAGACATCTTCACATATACGTTTCAACACTTGACAAAATTTTACATACACATATGCTTATCAGTTTTAACTGTTTGCAAAAAACTTATAATGATTATGATTTTCTAATTATTGAGGATCAAAAAAATCAAAACCGGAGATGCACATAAAAAGTTGTTACCTCTTTTGTAGTAACAATGGGGCAGAGATCATCAAACTTATGAAACTGATTCTTATAGTTAGTGTGAAAATACTCATATATTGCATTCTTCAAGATTCCAAGAGGATGATGATCTCTTTTATGAAGTTGCAATCCAACTTTAGTGAATATCATAAATAGATTTATAACTCCAAAGTTATGACTTGATAATATAGCATTTAATCAGTGCTATATAAGAAGGGGGTGGAAGAAAAAAAGAAATGAAGGTACATTTATAAAGTTATAAGTACGATTTTATGAGTAAAAAACACATTCAGGCACCATCTAGATTGTATTTCAACCGATTATCACACTATCAAATATCACTTGAAACTTTAAAACCTCAAATCCAAACACCTCTTAAAACAAGAAATCTCCCGTTTTCCGCAATCAAAATAATACAATCTGCCTGAATCAACGTGTATGTAAAATTTAACAACCAATCAAATCAATGCTTCTAATGTTTATGGTCAAAAGAATAAAGATTTGGAGTGGATAAATGTAAAACATTTCTAATAACTATGAAAAAGTGCATGCAAACACCCTCACATTTGTATTTTTTTAATCATGCATCAAGTAATGGAATTTTTGTGTGTTGTTTACATGTAGATATCACATTCAGGGAAAAAAGATGTTGAAGCATGTGATGATGATGGATTATATGTTGACTTTAATATGGATGAAGTTGACTTGAGCATTGAGAACTATGAAGAACTCTTTGGTGTAGGCCATAATGATCCTGAACATCTTTTTGCATAAGATGGGATTGATTGTTTGCTTGGTGGTGCCGAATCAAATTGTCATGGTTCATACGTTGCCAAGGTATTACTTTCACTCAATTACCCATGAATTTTTTTAATTCAATTTAAAAAAAAAAAGATGTTATTTTAATGTGTTTTATTATGCGGTTAGGAATCATCAACTGGACATGGGAATCAAGTGCAACCAACATGCAGCAATGCAGCATCAACAAATTCATTAATAAGCTGAAAAACAAAACCAAATCCTTGTTATGGAAGACAACAATCACATATCTCATTCTCAAGTCTCACAGGAGAGAGTAGTGTCGGTGAATATCAAGATTGTGGAGCTTCTTCATCAATGCTTCTAATGTTTTGTGTTACATTAATGAGAAAAGATTTTAATTCACTTTTGTTTTTCTTGATTTTTTAGATGCAAGAAGCGGTAAAGTCATAAGAGGAGATTAACAGATCTTTTTTATGAACGAGGGCGAGACAATTGAAAAAAGGAGGTTGTGACCAAAATTTGTAGATTGTTGTTCATAAAATTGTAAGATTCATTGAAAAAAAACCTAATTTACTTTTTTATCCCAAATGCGGGAAATAGCAATGTACTTTGCTATTTCTTGCATTTAAGTTTCCTTTACCGTAAATAAGTAGAAACTAAGCTGCCATTTCTTGTATTTAAGCTTTCTTTACCATGATGTACTTTGTTATTTCTTGCATTTAAGCTTCCTTCACCATAAATAAGTGGAAATAAGTTACTATTTCATGCATTTAGGACTTGAAGTGTTGTAGAATTTTCACATATATATTTGTTAATTGATGAAAGACTTGAAATGTTATAAAATATTTACATATACAATTGTTTAATAGTTTTTTGCTAATATATAAATTTTTGTCTCGGTTTTAGGGGAAGAATGAATATACCAACATCGAGCTTGATACCAACGTAATTGTCAAATACATATTACCGGTAATATGTATTTGACAATTACGTTTTGATGAATTTTGATATATTTTTGAATTTGACACTAGTTTGTGTAATGGATTGCCTTTTTTATTGAGATTTGGTACAAATTTTCAAGATATATATATATATATATATATATATATATATATATATATATATATATATATATATATATATATAATGTAAAACCATGGCATACAAAGTATGTCGTAAAAATATGTCAAAAATCACGTCGTACAAAATATATGTCATAAATATCTGTCATAATTACAAAAATGTTTTGAATTACGACATACAAAGTCAGTCATAAGTGTATGTCAAAAACGCATGTGGTATATGTATGTCTTAATTGTAGGTCGTAAAGGTCTATCGTAAATTTTATGACAAGCCAAATGTCTATCATTTTCCTTTATGGCATGGCTTTCAATGACGGACATTTGTATGTCATGTATAGATATTTACGACAGACATTGTCTGTTAAGGAAAGGGTTTTTTCTAGTAGTGTTATTTAATCCGAATTATATATATATATATATATATATATATATATATATATATATATATATATATATATATATATAAAATTCGGATTTAATAAATTTTAAAAATATAGTGAGAACTTTAAGATGAAATTTCAATTTTTTGATTAAAAAAAAAAAAAAATAAAAAATAAAAAAAAAAAAAAACCCTGGAGATTTAATGTACGATTATGCGGTTAGATATGGTCACACGCCGATTCCCCTTTACCAATCACGCTTAACATGATTGTTAACGTGGTATTTTTGAATCCTCTTTAATAAATAAAGGTTTTTTTTGCCAAATGTCATATTCTTCTTCATTTTGACACTTGTCATTTTGTGAGAATTTTAGAAATTTTATTTTCCACTTGTCATTTTTTAAGGACTTCCATTTTCTTAAAATAAAATTTCATAAAATTGTAATGGGTTCTATAAGAAAATAAAATCATCCTATCAATTTGGTAATAAATTCTCATAAATACTTCAAACAATTTAATTTCGTTTGCAAATTTATTACATTACGTTATGTAAAGTATTACATTATAAAATATTTCATATTTATATATTGATATTAAAATTTTATTTTTAATAAACCCGTGGAATATACAGGTCTTACACCTAGTTATTGTATATAAGATGGGTCGATTTTGTTATGTTTTATTTTTGAACATGTCAAATATCAAATTCAAAGTTGATCAAATATTCTAAAGATGTATAAGTTGGTTTAAGTTTATTTAAATATTGTATATTTACAATCCTTTTCATCGTTTTATTAAAGAAAACATAATATTATTTCATCAGTAGAGTTATTTTTTTTAACAGTTTTAAGATATAAAATTTATAAAAATCTTTAAAACAAATTAACAGAATTGTTTAAAGGTCGATCAAATCCGTTTTAACCTGTACAGAAAATTTGATATTTTATAACTCCATGCTAATTTAACGTATTATCTAACATTTTTAACTATGTTACCCTATATTCTATATTTTATAATTATTTTAGAAAGAAAGAAATTTTGTTTTCATTATGGATAATAATTGAGTGATTGATTATCTAATAAAGATTATGAGCACGGAAGTCAAATTGTCACACGAATCAAAATTGTCAGAGTTGCATTTGGTCCGAAATCCAGAAAGAAACATCCTCCCAATGCTTAGTTTCTTCTTGAACCTACTGCTTCCATTGCTGTCGGCAACATTATGAGATTTCCAAGATTAATAAAAACAAAAATAAGAGAAACCCAAAGAAACATTTTGATTTTACCTAAATCTTACATTAACAGTATAATAATTTGGATTTTTTAAGAAAAAAAGGCAAATATAAAGTAAAAGAATGTTGTCAGAATTTGTTAACAACGAATCTTTATGAGCTCACGTTCATCGATTTTAGAAATCTAAGAAGCACCAAGTATTCCTTGCAATTAAAAATTTGCAATGGAAAGACTTGAATAGGATTCTTTTTTGAGAGGTTAAATATACTCTATCTAAACTATTTTTTTTTTTTTTTAACCGACAAATATATTAAATATAAAAGAAAAAACAAAGATATCCCGACTAGAAAGGAGCTAGCAGGAAAAATAGAGTTTCGGTTTACATCATTATCATCACCTACTGCATTACATTGGAGTTTAATTAATTAAAAGGGCATGAGCACCAAACAGCACATTCACATATCTTTGTCGAGCTCCTGTATTTCAACCACATGTATACCATCGATTGGATATTATCAGCAAGCATTGGGGGAGTAGTTGGCAGTTTTTTAAATAGTCTTCCGTTCCTAGCCTTCCAAATCTCCCAGAGTGTACCATAACATATGTTGATCAAGACCTTCCTGTTCTTCCCGTGGCTTCCCTGCTATGATACATACTTAATTAAAGTAGCTACTGTGTTAAATTGAAAGGGAGGCATGTTGCACCATCTCCAAAACCATTCCCAAATAGTCTTCGAAAAAGGACAAGTGAGCAGAATGTGATCTGGACTTTCATCCACCTACATACATTGTCCACATTGTACTGATTCTAACGTTGCACCTCTCTTGGATAGTTCTGTAGCTGCTGGTATCCTCCCAAGACTTGCTCGCCAGATGAAGCAAAGAACTTTGATGGGGACTTCCTTTATCCATTCAACTTTGACGTGAGGTTCTGGATCTTTTGGCCAGTCTATCAAATGCCTGACTATGTCAACATGATATCTACCATCTTCCGTTAGAACACATCTCCATTTGTCTTCATCTGTTGTTGGCCAAAATTGATCCAATGATGAACAAATGGCTGTAAGATCGTTGATTTTTGGAGTAGTCTTCCAATCCCATTCTAATCTAGTGGGCTTCACTCTATCTTCCATTGTACATCTTTTTTTCTTTTCCAAAAATGCTACCTTTAATGTTTCGTTCCCAAGCCATCTGTCTAGCCAAAACAATGTCTTATCACCTTTATTCACTTTTTTCTTCATAATAACCTCCATCGGCACATCTACCTTCCTTAGTTATGTATCAATCTAGGCAATATTCTTCCAAACACCAATGCTCGATCGATTAGCTAGACATGTATCTTCATTTGATTTTATTTTGTGAATTCCTTGAATAACCTAACTCCATAGTGTGTCTTGGTTTAATCTTAATCTCCACCACCACTTTGCGATAAGGGATAAGTTGAGGGCCCTGAGTGATCCCAATCCCACTCCCCCTGCTTCTTTGTGCTCTATAACTTTTTCCCAAGTCACCCAGTTTATCTTTTTATTGTTTTCCGTTTCCCCCCACAAAAATTTCCTTCGTATCCGTTCTAGTGCGCTTATAACCCCCATCGGTGCCACAAAGAGGGAGAAGAAGTAAGTGGGGAGGTTACCAAGAACTGATTTGATGAGAGTCAGCCTTCCACCGAACGACAATGATTTTGCCTTCCACTATGATAGCTTCCCGTTAAATCTATTAATTACAGGCTGCCAGTTTTTCTTTAAGTTCATATTGGCACCTACTGGTACTCCGAGGTAGGTGAACGGTAGTGTTGCAGGCTCACATCCAAGTAGGGCTGCCATTCGGGAAGTCTCACGCATTGATGCGCCAACTCCAAACACCTTCGACTTATGAGAATTAACTTTGAGTCCTGAAGATATATGGAAGCGGCAAAGTATTCTTGCCAAGTTCTTGATATTATTTTCGTCCCATTCGCCTATGAAGAGTGCATCATCTACATAAAAAAGATGTGAGATCATTTTGTTTGACATTGGAATTTTAATGCCATGAAACAGCCCTTTAGCACAAGTTGTTTTCATTGCAACATCGAGACCCTTCATAGCAATTATAAACAAGAATGGGGAGAGGGGATCCCCTTGCCTAACCCCTCTCTGAAGTGCGAATTCTTTGGTGGGAGCTCCATTGACAAGTACTGATGATCTAGTTGTAGTTAAGCATTCGCGAATCCATTTACGCCATTTCTCACTGTACCCCATTTGCATCAAGGTTAAGTCAAAGAAACTCCAATTGAATGAGTCGAATGCCTTATCAAAGTCGACCTTGAAAAGTAATATTTTCTTTTTCATCTTCTTTGACCATGAGCAAATTTCATTTACAATGAGGGGGGCATCCAATATACTTCTTCCATCCACGTAGGCGGACTGGACTTCGTCCACAGTAAGTCCCACAACCTTCTGAAGTCTGCAGGCTAGCACTTTGGAAATTATCTTATAGAGACATCCAATGAGACTAATAGGACGAAAGTCCCCCAAAGATAGAGGATCTTTGACCTTAGCCACCAATGTTATGAAAGAGGAGTTACATCCTCTTGCTAATCTACCAGTTTGTTCAAAGTATTTAACCATAGAAAAGATGTCATATTTGAGCCTCTCCCAATGATGTTTGATGAATTTGAAAGTAAATACGTCCGGACCAGGGGCCTTTTCATTTCCACAAGCCCAAATAGTCGATTTGATTTCTTCGAGCATGAAAGGTTCTTCAAGGTTTTTGCTATCCAATTCAGAGAGAACCTTAAACTGATTGCTAATCAATTTTGGTCTCACGGGCCATCTATCCCTGAATTTGTTCTCAAAGAATCTAACTGCCTCATCCATTATTTCCTTTGCATCTGTAGACCAAGACCCATTGATTTTCAATCCATATATAGTGTTTTTGCGGTTCTTATTGTTTACATACCCGTGAAAAAAACGGGTGTTCTCATCCCCATCAACTGCCCACCAGATTCGAGACTTTTTCTTGAGATCAAGAGCCGCCATTTTCTCAAGCTCAATAATTTTTTGGTTTCCTACCTTACGTTTATTCATCTCATCTTCTGTCAGGGTTCTTGATTCAGCAGCCATATCCAACGAGTCTATTAGGTTCTTTAGCTGATTTAGCTTCGCCTTTTCTTTGGGGAATGTTGTAATTCTCCATTTCTTTAAGTGATCCTTAAGATATTTGAGCTTAGCAGCCATATACATATCAGGGGTTCCATATCCACTGAAGCTTTGTAGAGCGCAGTCGACAACCATGTTGAAATCTTCTCTTTGCATCCATCCATTAAAAAATCGAAATGGTCTGGGCCCAAAATCAACATAATCAGTGGATAGTAGTAATGGGCAGTGATCAGATAACTCCGTTGGTAGTGCGGTAACACTCGTGTTGGGGAAAATATCCAGGAACTTTGAGCAAACTAGAAATCTGTCTAGTTTGCTAAGTTTTAATTCATTCCGACAAAAATAGGTAAATCTATGTCCCCCCATCTTGACACCGTGAAGACCGACTTCATGAATGAATTGGTTGAAATCTCGAGCACTGGATTGACAGAATTGGGAGTTGATTCGCTCATCAGAATGTCTCACTACGTTGAAATCCCCAAATATTATCCAAGTCCTCTTATTCTCATTCATTATCTTGCTAAGATTCTCCCACAGTGTACATTTTTCTGGAATCAAATGAGGTCCGTATACATTATAGCTTCCTTGTAATCCTTTCCATTGCCCGATTGTGATTAGGAAGTGCCTGCTTTTGATAACCTCCGTGACATTGAAAAGACTTTCATCCCAAATGCTTAATATCCCACCCGATCTTCCGGTGGAGTCTACAGCTGCATGGCCAAAGTTGTTGGAGTCCCAACATCCTCCAACGTCTATGTCTTCTGAGTTCGTCATTTAAGTCTCCTTAATTCCAAGGAAAGATAATCGATGTTTGATTTTCAGTCTCCTGGCCCATACAATTTTTGGGGTTTCCCCCATCCCCCTGATGTTAAGTGACATCCAATTCATTGGATTACTCTGTTAGCTCCCACCTCGCCTAGTACTTCCGATAGTATGGGATTATCCATCTCTATTTCAAATCCCAGTTGCTTACCGACAGTAGCTGTATTCTCTGCCTCCAGTGAAGAGGATATACAATCATTAAGTTCAGCTCCTGATACCTTCTGTGAGTTTTCCCTGCACCCTTGTGCGGCCATGTTTAGGCTTTATATTTTGGAGATTACGTTCACATGTCGATGGGTGTAGAATGTCATCCTTTACTCTTTAACTATCTTATGTGCAAGGAATACACTACTTTACCTCCAATTGACCTACATGAGCTTCTATTTCCAGTACACAACTATCATGTTCGCTTCAACAGGTAAGCATGCTGCCTGATTACCGGCTCGCGGTTCGATGACTATTTCCCCTAATTCTCCTTTTGCCCACCTCAGACAATGTGTATTTCTATTTGCGTCGCCTTCACGTTCGGTCAGATTGGTCGAGCTTATACATGTGTTCAGTAACTTACTTCATCAATTAGATGATGTAGACGTCATGAGAGTCTCCCTTTTGTATACGGTAAAGCAAGGATATGCCATACCCATCATCCAAACACATAAAATGCACATATGCATACTTGTTGGCATGTTTTTTAAAGACACAAGTTTTCGATCCCTTTTATTATAGTCATATGGCTTAATCATATTTATAAAGAAGTAGAGAGATAATATATTTATAAAGCAGCGTTGACAAATAACTTTTTTGACGATTAGTTTCTTACGAAAAAAAATAATTATTAGATTTTATTATTAGTTATTATGTAATAAAAAGTTACCATTTTTAAATAAAATATTTATTTTTGTGCCTTATATTTATATTATCTGTTTATATTATTTATGTAAATTAATTAATATTATTTCTAGTTTAGAAAATATAAATTAGTTTAAATACATGACTTTTATATTTTAAATTTTCATTTGCACCGAATTGAATTTCTTAGTAACTTTTTTTAATTCAAGTTTTCAAACTTTTGGGAAGTATTAATGAATTGTTGATGTATTATTGATTTGTACAAAACGGTATATAACTTGTACTTCTTAAAATTCAAAATATAACTAATATTTTTTATAATATAGTACTAGTTGTGAGACCCACGTAGTATATGGGTTAATTTTAAAAAAAAATGTTAAATATAAGAGTCATAATATTTGAGAACTTTGAATTTATAAGAAATAAGAAAAATAATGAATTGTTATTATTGAAATTTTTTATTTTTAAAATTTAAACAAATAATTTAAATAAATAAACAAAAGAAACTAATAAGCTTTAATTTGAGAATTTTGAAATTAAAAGATAGCTTCATTAATGAAATTGATATCCATTTATTACTATATTTATTGTAAGTACTACATTAAAATATTATATGAAATTTAATAAAATAGAAAAAACTTATAAATTGACATGTGGAAAAAAAAATTAATTCAAAATAACCACAAAATGAAATTTGGCAAATTGAATAACAGTGTATCATGTGGCAAAAAGACCTTTATTTATTAGAGTAGACAATATAATATAATATATTCAATTTTTAACTTTTGAAGACTTTTTTATTCAACTTCGACCTTAAATATTTTTATTTGTGTTATATATTACTTAATAAACCTTATAACAATGAAAAAACATTTAAAATACAATTCATTCATATATTTTGCATCAAGTATTATGTATCAAAAATAAAAATATTTAAGATCAAAATTGAAGAAAAAATATTTCCAAAGTCAAAATTGGATTGGGATAGAGGTGTGTATATATATATATATATATATATATATATATATATATATATATATATATATATATATATATATATATATGGGTAAGATCCGTTGAAAACTCATAGTTTCCCGAAAACCTGAGAACTAAAGGTGGAGCGTTAGATTAAAATTAACTCATTAACGGCATGATCGTTATCTTATCGATCTCATTTAATGTTTATTTTTTTTTTGTTATTGGAAATATTAATTAAAAGTTCTAAAAATTAACATAATAAATCAAATTTCGAAATTTTTTTTTTTAAATAATTTTCGATTTTTTTTAAAAACTTGGAGATTTTTTCATTTTCTAATTGAAAAAAAGTACTGTATTTTTTTATAAAAAAAAACTACATTTCTTTATAAAAAACATATTTTTTTTTCAAAAAAACTACAATTTTTTCAATAAAAATTGTATTTTTTTTTCAAAAAAACTGCATTTAAAAAAAATAGTGCAATTTTTTTATAAAACTGCATTTTTTTTTAAAAGTAAATTTTTAAAATTCAATAAAATATTAAAAAAACTAGAATATTTAAAAAAATAAAAAATAAAAATAAATAAAAATAAACTCTAATTGTTTTTTAACAAAAAAAAATCAACGTTTTAGGTTCATATATGCATATTTTTCAAGTACATATATGCATTTTTCTTATACTATAATATTCGTAAGTAATCATATAAAAATCGATTTTTATTTAATAATCTATAAACACAATAGTACAAGTATTTTATTCGATACAAAATAAAATATATAAAAAAAGCAAAAAATACTAAAAAATTTCAAAGCGTTTTGATGTCTTCGTGTCAAGATTTCCATATTTTCTTTAATTTATCATTTTTCACATCTTCAATATTTTCCTCAAATTCTTCTAAATCTACAAGAAAAAAATTGATTAATGCAAAAAAACTCACAAAAATATATGTGTGCATATAGACGTAATTCATATGTGATTTATATTTAAATCACATGTAATTCATATGAAATTTATATGTGATTCACTTGTGATTTATATGTGAATCACATGTAATTCATATGTGAATCACTTGTGAATTACATGTGATTTATATGTATATTACATGTGATTTACATGTGAATCACATGTAATTCATATATGAATCACTTGTGATCTACTTGTGAATTACATGTGATTCACTTGTGATATATTGCTAAAATGAAACAAATTAAAATAAATTATAAGGTTAGAAAAAAATAAATAATTAAGATGATTTACATGTGATTCACAAATGATTCACATGTGAATCACAAGTGATTCACATGTAAATCACAAGTGATTCATGAAGCTCAATATAGAAACAATTAAAATAAACTATATGGTTAGAAAAAAATAAATAATTAAGATGATTTATATGTGATTCACATGTAAATCACAAATGATTCACATGTGTCACAAGTGATTCACATGTAAATCACAATATCAGATAAATGGACCTTTTCTTCCCCATCTTTTGAATCCAAAAGTTGAATTCTGAATTTTAGCAACATTTGTAGATTCATGTTTGTTAGAAAAAAGGTAAAATAGATAAAAAAAAAAATCATACCTTCATTTCATTAGTACCAAAAGTATAATAGAAACACTTTGTTTCAATATCTGATGCAAAAAATGCAGGTTTCCCTTCGGTCTGAATTTTAGTCCTCACGCCAGCATTTACAACATTTCTTACAGGTGAAGTTTATTGTCATGTGTTCCCAATTTTCGAGGCCAAAAATTTCATTTTTAAATAAATACTTCACAACATAGTTTACCAAAATACTACCAAGGTCATGTCATTTCATAAAACTATAACAGCGTGTTCAAAAACCATCTCAACATAAGTAATATAAATCAGAGGACAATCCCAAAAACTCAATGCGTAAATCATATGTATGTGTGTGTGATGCGCTGCTACACTGCCGACTGCTTCCCCTTACACGAAGAGGTACCTAAAACCAAAACTGAAACTGTAAGCACAAAGCTTAGTGAATTCCCCCATCATACCACATACCAATCAACATACATATTGTTGGGCGTTTCTGGGGTGCCCTACCTACCCATGGCAAGCCATTCTGGGTGCTGACCTACCCATGTCAAGCTGTTCTGGGGTGTTGACCTACCCATGTCAGGCTATTTTGGGGTGTCGACCTACCCTTCGGTCTATCTTAACCGAACACGGGGACTATTTCACCCCCTACCGCTAAGATATAATATCATATAATAATCATGTTGTCAGACATATCTGGGGTGTCCGACCTGCTCGTTAGTCCTAGCGACCGAATCGGGGACTAGTCCCCTCCTAATGATACTATCTTACATAACATAACATACTAGCATAAACACGTATCAAGCAATAGTAAACCAAATAATTATCACAAAGACAATCATCCCAACTTAAACAACTACTAGTGGGCCGACCTTGGTGCCTTAGACCCACTTCATTGGAAGGTAACTCACCTCGATGTCGTGTAGCGTTTGTATTGTCCTCGATGTGAAAGTCGGCTCTCCTTGACTCCTCAATCCGTAGACGACAAATCTTATAAGTTATCAATCTTTACCAAGTCAAAGTCAAACACTGGTCAAGTCAACTCTTTGGTTGACCAGACTCTCCGAGTTGGTCCGCCAACTCGTCGAGTCCCTTTGCCCACATAATACTACAAACATGTCCCCACTCGTCAAGTCTAGCAAGAGCTCGACGAGTTCACCTTCAATAATACTTCAGCCAATCTTCAACCGAATCGGTGAGTTTTTCCTTGAACTCGTCGAGTTCATCTTCAACATATGAATGCGTCCAGTCTATGACTCACTGAGTTGTAAGAACAACTCATCAAATCCATCTTCAAAGATTGGGAGATTGCCTTGGGCTCGTCGAGTATGTTCTAGCACTCGTCGAGTCCCATGACTTCCAGGTCCAAGGCAAACCCCTAGCAGGCTGAGCGTTCCTTCCACTCAACCAAAACCATTTCCAGAAGGCGTTTTTGAGGAAAACGTGTCTCGACTCGCCGATTCACCCAAGTGACTCGTCGAGTCCCTCCTTGTCCAAAACTATACAGTCGATTTCAGTGGGACTTAATGCATCCAAATCATATATTTGACCTCCTATGGTCCCTTTTACATGTAAAGTCACGAACTTGATGTCCATGCATGGGGTCTTTGGCTTAAAAAGACAAAATATGGTCTACAAGATGCATGGGGTGTTTATGGCAACAAGGTGGGCACCTTAATGCCATAAAGACCCCAAATAATCCTAGATCTGAAGCACAAACCGACTTCCAATACTCAATCCCGAATTCAACCTCTCTAGGGCTTAGAAAGATATAGAAAAAGGCCCAAAACCAAGAACTAGACAATGAATACACAAAGTTTCAGCTTTATACCTCTAATAAGATAGAAATATGCTCAAAACTCTAGATCTTCTTGTTCCCCCTTGATCTCACAAGCCTCTTACTCTTCTTCAAGCTTCAATCACACAGAGTAACACCACAAGGCTCAAGAACACACTAATAACGACAAGGGTTTTGAGTTAGGGTTGGCTCTGGACGATGGGGACTGAGTTGAGGGGTTATAATGTGTTTAAATAGGGTGCAAACCCTTAATTTAGGGTTTCATTCGAACAGTGTCTGCCCTCCTTAATGTATCCAGAACCTCTCGCAAGTGCTCCCCATGCCGCTCTCACGTCTTGGAATAAACCAAGATGTCGTCAATGAAAATTATCACAGACCAATCTAACATTGGCCTGCACACGCGGTTCATGAGATCCATGAACGCGGCAGGAGCATTGGTGAGCCCGAAAGGCATCACCACAAACTCATGGTGACCATAACGCGTCCGAAAGGCTGTCTTCTGCACATCCTCCTCTCTAACCCTCATCTGATGATAACCTAAACGCAAGTCGATCTTGGAGAACCAAAATTCTCCCTATAGCTGGTCAAAGAGGTCATCAATCCTCGGGAGTGGGTAACGGTTCTTCACCGTTACCTTATTCAGTTCCTAATAATCTATACACATCTGATGCGACCCGTCCTTCTTCTTCACAAATAAAATCGGGGCTCCCCAGGGTGAACTGCTCGGTCTAATGAATCCATTGTCTAACAGCTCCTGCAGCTGTGTAGACAAATTCTGCATCTCAGGAGGAGCCAACTGATACGGTGCCTTGGCTATCGGAGCCGCACCTAGGACTAGGTCGATCCTGAACTCTACCTGCCTCTCCGGAAGTATCCCAGGCAACTCCTCAGGGAATACATCTGCGAACTCTCGTACTATTGGCACATCTCCCACCGTCGCCTTACCCGCCTCCCGGGTATCCACAACACATGACACATATCCCGCACAATCCCGCTAAAGGTAGCGCCTAGCCCTCGCTGCTGAACATAAGGTTGGTCCTTGTTGTGGCCTCTCGCCTTGAATCACCAGTTCTCCCTCACTTGGGGTTCTGATCCGCACCAATTGTTGCACGCAGTCAATCACTTCCCCATTGGGGCTTAGCCAATCCATACCAATAATGACCTTGTTCCCCCGTAAAGGTATGGAAACCAAGTCTACCAGGTAACGCTCCTCGAACAACCTCACAATCTCTGTAAACCTCTTATGCTCGCACTGACCGGTCGTCCGCAATCTCGATCTCTAGAGGGCAATCCAACATGCCCGAGGACTCAAGAAACTTCTTTCTAAGCGCAAGAGAGACAAACGATCGGATAGCACCCGAATTAAACAACTCCTGAACTGGGATACAGTTCACATGGAACGATCCTAAACAGATCATACACATCACACATCAAAATCACAATGACATAACATAAAAGATTAGAGAGAAGAAATCATACCCGTCACCATATCGGGTGCAACACGTGCCTCCTCAGCTGTCAACTAAAATTCTTGGCTCCGCACCACTGGAGCCTCTGCCTTGACCTTCCGGCCATCCACAACTCGTGATGTCGCTGGAGTCGGCGCCACCACTGGCGCTGCTGCTAATACTGCTGGCAATCTAGGAAAGTTGGCCTTCTTATGGCCCCTCTGATTGCAATGGAAGCAAATCAGGTCTGATGTCTGAACTATGGGAGCGGGGGCAGTACAATCTCTGCCAAAGTGCGCTGTCTTGCCACACTTGTAGCAGCCTGCCGCATTTCCTGCAGCGGCTCTGGCCCGGCTGGCCTTTCGACCCGACGTCGGATCCCTTGGGTTTCTTCCTCGAAACCCCTGTAACCTGCTCAGTCTCCACCTTCCTCTTCCTAAGGTGCTCCAAATCAATCTCCCTCTCCCGCGCCCTGGCAATCATGGACTCCAAGGTCGGGCAGGCTGAATAGCTGACGTGCTCCCGAATGTCAGCCCTCAACATGTCATGGTAGCGGGTCTTCCGCATCTCCTCATCCCCAGCATACCGAGGTACCAAAAAGGCCCTCTCCCTGAACTTGGCGGTGATCTCCGCAACTGACTCTGTAGTCTGTCTAATATCCAGAAACTCCCTGGCCAGCTGTTGAAGCTCCACAGCTGGCGCAAACTCCTCCCTGAACCAGGTCATAAAGTCTGGCCAAGTCATAGCCTCCACGACTGGGGCTCCCAGCAAGTCACCAACTAACTCCCACCAATCTCTAGCTCTGTCCCTCAAACAACCCGCAGCAAAGCGGACCTTCGACCCCTCTAGGCAGAATCTCGTCAACTGTACAGACTCAATGTCCGCAATCCATCTCTTGGCTGCAATGGGGTCCTTCCCACCATGAAAGCTTGGCAAACCACTCCCTCGAAAGTCCTTAAAGGACGGTGTGCAAGTACCCGACTGGTTGGACGCCAAGTCACTCCTGAATGCTTGGAGGCGATCCTCCATCAGCTCAACACTCCCTTCCTTGATCGACCCGAAAATAACCGGGGGCGCCTCAAGGATACCTCTTGTGATCTCAGACGCGATGAACTCGCGTAGCCCGTCATCGACCTGCTCGGACCCTGCACCCGAGCCTGATCCTGATCCGGATCCAGATCCTGAACCTCTGCTCCATGTCGTGTGACCACCATACTGAAAATAAAACACGTAGACGTTAGGATCATACATACTTTTGAGAGGTCTCACACACTTCTCCAGTTTCCTGGTTCCATCTCGGCCCTCCTTGACTTGAGTACGGATCCTCTTCTTTCAGTAGTACAGGCCCATACTACCTTCCACATCTATCCGTACTTTCCTCAAGGATTGTCTCAACTTCACCAAGTCCCCTTACCAATATCCATTTCCAACTGATTTCATCCTAGGCTTTCCTAAGGCACCCTCCGACCTACTCTCTGCCATCAGCTGCACTTAGGGGTCCCTACCATCTTTCCCTAACTAGCTTGTGAATACTGTTAGATATTCACTTAATAGTTAGTTAAAGTTAGCCAGAACCTCTATAGCACAAAGCAACCAGCATTCGTGCATTGAGTAACCGAATCAAGCATAACCTAATCAGGCTATCTCACTGCTAACTACAGCTCTAACATACGACTCGATGAGCTCCTATAACAGGAATACAAGGCACCCTTCCAAGATCCTTAGCCCTTTTCTAGCATGCAGTTCTCATAAACACATAGCAGGCATACAAGGCATCCTCCTAAATCCTTAGCCCTAATCTAGCATGCAGTTCTCATAATCACATAACAGGCATACAAGGCATCCTCCTAGATCCTTAGCCCTAATCTAGCATGCAATTCTCATAATCATATCATATAACATAACACGTATGGGTATCTTGAGGAAAACTTACTTGATCTTGGCCGGTCGCACACGTCACACACCTCGTTCTTTCTCAGAACTCTTTAATTTAGATTTTAGAAAAACTATGTCCTTGTAAAAAAAAATCTTTCAAGCACTCGGTTTAAGTCCAGACACCCTCGAGGGTGTGTCCGAATCCCTCAAACCAAGGCTCTGATACCAACTTGTAACATCCCAATTTTCGAGGCCAAAAATTTCATTTTTAAATAAATACTTCACAACATAGTTTACCAAAACATTACCAAGGTCATGTCATTTCATAAAACTATAACAGCGTGTTCGAAAACCATCTCAACATAAGTAATATAAATCAGAGTACAATCCCAGAAACTCAATGCGGAAACCATATGTGTGTGTGATGCGTTGCTACACCGCCGGCCCCTTCCCTTTAGACGAAGAGGTACCTGAAACCAAAACTGAAACTGTAAGCACAAAGCTTAGTGAGTTCCCCCATCATACCACATACCAATCAACATACATATTGTCGGGCGATTCTAGAGTGCCAGACCTACCCATGTCAAGCCATTCTAGGGTGTTGACCTGCCCATGTCAAGCCGTTCTGGGGTGCTGACCTACCCATGTCAGGCTATTTTAGGGTGCTGACCTACCCTCCGGTCTATCTCAACCGAACACGGGGACTATTTCACCACGTACCGCTAGCACATAATATCATATCATAATCATGTTGTTAGACATATCTGGGGTGTCCGACCTGCCCGTTGGTCCTAGCGACCGAATCGGGGACTAGTCCCCTCTTACAGATACTATCTCGCATAACATAGCATACTAGCATACACACGTATAAAGCAATAGTAAACCAGATAATTATCACAAAGGCAGTCATCCCAACTTAAACAACTACTAGTGAGCCGGCCTTAGTGCCTTAGACCCACTTCTACTGGAAGGTAACTCACCTCGATGTCGTGTCGCGTCTGCATTGTCCTTGATGTGAAAGTCGGCTCTCCTCGACTCCTCAATCTACACAACAACCCTTCTAAGTTATCAATCTGTACCCACAACCCCTTCAAGGGTCAACTCGAATCCAAGTCAAAGTCAAACTCAAAGTCAAACACTGGTCAAGTCAACTCTTTGGTTGACCAGACTCGCCGAGTTGGTCCGCCAACTCGCCAAGTCCCTTTGCCTACATAATACTACAAACTTGTCCCCACTCGTCGAGTCTAGCAAGAGCTCGACGAGTTCACCTTCAACAATACTTCAGCCAATCTTCAACCGAATCGACGAGTACTTCCTTGAACTCGTCGAGTTCATCTTCAGCATATGAATGCGTCCAGTCTATGACTCGCCGAGTTGTAAGAACAACTCGTCGAATCCATCTTTAAAGATTAGGAGATTGCCTTGGGCTTGCCGATTGTTTTGTAGCACTCGTCGAGTCCCATGACTTCCAGGTCCAAGGCAAACCCCTAGCAGGCTGAGCGTTCCTTCCACTCAACCAAAACCATTTCCAGAAGGCGTTTTTGGGGAAAAGTGTCTCGACTCGCCGAGTCACCCATGTGACTCGTTGAGTCCCTCCTTGTCCAAAACTATACAGTCGATTTCAGTGGGACTTAATGCATCCAAATCATATATTTGACCTCCTATGGTCCCTTTTACACGTAAAGTCACGAACTTGATGTCCATGCATGGGGTCTTTGGCTTAAAAAGACATAAAAGATGGTCTACAAGATGCATGGGGTGTTTATGGCAACAAGGTGGGTACCTTAATGCCATAAAGACCCCAAATAACCCCAGATCTGAAGCACAAACCGACTTCCAATACTCAATCCCGAATTCAACCTCTCTAGGGCTTACAAAGATGTAGAAAAAGGCCCAAAACCAAGAACTAGACAATGAATACACAATGTTTCAGCTTTATACCTCTAATAAGATGGAAATATGCTCAAAACTCTGGATCTTCTTGTTCCCCCTTGATCTCACAAGCCTCTTACTCTTCTTCAAGCTTCAATCACACAGAGTAACACCACAAGGCTCAAGAACACACTAAAAACGTATAGGGTTTCGAGTTAGGGTTTGCTATGGACGATGGGGCTGAGTTGAGGGGTTATAATGTGTTTAAATAGGGTGCAAGACCCTCAATTTAGGGTTTAATTCGAACATCGTCTACTCGCCGAGTCGGTCTCCCGACTCATCGAGTAGACTACTTAAACTTCCTACGGATCACGACTCTACTCGACGAGTTGGGCCTCCAACTCGTCGAGTCCCAAAGAAAAACATAATAAATTCTTGAATTAAAGACATACCAGGAATCGGGTGTTACATCATGGGTTCATCAACCGACCTTGTTTGAAATTGGATGTATGCAGCCTTGTTGTGACCATAATTTGGGCTGCAAGAGACAAATAACATCATAAATTAATGTTGAAAAAAGAAAAAGTGCATCATTTTACTCAAATTGTGAAGCATATAAATACATTGATCTGTTTTTGGTGCATTCTTCATGTCATCTTGGGTGATGATGGGGTCAATCTCCTTTTTAATCAAACATTGCTTTCTTTTGATCTTGACTTATAAAAAGGAAGAAAAAAGATGCATTTAACTACAAGGAAAAGGAAAAACAATGTGTTGCAATATTGCGTGATTGAGTATAATAAATTGATAATTTTATTACCTTCTGCTCTATCTGGCTAACATATGGACATGTGGGGCAGAAAAATCTGGCAGGAAGATGCAAATTTGACAACTCATACTTCAACAACATCCCATAAGTTGGGCAAAATTCAATATCTACAACCCTTTGTAGCTAATTGTCACACCCCAAAACCAAGAACGGCGGAAACGTTCTGGGGCGGAGGACGTCATGTAAGGTAATCACAACACAGTAAATGTAAATAGGCAAACAACATCATCCATTGCATTAAATATATAACTTTAATACATGTGTGTTCTGTAAAATTTTAGACACCAAAAATATAACGTAAATCAAAATAACAAAATGATGAGTCTTGAGTACGCTCCATCATCTCAAAAGCTGGCATCGGTACCTGTCTACTGATGACCTGAGAATACAAGTTATTTTGAAAGAGTTTATCAGCATTAAGCTGGTGAGTTCATAAGTATTTTAGTGTCAATGTTCATTGTCAAAAACGTTTGAACTTGTCCCAATGTATAAGTTTGTAAAAATGTAAATAAATGTTTAAAAGTATTTGCAAAAGTTTGAATCTCTCAGAAAATCCTATATTTTCTATAATAGTAACCTTCTACCAAGGCTTAACTGTTTTGTAAACTCGTCTGTTGTAAAAGTGTGTGATTACCCAAGTATAACTATCATTTGATAAAATATAGTTTGTACATTAATGCTTAAGTGACATTATCACCAAAATATGTAATGGGTAAATCATTGTAGTACTGTAGTTTTGTATAATAAGAACTACTGTTGTACTGATTACTACTACCTTAAACCGGATTTATATTAAGGTATAATGTGATAATTGCACCATACTATCGACTGATAACAACGACATAAAGAACGGTCGTAATAACGGAATGACGTTTGGCACCCGCAGACCTGCAGGTCCGGCTGTAGCTAGCAGCAAGGTGTAGGATAGTCAATCCAGTATAGATCTATACGCAAACTCAACGCTCTCCCTCCAAGAGAATTCTGGCTACAACTCGGGCCATGACATTTAAGGCATGCTCCGATACAGTGGATCACATTTGTTATCGTATTCTTGCATGTGTGATGAAATGTTTCTTGTTCTAGTATAGTTGTATATGTTCTCGTAGTATAGTTGTATATATTCTCTTCCTAGTATAGACTCATGAATGAACTGACTCATTGATCTAGCAGTTGTAATAGTATGATTCTGTGTTACCCCGATGGTAACTTGTTAACAGTGCGTTTAGTACATATGATTATGGAAGTATTTTTATGTCTATATATGTATATTTGATATATAATTAATATGGAAACGACCTTCGGATGGTCACCCAAAATCCTATCAGACCACATCCAAATCGAGGAAAAGGAAACAAGGTGGATAGCCTTCCTAAGTCCTTTAAACATTATTTATACGTCTATACATATATGGGCATGCAATTTGTAATATAAAAGCATAAATAAGTATTTATAAGGCATTTGAAACATAAGTATTATTTTTAAAGAAAGATTGACTTGATGTCAATCTATAAAACCATTTGAAGGTGTAGATTTGATTAAAACAGTTTAAGTATAAGGAACATTTGCTTAAATCACAGTTGTAGTGTAAATTCGAAAAGTAAATGGGTTTGGAAAACATTTAGAAGTAAAACAGTTTGATAGATAGTTTGAATAGTGATAAAACCACTGATTTCCCTAGTTATTAATCACATGTGATTAGTACAATCACATGTGATTGAAACAATAACTATAAGTATTTAACTTGTATTCCCCCCTTTTGAAAGCATATAAAAGCATTTAGAATATTTAACAGGTTGATTAAGGGGTATGAAACTCACTTGATTGATTGAAGAAAGCGAGATGGAAAACCGGGCAGAGTTTCGTCTCGGAAAACGGATTTTTTCTCGGGATTCTCGGGAATCTCGGGAGTAAAATCGACCCTCGGGACTTGAGCAAAAAGACCAGAGCTTCGGGTTATAACGGGCACGGAAAACGAGACAAAGTTGTGAGAGAGAGGAGAGAAATGAGCAACATTTTCGGAAAGCCTCGCATCCTATTTATAGGAAGGCTGAACCGCCTCCGAACGCGGGGCGTACGCTCGTACGCAGCGCGTACGCGTACGTCATGCATGACCGAAGCCTCGACTGCCTCGGTTCGGATGGGACGGGTTGCTGGGTACGCGGGTCGGATGGGACGGCGGGTCGGACGGGACAGCGGGTCGGACGGGTCGGAGCTTCGGACGGGTCGGACGGGTTAGAACTCTTCGGATAGTGCGACGTGGACGATCCGAGACCCTCGATCTCAGTACGCGGGGCGTACGAAGGTACGCGGGGCGTACTTCGGTCCAATCCGATGACTCCCCTTCGGATATTACCGGGAATTTATAATTAATTTTATATTTATTATAAATAAACTTCAAAAATTCATATCTCCCTCATACGAACTCCGTTTTTGACGTTCTTTATATCCTCGCGAAGGTGAGACCATGATCTACGACTTTCGTTTAGATTCCGTTGGCTAATTCCGAAATTATTTTTATTATTTATTTATTAAAATGACGTGATTAAGGAATTTCTTCAAAATTTCATAACTTCCTCATCCGGAGTCAGATTTGGACGTTCTTTTTATGTACGCAAACCTTGATATGATTCCTATTACTTTATTTAATCCGAATAAGATTTTAGGAAGGTTACATTTTGACTTAAATTTGATCGGTTTTACATTACATTGACCCGAAATATCGGGTTGTCACATCATCCCCCCGTTAGAAGGAATTTCGTCCCGAAATTAGAATTTTAAGCAAGTTAGAAATTACGAATAACTAAGCAAAAAGGTGAGGGTATTTCAGTTTCATCTGATCCTCACGTTCCCAAGTGAATTCCGGTCCTCGCTTGGCATTCCAGCGAACCTTCACGATAGGGATACGGCTTTGCTTTGTCTGCTTGACCTCACGGTCCATGATCTCTATAGGTTCTTCCACGAAGTTGAGGCTCTCGTTGATTTCGATCTCGTCGAGTGGGATTACAAGAGTCTCGTCGGATAGACACTTTTTCAAGTTAGATACGTGGAATGTAGAATGTACGTTACGAAGTGCGTCTGGTAGTTCGAGTTTGTAAGCTACGGGGCCGACTCTTGCAAGAATCTCGAAAGGCCCTATGTACCTCGGATTAAGCTTTCCACGCTTGCCGAAGCGTATCAAGCCCTTCCAGGGTGAGACTTTGAGGAGGACTCGGTCTCCCACCTGAAATTCCAAAGGTTTCCTTCGTTTATCAGCGTAGCTCTTCTGTCGGTCTCTGGAGGCTTTCAATCGTTCACGGATCTGAACGATTTTCTCTGTTGTTTCCCGAATGATCTCCGGACCGGTGAGAGTACTGTCGGAAGTTTGCCCCCTGGCTAATTGGGTATCACCCACCTCAGCCCAGCACAGAGGGGATCTGCACTTACGGCCGTAGAGAGCTTCAAATGGAGCAGCCTTGATGCTCGTGTGATAACTGTTATTATAGGAAAACTCGACAAGGGGTAAATGAGTATCCCATGCCTTCCCAAAGTCAATCACGCAGGCTCGCAACATATCTTCCAGAGTTTGGATGGTCCTCTCACTCTGTCCGTCGGTCTGAGGATGGTAGGCTGTGCTCATGTCCAGCCTCGTTCCTAGGGAATGTTGTAGTGATTGCCAAAATCTTGAGGTGAACCTACTATCTCTATCGGAGATAATGGACATAGGTACACCATGTAGCCGTACTATTTCCCTAATGTATGTTCTCGTAAGCTTCTCCATCTTGTCGGTTTCTTTGATAGGCAGGAAGTGTGCAGACTTGGTCAATCTATCAACGATGACCCATATGGTGTCAAGTCCACCCGTTGTCTTGGGCAACTTGGTTATGAAATCCATAGTGATCCGCTCCCACTTCCATTCCGGGATCTCTGGTTGCTGCAATAAACCAGAGGGCTTCTGGTACTCGACCTTAACCTTTGCGCAAGTAAGGCATTTACTTACGAAGGTAGCAATCTCTGCTTTCATATTAGGCCACCAGTATAGCTTCTTAAGATCCAGATACATCTTATCTGAACCTGGGTGGACGGAATACCGAGTGTTGTGCGCCTCGGTCATGACCAAGTCTCGGAAGCCACCATGTTTCGGTGTCCAGATCCGGTTCATGAAAAATAAAGCTCCGTCACCCTTGGCTTCTAAATTCTTGTCCATTCCTCTAAGGGATTCTCTTGACACATTTTCAGATTTCATGGCCTCAAGTTGAGCCGCCTGAATTTGCTTAGTCAGGTGTGAATGGATGGTTATCGATAATGACTTGACTTTGCGACCAGAATATTCCTTCCGACTTAGGGCGTCTGCTACTACGTTGGCTTTACCCGGATGATAACGAATATCGCATTCGTAATCACTGAGTAGCTCGACCCATCGTCGTTGTCTCATGTTGAGTTCCTTCTGATCGAAAATGTGTTGTAAACTCTTGTGGTCGGTAAAGATAGTGCTCTTCGTTCCATACAAGTAATGTCTCCAGATCTTCAGAGCAAACACTACTGCTCCTAGCTCAAGATCGTGGGTCGTGTAGTTAACCTCGTGTGTCTTCAATTGTCTTGAGGCGTAGGCGATGACCTTACCTCGCTGCATCAGAACACATCCGAGTCCTTGGTTTGATGCATCGCAATAAACTACGAAGTCTTTTATTCCTTCGGGAAGGGATAGTATTGGTGCGGTGCACAAGGCTCGTTTGAGCATTTGGAACGCTCTTTCTTGTTTCTCTTCCCAGTCAAAGGCCACACCTTTCTGGGTTAGGGTTGTAAGAGGCTTCGCTATTCGTGAGAAGTTCTGAATGAACCTGCGGTAGTAGCCAGCGAGACCTAGAAATTGACGAATTTCTGTAGGAGTCTTCGGTGCTGACCAGTTCTCAATGGCCTTAATTTTGGATGGGTCCACGTGGATTCCCTCTTCGCTTACCACGTGTCCTAAGAATTCGACTCTTCGGATCCAAAATTCACATTTCGAGAACTTCGCATAAAGTTTCTCTTTTCGTAATGTCCCTAGAACTTGTCGCAGATGATCGCCATGTTCTTTCTTACTTCGGGAGTAGATTAGGATGTCGTCAATGAAAACGATGACGAACTGATCCAAGTAGGGTCGGCATACTCTATTCATCAAATCCATGAATACTGCGGGCGCATTGGTCAATCCGAATGGCATCACCACGAACTCGTAATGTCCGTAACGAGTTCGGAAGGCGGTCTTCGACACATCCTCCTCTAGCACTCGTAACTGGTGATACCCGGATCTCAGATCAATCTTAGAAAAATAGTTCGCCCCTTGCAGTTGGTCGAATAGATCATCTATGCGTGGTAGAGGATAACGATTCTTGACCGTCAGTTTGTTGAGTTCTCTGTAGTCAATACACATACGGAAGGATTCGTCCTTCTTCTTAACAAACAAGACCGGTGCTCCCCAAGGTGAGAAACTTGGCCTTATAAAGCCCTTGCTGAGCAGTTCGTTAAGTTGACCAGAGAGTTCTTGCATCTCGGCTGGTGCTAAACGGTAGGGCGACTTGGCTACTGGGGTAGCTCCTGGGACTAAGTCGATTCTGAACTCGACTTGTCGTTGCGGAGGTAATCCGGGTAGTTCTTCTGGGAAAATGTCGGGGAAGTCGCTCACTACTGGGAGGTTCTTTAGTTCTTTCGTTTCTAGGTTCGTGTCGACGACGTGAGCAAGGAATGCGTGGTATTCCTTACGCAGGTATTTCTGTGCTTGAATACTTGATATGATGCGAAGACTTGCACCGGGTTTGTCGCCATAGACTATAAGAGTTTCGTTAGACGGAAGGTTTAGACGGACTGCTTTCTCGAAGCACATGATGTCGGCACGATGAAGGCTTAACCAGTCCATGCCAATGATGACGTCGAAACTTTTTATTGAGACTGGCATGAGGTCGATTGGAAATGAATGGTTGTCTAGGGTTAGGGTACAACCTAAGTATATGCTACTCGTATTTTCAGTTTTTTCCATTAGCCATTTCTACTGTAAATAGTTCTTTGAGTGCGTGCGGTGGTTGGTTGAGCATGCGAGCAAATTTATGGTTTACGAAGCTTCGCTCCGCTCCACTATCGAATAGAATGCATGCATAGGAGTTATCGAGGAGGAACGTACCGGTTACTACTGTCGGGTCAGCAACTGCTTCCCCGTGGCCTATAGCCAGTACCCTCCCTGCTCCTCCAGCATTCCTCGTTTTGGGGCAGTCTCTCTTAAAGTGGCCTGCTTCGCCACATCCATAGCAGGTTGGGCTTGCGCCAGGGCCAGGGACTTGGTTGATAGGTTGTGCCGGGAACTTACAGAATCGGACGGTGTGTCCTTTCCTGTTGCAGTTAGAGCACTGCAATTCACGGCAGGGGCCGTTGTGGTGGTAGCTGCATTTGTTGCACTTGGGCGAACTTCCAGCATACCGACTAACCGGGGCAGTAGTAGTAGTAGGGGTTACTGCGGCATGAATTGCCACCAGTTGCTGCTTTTTGGCAGCCTGCTGCTTCTTCCTTTCATCCCAGAATTTCCGCTTAGTATCGGCGGGTTTGGAGGGTTCCGGGATGGCTAGGGTGGTTGTGGTTGCAGGGGTTTTGACTCCATGGTCAATGAGTCGTTGTGCCAATCGTTTGGCACTGTCGAAGGTAGCGGGGTTTGACGCTAGCACATTCCCCTGATACGGAGGCACTAGTCCCCATATGTACCTCTCGATCTTCTTCCCCTCGGTGGGAACCATATTGGGGCAGAGGGCCACCAGCTCGCTGAATCGGGCAGTATAAGCGACCACATTGGTGCCCTTCATTGACAGGTTCCAGAGTTCCTGCTCCAGTTTCTGGATCTCGCCCCTCGGGCAGTATTCCTCAGTCATGAGGTCTTTCATTGTTTCCCAGCCCATGTCGTTGGCTACGACGAGAGTTAGTGCTTTGACGTGGCCGTTCCACCACGTTAGGGCTTTACCCTCAAAGGTGCATGCGGCGTATTTCACCTTGCACGCAGCAGGGCATGAACAAATTTCGAAGACTGATTCAGTCTTCTCAAACCATTGTGAGAGAGCAATGACTCCGCCGGTGCCATAGAAAGGCTTCGGCTTGCAGTTTGTAAAATCCTTGTAAGAGCACTCCCTTGAGCGCACAGGGATTTCGACCGGAAAAGATTCCACAGGGGTTCCACCTCTGCTGGCATCAGAAGAGTGATACTGAGCCATGGCAGTTGCCACTGCTGCAGCTACAACAGCATTCAGGGCTACAGTATCGATGACCGGAGGCGGAGGAGGTGGTGGAGGTGCAGGATTATTCCTATTCCTAGGAGACTTGCGAGGAGGCATCCTTTAGCTGAAAGTTTAAAAAGATAAGAAAGATGGTAAGAATCAATTTGTAAGCAACGCGAGAGTGACCCATGGACTAACTAAACATAGTCCAACAGTTGAAAGGGTGCTTGAAACCACAACAAGCATTATTAGGAGGAAAGCACAAGTGTATATATTTTTCCCAGATAGTTAGATCTCAAAAATACTGGTATTACCGATGTAATAAGTTCAGTGAAAATCGACCTAACAGTAGGTCATACATCATACCATATAGAAAAGTTTGACAGTTCTTAGATTTCAAATTTGAGTACGGAAGTTAGAAACATTTTACACACAAGTGCTACTTGGAGCACAGATGTTAAAGGCTATTCTTTAAATAAAAGACGGAGCTGTACTAGACATCAACCAACGGCGATGGGAAAATCCCGGGCGAGTACTGCGGTCGGACACTTGACGAAACACCTCTTGAATGGGTCGATCCTGAGTCCTCTGACGAGCTCGAAGTTCCAATATTTCAGCTCGTGAGGCAGCCAACTGCTATTGCAGGGTTTTATTTGTCCTCCGGGTCCGTTCCATGTCTTCTTCAAGACGGCGGATGCTGACTGTGTTGACACCTGAGTCGGCATCAATCTCTATGACCCGGTCGACGGCTGCTCCACCTTGCTCGACAATACGAGCTATTCTGCGGATAATGACAGGCAGAGCTCGGTCAGTAGAGCCACCATCGCTGACGTTGTAAAAGGTTCGGTCCCCAAAGTATGTTAAGGGTTGACCCTGATCATCGCTCCAGCGGTTCAGGTTGTTTGCCCACATAGGTGTAGGGCCTGGAAACGCTGGTCGAGGGTTGTTGTTCGGGGCTTGACCTACAATCGGTAGGTTGTTGACTTCAGGCTCGGAGTCGGACCCATCTGAAAAGCCTTCTGCGAGGTGATCATCCAAAGGGATTGGATGATCAACTTCGGCTCTTCATCGATCCACCCGGCATTGCCTTCATTGGGAAAGCACGGGTCGCCATGATGGATATCTAGCCATCAAGATCTACGCGAGAATAGAGGTATAAAAATATAGTATACGTGTAACTAGTAGCGCAAAATACTCCTATAGTATTTTAAGTTTAAATTCTATTGATCTTCTTGTGGTATTGTTGGTAAGTTTTTAGACTTGTTAACCTATCACAACCATTCTAAGGCATGTGCTAATCACTCCTAGGATCAGCATAGTTGATCAGGCTATGCCATTTCCAGGACTGACCATACATCCCCGAGCTCACTTGTGATATTTAACAATCGTAATACTTTTGTTCTTGTCATTGTGACACTTATTTTAGTATGAATGCAGACTAGTATACTTAGTTAAATATTTTATTATTTTAAGTATAGACTCTTGGTCAGAGTTTAATCCCCAATGGGTTTATAGTTTAGTATATCTTTTATGGGTTGATATACTCAATTCACTATAAACAATGCTCTGATACCAATCTGTCACACCCCAAAACCAAGAACGGCGGAAACGTTCTGGGGCGGAGGACGTCATGTAAGGTAATCACAACACAGTAAATGTAAATAGGCAAACAACATCATCCATTGCATTAAATATATAACTTTAATACATGTGTGTTCTGTAAAATTTTAGACACCAAAAATATAACGTAAATCAAAATAACAAAATGATGAGTCTTGAGTACGCTCCATCATCTCAAAAGCTGGCATCGGTACCTGTCTACTGATGACCTGAGAATACAAGTTATTTTGAAAGAGTTTATCAGCATTAAGCTGGTGAGTTCATAAGTATTTTAGTGTCAATGTTCATTGTCAAAAACGTTTGAACTTGTCCCAATGTATAAGTTTGTAAAAATGTAAATAAATGTTTAAAAGTATTTGCAAAAGTTTGAATCTCTCAGAAAATCCTATATTTTCTATAATAGTAACCTTCTACCAAGGCTTAACTGTTTTGTAAACTCGTCTGTTGTAAAAGTGTGTGATTACCCAAGTATAACTATCATTTGATAAAATATAGTTTGTACATTAATGCTTAAGTGACATTATCACCAAAATATGTAATGGGTAAATCATTGTAGTACTGTAGTTTTGTATAATAAGAACTACTGTTGTACTGATTACTACTACCTTAAACCGGATTTATATTAAGGTATAATGTGATAATTGCACCATACTATCGACTGATAACAACGACATAAAGAACGGTCGTAATAACGGAATGACGTTTGGCACCCGCAGACCTGCAGGTCCGGCTGTAGCTAGCAGCAAGGTGTAGGATAGTCAATCCAGTATAGATCTATACGCAAACTCAACGCTCTCCCTCCAAGAGAATTCTGGCTACAACTCGGGCCATGACATTTAAGGCATGCTCCGATACAGTGGATCACATTTGTTATCGTATTCTTGCATGTGTGATGAAATGTTTCTTGTTCTAGTATAGTTGTATATGTTCTCGTAGTATAGTTGTATATATTCTCTTCCTAGTATAGACTCATGAATGAACTGACTCATTGATCTAGCAGTTGTAATAGTATGATTCTGTGTTACCCCGATGGTAACTTGTTAACAGTGCGTTTAGTACATATGATTATGGAAGTATTTTTATGTCTATATATGTATATTTTATATATAATTAATATGGAAACGACCTTCGGATGGTCACCCAAAATCCTATCAGACCACATCCAAATCGAGGAAAAGGAAACAAGGTGGATAGCCTTCCTAAGTCCTTTAAACATTATTTATACGTCTATACATATATGGGCATGCAATTTGTAATATAAAAGCATAAATAAGTATTTATAAGGCATTTGAAACATAAGTATTATTTTTAAAGAAAGATTGACTTGATGTCAATCTATAAAACCATTTGAAGGTGTAGATTTGATTAAAACAGTTTAAGTATAAGGAACATTTGCTTAAATCACAGTTGTAGTGTAAATTCGAAAAGTAAATGGGTTTGGAAAACATTTAGAAGTAAAACAGTTTGATAGATAGTTTGAATAGTGATAAAACCACTGATTTCCCTAGTTATTAATCACATGTGATTAGTACAATCACATGTGATTGAAACAATAACTATAAGTATTTAACTTGTATTCCCCCCTTTTGAAAGCATATAAAAGCATTTAGAATATTTAACAGGTTGATTAAGGGGTATGAAACTCACTTGATTGATTGAAGAAAGCGAGATGGAAAACCGGGCAGAGTTTCGTCTCGGAAAACGGATTTTTTCTCGGGATTCTCGGGAATCTCGGGAGTAAAATCGACCCTCGGGACTTGAGCAAAAAGACCAGAGCTTCGGGTTATAACGGGCACGGAAAACGAGACAAAGTTGTGAGAGAGAGGAGAGAAATGAGCAACATTTTCGGAAAGCCTCGCATCCTATTTATAGGAAGGCTGAACCGCCTCCGAACGCGGGGCGTACGCTCGTACGCAGCGCGTACGCGTACGTCATGCATGACCGAAGCCTCGACTGCCTCGGTTCGGATGGGACGGGTTGCTGGGTACGCGGGTCGGATGGGACGGCGGGTCGGACGGGACAGCGGGTCGGACGGGTCGGAGCTTCGGACGGGTCGGACGGGTTAGAACTCTTCGGATAGTGCGACGTGGACGATCCGAGACCCTCGATCTCAGTACGCGGGGCGTACTTCGGTCCAATCCGATGACTCCCCTTCGGATATTACCGGGAATTTATAATTAATTTTATATTTATTATAAATAAACTTCAAAAATTCATATCTCCCTCATACGAACTCCGTTTTTGACGTTCTTTATATCCTCGCGAAGGTGAGACCATGATCTACGACTTTCGTTTAGATTCCGTTGGCTAATTCCGAAATTATTTTTATTATTTATTTATTAAAATGACGTGATTAAGGAATTTCTTCAAAATTTCATAACTTCCTCATCCGGAGTCAGATTTGGACGTTCTTTTTATGTACGCAAACCTTGATATGATTCCTATTACTTTATTTAATCCGAATAAGATTTTAGGAAGGTTACATTTTGACTTAAATTTGATCGGTTTTACATTACATTGACCCGAAATATCGGGTTGTCACACTAATGCTCTGAAAAAAATACACATGATATAGTTCTCAGATGTGTGTGTGTTCTACTGGAATGATTTTATTCTAGATATGAATGAACTAGCTAAGATTTTGATTGAGTGGCAATTCATCAAACAAACTGTAAAACATCAACCTGATGACATATTTCATCTCCAGGATCTTTAGCTAGATGATCCTCCACAACAGTAAGATCTAAAGGAAGATTCAATCCGACAATAGCTAAATTTTCTCGAATCCTCCCCCATTGAGTTTTCATATCATTCAGACGATTTTCAGCTTGCCTTTTTTTCTCCCTCTCATACAGAAATCCTGATCGCATCTCATGTAATTCCCCCTCAATGTCAGTTGCCTTATGCTGGATTCCGGTTTCTGTTTCCAGTTCTATTAATGGAATCATCAGTTCCTTAGTATTGTAATATGCTGGACTTCTGCAATAACAGATAAAACTTACGCATAATTAGCTCAAAATAGAATCTCTGAATCTCGAATTACCTAATTTATATCAAATGGGATTTGTAGAATTCATCATTTGAAATTGAGTGCAGAATGAATAGATCCACATATTAGGAAGAAAAATTGAATTAAAACGATTTTAAATATGAGATCGTCGTTGATAAATGAAGAACAGGGTAACGCTTTAATCCATACAGATTCATTCCATCTCTAATTGAAATAACCAACAATTTAATATTAGTTCTGTTACAATCCACTGGATCAAAATTAATGCAATAATATAAATCGATATACATGGATTTCTAAAATTATGTGTTGAAATCGAAGAACTTGCCAAACTCCCCGATTTCATCAATACGGGTCTATTCTCTGAATCCAAATCACGATTGTACAAAAATGCTTTCTGATCTATCATACTCCGTGTTCACATTTCCATTGACATCCTAATATGGGGAAAACAACGATGAATATGTATGAGTGGTCGATTAGAGCATATTGTGGGATTGAGAGAACGACAACGAGAGAGATGGAGAAAGAGATATGGGGAAAATAATTAGTTCACGGATTTAAGATATGTCGATTAATAAAAATAGATTTAAGATATTATTTAGTTATATATTTGTTTCCTATATTACCCCTGTCTCATTTAATTGATATGCCCCCTCCTCTTTAGTTTTCTGATTAATTACAAAAACGTTATTATGCATCTTGACCCTTTTTTTTATCCAACGTTCCACTTTTAGTTCTCAGGTTCTCGGAAAACTATAAGTTCTCAAATGATCATTCCTCTCTCTCTCTCTCACTCTCTCTCTCTCTCTCTCTCTATATATATATATATATATATATATATATATATATATAGTTAAGTTATGTGAGACGGTCTAATTTTGTGAGACCGTGAGACGTAATCCTAACTATTCATTTGGTAGATAACACAAAAATCATTTTTAAAATGCAAAATAATTGAAAATTTTCAAATTTTTTTTTCAAATATTATTTTCGGAATTTATATTTTCCAAAAAAATAAATAAATAAATAAAAATATTTTTTTACATATTCTAATAGAATAATAGAATATTCTACAGATCCGAGAAATCTAGTATAATATTCTAGCATTCTAAATATCACATTAGAATATTTACAATGTAATAATATATTATAATATTATTTCATGTATTTTAAAAAAAAACGGTATTTTTTTATTTTTTTTAGGTAATTAAAGTTCCAAAAATAATAATTAAAAAAAGATTTTTAGATTTTTCCTTTTATTTTGCATTTTAAAATTATTTTTAGATTTGGTCTCCCGGTCTCACAAAATTAGTATGGTCTCAAATGAAACTGAATATATATATATATATATATATATATATATATATATATATATATATATATGTGGGAAAAGTGAATATACCCTTAAGGGTATATAAGCTTAGGTACCCAAACTCACCATACTATATCGTTTTGTATCATATATAGACATTGTAATTGTCCAATATTCTTATAATTCAACTTCTAAATTGAATTACTTCAAAGTTTTTATAAATTTCATGTTTATCTTCCTCTTATATAATTATCATTTTCAACAATAATATATATAGCCTAGTAAGTGTTCGATAAAAAGATGTGATGTAAAAAGAAGATAATAGTGAAAATTTAAAAATATTGAATATAAATCAAGTTAAGGATTGAAGTTTAACAATATTATAATGAATATATCAAACAAATAGACGTATTACTATGAGTTTGGATACCTAAGCTTATATACCTTAAGGGTATATTCACTTTTCCATATATATATATATATATATATATATATATATATATATATATATATATATATATATATATATATATATATATATATATATATATATATATATATATATTAGGAGTTGAATTATTTCAATAATTTCCTTAGATTTCGGATATTGTATGCAATACTTTAGGATATATTATAAAGTTAAACCTAAAACTTAAGAAGAAAAAGTTAAAGATGGTAAAGGAATCAAGTCTCAAACTTATTCACTTTTTTACTTTTCATCCTTTTCCTCGCTTTCTTTCCTACCCCCACGTCCACATACAGAAATTTTGGCCCCCTCCCCACTCTACCCCACCCGAACTCTCTCCCTAGGTCTCTTCAAGTGTCATTTTCACACATATACTTCACATACCATATACAAACCATTCCCTTCACTTCATACTCTCCATCTCCATCTTTCTCCATTAAACCACAAACCCCTCGCAAGAAATCTTGATTATACTTAAAAGATTGGAGCAACAAGACAAAGAGAGAAAGTTGAGAGTTTTGCAAGTGAAAATGGAGTTCTTTCCTTCACAACCAGACTTATCTCTTCGAATCAGCCCACCCAACACCCAACCCACTTCAATAAGTTGGAGAACATCAAATCCAACTGATCAAGATCATGATTTTGATTTAGGTCATTTCTGGACGAGAGCTTTAAACTCCCAAAACCACCAACATGACTCAACAACAAGATCTCAATCCTCTTTCGGTTTATATGAACCATATCAAGCCCATTCTAATGATTCCGGCCTCAACCAGAACACAATCACAACAAATCTTTATCACCATCACCAGGGAGTAAGCTTACAGGAAGAGTTATTGAAACCCATAAAAGGAATTCCTATTTTTTACCAAACTACTCATCCCAATTTACAGATTCCAGCTCAATATCATCATCATCACCAAAATAATCAAGCTTCATTAGATTCTTGCGCTGTTGCTACTTCTAGTAGCTCTTCTTCTTTAACTCATGGCAGTAATTTTAACAATATTGCGCGATCAAGATTCTTGTCTTCGAGGTTTCCTGCAAAGCGTAGCATGAGAGCTCCGAGGATGCGATGGACGACGACCCTCCATGCTCGCTTTGTCCATGCTGTTGAGCTCTTGGGTGGACATGAAAGTAAGTTCTCTAATTTTGCTATATTCATTTTTACGGAATTTAAGACAAAATTTTATCCATCAATTGGTTCTTTTGGCTTTCTTAATTAATTTCGTTTGCGGATATGCTTGTGTAATGAACATAGGAGCAACGCCTAAGTCAGTTCTTGAGCTAATGGATGTAAAGGACCTGACGTTAGCCCATGTCAAATCTCACTTACAGGTAAACTAGCTTACCCCATATCTCTCCTATTTTTTCGAATTATTTCAAGTGAGGTTTTAAGTCTAATCTAACTGGTATTAGTATTTTTAGCTAATGCAACATTCTCAAACACTCCTTCCCGTAAAGCTAGCTAACATGTACAACGCTGTAGTCAGACAACAGAAGAGTACTATTTTTCGATCAGATTTTTTTTATAGACTCAAGTGTTTTTTCTTGGGTAGTTCTACAACATGTTCGTTCTTTAAGGAAAGGCAATGCCTTATTTAGATTACGTATCAAAGCAAAGGTTCTCGACATACATCTTAGTTTTTCTTGGTTCATCCTCTTTGAATATATATATATATATATATATATATATATATATATATATATATATATATATATATATATATATATATATATATATAAAGTCTTCAATATATATGATATATGAGGCCCAGGCACAGATCTCTTTTTATTGGTATTGACTTTTGACTTTTAGACTCTGAGAATAACTTCTTATTTTCAGAAAAAAACAAATAAATATTTTAAAATAAATTCAAATCACACTGAATTTTCCCATGCAGAGACCGATCTCCAATCTTTTGAACGCAACCTTGTTCTTCTTTCTTCTTCTTCTTCTCTTCCTACAAGATCTGATGGCTCTGCAGTGTTACAGCTTTAAAATCAGCTTTTTTTGCTTTCCATGACACATGTTTTTTTTATAATATACTTTTTCTTATATATATATATATATATATATATATATATATATATATATATATATATATATATAGAGAGAGAGAGAGAGAGAGAGAGAGAGAGAGAGAGAGAGAAAAGAAAAAAGAGAAGAAGAAGACAAAACCTAATGAATTAAAAACAAAGAGATATTAGAAGCCAAGACAAGTTTACACACAGTCCACTGTGCAATTGTATGTATTTATTAGGATTGAATTGAATAACAGCATTAATAATTCTCTCTTTTCAGAGGGGAACTTGAGATATGGGAAAGTACAAAAAAGGCCATCATTTCTCAATGATATATGTATACATATGTCTAGTAGCATCACATGCTGTTTCTTAACCACACATCTTGACCATGGTTTAGTACATTGATTGAAGTGTCTTTCCCTCGTATAGACATGCACCATTCCACCCCACAATAGATCCGTTCTTTTTTATTCTGTACTTTCTTTTCGCACCATTACACACACAGATATATATATATATATATATATATATATATATATATATATATATATATATATATATATATATATATTCACCTTTTTATAATGCATAAAGCACATTCACAGGCTATTTCTTTTACAAGACAACTTTTTTATTATATATTTTTATTTAAAAATAAAAAATGGTAACAAGATAAGGATTATTTTTTTCTGGTTTGTCCTAAATCTTTTAAGATATTTAATTCCTCAAGATCGATTATATTTTGCACAAAATGAAGAGATATGGACATAAAATGAATATTTGGTTGTACCATTTAAAGTATATTGTGTTAAATCATTGATGAGTTTGTTGGGAATAATTTAGCGGATAATCAACAATATAAATTAATCATTATGATTCTAAGAAAGATAACATTTAAGTTATTCTTGTTTTGCAGATGTATAGAACTGTAAAGACTACTGATAAAGCATTGGTTTCATCAGGTTAATTAAGCCCCTTATTTGTCTTGTATATTTAATACATGATGCTTTGTACTAACTTCGAATCATGCGTATTTTTCATCTTTACTTAGCACAATCAGAAGTCTTTGGCAATGGAAAATCAGGAGACAATTCTGTTGATATAATGCTTGGCATTCAGACTCACGGAATGGAGTTATTACCCGAAAATGGAGGAATGTCTAGTGTTCATCAAGATAAAGATTTTAATTTTGGTCGTTGGTGCAATTCATCAAGGTGAAACTTTTATTAATTATGTATTTTTACTACTAAAATTAATGTTTCTTGAAATGCAAAATGTAGCTTTATTTATGACAAATATATGATCCAAAAAGGATCTGAGGTACATGCCATGATTCCTAACAAATTTAGAGGGCTTGGACAACAAGCTTAGAATAGTAAACTTGGCAGACAATTTTCACTGTTCATTTGTGGCTGTATGTACAAATTAAACATGCTTGCTGAATAATTGGGGAATTCTTTTGCGGGTTCTTTTGCATTGTCCTTCAATTTAACTTCTACTATCAATCATCTTTCACTATCAGTAATCTGAACATTACTTGTCTACTATTCTCAACATGCGCCTTTTGTAGATTAGTAAAAATCTGTAATCATGTCTTTTGGGAGAACTAAAGTAATCCTTAATTCTGTTTATCATGAAGGAAAGTCAATTCATAGAATAAAAGTCCTATTCTAGTAAATGTGCTTTTTGCGTCTTCTTAAATAAAATCCACCTTTCAAATGGCAGGAAGATGGGCTTTATAGTTAAAATAAAACAATAAAAGTGTATTTACCCTTATCGTTGCATGTTAAGAAATATCCCTTCCCTCTCATCATGTGGCCTTTAATCAACTATGGCCATTCTAGAAGGGCCCCATTGTTTCTAAGTCAAAAGCTCCCCTCTTTGAAACACCTTTGTACCTTTTGTCTATACATTTGTGTTTATTATACTTGTTCTTGTTTCCCCCCTTTTTCATCTTGTGTACATGGCATGGGTATAATGGGACCTCACATGGGTTGGTTTTAACTTTTTATCTCAAAGAAAATGGTAAAAGTGAGAAGCTATAGCTAGCTACAAAACTAGGCATTGAAAGAATTAAAGCTTTCTATACATGGTTTGCTTTTCTCATCTTTTTCTTTTGGTATGGGCTTTAAACTGATGGAATTATTCTTTTCATGGTTTCTGTAGCGGGGAAGTTTTGATGCAAGTTAAACATGGAGATCTTGAATCGAGCATATTATCCCTTGAGGTACATATATATATGCTATATATTTCCATTTATATTTCGAAATAATTGCTCTCGCAGCCCGAGACGCTAGAATACTTTCTAGTGTGAAATGTCTCTGTCTCGTGAAATTTAATGCAGTCGTTTGACGATCATTTATGATGATACTTTTCAACTAATAAAAAAATATAAGAATATGCACCCGTTCATTAATTACTTGTAATGATAGTAAAATGATAAATAGTTAACTTTAAAAATAATAAATAGCTAACTATATGATAGTGATAGCATTAATTTCAAGTTTTCCCTTCTTCTTTTATTTAGAGGCATTTTATATTAGATTCAAAGACAATTTAATAACTACTTAGTGCATTTGAACTTGTATTCTTAATTTTGTGATATTTTCTGAATGGCATAATAAACTTTTAAGATATATATATATATATATATATATATATATATATATATATATATATATATATATATATATATATATATATATATATATATATATATATATATGTGTGTGTGTGTGTGTGTGTGTGTGTGTGTGTGTATGAATGTTTCTGTGTGGGAGTAATAAGTTTTGGCGATGGAATACATTGTGCACAATGATAACGTAACTTTTGAGGAGGTATTATCATACGGAAACCTAATTTACCACATAGGATACCCTCTACGTGTGATAGTGATATTTAAGCTTTGCATGGGAATATATAAATACATGTTAGCTTGTCATATAAAGTGGAAGAATAAATGTGTAGCAAAAGCAAAGGTATTTGGATTTGGCAGGTCATTAAAATATTTAAGTGTAAAGTAGTTCCTTTAATTTAGCAAGTTAAAGGAAGCGAAACATAAAGCAAAGGAAAAAAAAACATCCTCCGTCAAATCTAGGTAACATCCTACAAGACTAAGATCTCTTTTTGAAGTTTGTGGTATCGGACATATGAGGTTTCCTTAATTGTATCAATTTGGCTACGTGAATTTAAAAGGGACACTTGTCCAAATTAAGGATAGTATATGTAAACCCTAATGGCCAAATTCATGGTAGGAACGCTTTAAGTTTAGTTGCATGCTGTAAAGATGGTTGATCTATTAAGACGTATTTGGTATATGCCCATTCTCAACACAATTAAACTTTATTAATTGTGTTTAGCATCAATAAGTAGACAATATACAATAGAAGCTTGATACATTCAAATAGGTTATACGGTATACACGATGAAATGAGCTTCATATATATATGGTTAACCTACAAAGATTCAAATTGCAAACTAAACTTGTTGGTTCTATGGTGTTGTAATCACTTTCGACTAATATTTATATATTACAACTGGATTAAAAATGTATGGTGTAACCCTGGACTAGCTTTCTTCTTGCAGAAGGAAAGGAATTCAAAAGGCATGAAGAATGAGAGGTCATATGAAGTAAGCTCATCAAGCCATTCACAGACCAGCCTTAAGAAGCCTAGCCTAGAGTTCACTTTAGGAAGATCTCAGTGAATTTATATATATATATATATATATATATATATATATATATATATATATATATATATATATATATATATATATATATATATATATATATATATATATATATATATTACTACTCATTTAGATATCATTGAGTTTTTTTAATGGGAGCTGGTGAAAAGAATGGTGCCCACTGGAAAATCTGTAGAGAAAAGTAAAAGAATGGGAAAAAGAGAGCAAAAGGAAGGCAACAAGACAAGAAAGGGTACACAAAGCAACAAAAGGGAGTAGGGTTTTGAAAAGCATATCTTTGCTATTGAAAATTTGTGAGAGACCCATTATCTGACCCTTTTGATATTATAGATCTTGATTATATGTAAAAAAAATTAATCAGTTTTGACTTTTCAATCGATCTTATAATTTTTCTTGAATTCTATGGCAAACATCAATGTCTTGACTGTGTTCTTTATTTTAGTCGATATCAAGTGATGTTCTTTCTCTTTGAGATCGAGAGTTTTAGTCTCATCGTGGACATAGCCAATGTTTTAAAAACTGATGTTTTAGTTAAACCGATATGATGAATGATTTATGGTTCAACCGGTTTAACCGGTTCGACCGTCTGATAATCTGATGTATCGTAACTTTCATCTTTATTCCTAGTTTCCTACATACATATATAAATCAATGATTTGACGTTTACAAACTCAAACATTAAAAAGATACATAAAAACAAGTTATAGATCTATACAAACACATTAAAAAACATATAACGATTAGTCTTACATCAGTCTATGTATATTAAAAAGAAAATAAAGTACAAACTGAAATAAATTATAGTTTTAAATGAATACAAAAGCTTCTTAAAGTTTACCATGTTTTTTTTTTAGAAAATTCCAAAATCAATGTGAAAAAAATTATCAATGTTTATTATGCAAAAATGTTTAATTTCCATATGTTTTTATCCAAATTAACTGATTCAACTGGTTTTTTTTTACAAAAACTGATCGGTTTTTTCTGGTTCAGAAATATAAAAAAACCGGAGCTAGTTGAATGTTATCTTTTCCGATTACCGGTTCGACCGCCCGATTCAAACCGATTTTTAAAACATTTGACATAAATGAAATTACATATTAACTTAAAGAAAAAATTAGATTTGCTGTTTAAACATAAAAATTAGTCATTTCATCTTTGCCTTGCCACATGTGCCAATAAAACAGATATAGTATAAGTGATAAAGAACTTAAGATATATTTTAAATGACGACGACTATATTAAACTACGTATATGCCTGCTTTGTATACAAATTAAATTGTATGGTAAAATGTTATTGTCATATATATGAAGGTAAAAATTTAATCTAATATAAATATGTAAAAACTAAGATATAAACTGCTAATTACAAATATGATAGATACAATGTATTAATAATCTTTTCATCCAAAAGTTGAACAAAATATAATCATCCTTCACGTCAGTTATATATATATATATATATATATATATATATATATATATATATATATATATATATATATATATATATATATATATATATATATATATATATATATATATATACAATCCAATATAAAAAACATAATAAATAAATAAAAAATATATATTACAATAATTATCTCAAAATCAAAAAATAAAAAATAAAATGTTACATATTAACAATAATAGAAAAGTTCATGACTCGTAGATATAAATAAATAAATAAAGTCACAATTTTGTGATTTGTGAGACATACTTTTAATCGATTTCATCTTCGTTTATGATTTCCTTTTAAATCAAACTGATTCACTTATAAAACTTTATCTTTCTATTTTTTTCGTACAACAAACTTTGATTTCCTTTTTATTTCATCATGAAAATTTTAAAGAACCCTTAAACTCCATTTACGAATTCAATTTAAAGTGAGAAAAGAGAGGAAATTGATGGAAGAGAAAGGAAAATAAAAAAAATTGGTGTTCATGAGTTTTATTAAAAGAAAGAAGTTGAAGGAAATGAAATGATCACTTTCCTCCTAACTTTTATTTCGATTTGGAAGGATTTTGAGAGAAAAAACAAAAATGTTTAACTTTCCTTCCACTTCTCTCAAACTCGGGAACACAATATATATATATATATATATATATATATATATATATATATATATATATATATATATATATATATATTTTCCTTTCTTTTTTCTTCTTTTCTCTCCTTAATTTCTTTTCTCTTCTCTTCTTTATTTGCTACAACTCATTAACGGAGTGTAAGTGTCATCTTAATTGGACATAGTTCCTTAAAGCGAAAAATCAAAACTGATGTTATTAGGGCCATTCCAAGCCAATTTGGGGCCAAATGAGACCCCTTAATAAATGAAAAATCAAATAATTATAACTGCTAGTTCTTTTTGTTTTAGTAACATTTATCAAAAGACAAATGAGATCTACAATAAAACTTTTTTATAGATTAAATATACAATACCTTCTATATGATTTCTGATAAATAAAACATTCTATATGTCTTCATATATCTATAATGAGCCTTTGTATAGATTAAATATAAAATACCCATAATTAAAAAGATTAATAAATTAAATATACAATATTTTCCATATGACTTTCTGATAAATTAAACATTATATATGCCTTCATATTTCTATAATGAGCCTTTTTATAATGCCATGCTTTTTTTAATGGTATAGGCAAATAAGTAAAACCAAATAAATCAACTTTAGCTGGAGTACATAGTACAAACTGTTGGGTTTTGAGCATTATAACACTCTTATGGTGCACATGCAACCCTGAATGCTTTGGATCTATGTTTTCTCTAATTATACATGCATTTTGTTTTTCCAAAGCATTCACCCTAGCAAGCATACAATTGAAGTTATATAATAAAACTTATTTTGGATGCATACCTCTTGAATAGGGTAGAGTTCTTGACCTTTGAAAGCTTGAGAACCTCAAGTGTGATGCCTCTATTGGTTCACAAACACCATATGCAAAAGGAGGCTTGAGAGGATAGGCTAGCAAACTCAAAATCGTTTATCACTCTCTTGGAATGATGGGGCAATCGATTTTGGCTCTAGGGAGCTCTATTTATAGTGTTGTACATGCTAGGGTTACACTTTGTAAACCCTAATAACCCATGACTTTCCACATTCTCATGCTCCATGGGTTTAACCTCCATGGACTATCAATGGATTAGTTTAGCCCACCTACATGATCATGGATCATTGGCCCGCACTACAACAATGATTGATCTACATAATCAATCCCCCTATATTTAATTAGTCTCTTTTGACCACAAAATTAGTTCCAAATTAATTATTGATCAATACTAATTAAATAATATGATTTCATATTAATATATTATACTTTTAATATATTAATAAACCCTAAATAACCTTACTGTAACATCCGGTTTACCAAGTATAATATTTTAATTATTTAATTTAAAGATTTTGGAGGGACTCGACGAGTTGGTGCCTCAACTCGTCGAGTAGGGTCGCGACCTGGTGACATGGATAATGAATGGACTCGGCGAGTCAGAGAGATGACTCGTCGAGTCAGCGTTGTTGGCAGAAACCCTAATTCTTTTGGGCCTGGGCCTATTTAAAGGCACTTATAGCCTCCTTGACACCCCCCATTAGTGTCATTCGTCACTTGAGAGAAACCCTAGAGACATTTGTGGGCAAGAGAGGGAAAGAGACTCATTGGAGGTCATTCCTTGGGGAGAAGATCAAGGGTGTTGCAAGGATCAAGAAGAGAGCTTGTGGATCTATTTCATCCCCATCTTTAGCTTCAGATCAAGGTATGAAGTCCTTACCTTTCTTGTTTTATTGAATAGATCCTTTGAGTATGAGAAGTTAGGGCTCATATCACTTTTGGTGGGGTTTTGGGTGCATCAAACCCCCTCTTCTGAGTATGCCATAGATTTGGACCTTGTAAGGTACAAAGAGTCAGAAAGTAGGAAGATATTGTTGTGCAACCATGAGGTTTTGAAGTTGGGAAGCTTTAATAGAGCGAAATATACCATGCATGGATATCAAGATCAGACCTTTATTTAACTTTTGAGTATTAGGAGGTTCGATCTATGAGTTAGAGTTATAGATCTGACCTCAGGTGGCTAAATGAGAAATATGATGGAGCCAACTCACCGAGTCCATGGGATGGCTCGACGAGTCATGGTAGGTTTGACCTTGTAGCCTTGACCCAGTGTTAACTAATCGAGTTAGGAGTCAACTCAGTGAGCTGAGTGAACCCTAGGAAGAACGTGGAGAATACGAGTGGACTCGGCGAGTCAGGTCAATCTTGATTGTTGAGTCAGTCTGGCTTTCTGTTGACTTCCTGGGTGGTGCAATAAGGGGTAAAATAGACTTTTACCCATCCCGAGGGTAAAAAGGGGAAAAAGGACTTAAGGAGTAAATGAGTAATAAAGAGGATAATGATTGAGATGCTTGTCTTATGTGTTAGGCGGAGGCTAGTCCAAGATTTCTGAGTGCTTGTCGGTTACCTGCTAGCCGAGGTGAGTCTTCTCATTATACCTTATCTAGAGTGGTAATTATGTGTGTCCGGAAGCTCTTATGTGCTTATACACGATATGTGATATATGTTTTATGTGATATGCTATGTTATGAGTTTGCCTGGTTTGGACCGGAAGGTCGACAGGGTTTGAACTGGAAGGTCGACAGATTTGGGTCGGAAGGTCAACAAAGTAGGACCGGAAGGTCATCATGGGTAGGGTCGGAAGGTCTACCAGAGTTGTGGTACCGGAAGGTCTCGTAGAGTTATACCTCGAATGGCTAATCATATGTGTCTGGTATTTTGGTCAACTCACTAAGCCTCGTGCTTACCGTGTTATGTGTTATGTGTTTCAGGTTTTCCTCAAGATCGCGGGATGGCACCGGCTTGATTGTACACACCAGAGAAAGAATTATGTTTCGAGGATCCTGGATTATTAATTGATTAAACACAGAGTTATGTTTTGTAAACTAAAGAAATGATGTTTTATGAAATGTGTTATGAAGATTATATGATTAAAAATGAAAATTTTGTTTTGAAAATTTACGTCGTTACAATTTGGTATCAGAGCCTTGGTTTAAAGGATTCGGATGCACCTTCGGGTAAATCTGGACTCAAACTGAGGATTTGAGAAAAAATTTCAAATAAATGATTTTTCTAAAGCGAACAAGAGTTTCTAAGAGAAAACGAGAAAGAGCAGTGTGTACAATTAGCCAGAGCCTGAATGGTGATTTCCCTAAATACCCTTACTTTTGTATTATGAGATATTTATGATATATGTTATGAGATATTATGCATGCTAGAGATGGGCTAGGTATTTCATATTTAGGACTAGAGTGACCCGATTTGTGATGCCTTAGCCTAGGAGTTGTTGTTATCTGTGATATGCTTTCGAGTATGTGTTAACTAAGAGTATCTAGCAGTAATCCTTTTTAGAGAGGGATTTGAGTAGAGGAGTAATCTAGGAGAGATACCTACATGAGCATTTGTGGAGTCTTCTGAGAGGGTAGCCATATGCCCATGTGGGGTGAAGTTGCTTGAGTTCGGTGATATCCTACGAGTATGAGGAGAGTAAGTAGGATAATAGCCTAGAGGGGTTTTACGTGCTAGTAGAGATTATTCAATGCCCGAATGCTACTTGCTTCGTGCTTTGTGGAACTCTCGATGATGGGAGTCAGCTACCAAGTGAATATGATGATATTCAGGAGATAGATGGCTGGCATCATTAGGAGTTCTTCAGCAGCTGATGGCGGAGAAGTGTGAGGACCTAGGAAGAGCCTAGGGGTGACCATGGTCAGATGAGTGGGCTGACAGAGTAGAGCGTTTCGATGTGGAGTGAACACGCATGATGGGATGGGTGATCAAGAAAGTTGAGCAGCTACTTAGAAACATTGGGATGGTCCGTGTAGAAAGTATGGGTAGATGTGGCAATTAGTATAGGCCCGTACTACCGAAAGCAGAGGACCTATACTCAAAACAGGGGGTATTCCGGAGGTTCTAAGTAGCAGATTGAGAGGTGAGGTCATGGTTCGAGTACCATGCTTTGTAACAGATTGAGAGGTGATGTCATGGTTCGAGTACCATGCTTTGTAGCAGATTGAAAGGTGAGGTCATGGTTCGAGTACCATGCTTTGTAGTAGATTGAAAGGTGATGACATGGTTCGAGTACCATGATTTGTAGCAGATTGAGAGGTGAGGTCATGGTTCGAGTACCATGCTTTGTAGCAAATTGAGAGGTGATGTCGTGGTTCGAGTACCATGATTCATAGCAGGTAATGCTTGTGTTTTTCCAGTTATCCCATCGTGATTGATTAGGCGGAGATCAGATGTGATAGAGTATGAGGCCAGGGGGGCATGATTTGTCACACCCCAAAACCAAGAACGGCGGAAACATTCTGGGGCGGAGGACGTCATGTAAAGTATCACAACAATGCAAAGTAGTGAACAAGCAACAACATCATCCATTGCATTAATAGTAAAATTTTAATACATGTGTGTTCTTTCATAGAATAAAACACCATAATAAATAACCAAAATAAAAGACGAATCTTGACTGCTCCGTCTTCTCAAAACCTGGTCATCGTACCTGTCTACTGGTGACCTGAGAATACAAGTTATTTTGAAAGCGTAGATCAGCATAAAGCTGGTGAGTTCATAAGTATTTTAGTGTCATTGATTTGTAAAGTTTTGAAGAAAAGACTTGTAATTGTTCAATGAAAAAGTTTGTATAAGTATGAAAACCCTAGAAAATCTCATATTTCCTACTAATATAAAATGTAGTCTTTTACCAATACCCGACTGTTTAGAAGGTTTGCTTCTCTGTAAAAATGAAGGTTTTTCCCAAGTACAACTATTACTATCAAAATATAGATTACCTCATCGCTTATGTGAATGTGTCACAAAATAAAAGTAATAGGGAAAATTATATAATCATTGAAATCGTATCCATTTGTCTAGGATAAACACGACGCGGTAAATCGCCGAACAGTACAATCGAGGTCATCCATGGATGAGCTGATCCCACTATAGCTAGCAGTCGGGTGTAGAATGGTCAGTCCCGTAGTGTGTAAACGTCTTCCTAGTATAGTATGTAGTAGTCTTCCTAGTATAGTATGTTGCAATTCTCTTCGTATAGTATACTTGTATAGACTCATGAATGAACTGACTCATGTGTAATTCCTTGTACTAGGAATAGTAAATAGTATCTCCTAAACTATACCTATTATAGTTTACTAGTAATTTATGTATAAGAATGAATGAAAGTATGCCTTTGCTACCCAAAGGTATTGAACCGACTGATAGAACTTTTATGTCTACATATGTATACATAATATATAACTAATATTTAGACGACATTCAGACAAATAACCAATACCCTAAGGCCACATCCAAACAAGGAAAAGGAATTAAAGCGAGTTAGCAGTCCTAAGTCCTTTAAACATTACTTACATAACTATATATATATATATATATATATATATATATATATATATATATATATATATATATATATAGGCATGCATTTGACAATATATAAAAGTTTAAAAGAAGTTTTGTAAAACATTTGAAGAGTTGAATAATAAATATTGATGACTTGATGTCAATTTATAAAACGATTTAAAAGCAGTTTGTTTGATATAAACAGTTTAAAGTATAAGAAATCCTTTGTCCGAAACGTAGTTTGAAGTACATGAAATCCTTTGTTTGAAACACAGTTATAACAGAATTTGAAAGGAAAGATTTAGTATATAAAACAAGTTTGATAAAGAGTTTAACATGTAAAAACGTTTGAGAAAACATTTTGAAGTAGTTTGCTTGGTAAAACAGCTAAAAGTATAGTGAAATCCATTTATGTGCTAGTTATTAATCACATGTAATTGATATAATAACTAGTATGATTTAACTTGTACCCCCCCATAAAATCATTTAAAAACATTTAAAAGGTTGATTAAGGGGTATGAACTCACCTTATGTTTGGTGATCCAAATGGTTCAAGTAAGGATTGAGCAGTTCCCCAAATGAATTCCCGATACATAAATGAGTCCTAATGACATATATTGATGCATATATGTGTATAATTAGTGTATAACACAACTAAGCATGAAGGAAACAACCTAAGGGACTAAGGAACTTGGACATGAAGAGATCAATCACATGTGATTGATCAAAGGGAAGTGTGTGGCCACACTTAAGTATGTTTACGGCCAACACACATGAGTTTGCGGCCAAACAATGAGTTTACGGACGTAAACTCATGGACATAATGCCTAAGTGAGTGATTTAAGGTCCTAACAACATCCATTAAGATTTTAACGTTAATGGCTTGCTTGTTGCAAGAGTTTAGTGCTCAAATATGCATCAACATGGAGTTTACGGCCAAGGGTGTTCTTGGGTCATAAAATCAAGGTGTTTCTAGGGAAATACATGTTTTTAAGGATTTAATTCAAAGCTTCCTAGTAGATATGAAGTATAATGAAGAGTACTTACGATATAGAAGCTTGAAAGGGTTGATTTTGGCCAAGAACACTAGTGTGTGTGTGTTCTTGGTGTTCTTGGTGTTTCTTGAAGATCTAAACAAACATGATTTTCATGGATGAAATCAATGTATGAAGCTAGTTAATAAGGTGTATCAACTAATCAAGCGATATAACACTTACTCTTTTGAAGATCTAAGGTGAAAGTTGGATGATACTTGAGAGAGAATGAGGGAAAATCGGCCAAGGAAAGAAAGAAATGAAAGAAATTGTCAAAACTTGTATATATGGGGTGAGTTTACGGCCCACATGGAGTTTACGGCGGTAAACTCCAATGTGGTGGCCGTGAACTCATGATGTTTGGTGTTTGAGGCTTGATTATTGTTCAGTGGTTCTAGCTGGTACTTCCTAGCACTCATTCCTTCAGTGTATTGGGCTCAGAACACTCAAACAGACTCCAAACCATGCCAAATGTTAGCAGGAGTGAGTCTGACTTAAGGTTGATTGGATTGGCTTTTATAGCAAAAAAAATCGGGTTGTCACATGATTGAACGAGTTTCAACGAATCATCCCTTGTGAGGGAAGCAAGATAACTACAAGGTATTTTTGGTGAGATGTCAGATGAAGTCGCAAGACTCAAGGATGAGTAGAGATGGCATTTATGGAGGATTGCAGCCTGAGTTGAGCAATCAGCCGATAGTGGAGATGTCACCTTCTATGAACTGAGTGGTGCTATTTCCGTTTCCTATGGGAAACATAAGAGGTGTTGAGATTTCGGTTTCTGAATTTTGGGGGTAAAATCTGCGGGTTAGCATTAATGGCGATCTTCCACTAGAGTATTTGGGTAGTATGTCTGCCGTAGGGTAATGTTATAGCATGAACAGGTTGTCAGTGGGGACTGGGATGGTCAAGGACCAGGATACACCATATCTGAGTATAGTAGGGCATGTCTTAGCTACAACGACGGACGATCAGGAGGAGTATATCAGGGCGGTGGCTCTTATTGTCTATGATGGGTATTGAGTGTAAAAATGAGGTCTCTACTCTTATAATGGTGGATTCGAGGCGGTTGGCTCGTAAGGTTCGTTCGGCGGTTGAGAATTTATGGTGCAATGTATGGGCTGGTATATGCAGTTGGGAAGGGCAGAAGTTGATTAGGCAACCAACTTTCGGGTCGTTATGAGTATACTTGCATGAGTTTTGGGAATTTTTAGGAGGGAGTTTCGGATTGTCGACAACATTTTCCGAGTCATTGACCATTTCTCCGTGTTTCAAATTGAGAATTGGAGTATCCTGAAATTTTGGGTTGTGTGACAGGAAGATCAGTGGTGAAAAGAATTATGCAGGGATGCGTTGCGTATCCGAGTATGATGGCGTAAGTAGGAGATCAGTGCCTGAGGCAAGACATTGTGAGGTTCTATGATGGTGTACCGAGATATCTGAGTTTAATGCCTTGAAATTTGGAATATTTGGGGTCTTGAGTTTGAGACGGAAAGTGGGGCACCAGGTATATATGGTTCCAGTGGGAGCCCTTCGGCTAATGGCAGCAAGTGAGATTATTTAAGAATATGGATTGCAGTGAGAAAAGGGGGTTTGGTCGTGACAGTTGCCGCCAGAAATTATGATGCATAATTTGGATAGTGTGAGCACCTATCTATGTTGGTCCGCGGAGCATGAGTTAGGTGTTGTTTGTTTTTCTGAAGCCAAAATGTCTGCAGTCTGCGGACCACATCTGCAAGCCTCTACAACAGAAGAGGTGGACCAAACGTATGTAGTCTGCAATAAGAAGACTGTTTGTTTTTTAACGTCTGCAGGCTGCTGAAATAAACTGAATTTTAAATAAAATTATTTTACAAACTTAAAATGATTTTTCAACACCAAAATTTTAATAATAATAGTCTTATAACATTGAAAATAAAATTCATGCAACTCAATTAGTCATACAATAAAAAAAATTTGTTTTACAATAACAATTTCATTTAAAACAATTCAATTTATATAGTGCATCAACTGATCAGCAATTTCATCCCATAACTGAGTCATATATTCACGGTCTGCTGCAGTACCATGTGTTGGAATCTCGTCTTCGTCATCATCAATGGCCACATTGTTATTTTGAAACGGGACATTGGGTTCATCGTATTGTGCGAAATACTCATCACTCAATCTTTCTTTCCTTATATAATTATGAAGCGCGAAGCATGCCATGGCAATGTTTCTTTGTGTCACAAATGGGAATGGTGCCATCCTCTTCAATATAGGGAAGCGTGCTTTCAAAGCACCAAAAGCACGCTCAATGACATTCCAAAGTTTTGCATGTCCATGGTTAAATTTTTCTTTATTGGTCAATGCACGTCTTTGACGAAAATCTCCAAGCCAATACCTCACATTAAGATAAGGGGCCATAAATCCTCGAGGGTGTGCATACGCGGCATCACAAAGATAATATTTGTCTGAAAAAAATGCAAAACACTAATCAATTTTCAAATTAAGATAAAAATATTTAAAAAAAAAAACAAAAACTTACCTGGTGGTGGAAACAGGAATGATGCTTGTGGATCGGCTACTGCTTTTGATAATATTCTAGAGTCATGTGCTACCCCTTCCCACCCGGTCACAACAAATGTAAAAATCATATTGAAGTCACAAATTTCCAATACGTTTTGGTAGCAATCTCCCTTTCCCCTACTTCTATATAAGTCTTGTTTCTTAGCAAGGACAACAGCATGTATCAAAGTGCCATCAAGTGCACCAACTGCTCCTTTGAAAACCCTTCGTAGCCTCTTATTATGTCCTGGAATGTTTGGATTCGGATTAAAAGATGTTGGTACTATAACATCTTGTGCGAAAAGCATCATTTTTTCCAACACTTCATAAAAAAATTTATGAATTGTTTGCTTCGAGTGTTGAAATCTCCGCTTGATAATCACGTAACGTTGATTATGTCCGATCATCATCAAAAACATAGCCATCTTTTCCTTAACTGATACATGTTTGTTGTCCTTTAATGAGTAATTTGCTCTAAAACGAGCACATAGTCGTACAAAAGATTCACGGGACATGCGTAATACTTCAACACATTGTAAACGATTACGGTGTAATAACTCCAATGTGTATTCATGTCCCGTCATTTCCGAATCATTATCCCGCAATCGTTTCACACCCCTCTTCCAAAAATAACGGATGTATAGGTACATTAGAATTACGAGAAGTAACTTTTGATCGTGATCCATATGAACCTAAAATCAACAAAGTAGAACTTTAAAAAACATTACATAAACCATATTTCAAGTAGCAAAAAAACATTACATAAACCATATTTCAAGTATCAAATAAACATTCCATTAATCATATTTCAAGTACCAAAATAACATTACATAAACCATATTCCAAGTAGCAAAATAACAAAAAATAGTTCCAACAAGGGCAAAAAGACCTAACAAAATAGTTCCAACAAAGGCAAAAACATTTAACAAAGTAGTTCCAACAAAGCAAAAAGACATAACAAATAGTTTCAACACTAGAAAATCATCGAACAATCTTCCCATCCTTCAAAACTCCTAAACTGGTACCCGTCATCTCAAGCCACCCTCGTAATATCTCGGGAACATCGGGCAAATGCATCCACATCTCTCTCATGTTCATGGTTCCTCCAAAAATATGATATGCGACAAAGCGTAAAGGATCTGTAGGGCCTAACTGAAGGACCTCTAACTTCTCTAAACACTGAGGAATTGTATACCCTTTAGTCAAACTTTGTAGAGCTTTCTTCATTTCAAATGCTAAATCGTCAGCAGTAATAGAAGTTCCATCAGGTGAAGAAGCAGACGGTGAGGCACTAGGAGCTACAGGAGTTGAGGGTTTAGCCCTTTTGTTGGGGTTACCGGATGGTGTAGCAGCAGAAGGTGAAGCAGCAAAAGGTGAACCAGCAGAAGGTGAAGCAGCAGAAGGTGGTAGCTCATGATGAGAAGTGTCAACACCATCATCATCCATTGCATCAAAAGGGGTGGCGGTGATCTAAAGTGATGGAACACAATAGGAGGATGCGCCAGCTACTGATGATGATTGGGTTGAGTAACTCCTAAAATTACCAGTGGCACTATTTCCATCAAAAAGACGTGCACAAAGATCTGGAAAAGGCAGTGGAATTGTTCTCAAAGAAGCAGCTTTCGGATGCCCCTAAACCCAAATGTAACAAGAAATAGTATAAGAATATTTGGCAACTTCAAACGTAAATGTTATATATATATATATATATATATATATATATATATATATATATATATATATATATATATATATATTGTATATTAATGTATATGTACCTTCTTAAAATCATCCCACTCCTCGGCTGTTAAATTAAAAGTGTTTGTTTGAAAATTGTATATATTACCGGTTTTGTTTTTTAAATATACCCATCCAGTGTATTTGGCTTTCAGAGTATCATATGCGTTTTTCATTTGTTTTTGAGTCAACTCAACCTCAAATTTCTCCTTAAGAACTCTTCTAAGCCTTATCCATGAATCTTTCTGCAAACTCAATCCTTTTCTACCAACACTCTCTACTTCTTCAATACAAGTATCCAATAAGCATTTTAAATGCTCATTGGTCCATTGTTGTTTTTCTCCCATTTCTAATAACCAAATAACAATAAACAATCAACAAGTAACATCATTATTTCAAGAAAAAGCTTGATTTTAGCACATCCTAGGCAAATTATATCATCCACAAATCGAAAAAGGGCTACCTATTTAGGGAATTGAGAGGGTAAGTTTGTAATTTTGTTTTATTTTCAATGATAATAATGTGTAATTTTGTTTTATTTTCACGGCATTATTTCAATAAATTTTGTTTTAGTAAACTTTTTATTTTCACGACAAATTTGTAATTTTGTTTTATTTTCAATCACAATAATGTGAAACTTTTTATTCAATTATAAATAACCTCAATTAGAGTGTTTTAATTCAAAGTTTTCTAAAAAATTTTATAAATCAAAATCATTAGTACCAACACACATCCAAACAGCTAGTGAGTTTTCCATTTTACTTCTATCAAATAAACAAAACTTATGACTCTTTTTGATGCTTTCTATCATATACGTATACACAATCAACAATCATATACATATACACTATCATATACATATACACAATCAATAATCATATATATATATATATATATATATATATATATATATATATATATATACACACAATCAAAACTCATATACACATATACAATCACAATCAACAATCATATACATATACACTATCATATACATATACACAATCAAAAATCATATACACATAAACAATCACAATCAACAAGAGAATATGTTATCTTTTGCTTCACAGTTATGTATATTGGCTTCCAATCAAAGAAAAATATAAATCCAATTTGTTTACAAATCCAATTTGTTTACAAGTAAGATTTTCAATTTGCTGGGAATTTGGCTTTCAATTTTAGCAAGAATATATGATAGATTATACACCTCCAAGATTTTCTGTGAAACAAGGATGTGAATCAAACAAGAAATTGAACAAGGATGTGAATCAAACAAGAAATTGAACAAAGATGTGAATCAAACAAGTTGAATTGAAATTGAAATCGACAGAGAGAGAGAGAGAGGAGGTGACGACAAACCAGATTGCTCGCTAGTTCTCGATGTGTCCTTGTTGTTCGCTCGCTGCTGCAATCCACGGTGATGGTCGCAAAATCGGAGGACGCCGGATCGGAGAGGAAGGCTGCGATCGGTGGTTTTGATCGGAGAGGAGGGCTGCGACGGTGCCGGTCGCTACAAGATGGAGTCGAACAATCGAGGGTTTTTTTCTGGGAGGTTGGGAGGTTGGACGACGAATGGAGGCGGAAACCAAAAAAAACGCATTTTTTTAGGTCAAAGGCATTGCAGACTTTAAAAGAGGCTATCCCATATCTGTGTGGTGTCTGCGCTTGGTCTGCGCCTCGCAGACAGAAGAGGTCACGCAGACCCGCAGAGAAAAAACAAACACGCTCTTAGTGGACGTAGTAGGGTGTTGTGATGCTACGGGGACTAGTCAGCGAAAGGTTGTTGTGGTGCTACGGGGAGCCGTAGTACTCACTGGTCAATGAGAGGGTGTTGTGATGCTACGGGGAGTCATAGTACTTACTGGTCAGCAAAAGGGTGTTGTGATGCTACGGGGAGCCGTAGTACTCACTAGTCAGCAAAAGGTTGCTGTGGTGCTACGGGGAGCCGTAGTACTCAATAGTCAGAGAGAGGTTGTTGTGATGTTGCGGGGAGCCGTAGTACTCACTAATCAGTGAGAGGTTGTTGTGATGCTGCAGGGAGCTGTAGTACTCACTAGTCAGCGAGAGGGTGTTGTGATACTACGGGGAGCCGTAGTACTCACTAGTCAGCGAGAGGGTGTTGAGATGAAGTACTCTCTAATTAGAGCACGACGTAGAAGAGTTTTAGGCTTGGGTAGCCCTAATATTTGAGTTTTGGGAGTCTGGTGGTCGGACCAGGGGCAAGACTGGGGGTCTCCTCAATGATCGGGAATCGTTATATCTGCCATACTTTCACAAAATGGTGTGAAGCATAGTGATGAAGGCGTGCATGCTATAATTTCTCGAGATCACGAGTTCAAACATCATTCTGCTTGTTTTCTTCCTTATGCGTGTTTTTTTTTCAACCTAAGATGCTGACATGACATGCTACGTCGGCTGTCACATCAATCACCCTTCCACATTGGTACTCCACCTCACAAATTAACTATCTGAAAATGTCAGATAGTTAAAATGAATAAATTAGCCGATTTTTTGATTTGTCTATTCAATTTAATCGTTAATTTTCCTAAAATTTTGTAGATTTCCTGTAGTCTAATCCTTATTTGGCTTGGAGTTTTTGGATTTCAGTTTTTATGGCATCCATGTTTAGGACATGAGAGACCAAGATGCGTTGTTTCCTTAATATATGAATATCCTCTTAGCTATCGGAAGATGTAATACCTTAGGAGCTAATTGATATCACAAAGGTAGAGTAAAAACATGATATTGGTTTTGTTGTGATATTTAAAATGGTATTTTATACATGTTGAATTGTAATATATGTGTAACATAGTTTGTTAAATATATAAATATAAATATGTTAAGACTTATAAATAGATATAATAAAATATGGGACCTAGGGACTTAGATAACTATTTTAATAAGCAAGTTTTAAATTTAATAACTGTTTTTTTATAAAACTGTAAATTTGTAACATCGATTTTTCAAATATTGATTTTGAAATATACATTTTTCAAAATAAAAACTAACCTAAACGTATGAATAGAACACAACTCATATATAATTTATGAAATATCAACTTGGTGAATATGCGCCGGATTGACCAAGACTATTAGAATCATGTTGGTCATCGAATGACCTTCCACAGTTTGGGCTGGTCCATCAGACTATCAATGTAAAGATATGATATTTTACCAATGTGAAATGTTTTTACTACTATATTATTATATTAGTTGTGAGTCTCGTGTATTATACGGGTTGATTAAAAAAATTAAATATAAGATGTAGATATTAAGTATTTTCTAAAGTAAAATTTTGAAATAAATATAAACTAAATGATGAATAAATAAGTAATTCAATTTATACTAATAAAAAATTATTATCATGTTTTAAATAATGGTGTTGAATACGAAGGTGTAAAAATTAAGTATTTTTTAAAGTAAACTTTCAAATAAATACAATAAATAGAATAAACCACAATGACCATTTACGTAATTTGTCTTAATTATTCTATAATAATAAAACTAATTAATATAAATTCACAAATGGAATTTATTAATATATTAATAGAAATAAGTATTCACAAATGGAAGGTTTACTATATACATTAATTGACATTAATTACTATAAGGTGGCATTTAATATGTGAAATTGAATAAAAAATGAAAAAATATATATATAAAAATGACAAGTGGAAAGAAAATAATTTTAAAATTATAAGAAAATGACATGTGTCAAATTCAATAAGAAGTTGACATTTGGCAAAATTATCTTTATTTATTAGGGTAGACTAGTTTATAATTCTTAGAACTATGGTGACAAAATTAATTAAACTTTTATTGTGATAACTCAAAATTATTAATCAGTTATTTTAAATAAATTATTAATTAAAAGCAATTTTCTAGTTATAAAAAATTATAATCGTTAATTTAAATAAATATGTAAAATTATATTATCTTATAATTTGTATCAATTTTATTTTAATTTTTATTCTAATGTTATTAATTTAATTTAATTAGAGTGAAAATTTTAAATTTTGAAATTTGAAATTGAAAATTAATAGGTTGACAAGTGGTATGTATTAATTAGGAGGCTTAATAGGGTAACACTTGGCAAAAGAAAAATAAAATATGTATTAATTAGAAGACTTAATAGAATGACACATGTTAAAAGGAGATTAAAATTATTCTTTTATTAAAATAGGAGATTATGCGTCAATAAAACAAAAAGAGTTATATAACAAGTTTACAAGAATATGTTGTGTAGATATTGCTAAATGGTAGTGTGGTCCTGGACTGGTGGTACTGAACCCGACCAAACCGGTTGGTACCGGGTTTTTTTTAAGACCATATCCGATTGCTATAAAATCCAGTGTAATTAAGTGGCTTATAGATATTCAAGTTGCATGAGAGATTAGTGAATTGTAAAGTCATCGATTAAAAACCAAAGTAGTAAATATGTATCAAGCAATCTTTCAAAAAAAATCCAACATGTAAAAACTTCCAAAGTATGTGATGTAAACATTTGGAATCGGGTTATGGTGCTACATACCCAGTAGTATCCTTGTTTTTAATCGAGTTGAAGCTTGACATAATAAAATTTGTGTTAGACGAACAACACTCTATATACTTGATTAGGATCAATCTTTAGTGATAAACATGGATTTGTTGTTATTTAACTAATTACTTAATGGCATATTCTTGTTTTGATACTACGTTTCAGAAAATGGCTGTGAAGCACGTAACAAAGCAAAAATTACAAGGCAAGATTTTGGTCCAAATCGAGGTGTCTATGCCACCAGATGACAGCATTATGTATTATTATTGTAGTTATTTAGTTTTTTTTGTTAGTAGTTTCATGTTAATTAATAATAATACAGAATACATGTGTTTGTTTTGTTGTTGATTAGTGATGCAATCAAAGCGGCGCAAGAAGCCAGGCCAACTCTAACTCTATGTATGTTTTTTTAGGGAAATTGTGTAATCTAACCCACAAATGAAGTCTTTAAAAAAATATATATATTTTTTTTAAATAACTACTCTCCTGTATAAGTCATTAGGCTAGGGGGAGTGATCACACCCACCCCACCGGAAAAGTGCTGCCACATGTTGTCACATCCATAAATTTTACACCAATTTTAAACTTTTTCAATCATAAGTGAAAGTCAAATAGCATTGTTTACAAAAATGCTTTCAAATCAATATCCATCAGAGTGTCCCAAAATCATAACATAAGGATGAGGAGCGGTACGGTCACGCTTTCGCCTTTCCATGATCTCCTGAAGTACCTGAAATAATAAACTGAAAACTGTAAGCCCGAGGGCTTAGTGAGCTACCCCCAAAATACCAATACTACACTGACAATGTCATATCAGGAACAATCAATCAATCAACATGCATACTGGCCATCGGCCTGACTGGACCGCCCTACTGGGCCTACAGTCGATCTAAATCAATCCCGAGCCTTCGGCATGACTGGTCCGCCTCGTGGGCCTGCAGTCTCCCCGGACCGCTCATAGGGTATGTTGGCCTTCAGCACAAAGCAGGACCGCCTCAACCCAACCAATCAAGCAAATAACCATGTGCACATATCTATCATATACTGGCATATACAAACATCAAACATGTCTATCACACTGATCATCAATCATAGAATTCTCTCATAACTAGAGTACCGACCTAGCAGGTCACTAACATACCAATCCTTACGGATCATAAGAGCATAACATACTGTCTACCCTGACTCCGATCTAATAGATCATAACCACAGGTAGCATATCATACAATAACAACTAAAGGGTCGGCCTTAGTGCCGTAGTCCCTATCGATATAGTGAGGATAACTCACATTGCAATTGTCGACTCGGAAGATACACTCCAACTCTCGGATCACTCGACACAGGCTCCACCACCTATGATCATAGTACAATATACTCATAAGTCCTTAACCTTATAAGGTACTCCATAACCCACCAGTCAACCCCTGGTCAAAGTCAAAGTCCTCAGTCAAGGTCAACAGTCCATGTTGACCCCAACTCGCCGAGTACTCTCGTCTACTTGTCGAGTTCCTTGAAGTACAATCCAACTCGCCGAGTCATTGGGGTGACTCGTTGAGTTCCTTCGATCCTCGTTTCAACTTTAAGGCCACCCGTCGAGTTCCCTCCTTGCAACTCGACGGATACACACGCATACATAATACAAGGAAAACTCATCTGACTCGCCAAGTCGTTCTTCAACTCGTCGAGTCTTATGGTAATCTTCATCGGACTCGCCGAGTTGTTCATCCCACTCGTCGAGTTCACGACCATCTTCATGTGACTCGCCGAGTCGACTTTGCGACTCGCCGAGTCGACTTTGCGACTCGCCGAGTCCATTCAGTCCTCTTTCCATACAAACTTGTTTTGAGCTATGCAGCGGCTCCAAATCACAGATCCAAGCTTCTAGGGCATGCTTATCACGTAAAGTTGCAAACTTTACGTGCATGCATGGCCTTAAAGGCTCCAAATGCCAAATCTAAGTTCTTAATGGGGCTTCATGCCCAAGAGGGACCTCAATCACAACCAAAACTATGACTTTATGCTTCTAGAATCCGAAGAGGGTCCAGATCTGAAGTTACAACTTCATATCTAACCCATAGCTCATCATACCAACTTGAAAATCCATAAAAAGCCCTAGAAACTCAACAAAAGGGAAAAAGGGAAGTAAGGATGGCACTTTGATACCTCCAAAGGATGCTAGCTGAGGTAAATCCTACTTCCCACGCCTTCCTTGCTTCAATTTCTTTGCACTCCTCGCTTTCTTCCTCCAAGATTCTCTTCCCAAGCTTCAAAGACCACATAAAGGCACACACACACGTATAAGGACTCTCAGGACTCTCTAGAGCTGTAAAGAGGCCCAAGGGAGGCTAAGGTCCCTTTAAATAGGGGTGCAAACCCCGGGATTTAGGGTTTCATCTTCCAGCTCCTACTCGCCGAGTCCCAATATGGACTCGTTGAGTAGGTCACTTAACACGCGATCCCATCTCGCTGCTACTCGACGAGTGGGTCAACCAACTCGTCGAGTAGAGCTTAACCCAAGAAATTCTATTTAAGCAATACCTGAGAATCGGGGCGTTACAACTCTCCCCCACTTGAACAAGACTTCGCCCTCGAAGTCCACTGGAATAAACAACGTCGGGTAATGCTCGCGCATCTCCGCCTCCGGCTCCTATGTCCACTCGGATCCCCTCCGATGTTCCCACTGTACCTTTACCAAAGGTATTTCCTTGTTCCGTAGAATATTTTTCTTCCTTTCCAAAATAGCCACGGGCCTCTCCACATAGTTCAGGCGCTCATCGACCTGAATGTCATCCAACGACATCACTGCCTACTGGTCCATAATGCATTTTCGCAATTGTGAAACATGAAACGTGTTGTGGATCCGGCTGACCTCTTCCGGAAGCTCTAGCCTCTAAGCCACCCTTCCAACCCTGGCAACAATCCTGAATGGATCAATATAACGGGGACCCAATTTTCCCCTCTTCCTGAAGCGGATCACACCCTTCCAGGGTGAGACCTTCAGGAGAACCATGTCACCCACTTGAAATTCCAGCTCAGATCGGCATCGGTCGGCATAACTTTTCTGCCGACTCTGAGTGGTCTGCAGTCGCTGTCTAATTTGCTGTATCATCTCGGTAGTTTGCAAAACTACATCTGTCCGACCCATCACCCTGTGTCCAACCTCGCCCCAGCAGACTGGGGTCCTACACTTCCGTCCATACAACAGCTCGAAAGACGAGGCGCCAATACTAGAATGATAGCTATTGTTGTAGGCGAACTCTGCAAGTGGTGGGTGGGAATCCCAACATCCACCAAAGTCAATGACGCACACCCTCAACATATCCTCGAGGGTCTGAATGATCCGCTCACTATGCACATCGGTTTGCGGATGGAACGTCGTGCTAAAATGCAGTCGTGTACCCAGTTCCTCATGGAATTTCTGCCAAAAACGGGAAGTAAACCTGACATCTCGATCGGAAATGATAGAAACTGGAACCCTATGGCGAGAGACAATCTCGCGGACGTACAGGTCGGCCAACTTCTCTACCGACGAACTCTCCCGTATGGCTAGGAAATGGGCACTCTTGGTCAATCGATCCACGATGACCCATATAGCATTGAACCCCCTTGCCGTCTTCGGCAACTTCATGATGAAATCCATTGCGATTCGTTCCCATTTCCACATGGGAATCTCCAGAGGTTGCAGCTTACCATGCAGCCTCTGATGCTCAGCCTTGACCATCCTACAGGTCAAGCACCTCTCAACAAACCAAGCGATATCTCGTTTCATGCCAGGCCACTAATAGCTCGAACACAAATCACGGTACATCTTGGTGGCTCCGGGTGAATAGAAAAACGAGACTTATGAGCCTCCTCCATCACTGTCTGTCGGACCCCTCCGGACATCAGAACCCAAACTCGATCGTAACGGGTCAACAATCTGCGGCTATCCTGAACAAACCGAGCGCTTTCGCCCTTAATCCTCTCCAACTTCTAGTTCTCTGGTCTCATACCCTCAATCTGAGCATCCCTGACCAAACCCACCAGCGGGGAATCCACCGCTATCCTCATACACCTGGTTGGGGTCGAGGAACCAGTTGGCTTGCAGCTCAGAGCATCCGCAACCATGTTCGCTTTACCAAGATGGTAAAGGATCTCGCAATCATAGTCCTTGACCACATCCATCCACCTGCGTTGCCTCATGTTCAGGTTCAGCTGATCCATGATATGCCTCAAACTCTTGTGATCCGTGTAAATAGTACATCGGACCCCATACAGATAATGCCTCCAAATCTTGAGGGCGAAAACCACCGCTCCCAACTCAAGATCGTGCGTATGGTGTCTCATCTCATGTGGCTTCAGCTGCCGCGATGCGTAGGCTACCACCCGCCCTCTCTGCATGAGGACTGCCCCCAAACCTGTGATGGATGCATCACAAAATACCACAAAATCCTCCACTCCCTCGGGGAGTGTCAATACTGTCGCCTCGCATAGACACTGCCGGAGAGTCTTAAACGCCCTCTGCTGCTCAAGGCCCCACCGGAAATCCACCCCCTTCCTTGTTAAACGAGTGAGGGGTATGGCAATCTTGGAGAAATCACGAATGAATCTCCGATAATACTCTGCTAAACCCAAGAAACTCCTGATGTTAGAGGGAGATTTCAGGGTCTCCCACTGCATCACCGCCTCCACCTTGGCCAGATCGACCAAAATCCCCTCCTGGTTAACGAGGTGTCCGAGGAACTGGACCTCTCGTAACCAAAACTCGCATTTTGAGAACTTGGCATACAGCTGTTCTCGCCTCAAAACCTCCAGCAGCTCCCTGCGATGCTCCTCATGCTGCTCTCGAGTCTTGAAATACACCAATATATCATCTATAAACATAATGATCGAGCGATCGAGCATCGGTCTGCATACCTGGTTCATCAGGTCCATGAACACTGATGGCGCGTTGGTGAGCCCAAACGGCATCACCACGAACTCGTAATGACCATAACGAGTCCAAAACGCGGTCTTCTCCACGTCTTCCTCCCTCACCCTGACCTGGTGATATCCTGATCTCAAATCAATCTTGGAAAACCAAGATGCACCCTACAGCTAATCGAAAAGATCGTCTATCCTCGGGAGCGGATAACGGTTCTTCACTGTTAACTTGTTAAGCTCATTATAGTCAATGCACACCTTGTGCGAACCGTCCTTCTTCCTGGCGAAAAGGATCGGTGCTCCCCAGGGTGAACTACTCGGATGAATAAACTGCTTACCCAGCAGCTCCTGCAACTGAGATGATAGTTCCTGCATCTCAGGCAGTGCCAATCGGTACGGCGCCTTGGCGAAAGGGGCCGCACCTGGTACTAGGTCAATCATGAACTCAACCTGCCTCTCCGGAGGCACTCCGGACAACTCCTTTGGAAACACATCAGCAAACTCCCTCACCACCGGAACCTCAGAAACTGAAATCTGCTCTCTAACCCGTGTATCTACCACATACGCCAAATAACGGGCACACCCATGCTGAATATACTGTCGATTCCTGGCTGCCGAACAAAACCCTGCTCCCAACCTGGTGCCCTCACCATATACTACAAGTTCTCCCCCACTTGGGGTTCGAACCACCACCCGTTGTCCTTCATAGTCAATCATGGAGCCAAAACGGCTAAGCCAATCCATCCCCACAATCACGCATACATCCCCCATGGGGATAGGAATCAAATCGATCGGGAAGGACACCCCTGAAATATCTAACTCGCATCCCCGGTAGACCGAAGAAGCAGAAACCCCGTGCTCGTTGGCGATCGAAACTCGTAACGGGCACTCATGATCATCCATCGGCACACTGAACCCTCTAGAGTAGGTCTGAGATACAAACGATTGACTCACCCCCGAGTCAAATAATACCAAAGCGAGCAAAGAATTTACTAAAAACGTACCTAATCACAGGTACAATCCATAAGCATAACACAAATACAATAACTGAGACGGAGAATAGAAACGTACCAGCAAACACATCCGGTGCTGCCTTGGCCTCTTCGGCCGTGAGCTGGAAGGCGCGACCCTGAGCCTTCGGAGGCTCCACCTTGACTGGCCTCCCATCTCCAATCCTCATAGTAGCTGGCGTGGAACCCTGCGCCAGCTTGGCAGCGAGCTGCGAACAGTTGGTCTTCACATGACCAACCTGATGACAATGGTAACAAATCCTCATATTTGCAGGAAGGGCAGACAAACGGCAGTCCCTGGCATAGTGCCCCTCCTTGCCATATTTGTAGCATCCACCTCCTGCTCGACAAACTCCTGAATGAACCCTGCCGCACTTTCCACAACCACGGCTCTGTTGACTCCCAGACCATGTATCAGTGGTCTTAGACTGCTTAGGCGCTAACTGAGACTGTGTCGGTGCCTGACGCTGCTCCTTCAGCTGCAGCTCTATTTCCAATTCACGCCGCCTCGCGACTTCCTGTAGATCCAGGAGGGTATCAAAACGCTGTGTAGCCACAAACTGCAGTATATCCATCTGGAGCATACTCAGATAACGAGTCATCTGAGACTGCTCTGACGCAAACTTCGGGTAAAACATAGCTCTCTCAGTGAACATCCGGGTAATCTCCATCACAGACTCCCCATCCTGCCTCAATGTCAAAAACTCCTGAGCAATTCACTCCCGTTCCACGCGCGGAACGTAGCGGGTGCGAAACGTATCCCGGAACTACTCCCAAGTAATAGCAACCTATTGATCATCAGAATATGAACCCGTCGTCAGTCTCCACCAGTCCTTTGCCCCAAGCCTAAGCAGGTTCAGAGCACACCTGACCTTCTGGTCGGTAGGACATGAGCACGTGAAGAAACATCCCTCCACGTCAGACAACCACCGCATGGCTCTAATCGCATCCTGAGTACCATCAAATGTCGGGGGATTCGTATTATCGAAGTCCCGGTACTGGAAAGCCCTTCCGGCTCCCCCTCCAACCCCTGCTGCAGTTACAGCCGAAGTGGCTGCAGCGGCAGCTGTCTCTGCTAGAGCTGCATATCGCTCATCAAAGTACTCAACCATCGTGGTCTTAATTGACCTAAACATCTCTGGCAGCTGCGCTAGGAACGTAGCAGCAATCTCGTCATGCATGATCTTCCGGATCCTAGCATCCAACTCATCGGTCCCTATCTGTACCACGGGCTCAGGTGCTACCGGTACCTCCAACCCTCCGTCTCCCGACCCCGATCCTGATCCTGATCCGGACCTAGAAGCAACACGTCTCGTCACCACCATACTGAATATATACACAAGTCATCAGATAAATAACATAATGTCGGGAGGCCATAACCTACAAATCCTAGGGGTTGTGATTTCCTTGCTACGCGTATGGGTCCTGTGCTTTCAGTAGTACGGGCCCATACTACCTTCCACACCTACCTATATTTGTCTCAAGTATCACCACAATGTCCTCGCAATATCATCAACATAGAAAATGCGTTCAACCCTCACTTCTAGGGGAATACCAACTATCTCGCATCTAGTCTCACCGCTTATCACAACTCACACATCCATGAACCTTCCATCATCCCCTGCAGCGCCAGTACACGCTAGCTGCACATAACGTTGGACCCAATAGACTTTCGAATATCCAATCCTACCCGAAGGCCGGATCAACGTTCTCAGGCTACAAAGTCTTTATTATGCACAGCCTTGATACATACACTAAACGTCTACAGTTATGATGTCATTTCCACTTAAAAGAAACCCTAGGCTAATAGGCATCATGTAATCAGGCAAATCTATCATGTGATTCCTGAAGATCCCTAGCTTAGCACTAGCATGTTGTTCTAACATATTAGAATATCAAATAACTGCATGGTATTTTGGGGTTTACTTACAGGCTCCGGCTGATCGTACCCTCTACATCCTCCATCCTTTATTTTGATAACCAATTTAAAACTAATTTTCCGAAAATCTCCTTGATTTGAGACTGGATTCACACGAGTGTTCCTCCAATTCACTCAAACCAAGGCTCTGATACCAACTTGTCACATCCATAAATTTTACACCAATTTTAAACTTTTCAATCATAAGTGAAAGTCAAATAGCATTGTTTACAAAAATGTTTTCAAATCAATATCCATCAGAGTGTCCCAAAATCATAACATAAGGATGAGGAGCGGTACGGTCACGCCTTCGCCTTTCCATGATCTCCTGAAGTACCTGAAACAATAAAATGAAAACTGTAAGCCCGAGGGCTTAATGAGCTACCCCCAAAATACCAATACCACACTGACAATGTCATATCAGTAACAATCAATCAATCAACATGCATACTGGCCATCGGCCTGACTGGACCTCCCTACTGGGCCTACAATCTATCTAAATCAATCCCGAGCCTTCGGCATGACTGGTCCGCCTCGTGGGCCTGCAGTCTCCCCAGACCACTCATAGGGTATGTTGGCCTTCAGCACAAAGCAGGACCGCCTCAACCCAACCAATCAAGCAAATAACCATGTGCACATATCTATCATATACTGGCATAGACAAACATCAAACATGTCTATCACACTGATCATCAATCATAGAATTCTCTCGTAACTAGAGTACCGACCTAGCAGGTCACTAACATACCAATCCTTACGGATCATAAGAGCATAACATACTGTCTACCCTTACTCCGATCTAACAGATCATAACCACAGGTAGCATATCATACAGTAACAACTAAAGGGTCGGCCGTGGTGCCGTAGACCCTATCAATATAGTGAGGATAACTCACCTTGCAATTGTCGACTCAGAAGATACACTCCAACTCTCGGATCACTCGACACAGGCTCCACCACCTATGATCATAGTACAATATACTCATAAATCCTTAACCTTATAAGGTACTCCATAACCCACCAGTCAACCCCTGGTCAAAGTCAAAGTCCTCAGTCAAGGTCAACAGTCCATGTTGACCCCAACTCGCCGAGTACCCTCGGCTACTTGTCGAGTTCCTTGAAGTAAAATCCAACTCGCCGAGTCATCGGGGTGACTCGTTGAGTTCCTTCGATCCTCGTTTCAACTTTAAAGCCACCCGTCAAGTTCCCTCCTTGCAACTCGACGGATACACACGCATACATAATACAGGGAAAACTCATCTGACTCGCCGATTTGTTCTTCAACTCGTCGAGTCTTATGGTAATCTTCATCGGACTCGCCGAGTTGTTCATCCCACTCGTCGAGTTCACGATCATCTTCATGTGACTCGCCGAGTCCATTCAGTCCTCTTTCCATACAGACTTGTTTTGAGCTATGCAGCGGCTCCAAATCACAGATCCAAGCTTCTAGGGCATGCTTATCACGTAAAGTTGCAAACTTTACGTGCATGCATGGCCTTAAAGGCTCCAAATTCCAAATCTAAGTTCTCAATGTGGTTTCATGCCCAAGAGGGACCTCAATCACAACCATAATTGTGACTTTATGCTTCTAGAATCTAAGGAGGGTTCAGATCTGAAGTTACAACTTCAGATTAGCCCATAGCTCATCATACCAACTTGAAAATCCATAAAAAGCCCTAGAAACTCAACAAAAGGGAAAAGGGAAGTAGGATGGCACTTTGATACCTCCAAAGGATGCTAGCTGAGGTAAATCCTACTTCCCACGCCTTCCTTGCTTCAATTTCTTTGCACTCCTAGCTTTCTTCCTCCAAGATTCTCTTCCCAAGCTTCAAACACCACACAAAGGCACACACACACACGTATAAGGACTATCAGGACTCTCTAGAGCTGTAAAGAGGCCCAAGGGAGGCTAAGGTCCCTTTAAATAGGGGTGCAAACCCCGGGATTTAGGGTTTCGTCTGCCAACTCTTACTCGCTGAGTCCTAATATGGACTCGTCCAGTAGGCCACTTAACACGCGATCCCATCCCGCTGCTACTCGACGAGTAGGTCAACCAACTCATCAAGTAGAGCTTAACCCAAGAAATTCTATTTAAGCAATACCTAAGAATCGGGGCGTTACACATGTGCACCATGTCAACTTCACACCCAACCCACCATGTTGGGGTGCAAAGTTATTCATTCATGACTTTGTAAATGTTTGACTTTTGTAAAACCCACTTGCATGTGGTGCTTTAGCCTTTAGACCCATTTGTTAGAGAGTGAGAGAGAGACATGTAAACACCTCTATAAATAGTGGGTTCATACCACTTGTAGAGGTGTGCTTGAGAGATGTAAAAGTGAGTGTGTAAGTGTGTGTTATTTATGTAGTCTAGATCTAGATCCTTTTTGTGTAACACCATATACATTCAATATATCTCTTAAACACCCAAATCACCATGTTCAATTGTGCAAGCTTTAATTCCGCATGTCAAACCATGTTCTTTGTCACTACAATTGGTATCAGAGCGGGTCTTCAAGATCAAGGTGATTTTTGAAGAACGATTCTCGGTTTGGCAATTTTTGTCACAATTTGATCAATTTTGGTGAGTCTCTCTCTATGATCTCTCGTAATAATTGAATTCGTGCGTTGCGTTTATGATTTTTGATCGTTTTGCCTCGGATTGGATCGAGTTTGTTTCAAGCCTAATTGGAGATCCAATCTATTTTCTTAATAGATCAATTTCTAACCAAAATCAGTATCAAATTCATATTCTAATTCTTAATCTCAAAATCGATATCTGATTATTGTTCACTATTCATTGTTCAAATGTCCAAGCCCAATAAAAAAAAAATCAAATTACTGTTCATGATCTCGGTTTGAAGCCCAAGTGATCATAATCGGATACTGTTCATCAGTTGTAAGCCCACATGTTTTTCTTTTGTGATCCTAATCTTTAAGTCTTTTTCACTGATTCGTCTTCATTACACTACGCTTAAAAGACTTGTACTATTCAGCGTTCTTGAATGTTAATATGAATATGATTTCTTCGTGTCTTTCTTAGCGATTGTTGATTATAAAATCTGTTTTGTGAATCGATTCTATCTAGTTTGTATAAACTCAAAATCGATTTTAAGCAAGCAATCAATAATCCGATGAAGAACAGTCAATCTAAAAAGTCAAAATCAATTATTATTTGTGTCTGAAATCGAATGAAACAAATGGTTTTGTAATCAATTTTGATCTTTGAAATTGATTCTTGGAGTTGTATTTGATTCACAGTTCTTTTAAACGATTTCAATTTTTGACAAATGCTTGAGTTCAGCGCTTGAAATCTAACTCAGTTTCTTTTTCCGATTCTTTAAATTGTTTCTGATATTGATCGAAACAATTAAGTTTTCAAATTGATTTCGATTTTGGAAAACATCTTTAGAATCGATACTTGTTGATTCGTTTTGGAGATTGCACACGAGATCGTATTTAGATTTTGATCTGTGACACAATTGAGTTCTTATTAATCTCGGGCATGAACGTGATGAACAAGTGATGAAGAAATGTTCAAATAGTATGTTTGATCGGAACTTGATTTGAAAAGTTTTCGATTTGTGTTTGTTAAGTGACGAACTGCGAAAAGTCGATTTTTAAATTGGGAGTAATGTTCGCATGATTGAAGATAAAGAATCGATTAAAGCAGAAACTGATGATTTTGGAAGACGAACAGGAACGAACTTGGGAAGGCTGAAGAAATCGATTGCGAAAGTTTGAATCTGGGTCTTGATTTTGGATTCGCATTTGGCTTGTTAGTTCGAAATCGAGATTTGATTATTCATGTATAAAGGGAAGAATGTTGTCGATGGATATAAGAAGGATGCGAATGTGATTCAGTTTGTTATTCACTTCGCATTTAGTGAATCAATATAAAGATTAAGATTTGTTTCACAAGATTGAAGTTGAAGATCTGTATGTGTGATTATCAATTTTGGATTCGCATATTGATTTTTTGGTTCGCATATAAAGATGGGATATAGAATTCGCATTTGGGAACAGTTCACATGTAAAAGCAAAAATGTTCGCATTTTGGAAATACAAATCAAAATTGGGTTTCGCATATGAGGTTGTATGGATTGGGGTTAAAGATGCGAAGGTGATTATGGTTAAATTTCAGTTCGCATTTGGTGATTTAAAAGATGCGAAACATTTGATGAAACATGCGAAGTATTAACAAGATGCGAAGTCTTTTACAGTAGAATGCGAATTGGGGAAGAAAGCTAAGAGTTTCGCATTTGGTCCCTGCTCTTTTCAAGAAATAACACAAGTTGCCCAACTTCGCAAGTTTGAAGAACATGCAGAAATTGTCAAAAAGCGTACCTGTAGTTTCGCATTTTTGACAGTTTATACCCAACTTCGCAAATGGAGTCATAAAATGCTGAAATTGCAGAATTTTCAAATCTGGTCCCTGCAGTTTGTGCGAATTTACACATTTTACCCAGTTTCGCAAATGGGAATGTGTTTCGCATATTTGGCTGTTTTGGGCGCAACGGGTCACTGCAGAATTTTGAAATTGACGATTTCTACCCATTTTTGAGAAATTTTGTCGAAGGCGATCCGTGAATGAAGCTAAAAATTCAATATTTTTTGGATTTTTCGGATTGAAGCACAATGTTTATGCCACATGTTAAGGGGGAGCTTTGACATGAAAAATTCTGAATAGAGCACGTTCTTTTTCCATGGAGTTTTATAATCAAATTTCGATTATAAAAAGGGGGAGAAGTTTTATATGGAAATTTGAACTTGAATTTTTCATATTACGCGGATTTGAAGACCGAAGTGATCTTGAAGTTTTGAAGATTACGAGATGATGCAATTGGAAGTTCGGAAGTGATGTATTCGAAATGGGTTTGGAATTATTGAAAATTTTTGGGGTGTGTTTTTATGCGCAACTTTGGGGTGATTATTTGAAGTTAATCATTCGTTGCTGCTCGGATTGTATGGTCTCACATCCTAGAGCCCAAATTGAAGAATCATGGAAGAATTGAAGATTGAAGTTCGTTTCGACATGTGTCACCTTTGAGGCTCGAACCGCGTAGTGCTTAATTTTGGAAGATTTGAAGTGGGTCATTCATTCCTAACTTTGAAGGGGAGAATGTTGGGGTGCAAAGTTATTCATTCATGACTTTGTAAATGTTTGACTTTTGTAAAACCCACTTGCATGTGGTGCTTTAGCCTTTAGACCCATTTGTTAGAGAGTGAGAGAGAGACATGTAAACACCTCTATAAATAGTGGGTTCATACCACTTGTAGAGGTGTGCTTGAGAGATGTAAAAGTGAGTGTGTAAGTGTGTGTTATTTATGTAGTCTAGATCTAGATCCTTTTTGTGTAACACCATATACATTCAATATATCTCTTAAACACCCAAATCACCATGTTCAATTGTGCAAGCTTTAATTCCGCATGTCAAACCATGTTCTTTGTCACTACACACCATCAACCTACTAAAGACTGGAAATGGTTACCACTCCACAAATTCTTTTTTTTTTTATTTTTTGAACATTATATTAATTAAAAAGCATAATTTATAACATACATTAATTTTTTAAAACATAAAAAAATAAGAGCACATTTCATTAATTAAAACATAGAAATTTAAAACTTAAATTAGTAAAATTAAACATTACATTGTTGAAATAAAATAAAAATTAAAAAACATAAAAAAAAACATAGAAAAATAACATTACGTTGTCTAAATAAAATAAAAATTAAAAAACATAAAAAAACATAGAAAAATTCTAGTCGTCGTCGTTGTCGTCACCGGTATCATCTACCTCGTCGCCACCATCGTCATCCTCCTCATCGTCACCATCATCACCATCATCACCATCGTCATCATCGTCGTCTTCACCGTCATTTTGCCCTTGAAATTGTCATTCCCATATGTATTCGGTCAAATCATGTCGTAGATTGTGATGTGTTTCACGGTTTTGTATTTCCAAAACCCTTGAGAAGTATGCCGGACTGCCAACTTGTATTACTGCGGGTGGGTTAAGTATATCGTTTGTGGTATATGAACAAATAGCCTTACCCTCTTCTTCTATTATCATGTTATGTAAAATAACACAAGCAGTCAACACCGTCCTTAATTTTTCTCTGTCCCATGTTCGTGCCGGATGTTTGATTATGTGTCACTTTTGTTTGAGGACTCCAAACGCCCGTTCTACATCATTCCTTGCAGATTCTTGTGCTAACTTGAACATTTTTCTTTTATCGTCGGCTGGAAATGTGTATGACTTGACAAATGTAGCGTATTCTGGATATATCCCATCACCTAGGTAATACACATATTTGTATTCATTTCCATTGACAACATATGGCATTTCTGGTGCTTTTCTCTGTAAAATATCGTTAAATATCGGAGACGTTTGGAGCACATTCAAGTCATTGTTTGACCCGACCATACCAAAAAATGCATGCCAAAACCATAGGTCATTTGAAACTACTGCCTCCAAAATAATAGTCGGCACCCCATGATCGTCTCGCGTGAACTAGCCACGCCATGTGTTTGGACAATTTTCCCACTCCCAATGTGTACAATCAATGCTACCAAACATCCCTGGAAAACCATGCTTCGCTTGATGTGCGACATGCAACTGTTCGACATCGCTTTTAGTCGGATGTCGCAAGTATATGTCACGGTAAAGCTCTATGACATACTCACAAAATAAATATGTACACTCTTGACCCGTCCTCTCAGGCATTTTCAGATACTCATCTGATGCGTCTGCGGTTATACCATATCCCAACTGTCTAAGAGCGGCCGTACATTTTTGTATTATAGTAAAACCACATTTACCTCTAGCATCCAATCATAATTGAAAAAATTCATAATTACGTGCCAAATCTCTAGCTATACGTAAAAATAAAGTTCTACTAATACGAAAACGTTCTTCGAATTTAGACAGATCATATAAACTATCAACAACAAAATAATCACGTACCAAAAGTTCATGTGACGCCTCTCGATCCCGGTTGATCCATTTTCTATGCTTCTTGTCGACGTTGTATACAAAATCAAATCTTCATCAAAATCGTTATCATCGGAAGACGAATGAATTGGAGGTGGAAATTATCCATTTTTGGTTTAATGTGTGTGTTTGTTTGAAAAAAGGTGGGTGTGGTTTAGTGGAAATTGTGATTAAAGTGGATGTATATATAGAGAATTTGAAAAAATAAAAAAAAAAAAAGTTTTTTTTTATTTAAACAGTCGAATATAACGTTCGAAAATCAATTGGCCAATCAAAGTTCTCGTCTTCGTCCGTCTTCCGCCTCATGCCACACGCAACCCATCGGCTTTGGGGGCGGTGTTCACGCGTGGGAGAGGGTGTCACCTCAGCCCAAGATGCGTGAAAAAGCCTCCATACCGGGTAGCCTTATAGTGAGATCTCTGGGATAATAGAATAGAATTTCAAACAACCGTTCAGGAAAAATGAAAGCTATTTAACGGTCTAAATCGTATATTGACACATATTACATTGATCTCATTTTCTAGGGTCAACAAAAGATAAGACAAAATAGTACTTCTTCGGTTTGGCACTTTCTTGGTTGACAAAGGACTTTGGGTAGATAGATTGATCGGACAAAAACTTGTTCGGATTAATACAATTGCTCAAAGAGGTTAGGATCACTTTACTTGAACTAACACGAATGTTACCATTTCAAGGTGGTTGCAAAATGGCCTAAAATATGTTTTTTTTAATAAATAAAATTTCACAGGTCTAAATAATTTGAAGATGGAACCTACAAAAATAGTTTTTTGAAAAATCATATTTTTAGTCAAACTCAACTTTTTCTCTCTTTTTTCTTAAAAAACTAGGTGTGAAACTCGTGTATTATATGGGTTTATTAAAAATAAAAATTTAATATGAATATATATATATATATATATATATATATATATATATATATATATATAAACATTAAATATTTTATAAAATAAAATTTTTCCATAACAAAATGTAATTTTTTAGAGCATTTATGAAAGAAATTAAATCGTTTGGATCATTTATAAGAATTTATTATCAAATTAATAGAATGATAAACTTATATATATATATATATATATATATATATATATATATATATATATATATATATATATATATATATATATATATATATATATATATATATACTAGGTTAAAACCCGCGGAAATCACGGTTGGTATATTTAAATTTTTTATATAGATAAAAAACAATGTAAAAAAAAACCAAGATGTTATCGATTGTAAGTAATTATGAATTAATTTGTTAAACAAAATAAATATAATAATGATATTAGGATATGATTTTGTATTTTCAAAACTTGAATTGAATTTGATTTATTACCAAAAAAAGAAAATAATAAAAATCATAGAAAAATGACACATGTCAAAGAGACATTATAAAAAAACTGACATGTGTCATTTTTAGGTTTCATTTATTAGAAGAGGTATATATATATATATATATATATATATATATATATATATATATATATATATATATATATATATGGGAAAACTGCAATAAAGTCACTACATATTGGTCTCATAATCGATTTAGTCCTTATATTTTTTTATTCAATTAAGTCTCAAATACCGGTAATTGTATTCAATTTAACCCTTTGACCCGGTCGACAGGTCATCCTACTTTCAAAAATTACATTTTTGGCGCAGATTTCAAAATTTATTACAAAGTTGGTCCAAAATTTACACTTTTGGCCCAGATTTTAATTTTTTTTACAAATTTGGTCCAAGATTTACCCTTTTTGCCCAAATTTTAGAATTTTATTATGAATTCATACTAACTTTAGTTTTTTTTACAACTTTTTTCTCAAAAAATTGTTTCTAATATGTTTTTTCTTTATAAACTTATATTTATTCAAAAATAACATATTTACACATAAAAATCTTATTTTTTCTATATAAAAACATTTTTTAAAATGTTTTTTTTTTATATAAAATATCTAGTTATAAAAATAGGTTTGGATTATTTGTATGATATCTCTTAAAAAATCACTTAAGAAATTAAAAGTAACCCTAAATTATAAAAAGTGGTTTGGATTATTTGTTCTTTAATCACGTTTATATGAAAGTTTAAACTAGTTACATTATATATGAAAGTTTAATATATATATATATATATATATATATATAATATTATATTTTATTCGTAAGAATCTTTTTAGGAAAAAAGTTAAAATCATAACTTTGATATATTTTTTATAACTTTTTAATAAATATATTATCTAAATAAAACATATCCATTCATGACACGTGTCCGATCTAGGTTGTGATTTTTTATTGCCAATCAACCTCTTCTTACTTGGATTATTTATAATCTTGTATTTCCTTTCTTTTTTAATGTCTGTTATATGAAATATCGGTTGCAATTTATTATCGATAAACATGTTTTTAGGGGAGTGAGAAATGATCAAAAATACAATAGCAACATAAATATATAAAATATTATAACTATCAATAACACAATAGAATACTTTAACTAAAGTTTTAAAGAATTTACACATGAGTTTGGTTAAAAAATTCTTTATGAAGCTCAACTCAAGCATTTTTCAGGTCTTTGAGTAATTTTTTTTAACCAAACTCATGTGTAAATTCTTTAGAACTTTAGTTAAAGTATTCTATTGTGTTATTGATAGTTATAATATTTTATATATTTATGTTGCTATTGTATTTTTGGTCATTTCTCACTCCCCTAAAAACATGTTTATCGATAATAAATTGCAACCGATATTTCATATAACAGACATTAAATAATAAAGGAAATACAAGATTATAAATAATCAAAATAAGAAAAGGTTGATTGGCAATAAAAAATCACAACCTAGATCGGACACGTGCCATGAATGGATATGTTTTATTTAGATAATATATTTATTAAAAAGTTATAAAAACAATATACCAAAGTTATGATTTTAACTTTTTTCTTAAAAAAATTCTTACGAATAAAATATAATATTATTATATTATATATATTTTAAACTTTCATATATAATGTAACTAGTTTAAACTTTCATATAACTATGATTGAAGAACAAATAATCCAAACCTGTTTTTATAATTTAGGGTTGCTTTTAGTTTATGAATTGATTTTTTAAAAGATATCACACAAATAGTCCAAACCTACTTTTATAACTAGATATTTTATATACAAAAAACCTTTTAAAAAAAGTTTTTATGTAGAAAAAATAAGATTTTTATGTGAAAATATCTTTTTTTGTATAAATATGAGTTTATAAAGAAAAAACATATTAGAAACAAATTTTTGAGAAAAAAAGTTGTAAAAAATACTAAAGTTAGGATGAATACATAATAAAATTCTAAAATTTGGGCAAAAAGGGTAAATTTTGGACCAAATTTGTAAAAAATATTAAAATCTGGGTCAAAAGTGTAAATTTTAGACCAAATTTGTAATAAATTTTGAAATCTGGGCCAAAAATGTAATTTTTGAAAGTTGGATGACCTGTTGACCGGATCAAAGGATTAAATTGAATACGATTACCGGTATTTGGGACTTAATTGAATAAAAAAAATATATAATGACTAAATCGATTATGATGCCAATATGTAAGGACTTTATTGCAGATTTCCCTATCTCTGTGTGTGTGTGTGTGTGTGTGTGTGTATATATATATATATATATATATATATATATATATATATATATATATATATATAACACATTAAAATTTTTTGGAAATTTGTTTTAAGAAAATTGAAATCTCCAAGAAATGACATGTGGAAAATAATAATTTTAAAAATATTAAAAAATAATATATGTTAAAATGAAACTGAAGTGCACAATTGGCAAAAGTATTTTTATTTATTAGGAGGAATAGTATATTACTCTGCCCATTAAAAACAGCTACTATGATTCCTATTTCACTTTTGCTCATTTATATACAAACGGATATGATCAATACTAAGGTGATAGGCCATCAACTACCATTACACTAAACATAATAATTGATCATCTAAAGTCTACAACAATATTTTTAGACATGCTTAAAATAATTTAACATATTTTTTATATTTTATGTCATGTACTTGCTCCAATTATTGCTTTTTTTTATGGATGAGAAAACTGTAAAGGTGCGAAAAAGTAATGCAAACAAAATCTTCCCTTTAAGCCAAAGAATCACAAGATCCTCTCCCTTCTTCAACCCAAAGAATCCCATTCTTACTTCCTTTCAATGCAAAGAATCATAAAATCGAAATATTCTTAAAAATAATTTCTGTTATTTGTTGATTTCAATATCGTAATATAATCTACTTTTATTTACCAAACTTTAATGACACAAATCTTCAAGAATTTTATAGAAAAATAACTTGTATTTAATTATTATTGTAATTAATTAATATAATGCATAGTACTATTAAACTAATAATACATTTAAAACACAATCTTGGAATGAATCACTCATTCTATTTCTTACTCCATCTCTTTAGCTACTCCATTACGCCATTCCTTTCAATCCAAACAACCAAACTGATCATCAAATTATACACCAACTTTCATCCAAGATTCTTTTCAACACGTGCGTTTATTGTCCTTTCCATTACAACCAAAAAAGCACGATATACAACCCATAAAGAATCAATTCCAAAGAAAGAAAAAAAAAACGAAGCTTTTAATTAAATAATTTGGTTAAAAAGATCTGGATTTTATTATGATGTAGTCAATCAATATCAATGGCTACAAAAAGAATAAAAGAACCCCTCCAGAAAGGAAAGCAGCAGGAGATTTTTGTGACATTTTTCATCTCACAAAAACTGTTAACATCAAGATGTACATCGAATTTAAAAAAAAAAAAAAAAAAAAAAAAAAAAAAAAAAAAAAACGATTCACGTGCCAATCACGCCCCAATTTGAGGCCTGCACAAAGAATATTATACTTTTTTCTTCTTTTCTTTCATCTAAAAATATGGGTCAATTTTTCTGCTGCTTCCACGTGTTGTTAAAACTTAGAGAAAAAAAAACCCGATTTGGATCCATGTTAGCGTAGTCAAATCTTTAGTCAACCCGACCCGTTACGTTTTCCAACCCGATAATAATTGATGGGCCTTTAACTTTAAGCCGCTTTGGACCGGTTTCTAAACTGCTTTTTCCCGGTTCGTGGTACACGTTATCATCAGTGCCGGTTTTCTTGTACTTGATCGAAATGGAAGTGGGGTTTGCTTTTTGTACTTTTTTTAATCGTTTAAGCCCCTAATGATACAAATCCAGATTAATAATTAAAAACACTACACAAATATAAAAAAGTTGGAATTTTTTTATAAAAAACGTTTACCTGATTTTCGAAATTTGAAGGAACGGAATCTTGCGTGTTTTTATTCTCTGATTTTGACCGGCGTTTGACCCTAAATGTTTCGGAATCGGAATCGGAATCATCGGTTTCTTTATATGTATTTCTAACATCCACAGGGTAAGAATTACTATTATCTGCATGTACCTAGGATATAACAAAATTCTTTTGTTGTGTTAGAATTTAGATCTCATCCATTGAAGGGTATTTTTGTCCGAAAATTAAGAGCTGTTTGTTTTGGATTGAATAGAATGGATAAACAAAGATGAAAGTTTAATCTTACATGGTTAATTAAAGAGATACTCTCCGGTTTACAAGTATCAAATATTTTTTCATCTGTACGATTCCATTCCTTCCTTGATTCCATTCCGATCTCACAATACGGAACATACGAATCACCATCTATTACCGGATACATTTTCGATAACAGAATCATATCATTAGCAATTACAGATTGCTCTTTAACCAAATTCACAACATCTCTCTCCTCCTCAAACCTCCTCGCCACACTTTCCAATTCCAAGATATCTCCTCTCACAGAGACCGTAAACCCATCTCCACATGGTAACCCAAGCATGTCCAACTCTGGAATGGAATCACACATTCCGATCATAATCATAAAACAAAATAAAAGTAAACAGAATTTATAGTTTAAGTTTAAGTTTTTAACATACCATGACGAAGGCATACAGGGTGTAGATAGCAATTACAGTTGATATACGCAATGTAACAATCACGTTTACAAATGCTGCAAAGAATGGTTCCATGGGAATGAATGGAATCACCATTGTAATGTTTTGATCTTGTCAGATTCCAACGGATTTGGTGTTGGAATCGGATTAAATTCACGAATGCTGCTTTGATGTTTTGGTGAGATATCATATCTGTTGACGATTCCGATTCCGATTCCGGAGTTGAATGAAGAATCATGGACTCTTTGCATAAAAGTTCTTCATGTGGAAGGAGAGGTGTACGATTTAAAAGGGCATATCGATGACTAGCTATTGACCCCAATAAGAACCAATCACCTATTGCAAAATTCACAGCTTCACTGCAATTGAAACCTAAGGGAAAATTTTCATGGAATTATTGGAAAATGGAAAATGAAAAATGGAAAATGGGATGATGTTATTATTGTTATATACCATGACTAAATCCTGCATGATATGCTCTAGGAAAAGTGACAACAAATTCCCCAGGCTTTTGAACAGCTTTGTAAACTGGAACACTGTGATCTGATAAAATATTTGGAGGAAATAAGGTTGTCTTCCCCAAAAGAACATCAAAAGCACCATCTTCTCCATCAGTTGATAGAATATCATGAGTGTAAACATTTTCTCTAACAACTTTTTCAAAATCCAAAGCTGCATGTCCAGGAACACCATACCATGTTTTTGCAGCTCCACAGTGATGATAATTAATGCTGCAAAATATGTCAGCAAGTTAAAAACTTAAAATTGCTTTGTATTTGGATGACATTGCTATAATTAGTAAGATTTTTGAAGTGTCTACCTATATAAGTAATGATCTTCTACATGCCAAGCAAACATGCTGAATAGCATCCCAATGTAAAGCATAGGCTCAGTTACACCCTGAAAATATAGATGAGAAATGGATATATAACCATATAATCATATAAAGAATAGTAAATATTCGGAATCAAGAAATGGGAAATTATCAAAATACCGGAATTGTTGTTTCAAGGAGACGCAAAATGGATCTTGAAAGCCTTGAAACTTTCTGAAATAAGAAAACGAAATGGAGGTTAAAGTAAAGATTTGTTACAATGATTGTTGAAATAAATATTCTCGAGATAACAAGAAATAAAAACAAACAAACAAGATGATTGTAAGTTTGTAACACTTCCACGATTTGTTATTTGAAAGTTTAATGACTAAATTGAAATGAAAACCTTTAAATTCCAATTGCTATTAGCAAGTTGATCAGTGGGAGAAGATGAAAAAGCACTTCCATCAACATCACAAGCATATTCAACACTTTCTGTCTTTCCACAAGCTATTTCATGCCAAAATTCTTTTTCCACATATGTAGCAGGAAGACATCCAGCACTATAATATCTACGTGCAAAAACCTTGTTCGCCATTTTCTCATAATCACGGAATGTATAATTTCTGATGAATAAAACTCATTACTTAATCTTAACAAAGATTGCATACTTATTGATTATAATAATACATCAATAATATCATATGGGAAATTGGGAAATTAGGAACCCACCTTCCACTCATGAAGAATTTCACCTTATCTTCAGTATTCCACTCAGCAAGACGAAGAGGTTGTACTCTTGTGGTAAATTTAAAACCAGATTTCTCTCTCATTAGAACTATTCCAGCAGGAACTGAAGCACTTAAAGGTGAAACAATCTTGCATATACCTGAAAACAAGGGGAAAAGAATCAAAGATGATCAATTTAGAGATTATAATTTATAAAGATAATCAGTGGATTCTAATTTTTAATGAAGTATTACCAAATCTTGAAGCTTCTGGAGAGATCTTTTGGAGATAAACAAGAGGGTCCTCGAACTCTTCTTTAGTTGGAAAGTATACTGGACATTCTGGGATTTTATCTGTCCAATCAAGATTATTTGGGTCAAACTTGTCAGTCTTCCACTTTGACATAGCATTAGTAGCAGGAGGTTGAAGATAGGAGTCCAGATTGTTGAATAATCTATCACCACAAGATGTAGAACCTCTTAATGAATCTCCTCCACTTCTGGTCATTAGGTTAGACACAAATGGAGCATCATTCATAGTACAAGCTTTCATCCGTTGAAGCCTCTTATGCTTCAGAAATTTCAATGTGTCCTCTCTGGAGAAACAAACCCTTCCTTCCACCTGATGAAACCACATGATAAGTGTGAATACTGAATACACTCGAGAGTTTATAAGTGATGAACAAACTAACAACAGATATAGATAAGTAGAACAATTGATTGGAAAATTCAACCAATTTCCCTTGTTATAATACATAGAGAAGGCTATAATTGTTCACTTTCAGTTTGCTACTGTTTTGTCGGCTTATAAATGACTCTGGGTATCTTATAATTTTTGGTATTCGTTGTTTTGAGAATTCGATTTCATCTCTTCATGAAGAGGATGTAGAAAAGAAATTAGTGGCTAGAAAACTAGCTTCATACAGAATTGAACTACACAAAGTCAAACAACCGTTTTTGAACAGTAAAACCAACAAATTCATAACAACATTTGGATAGATGAAAAGCAAGTGAACAGTTTTATTTTCAGGTATGAGAAGGTCAGGAAATTGTAAAGTAAATAGATGATTTACAAAACTCAAATAAAACCAAAAAATATATTTCATATTATGATTGAAATTACAGCGCAATTCCATTTAGCACAGATAAAACAAAAGAAGAATTTCCATTGGAAGGTGAACGAAAACACAGATTCTGCAAAATTTGCCCCATCGAAAAAATATTTTGAAGAATAACAAAATGCTAGAGATCTCAGGGACGAATTATTCCCCAAAAGGAGATAAATTAACATAATTACAGATAAAAAAATATATATTAATGACGTAATCATACCATCTCATTCCGAACTTTCTCGCCGGAACTCTCCGTCTTCTCTCACTTCACCAAACACAAACAAGCGAAATAGAAGAACAAAAGCGGTAACACAACGACAAAACTCAGCCTTAAATCACGATCTTCTCCGTTATCAGCCACATTCCCTCCAAACGACCTCCGACGTCGAGATCGGACAATTTCCACCTGTTAAAACTCTGCAATCTCAGAAAACCACTCAATGTCAACACCGGTATCTCCAATCCGAATGTGTGTGAGCGTTCACGTCAGGAATTGTCCTTCGGCAAGGATTAGCGGAGTAAACACCGGGAAACAAGCGGTTTACCGGCGACAGAGAGCAGTTTTCCGGCTGCCTGGAGAGAGAGAAAGAAAGAGGAACAGTAGATGAAATCCAGAAAGAGTATGGCTTTAGAAAACCGAAAAAGAAGAGAGAGAGGATAATTTATAACTTTATATATAATTTTTTATTTTTTTGCCATAATTGTAACCACTTTATTTTTTTAATAAGTTTATTATTTTAAAATAGAAAAAACAGAAAAATAGTTGTGAATAATGAATGAAGTGGCGGTTGGTTAGGCTTGTTCAACCAAACGCACCCTTTGTTGCCGCCTCGAAACGCGTCGTTTTAATGCACACTTGTTTTTCCGAAATTACCCTCAAACCATGGGTTCTTTATCTTTAGTTATTTTTGGGCTAACAGGATATTAAAGGGTAGGATAATCACAGATTCACTAAAATTTGTGGATGATTATGATTTATGGCCATATTTTTGGTAATCAATAAACAAATTATTAGGTTAGAAGAAATAGTGGCTTTTTTGTACTTTCTCTCTCATATGTCTGGAATTGTTGAGAACTTGTCGAGCTCATCTTGTTAAGGACAAGAAGTCGTGTTTCCTTAAAACTGTCGATTTCATGTCATCTTGACGATGGGTACGATCGAGCCACTCCTTCTAGTTTTATTAGAATATTTTTGTTATTGAACATATATAGAGGCAAAATAATAAAAAAGAACAAAAGAAAAATATGAATATATAATTGGTTTTTCAATTTTACAAAAATTTCTAATGGATAGTTAATTATTTAAATTTTAAAAAACTAACATGAATTAAGTACTTGAAATTTTTAAAATTTTAAAGTTTCAAAATACAAAACTTAAAACTTTGATATGGATTTAAATATGTGTAGTATTATTTTAAAATTCTCATATAAATATTAAAATTTCGTAATATTATTTTAAATTTTAATATGAATATTAGACTTATACAATATTATTTTAAGATTCTAATAAAATATTAAACTTGTAATTATTTATATATTTCATTACAAACAAATAATAGAAATTCATATTAAAATGTCGATTCAAAAGTTAGGCTATTTACACAAAAATAAACTATATCAATTCATTGAAAAATATTAATATGATAAGGATATGTGTGAATATTAACCACGACTACTAGGCAATATATTTTTTTGTCCTAAAACCCTCCGGCGTATCGGCACGATAATATAATATTCATATGTGAATAAATATATCTATATATGAATATATAAAGTATATTCATATATGAATAAATATAGGCATATTCTCAAGTGATTATATATATATATATATATATATATATATATATATATATATATATATATATACTTCCTCCGTTCCAAATTGATAGTCCACTTTTGAGTTTTGAAAGTCTTTTTTCTTCAAGTTTGACCTTAAATATTTTTATTTGTGTTGCATATTACTTGGTAAAACTTATAACAATGAAAAACATTTAAAATACAATCCGTTCATATATTTTGCATCAAGTATTATCTACCAAAAACAAAAATATTTAAGATCAAAGTTGAAGAAAAAAGACTTCAAAAGTCATAAATGGACTATCAATTTGAGACGTAGGTAGTATATATATATATATATATATATATATATATATATATATATATATATATATATATATATATAGGAATCTCTAGAAAAGTCCTTATATTTTGGAAAAAAATTTAATAAAGTTTTAAATTTATTTTTTTGAAAAGAAAGTCTTGATTATTTAACTTTTTGAATATGATATCCCAAAAAACCGAGTAATTTATTCACTTTATCCTTTTGTGACTTGTTTAGCAGGTCATGAGACCAAAGCGTTATTTTTTTCAAAATAATAGGACTTTTCTATAGATTTTGTCAACATTTAAATATAATATATAAACGTATTTTTATGTATTTATATCTATTTTTTGGTATTTATGTATTTCTTTTAAGTTTTTATATGTATATGTTTATGTATTTTTTTATTTTAAATGTATCGACATATTGTTTTACGTATTTTTTAAGTATTTTACATATTTTTTATGTAAAATTTTGTGTGTTATTTATTTATGTATTACATATTTATATGTATATTTATATATTTATGTATTTCTTAAATTTTTTATATAGATGCTTATGTATTTTTATGTATTTTAAATGTATAAACATATTTTTTTTTACATATTTATATGTATATGTAAATATTTTACATATTTTTTAATGTATTTTTATGCGTTATTTTTTATGTATCATGTATTTATATGTATTTTTATGTATTTATATATTTCTTAAGTTGTTTATATATTTTGAATGTATAAATGTAATTTTTATGTATTGATGTATGTTTAAGTATTTTAAATATTTTTTATATATCTTTATGTGTTTTTTATGTATTATGTATTTTTACGTGTGTGTATATATATATATATATATATATATATATATATATATATATATATATATAATAGTATCGTGGCGAAAAAAAAAAAAACAAATTTCGTAAAATAATTGAAGTTATATACCAACTTAATTACCCATTTGTCTTAGACGGTGCTAGGAGTGAAAATTGATAATTGACTTGGAAAACAACTTCAACCTTAGGCTATTAGGTATATATACCACATAGTCATGCCAAAAATATTGTTACATAAATATTACTTCCTTAGGTATATATACCACATCACCATGCCAAAAGTACTGCCACATCAATATTACTTTATGGTCGCTTTACTTAAAATATAGTTAACACTCCACATCATTGTATCATTTGTTTTTCAATTATTTTTTACATCTAGACACTAACGAGTTTCATTAGGGTTGGGTCGTCATTAGTTGCTTTGGAAGCACGTCAGCGGGACCCCAGCCAGGGGCTCTGCCCCTTGGACCTCACTAGGGGCGCTGCCCCTATAACCCGCCAAAGGGGCGTCACCCCTTTTCAAAACCCCGGACTCAGGGGCGCTGCCCCCCGAACCCCCGACTTATCGTCGAACCAGCTTCTAATTTGATCTTATACATGTGTGCACTCTGCACACCAACCCGTACATATATTAGAGCACAAATTATGAAGCCCCTTAGCTCATATGTTAGTTCCAGTTACATAAAATGACATTGTAACACTAAAATCACAAACAAATAGTTCGTTGTTGAATCTTATGATAAATAATGTTAAACATATTCACATTTCATCTTATGTCTTTAAACTTGCTCTCGACTTCTTCTTCTGTTTGATACTCTTTAGTCCTTGTTATTTTTTATGCATATGTTGTACCCTATAAATAGGGTAGGTACATAGAGTAGAGTAACAATCGAAATAAGAGTTATTCTAATTTTTACTCAAACACTCTTGTACTTTTCAGACGATATTGAGCCAAAAATATCGTATTTAGATCGTGTGTCTGTTTACAACTTTTATTGATTCATTTATGTTCTTAATCAATCTCTAACTCACATCAATTGGTATCAGAGCAGGATTCTCTCAATCGATTGAAGTTTCTTGTAATTTTTCATTTTTTTGAATCGCCCCTTCCAATTCAAAATGTTCTGCAAATTGAATCAGGAAACAGGTGTCAATTGATTGTATTGAATATATTTTGCACTCTGTGTGTTGGATTGATTGGTTTATGGTCAATCTCTGATTGATTTCTTTCTTAGATCTCATTTTGAATCAAAAGTTCTCTTTCTTCGAAATCCGTACAACAATGGCGAAATTTCAATCTGAACATAATGTCTAATTTCTCTCATTTGATCGGATCATCGACAAAGATTCTGAGGTTGATTCTAGAATATTATGAGCAATGGGCTGAAAAGATGGAGGACTATTTGAATGGGATTGATGAAGATCTGACGAGATCCATCAAAATAGGAGAATATTGTCCGACAATGTTAGTTGATGTTGGTACATTTGCAAGTTCTAATGACATGATCACAAGAGGATCCAAGATGAAGGAAAATGATAAGGAATGTATGACTGAATTACGTGGTGCTCTTCTACCAGTAGTCTATAATTACGTTCGAGGATGTAAAACTACAAAGCAAAATTAGGATACACTGAAGGAGAAATATCAAGGAAATGAGAAGACAAAGAAGAGTTCTATCAAATAATGCTTGCTAAAGTTGGGAGAGTTCAAGGAGAAGGAAACATAATTAATCAAATCATATTATGATCGATTGAATTAATTGATCTTCAAGTGTTCTCGATTTGGAGTGACATGTTCAACACTAGAGTTCAATCTCACCTTTCTCATGCGTTTAAGAAAGGAATGGAGAAATATCAGTTTGATGATCAAGACACAAAAAAATTTTAATGGTTACTCTCTTGCAGATCTATGCAATGTCTTGAAATCACATGAAAGCGAGATTAATAAGATTGCTAAAGAAATCAAATTGAGTTTAGGAGGACCTTTAGCACTGGTGTCGAAAGTTGCTGGAAAGGAATCCGAAATCGAATCTGATGAAGAAGCCAAGAATGGTGAAAAAGGTTTTTTGTTTAACTCTGATAATGAAGTTGTCGCATACTACTCGAACAACTAAGTGAAGAAATTCTTTAAGAATCCTTTTAATCAAAAATTCAAGAATAGCAATTAAGTTAAAGGAAGCATGTCATCTGGAAAAAGGTTTGAAGGGTGATTTGAAAGAAGAAAAGAAGGATGTTAAGGGGTTGTATGAGAAGAAGAAGAATGAGTTGAAACTGAAAGAAAACTCAGGTTACGATTGTAACTATTGCAATGGGTCGAATTATTTGACAAAGGATTGCATGCTGAGGAAGAAAAAAAGAGAAAAAGGAGAGAGTCAAATACGAAGCCTATTACATGGGGAGGCTTGAAGAGATTTGTTCATAGACAAAGAACCTTTCGTTATTGCTAGAGGAGATGACGAGGAAAAAGAAACTTATCCGATTTGGTCATCTAGCTCAGACGGTGAGGAGATGTGTAATCCAACTCATGGGGAAATGTATGCGAAAATGGAGGGAGATGAAGAGGAGAAAGATGTTTCGGATGAGAAGAATGAAGAAGATGACATCACCGGAAGGTATTTCGTGTCGAAAAACTCGACTAAATCACCGATGACTGCAAAGGTACGTGATCTTCTTAACTCATTTAAAATTCCTTCATCTTCTTATAATGATAATTTATCTAAGTTTGATAACACGTGTGCTTATCTTAATGACATGTTAATCTTCATGAGTAGTGAAGCAGAAATCCAAATCCTAATTATATGAAGTTAGAAATATCCTCGAAGAAAAGAAAGGACTAGTGGAATCTCTTGATCTTAGAATAACAAATCTTTTAATAGATAAAGATTCACTTAGAATGGACAATTCGATGCTTATTAAACAAAGAAACATATATTGTAATTATGCTAAGCATTTGTATGGTAAACTGATAGAATTTTATCATTCAACTGACATATACGATGAACGTCATTGGTAATTGCTTCCATTTTTTCGTTTAAAAGAGAACAAATAAATGAAACAACATATGAATGTGAAAGTAATATAGCAGCTGAATTTCGATTAAGGTATTTCGATTGAGGAGGGAGAAGGAGGTTCAAGTCGTGCTCTTGTCAAAACAACTTCATCGATTGATCCAAAAGACAAAGGCAAAGTCATTATTATTGAACAATCGGATGAGGAAAAGAAGAAGCAACAAGCAGCTAAATTGGAACGACAAAGGAAAATCAATATCATTCTTCGTCAAAGGGAGAATGATCCACCATGCCTAAACAAAGGTGAACCCAACAAGCACTGGTGTTATGAAACGATTGAAATCGCTGTGTTGGGGAAGAATGACGAATTTCTTAAATGTAACGCCCGTAGATCCGGGCTAGTCAATTTAGAGACGATACGCATCAAAAATGACTTTTTTATGGAAGATTATTTAGAAGGATTAATCTTAACCAAGTGGTAGTATATGTCACAAGGTTTCCGTGCATATAAAGAACGCCAAAATCCGAGTTATAACGAAGAAGTTATGACCTGTCAAAGTTTCGCGACAGAACCGGCACGACCCAGCGCGACCCAACGCGATGTAAATAGTGAATTTAAGGTAGATAGATATCTACCCTTAGTGATCTAAATGAGAATTGAAGATCTCATCGATAGTAGTGCAACGACGGAAAGACGGACGAAAACGGAGTTCAGATGAAGGAGTTATGAATTTCGAACGGAGTTTTCCTGTCCCGACCAACTAAGAATAATATATAAGTAATATAATTATAATATATTAAAAATAAAGTCAAAATTAGCCAATGGAGTCTAAACGAGAGTTGTAGATCATAATCTCACCTTCGCGTCGATATAAAGAGCGTCGAAAACGGAGTTCGTATGCGAAAGTTATGAATTTCTGAAGTTCGGGGCGCGAACCCCAAAGCTGTGTCAGAGACCACGATGTGGCAAGCAGTTCCATGACGTGGTAAGTCTCCTGACACCTCCGGGAGTCCCCCAGATGCAACTCGCGATGACGTATGCAGTGACGACCAAGCCCACGACGTGGAAAAAGGATCCCACGACGTGGCAAGGGCCAAATTCGCCCTATAAATAGATTTGAAGGGCCAGCCAACTATGGTTGCTCCATCCCTTCTCTCCCACTCCCGATACACCCTCTAAGCCCTATTTTAATCCCCTGAAGCCCCGGTATCAACCCCGAGACCCGAAGCAAGTTCTAAAACCCGAAGATCCCGAGAAGAAAAGAGTTTTCGAGCCGAAGCTCTGCCCGCGAGAAACCCGGTGTGTGAAGTGATCCCGGTTTCACCGAAGAATACTACTCTTAGAGCTATAGTGTTGTCCGATCATCTTCTGATCAAGTGAGTGTATAGTCACTTTCATCTTACACATAGATATGAAGTATTTTATAAAATACGTGCTATGTGTATATATATATTGTTGTTTATATGTGTCAATGTGTGGTTACTTTCTTCTAACACATAAATATAAAGTATTAGCTATGAAATACGTGCTATGTGTTATATATTATTTGTCTATTTGAAATGGGCATGGAATTGATGTTTTATACAAGTGTTAAATGATTTAAACTGTGTAAGTATTTATATCTACGAAAATGTTGGGTAGAACATTGGTAGATGGGATAGTCGGTGACTATGGAGTTAGCGCCTATTGTATAAACCTTAGTGACTATGGAGTTAGCGCCTATTGTTAGATAAACCCTGGTGACTATGGAGTTAGCGCCTACTATTAGATAAACCTTGGTGACTATGGAGTTAGCGCCTATTGTATAAACCTTGGTGACTATGGAGTTAGCGCCTATTGTATGAACCTTGGTGACTATGGAGTTAGCGCCTATTGAGTAAACCTTGGTGACGATGTGACTTCGTGCCTGTTAAGTGAACCTTGGTAACTATAAAGTTAGCGCCGCTTAAGTAAACCCCGACGACTATGGAGTTAGCGTCTGATAACTATGAATTTAGTACCTGATAGATAAACTCTGGTAGCAATGGACTTCATGCCAATTCCTTAGGTCAATCCTTAGGAATGAATGAATAAAGGATAGTTGATTCTTAGGGTAAAACCTTAAGAGTAAAGAAGATAATGGTGATGGGTAATTGGGTTGTTTGTTTAATGATTGAATATAATAATTGTATTATTGTGGGTTGAAAACCCTATATGCTCACCAGGCTCCCAAGCTTGACCCACTCAGTTTTCTTTGCATTACAGGTAATGGCACAAGAGTATAAGTTGGTGGACTTGACGAGAGATTTTGGATTATAGATCAGTAGTTATAAATAACTGTTGTAAAGTCTATTTTATATTGTTTATGCTTTTGGTCTGTATCGGAACATGACATCCCGAGGTTTTATTATTTAATGAAAATACATTCTCTTTGAGAAACGTTTTGATAAATTTTATCATATTTTGTTTTGGGAACAAATTCCGCAACCGTTTTATTTAAACGATCACTCTGATTTATAAAACAAAGCATAAACAAATCGGTCTTTTCTAGCCGAGAAATTGGGGATGTCACATTAAAAGGCCGAAGAAGAGCTTTGAAACTGAAAACTCAGACTTCAATTAACTCGATTTTCCAATCAATTACATATTGTTCACATCTCTACAGTTCAAAGTAGCAGATAAATTCAAATATAAAAACAAATACAGTTGCCTAAAGATTCGTTTTCATGCGATCTTGGTGAAAAACGAAGTTGATGTATGGTCGTTGGTGAAAATAGTGAAGGTGATGAAAATTAAAAGGGATACCTTGTTTGAAGGTCTGATTCAAAACTTTTGATATTCACTTGTGAGAGCTAATCACTGACTTTCCACTGATGAACCTGATGTTGGATTAGGTGTCTAAGCTCATTACTAAAATTGGTATATGCTTAAATTAATAGTAGCATAGTCCTTTTGGGTTGCCCTCAAACCTAGCAATTGGACATGATGATTTTCTTAAAGAGAGATTAATTATTATGTGAATAATAAATTAAATAAATGGTTTATTTAATGTGTTATGAAAATAATATATTAATTAGAGATCATATTATTTAATTAATAATTAATCAGAAATTAATTGGAATTAATTTTGGGATTAATTGGATTAATTAAAAGTACAGGGAGTGTTTGGTTATTTATTGATAGTTAAGAAAGGAAGGCTCTAGAACCTCAGGGAGGTAGGTGGACGAAAATCGTTAGGGCAAGCCTAAGAGTTTTCGTCCAAGGCCCTTGTCTAAAGGGTATTAGGCTGCTTGGTCACCAAGCACATGGATCCAGGGTATATCCCTTAAACCCTAGATTTGGTACCAAGTATCCTCAACTATATAAGGAACCCTTGGGTCCTATATTGCGCCGATCCTTCTCTTCCCAAGGCTTGGACGAAATCTTGTCTACCCTCTCCTCTCTCTTACATTATCCTTTTGCTAGCTTGGGTGTGATTACGTTAGAGGCACGGCACTTGTGGTGCTTACTTCCAAGAGATCAACAAAGAGGAATTCTAATTGTTTGCTATAACAACTAAAAGGTATGTAACACTAAATCCCTCTCATCTAAATTTTGAAAATTCCCTAGGGTTTCCAAGTTTCTTATTAATGTTCTTAGTTATAGATTCAATAGAGAAAACATAGATCCTATTTAGGTTGCATGCAAACTTAAGGGTTTTAATTTTGTTTGTTTACCTAAATCTCATCACTGGTATCAGAGAGTTTGGTTTGATTTCTGTTGAATTTGCTATAATTGAAGAATAGATCAATTAGGGTTTATTGAAATTAAACCCTAAAAGACCATAATTTCAACAAGGGCTAGGGTTTTGGAAACCCTAACTTCCACCCCTTGGATTTCAAAATTTAGGGCTAGGGTTTTCAAACCCTAGCCTTCCTCCCCAAGTAATTTTGAAAATAGTAGGTTGTTTGGGTTTCCATATTTTTATAATTGTTAGTTTAATTTGATTAAAATGGATAATTATAAAATTGGATAAATCATATACCCTAATTTTTAAAAATTAGAGGGTAAGGATTAGGATTAAATTATTTGATTAACATAATTAGATAATCCTTAATTGATTTAATTTATTTAATTGTTAAAAAATTAAATCATTTTTAATTTATTCTAAATTTAATTAATTGAATATTAATTTCGAAATTTAAAATATAAACCATACTATTTTGAAAAGTTTAAAATACACCTTATATTATATGTAAAATTAAAAGCTTAATTATTACTCTATATATAAGAATAAGTCAGTTAAATCGCTAGTATGCCTCATTTATGAAGATAGTCTATAAGGAGGGTATAAGGAAACTGCATATAAAATGGTAGTTGAATGAGTGCCCACTCTCACTCACCGCTTCCTTGATTAGTGGAGGGTCATTAGCCGAAGGGTGTGATAGGACAAATTAATTCTCATTAAAAGTATAATGCTATTAAAGTAACTAATACTTTTTATTAAAAATCCCAATCTGAGTTACTTTAGAAAAATGTGAATTTGTATGCTAAGCCATGAAATTGCATATTTGCATGGTTATTCACATCTTGTTTGTGATCCTCGGTATCCCAATCACAAATAGAAGAGCATAATATGAGATTAAACATGTAATTGAATAGTTTCAATGAATCTCAAAAGATCTAGGAATTTCACTTAACTTGATTTTATTTTTCATTTTCTTTTGGTGGAATTGGTAAATCGTCATTTACCTATCTTTATAAAATTTACAATTAGATTACGACATACCTTTTTCTAAGTTGTGAATTGTTGGATCCTAGCCTTAATATTTTATTTTGGGTTATTATATTAAGGATTATTCTTATCTCACTAAAACTACCTTCCTTTTACAGATGTCTACTCCAACTGATGCTTCTGGTTCCTCCTCCTCCAACCACCATAACTTATCCCTGATTTCCATCTTCTCCAAGGTCATATTGGATAGTTCCAATTACAATGATGCAAAATATCAAAATGGACCTTCGATCTGAGAACAAAAAATATGTTCTCGAAAAGGAAATCAATGAGATTGATGAAGAGAAGGTCACTCCTGAAGAATTAGCCTCCTACAAGAAGCACTACGAAGATGCAACAAAAGTTGCTTGCATCATGGTAGCCACCATGACCCCTGACTTGTAAAGGTTTTATGAGGATTACTGGCCCTATGAGATGAACAAGGACCTTGTGGAAAAGTACCATAAGCAAGCTCAAGTAAAGTACGAAATGATCAAGTCCCCCATGACATGCAAGATGAAGGTAGGAGAATCTGTATGTGGCCATGTGCAAAGGATGCAACATAACGTGGAATGCCTTGTTAGGCTGAATGTGCATTATGATGAGGAGTTGGCTATTGACATAGTCCTAAATTCCTTACCTAGTTGTTGTGATCAGTTCATTCTGACCTATCATCTGAACAACAGTGAGACCACCCTAGCTTAATTGCACAATCTCCTGTAGACAGCTAAAACAAGAATGAAGGAAAAAGGTTTTGCCTCCGCTCCTGCTAGTGCTCCCGTCCTAGCCATTGGACAAGAAAAGGGTAAAAAGAGGAAACATCCTCCCAAACAAAACTGGAAGGGAAAGCCTCATGCAGGGTCATCCAGTAGTGTCCCCAAAGGAAAGTCTAGTTCTGATCATCCACCCTCTTATGATCCTAAAGAGGCTATCTGCTTTTACTGCAATGACAAGGGGAATTGGAAACGAGGTTTTCTGAAGTATCTGAGAGATATCAAAGATGGAAAAGTGAAGCCAACTTCTGCAAGTATATACACTATTTCATCTAATAACCCATCATCTTCTTGTTCTTGGGTTCTTGATATAGGATGTGGCTTTCACATTTGTTCTGATTTGTAGGGGATAAAAAGAAGTGAATAGGTGGAGCACAATTAAATGAACTTGATCATGGGGAATAGGCGATCTTCTCATGTTACCAAGATTAGAGTTTATAGTCTAGTTCTTAGTAATGGTGTTAGTTTAGATTTAATAAATTGTTGCTACTTGTCAAAAATGACAAGAAACGTTATCTCTTTTCATGCATTGTTCAAACAAGGCTTTAGATATTCATTTAATGATTTGAGTGGTTCTATTTAATGATTTGAGTGATTTGAGTGGTGTGTATGAAATTGTGATGTGTGTAGACAACTTAGGCAATATTGTATTTCAAATTGATTCATTTAATGGTATAGACAAAGCATATTTGTGGCATTATTGTCTTGGACACATTAACAAGAAACGCATCGCCCAACTCCAAAAGGATGGAGTTTGGGAATCGTTTGACCTAAGATCGGATGATGCATGTGAACCTTGTCTTTTGGGTAAGATAACAAAATCACCTTTCACTGGATCTTGTGAAAGAGGTGAAGATTTGTTGGACCTCATACACACAGATGTGTGTGGACCCTTCAGATCCACCACAAGGGATGCAAATCAAATTTATGTGACATTTACAGATGATTATAGTACATATGGTTATATTTACTTAATCAAACATAAATCGGAAACGTTTGAAAAGTTCAAAGAGTTTAAACATGAAGTCGAGAACCAATTGGGCAGGAAGATAAAGATGCTCTGATCAGATAGAGGCAAAGAGTATCTTAGTATCGTCTTCCACGACTATCTCAAGGAATATGTAATAGTTTCAGAATTGAGCCCTCCTAGGACACCTCAACTTAATGGTGTGGGTGAGAGGCGCAATTGAACCTTGTTGGACATGGTTCGTTCCATGACGATTCAACCTTCTCTTCCAATTTCATTCTGGGGGTATGCCATAGAGACTGCCACCCATATTCTTAATCTTGTCCCAACTAAGAAGGTTGCAAAAATACCTCATGAGATGTGGATAGGGAAAGTTCCCTTGTTAGAAAATATAAAGATTTGGGGTTGTGAAGCTTTCATTAGACGAGAGACTCACAACAAGTTTGAACCTCGAAGTGAGATGTATTTTCATCGGCTACCCACAAAGCTCCTTTGGATATTTGTTCTATAGACCTAGTGAAAATGTTGTCTTTGTAGCACAAAGAAGAGTCTTTCTTGATAGAGATATCATATGAAAAGAGGGGAGTGGGATTACTATTGACCTTGAAGAGATTCAAGAGTCAAATGATGAAGGAACCTCTGAAGACGTTAGGGTTCAAATAGAGGAAGAGATTCTAGTTGAACCAGTTGACAATTCATTACCTCTTCGTCGCTCTAGTAGAGTTAGCATGCCACCTGAGTTCTATGGTTTCTATATAACTACAGATGGTGATACATTTATCAGTGATCATACACTGGTAAATTTGGATGAACCTGCTAACTACATGGAAGCAATGGCAGGTCGTGAGGCAGCCAAATGGAAAGAGGCAGTGGACAAAGAGATCAATTCTATGTATGACAACCAAGTTTGGAATTTGGTTGATCAACAAACTGGTCGAAAGACGGTTGGTTGCAAATGGATCTTCAAGAAGAAGACTGGCATGGATGGTAATGTACACACATTCAAAGAACGATTGGTTTCAAAGGGCTTTACTCAAACCCCAGTGATTAACTATGATGAGACCTTCTCACCAGTGGCTATGATAAAATCTATTAGGATAATGCTAGCCATAGTTGCCTTTCATGATTATGAAATTTAGCAGATGGATGTCAAAACCGCTTTCCTTAATGGGAATTTGGTTGAGGATGTTTACAAGATTCATCCAGAGGGTTTTGTTGATGCAAAGTTTCCTAATAGAACGTGTAAGCTTGAGAAATCAATATATGGATTTAAACAAGCATCTCGTAGATGGAATCTTTGTTTCGATGAGAAAGTCAAAGAATTTGGTTTCTCTATAAGTGAAGATGATTCATGTGTATATGTCAAAGCTAGTGGGAGTATATTTACCTTCCTAGTATTGTATGTTGATGACATACTTCTTATAGGAAACGACATTCCAACTTTGCAAAAGGTTAAGTCTTGGCTTGGAAAGTGTTTTGCTATAAAGGACCTAGGTGAGGATGCCTATACTAAATGGACTTAGTCAAAGTACATATTTGGAAAATGTGCTAAAAGTTTTAGTATGGAAAATTCCAAGAAAGGAGAACTGTCCATCTAGAGTAATACTAAACTGAGTAAGACTTAGAGTCCGAGTACCGATGCAAAACTAGCTGAAATGAGTAGGATTCCATACATTTTCGTTGTAGGATCTATCATGTATGTTATGACATATACTCCACCTGATGTGTCCTTTGCTTTAAGCATGGACATTTGTTATCAGGGAAATCCAGGTAAAGCTTATTGTATAGGAGTTAACAATATTTTCAAGTATCTGGGAAGGACTAATGACTGGGTCCTAATACTTGGTGGCAGTGATACATTGAGTGTAACTGGGTATAGTGACACCACCTTTCAAACAGAGAGAGACAACTTCCATTCTCAATCTGGTTGGATGTTTACTTTAAATGGATGAGCGGTTACTTGGAAAAGTTCCAAACAAGAGATAGTGGCTGATTCAACTTGTAAGTTAGAATACATAGTTGCAAGTGAAGCATCAAAGGAAGTAATTTGGTTGAAGAACTTCATCAGAGATCTTGGAGTTGTTCCAACCATTAAAGAGTCGATGGAACTTTTATGTGATAATGAAGGGGCAGTTGCCTTGATAAAGGAACCAAGAGATCATGTAAGATCAAGAAATATCGACAATAAGTGTCATTTCATCAGACATAGAGTAGAATAAGGTCACCTCACTGTGAATAAAATATCATCTGAAGAAAATCTTACAGATCCACTCACGAAAGGTCTGATTAGGGCTAAACACATTTAACATGCCAGGAGCATAGGTCCGAGAGATGATATTAGTTTTAGTAGTTAGATAGTTAGTTTGAAACTTGTAACAAAGTAAATGTAATTGACTTTTGGTGATTAAATAATAGAGAGTTAGTTATGAGTTTGTTTACTACCTTTTGTTAATTGTTTATTATTGTGTTTTTCATTTTGCTTGTTTTACTTCCCGAATAATTTGATTATTCAAACTCCATAGTCGTTCGTACTTTTGGTAGTAAGTAGTGAATTAAGACTGTAATGAATTGAATTGTAGATTGTGTAAAGAGTTTTAGACATAGAAATGGTATTGCTACAATGTTCATGAGTACTTATAAATGGAGATTTAAGTATTTGATAAGCCCACGCTCAGAGATTTACTTCATGGAATTTATTACAAGTAATTTTGAGACGATAATATCATATAATATTAAAACAGAGATATATGACTTGTAGTTTACAATTCAGTCGTGCATTAATAATACGTAAACGCATCAATAACTTGATGTTATAAACTGTATTGTCATGCATGATTTGATGAGTAAATGGTGCAAGCATATAAGTCAAAATTTATTCGTTCCTTTTTCCATAACAGGAAAAGCAATATATTTGGGCCCCTCAGTGATTTGGTGTTGACTTATAGTGTTGGGCCCGATCAGGACTAAATTGATGTGTTTAATTAGAAGTACTATGTCATTACAAATCAGAAATTGAGAAATAAAGTCTTGGATAATGAGACTGATTCTATTCCATGTCTCATGTTCAAATGATATCTTGTAGAATGGAGGATTATATGATCACTCATCTTAGGACACGTAACTAACTAGGTTAGAGTTCGACAACGGCTTTTGGAAGCTACAACTTGTTAATCAATTCAGAAGTTATACTGGAAATTATAGTTATAAACTTATTCAAGTGGGGGATTTTTGGATTAGGTGTTTAAGCCCATAACTAAAATTGGTATATACTTGAATTGATAGTAACACAATTCTTTTGGGTTTCCCTCAAACCTAGCAATTGGACAAGATGATTTTTTTTGGAGAGAGAGATCAATTTATTATGTGAATAATAATGTAACGCTCTAAAAATTTCAACCAATTTAAACTTTTCGAAAACAACCCAGTTTCATAAAGTTATTACAAAAAGGTTTTCAATACAATTATTATCAGAGTCTTCCCAGAACCACATCATAAAACAAAATCATGAGGAGCGGTACGATCACGCCTTTGCCTTGCCACGGTCTAATGAAGAACCTAAAAAACATTAAACCACAACTGTAAGCCCGAAAGATTAGTGAGATACCCCCAAAATACCAACCACATATACCATACACGCACAACATGCCATATCATAACAGAACAGAAAACAACCATGCACTTCGGGTCTACTATGAGACTGGTCCGCCGCACCAGCCAACAGTCCACCTGGTCCACCCTCCGAGTCTAGCCATATACATCGAGTCTACAGTGTGATTGGTCCGCCCGCACCGGGCCTTCAATCCACCTGGTCCACTCTCTGAGTCTATAGTATGATTGGTCCGCCCGCACTGGGCCTTCAGTCGGTCTGGTCCACTCTTCGAGCCTCGGCACGTTTGGTCCGCCCTCTTGGGGCCTACAGCCTATCCGGACCGCTCGTTGGGCCTTCGGGATAACCGGTTCGCCCTGGGTATGTTGGCCTACAGCACAAAGCCGGACCTGCATCAACCCAAACCCCAGTCCAACAACCATGTGCACATATACATTCAATCATATAACAACTCACATTCAATCAAGCCGATCTAGCAGATCACATAACATATCATCATCCTAACCAGAATACCGACCTAACCGATCACTAGCATAGCATCATCCTATATACTAGGATACAGACCTTAACCAGGTCTCTAGCATAATACCATCCTAACTACCAGGATGCAAACATAGCAAAGCAATAACATAACAACGATACCCGGATCACAATCCGATAAAGGGCCGGCCTTGGTGCCTTAGACCCTGTTGATATAGTGAGGATAACTCACCTCGCAATTGCCGACTGAAAGATAAGACCAAGATGCTCCGACCATTGATACAATCTCCACCACTAGCCAACACCAACACTGAACTCAAAACAAATGCCGACAATTACCAAAATGTCCCTGGAAGTCAACTGGTCAACTCTTGGTCAAAGTCAAAGTCAACTTCCTGACTGACTCTACTCGCCGAGTCAACCCGATGACTCGTCGAGTCCCCATGCTCAGAACTTCCCCAATCCACGACTCAACTCGCCGAGTGACCCCGAGACTCGTCGAGTCTCACAACTCTGAGTCCCCTTGCACTCAACTCACCGAGTCCTCCCTTGACTCGCCGATTCATGGCTCAACCAGAAGAAGGTTAGGACCTCATGACCAGACTCGCCAAGTCCATGGCTATCTTCAACCAACTCGCCGAGTTGTTCTTCCAACTCGCCGAGTTCCTGCCCATCTTCAAGCAACTCGCCGAGTACACCTTTGTGACTCGCCGAGTACCCTTAGATCTTAATCCATACAGAAGCTTTCCAGGCCATGCAGATGATCCAAACCATAGATCTACCCTTCTACAACCCATCCATCACGTAAAGTGGCAAACGTTACGTGAATCCAAGTAGATCTAAGCATTTTACACTCTAGGGCTAGGGTTTGGGACAAAAGGACTTCACCCACAACTCTTGTGCATAGACTTTATGGCTTTCTGGATTAATAACAACCTAGATCTGAGGTAGCAACCTCAGATCTTACACCAAACTTGAGATGGACTTCATTTATGCCCCCAAAACCCCACAAATGATAGATCTAGATGCACAAAAGCTCAATCAACAGATTATTACCTCAAATGAAAGCTCCAACTGAAGAATAAGCTGAATCTCTACAAAGCCCCTTGCTCTAGCCTTCTTGCTCTTCGATTTCTCCCCAAGATTCCCTCCATAAAGGCTCCAATCTCTCACAAGGAAAGCTCACACGAATCTAGGGCTTCTGGAACTCAAGGGGAAGGTAAAAAGGCTGGGGGAGAGGACATCATGTTCTTTATATAGGGCTCAACCCCCAAATTAGGTTTTTCTCCACTCAGCACCAACTCGCCGAGTCCAGCCACCGACTTGCCGAGTTGGCCACTAAACACGCGACCATAATCGCGACCCTACTCGCCGAGTCCACCCATGGACTCGCCGAGTTGCCCTTTCACATTTACACTTTGAACCCTGAACTTGCACTCCTGAACTCGGGATGTTACAAATAAATTAAATAAATGGGTTATTAACGTGTTATGAAAATAATTGGAGATCATATTATTTAATTAATAATTAATCAGAAATTAGTTAGAATTAATTTTGAGATTAATTAGATTAATTAAAAGTACATTGAGTTTTGGTTATTTACTGATAGTTGAGAAATGAAGGCTCTAGAACCTCATGGAATGAGGTTGACAAAAATCTACAGGGCAAGCCTAATAGTTTTCATCCAAGGCCCTTGTCTAAATGGATTGGGTTGCTTGGTCACCAAACAAAGGGATCTAGGGCATATCCGTTAAACCCTAGCTTTGGCACCAAGTTTCCTCAGCTATATAGGGAACCCTTGGGTCTTATATTTTGCCACTCCTTTTCTTCCTAAGGCTCGGATGCAATCTTGCCTCCCCTCTCCTCTCTCTTACATTATCCTCTTGCTATCTTGGTTGTGATTTCATTAGAGGCACGACACTTGTGGTGCTTGCTTCCAAAAGATCAACAAAGAGGAATTCTAGTTGTTTGCTATAAAAACTAAAAGGTTTGTAACCCTAAATCCCTCTAATCTATATTTCGAAAATTCCTTAAGGTTTCCAGGTTTCTCTTTGATGTTCTTAGTTATAGGTTCAATAGAGAAAAATAAATCCTATTTAGGTTGCATGCGAACTTAAGGGTTTTAATTTTGTTTGTTTACCTAAATTTCATCACCTGAATGATCTTATTTCAATAACCTAGATTTTAATCAATGAGAATGTGTCAAAGATCCCTAAATCAAATTTAAATGATTTCATTATTGGCTTTGGTCATATCAAAGCTTTTCTAGATAGCTACTACGAATATCTAGTGATTATAGATAATGATCTTGCCTTGGCTATCAAGAAGAATGTGAAAGTGCCTCAAACTCTTGCAAAGGATAAGATGAAATCAACGAATTTGAAGATGGTGAAATTATCCATCAACCTTATGGTGTGGTTTTTCAGGATAAGAACAAGAGGGGGAAATGAAGTTTTTATTTCAAATCACTGATCATGAAAGATATTCAAATTCTCATTTCACCAACATCTTAATTCACATCAACTGCAAAAAGAATGATGTTGAAGACAAGGCTGAGATTAGGAAGATTATTTTGTGGTACATGGAAGTTCGAAGGCAACTTCTATAGACAATGAAGTTAATAGCTTGATATTCGACTACTCTCACTAATGGGGAGATTGTTGGGGTCAAATGTCTATAGTGCGGAGTTGAATGTACTTTGTGTCTGTAAAGTGTCAAAAATAGTCTGGTTTCGACACCCTATCTATTAACAAGGCATGTTAGTTTCGACACTGTAATGTTTAGTCCTTGTTATTTTTTGTGCGTCTGTTGTACCCTATAAATAGAGTAGGTACATAAAGTAGAGTAACGATCGAACTAAGCGTTATTCTCATTTTGTACTCTCAAACACTCTTGTATTCTTCAGACGGTATTGAGCCAAGCAGATCTTATTTAGATCATGTAAATTTTTACAGCTTTTATTAATTCATTTGTGTTCTTAATCAATCTCTAACTTACATCAATTTTATTAGCAACACATCATCATCACTTGACTCATTGGATGTTAGAGTCTGTGATTAAAAAAAATATTAAAACATATTATAAAAGTGAAATAGTTCCAAAAATAAAACCAAACATTACAAAACATATCCATAACAAAAATTATAAAATGTCAATTAGTTTAAAATAACATGTTTGTCTAAACTTGCTCCGGCCTCATCTTTCGGAGTTCAATTTGCTTTCATTTTAAACTTTAACATCATCTTTGTTTTCTTTTTTAATTTTATGGGTGTCCTTGGTGGTTTAATGTTTGATTTTTTTTTTTTTTTTTCTAATTTAACATCTATTTTTTTTATCTGCAAAACACAATCCAACAAAATTTAATATTTAAATATAGTAACATAAAAAAAATATTTATAAAATTTTAAAAAAATTGTAGTTTACCTTTATCGGACTCAATTTTGAAAGCTCATATAGATGATAAATAATTTCGTCGTCCGTAAAATCCACTTATTTATATAATATCCACACAAACTACCTTCGAATAAACTAGCTCTTATTTAAGACTAATACGAGGTATTGGTTTAACTCAAATCAAATTAAATATTAATTTAACAATGTAAGAAACACAAATAAAATGCATGTTAAACTACATTCCGGATATGATCTTCGTTTTTGGATTATGTTCTTCATATTCCGGACTAATAATATCATTCCAAAATCATTTTAAAGGGTATTGTAAACTTATTTCCGTTCTAAGTAGTGATACTAACACGTTTAAGATACTTATATGGTTACAATGACAAAAAAAAAAAAAAAACTATCACAAAGTTTAAGTTATTTCAGAGTTGTTTATCGTATTCTAAAATTGTTCTACACATTTCAGAATATAGAAATCATATGTAAACTAAAATGCAAGTAATTTAAACAGATTTGCTAAATCCATGATAGAAAAGACTTAAAAATCTTCAAATTTTTTATAGCAACAAGTTCAAAACATTAGTAAGTATTCAGTTAATTATGATTATTGATGTATGAGTCCCATATATATATATAACATTATCCCACAGAAATAAATATGATCCACTTTGGCCTTTTCTGGAATGTCTTTTTGAAAAAATTATTCGTTTTAAAAAAAAATGCTTAGTATTATTATTTTAGAAAAACATTCTAAAACATAAAATATATTATTTAATTTGGATACTACTATATTTATACCTTCTCACTTACATAAATTATTAAATCATAATCATAATCTATAGATACACGTTTAACCACTCATATATGGTTACATAAATTACCAAATCATAATGAATAGATACACGTTACCCACTCATATATGGGATATACGAAATAATTTAGGTTATGTATAAAATTATCCTTTAATTTTACTGATTTAATTGAGTACAAAAGTGGGGTTGATATAATTTGCACATGGAGGGTTGACTTATACAAGTACTTATAATTATTTCTAAAGTAATAATAATGCCTCATACAAATAATCATATTTATTTCTTATAATAATGTTATATCCACACAATATTAAATTTCTAGTTGATTTAGATTACATATAGTGAGGAATGCAAAGTTACTTTTTAAAATCCATAAGTAATATGTCGATAGTTAAATATTTTATAAATTGGTTAAAATGTAATTATTCTTTTCGTAACAGGACGAGAGAATTTTTAAATATGGATATATATATATATATATATATATATATATATATATATATATATATATATATATATATATATATATATATATATATATATATATATATGAGAAAAGTGAATATGTGAATGTTATGTACATAAACTTAGGTATAGAATCTTTAAAATGACGTAGTTTTTAAACAAAAAAAAGTCCAGTTTCATTTTTCTTTTATATTTGTTTTAATAGAATATTATTGAATTGAGTTAAACAACGGAATGCAAAAGATCAATTATATAATTTTTTTATTGCAAA